>NC_083718.1:121044003-122488462 GCF_028564815.1 Eubalaena glacialis
CTGATGGACAGACAAGGAGACACTGTGTGCAACTGCAGCCACATAAAACTGTGACTCCCTCCTACACTGTCCCCAAGAGGGCCATTCCTCCAAAGTCTCTCATGTATTTTGCCAGGCTGTGAGGAAGATGTGCTCTGAATGTCTGAGTATGTGGGAGATATAGCGCCGGGCTAGGGGCTGAAGAAACACCCACTTTGTGACCTTAGGCAAGTCCCCTCCTCCTCTGTCTCCTCGGTTGATAATATGGGATATTGGGTTTTGACAGGATTTCATGAGATACCACCCTTGCAAGTGCTCCCTGAGCTTTGTGTTACACAATCACACGTCAGTATTCCTGGACAGACCGCAGCCCTCATTTTACAATTATTTAAGGACAAAGGAATTGACTTTTCAATCCTAAAGTATCTTTTTCTATGTAGGCAGCTAGTAATCCCAAAGACTGTCCATCAGTAAAACCTGCAAGTATGAGAGTTGCAGAGGAGCCCTGACACCTGGAAACCACCGCAGCAGCTCTGAAGGCATTGTGAGGTCAGGAATCTGAATCGCAGGTTACATCAAAGCTCATGCTCTATCTTATGGAAATGACGAATAGTGATTCACTCTGGCTGCTTCAAAAAACAGCAAAGCCCTTCCTGCTCTCTATCTTTCCTTTGCTGTTGTTTGCTCATATTTAACTTACCACATATTTTAAACGGGGACCAGGAGGAGATGCCACTGCTTTCATTTCTATACAAGAAAACTTCCTTGACTAACTGCAAATGAATTTTTTTTACATCTTTGTTGGCAAAAAGTCCTTCTACAACTCAGCATTTCTGTCAAAAGCCAAGTACGTCTGTGAAAAATGCTGAAATTTGGATTTTATTTAAGACAAAATGGAAAATCATGTTTCATGCTCCAATTTGATTTTCCTTTGTTTGGTAGCTACACTGCCGTTCACCTCAGATGAGGGTTGGTAAAAGAAAGCTCCATCTGGAATTCCTCATTTAAAAATTTTTGAAATGAATATAATTCATATATACAACAAAACTTTCCTCTTAAACCATGACTATGGCAGCTCAGATGAATGGGAGTGGAGATGGCATAATGGAAATGGGAGCTTCCAGGTCAAACAAACTGCAGTCTGAACCCTGTCTCCACAACTTATTGTGTGGCTCTGGGTAAGGGACTTAACTTCCCTGAGCCTCAGTTTCCAAACTTGTAAAATGGAAATAACCCCCTGAAGAATTTTGGAGGTTAAAAATGATTAATTCATATCAGGCACCTAGCACCGTGTCTGACATATAGGACGTTCTCAATGACTACTAAGTGGAAATGTGTAGGCTTTGAAAGAACTGGGATGTGTTCCAATTCCAAATCCATCTTCTGTTTCTTTTCTGGAAGTATGTCCCCTGCCTGAAAGCTACCCTTTGCCAGAGGGATGCAGGAATATTCTTGTTCAAGTTCAGAAAATTCACTGAGATTAAAAAAGTTCAAAGACTACATAAAAATGTGTCTCATAAAAATCGCAAACATAGGAAAGTTCCTTGATTAAGAAAGCTAATCATTTGTTATGTAATTTCTAGAAAAGCTTGCAAGGCAAATGAAATCCAACTTTTGCCAGTCAGCATGGTATACTAGGATGTGCGTGAGACTGGAAATTGGAAGACAGAGGTTTTAATGCAGACTCCATCAGTAACTTTCCACAAGGAACCACTCCTCTGGAGCCTAGTCTGTGTATAAATGAAGGAGTTGGAGTGTGACCAGATCCAGTTAAACAAACAAACGAAAAAAATCCCATGATTTTTCGTTAACAATCCAAAATTCAAAACAAAAATATAATTCACATCTTGGGATTTTGTTTACATTTCTGTGTTAAGGGATAATTGTTTGTTAGTTTCAGTGAAACTTTTTACATTGCTTCTGTCTTCTGTCTTCATGTTAGAATAACCAAGTGCCTGCTGGGCAATAATACTCAAAATGCTTGCCTACTTAAGTTCCCGCAAGTACTCATGCATGGAAGTAAGGTTTAGAGATGACAGGTGTAAATTTCCAACGAGGCCAAGACCCTAGATCTAAAAATAAATGAGTAGAATCCGTAGATGTTATAGCTCAGTAGATAAGCATGTGTTTCAGAGTAAGACACTATCTTATTGCTTATTAGGTGGGGCCTGGGGCTAGTTACTTAATCTCTCTAAGCCTCATTTCCTTATCTATATGGGGGGGGGCGGGAAGTAGCTACTGTATCTCACTGCTGAAAAGATCATTGAGATAACACATGAAGTAGAATTCCTGACTTCTACTGAGCGGTGGATAAATCCTAGCTAACTTTAAAAGTATATTTAAAAAATCTTAACCCATTTACTTTTCACTCTTTCTCTGACAACTTTACATAGGTGTAAAGTTGTCACAATACATAGGTGACTTTCAATTAAGCTTAATTATGATATGGTCCATTGGAAATGGGGAGAAAGAAGAGGTGGGAACAGAAGAAGCAAAGAGAAAGAGGCTAGGAAGAGAAAAAGAAGGCCATCAAGAAAGAGGCAATGGATAATAACAAGGTAGGGCAGGAAAAAGAAGTCAGGAAGAGGAGTCAGTGGGATTTATCATGGTAGGGCCCTGCAAATGTCTCAGAAGGCCATATCTGTGGTGGTCTCTACTGTCCCAAATAGAGTACAGGAGAAAAGAAGGCTCAATTTAGAATCAGAAGACTTGGGCTGGAAGCCAAACTCTGCTGCTTCCTAGTTCCTATGGAGCATCCGGCCCCTTATTGCCTCCCTCTGTGAAATGAGAAATTTGTACTAAGCTGACCCTTGTCCATTCCAGTTCAACACACTCTCAGATTCCAATTCTGTCTTTGATAAGCATCAGACTCACCAGCCTCACAGCAAAGTCTCCCCGTGGAAGAACACGGCAGCAACTCCTTACCAGTGGCGTGGAGGAATCTGATGAAACAGGTGTTCTTTTCCCACTTCAGTCTTCCGCCTCACATTTTCTAGAACATTCTTTATAACAACTTCCTTGCCATTCACTATCTGGCTACAAGTGGTGACCAGTTTGAAGTTTCCCATTCCACTGCTTACAAAAGGTACAAATGTCACAGAGGAAGGGGAATTTGGTCCAGAGCCCAGGGATACAAAAGTGGAAAATCCTGTGTCCAGTATGGGGGTCACATAAAAGAAGGAGGAGTGGAACCTCCTGGCCCTACCCACACGGCCACTGGGAAAACAGTCTCCTGAGAAGGGCTCTTTATCTCCAAAGACATTTTGAAAGCCACAGTGTGGCCTCTCGAACCACAGTTCCCCCTTCAAGTAGTCCTTGTTCCCACCATCTCCTCCGTTTTCCCTTTTGATGCAATTCCTTCTGGACTTGTCATAGTTGTTGTGTTTCTCGGCACCGGACAAGACTGCAGAGGCCTCGCTACTTGGTTGAACTCCTCCTCAGCTGCCTCCCGGTTTTCTGGGTTCTTGTCTGGGTGCACCCGAAGAGCTAACTGGTGATAAGCCTTCTTAATATCAGAGGAGGAAGCATTTTGTGGCATCCCCAGTACTTCGTAGTAATTCACCATGTTTCTTTAAAGGACTTTTCCTCACCGAGACACAGAGTTTAGTTTCTGAAGAATTTCCAGGTAACTTCGGAAAGGAAGATGGTGGACTACTCAAGTCTACAGCAAGACCTTTTGAATCGTATCACATGATTCTTGGGACAAAGGCTCTTCTGGGGGAGAAATTCCTATCCGGGGCTGGTATCCTCTACGATGCCCCCACCCCTTCCCTGACCTCTGCAGCTCGTTGTGGGTGGAGTGACTATGAGCTCAACACTATCAGCCAATGACTATCAGCTGATGCTGTGCTTGCCTTGCAATCCTATTGGTGGAAAATTTGGGGTGGATAATATACATCTTGGAGGGATTTCACCTAGTTTAAAAACCAACACTGAGCAGCTTGTTAACAGAAACTATCTGTGTGGCTCAAAAAGAAGTCTTTACCTCATTTGTTAAAGTAACAATCGGAAGCAACATGGGTCTTGCATTTACATCAGACACAAAATCCATTTCGGCTCATTATGCGGGCTCATGACTTCAGTAATGTAATGGGTATCTCCCTGTGGATATCTGCTGCGGGCACGAAATGGGTGATAAAGGGGCTCTATTCCAAAAAAATCACGTACACATTTCTGATGAAGGAAAGAGATTGAAACTCATGTCATCAAATGAGGAAACTAGGTTACAGAGAATTCTGCCTAGATAAGAAAGAAAGAATAGATTGAAGGAACAGAATTAGAAGTGAAGGCTTCCCATGTATGGTCAGATAAGGCTTCTTCACTTCAGTTGATCTCTTAAAGTTAGTCTTTTTAAAATTTATCTCTGGACTTAAAGATAGAACTAAGTAGCAGTGTCGCATCAGCCAATGCTTTAAAGAATGGCTTTAAAGCTCAAGTGTAGCAAGAGCTGCTCTTTATCCAGGACACACAACTACACATTTCCCAGACTTCCTTGCAATTCGGTGTGGCCGTGTGACCACATTCTGGCCAACGACATGAGAAGGGATGACGTGCACCTCTCTCCAGCCTGGCCCATAAAACCACCCACGTGTGCTCCTTCTTGCGCTTTATCCTTACACCAACTGGATGTCAGTGCCCAAGTGATCTTTGAAAGCATCCAGCTGAAGATGACAGAGCTCCCATCAGCCTGGGACCTTGAATTACAGTGAAGCAGAACACCTCCACCAACCACCTTGGACTATTTATATTAAGAAACTTCTACTATAGTTAAGCCATTATATCTATTTTCATCTACTTGTGACAGCAGTTGATGTCTACTCTGATACACCAACCATTTCTACAACTTCACCTTCCCTATTAGAACCTAATCTTATAATGTCATCAACCAGAAGAGTCCCACCTCTGCCACACTGAAAGTCCAATATCCTAGTCTATCTCTCACTCCTCCCTCCCATTATACCCACTTTTTCATTTCAACTCCTCTTTCTCCAGGGTAATGAGTCCCCTGCAGACTCCTCTTTTGTATCAAATCTGCACCCACTGGTTGGCCCTTGGAGCCATTCTTTTACGTGCCCTCTCGAATCACCCTCTTAAGCTATTAGCCCTCCACTGTGCCCATGCCATAAACACTCCATCCAGGAGCAGTCTAGCAATCAATCCAGCTTCTCTGATTCCTATACCTGGTGCAGTGGGGGAAAAAAATCAAGAAACCAAGAAGATGAACACTGAACATGTGCAGTGTACCAGTCTCAGCTGGGTCAGGAGAATATATCAACAGTTCTTTTATTTACCGTTGCTCAGCTCTCTCTCCCATTCCCCTGGGTGGCCATTCTTAACCTTCACTGCTCTCCTCTAGTTCCTTATTAAACTTCTACACATCCTGTCCACTCCAAGCAGAGGAGCTTGCCTCTTGGTTAGCAAAGAAAATAGAAACTGTCAGGAACTTCCTGAATGTCCCTTAGGACAAGGGCCATCTCAGCTGTATCTGCACACACCCTTACCTATGCTCCCAGAGCACAGGAAGGACAGAGGAAGATGTCCCCGTCTTGCTCAGAATTAATCCCCAATATATTTTTTTATATTGACCAAATTGAATCTTCATGTATATTACCTGACATTACATTTTATTGCAGTAAAATATATATAACATAAAATAGGCCATTTAAACTATTTGTAAGTGTACAATTCAGTGGCATTAGTGATATTCACAATGTTGTACAATTATTGCCACTGTTTTTTAAACTCTTCCATCACCAAACAGAAACCCCATGAAGCCATAACTCCCTCCTCTCCACTAGCCCTTGATAACCTCTAATCTGCTTTGTGTCTCTATGAATTTGCCTATTTTAGATATCTCATATAAATGGAATCATACACTATTTGACTGGCTTATTTCACTGAGCATAATATTTTCAAGGTTCATCTATCTTGTAGCTTGTATCAGAACTTCACTCCTTCTTATGGCTGAATAACATTCCATTGCATGTTAGGTACCACATTTTATTTATCCATTCATCTGTTTGTGGATACTTGGGTTGTTTCCACCTTTCGGTTATTGTGAATAATGCTACAATGAACACTTGTGTACAAGTATCTGTTTGAGTCCCTCTTTTCAATTCTTTTGTGTGGAATTGCTGGGTCATATGGTCATTTTATGCTTAACCTTTTGAAGAACTGCCAAACAGTGTTCTATAGCGGCCACACCGTTTTATATCCCTACCAGCAATGTATGAGGGTTCAAATTTCTCCATATCCTTGCCCCTCCACACTCTTTTGATCTCATCCCTTTCCTTGTCCTCAGAGATTTTGCTTCACTGAACTGTTCTCAACTGCATTCACTTTTAACTTGTCCAATTCTTCTGGCTACTTTCCTGCATGTAAATAAGTTTGAGCATCTCCTCTCCTAGGAAAGAGCTCTCACGTCTTCACGACCCTCCTGCTGCTGGTGCTCCCTCCGCTTGCCTCCCACTCACTCCTCAACTTGGAGGAAAGACTCCTCCACCGTCCAGTCCTCCCCCCCGCCCCCGCTCCCGTGAAACTCCACTGTCATTGGCAGACCCCACTGGGCTTCACCTTTTTGAGGTATTTGACCTTGTTGATCATTTCACTTTTTTTTGAAACTCTTCCCCTCATTGGTTTCTAGACAACCTTTCACACTGAGTATTTCTCAGATGCTTTTGCCAGTTCCCTTTCTTCTCCTAACAATTGAAACCTGGGTGCTCCCTAGGGTGCTGTCCTTGGCCTTTTTCTTTTCCCTTTTAAATGCCTGTCTCATCCCCACCCCTTCCTATGACTGCTGATGACTCTCATGTCTCTCTTTCTAGGCCTCGCCCTTCCCCTGAGCTGTCTTCTAGATATATCCACTAGATGCCTACATGGTCTCAAACTGAACGTGCCCCAAACTGTACTCATTCCATCTGTCTTAAAACTGACCTCTCCCCGGCGCCGCTCGTGGGGGGCCCAAGTCCTTCTGATCGAGGCCCAGAAAAAAAAGAAAAAAAAAAAAAAAACTGACCTCTCACTGAAGTCCTGGTTAATGACACTTCTTTGCAAGTAACAAATCCAGACATCTAGCAGTCGTCACCCAAGCCTCCTCTCTCTCCCACCCTGAGCAGTGAGCACAGTCCTGGGGCTAAGGCAGAGAACTGAGACAGGACAAATCTTCACCCTCCATTGCCAATGATCCACTAAATTCTCTTGACCATCTTCCCCAGACTTTCTAATCCATCTCTTCCTTTCCATCCCCAATGGAATGATTATATCAGCTTTCCTGCCTTCTGTCTCCTTGTCTTCCAAGCCACTCTCCACATTGTCACCAGACTGATCTTTCAGAAACACAAATCTCATCCTGGCACTCCCCACTCAATATCCTTCAGTGGTTTCCTAGTCCCCCTCACCCAAACAGACTATCTGTTATCTGGACCCCTGTTTATCTTTCAGTCTTATCCTTAGGCATTCCCTGCTCCACACCTCTTATGCCAAGTACTGGGAGTTCTCAAGATAAATCATGTTTTTTCATGCCCCCATGCCTTTGTATCTAATCCCCCTTCTGCCCAGAATCTTCCGTGCTTCCTTCAAACAATTCTCATACCTACAATAGTTTCAGGTGGCCTCATTAAAGTAAAATAATACTTGTAATAATGACCATTATTTTACTTTAATAGTTTTATTTATTTATTTTATTTTTGGCTGCATTGGGTCTTTGTTGCTGCGCACGGGCTTTTCTCTAGTTGCGGCCAGCGGGGGTTACTCTTCGTTGCGGTGTGCGGGCTTCTCACTGCAGTGGCTTCTCTTATTGCGGAGCACAGCCTCTAGGCGCGCAGGCTCAGTAGTTGTGGTGCACGGGCTTAGTTGTTCCGCCGCATGTGGGATCTTCCCGGACCAGGGCTCGAACCTATGTCCCCTGCATTGGCAGGTGGACTCCTAACCACTGTGCCACCAGGGAAGCCCCAACTTTAATAGTTTTATATTTATTTTCATAAGTGTTAGAAAAAGCTGTAACAGCTATGGAAACAATTGAACAAGTGAATAAGCCAAAGAAGCACCACATACCTGGCTATCTTATAATGTCTTATAAACTTCTCATTTCAAATGAATGATTTAAACAACAATTTGGGGGTTTGGTCTGTAGAAATCTATTCTATTTCAATCAAAAAATTCAAAAGGTTCTTTCCTTATCAGTTTTGCTTCCATTCTCTTCGCTGTTTTCTTATTGCTAGCATTACCCTTTGTTTTTTAACTCTTTTCTAAATTTTTGTGGGCTGAAAGGACACATCAGCAGAGTCTGAGTTGCCACTTCCCCTGTTCATTATGCCACAACATATTTTAAGCATTTCAGAAGCCTTTGACTGTTAAGAAATATCAGGTGTCAAAGCACCTCGTATATTTCCAGTACTTGGTATTATAATATGCTGAAAAGGTAATAAAATTTATGGTCAATTTGTGGGATTTTAACTGGTCTAATTCAGAGCTGGATTTATTTATTTATTTGTTTGTTTGTCCTTTATTTATTTACTTTTGGCTGCATTGGGTCTTCGTTGCTGTGCGTGGGCTTTCTCTAGTTGCGGCGAGCAGGCTTCTCATTGTGGTGGCTTCTCTTGTTGCGGAGCACGGGCTCTAGGCGCGCAGGCTTCAGTAGTTGTAGCTGTGGCACGTGAGCTCAGTAGTTGTGGCTCGCGGGCTCTAGAGCACAGGCTCAGTAGTTGTGGCGCATGGGCTTAGTTGCTCCACGGCACTTGGGATCTTCCCAGACCAGAGCTCGAACCTGCGTCCCCTGCATTGGTAGGCAGATTCTTAACCACTGCACCACCAAGGAAGTCCCAGAGCTGGATTTACCATGAAGTTAATGAAGCTTAATTTTTGCCTTAGCAATTTTGTATCATGATTTTGTACTTTTATTCCAAAGGAAGGCTCTTAGAATTGTATGATTTTAATCTCCCTCTCTCCCCCAACCTCTGCAAACCTGGATTTTTCCCGGGTCTAATTAGAACTATCCATCTAGAATCACTACAGTTGAAGTCCACCCAACCACAACTTAGGACACATGCTCGTGGTTGCTCTGACTGGCCTTCCCACTTTACTACTCCATTTGAGGAGGTTAGTGTTACTTGGCAACTTGTAACAATAAAATATTTTATTTCTAGTTATTAAGTCAGTGGCCTCAGAAACGTATCAAAAGTTAGCAATAAGCCATCTGAAAAGAAATGTCAGTCTTGGAATTTCAGGCAAATAGCTTAAACAACCAGCTGGACATTTCAGAGTAAAATACTGTTCTTATTCATGTGGTTTAGGGGAAGTGAGGCGATATGGAGTAAAATTAATTTGTCGCCATGAGTTGCATATTATTTTGTCATGATACTCTGAGAAAAAAATTCTCAGTGATTCATATTGTTCTAGAAACAGATGCACTGATGTCGCTCACTTGTGAGTTTGAGGATCTGAACAATATAAATTATGTGACCTTGATTGAATGGCCCCTCTCCATGTCCATCTTCTTCACATACATTCTGAGTGAATGAGTCAGATAGTGAAGAAATGAAGTGACTACCCTACAACGGGCACACTGTCTTTGTGACCTGCAGTTAGGGTCCAGTTGGAGTGGTGAAGTTGCCGTGATGGACTTAACTGGCAACTAAAAGCCTTGTCAATAGAGATGGCTTTTCAGTTAACCTTCAGAGTTTAACAAAATAAACCTTATCTTAAATGTTCTGTGTGAGGAAGGTGGAGATGCTTTTGAACGAGTTAGTCTAAAGGTTCTTTCTTAAAAACTAAACTCTTAGGAAGTAAAATCCTGAGGTACCTTTGACTCTTGAAAACCTGGCGACCCACATCATCCCTGGGCAAGTGCCAATTTTTTATCATCTAGTTGTGAAAATTCAACAGTGTATATACAGCATCTCAAGGGGTTTTGTGCCCTGTGTTGTGCATTGAAAGCTAACTTCATGAGGGCCAGTTGCAAGGTAACACTTGACTCTTAAAGCAGGAACTTGAGCAATAGTCTGCTTAACTCAACATTCATCATAGAAATCTGAGTTCTAGAAAGGCAAACTCTGCAGGGTCATCTAATGACCATGAGTCAATCAGGAGAAATGAAACCAGGAGTCATGATTCTCACTCATGCCCTTCACTGCAGCCTAAGAGGTCTGTCTGCTGGAAGATACTTGGGAAAATAGCCACCATGGTGTCCATGTGAGAGAGAGATAGTACTGACAATGCTGGAATCACTGCCTTCTCTAGGAAGGGATCCCACTGCCTCCTGCTCTTATAGGCCAGTGAGTCCTCTGGGGCACTATGTTAATGAGGCCAGTGGGCCAAGGGACAGCATTGCCACTAGCCATGACAGAATGGCCAGAGCAGGAATACAACCCCAGACACACACATTGTTGACACTGGATCATTGGTGCAGGGCTTGGGAGGGAGCTGGGCAGGGGCCTAGGTCTTCCCTCTTTTTTTTTTTTTTTATAAATTTTTAAATTTTATTTATTTATTTTTGGCTGAGTTGGGTGTTTGTTGCTGCACGCGGGCTTTCTCTAGTTGTGGCGAGTGGGGGCTACTCTTCATTGTGGTGTGTGGACTTCTCATTGCAGTGGCTTCTCTTGTTGAGAAGCATGGGCTCTGGGTGCGTGGGCTTCAGTACTTGTGGCACGTGGGCTCAGTAGTTGTGGCACGCGGGCTCTAGAGCGCAGGCTCAGTAGCTGTGGCTCATGGGCTTAGTTGTTCTGCGGCGTGTGGGATCTTCCTGGACCAGGGCTCGAACCCATGTCCCCTGCATTGGCAGGCGGATTCTTAACCACTGCACCACCAGGGAAGCCCCTGGGCCTTCCCTCTTGATAAGTCTTTTGGTTTGTACCTGTGGCTCACATGGAGGCTCAAAAGAGGTTGGTCAGAAGAAAACCTGATGGAGATAATTGCACTAGTGGGAAACTTAATGGAGATAATTGTTAGGTGTCAGTGTGCCTGCATAGAGAAAAGGAGGTTATACAAAGATCACCCGGTTAATTCAGCTGCCCCTCCATACCACAGGAACATGGGACACTCCTGCACTTTGGACAAACCTCGCTCGGTGGCCTGACATCTTCCAAGGGAACACGTTGCTAGAAATCCACCTCTGAGTCTGGTTGCTACAACAAGAGAATATCCAGTAATGTACTGTGAGCCCATACCAAGAAGACAGACACTCTCCTGAAAGATGGCACATGGGGTGGTGGACACGTCCGGCGTCAGTGTTAGTGTCTCAGTCAGCTTAGGCTGCTATAACAAGACACCATGGAATAGGTGGCTTAAACAACAGAAATTTATTACTCACAGTCTGGAGGCTGGAAGTCCAAGATCACAGTGCCAACATGTGGCTCTTGGTAGGGCCCTCTTCCTACCATGTAGATGGCTGCCCTTGTGCTATATCCTCACATGGCACAGAGGGAAAGAGAAGCTCTCTGGTCACTTCTTTTCAGGGCACTAATCCCATCGTGAGGGTTCCAGCCTCATGACCTCATCTATCCCCCAAAGGCCCCAAACACCATCACATTGGGAGTTAGGGCTTTAACTTTAACGTGAATTTTGGGGGGACACAAACATTCCATCCGTAACAGCCAAGAAATTAAGCTCTCACATCAACTGAGACATGTTACCCTTGGCAACCCTTTCTGAACCTGCCCTTTTCTAAGGTGGTTTAGGGGATGTTCACATCCCTGCCCTGCTTCCATCAGACGGCAAGGCAAAGCCTCCCCTAAGGAGATTTCAGGATGTGACCATTCTTATTGTTTCTCAGCTGCTGTGACCTAGAAGATGTGCCTAAAAGGGTCATGTGTTTGGCCTGGGGGTGGCCTGCAGTCTTCCCATCTGGATGATTGGTGAGTGACAGCTGACTGCTTGAGGTTCATTGCCGGAAAGATCCTTGGAGGTGAAACACTGAAGGCCTCTGAATCATGAAATGGAAGAGGGACGTTAACACAATAGAGGATCCTGATCCTCAGTTCTCATGAAAATCACAGCAGCTGCTTGTCATATCAGCCTGAGCCTGGCCAGTGGTCCCCTCCTTGCCCTCTACCTCCTTTAATGAGAAGAGGAAAGACGATGAGAATTTCAAAGCAGGAGGAAGATTTGAATCACTTCCAGAGAATAATTCAAGGCGGACTCTTTTCCCCGCCCAATTACCTTTCCACAAGAATGAATAACTTGAGCTTGTAGACGATGCTTGCAAAATTCCAGTCCCCTGGGAATTCATTTCTCAGGCTCCAGAGTTGGAGAAGCAAGATGGTGCTCCTTTCCTCCCTTGAAGGACTTCTGAATGAGACGCTTTGGGAAACTGTGTTCCCTTTTGCCTCCCACTGTCACTGGTGCCAGAGTGATGTCATCTTTGGGAGAAAGGGCCTGCTCCTGGGCCGAGCTCAGAGCTGGCCGGTTCCATTCCAGAATCTGGAAGGCCCAAAGAACATCCCCACCCCCAATCTGGGACATCTGCCCCAGAGGAGTCTGAGCAAAAGCTCATTCTGAAAAATGCTTTGGACAGCAGGGAATCTGGCCAAGAGACCTTTTAGCTAAGTCCCTTTTTTTGTTAACCTTTCACAATATTCTTTAAATTTAATTTTAGAAGTGAGTTAACTCAACTACAATGACACAAATGGACACTATATCATTAAACCAAAATAAAATACGTTCCAGCTGATCAGCTCTCCACTTTCCAACCTGAGCTACTTCCCCCAACAATTTTATTACAAAAATTTTCAAACATAAAGTCGTAAGAATATTATAGAGAACACCCATACTCCCACCACCTAGATTCTACAATGAACATTTTCCATACTTACTTTATCATATGTCTATCCAACTACTCATCCCTCTAGCCAACTATCAATCCATATTTTGATGCATTTACAAGTAAGTTGCAAAATCAGTATACTTCTCCCCTGAATACTTCAGTTTGCATACCATTAATTGTTTTATTTTTTTACAGTTCTTTTCTTTTTGAAGAAAAATTTATTGCCTATGTAATACGCAAATCTGAATCGTTTGCATATACCTGTGCATATGTGGTGACCAGTGAATATACCCATAACACAAACCCTTATCAAGACACAAAACGCTACCATCACTCAGAATGTTCCCTCATGCTCCTTCCCGGTCATTCCCCTCTCCCACCTATCCAGAGGCAACCACTGTCTGATTTTTTTCTACCATTAGTGCATTTTCCTGTTCTCATCCTTTATCTAAATGGAACTGCTGTGGTCTATTTGTGTCCCCCCAAAATTCGTATGTTGAAACCTAACCCCCAGTGGGTCTTAGGGATATTAGTAATGGTATTAAGAGGTGGGCCCTTTGGGAGGCAATTAGGTCATGAGGGCAGAGGCCTCATGAATATTTGTGCCTTTATAAAAGCAGCCCCAGAGACCTCTCTCATCCCTTCCTCCATGTGAGGACACAATGAAATGACAGCTGTCTCGGAAGCGGGCCCTCACCAGATACCCAATCTGATAGTGCCTTGATCTTAGACTCCCTACCTGCAAAATCATGAGAAATAAATGTTTGTTGTTTATAAGCCACACAGTTGATGGTATTTTTGTTATAGCAGCCTGCATGGACTAAGACAGAAACCATTCAGAATGAGCTCTTTTATGTAAGGCTTCTTTCACTTAGCATAATGTTTTGAGACTCATCCAAACTGTTGTATATATCAGTACTTCATTTTTCTTTATTCCATTGTATGACTAGACCAGAGTTTGTATATTCACTCTCCCATTGATGGACACTTAGGCTTCCGGTTTTGGACTATTATGAATAAAGCTATTTGAACAATGTTGTACCAATCTTTGGTGGACATATGCTTTCGTTTCCCTTGGGTAAATACTCAGGAATGAAGTTGTTGATCATGGGGTAGATGTATGAGTGTTTATTTTACACTCCCACCAACAATGTAGGAGAGTGCGGTTGCTCTACATCCTCACGAACATTTGCAATCAGTCTTTCTAATTTTAGCTATCCTGGTGGGTGTGAAGTGATTTAAGCTGTTATTTTGGAAAATTTTCCAAATTAACAAAAGACACATATGCATAGGGATCAGGTTGAAGGAAATACTGATTGAAGGAAATCTAGAGATTGGAATATATGATATTAGAAAAGTGCACTTATCCAAACCCAGCTTGAGAGAGTAAGAAATGGCTAAAGGGATGTGCAAGAAGCATCCAAACACATTGCTCGCTTTATAATTCTCTCAATTATATTACAACATTAGAGAAGTAAACGTAATGCTTAGAAGACTGCAGACTTCATTGATAGGGAGATGGGAACTCTGTGTTTTCCTACAGAGCTGGTCTGGTGTGGACCACATGTACCCCGATTTGCTTCCTCATGGTCAAAGCCCTTTGAGCACCATCTCTACAAAGCTGGCCCAGCCTGGAAAATGGAATCGGGACTCACCCAGACAATTGGGAAGGACCCCCTGCTCCTCCTTCCCTCTCTCCAGTACCAACCCTGGACCTGAGCGAGGGAATTAACTTTTGGGGGCATCAACGTTGGGCCAGCACCTATCCTAGGTGCTGTGCATTCGCTGTCCTTTAATCCTCACGGCACCACCCTACCAAGTTAGGCATTGAGAGCCTCCTCTTACAGATGTGAAACCAAGACTCAGAGAGTCATAGTAACTTGTCTGGGGTCACATAGAGTTACAAGAACCAGGATCTGAGTCTAAATCCTGTCCTCTTTCCACTAGACTTTGCTCAGCACCCAGCAAGCAAACTGGAGGAGACTTGATTAACAGCTCAGGTGGTGCCAAGCCCAGGAGCAGACGAGGCTGCATGCCTCTCAGCCAGATTGGTCCCTCCTTTTTCTCTCTTTTCTGCTTTCTAGTGTGTTTGTGTGGAAGGTAGGGCTGTGCCGTCTTTCAGAAGATGCAGATGTTGAGGAGACTTAGCCCTCCTCTCTGCAGCTGCGACCGGGTCTCCTCTCCTCTCGGGGCTTGGGTTTTTCTCTTGCAGGAAGGAATCATTAGCTTGTCACTTCCGTCCTCCCCTCCCCCACCCCCTCAGTTTCTCAGGGGCTGGGATGATCGGGAGCCGCACTCATCCTTCACCGCTCTCTACTCCTCTTCCTCCTCACTCCCTTCTGCCCACTGTGGGAGAGGGAGGTGATCATGTTCATCGTGTGTTTCTCTAGACCGAGTTACCTGTTCCTGAAACGCACTAGCTTGCTCCTCAAATCCTGCGGTTCGGAAATAATTGACGACATCCATCACGGCCCAGTCTGCAGGATCGGGTGGCCTCCCGTTCTCCATGGAACTGCAAAATAACAATCAAGATGGCTGTCAGGGCAGAACATGCAAGCGTGTGCGGCTAGGCTCTCCACTCAGCCTCCCAGGGGCAGGCCTGGGCCAGCTCACTGCAGCCAGAGGCCCAGATCCCAGTGTATCTGCCTCAGGACCAGAATCACTCGTGCATTTCTTGGGCTCAGAAGATCACTGCTCTCATTGGCTCAGTCACTCCTTTCTCTATGAACCTTTAATATAAAGTATTTCCTCATGTATTGTTTTTTAATCCAGAGATATTAAGAGTGGTCCAGTGATTTCTGGCGGCCCACAATATGGTATTCATACCACTGAGCTAAGAATACCAGGCCTCTTACAATGTGGCCCCAACATGTCATCACTTTTCCCATCCCCAACCCCACACATCCAGGGCTAAAGCCATTCCCCAACACACCATGCCCTTCACATGCTGTCCCAGCCACTGAATGCCCCCTCATTTACCTCCGACAAAATCCTACCCTTCCTACCAGTTCAAATGCCACCATCTCTGTGAGGCATTTTCTGGCTGCACCCGGGTAAGTGTTTCAGTTATAACATCCTCTGAGTTCGAGACCTCCATTCTAACTCCCACTGCAGCACTTTTCACACTGGATTATACTCTGCTTATTAGACAGTCTCTAGAATTTCTACGGAGATGTGGGCTGAAGAGGTACATTTGGACCTGGACCATTTCTCACTTTATTATCCCTTGTGTCAAGTACGTAGTTAGGAATTCAATCAATGTTCAGACGACTGGATGTTGATCAAGCATTAGTTTGAGAGGGTCTCTGGGTAACCTCCTCAATGGATTTAGAGAGGAGGGGAGGAAAGGTGGACGAGAGAAAGGGTGGCAAGGACCTGTAGTTACTGTGACTCTTATTTCTGTTTCAAGAGTATTTGTCTAGATTTCTCTATGCCTCGTCCCCGGTGATTCTTCCAGAGTGTACATCCCATCACATTGTTCCCCTGCTTCCAATCCTTCAAAGACTTCTTCCCATTGCCCTTTGGATAAATTCCAAATAGTTTCACTTGGCTCAGGAGGTCCTTCAGGACAAAGCCCCCTCCTAGCCCTCCAGCTGGGAATGTATTGGTGAGTAAAACAGAAGGGTCATTACTCTTGTGAATACACAGCACTGTGGGGGTAGACACTGATCGGTAATCATACAACTAAATGTATAGCCACACAATGTAGCCGAAGGATAGGCACTCTGTACTATGGCAGTTTGAGGGGCTAGGAGAGGCTTTCTTGTGGAAGTTTCTTTTGAGGTAAGGTCTAGAGAGCAGCCAGAAGGTTAACCGTATAAAGAAGTCAGCCGAAGATTATTCCAGGCTCTGTAGCAGGAACATACAGCCCAGGGAGCCATGTTGGTCTTGGAGGCCACATCAAGGATTCTGGGTTTTTGTCTACGAGCAATGGGACTTGTTAAATGGTCTGATGTAATGGGTGTGACCTGATCTGACTCACATTTCTAAAAAGAGGGTATTGGAGAGGAGCCAGAGGAGAAGAAGGGACCAAGAAAGAGATCATGGTGACTGAGACTATGGTGGAAAAGGAGAGAAGCGTGTGGATTTCAAAACTATTTAACCAATAGAATCAGCATGACGTAGTGGTGGACTAGACATGAGAACAAAGGAGATCGAAGCGTCCTGGAACTGGATGGATGGTGGTAACTGCACTTAGACTGCATCCCCAGGTTTGGCTGGACACACTGAATGTGGGGTACCATCTATATCGAAGTTGAGATTTAATGTGGAACATGGGTCTGGAGCTCAAAGTAGACGGGTGGGCTAGAGGTACACAATGGGGAGCCAGAAGCACTTAGATGGCACGTGAAACCTTGGGAGGGGATGAGAAGAGAACTGGGCCTAGAATCAAGCTTGGGAGGGTTCAACATTTAGTGCAAGTTGAAAAGATCCATGTTACTTTTAATGGAAATGAAATTGCCCAGACTTTGGGGATTCCTAAAAGTCTTCAAACATCCAAAAGTCAAGGGTTGACCTGTACCTCTGCCTTGTTCCCAGGATAATGTTTTGCTCATAGTAGGAACTTAAAATATTTGATTAAAAAAACAAACTTCTCTCCTAGTTAAAGAAAAGGGAGTCACTAATCAATGGCATATGTGATCAACTACTTATCAACCTAGCACTTAATTTAAAAACATTTAGAGCCAATGCTTGCTAGTTATAAGTATTTTCCCTTTTGGGCATAGAGATTGTGAATCTATAAATACTGCCCATGTACATACACACTCATGTACATGCTCACTCACACAGGGCATGTGCCCCCCCTGCCACCTTCCTACCATTTAACAGGCAATATACATGGGGAAAAACTATTTTTCACTCTAACATTGTTAAACATTAACATGTACTTTCAAATCAAAGCTAAATGTGTTTTTAAAAAATTATCCACATGCTGGGATTTTCCATCATCTCTTTAACATAAGCAATCATGAGCTGACACAGGGGACTCTCTTTTAGGTACCATTTTCCTTCCCTCTCTTGCTTAAGTTGGGCTTGAAAAATGTTTGGAAAGGATTCATTGTTTTGACAAATCTTTTAAGTTTTCTAGTCAGCTCACTTGTAGCAGTGAGCACAGCATCCCATCGGATGCACTTTTAAGTGCCCCAGAAAACATCTGAATTCACTCTCTCTGTGGCTGACTTCAATTAGCTGTCTTTCTTCATAAAGAATTGTCATCTAATTATGATAAAAAAAAAAAGTATGCTACATTGTAATTTTAGGATGGGAGGCTTTCCTGATTCTTATTCTGCTGGGATATGACATCATCACTTCCTCAGTTCTGAAATATTCTTGAGTACTAGCATTGCAGCAGAGAACAAAGGCTTTGCAAAACAGCTGGCAGCGTACCATGAAGAGCACCAGTAATGAGGAACGTCTCATACTTAGGGTGAGCGGATACACAGAAGAAGCCAGTGTTAGACCACTCACATCCTGAGAGGAGAAACTATCTGTCTCCATCTCTGCACCTCTACAGCTCCCAGTACAGGTTGGACTGGTGTGTACAGTTGATGCACAGCAAAGATCTGTTACATCAATGGAATAACAACCAGAGAGCATTTAGAGTCTACAATATGCTTTTCACGCATAATCTATTTTCAGCCTCCCAGCTCCTCGTGAACTGGCTACTATAACCTGTTTTTAGGAAACTAAGGCTCAGAAAGGTTAAGAACTCATCCCAAATCACATAGTGTATAAAGCCAGGATTGGATTCCATATATGCTTGCCTCCAAATCTATGCTTTTTTTCACTCCATACTCATTGATACAACAGATATTTAATAAAAGCCTACTGTCTTCTCAGTACTGTGCTAGAGGCAGGGTTACCAGGATAGGAATGCGTATCCTTCAAGGAGCTGGCACTCTGGTGAGGGGAAGCAGCATACTCTAAGTGTTAGAATTGGGGGGGTGAACTGGTGCTATTGGGGATGCACGCACTGGAGGGCCCGGATAATTCTGCCTGACTAGGACACTTGAAGATTTTTAATGCAATTCTGAAAGGCATCAATTGCTTCAAACACGCACTAAGTTCTGCCCTGAGAGGGGACGGCTTGCAGAAGCAGAAATATGCAGGCACACATTGTCACTTCTAGGTTATGTTAAAGAATGATAAATTCATGAATATTTTTCCAAGCATGGAGGCTTTAAAAATATATATGTATGTTACCTTA
Source organism: Eubalaena glacialis (assembly GCF_028564815.1). Classification (NCBI taxonomy): domain Eukaryota; kingdom Metazoa; phylum Chordata; class Mammalia; order Artiodactyla; family Balaenidae; genus Eubalaena; species Eubalaena glacialis. The sequence continues at coordinate 121,062,948 of NC_083718.1, forward strand.
TTACAAAAAACTAGCAAGAAGTGAAGGGCAGAATTTGTCTCCAATCCCACCACTTAATCAAATCAATGTTTCCATTTAACATAGTCACCTTTCAGTCCCTGTGCATATGGTTGAGTACATCATGTATGGATAAAAATTACATAATGTGTGAATAATTCACACTAGGAACTGATTATCCCTTAATTAAACAATCACCTCACTTTTAAAGAGAGCTAAAGAGACACAATCATGAGGACAGAAATGCAATAAATAACAAATTTGGCAGATACATGCAGATCGAGACCTTATGATGAATGTTTTCATGTTGGCACATGATAATTTTAAGTGCTAGTGGCAAAAGTCTCCATTTCCCCTTTATATATTAGTGGAGGCAGATGAAAAATAGTTGAAACCCTTTCTCAGAATTTAGCATGTGTATCTTTTATGGTATTTATGATATTATAGATTCTGAGGGTTGATCAGACCAAAAGGAAACTCTGGATAAATACAGCCCATATGTGATTTCAAAACCCCATTATACTTATTAACTGCATTTCTGCTTTAAAGTTCAGAGCAAAAGTTACCTCCTACTAGTTAATTATGGTGATATATTTATTTATCATGCTACTCTTATAAAGCTAATTCTCAATGTTACTTGTGTTTCCACTCAGAAATGCACTCTAACTTTGTACTGCCTTGATCTTTATAACTTATTTTCAAAATTAAATTAACCTGCTCTTTGCCCATATCTTAAATCAGCCTTTGGCTAAAAACAATGTAATTCTGATTGTAATAAATTAACATTGATCTCTCGGCCTATGACATAGCTAAGAATGAAGCGACCAAATGAGCTTTAGTTTTATCTCCATTTTTTTCTCCCTCTCCCTTCATCCTAACAAGCAGGGATCTGGCTGAAAGACAGCCGGAAAAAGAGAAAGGATGATTCAAAGTTTCTTGACAGGACATTTTTCATTTTTTAATATCCAGCTAAATAAGAGTTGACTGCATTTAGCTGCAGCATACCCAAGCAACGAAAGTATTGAGAAAGCAAATAACTCTTCTGTATATTTTAAATTCTTTAGCTTGGCATTCAGGGATTTAATTCAAACATAACTTTCCAGGCTTCTTTCCAATTCCAAGTTTGTACTGAAATCCAACCAGTCAACATCCTGGACTTTCCCATATCCACAGCTTTGGTTATGCTACTCAAAGCCCTGTCTGTTCAACTGCCAAGGATTAGAACCCTACTCATTTTCAGAAGATACTGGTTAAATGTCACCTTCCTAATAACCCCAATCACTCTTCCATTCCAATCACTAATTAATTTTAACCTGCCCACAATGAGCCAGGTACTTGATAAGCCTTGGGAACTAATCTAGTGAAAAGGAAAATCTCAAGTCAACTGCATGATGAAGATGGTCATATGTGTTCCCTGCCTTCATCCAAAAAGCAAGTAAAGAACAGGAGGACTAGCTAGATGGAGGAAGGAGGGCAGTATGAGTCAGGCTGTGCTAGGTGTGTGGAGCCCCAAATCAGCAGCAACACCATGATCAGGTCCCAAGAACAGACGAGCCATCTTCCTGCATCATTTCTTTCCTCTGTAACAGGCATCTTGCCTCAGGCTCATGGCTTTCCTCTGAAATCACATGGCACTCTGTCCTTGGCATATCTCTGCTGGGAATGTCTTCTGAATACCCCACCCCATCTTTCTGAAAACAAATCTGCCTCTTTCCTCACCTGCTCTCAGCTTTCTAGTATAAAGACCTCTGAACTAGTGTAAATAAGGACACTCCTCTCAAGAGGACTCATGAATTTCTGTTTTTCATTCACTATCAGATGCAATTCATGCCCACATTCATACTAAATAAAAACATATGCACATTTCATATCCCAATCATTAATACTAAAGACAACTGCATACAGATTGCCGGAAGAACTTTCCTTCCCTGCTCTGAGCCATGGCACAATGGTCACTATTCCAAAGAACTTAGTGTGGCTTTAATACTGAGACAAGCCCGGGTTTCCTTCAGTAGGGATATCAGTAGCACACCAGAATCTATGTAGAAAACAGCAACCCTTCAGAACTTCTAATGTATAGAAGATACGTAATACATGTTTGTGAATTCTGCTGGCATCGATTGGAACTCCTGTTGTTTTCACACTTAAAATATGATGATATGCTTAGCTGACTCTATAGTTTTACTCATTTTACTCTTTTGAAATGTACACTTCCTAAAGGTAGTTATTTACAATGGACAAAATTGTACAAGTCAAAAAAGTGAACAGACTCAATTCATAACCCAAATCGTCATTTAATTTAAGGGAATAACCAAACATAACCAAACTTTTAGCATAAGACCATATGATAAAACTGAATTGTGTCCCCTCCACCCCCAAATTCATATGTTGAAGCCCTAACCCTCAGTGTGATTCTATTTGGGACTAGGGCTTTTAGGACATAGGGCAATTAAGGTTAAATGAGGTCATAAGGGTGGGGTCCTAATCCAATAGGATTGGTAGCCTTATAAGATCTGCATGCATGCAGTGAGGCAAGTCCATGTGAGGACATAGTGAGAAGACAACCATCTACAAGCCAGGAAGAGAGCTCTATCCAGGTAATGAATCAGCCAGCATCTTGATCTTGGGCTTCCCAGCCTCCAGAACTGTGAGAAATATGTTTATGATGTTTAAGCCACCCAGTCTATGGCATTTTGCTAGGGCAGTCGAGTAGACTAATACACCATATATCAGAATGAGCAGACAGCCATAAAATACTAAGGAATTAATTTTAGCTTCACTAAGAAAAATAAAAATGGACCAATTAAAAGTATCACTATTCACTACCATATATTCTCTGTATTCAAGAATCCATACATATGGCACTCTGACTTATCCCACCAAACATATCTGCAGAAGGGTTATGACATCAGATCCTGATTAGAAAGGTCATTTTTCAGGTTTGAATTAGTGGCTCAGTTTACTCCCCTCCTTTCCTCTCCTTTTCTCTCCCTCTCTCTCTTTTCTTCCTCCTCACTTTCTTTTTTCCTTCCTTCCTTCCTCCCTTCCTTCCTTCCTTCCTTCCTCTCTTCCTCCCTCCCTCCCTCTCTTCCTCCCTCCCTCCCTTCTTTTCTTCCTAACAAACTATCTGTTAAGATGTATTTGGTATTTAGCCACTTATACTGTCTTGGGAGTTCTATTTTTCCATGCTTTTACTATAGTGGTATCTTACATCACGATCACTCCCTGTTCCAGATTGCTGTTCCCTGGAAAGAACAGCATCCCAGGAACCATCACTCACTGTGTTCAGGTAGAATTGGGCAGTGTGGTTGTGGGGTTTAGGAAAGATGGATGAAACAGAACACTCAGGAACTACCTAGCAAGCTGGTTACAATCTCCTCGTTGCTTTCAAAGAACATACATCTAAGGACTGCTGATCATTTACTTGACAACACAAAAGGACAGGAATATGAGTAAATGAACAAAAGCTGAAGCCAGTGATCAGACACACAATTACTTCTAACAGTTTCCTCTTCCTCCTTCCCTAAGGAGCCTGGCAAGACTTCCAGGCAAGTAAATAAATATCCTATGAAGTTATTTATTTAACCTTAGATGTGACCACTTCCCTTAGAGTTAGACCCCTGGCTGATGTGTGGGTTGCTGTATGTGTAAACACTGTTGGATTCTTTTTTATGAGGTCGTAATAATAGCCATTGTTATTTTTGTTATATAAGAAGTCTCTTTGATAATTCTACAGTGAAGTCAGAGTTTTGAAATTCTAGCAATACAAATAATAATTTCTAACTCTACCCTAATATTTTACTTCTATCATTCACCTCCTAATCCTCTAATTCACATGGGCAAAAATGACAACTTCTTTAAATTAATAATTACCTTAATATTTAATAGTTAACAGCCTTCAGAGAGGGCTATTCCAAAAGTTAGTGTTAATACATATATGGCCAATTAATTTATGACAAATGAGCCAAGAATATACAATGGGGAAAGGACAGTCTCTTCAATAAATGGTGCTGGAAAAACAAGAGAGCCACGTGCAAGAGAATGAAACTGGACCACTGTCTTACACCATACACAAAAATTAACTCAAAGTGGATCAAAGATTTGAATGTAAGACCGTAAGACCTGAAACCATAAAACTTGTAGAAGAAAACATAAGTGGTAAGCTCTTTGACATCAGCTTGGCAATGATTGTTTTTTGGACCTGACTCCAAAAGCAAAGGCAACAAAAGCAAAAATAAACAAGTGGGACTGCATCAGACTAAAAATCTTCAGCACAGCAAAGGAAATCATCAACAAAATGAAAAGGCAAGATACTGAATAGGAGAAAATATTTGCAAATCCAAAATATGTAAAGAATACATATAACTCAACAGCAAAAAAATAAACAAATAAAACAATCTAATTAAAAAATGGGCAGAGGATTTGAATAGACATTTTTTCCAAAGATATTCAGATGGCCAACAGGTATATGAAAAGATGCTCTACACCATTAATCATCAGGTACATACAAACCAAAACCACAAGGAGATATCACCTCATGCCCTTTAGAATGGCTATTATCAAAAAAAACAAGAAATAACAAGTGTTGGCAAGGATGTGGAAAAAAGGGAACACTTGTGCACTGTTGGTAGGAGTGTAAATTGGTGCAGTCAGTATGGAAAACAGTTGGGAGGTTCCTGAAAAAAATTAAAAGTAGAACTACCATACAATCCAGCAATTCCACTTCTGGGTATCTATCTGAAGGAAAAAACCCACTAAATCAAAAAGATATATGGACCCCCCCACATTCATTACAGCATTATTTACAATAGCCAAGACATGAAAGCAACCTGAGTGACCATCAATGGATAAATGGATAAAGAAAATGTGGTATATGTACACAATGGAATAGTATTCAGCCATAAAAAGGAAGGAAGTCTTACAATTTTTGACAACATGAATGGACCTTGAGGGCATTATGCAGGTGAAATAAGTCAGAGAAAGACAAAAATATATAATCTCACTTATATGTGGAATCTAAAAACAAAAAATTTAAAAAAAAAATTTAAACCCCAAATCATATATACAGAGAACAGATTGGTGGTTGCCAGAGGTAGGGGTTGGGGGTGCACAAAATGTGTGAAAGTGGTGAAAATGTACAAACTTCCAGTTATAAAATAAAAGTCATGGGGATGTGACATACAGCACGGTGACTATAATTAATAATACCACATTGTATATTTGAAAGTTGTTAAGGGTAGTAGATCTTAAAAATTCTCATCACAAGAAAAATAATTTGTAACTCTGTATGGTGATGGATGTTAACTACACTTATCAAGGTGAACGTTTCACAGTATACAGAAATAATGAATCATTATGTTGTACATCTGAAACTAATATGCTATATGTCAACTGTATCTCAGTATTTAAAGTTAGTATTTTAATATTAAAGTGAGCTTAAAACTTTCCAACATTCATTACTAAGAAAAGTATCACTTGACTGATTTTAAAAGAAATGTTATTTCCAAAATTAAAAGAGTCTTTGCTTCATAATAAAACAACAAACTGAACACAATGGCAGAGGAAGATGGTGAGATACACATGCAAGAAAAGGCGTGGTTTTAATAAGAAATAGCTTCTTTTGAAAGTCGCTAAACTTTGTTGCTGTGAACTTTCTCTTGCAGTAGAGCTTCTCCACTGAGGGGTGAGGGACATGGTGGTGGTGGGGAGATAAACCACTTGTTGTTGAGAAGCTGCTAACTTACTATTAGCATCTACTGTGTGGGAACATTGGTTCCTCCTCCATCCTAGGAGAAAAGGGAAGAAGGGAAAAAAGACCAACTGATGAAAAAGGGAGTAAGACTAAGTGAATGGGAAAAAAAATTCACATTGTATACTTGTAAGTTGTACAGATATGAACATACATGTGAAACTCCTAGAATTTTTTTTAGAGTTTATTGAAAATTCTAACATGGATCTAACATGGCTAAACATAGATCAATGGTAAGAGTGTCATGTACCAAGGTTTTGATTAATCCAAAAATCTGTGTATCTGAAATCCACAAAAAGAGAACCCTATGATCCCATTTGTTCAGTAAAGGTTTCTGTGTACTTTATATACATATACATATGGATACAGAGAGTATTTGTACAGAAACTGTCTAGAAGGACACATTCCAAACTATTAAGATGGCTCCCTCTTAGTTATTTAGTTATTTTTAAATTTAATAAACACCATGAATCCACCAGGCAAAATAAAAACTATAATCTTGACAATAATTATATCTATCCCACCACTGTGTCCCCCACCTGAGGTAATCATCCTCAACCTTATATTCATTTAACCTTCCTCCCTGTGCACATGTGCAAGAGCTTGTCTTGGCTATATACCTGTGCAATACGGTAGCCTCTAATCATGTGGCTGTTGAGCATTAAAAATTTGACTAAGAAACTGGGTTTGTTTGTTTTTTTATACAGTCTTAATTTTATTTATTTTTTTAAATTTATTTTATTTTTTTGGCTGTGTTGGGTCTTTGTTTCTGTGCGAGGGCTTTCTCTAGTTGCGGTGAACGGGGGCCACTCTTCATCGCGGTGCGCAGGCCTCTCACTATCACGGCCTCTCTTGTTGCAGAGCACAGGCTCCAGACACGCAGGCTCAGTAGTTGTGGCTCACGGGCCCAGTTGCTCCGCGACATGTGGGATCTTCCCAGACCAGGGCTCGAACCTGTGTCCCCTGCATTGGCAGGCAGATTCTCAACCACTGCGCCACCGGGGAAGCCCTAGTCTTACTATTTTAATTGTAATATAATTAAATATTTTTTAGTTATAAATAAGTATGTATAAATTTTAAAATTTAAAAAGGAGGCATAGGAGGAGTCAAGATGGCAGAATAGGAGGATGCAGAATTTGTCTCTCCTCACAAGTACATCAAGAATACATCTGCAAATGGAAAAATTCTCACAGAGCACCTGCTGAACATTAGCGGAAGACTTTGGACACCTGAAAGGACAAGATATAAATCCCCTCACAACTGGGTAGGAAGAAAGAAGGAAAAACAGAAAAGAGGAATCAAAAAAGGGACCTACAACCCTGGGGCATTTGTGGGAACTGGGAGGGGCACCCATCTGAGCAGGCTTGCCCGCCCCTCAAGCCAAGGTCTCCTTGACCCGCATAGGCTCCAGGGTCCTGAGCACCGCCCATTCCAAAGCCTCCTTGGGAAACAGCCCTGGGCACCCCTGCCTGAGACGGGAATCCACCAGTGCTGCTGGGGGCTGAGTGCTAAAGTGCGGGGTTAAGAGAGCAGATCCAGGGAGAGGACTGCTGTTGGCTGTGCAGATACAACAGAGGGGATGGGAGTAAGGGGCTCCGTGGCTGGGAATGCCCCTAGAGGAAGCATGGTCTGCCTAGGAAATGAGGTGCCATCGTTGAGTGGCATGCAATGGGTGGGGCCACCACCAGCCTCACATGCCAGCCCTTGCCTCCATGGGCACTGGGAAGGACTCCACCAGAGCGAGCATGCCCCAGTCTGTTGCAACTGCCTGCTGGTCTCTGCCGCCACAGGCACTTGGTGCATACCCCAGTTGTGGCTGCCATACCCCTCCCTGGCCTGAGTAAGTGTGCCCCAATCAGCCACTGTTTTTGCTCCCTCTCGCCTGGGTGGGGAACAGCCGCCTGAGGGTGGTGCACGTGGAGAGGTGGGGCCAAAACAAAAGCTGAGCTCCAGGGGCGGTGCAACTACACAGGCCGTGGATTAAATCTCCATGATTGGCTTGGTAAATTCTGTGTCTGGGAACATATGAATAGACAATGAGTGTTCCCACAACTGAGACCCATCTACCTTTAGAAGCAGTGGACTCTGGGGAGAAGTACATGCAGTAGTTTGGTCAGGTGAGGGTCTGAGTGCCCCACAGGGCCCACAGCAGGTCCAGAGACCTACCTAGAGGTACTGGAGGGCCTCCTGGGGAGGCAGGGGTTGGCTGTGGCTCACTGTGGGAGCAAGGATGCTGACAGAGGAGGCGCCAGGAAAATATTCTTATTACTATTATTCCTTTTTTGTTTGCTTCATTTTGTTCAGTTGTTGGTGTTATTGTTTTCATTATTTATTTTTATTTTTTAATATTTTTTATTTTTCTATTTTTACTTTTTTGGGGTTTTTTTTCCTGTTTTTGATTTTTTGGGGATCATTTTTATGTGTTGGTTTTATGTTTTCTTTGCCTTTTTTTAAAATATTAGTTTGCCTTCAGTTTTTGTTTTGTTTTTCATTTTTTGTTTTCATTAGTGTAGTCCTTATTGATTGTTCTCATTTTTGAATTCTTTGTTCTCTTGTTTTTTGTTTTCTATGTTTTGTTTTTGTTTTTTCTGTCTGCTTCTTTGTTTCTTTCTGGTTGTTTGGTTTTGTTTTTACCATTTGTCTTGGGCTTGGTTTGTCTGTTTGTTTTCTTCTTTGTGTGTGTGTGTGTGGGTTGTTGTTGCCATTTGTTTGTTTTTGTTTTTGCTACTTGTCTTGGGTTTTTTTTGCCTGTTTATTTTATTTTCCTTTTTTTCTTTCTTTCTTTTTTCTCTGGTCATGCTATGTAGTTTGCAGGCTCTTGGTTCCCTGGCCAGGGGTTGGACCTGGGCTTCCGGGGTTGGAGCACCAAGTCCAGGATGCTGGACCACCAGAGAATTCCTGAGCCCAGGGAATATTAATTGGTGTGAGCTCTCCTGGAGGTATCCATCTCCACACCAAGACCTGGCTCCACCCAACTGCCTGCAGGCTCCAGTGCTTGAAACCTCATGCCAAACAACCAGCAAGAAAGGAACACAGCCCCACCCATCAGCAGACAGGATGCCTAGTCATACTACACTCACAGACACCTCAAAACACACCACCTGATGTGGCCCAGCCCATCAGAGGGAAAAACTCAGCTCCACCCACCAGAGCACAGGCACCAGTCCCTCCCACCAGGAAGCCTACACAAGCCCCTGGACCAAACTCACCCACCAGGGGGAAGACAACAGAAACAATGGGAACTACGACACTGCAGCCTGCAAAAAGGAGACCATAAACACAGTAAATTCGACAAAACGAGATGACAGAGAAATAAGTTGCAGATGAAGGAGCAAGGTAAAAACCCACAAGACCAAATAAATGAAGAGGAAATAGGCAATCTACCTGAAAAAGAATTCAGAGTAATGATAGTAAAGATGATCCAAGATCTCAGAAATACAATGGAGGCACGGATTGAGAAGATACAAGAAATGTTTAACAAGGACCTAGAAGAACTAAAGAACAACCAGTGATGAACAACACAATAACTGAAATGAAAAATACACTAGAAGGAATCAATAGCAGAATAACTGAGGCAGAAGAACGGTTAAGTGAGCTGGAAGATAAAATGGTGGAAATAACTGCCAGGGAGCAGCATAAAGAAAAAAGAATGAAAAGAATTGAGGACAGTCTCAGAGACCACTGGGACAACATTAAACACACCAACATTCGAATTATAGGGGTCCTAGAAAAAGAAGAGAAAGAGAAAGGGTTCCAGAAAATACTTGAAGAGATTATAGTTGAAAACTTCTCTAACATGGGAAAGGAAACAGTCACCAAAGTCCAGGAAGTGCAGAGAGTCCCATACAGGATAAACCCAAGGAGAAACATGCCCAGACACATATTAATCAAACCAATAAAAACTAAATACAAAGAAAATATTTTAAAAGCAGCAGGGAAAAGCAACAAATAACATAAAAGGGACTCCCTGTAAGGTTATCAGCTGATGTTTCAGCAGAAACTCTGCAGGCCAGAAGGGAGTGTCAGGATATATTTAAAGTGATGAAAGCAAAAAACCTACAACCAAGATTACTCTACCCAGCAAGGATCTCATTCAGATTTGACAGAGAAATCAAAAGTTTTACAGACAAGCAAAAGCTAAGAGAATTCAGAACCACCAAACCAGCTTTAAAACAAATGCTAAAGGAACTTCTCTAGGTGGGAAACACAAGAGAAGAAAAAGACCTACAAAAACAAATGCAAAACAATTAAGGAAATAGTAATAGGAACATACATATTGATAATTACCTTAAATGTAAATGGATTAAATGCTCCAACCAAAAGACACAGACTGGCTGAATGGATACAAAAAGACCCATATATATGCTGCCTACAAGAGACCCACTTCAGACCTAGGGACACATACAGACTAAAAGTGACCTTCAGACCTAGGGACACATACAGACTAAAAGTGAGGGGATGGAAAAAGATATTCCATGCAAATGGAAATCAAAAGAAAGCTGGAGTAGCAATACTCACATCAGACAAAATAGACTTTAAAATAAAGACTATTACAAGAGACAAAGAAGGACACTACATAATGATCAAGGGATCAATCCAAGAAGAAGATATAACAATTGTAAATATTTATGCACCCAACATAGGAGCACCTCAATACGTAAGGCAAATGCTAACAGCCATAAAAGGGGAAATTGACAGTAACACAATAATAGTGGGGTGCTTTAACACACCACTTACACCAATGGACAGATCATCCAGACAGAAAATTAATAAGGAAATGCAAGCCTTAAATGAGACATTAGACCAGATAGACTTAATTGATATTTATAAGACATTCCATCTGAAAGCAGCAAAATACACTTTCTTCTCAGAACATTCTCCAGGATAGGTCACATCTTGGGTCACAAATCAAGCCTCAGTAAACTTAAGAAAATTGAAATTGTATCAAGCATCTTTTCTGACCACAGTGCTACGAGATTAGAAATCAATGGAGGCTAAACACTATGCTACTAAATAACAAAGAGATCACTGAAGAAATCAAAGAGGAAATCAAAAAATACATACAAACAAATGACAAGGAAAACACGATGACCGAAAACCTATGGAAGGCAGCAAAAGCAGTTCTAAGATGCAAGTTTATAGCAATAAAATCCTACCTCAAGAAACAAGAAAAATCTCAAATAAACAACCTAAACTTACACCTAAAGCAACTAGAGAAAGAAGAACAAGAAAACCCCTAAAGTTAGTAGAAGAAAAGAAATCATAAAGATCAGAGCAGAAATAAATGAAATAGAAATGAAGAAAACAATAGCAAAGATCAATGAAACTAAAAGCTGGTTCTGCTTCTTTGAGAAGATAAACAAAATCGATAAATCTTTAGCCATAATCATCAAGAAAAAGAGGGAGAGGACTCAAATCAATAAAATTAGAAAAGAAAAAGGACAGATTACAACTGATACCGCAGAAATACAAAGGATCATGAGAGACTACTACAAGCAACTCTATGCCAATAAAATGGCAACCTGGAAGAAATGGACAAATTCTTAGAAAAGTACAACCTTCCAAGACTGAACTGGGAAGAAATAGAAAATATGAACAGACCAATCACAATAATAAAATTGAACTGTGATTAAAAATCTTCCAACAAACAAAAGTCCAGGACCAGATGGCTTCACAGGTGAATTTTATCAAACATTTAGAGAAAAGCTAACAGCTATCCTTCTCAAACTCTTCCAAAATATTGCAGAGGGAGGAACACTCCCAAGCTCATTCTACGAGGCCACCATCACCCTGATACCAAGACCAGACAAAGACATCACAGAAAAAGAAAATTACAGGTCAATATCACGGATGAACATAGATGCAAAATCCTCAACAAAATATTAGCAAACCAAAACCAACAACACATTAAAAGGATCATACACCATGATCAAGTGGGATTTATCCCAGGGATGCAAGGATTCTTCAATATATGCAAATCAATCAATGTGATACACCATATTAACAAACTGAAGAATAAAAACCATATGGTCATCTGAGTAGATGCAGAAAAATCTTTTGACAAAATTTAACACCCATTTATGATAAAAACTCTCCAGAAAGTGGGCATAGAGGGAACCTACCTCAACATAATAAAGGCCATATATGACAAACCCACAGCCAACATCGTTCTCAATGGTGAAAAACCGAAACCATTTCCTCTAAGATCAGGAACAAGACAAGGTTGCCCACTCTCACCACTATTATTCAACATAGTTTTGGAAGTTTTAGCCACGGCAATCAGAGAAGAAAAAGAAATAAAAGGAATCCAAATCGGAAAAGAAGGAAAACTGTCACTGTTTGCAGATGACATGATACTATACATAGAGAATCCTAAAGACGCTACCAGAAAACTACTAGAGCTAATCAATGAATTTAGTAAAGTTGCAGGATACAAAATAAATGCACAGAAATCTCTTGCATTCCTATACACTAACTATGCAAGATCAGAAAGAGAAATGAAGGAAACAATCCCATTTACCATTACATTCAAAAGAATAAAAAACTTAGGAATAAACCTACCTAAGGAGGCAAAAGACCTGTATGCTGAAAACTATAAGATACTGATGAAAGAAATCAAGGATGACACAAACAGATAGAGAGATATACCGTGTTCTTGGATTGGAAGAATCAATATTGTGCCCTATCAAATTACCAATGACATTTTTCACAGAACTAGAACAAAATATTTTACAATTTGTATAGAAACACAAAAGACTCCGAATGGCCAAAGCAACCTTGAGAAAGAAAAATGAAGCTGGAGGAATCAGGCTCCCAGATTTCAGACTATACTACAAAGCTACAGTAATCAAGACAGTATGGTACTGGCACAAAAACAGAAATATAGATCAAAGGAACAGGATGGAAAGACCAGAGATAAACCCACGTACCTATGGTCAACTAATCTATGACAAAGGAGACAAGAATATACAGTAGAGAAAAGACAGTCTCTTTAATAAGTGGTGCTGGGAAAACTGGACAGCTACATGTAAAAGAATGAAATTAGAACACTCCCTAACACCATACACAAAAATAAACTCAAAATGGATTGAAGACCTAAATGTAAGGCCAGACACTATGAAACTCTGAGAGGAAAACATAGGCAGAACATTCTTTGACATAAATTGCAGCAAGATCGTTTTTGACTCACCTCATAGAGTAATGAAGATAAAAACAGAAATAACAAATGGGTCCTAATGGAACTTAAAAGCTTTTGCACAGCCAAGGAAACCATAAACAAGACAAAAAGACAACCCTCAGATTGGGAGAAAATATTTGCAAATGACGCAACTGACAAAGGATTCATCTCCAAAATATACAAACAGCCCATGCAGCTCAATATCAAAAAAACAAACAATCCAATCCAAAAATGGGCGAAGACCTAAATAGACATTTCTCCAAAGAAGACATACAGATGGCCAACAAACACATGAAAAGATGCTCAATATCACTAATTATTAGAGAAATGCAAATCAAAACTACAATAAGGTATCAACCCACACCAGTCAGAATGGCCATCATTAAAAAATCTACAAACAATAAATGCTGGAGAGGGTGTGGAGAAAAGGGAACCGTCTTACACTGTTGGTGGGAATGTAAATTGACAAAGCCACTATGGAGAACAGTATGGACATTCTTAAAAAACTAAAAATAGAACTACTATATGATCCAGCAATCCCACTACTGGGCATATACCCAGAGAAAACCATAATTCAAAAAGACATATACACCCAAATGTTCACTGCAGCACTATTTACAATAGCCAGGACATGGAAGCAATCTAAATGTCCATCAACAGAGGAATGGCTAAAGAAGATGTGGTACATATATAGAATGGAATATTACTCAGTCATAAAAAGGAACGAAATTTTGTTATTTCCAGAGACCTGGGTGGACCTAGAGACTGTCATTCAGAGTGAGGTCAGAAAGAGAAAAACAAGTATAGTATATTCACGCATATATGTGGAATCTGGAAAAATGGTTTAGATGATCTTATTTGCAAAGCAGAAATAAAGACACAGTTGTAGAGAACGAGTGTATGGATACCAAGAGGGAAGGGGGTGGTGGGATGAATTGGCACACTGGGATTGACATATATACCCCACTATGTATAAAATAGGTAACTAATGAGAACCTACTGTATAGCATAGGGAGCTCTACTAAGTGTCTTGTGGTGACCTAAATGGCAAGGAAATCCAAAAAAGAGGGGATATATGTATACGTATGGCTGATTCACTTTGCTGTACAGCAGAAACTGACACAGCAGTGTAAAGCAACTATACTCCAATAAAAATAAAACAAAATAAAATAATGAAAAGGAGGCATACTACTGATGCAGAATCAAAAGGAGATGCAGAAACTGGCAGTAGAACCAGAACAGTAAAGAAAAAGGAGCCTGGCTGAAAGTATGTTGGAAATTTCATGATAAACAGCAATTGCAATTTGTTGGAGCAGAGCAAAAGGAAAAAAGCTATTTGTTTGCTGTGTAAAAAATGGACAATATTAAGAGACATTTTTAGCAAAGACATAGGGAACTTGATAACTTGCTTCTCAACAGTCAAAAAGAATTGATGACATTAGTCACCTGTAATCAAAATTAAATGTACAATGAAACATTTTGAAGTGATTTTAAACAGAATCTGAGCTGATTCAGTATCTGTATGATACTCATGTTCAGTCTTCTAAAGCAGATTCCTGAAAAGTGTCATGTATACCATTGTTAAATCATTCAGTAAATATTTGCAAATGCTATGGATCAATGCCAGACAATGGAACTCTTAAAAGAAATAGAACACAATACATTTAATATCTGTGTTCTTTGCCTGTACTTGTTGGTTAAGTCATGGAAGAAATATACAAAGATTTATTGTATTGTTAAGTCCAATTCAAGATTTCATTAAAACAAAAAAATGCTTTTCAAATATTCAATAATTAAAGACAAAAAAATACTTAAAGACAAAAAAATGGCAGAGTAATTTATATTTTCTCATTGATATCGGACTACATGTAAATGAGCTTAATTTGACGCTCCTAAAAAAAAAAGGAAATGCTGATTTGTAACCTAGCTAACCTAGCTAAACAGGCACAAAATTTCGTGTTAAAATTGAAACTTTTCAGAGTACAATACAATGAAATTAATTTTACACATTTTCTAACATAAATCAATTTTAGGAAAAATTTGAAGAATGCTTTGCTGACATTGATAAATTTATAGTTGCTTATAAATTTATGCAATACCCTTTTGAATTTAATGTTAAAAATATGACTTAAGTATCAGTAAACTTATTTAACTTGGACAGAGACAGTTTTGAAACTGATATGCTATTGCTTCAAAGTCAAATCAAATCTTCTGAAAAAAAGAACCAGTTGTGTTAATGTACATGCATATATTAAGAGAAAATAATTTTTTTGTACGTGATTAATGTATTGGGACTTTTAGGTATGTTTGGAATTATTAGGGTATGTGATTCTGCTTTTTCGATTGCAAATTTTATGAAATCTAATAGAGATCAAGCATTTCTGATAAAAATTTGGCATCCAAATTGAGACATACTCTAAGTATAAAATACATAGTAGATTTATAAAATTTAGCACAAAAAATGTAAACTATCTCATTCATAATATGCTATATTGATTACAATTCAAAATGATAACATCTTGGGTATTTTCAGTCAAATATAAAATGTACTAAAATTAATTTCATCTGTTTAAATATGACCACTAGAAAATTTTAAATTACATACATGACTCAAATATCGTTTCTACTGAGCAGCACTTGTATATATCCAGAAACGGAATTGCTGAGTTATAAAATATTTTATGGTTCTACACTTGAAAATAATGCCAAATTGTTTTCCAAAGTCTCTGGATTATCAGCATCAACATCACCAGAGAACATGTTAAAAGGCAAATTCCCAGGCTGAATCAGAAACTCTGGAGATGTGGCCCAGCAATCTGTATTTCCAAGTGATACAAACTCAAGTTTGAGAAATCACTGGCCTACTACTTAGAACAGACTTTAAAATACTCTGTACTTAGAAGAAATATGCCATTTTGGAAAGGAAGTCCTGTCTTTGTTATGGTCATATTTTTGAATGTTTGCAACATCTACAAATCTTGGAGACAAAAATAGGCTTCTATAGCCTCCTGGTAGTGAGGGCCATGCCTTTGGTGAAAGTGACTGAAAGCCACCTTTAAACAACCTAGTCACCCTAGTGCAGAAGAAAGGACTCAGGCTTCAGAACCTGAATACCAACACCAGCACTTCTTAGCTGTGAACTCTTAAAAGGTCTTTTACCTCCTGGAGCTTTGGTATTCTCCACTATAAAGTGGGAATTATAGCACATACCTCAAAATATGGTTGTGAGGATTAACAAGGCTCACACAAAGTGCTAGACACAGAAAAGGGACACCATAAATAGTAGCCTTATAAAACTAAAGCTCTGATCAGGAGCATGTGGCCAGTGAATAAGAGCCATTATCCTAGGCTTCTTTGGAAATGACCCTTTGTGAAGTACATACCCTAGTAAAGCAACTATATTTTCCATACCTGGAAAACAAAATGGAAGCAACTGTGAGCCCCAATTTGGGCAGATCTCAGAAAGAGCCTTAAGACTCTATGTTTTAGGAATTCTGTATTATAATCGAACTCTACCCTGCCCAACAGGTTAGCCGATAGCCACTTGGCTATATAAATTAACTGGAACTTCTATTTCTGATCAAGATGGAGTAACGGGGCCCAGATTTACCCTTCTGCCTAAAACAACTAAAAAATAGACAAGATATGTGAGAATGGCACTCAAGGCATTGGACATAGGCAATAAAGAACAGTGATCCCTGAGGGATGGGAAACAAGCAAGGTAAGCCGTATCCACTTACTGCCTGAAGAGATATTTTAGGTTGTGCCCGGGAAAGAGTTCTAGAGAGGAGAGAGCTACACAGAGAGAACTCTGGAGAGGTGTAGAGGCTTCCCGTCAAGTGCTCAGCAGAGAACTGATTATCACATACACATGAGGAAAGAGGCTGGGGAAAGAACCACGAAAAAGAGACAACAATCCTTAGAGATCACACAGAGATGGGAATGGTGCCTGTTTCCACCTGCCAGAGAGGAAAATCTCATCATTCAGGAGCATTGGTTAGAGTACAAAGATGGGTCTTACTTCAATAAAAGGGGAAAAATACCCTTAGATTAAAC
This sequence comes from Eubalaena glacialis, assembly GCF_028564815.1. NCBI lineage: Eukaryota > Metazoa > Chordata > Mammalia > Artiodactyla > Balaenidae > Eubalaena > Eubalaena glacialis. The sequence continues at coordinate 121,079,927 of NC_083718.1, forward strand.
ACAGCTCTGGTCCTGCACAACAATGCTTAAAAGAATCAAATTGTTTGTTTCCAAGTAATTTAGGCACATCCCAGGACAAAGATCAGGAATATTTATAGGAATACAAAAATATCCAACACCCAACAAAGTAAAATTCACAATGCCTGACTTATAATAAAAAATTACCAGGCATGCAAAGAAGCAGAAAAATATGACCCATAATGAAGAGAAAAGCCAATCAACTGAAACTGACTGAGAAATGATAGAATTAGTAGACAAGGACGTTGAAACAATTATTATGACTATATTTCATATGTTCAGAAGCTAGAGGGAAGAACATGTTAAGTGAAGACATGGAAGATATAAAAAAAAAGACCAAGTTGAACTTCTAGAGATGAAAACTACATCGTCTGAAATGAAAAATGCATTGGGTGGGATTAACAAGAGATTATATATTTCAGAAGAAAAGATTAGTGAACTTGAAGGGGAGGCAGTAGAAACTATCCAAAATGAAATATAGAAAAAAGACTGGAAAAAAATTAACAGGGCATCAGTGAATTGTGGGGCAATATCAAGTGATTAAATAAACCTATAACTGGAGTCCCCAAAGGAGAAGTGGAGGGGGACTAAAAAAAATTTGAAAAATAATGGTTGAAAACTTCTAAACTTGATGAAAACTAAGTCCACAAATCCAAAACACAAAACAAACTTCAAACACAAGAAAGATGAAGAAAACTACATGGAGTCTCATAATCAAATTGCTCAAAAATAAACAATAAAGAGAAAATTTTAAAAGCAGACAGAAAAGAAAGACACATTTATACAGAAGAACAAAGACACGAAAAAGAGTAAATGTTTCCTCTTAACATCAGGAACAAAATTAGGATGTCTAATCTCACCACTTCTATTCAGCTTTTTACTGGAGGTCCTATTCAGTGCAATAAGGTAGGAAAAAGAAATGAAAGGCATCCACACTAGGAAGGAAAAAGTAAAACTGTCTTTACTCACAAGACATAACTGTCTATGTTAAATATCTGATAGAATCTATGAAAAAGCCACTAGAAGTAATAAGTGAGTTTAGCAAGGTTGTAGGATACAAGGTCAATATAAAAAAAAAATCAATTGTATTTCTATATACTACAACAAACAACTGGAAATTTAAATTTAAAAAGCACTACCATTAATAATAGCATAAAAATATGAAATATGTAGGGATATAGACAAAAGATGTGTAAGACCTGCACACTGAAAACTATAAAACATTGCTGAGAGAAATTAAAGAAGACCTAAGTTAACAGAGAAAAATGCTATGTTAATGAGTTGGAAAACATGATATTGCTAAGATGTCAATTCTCCTTAAATTGATCTATAATTCAATGCAATGCCAATCAAATCACCAGCAGGCATCTTTCTGGTAGAAATTGACAAGCTGATTCTAAAATTTATATGGAAATTCAGAGGACTAGGAGTGCCAAAACTAGCTCCAAAAAGAACAAGTTGGATGGCTAATACTACCTGATTTCAAGATTTATTATAAAGCTATAGTTATCCAAACAGTGTTGTATTGGCATAAATATATACAAAAATATCATTTGAATAAAATAGAGTCCAGAAATAGATCTACACATATATGATCAATTATTTTTTAACAAAGTTGCAGAAACAATTCAACAAATGGTGCTGGAACAACTGGATATCCACCGGCAAAAAACACAACCACCATGACCACCACCAAAAGAAAGACTTTAATCCTTATCCCACACCATGCACAAAAATTAACTCAAAAATCATAGTCCCAAATCTAAGAAAACATAAGAGAAAATCTTTGTGACCTTGGGTGAGGCAAATATTTCTTAGATATGACACCAAAAGCACTATCCATAAAATAAAAAATTTATAGGGCTTCCCTGGTGGCGCAGTGGTTAAGAATCTGCCTGCCAATGCAGGGGACACGGGTTCGAGCCCTGGTCTGGGAAGATCCCACATGCCGCGGAGCGACTAGGCCCGTGAGCCACAACTACTGAGCCTGTGCATCTGGAGCCTGTGCTCCTCAACAAGAGAGGCCGTGATAGTGAGAGGCCCGCGCACCGTGATGAAGAGTGGCCCCCACTCGCCGCAACTGGAGAAAGCCCTTGCACAGAAACGAAGACCCAACACAGCCATAAATAAATAAATAAATAATTAATTAAAAAAAAAAAATTTATAAACTGGACTTCATCAAAATTTAAAACTTCTGCTCTTTGAAAGGCACTGTAGAGAGAATGAAAAAAAAAAAACAAATCACACACCACAAGAAAATATTTTCAAATCATGTATATGATAAAGGACTTGTATCCAGAATACATAAAAACTCTACGCAATAATATACTAAAAAACCAGCCCAATAAGAAATGGGCAAAAGATTTGAACAGTACTTAAGAAGATCTATGGATAAAATAAGCACATGAAAAAATGCTCAATATCATCGGTCATTAGGGAAATGAAAATTAAAACCACACCTAGTGAAATAAAGAGCAGTGATCACACCAAGTTCCTGAGCATATAGAACAACTGGAATGCCCACACTGCTGGTGGGAATGTAAAATGGGACAACTAGTTTGGAAAACAGTTTGGCAATTTCTTACAAAGTTTAACATACACCTACCACACAGCCCAGCCACTTCATTCCCAGAGATTTATCCAAGAGAAATGAGTATGTCCACACATAGACCTGTACACAAGTGACCAAAGCGGCTTTAATTGTAATCCCTAAAAAAATGGAAACGACCCAAATGTCCATCAACAAGTGGGTGGATAAACAGTGAACAAAGTATTGTATATCCATACAATAAAATACTATTCAGTAATAAAAAGCAACAAACTATTGATACACACTATAACATGAATAAATCCCAAATTAATTATTCTGGGTGAAAGAAATCAGACCCATTCCCTCCCCCCAAAAAAGTACATTATGAATAATTCCATTTATATAAAAATCTAGAAAAAGTAAACTAATCTACAGTGATAGCTTATCAGTGGTTGCCTGGGGATATGAGGGAAGGGAAGGGCAGGAAGGAGAAATTACAAAGGTTTATGAGGAACCTTTGTGGGTGATAGATATGTTTATGCTAATTTTGGTAATGGTTTCATGGCTGTATACAAATGTCAAAACTTATCAAATTTTATACTTTAAACACATGCAGTTTATTATATGTCAGTTATATTTCAATGAAGCTGTTAACTTTTAAAGTCGATTTAAACTGAGTAAAATTAAAAGTTCAGTTCATCAGTTACACTAGTCACATTTCAAGTTTTTAATTGCCACATGCAGGTCATGGCTATCATTGTGGACGGTACAAGTGTAGGACATTTTCATCACCGCTCAGAGTACTATTTGAAGCAGCTGATCTAACTAACACATTAAAAAAGCATCTGTTTCTTTCATTCCTCCTCCATCTACTTACCCCAAACTTCAAAACTGGGAATAAGCATGGTAGCATGGCACTGATATATAAATTACGGGAGAAGTTTTAAAAGCGGATTTTATTAAGTTTAATGTAAGTTTAATGTAAAATACACCTTCTATTCATAAACATAGATAGCACACTATTTCCTCACTTAGGTATCACAGCTTCTATGGATTACATTTAATTAGTTTCTTCCAAAGCTCAAGTTGAAGGCAATTTTAAACTAACTGACATGGGAAAAATGAAACAGCACTGTCTCGGAACATACTTTTTCCTTGTAAGCAAAGTGGTTATAGCTAAAATATAACTCCTAAAAGAGAATATACATTTTTTTTATATACTTACAGATATTTTATGAGTTAGTCTGAAATACGTAGCGTGTTTCAGAATACGCTACATAATGCAACTAAATTTTCTTATTTAAAAGAATCAAGCATATAACTCAATAAATATAAACACAAGTTTCAACTGTAAGAACAGATGTAAAAAGAGAAGACTATGGTATAGATGGAAATGTTTCACATTCAAGTTCATAAAATTAGGACAGAGAAGTCGTTAAACTTAGTATTCTTACTGACCCTTTTTTCCTTCTCTCCCTATAGCTTTCAGTTTTGAGAGGGGTGATTTTATTAAAAAAGACTCAAGCTCTCTTTTCTGTTTCCTCCTACCACCACCCCACCCCTCCGTGTAGCCTGTGGACTTGGGAGGCAGAGTCTATGTTTGCTCTGTGTTTTTGTTTCAGTATACAGAACTCAGGGCTGGAATCTTCAACCCGCCCTGTTCCAAAGGCTGATACACTAAACCTTGATGCACAGTTTGACGTCTGAGTCATCTTTGTCTTAGAAATGGATACAGAAAAAGGCAATTGGGGCTGGGGGGAGAGGGGAGGCTGGTGGCCAGTGCAGACCAATCAACCAAGACAACCCCCAAACAGTGTATTGTAGTCGATAAGCAAGAAGTATAAAAATAGAACCCAAGTCCCTCTGTTGTTTGTAGAAGCAGAACTCACAAGCCAGTTTCACTTACTTTTTTACACCGACAGAGCCATTTTCCTTGTTTTCCATGTCAACAGATAGCATGGGGAGGCTGCAGGGTTCCTTTACTTCAGCAACTAATCAATAAGGGAGAAAAGCTCGTGTTTAATTCTTAGAAAGTGAGAGAAGAATATATATTCTGAATCGGAAACATAATGGTCCCTTTTACAGCCTCACACCAGTTCACGTATGTTTGCTTACATCTCTAGTTCCCTCAGAGACTGGAGAGATGTGATTAAACCTAAAGAACTGGAGGAGACGTATTGGGGTGCTTTCATCTGTACTGGCACTCCCTGCCTTGACAATAAGCATTTGCAAATGAAATTGAATCCTCGTTCAAAACAAGTGCTGTGTGAACTGGCACAGCTTCCTCCGGGTGCCAATGTCTCACTTAAGACATTGCAACTTATAAATGAGTCAAAGTCGAGAAAAACAATCCCCCTTTTCCTCCCCTGCCCACCTCGGGCTATGATTTCTTCTTTTCTTACTGTATTTGTTTTTCTGTCCACTCGCACTGCTCCTCTATTTTTTCATTGCGATGCAAAAGAGCACTTAAAGCTTTCGTCAGCAAGTATTCCCCTACCTCACATATTCTCAATGAAAACCTCAAAAACCTGTCTGTGAGATGGCCACGCTGTGGTGAATCTGGAAGCTCACAAAAATGTCAGATAGCCCTTAGCACAGAAAGGTGGTGCTGGTGTGTGTGTGTGTGTGTGTGTGTGTGTGTGTGTGTAAGAGAGGGTAGGCAACTCGTTAGATTTATATAAAAATCATCAAAACATTCAAGGAGATATAGTAGCATCCATCACTTTGTCTTTTTGTTTAGTAGGAAGAGGGCTGAAAAAATAAAATCCCTCCACAATTAATATGCAATTAGCAAGATGAAAAATCTATGAACAAAACTGCTGGGAAAAAAAAAAAAACTAGTTCTGAAACGTGCTTGTTCGTCTGCAGCTGAAGCCATAAATTAAATACATTTCCTCTCAAATCACTTATACTTCGGCACTCCTTCCCCTAGGGATTACTCTGACATGACAAGTGCATCATTTAGTATATTCACAAGATTTTATCACTGTTAGAGAAGTAGATGATTAACAAATAATACTGTAAGTGTGGGATTATCTTCACTGCTGATACATACATGCGCGCACGCACACACACACAAACTTCCAGTCGCTAAACCACTTAGATCATCCATAGAGAAATCCAACATTTAAGATACATATAGATATTAACATACATCCACACACCGTTACAGAGTAGACAGAAGATAGTGCTGCTTGCTCCATGCCAAAGGAATGATTTCACTTCAGTTGGAAACTGTTACACATTCACCATTTTCTAAGCAAGCATCTCAGAAACAAAACAAAACAAAACACTCACAATGATACTCTGCAACACCACACTACATTGTCTTATTATTATTTTCTTTTTCTTGTGGAAGAGTAAAAAGAAAACCTACCTAGAAGCAACTAAAACATGTCATTTTTTATAGGCTTATCAAGAACAGCCAAAGAAACCCCAATGTTTTCTTTCACAAAGTAGGCTGGCAAAGGAATTCAATAAGGAGGTACAATTTGACACAGTGAAATAAAACCAGGCTGGCTCTCAGCCAACATGACGTTAGGAATCACACACAAGCTGCACCAACTGCCTTCTGGTTCATGGCTGACTTTTTAAAGCTACAGTGTGCCTGTTCACTTTTGCTAACTACCTTCAGCACAATTAGTGGAAGTGAATGAATCATGAGTCTCCAAACTGCAGAATTCTCCCTGCACCTGTCTTGTTCAAAGAAAAACAAGCTATATCAAGAGCCTCTTATTTTCTCCCTCCCCTTCATTGTTTCTGCATCATATGTCTTTGCTGCTGCTCTGAGCATGAATGCTATGTGTCAAACTATTTCTTTTTCTTTCCTGTAGGAGAAAAGAGAAAATAAGAGAAAGCCTGGTGCTTATGCGCTATACCCAGTGAACACCCAGAAGCTGCAGTCCTGTTACCCTTTCTTCCTAGTTGAGAATCGCCAACAAAGTTTCCAGGGCTGGCTTTTAAGTAATCTCTTTGTGAGAATAAGGCAAGCACTGCCCAGCTGAAAATCCTTTTATTTCATTATGCAGGAAGTAACATATTTCAGAGAGGATGCAAAGTAGATGACCAGATCTCCTGAGAACGCCCACATTCTTTAATTTTGGCGTTCATCCTACCAGATGAAGTCAGCAAAAAATTCAAAATAAAACAAACCTTATTCTACAAAACAAAAACAATTAGTCTGGGAGGTTTCATTTTAACTGTTTATCCCAGTTGCGTAAAAAGCATAATTCAACAGATTCAACACTTATTTTCTATGAGCACCTGGTACTATATTAGTTACATATGAAAAAGAAGATCTTATGCCAGCCCCCAAATTCGTAGTATCTTCCACCACCATCCTAGGTCCCAGTTCTGGTGAGTGGGAGATGGAGTAGGGGCTGGGCATGATCTTTCGATTAAGTTACCCCGGTCAACCTCACAGTTCTCTTGCTTGCTTGGCTGGGAACTAGTGCTCCAGGGAAACATTCCCATTCCACAAATGTGCTGTACATACACTAGAAACATAAATGGTTGTCAGTGAAATAAACACCAATCAATATTTGCACACTTTTAGGTCAAGATGTCAACAAAACCTCTCAAGGTAGGGCAGAGAATTACAGGTTCTGAAGAAGGATCCTAGAAAAAGTCATCTGCTGCTGTAATAGTGTGTAGACTTCAGGCAGAATTGAGGAGAAAGCTGCTGGTCTCCCTTTTCTTTAGTACTTTTTAAGGGTACTAGAAGATCAGCAACTATAATTCAAATTTGCAACCTGAATTTCAAAGTCAATTTTTTCCCCTTACTTATTGCAGAAATTATATTAGAAATTTTCAACTTCTTGAAAGATCATCGCTGAGAAAAATTTCAAGGGCTCTCTCTGCCCATCCTTGCCATTACCCCCTTGAAAGAGCAAATAATAATAATTTAGGAAAGAATTCTAAATGTTCTTATATTTTTGAGTACCATTTTTTGAGCATGGCTCAAACAGGTGGGTTTTTTTTTGTTTTACCACCACTGATCAAAATGATGAACTCTTCTGGAGATAGAGCACTCTTTCACCAACAGATTCCATAATGCTTTTGGGCTTGATCTGAAATTTCTCAACTGTTTTCCAACTAAATTCAAATGGAAGGGCGCTGGGCTGTGAGTCCTGAGGGCAAGGGATAGAGAAGAGGGTGTCCTGACAGCACTGTCATGCCACTGCTCAGAAAAAAATCAGGTTCAGCACGCCACTCTTGAAAGGAAAGAGGCAAAGAAAATGTAGTTATACTGACTCTTCCTTAGACACACTCACAGGAGAAAGGATTCTGTGAAGTTTCTCCAGGAATTTCTTCCTACATATAGAAAAGGACATCCCTTCCTGTCTTGCCTGCTGTGATCAAAAGTTTGCCTGTTACACAAGGGTATGGGTTTCAGGAGGTGTTGTGAAAAATCAATCCCATTTTATACAAAATGAGCCACAAATTCTGACAACAGAAGGTTTCACTCATCAGCTAGTGTCTAACTTTGGAATAAACTGACATTTGTGGGTATAAGTATATACACTAGTACTCAACCACTTCCTCTTTACTCCCTCCACCAAACTGATATTAACCCTCTTCTCTCCTAATAAAAATTACGTGTATTTGTGTGTAGTGTGGTGTCTGGTTGTGTGTGGTGCATAGCATAAAGGCAGTGTGTGTGATGAGTGTTATGTGTACGCTGTGTAATATGTGCGTGTTTGTGGTGTGTGTAGTGTGTGGTATTTGTGTGTTGGCAGAATATGTAGTGTGCACGGTGTTTGTGTGTATGTGTGTGTGTAGTGCGTAAGCGTAGAGTGAGAGATACACATGCAAACTGACAAGACCTTCTGATCCAGGATATCATGGGATGTGCTAAAATAACTTCGGAGATCCTCGTGCTAGGATTCTGGAGCAGAACTTTCGGGGACACTTGGGAATGGGTTCAGGTAGCAGGGGAGATGGGTCAGAAAGGACGGGAAACTGGCGCCTCGATCTGCTGCTTTTATTGATCCGCACTCATCCCCCAGAGGCCCAGTGCCCTCCCCCAGGAACCTCCCGCCGGCCTTTTCTCCAGGAGTGGGCCCGCAGGCGCATCCAGCCCGCGTCGCAGAGCGCAGACCTGGGTGCACAGGGCTGCAGAAGTAATCTCGAGAAGCCGCCCGAGGGCACGGCCGAGCTCAACGGGTCCCCAAGGGCATCTCAAGGAAAACTAAGGAGGGCCTGGAGAGGGGGCGGTGGGGGCAGAACAGAGGGCAGCAGAGGAGATGCCAGAGAGCCTCTTGGACCAGCCGGTCCCGTCCGATAGCCAAACGACTCACTTGTGGCACTGGTGACAGAGGGGAAAGTTTCTGGCTAAGACTTTCAAGAAGAAACCGTTCGTCCTTGAGACTGGGGGCTCCCCGGGGGAGCTCGTCTTTGGAAAGGGAGTAGGGGGGTGTGGCGCTCGCTGTGCGCCCAGCCGAGCCGTGCCACCTCCCGGACCCATCCTGCGAGCTCTGCCCCGCAGCCCCCGGTGAGCCGCAGCTCTCCGCGGAGCCGGGCACGCTTCTGCCCCCAGTTCCACTCCAGGGTGACAGATTCCACGCTCGGGGGTGCAACAAGCTGCAGGAGCACCGGACACACAGCAGAGACGAGGGAGGGCAGGGCGGTTTTTATTGTGGCTTTCTTCGTTTCCTTCCATCCTGGAGAGGGGGGAAGACGGGCGCGTTCCCAGCGCGCTCGCAGCACGAGCGGATCACTTACCTCCCCGCATGGCCGGCGCCGGGAGGCTTTACCCCGCACAGAGCTCGCCGGCCGCCACGCGCCCAGCCCCAGTGCAGCCGGCCGGGCGCGCGGGGCACGCCGGGACTTGTAGTCTCCGCGGGCGGGGTAGGGGTCCAAGGGCTGGGGCGGCTCGGAAGCCGAGAGGCCCGGAAGGGAAGGGACGAAGCCGGGGCGTTGAGAAGGTAAGGGAGGACATTTGCAAGAACTTAAAACCTCCTGGGAGCTGGAGGTGGGAAACACTCCGAGAGAGACTTTTAAATTGGGGGTCTTCAGGCTAATACCATTTTTTCTTCCCGTCTGACTCGCACGTGGCAACTCTGATGAAGTTTTTAGCTGGGTTTTGGCAGTTATGACAAGTAGAGATTTCCCGGGCCGAGCCCATATTGTTTAGGGCCTTACTCTGCCTTCACCCCGAACACACACGTGGCATTCTTTGCTTGGAACACCTATTCTGTGGCTCACTCAGTTGAAGCCCTGGGCATGCAAAGGAAGAGTGAATAATTTGCACCTTACGTTTGTAGAGCACTCTACAGTTTACAAAGCACTTTTTATGTACTTGGTTCATTATATTAGAACCATAAGATTTTAAAACCCAGGGATTTTACCAGAGTGATTTTGCTTGTCCCAGTGATTTCGGATGGGGAACTACTGGAATGTAGTTGGTAGGGCCAAAGACACTAGACATCTTGCAATGCCCAGGGCAGTCCTGCCCAGCAAAGAACTGTCCCACATCCTGTGTGACTTGACTGTCCCATTGCTCATTCACGTGGATGAAAAACCTGTTTATATTTACCTGAGCCTAGAATCTATTTTATATATAAACATAAACTTTTTCACACAGTGAAATGGCAATGCCGTTCCTGGAATTTGAGTCACCAATACAGTCCATTTTGTGCTGCCCATTTCATGGTGATTCTACAGATTGGATGCAAGCGTCTGACTACTTCATTGTGTCTTTTAGTTTAGGGGTGCCTGAGCAGTTCCATGTTGAATCATATGTTTACTTTTTCCTTTATATTACAGTGAAGGCATTGCTTTGAATTTTAAAAAAATTACCTGTGTAGGTAGCTTATGACTTTCCCTTCACAAAGGTAAAGAGGTAATTGACTCATGTTTGTTGTTCAAAGGGGCATTAGGTTTGACAAGGCTGCGGACCATTTATTCAGTCAACAAATATCTTTTGAGTGCCTACTACGTACTAGGCACCGTTCTAGATACTTGAGATACATCAATAAATAAAACAGAAAAAGTTTACTGCACTTGTGGAGCTTGCATTCTAATGCGAGTGTGGGAGAGGCAGACAATAAATAGTAAATATAAACTAAATAAGTAAATTCTATATATTAGAAAGTGGCAAATGTTATGAAAAAATAAAGCAGATAAAAGAGGTTGGGAATGCAGGAGAGAGTGCTAAATATCGTAAATTTTATTGAGAAGGTGACATTCAAGGAAAAGAACGGGAGTTGGTAAAAGAGTGGCCTTGTGGATTTCTGAGGGAAGAACATTCTAGGGAGAGAGAAGAGTTAGGCATAGGCCACAAGGTGAGTATGTGCTTGGAGTTTTCAGGGAACAGCAAGGATGCCAGTGTGGCTGGTTTAGAGAGAGTTGGGGCTGAGAAGCAGGATGACTGAGGATGACTGCTGGGTTGGAACAGGGGATGTAGGGCTTGGAGGACATTACAACAACTTTGCCTTTCATGATGAATTAAATGGGAAGTTACTGGAGAGTTTTGAGCACAGCAATAACATTCAGGCATATTTTTGAAGGATTATTCTGGCTGATCTCTCTGGGATAGATCACAGATAGCAATGGTGGAGGCCAAATAGGCCAGAAACTATTGCAGTAATAGAGGCAGGAAATAATAGTGGGTTGAACCAGAGGGGTAGTGATGAAAAGTGATGTGGGAGAGGACTCATGAATTCCAGAGGGCACTGTGGGAGAGTTTCAGGAATTGGGGAAGCTGGAAGATGGAGACAGATTAGGGGATGTTTGGAGCCTTGTGGTAATGAGACTTCAGGTGGGACCTGGGAGTCTGGGACTTCTTGTGGTGATTGACATAGACAGGGATAAAGGGGATATTGTAATCAGTCCCAGAGGAGTCAAAAAATAAAATGGTGGGAAGGCTGTGAGTATAGGGAGTAGGAATGAGTGTTTGGGCTCCCTGACTCTGTGGATGGAGGCGAAAAGGTCTGAGAATCAGGTGGATTGTTGATCCATTTTCGTGGAATGTTGAAGGCCTGTGGAGGGGAGGACTCAGCCCTGGTGCAGTGCTCATTCCTGGCTCCTGCCAGGAGAGACACTGACTTATTATATTCATAGGGCATAGTCTCCTCCCCCTCTGCCCTTGATCTTTTTGATGGAGTTAACCCTTTTGATGGAGTTGAGGATTGGGGGGCAAGTTGGTAATTACTCTAAGCACAAAGCCTCGTAAACAATATTGATTCAGTAGAAATTGAATGTCTAGAAGAGGTGGATTTGTAATTGCAGAAATGGAGGATGCAGTAGAGAATTTCGGCAAAGATGGCCAGGAGGAATCTGGGCTCTTAATGTGAAGGGATGCTCTAGGCTTGGGGACAGGAGACAGCTGTTTGTAGGATGAAGTGAAGAAGCCATTAGAGGCAGAAACATGGAAGTTCAGAGCAGAGGGGATAATTGATGGACTGACATTCCAGAGAAGACGGAACTATGAGACGTTTATCCTTGGAAGGGAGGTGAGACAGTTCTTCCCATAAAAAAGGAAAGAAAGACAATGGAATTATTCAGGAGTATTCTAAAGAGGAGAAGGAACATTTTAAAATTTTATTTATTTATTATGAAAGCAAACTATGTGGTAAAAATTAAAACAATCAGAAATTAATAATATAAAGTGAAAATTCCCAATAAATCCATTCCTAGAATAATTCCTATTAAATATTTGGTATATATTGTCTACATTTTTTCTTCTGTGCATATGATTTCGCTTTGTAAATGTTACATGGGTATCTAAAATATTTGTACTTTTTTCTTTCCTGCTATTGACAGTAATATGTGCTACGTAACAGATGCTCACTAAATACTTACATAAAATATAAATTAAGTATTTATTGAGCATCTGTTATGTAGCATATATTACCATCAATCTTTTTGATCATGTTATTCACATCCTCAATATCTGTACATATTTTTTCTTGATTTTTCAATAGTTTTAAAAAATTCACTGAAATCACCTAACATTTTTTTCCTCTTATTTCTTGAAGTTTTGCTTTATGTATTTAAGGTTATAGTATTTGGTACATGAAGATTCATACTAGCAGTAACTATTGTGAGCTGTATCCTTTGCCATTTTAAAGTGACTCTCTTTGTCCCATTTAATCATTTTTTGGAATAGTTTATTTTATTCTACTTGAAATTATTTTAGTTAGGCATGTTTAATCTTATGTTTGGTTCCATTTTGAATCTTTATTGTTCCTTTGTTTTCTCTTTTGCTTTATGAACTGTGTTTTCTTTGCTTTTGTTTTGTTTTGGTTTGGTTTTATTTTTATCTTCCTCTGTGTATTAGTTATCTATTGCTGTGTAACAAACTACCCCAAAACTTAGCAGCTTAAGATAACACTTTTTTTTTTTTTTGGCTGTGTTGGGTCTTCATTTCTGTGCAAGGGCTTTCTCTAGTTGCAGTGAGCGGGGGCCACTGTTCATCGCAGTGTGCAGGCCTCTCACTGTCGCGCCCTCTCTTGTTGTGGAGCACAAGCTCCAGACGTGCAGGCTCAGTAGTTGTGGCTCACGGGCCCAGTTGCTCCACGGCATGTGGGATCTTCCCAGACCAGGGCTCGAACCCGTGTCCCCTGCATTGGCAGGCAGATTCTCAACCACTGCGCCACCAGGGAAGCCCCAACACATACTTTTTAGCTCATACTTTCTGTGGGTCAAGAATCTTGGCATGGCTTTAGCTGAGTCCCCTGCTTCAGGGTTTTCACTGCTCCAGTTTTCACAGATGTTGAACTGGGCTTCATTCTCAGCTGAAGGCTTGACTTGGGCTGGATCTGCTTTCAAGCTCACCCCTGTGGTTGTTGTCAGGATTTAGTTCCTCATGGGCTCCTGAGAGCCTCAGTTTCCTGCCCCTTGGACTTCTCCATAGGGCAATTCACAACATGGTAGCTGCTTTATGAAAGAAGCGTGCGAGAAGAGTCAGAGAAAGATTGTAAGCAAGACAGAAGTCACAGTCTTTAATAGCCTAATTTCAGAATCACTTCTGAATGAATTCATCACTTTGCCACATTTTCTTTGTTACAGGCATGTCATTATGTTCAGCCTACACATAAGGGCATGGATACCAGGAGGTGGGGACCACTGGGAGCCCCTTTAGAAGGTCACCTACCGGACTGGCAATTTGGAAGTTGTAAAGTGTATTAAATAGTATGCTTACATTTGTATTTCTCAATTTACCTTAGAAATGAAATGATGAAAGACAATGAAACTAATCTACTTAGACTGTCTTCTTCTCTCCCCATTTTCTATTAGTTTGGAGAGCAAATATGATTCTTGTTTCAGTCTATTATCATCGAAATATTATTCTTTACATTATGTAATTTTTCTTTTAGGCATTATAACAATTATATTTCATTTTTATGACATAGAATACTGGGTTATTTAAATATCATTTATGTATAAATAGGTTCAAAGCTCATCGCCAAACCGTTTGTACCCCATGACTTTCTCATTCATGAATTCATTATTGTTACTCATCTATTCATTGTCTTGAACTTTTTTCCTGATAAATTTTTCAGAAGTGCATAAATGTTATGTTTCTTGAGTTCTTGTATATTTGAGAATTTCTTTCTCTTACCATTACACATGGAAGGTGGTTAGACCAGGTATAGAATTTTTTTCTGCTTCAATATTCATTAACCACTGTTCCATTTTCTTCTAGCATCTAACATTGCTTGGAATATGTCTGATTTCTTTGTTTTTGAAGATGACCTTTCTTCCTCTGCCTAGATGACTGTAGGATTTGTTTTTTTAATCCTTGAAGTTCTAGAAAAAAGCTTTTATTAAATTTTCTTGGAATGTGATGAGCCCTTTCAAAGTGTAATTTTAAGATCTGCTTTATTTCAGAAAATTTTTCTATTATGTAAATTTTTACAGTTCCATTTACTCATTCACATCTTCAAAGACAACAGTCGTTCATATGTCAGTTCTCCATTGTCTGTTGTTCATATCTTTCATCTTCTCTGTGATCACCTGTATTCTATTCACCTATATTCATGTTCTGCTAAATTCTATGTGATTTTTTTTCAATAGCTTGCCCTCCATGTTCAATTTTCTTCAGTTTAAGTTCTACTCCTTGGTGCTTTTAGTGTGATTTTTCAATGATTTATTTTCTTTTCCTTGTTTATTTCCTCTGCTTTTTCAGATTTCTTTTACCTTTTACTGTTGCATGGGTCCTGTGCTATTTTTATTTGGGCTTTTTTTTTTTTTAATCTTTGAAGGAAGTCAGTGAGATCAAATTTATTGCTCAAGAATAAAGTGAGTCATTTTCTTGCCTCCCTCTCCCTGTTTACCTGTGTACTGTTTGAATCATCCACTTAAAATGTAAACTGGAATATAGAATGTTCCAGTTATAGATGGCTCATAATCTTTGATCAGTCATTCAGTGATGTATCAGCTGGAACAATAGGAAAATCTGCTGTGAATGACAAGGAGAGAGAAAGAAAGAAAGAGAGAGGCAGAGGGAGAGAAAGGGAGATTTACTTCTTTTTTTTTCTACCTATTACGTACATTTTTTAACAAAGTATTCAAGTGACTTGTAATAATATCAATACAAGAAGCAATTTTTAAAAATTATTTAACATCCAAATGAAAATAAAATATCAACACCAGAGGAGAAATAAAAATACACATATGTAGCTGCAGCATCCTCAAAGTAATTAATATTAAGTTATGGCTGAAGTTTCAAGCTTCCTGGTAACCCAAAGCAAGAAAAAAATCCACATAATTAGATATATGATTCCCACTGACTCTAAAAGAAAACCTGCAAGTTAGTCAAAGGGAAAATTTTTGTAACACTGAGTTCTGAAAAAAAAAATCAAATGGGGCAGGGTTCTTAATGAATTTGATTAGTAAATACAATTGTGGCACTCTTTTAAGCTATTTCTTATAGCATTGCTTAATGAAAAGTGAAAACCTGGCATCCAAAATAGTCCAGAGAAAGCAAATTCCTGTGGTTCTAAGACAGTGTGATTCAAGCCTCTTTGGAAGATAAAATGTTTTCTTTGGAGGAATAAATACTGTTATCAGGCTGAATTGTGTCCCTGCAAAAGGTATGTTGAAGTCCTAACCTCCAGCACCTTAGAATGTGACTTATTTGGAAATAAAGTAATTGCATGTGTAATTAGTTAAGATGAGGTCCTCCTGGAGTAGGAGGAGGGCCCTAGCCCTATAAGACTGGTGTCCTTGTAAGAAGAAGTAAGACATAGAGAAGGAGAGGCTATGTGAAGACACAGAGACACACAGAGCGAAGAGGGGGGTGAAGAAGGGAGTTGTGCTGCCTCAAGCCAAGGAACATCTGAGACTACAAGAAGCTGGAAGAAGCAAGAAAGGAACCTCCACCAGAGGGTACTTGACTCTGCCAACACTTGATATATGAGAGAATACATTTCTCTTGTTTTAATAAAGTTTGTGGTACTTTATTATGTCAGCCTTAAGAAACTAATACAGGTAAACGGCATTTCTTTCAACAATTTTTAAAATTTATTTATTTTATTGAAGTATAGTTGATTTACAATGTTGTGTTAATTTCTGCTGTACAGCAAAGTGATTCAGTTATACATATATATACTCTTTTTCATATTCCTTTCCATTATGGTTTATTATAGGATATTGAATATAGTTCCCTGTGCTCTATAGTAGGACCTTGTTGTTTATCCATCCTATATGTAATAGTTTGCATCTGCTAATCCCAACTCCCAATCCATCCCTCCCCACACTCCCACCCTTGGCAACCACAAATCTGGTCTTTATATCTGTGAATCTGTTTCTGTTTCATAGATAAGTTCATTCAACAATGCTTTATAAATATTTGTTCTCTCAATCAAGATTTGATATGTGATGTTGTATGGTCAGGCCACCCGAGATGGCTGTTCTCTTGCTCTCTGTACATCCCCTGCTCAACCGGTTCCTGCTTCACCTACACCCTACTCCCAAGACTGACCTTCCCTCTCAATCATAGGGCCTAATCAGTAAATGCCTGTGTACTTGCTCCCGGCCCCAGCTGGCAATTGTTCTAATCTTTAGATCAGAGCTATCTCCACTTTGATAGTCTATCAAAGGGGTGCTGAGGGGTGTGTTCCTCTGCTGGTTTCCCTAGTAACCAGTGAGCCAACCTGACGTCAGTTCCCCCTATAACTGGTAACTTCCCTCCCCCTGCCACTTTAGACATGTATGATCCCCTATCCATAAAACCACTGATGTCTCTGACTCCAGGCTCTTTCTTTGGTCTTGAGGCTGGGCAAGTACAGGACTTGCAGGCCTGCGGGGTGCAGTGCAACAGTTGGACAGTAGAAGGTTTGATAAGGGACTAATGTAGCTTTTATGTGCTGATACTGAGGATGGATCCATATACTTTACATGAAAAACCTGTAAATACTAGTAAGCTAAACATTCCTTGTGAACATTGCCATACCTAAGATTCACACCTGTATTGCTGGCCATCACACCTGTGGGAAGTGCCAAGAGTATACTTGAGAACAAGTCCAAGATTTTTGTTTTTGTTTTTAACAGTGTGAGATCTGTTTTACCACATGAAATGAATGAACATTGCTGATATTATTTAGTCTAGAAAGTTTACAAAAGAGGTGATACCTGTCCCTGACTGCAAGAATTGGACTGACACATGATAACAAACCATAAATCAGTTAGAAAATGCAGGTTAATTTTAGTATAGTTGATAAGCCAGGATTTATAACAATAAGTAGATAGCAGTTCTGCTGTCCGTTGAAACTACCCACAATCATGGAAACTCATCATTGGAATACAGGATACCTGCCCTCACATTCTCTATAGTGGGAAGGCCATATATACAGATTTCCCAAAAATTGTCTTCCTTCCTTCCTCTCTTTATTTCTCCCATCCAGAGATGTTTATTCCCAGGCAGATGGTATTAAAAAACAAAAGTTTGTACAATCTCATCTCCTTAACCAAAGGTCAAACTTTTGGACTTTCTCCAAAACACAGCAGTTGTCTAGAGATATGAAAAGGAGGAGGTAGGTCTCTGAGAGAAATAGTCATAGATCCCTGAATTAAAATCATGAAGTTTGCAGTAGAACTAGGGCTAACTGGAGACAGACTCAGCAACAGGAGAAAGACCTGAACAGCAGACATAGGATGATATTGGTTTACCTACAATAATGGATATTGTATAGTGAGAGCTGGGCCCATAGTGATAACTGAACCCAGAACCAGACATGTAGGGGCAGGGAAGGATCCAGTGGTACTGTAAGTTTGTTATATCCTAAGGCATAAGCAATTAGAAATAATAAAAATATTAAGTTGAAATATATAGAGGACTTCTCTTACTCTGAAGCACTTAACATGAGTGATAAAATATATCATCGTTTAAATGCATGGATAAATGTAAAAGTAAATGAGTGTGTTTAATATGGAAATGGCATTGCAGATAAGTGTAATTGGCGTTGCGACAATTGGTTACCCACGTGGGCGGAAAATATAATACACTTGGATCTTTGCCTTACATCATATCAAAAAACATCTACTTCAGGCAGATTAAAGACATCAATATGAAAGGAAAAACCTTAAAAATTTTGACCGAAAATATAGGAGACTTTATGCCAACAGGATAAGACAGAATTTTCTTAAAAAAGATGCAAAAATGTAATTTATAAAGAAAAATATTGAAGAAATTTGAGCACAATAAAATTAGAAACTTTGGTACATCAGAACATACCACAAATACTTGTAGCACATTTAACTGACAAAATACTAATATCCAGAAGAAGAAAGAATCTACAAATTTCAAGAAAAAAAGCTCACAATCAAATGGATAAACAGGCATTTCACAGAAGAGGAAACCCATATGGCCAAAAAAATATTGATATTCAATCTCAAAATTAGGAAAATAGAAATTCAAATCCTGAGATGCAGTTTTACACCCAACAGATGGGCAAAATTTTAATAGTTTGAGGAGATGTGTTGTGAGGTGTGGGACAATCAGAACTCTTATTTTTCTGGAGTGTAAATTAGTGTGATTATTTTGGAAGATAATTTGACATTATCATGTAAAGTTGAAGATCCATATACTCTATTACTCAGCAATTCCACACCTAGGTTTATACTGTGGTAGACAGAATAACACCCTCTACCCCAGGATATCTGTCCACATCCTAATCCCCAGAACCTGTGAATATGTTAGGTTACATGGCAAAGGAGAATTAAGTTTGCAGATACAATTAAGGTTGCCAAATCAGTTAATCTTAAAATAAGGAGATTATCCTAGATTATCCAGGTGGGCCCAATAATCACAAGGAACCTTAACAGTGGAAGATGGAGGCAGGAGGGTCAAAACTAGAGAGATGACATCTAAGAAAAACTTGACCAGCCACTCTTGGCTTTGAAGATTGAAGGGGCTACAAGCCAAGGAATGTGGGCAGTCTCTAGAGGCTAGAAAAGTCTAGAGCTTCCAGAAAGGAATGCAGCTCTGCTGCCACCTCGATTTTATCCTAGTGAGACCCATTTCAGATTTCTGACCTCCAGATCATTAAGGTAATAAATTTCTGTTGTTCTAAGCCACTGAACATCTACATTTGAGGTAATTTGTTACAACAGCAATAGGAAACTAATACAAGACTAGCTTAGTCATTCAGGCTGCTATAACAAAATACCATAAATTGGGTAGCTTATGAACAATGTACATTTATTTCTCACAGTTCTGGAGACTGGAAGTCCAGGATCAATATGCTGGCAGAGTTGGTGTCTGGTAAGGGCTCATTCCTGGTTCTTTTCATTATGTCCTCACATGGCAGAGGGACAGGCCCTCTCTGCAACCTCCTTATAAGTACCCTAATCCCTTTCAAGAGGGTTCCACCCTCATGACCTAATCATCTCCCAAAGGTCCTACCTCCGAAATAGCATTACTTTGGGGGTTAGGACATACGAATTTGGGGGACCATAGCAGGCACATAGGGATACTCAGTGCAATGCTCCAGAACAGTGATTTCACTGGGTTTGTCGTGATGCTTTGTAACATACATATTACATATATTATTTTGTAAGCACTGAATATTTCATATATTAAGAAATAGATGGGAGTAGAAAGAAAAAAAAAAAAAACCCCAAGTATGATAGTGTAGATTTGTCCTGTGGTGCTTGAAATAATTAACTGAGCTGTTTGAAGCATTATAATTTACTTGATGCTCGAGTGAGTATTAAAAATGCTATTTTTACATAAAATGAGTAACTGGGAGTTACTGTCAATTGTGGCTTAACTGACAGCTAATCCGTGTCCATAGGGTCAGAGCCAAGAAGTCAATGAAGGTGACCGTCTCATGGAGAGTGACTTGGAGGCCAAAGAGCCTGCCTCGCACCACCTCCACCCGTAACTACTGGTCAACACTAACGAGTGCTTGCTCTGTGCAGCACTGTTCTAACCACATACAATCCTCACAGCTGCTGTTTGAGGCAGGTACTATTATTATTCCTGTTTTACAGATGGGCAAAACGAGATCCACAAATACCTTGCTCAAGATCACACAGCTAGGAAGTGGCAGAGACTTGTTTCAAACACAATTTGAGTCCAGAGACTATACTCTTATCCATCACTCGATACTGCATCTCAATTGTTCCCCAAATTTATTGTCGATAAGATTTACACTGAGGCACTAAATTAAAATGCCAGTTCTTATGACATTGTAGCTCTGAAATAGGTGTCTCTAAATGAGCCCTGGATTTTACATTGTCAGCTGGCACTTAAGCATTTGCCACTAGTTTGACTTCTGTCCAATTTACCCCTTCCACAAATACGATCATACTTCTATACTTAAAACTCTTCCATGTCTCTCCCCAGCATCAAGACTCAAGTTCAACCCTCTTAGCTTAGCACACGGCCCTTTGTGCTTTGACCCCCGACCATCCTCTTTGGGTCACAGCCACCCCCTTAACCCTTTCTTTACTTCCATGGACCTTCTTCCAAAACTGTGCATAATGGCATTTCACGCCTCCATGTCTTAGTACATGCTGCTTTCCCTGCCCAGAAACACTCTGCCTACCTCTTTACCTAGCTAACTCCTAACCATCCATCAAAATTCTGAAACTTCACTTTACAGCTTTGCCCAGTATTGATTTAGAAGCCTCCCCTCTGCTCTCTGAAATATCATATAAATATATCATGGTGCAAAATAGCACTACATTGTAAACTTCAGTGTACTCAGATGTCTCCTCCTTTAACAGTCTGTAATAATAGTAATAAATGCCACTTATGGAGCAGTTGTAGGCAATTTACATATTATTTCTAATTCCCCATCCAACTCTATCTTCAGCTGCATTTTAAGGTTGAGGACATTGAGGCTTAGAGAGTGAGGTAGCAAGTTCATGGTCAGACCATTATAATGGCAGTACCATGCTCACATCTGGTCCCACAATGTCTTTGACTCTTTATCCCCAGTACCTGGCATTAGTGCTGACACCTTCCTGGTTAGATGAATGTGGATGGATGGTTGGCCTGGGTTTCCACAGATCCAGGTTTACAAGAAAGACAAACAAAGCCAAACTTGAAGTCAGAGTGTGAAGGCTCTTGCTTGGGTTCTGCCTCTGCCTCTGCCTAGCTGCTAAGATAGGAGAGTTCCCGAATGCTGAGCATGTCCAGTATGGCAAGCAAGCGTTCTCTGGCTGGGAAAGAACTTAGCACTAGAGGCTGCAGATCAGTGGGGAGGGCAGAAAGAGTCTTAACCCAGAGGCAGAGTGCCCACTGGTGCAAGTTTTCTTTGTGGAAGAACTATATTGTCATGCAGTCTTTATCTTAGTTCCTCAGATGGGAAAGAGCGATTTGCTATCTCTGTGCACAGTTGTGACCAGAGATTGATGTGGGCTTGGTCTCAGGGCCGGTGCCTGCATACTGCCTGCCTTTTGGTTTGTGTCCAAGGCTGCTGTTTTCTGAAAATAGAAGCTGATACTGCCTCTGACTCAGTCCCTTTCACCTCGTGCTCTTTCTGGTACATTTTCCTAAAAGTATTGACCCATCTCTGATTCCTTGCTACATGCCAGGTTTGCAAAATTTGCGAGTTAGTATTGAGAGATTTTCACTTTCTTTTATTAATTCCCGGAAGCTGGTGTCTTGTGAATCAGAGGAAATATATATCTTTTTTATGTTACCTCTCTAATAATATACAAGGTCATGGGGCCTCCTTTATGCTGAGTCCTTTGAATAAGGTAACAGAGGTTTTTTAAAGCCACTCTCTTGGGGTCTATCCCACCTCCGTTAGTGGGGAGTGAGGTTCTGCCTCTGGATTAGCCTTCTTAACTTGCTGTGACTTGCTGACCCCCTCTTAACTCCCTCTCCAAGGCTCCTCTCCACCCTCTCTCCTTTAATGTCTTCCCCATGTGACTGGAAGTGGTAATGCTCAAGTTTTCAGCACCTGCACAGGCTCCCTCTGTGATGTAGCCAGTGGGCCCCCCTCTCCATTCTGTACATCTGCAGAGAAGCCCCGGGTAGTATTCTGCTTCCCTATCCCCTCCCCCCACCTTCCTCCCCAGCAAACTGTGAGACTGAAGCAGAGATGACTGCTTTCAGCTCTTTTTGTATTTTCATCAACTGGTTAGACTCTGCACATTTAATTCCCTATGATGCAAACTCTCTTAGCTGTATGTAACTAAGTCTGTCTATTTCTCCCTGACACTTTCAGTCTTACATCATCCCAGATCTACCATCTGCTGGTTGGGTAACCCTGAGCCCATTACTTTGCCTTTCTAAACTGCAGCTCTGTCCTGTACATGGATGCCCTTGGGCTTGCTCTCCTCAGCCTCTCCCTGTGGCCCCCAGACTCATGCTCGGTGTGGAAGATGGAAGTCTAGGAAGCAATGATTCCCACTGCTCTGATGCAGGTCCCTGCAGATGTAGAGGGCGGTACTCCTCCTGGGCGACGAACACGACCACATCCTTGGAGGCCACCTGAAGGCAGCATCTTGGAGTCCATCTTCTTTTACCTGGGCCTGGTCTTAGGGAGCCGATGCTGAACTTTCATTTAATTGGATGCACTTTTGAGGGTAGGGAAAGAGCTACCCAGACTATAAATCATTGATCAAGTGTCTCTCTCAACAATGAGCAGCTCAGGAACTCTCCCACCCCATTTCTGGGACTGAGGCTGCTCTTCCTTCCAGAAATTCTCAGAGTTATGCATCATTATTTCAAAATTATGCTTCAGAAACCCTAACACACTGGTGCCCACAGGTCGAGTTTTCTTAAAGATTCCTGGGCCCTACCACTGAGACTGAATCAGTAGATCTGGGGAAAGGCCCAGGAATCTATACATTTTAAAGCAACACACCTGATTTTACAATCAAACAGATTTGGGAAGGACAAACATATAACTCTTCCTGCATAATTTTCGTTGTTTAACTTTACCTTTCCAAAGGGTGGCAGCTGGGTGGGTGTCGGCTCCTTTCCTGCAGCATAAATGACCAGCCCTCCCCAGCTATGCTTAACAGACAAGTGTGTCCAAGTCCCTCCCGACTTTTACCCAAGTCAGTTATTTTTATTCCTAAGAGAGGTCTACGATGGAATGTTCTTCCTAAGTAGGGGGAGATCTAAGTTTTGTTGGTCCCGAAGATTATACAATTTGGAGAATCCTTCTTTAAGGAAAGGAAGATCAAAGTACGAATACAAAATTAAAGACGGAGCCTTGGAAGAGACCTATGCACATGAAAAACCCAAAAGCTTAAACTTCATCACCTACATAGCAGTTCTGCCTCTGAACTGCTTTCTCCTTCTGGAGCAAATCAAAAGAACACTGTTGCTCAAATTGTCTACACCTTCCATATGTATTAGATGACCTGTATTTATGGAAATGAAAAGGGGAAAGGAAAAAACCCCACAGAAATAGATCGTTTTGGCCTAGAAGAGTCTGGAGCTGAGTATTTAACCACAACATAGCGACCTAGGCTTGGTTGGTGAGTTTACTTATTATTCCCTATATTCCCTGAAGTTGGAGAAAGAGCAGCGTGGTTCCTGACCACCCACCTCCCATTACTTTTGGACCACATCTCCTACTACTTTCCTCCTTGCTTCTCCTCTTCAACTACACTGGTCATCCCGGAGCAGACCGGGCTCGCTCTCGTCTTTGGGCCTCTGCATTGGGGGTCCTCTTTCTGAAATGGTGTCTCCATGTTACAGGGAAAGACACATGGGCTCAGAAAAGCTCAATGCTTTGACCAAGTGATTAAAACCCATGAAAACATCCATAATGTTTTCCCAACAGTCTCATTTTTTTTTTTAATTGAAGTATGGTTGATTTACAATATTATATTAGTTTCAGGTGTACAACTTAGTGATTCAATATTTTTATAGATTATACTCCATTTAAAGTTATTATAAAATATTGGCTATATTCCCTCTGCTGTACAATGTATCCTTATAGCTTATTTATTTTATACATAGTAGTTTGTACCATTTAATCCCTACCCCTGTCTTGCCCCTCCCCACTTCCCTCTCCCCACTGGTAACCACCAGTTGGTTCTCTATATCTGTAAATCTGTTTCTATTTTGTTGTATTCATTTGTTTGTTTCTTTTTTTAGATTCCACATATGAGTGATAACATAGAGTATTTGTCTTTCTCTTTCTGACTTATTTCACTAACATAATACCCTGTAGGTCCATCCATGTTGTTGCAAATGGCAACAATTTGTTGCAAATGGCAGAATTTCATTCTTTTATATGGCTGAGTAATATTCCATTGTCACATTCTATATATGTCACACATCTTCTTTATCCATTCATCTGTTGATAGCTTGCTTCCATATCTTTGTTATTGTAATAATGCTGCTATGAACATTGGGGTGCATGCATTATATATTGAAATTATAATATTTTGAATATATTTGATATATAAAATATATTATTAAAAATAATTTCACAAGTTTCATTTTACTTTTTTTGTGTGGCTAAGAGATAACTTAAAATGACATACATAGCTCACATTTCTGGCTTGAATTATATTTATGATTTATATCAGTCAGCACTAGTCTACATTATCTGGTCCCTCCCTAAAACCTTTCCTCATCTTGTCTCCTGCTCACTCCAGTTCTCGCTCCCTACAGTCCAGCCACACTGGCTTACTTGCTAGTCTTCGAACATAGAAACATACCATGCACCCTCCTGCCTCAGGGCCTTTGTACTTGCTGTTTTTACTCCTAGAAAGCTTTCCCTCCAATTATTTGGATGATTTGCTCTTTAACTTTCTCTGGACTTTATTCAAACTTCACCTTTCCAATGAAGCTTTCTCTGGCCACCCTGCTGAAATTAAATTCCTCATCCACCTCCACTCCTGTATTCACTGAGCCCCTTCCCTAATTTATTTTCTTCCGTAGAATCCATGAGGGCGGGGAATCTTGTTTAAAGCTGTGCTCCTAGCATCGAGAACTACGCTTGGAACAGTAGGTGCTCAACAAATATTTGTTAAATGAAATACTGAATGAGTTTTAATCAACCACTTAATTATACAGGTGAAGAAACTGAGAATAAGTGGCTTTTTCAGGGTCTCACGGAGAGTTAAGGGCAGAGTAGAGGCACTCTCTGTATATCAAATGCTAATGACCAGAAATGCAGATGCCACCACCCAGATCTCAGCCCTTTACTTACGGTCGTGTTACTCCATTGGACTCTGCCCACAATTTCATGCCTCTTTTAGGACTCGCACTTAAGAAGAAAAGGATCTACTCCAGAAATATATTCTATCTCAGTCATTACACCCAGGAGATGACCTCTGACATTCTTTTGCTCCAAAAGAATAAGAGAGTTTTGAGATTTTTTTTCTAGACAGGAATTATATTTCTATCTGGATCTATGAAAACCAGTGACATTTTTCCAGGAAAAAAAAAATTGCTTGAAGGAAGTCATTACCTTTGATTATATAGTTGGTCCTCTGTATCTGCAGATGAGGAACCCATGGATACAGAGGGCGACTATACTGTACCATTTTATATAAGGGACTTGAGGATCTGAGGATTTTGGTATCTGTGAGGGTCCTGCAACCAATCCCCCGCAGATACTGAGGGGCGACTGTATAGTGAAATATTCAAGTTGTAACCTGAAGAGTTTAGACTAGTTCATTTATTTGACTAGCCAACACATATTTACTGATATGTGCCAGACATTATTTTAGGTCCTGGGGACAGATAAATGTGACACAATCTTCAAGGAGTTAACAGTCTACTGTGTATGGGGCAGGGGGGCGGAGGGCAGGATAAATAAAGAAATACAGGATGTGTTAGTTTTCTATAGCTGCTGTAACAAACGACCACAAATTTAGTGGCTTAAAATAATACGCATTTCTTCTCTTACTGTTCTGGAGATCAGAAATCCAAAATGGATCTTATTTGGCTAAACTCAGGTGCCAGGAGGCCACATCCTTCTGGAAGCTGTAGAGAAGTATCTGCCTTCTTGCCTTTTCTAGGTTTTAGTGGCTGCCTGTCTTCCTGGCTTGTGGCCCCTTCCGCCATCTTCAGAGCACATCAGTGTCTGCTTCCATGGTCACATCACCTTTTCCCCTCGCTCTGACCCCTCTTGGGTCCCTCTTATATGGGTCTCTATGATGATATCCAGGTAACCCAGGAAATCCAGATAATCCAGGAAAACTCCCCATCTCAAGATCCTTAACTTAATCACACGTGCAAAGTCCCTCTTGCCATATAAGGTAACATTTATAGGTGCTGGGGATTAAGACATTGACATCATGGGGGGACCATTATTCAGTCCACCA
Source organism: Eubalaena glacialis (assembly GCF_028564815.1). Classification (NCBI taxonomy): domain Eukaryota; kingdom Metazoa; phylum Chordata; class Mammalia; order Artiodactyla; family Balaenidae; genus Eubalaena; species Eubalaena glacialis. The sequence continues at coordinate 121,106,178 of NC_083718.1, forward strand.
CAGAGGACAATGTGACAAGGGTCACAGTGGAGTTAAGTACCAGATGCTGTGTAAACACAAATGACAGTGCAGACAGGGTGTGGAGGAGGAGTGGGACAGCTTTATAGAGTGAGTGACTTTTTAGCTGAGGCTTGCATGGTGGCGATGGATGGATGGTATATATCATGTATAAAGGAATGTACAAGAGAAAGGAGGTTTAAATGAAGATGATTTTTGTATTAATTATCTATTGCTGAATAACAAATTACTCTGAAACTTAGCAGGTTACAATAGTAAGTGTCTGAGATCTCACATAGTTTCTGAGGGTCATGAATCTGGGAGAGTCTTAACTGGATGGTCCTGCCTTATGGTGTGTCATGAGGTTGCTCTCAAGTGTTGGCTGGGGCTGCGGTCATCTGAAGGGGCTGGAGAAGCAGTCTCCAAGCTCACTCACGTGACTCAGCAGGAGGTTTCAGTTCCTCACCATGGCCTCTCTATAGCATTACTCACATGACATGGCAGCTGGCTTTCCATAGGGCAAGTAATCCAAGAGAAAGACAGTCCAAGATAGAAGCCTTTGTCATTATAACCTAATCTCAGGAGTGATTAGGTTATTATCATTCTGCCATTCTGTTGGTCACCCAGACCAACTCTGGTACAAAGTGGGTGAAGACTACACAAGGTCGTGAACACCAGGAGGTGGGGATCATTGGGGACCATCTCGGAGTCTGGATCCTACAATATTCTTGAGATTATAAGAGTTTCTCACTGTTGGAATGTTCGACAATCATGAAAGATTGGCAGGGATGAAGTTGGTGTGGGAAGGGAGGGTTAGAGCATGGAGGACCCGTACACTTGGCCAGGAGTTTGGAGATAATCCTTTTATTGGTAGGGAGCTATTGCAGGGGCTCAGTCAGAGAAGTGACACCGATCAAATTGCTTTTTAGAATGATCATGTGTGTGGTAAGGATGTATGGAGGGTGGAGCAGAGAGCAAAGAGATTAGAGAGTAGGAGCGGCTAAGAGGTTATTGCAGTAGTGCAGGAGAGAGGGGATGAGGCTTCGAATAGGCAGTGATGATATGGAAGGTCCGAGAATGATGGATTCAGGGCATATTTAGGAGGTGAAAGATTAGGGAGGCAGAGGGTTGGGGAAGGTCTCAGGGTGACTCTCAGGCTGTTGGTTTGCAGGATGCATAGGTAACATTAAAATACTACAGAAAGAAGGACGTGGTTGACATGAGAGTCAAAAAGAGTTGATGCCTAAATTTAAATACATTGAATCTGAGCTGCCTGTGGGACATACAGGTATAAAGACAACTGATGGGTAGTTAGAGCGGAATAAACTTAGTTTAGCCTAACTACAGCAAGGCCTTTCAGGCATTTTTCAAGAGAAACTGCATTCTGGCCAGAGGAGAGCTCTTCTCACTCTGTGTTGGTATGTCCTAACCTAAACTGCAGGTCATTTTCTCAATGCCATCCTCTTATTGTCATCATCCTTGTAACTACCATTTTTTGAATGCCTGCTATATACCACACTCCGTGCTATGCACCTTGTGTTCTCTATTTCATCTTCACACTAACCCAGGGAGATATGTAATGTTATTATTTCCTTTTAATAGATGAGGAAACTGAAGTAAGTACTACTATTATCCCGTTTTTCAGATGAGGAATCAGGCTTCACTAGTGTAAATAACATCACTCGAAGTTATATAGTGAGTACGTGATGGACACAGGTACCAAATGGAGATCTTTTGACTGCAGACCCTGTGCCTTTAATTGAACAGTCACCTACAGTGTGCTTTCTAGAGTCAGAGACACTTTCCAGCAGGGCTGGGGTTCGGTGGAGTGATGATTTACTACCTGCCGTACAAGAGACAGCAAGTAAGAAATGCAGGGGCAAGGTCAGAAATTCACATACGCAGTGGTGTGGAGAAAAGGTCAAACACCCTCTTCCTGTTAAATATGAAGAGACTTTGGCCTATTGGCAATGTTTGCTAGCTCTTTCCTAGGATTCTCTTCCAGTTTTTTGCTATATCTGAAAAAATGTGAGGAATTACTTTCGTTCACTTAAAAAAAAATGTTCATTTTCTTGTCACAGGAAAGTACAGTGTCCTGCGTTAGCCAGATGGCCTTTGGAGCCTAAGATTGACACAGAGGGAGTTTCACCACAGCACATTTTTCATTAGAAAAGAGAAAGGGGAGTGGGTGGATGAAGGATGTCAGACATTATGTCTTTTCCTTAAAGAGGGTTCCCATAACAGCAGATAAATTGGTCTGGAAATAGCTTCCAAGATATTTCTTTATGTAAAACTCAAATTTTTTTAAAAAAAAAAAAGAAAGAAAAAAAGGTTCCATATCTAAGGTTGTACTGTGGAATTTAAGAGGAGATAAAGGGACTGGCGGTCATGCCCAGCTTCGTAAATGGCTCCTAGACTAATCCCTGTCGTAGAGAAGAGCCGACCTCTGGACCTGCTTCCTGCAGATCAGAGTGTGAGAGCACAAGGTCCCACCGACTGGCAGGAGAAGCTTCATAGCTTCTCTGCAACCGTCTGGAATTTCCCCGAGAAAGCAAAAGACAAGGATGAATATAGGCTTTCACCTTGAAATACCATAAAGGTAATAAAACAGGGCATGGTGGGTTATGACAGGTTGCTTTGCAATGCTCCCACTTCACATTTTATGTGAGTTTCCAAGCAACAAGCTTATTGAAACTAGGGAAGTGGGCAAGTGAGTGATGAATTCAGAGAACTCAGCCATGGAAGTGCCCAGACAACTTTGGACATAAGAGAACTGCTTTTCCCGTCTCCCTAACCTGACCCCTTCCTCACCCCAGTACCCCCAGAACCTGGTGAAATCCTAGCACACAATAGCTGTTCAATTAGGACTCATGCCCTTGCCTTTATTGATACCTGACCGTATGTCAGACCTTTCTGTATTTATCTAGCAATCATCAATGTTAGCAGGAAAACGGGTTCCATCCTATTTTCTTTTGATATTTGTTAGTTAGGTAAATAAAGCAGCTCAGTATTTGGGGGAGCCCTAAGTCATTATTCAACTTCTGGGACACAACTCTCCCCGTTGTGTATAGCCCATACGCCTTAACAGAATTTCTGGTTCTAGTTTTGGGTTTCAAAATATTAGCACTTAAGTAAAATTAATTTAATTAAAACTTAAAACTTAACTGAGTTTTCTTTCTAACTAATTTAACACATAATGCTTTTTCCTTCTAACTTTTATTTTCTGTACAATGAAATGTATATTAAATAAAAGAAATAAAATTATGTAACTTCTCCAGTCTGGGTTAACAATGAATATGGCGCTTAGGTGCCTATCCATATACTTCTTTGTACGAATATAGTAAAGGGGCACAGCTTCGCACAAATGGGCTAAGGAAAGCAAAAACTATGTAAAGGCTGCCTAACAGGAAATGAATCCACACCCCAGGAGGCCCACAATAATAAAGTCAGTGCTGAATATATGAAGATTTATATGACATGTTAACACATTATTACCACAAATTATATTACCAAGTCAGTCATGGGAAATCGGTTCAAGGCCAGGAGGAAGTCAGTCCATGGACAAATTCAGCCTTTAGTTTGAAACTCTTCCATCTGCCATGATCACAGAAACCTGACAATCCAGTGCCTACTGGACATAAGATCAGGACATTAGCAAATGCTGACTGTGTAAGCCCTTAGTAACAATTTTCTGTTTGCACAACTGTCAGAGTTTTCTACAGTTGTCTTTCTAATTCTACTCTTATAAACTGTGCCTGTTGAAGAAGTCATTTTATGATATTATTGAAATGGACATTGTCTGAGAGGTTTCCAGAGAACTGAAATTCCATAAATGTATTTCTGGTGGCATCCGATATGTTTGGTATTCTCCCCCTTCTCAGGGACACATGTAGCTGTCTCTAGGGAGAGCAAGTACCCCATACCCATATGTGACAGGAGTACTCAGGCTGGGGCTCTGTGCTTCTGAGGTACAAATGGAACCAGCCATAGAAGCCCCGGCACCTCACTCTGACTCTAATTTAACTCTTATCTTTTCCCCGCAATTTGTCATCTTGTTAGTTCTTCCAATTTAGTGATTCTCTTCCAACTGATGGGCTTCCTTCTTCTTCCTTCTTCCATATCCTCTGTCTGTTTTCTCAGATCTGTTCTTTGATCTGGTGCTTGTTTCAAACACCATCTTGGTACCTCTCCTACTCAGTCCAGGGTCACTCCCACAGTATGGCCCCAGGGGGCGCTGCTGCAGTGGGCTGCTGGCCCCGCAGCTGTGAGGCCCACCTCAGTGTATCAGGGAGACCTCAGCCAGCTCCTGGGTTTCTTTAAAGACTATTTTTTTTAGAGTAGTTTTGGGTTCATAGCAAAATTGAGAGGGAGGTACAGAGATTTTCCATATACCTTCCTTCCCCCACACATGCATAGCCTCCCTACATCATCAACATCTCCTACCAGAGGGCTGCATTTGTTGAAATTGGTAAATCTGCATTGACACATCATAATCACTCAAAGTCCATAGTTTCCATTAGGGTTCCCTCTTGGTGGTGTACGGTCCACAGGTTCAGACAAATGTATAATGGCATGTATCATACAGTGTTTTCACTGCCCTAAAGATTGTCTGTGATCCACCTATTAATCCCTCTCTTTTCACTAACCCCTGGCAAGTACCATATCCATAGTTTTTCTATTCCAGAATGTCATATAGTTGGAATCATAGAGTATGTATCCTTCTCAGATTGGCGTCTTTTACTTAGTGATATGCGTTTAAGTTTCCTCTGTGTCTTTTCATGGCTTGATAGCTCATTTCTTTTCAGTGCTGAATAATATTCCATTGTCTGGATGTAATTCAGTTTATTTATCCATTCACCTACTGAAACAGCATCTTGGTTGTTTCCAAGTTTGGACAATTATGAGAAAAGCTGCCATAAACATCCATATGCAGGTTTTTGTGTGGACATAAGTTTTCAGTTTCTTTGGGTAAATACCAAGGAGCACAACTGCTGGATCATGTGGACAATGCACAATTGCTGGACATCTTAAAACTTATTCAGCAGCCTGCTGAGCTGTTCCTTTTTCAGAGACATAGATACTACCCAGAAATTTTCTGATATCCTTGTTTTTAACTGTTGTGGCTTGCTGAAACAAAGCAGCTAAATTTGATTTAAGTTCACTGCTGTTTCCTTCAAGAATTAACGCATCTTTCTGGGCTTGAGATATGGAGCAAGCAACTCCTGGCCTCATCCAAACTTTGTGGATCTATTTTTCACCCAAGAAATTTTGGATTTCAACAAGAGACCCATTCTCCTGAATAACGGCATTGACGGGGAAGTGAGCATACACAGCCTCATCTTGTGATGGAAGTCCAGGGTGACACTCTTGGTCATGCACTGTACATGACTACAGATAGTGCTAGAGGTACCATTCCCTTTCTATTTCCCCAACATTTGTCAGCCTGGAGCCTCTTCTTTTCTTTCCAAGGAAACAGTTCTACTTTGATGTGACTGAAATCCTTCTGCAGGATTCCTCTGGGGCCCTTCATAATAACTGTGTGTTCTTTCAGAGTAATGTCAATATTTTCTAGAATGTGGACAGCCTGATTGCTGAGAATCGTCTTCATTCTTGCAGTAGACTTGACAAAGACTTCATATGTTTATTTGCCATCTGTATATCTTATTTGGTGAGTCTCGTTAGGTCTTTGGCCCATTTTTTATTGGTTTGTTCATTTCCTTATTGTTGAGTTTTAAGAGTTCTTTGTATATTTTGGATAACATCCTTTATCAGATATGTCTTTTGCAAGACATGCTCCCAGTCTCTGGGTTGTCTTCTCATTCTCTTGACATTGTCTTTTTTTGTTGTTTTGTTTTTAAACATCTTTATTGGAGTATAATTGCTTTACAGTATTGAGTTATTTTCTGCTGTATAACAAAGTGAATCAGCTATAAGCATACGTATATCCCCACATCCCCTCCCTCTTGCGTCTCCCTCCCACCCTCCTTATCCCACCCCTCTAGGTGGTCGCAAAGCACCGACCTGATCTCCCTCTGCTATGTAGCTGCTTCCCACTAGCTATCTATTTTACATTTGGTAGTGTACATATGTCAATGCTACTCTTTCACTTCGTCCCAGCTTACCATTCCCCCTCCCCATGTCCTCAAGTCCATTCTCTTCGTCTATGTTTTTATTTCCTGTCCTGCCCCTAGGTTCATCAGAACCTTTTTTTTTTTTTTACATTCCATATATATGTGTTAGCATACAGTATTTGTTTTTCTCTTTCTGACTTACTTCACTCTGTATGACAGACTCTAGGTCCATCCACCTCACTACAAATAACTCAATTTCATTTCTTTTTAGGGCTGAGTAATATTCCATCGTATATATGTGCCACATTTTTATCCATTCAACCATCGATGGACACTTAGGTTACTTCCATGTCCTGGCTATTGTAAATAGAGCTGCAACGAACATTGTGGTGCATGAATCTTTTTGAATTATGGTTTTCTCAGAGTATATGGCCAGTAGTGGGATTCCTGGGTCTTATGGTAGTTCTATTTTTAGTTTTTCAAGGAACCTCCATACTGTTCTCCATAGTGGCTATACCAATTACATTCCCACCAACAGTGCAAGAGGGTTCCTTTTTCTCCACACCCTCTCCAGCATTTATTGTTTGTAGATTTTTTGATGATGGCCATTCTGACTGGTGTGAGGTGATACCTCATTGTAGTTTTGATTTGCATTTCTTTAATGATTAGTGATGTTGAGCATCCTTTCATGTGTTTGTTGGCAATCTATGTATCTTCTTTGGAGAAATGTCATTTAGGTCTTCTGCCCATTTTTGGATTGGGTTGTTTGTTTTTTTGATATTGAGCTGCATGAGCTGCTTGTAAATTTTGGAGATTAATCCTTTGTCAGTTGCTTCGTTTGCAAATATTTTCTCCCATTCTGAGGGTTGTCTTTTCATCTTTTTTATGGTTTCCTTTGCTGTGCAAAAGGTTTTAAGTTTCATTAGGTCCCATTTGTTTATTTTTGTTTTTATTTCCATTTCTCTAGGAGGTGGTTCAAAAAAGATCTTGCTGTGATTTATGTCATAGAGTGTTCTGCCTATGTTTTCCTCTAAGAGTTTGATAGTGTCTGGCCTTATTAGGTCTTTAATCCATTTTGAGTTTATTTTCGTGTATGGTGTTAGGGAGTATTCTAATTTCATTCTTTTACATGTAGCTGTCCAGTTTTCCTAGTACCACTTATTGATGAGGCTGTCTTTTCTCCATTATATACTCTTGCCTCCTTTATCAAAGATAAGGTGACCATAGGTGTGTGGGTTTATCTCTGAGCTTTCTATCCTGTTCCATTGATCTATATTTCTGTTTTTGTGCCAGTACCGTACTGTCTTCATTACTGTAGCTTTGTAGTATAGTCTGAAGTCAGGGAGCCTGATTCCTCCAGCTCCGTTTTTCTTTCTCAAGATTGCTTTGGCTATTTGGGGTCTTTTGTGTTTCCATACAAATTGTGAAATTTTTTTGTTCTAGTTCTGTGAAAAATGCCAATGGTAGTTTGATAGGGATTGCATTGAATCAGTAGATTGCTTTGGATAGTATAGTCATTTTCACAATATTGATTCTTCCAATCCAAGAACATAGTATATCTCTCCATCTGTTTGTATCATCTTTAATTTCTTTCATCAGTGTCTTATAGTTTTCTGCATACAGGTCTTTTGTCTCCTTAGGTAGGTTTATTCCTAGGTATTTTATTCTTTTTTGTTACCACTTTTGTGGTAAGTGGGATTGTTTCCTTAATTTCTCTTTCAGATTTTTCATCATTAGTGTATAGGAATGCAAGAGATTTCTGTGCATTAATTTTGTATCCTCCTACTCTACCAAATTCATTGATTAGCTCTAGTAGTTTACTGGTAGCATTTTTAGGATTCTCTATGTACAGTATCATATCTTCTGCAAACAGTCACAGTTTTACTTCTTCTTTTCCGATTTGGATTCCTTTTATTTCTTTTTCTTCTTTAATTGCCATGGCTAAAACTTCCAAAACTATGTTGAATAGTAGTGATGAGAGTGGGCAACCTTGTCTTGTTCCTGATCTTAGAGGAAATGGTTTCAGTTTTTCACTATTGAGAACGATATTGGCTGTGGGTTTTTCATATATGGCCTTTATTATGTTGAGGTAGGTTCCCTCTATGCCCACTTTCTGGAGAGTTTTTATCATAAATAGGTGTTGAATTTTGTCAAAAGCTTTTTCTGCATCTATTGAGATGATCGTATGGTTTTAATCCTTCAGTTTGTTAATATGGTGTATCACATTGTTTGATTTGCATATATTGAAGAATCCTTGAATTCCTGGGATGAACCCCACTTGGTCATGGTGTATGATCCTTTTAATGTGCTGTTTGATTCTGTTTGCTGGTATTTTATTGAGGATTTTTGCATCTATGTTCATCAGTGATATTGGCCTGTAGTTTTCTTTTTTGTGACATCTTTGTCTGGTTTTGGTATCAGGGTGATGGTGGCTCGTAGAATGAGTTTGGGAGTGTTCCTCCCTCTGCTATATTTTGGAAGAGTTTGAGAAGGATAGGTGTTAGCTCTTCTCTAAATGTTTGATAGAATTCGTCTGTGAAGACATCTGGTCCTGGGCTTTTGTTTGTTGGAAGATTTTTAATCACAGTTTCAATTTCAGTACTTGTGATTGGTCTGTTTATATTTTCTATTTCTTCCTGGTTCAGTCTTGGAAGGTTGTGCTTTTCTAAGAATTTGTCCATTTCTTACAGGTTGTCCATTTCATTGGCATATAGTTGCTTATAGTAATCTCTCATGATCCTTTGTATTTCTGCAGTGTCAGTTGTTACTTCTTTTTTATTTCTAATTCTGTTGATTTGAGTCTTCTCCCTTTTTTTCTTGGTGAGTCTGGCTAGTGGTTTATCAATTTTGTGTGTCTTCTCAAAGAACCAGCTTTTAGTTTTATTGATCTTTGCTATTGTTTCTTTCATTTGTTTTTCATTTATTTCTGATCTGATCTTTATGATTTCTTTCCTTCTGCTAACTTTGGTGTTTTTTTGTTCTTCTTTCTCTAATTGCTTTAAGTGTAAGGTTAGGTTGTTTATTTGAGATGTTTCTTGCTTCTTGAGGTAGGATTGTATTGCTATAAACTTCCCTCTTCAAACTGCTTTTGCTGAATCCCATAGGTTTTGGGTCATCGTGTTTTTCTTTGTCATTTGTTTCTAGGTATTTTTTGATTTCTTCAGTGATCTCTTCGTTATTTAGTAGCATATTGTTTAGCCTCCATGTGTTTGTATTTTTTACATTTTTTTCCCTGTAATTGATATCTAGTCTCATAGTGTTGTGTTCAGAAAGGATACTTGATATAATTTCCATTTTCTTAAATTTACCAAAGCTTGATTTGTGACCCAAGATATGATCTATCCTGGAGAATGTTCCATGAGCACTTGAGAAGAAAGTGTATTCTGTTGTTTTTGGATGGAATGTCCTATAAATATTAATTAAGTCCATCTTGTTTAATGTGTCATTTAAAGCTTGTGTTTCCTTATTTATTTTCATTTTGGATGATCTGTCCATTGGTGAAAGTGGGGTGTTAAAGTGCCCTACTATTATTGTGTTACTGTCGATTTCCCCTTTTTTGGCTGTTAGCATTTGCCTTATGTATTGAGGTGCTCCTATGTTGGGTGCATAAATATTTATAATTGTTATATCTTCCTCTTGGATTGATCACTTGATCCTTATGTAGTGTCCTTGTTTGTCTCTTGTAATAGTCTTTATTTTAAAGTCTATTTTGTCTGATAAGAGAATTGCTACTCCAGCTTTCTTTTGATTTCCATTTGCATGGAATATCTTTTTCCATCCCCTCACTTTCAGTTTGTATGTGTCCCTAGGTCTGAAGTGGGTCTCTTATAGACAGCATATGTATGGGTCTTGTTTTTGTACCCATTCAGCCAGTCTATGTCTTTTGGTTGGAGCATTTAATCCATTTACATTTAAGGTAATTATCCATATGTATGTTCCTATTACCATTTTCTTAATCATTTTGGGTTTGTTATGCAGGTCTTTTCCTTCTCTTGTGTTTTCTGCCTAGAGAAGTTCCTTTAGCATTTGTTGTAAAGCTGGTTTGGTGGTGCTGAATTCTCTTAACTTTTGCTTATCTATAAAGGTTTTAATTTCTCTGTCGAATCTGAATGACATCCTTGCTGGTTAGAGTAATCTTGGTTCTAGGTTTTTCCCTTTCATCACTTTAAATATGTCCTGCCACTCCCTTCTGGCTTGCAGAGTTTCTGCTGAAAGATCAACTGTTAACCTTATGGGGATTCCCTTGTATGTTAAGTGTTGCTCTTCCTTTGTTGCTTTTAATATTTTTTCTTTGTATTTAATTGTTGATAGTTTGACTAATATGTGTCTCGGCATGTTTCTCTTTGGGTTTATCCTGTATGGTACTCTTTGTGCTTCCTGGTCTTGACTGACTATTTCCTTTCCCATATTAGGGACGTTTTTGACTATAATCTCTTCAAATATTTTGTCAAACCCTTTCTCTTTCTCTTCCTTTTCTGGGACCTCTATAATTTGAATGTTGGTGCATTTAATGTTGTCCCAGAGGTCTCTGAGACTGTCCTCAATTCTTTTCATTCTTTGTTATTTATTCTGCTTTCTGGTAGTTATTTCCACCATTTTATCTTGCAGCTCACCTATCCGTTCTTCTTCCTCAGTTATTCTGTAATTGATTCCTTTTAGAATATTTTTAATTTCAGTAATTGTGTTATTCATCACTGTTTGTTTGCTCTTTAGTTCTTCTAGATCCTTGTTAAAGTTTCTCGTGTTTTCTCCATTCTGTTCCCGAGATTTTGGATCATCTTTAGTATCATTACTCTGAATTCTTTTTCAGGTAAGTTGCTTGTTTCAGTCTTCATTTATTTGGTCTTGTAGGTTTTTACATTGCTCCTTTGTCTGTAACAAATTTTTTTGTCGTTTCTTTTTTTTTTTTTATTTGCTGGGTGGTGCTGTATTCCTGTCTTACTTGTTGTTTGGCCTGAGACGTCCATCACTGGAGTTCCAGGCCGTTGGATAGAGGTGGGTCTTGGTGCTGAGATGAGGACCTCCAGGAGGCCTCACTCTGATTGATATTCCCTGGGGTCTGAGGTTCTCTGTTAGTCCAGCGGTTTGGACTCAGAGCTCCCACCACAGGAGCTCGGGCCTGACCTCTAGCCTGGGAACCAAGATCCCGCAAGCCGGTTGCTGGGGGTTCCTCCCGTCCTCTTAGGTGTCCGTGGCCCCCCACAGGTGCCTGGTAGGTACCCTAGTTGTGAGGAGACGCAAATTCCATGTCCTCCTAGTACGCCGTGTTGACTCCGCCCCCTCTTGACATTGTCTTTTGCAGAACAAAGTTTTTAATTTTAGTGAAGTCCAGCTTGCTAATTATTTCTTTCATGGATGATGCTTTTCATTTGTATCTAAAAGTCATCACTTTACCCAAGGTCATCTAGATTTTCTTCTGTGATATCTTCTAGGAGTTTTATAGCTTTGCGTTTTACATTTAAGTCTATGATGTATTTTTAGTTAATTCTCACAAACGGTGTAAAGTCTGGGTCTATATTAATTCCTGGGTTGTGCAAGTACCTTATAATAACAAAATAATCCTGATTTCTCCCTCCCTTTTCTTGTGTCATTTCTGTCGTTCATTTTACTTATATATAAACATACATAAGCATATATATACACACACGCACATATTAAAGATATATACATAAGCATACCTAATCACATACATCGTTGCTTTTGTTATTTTGAACAAACATCTGTCAAAAGAATTAAGAAAAACAAAAACAAATTTTACCTTCACTAGTCCTTCTTTGATGCACTTCCTTTCTTTATGTAGATCCGAGTTCCTGACCCATATCATTTTTCTTCTCTCTAAAGAACTTTTTGTTAACATTTCTTGCAAGACAGGTCTACTAGCAACACATTCCTTCAATTTTTGTTTGCCTGAGAAAATCTTTATTCCTGCTTCAGTTTTGAAGGACAATTTTGCAGGGTACAGAATTCTAATGTGGTAGCTTTTCTCTTTCCACATCTTCACTATTTCATCCCACTCTCTTCTTTCTTTCATGATTTCTGAGAAGTTGAATATAATTCTTATCGTTGTTTCTCTATAAGTAAGTTTTTCCCCCCACCCCTTCCCCACCCCCAGCTTCTTTCAGGATTTTTTCTTTGATTTTCTGTTGTTTGAAAATGATATGCCTAGGTGGAGGGTTTTTTTGTTTTTGCTTTTATTTTAGTTTTTGTTTTTGTTTTCATTTATCCTGCTTGGTGTTCTCTGAGTTTCCTGGATATGTGGTTTGGTGTCTGACATTAACTTGGGAAATTCTTAGTAATTATTGTTTCAATTAGTTCTTCTGTTTCTTTCTTAGTTTCTTCTTCTGGTATTACTATTGCACATATGTTACACCTTCTGTAGTTGTCCCACAGTCCTTGGATATTCACTTCTGTTTTTTTTTTATTTGTTCTTTTTAACTTTTGGAAGTTTCTATTGCTGTATCAAGCACAGAGATTCTTTTTTTTTTTTTTTTTTAAAACATCTTTATTGAAGTATAATTGCTTTACAATGGTGTGTTAGTTTCTGCTTTATAACAAAGTGAATCAGTTATACATATACATATGTTCCCATATCTCTTCCCTCTTGCATCTCCCTCCCTCCCACCCTCCCCATCCCACCCCTCCAGGTGGTCGCAAAGCACCGAGCTGATCTCCCTGTGCTATGCGGCTGCTTCCCACTAGCTATCTATTGTACATCTGGTAGTGTATATATGTCCATGACACTCTCTCACCCTGTCACATCTCACCCTTCCCCCTCCCCATATCCTCAAGTCCATTCTCTAGTAGGTCTGTGTCTTTATTCCCATCTTGCCACTAGGTTCTTCATGGCCTTTTTTTTCCCCCTTAGATTCCATATATATGTGTTAGCATACTGTATTTGTTTTTCTCTTTCTGACTTACTTCACTCTGTATGACAGACTCTAACTCCATCCACCTCATTACAAATACCTCCATTTCATTTCTTTTTATGGCTGAGTAATATTCCATTGTATATATGTGCCACATCTTCTTTATCCATTCATCCAATGATGGACACTTAGGTTGCTTCCAGGTCCTGGTTATTGTAAATAGAGCTGCAATGAACATTTTGGTACATGACTCTTTTTGAACTATGGTTTTCTCAGGGCATATGCCCAGTAGTGGGATTGCTGGGTCGTATGGTAGTTCTATTTTTAGTTTTTTAAGGAACCTCCATACTGTTCTCCATAGTGGCTGTATCAATTTACATTCCCACCAACAGTGCAAGAGTGTTCCCTTTTCTCCACACCCTCTCCAGCATTTATTGTTTCTAGATTTTTTGATGATGGCCATTCTGACCGGTGTGAGATGATATCTCATTGTAGTTTTGATTTGCATTTCTCTAATGATTAATGATGTTGAGCATTCTTTCATGTGTCTGTTGGCCATCTGTATATCTTCTTTGGAGAAATGTCTATTTAGGTCTTCTGCCCATTTTTGGATTGGGTTGTTTGTTTTTTTGTTATTGAGCTGCATGAGCTGCTTGTAAATCTTGGAGATTAATCCTTTGTCAGTTGCTTCATTTGCAAATATTTTCTCCCATTCTGAGGGCTGTCTTTTGGTCTTGTTTATGGTTTCCTTTGCTGTGCAAAAGCTTTTAAGTTTCATTAGGTCCCATTTGTTTATTTGTGTTTTTATTTCCATTTCTCTAGGGGCTGGGTCAAAAAGAATCTTGCTGTGATTTATGTCATAGAGTGTTCTGCCTATGTTTTCCTCTAAGAGTTTGATAGTGTCTGGCCTTACACTTAGGTCTTTAATCCATTTTGAGTTTATTTTTGTGTATGGTGTCAGGGAGTGTTCTAATTTCATACTTTTACATGTATCTGTCCAATTTTCCCAGCACCACTTATTGAAGAGGCTGTCTTTTCTCCACTGTATATGCTTGCCTCCTTTATCAAAGGTGACCATATGAAGCACAGAGATTCTTTATTCAGCTGTATCCAATCTACTAACAAGCCCATCAAAGGCATTCTCCATTTCTGTTTTACTGTTTTTGACCTCAAGCTTTTCTTTTTGGTTTTTTTCTAAGGATTTCCATCTCTGTTTACATTGCCCATTTGTTCTTGCATGCTGTCTACTTTATCCACTAGATCCCTTAGCATATTAATCATAGTTGTTTTAAATTCCTGGTGTGATAATTCCAACACCTGCAATGTTAGCAGGAAAACAGGTTCCATCCTAATTTCTTTTGATATTTGTTAGGTAAATAAAGCAGCTCAGTATTTTGGGGAGCCCTAAGACATTATTCAACTTCTGGGACACATGTCTGGTTCTGATGTGTGATCTGTCTCTTAAAAAACGTGAGGGTTTTTTTTTTTTTCTATGTAGTATACCTTGTAATTTTTTCTTGGTAACTGGACATGATGTACCTGGTAAAAGAAACTTCTGTATATAGGCCTTTAGTAATGTGGCAGTGAGGTGTGGGAAGAGATGGAGGGTTCTATAGTCCTGTTTTTAGGACTCAGTCTCTTGGTGAGCCTATGCCTCTGGACTTTGAACTTCACATGTGTTTTTCTCCCCGCTTAGGTGGGACAGGATGGGATGGAGTTGGGTATTTCCCTTCCAGGCCAGTTAGGCTCTGATAATACCTCAGCAGATTACCTCTGGTTAACTAGTTTCCCCTGGGGGCAGGCCTTATTAAGAACAGCTGTGTGTTGATGCTCTGACCTATTTCAAAATGGTTCCTTTTCCCCCTCCCCTGCTGGAAGCCTGAGGGGATTTTTCTTAGATAGTTGCTGTGAGAAACTGGTCAAGTTCTTGGAGGTAAAACTCACAAAAGCTTGGGACTCTCCCTAAGACTGGGTCCCCTGTAGTTTTTAACTCTTAGACTTGTCCACATTGAGCCTTCTTTAATTGACTAATTACAGTTCAGGTTTTCCTACCCTGGCACTGGTTCCCACAGTAGTTTCTGCTCAAGAATCTCTGCTCAGGTAAGCTGTGACTCCCTGCATTTGCCTGTCTGTCTCTCCAATATTAGGGGCAGTGGTTTGCCCTGTGTAAAGGGAGCTCTCTTATGAATCCAAGAAGCAATGCTTGTTTTTCAGTCTGTTCAGCTTTTTACTTGTTAGCACTGCGTGGTGATTTCCAAGATTCTTACATGTGGAACTGAAAACGGTGTTCCTGGGTTTTTTGCCCTGGCTGGAGGGATTTGTAAATCTCCAAGCTACCTGGGTCCCAGCTGAGACATACTGTGTGCTATAAGTGGTCTTCCACCTGACCAACCAGGCCCAGGAAAAACACTCACATGTAGAAGAGTCTTCCCTGCTCAAAAAATATGATGGGGTCCTGCCTGAGATGAGACCTATATATATACAGTGGTCCCTGGTATCTGTGAGGGATTGGTTCTAAGACCCCCTGCAGATGCCAAAATCTGAGGATACTCAAATCCCTTATATAAAATAGCATAGTATTTGCATATAGCCTACACAATCCTCTTGTATACTTTAAATCAACTCTAAATTACTTACAATACCTAATACAATGCAAATGCTGTGTAAGTAGTTGTAAATACAATATAAATGCTATGGAAGGCAGTTACGCTAACCACGATACCACCAACGCCTCTGTAAATGCTATGTAAATAGTTGCTAGAGTGTTGCAAATTCAAGTTTCACCTTCTGAAACTTTCTGGAATTAAAAAAATACATATTGTTTCCATGGTTGAATTTGTGGATGTGGAACCTGTGGATACAGAGATCTGACAGTACAATGTGATCCAGACAATGAATGCTCACCTGGCCAGTCACCAATCCTGTGAGCCTTGAGAAAGAAACTCATATTCCCAGAAATAACACCTGGAGTCCCCAAGGTTTGTCATTTATATCCTCTTTGACTGCATCGGTCCTTTTAATCTTAATCCTTTTGAAATTTCACTGTAGGTTTCTTGGCTGGCATAGTAATCTACTGTTTGGATGTGGGCTCACATGAGCCCCTGTTCAGATGCTTCCTTTATTGTCACGAATATGCTGACCGAGAGGATGTGGGCCCAATATCACTGCCTATTCTTATTCTATTTTTTTCAGGAAAAAATGGTTATTATTGTGGTAAAGTATGTATAACATAAAAGGTAGGTACCATTGTAACCATTTAAGTTCAGTGGCATTAAGTACATTCACATTATTGTGCAATCGTCACCACCGTACATCTTTAGAAATTTTTCATCTTCCCAAATGGAAACTCCATACCCATTAAACACTAACTCCTCATTCCTCCCACCCCCAGACCCTGGCAACCACCATTCTACTTTCTGCCTCTGTGAATTCACTGCTATAGATAACTCATATGGGTGGAGTCATAACATATTTGTCATTTTGTGACTGGCTTATTTCTCTTAATACAATGTCTTCAAGTTTCATCCATGTTGTAGCATGTGTCAGAATTTCCTTCCCTTTAAAGGCTGAATACTATCATAGCATATATATACCATATTTCGTTAAACCATTCATCCCTCATTGGACATTTGGGTTGCATCTGCCTTTTAACTATTGTAAATAAAACTCTATGAACATGGGTGTACAAATATCTGTTCAAGTCTTTGTTTTCAGTTATCTTCAGTATATACCCAGAATTGGAATTGCTGGATTGTATGGTAATTTTATTTTAATTTTTTTTTTGAGGAATTGCTATGCTATTTTCCTCAATGGCTATCCCATTTTACATTCCCCCCAGCAATGCACAAGGGTTCAATTTCTCCACATCCTACAAATACTTGTTATTTTCCTTCCTTCCTCCCTCCCTACCTCCCTCTCTCCCTTACTTCTTTCCTTCTTTTTTTCTTTCTTAATGGTAATAGCCATCCTAATGGGTGTAAAGTGGTATCTCAATGTGGTTTTGATTTGCATTTCCCTCATGATTAGTTATATTGTTCATCTTTTCATGTGCTTATTGACCATTTGTATATCTTTGGAGAAATGTCTATTCAAGTCTTTTGTCCATTTTCTAATCAGCGTGTTGGTTTTTGAGTTGGGTCAGAAATCTGATTTTTTTAAATGGTCTTCACCAAATGTTAAATAGTAGTTACCAGATAAACATTTTTTTTAAATACTGTGAAAAAACTATGGAGGTCAAATCCCATCAGCCAGGTGGCTCTGGCCCAAGTACTGCCAGTTCACCGCCTCTGCTTTAGACAGGTATGGACGGTTCTGAGGGGCGTAGTCCAGAAAACAAAGCATGGTGAGAAGGACCAAATGAAGGGCATTCACTCTTTAACACATAGTGCTTTCCAAAGTCCCATTTCTTCCTTTGTATTACCAAAGCCAAAATCCATATGCCTTACCAGTGCTCACCATGGCAATGAAAGCAAATGACATATTTGACTTTATTTAAGGGAGAACCTCACTTGGTGGGTAGTCAGAGAAAACTTCTCACCAACTGAACGTGAAGTATTAAAGACCTTTGTCCCATTTTACAACTTTCCACCAAAGAATATTCCTTTGTAAAACATCTGTTGATTCACTGACTGTTTACAGGAAGAGAAAATGGCACATTGATATGAAAGTATATTAACTAGATAACTCGAGACAGCAACTGACCTCCATGCTGATCTCTTCTGGCACTGCCGGGAAAGGTGCTTCAAGTGGGCTCAGTGGAACCGACCTGGACTTGGAAGGTCCTGGGACTGATTTCTGCACCACTACTATCTTGCTGTGTGACCTGCCGTACTGACTTCTTTTTCTTCCCCTATAAGATGGGCTTAATAGCACCTCCTTGGAGGGGCTTTTGTAAGGAGTAAAAGATTTTTTTTTTAAGTGGAAGTGCTTTTTAGATGTAATGTTCTATGCAGTGCTAACCTTTGAACTGTCCTTTTTCCAAGTCCCCCTAGTCCTGGGAACAAGCGTGGGAGTGGGTGACACTTGCCCTGAAGTACAGTCTGGGCCTCCTTGAGTGTTAAAACTGAGCACCTTGCCCCCTGAAGGTCAGTCAAGTATTTTTCTGCTGTAAGCATTATTGTCCTTGACATTTTCCATTTGGCAGCTTGCATGCCTCCACCTGACTTGCTGGGAAGCCACAGCCATCCTCTCTAACACATCCCTGGCAAAGACACTGCTGTGGTCAGCCAGGGTGGCCCCGGTGTTTTGCGACCCACACCAGGACAAGCTTAGTACTTGCCCCTCAAGCTCCTGCCCAACCCGCTCAGGACTCAGAAGTACCTCCCCACAAGCAAGCACAGTTCTCCAGGCCAAAGTCTCTGAAACTCAAGCAAAGTACAGGCTCTTTAAAGACAGAAAACATTCTCACAGATCCTGAGAATACATGTGAGGACCTCTAGGAATCTTTGGGTCCCAGTGGAGGGAGCAGTGTTCTTGGATACCCAGTGATGGAAAACAGGAAGTCATGTGACTGAAAAAGACATGGCCTTTCCACACCCCAGACCCTCTCCCGGCTGTGCTAGGAGAGAGCTGCCAGCTGTTTCACCTTGGGCAAGTTTATCAGCATCTTGAGCTTCAATATACTCTTCTGTAAAATTAGAGTGATAATATCTATCTTATCAGTATGATGAGAGGGCTAAATGGGCTACCAAACTAAAAGTGCCTGGTATTCGGGGGGAGCTTAAAAGGTTAATTCTTCAACAGCTTAGAGGTAGAGAAGAGTACCAGGGGTGGGGCTGGGAAGTGTTTGCCAGGTACCAGCCAGAGGAGCAGCCTGCACATTCTTCATCTCCAAGGAGCCAGGGTCTAAGTACTAGGTATTCTCATACCACCTAGTGAGTTCCCTGTCCTTGGTGGCTGGTTTCCTGAGGTGTGGGAAGGTTGTAGCACCAAGAGTCAGTGTCCTACAGGCCCATCCTCTGTCCTTCTTCACCACTTCTCCCGGGGGGCTTAGGAGCCCTGGTATGAATACAGCTCCTGGGTGTCTGCCTGATGGCCAAATTGTCCCAGAATGGGTAGGAAGATTGGGCTCCTCGCTGTGCATTTCTCCACAGATGACCACGGCTATCATTATTCAGGGCTGAGCCTGTGGAGAAAATCGTGTAACTGTGCAGATTAGGGCCATGACAAATTCATGGTTTTCAAAATCTGCTAACCATTAGCGATCCTTTTGTCATGGGCCAGCTCCTTCTCCTGCTTCCCTCAGCTGCTCTTCCAAACCTTAACCCTTGTCTACAAGTCTCCTAACTTACCTCTACCCCCACCCTCTCTGAACATGCACTGGCCTCCACTTTTCCAGGAAAACCAGTGTGCTAGGTACCGACCTTCCCATTCTCACCCTGCATCTTCAAAGTTGTCCACCTGGCAGCAATCCTTCCCTCTTCCCCTCCAGCCTGAAGAGATGGGAGGCCTTTTCTTCTATTCAAGGGCACTCCTTCTGTAGTGAACTCTTGTTCTTTTTGCCTCAACCACGTCCCTTCTTCTGTCTAAGAAGCCCAATTGCCTTTTTGGAATGATCCTTTTCCTTTCTTAATCCATGTGGTTGAGTTGGCGTTGACCCTACCCCAACTCCTGCTCCAGAGAGGACATGTGACCAGTTTTGGGCCAATCAAAACACACCAACTTTCTGGCCACAGAAATAGGTCAGAATGAGCACATAACTGAAACCTGAGCCCCTCAGAGTCAGTCCAGAGACTCTTGGCAGAGCCATTGAGATGTAGTTTATTTTACTGAAACCATTGGCCTCATGAGCCACGTAATGATGGAGATGAGGGCACCATATTTGCTACTACATGGGTCCAGACTGCTTGAGAAAAGTGGAACTGGGAGGGAGAGAGAGGGAGAGGGAGAGAGATGCTCGGCAACATTTTGTTGAGTCTTTGGAGGCAGCCATGCCTGGATTTTTTTCAGTTACATAAATTAGTCAGTTCTCTTTTTCTCTTAAGCAGGTTGGGTTACTGGCACTTCCAACTAAAGAAGCCTGAAAGAAAACACCCTTTCTTCTAAACCCTAATGTCACTAGGAAAGGACTATATCTGTGTCTGTGTTCACTCCAGCACTTACGACAGTGCCTGGCACATAGTAAGTGCTCAATAAATATCTATTAACACTACCTGTAACTAGTGTCGATGGTCCCATCTCTTTACCTCACATCCATCTTCGTTCCTTTATCATTTTCCTTCCTGTGTTTTAAGCCTCTCCCTTCCTCAGACATTGTATATGTTCAAGTCCCCTTAATCCTAAAAATAGAGCCAAGCACATAACAACAGAACAAAAATCTTCCTTCCTTATGGCATTTCTTTCTAGCACCCTGACCTACTTTTCCATCTCATCTGAGCTTTTCAAAAACATATTCTTAGCTCACTGCAACCTGGCTTCTGTCCCAACTATTTCAACGATGTCACACTCATCAGTGACATGAAAGCACGTAGTCAGACTCTCCACCAGCAACTCATTACTGTCTGCACAGCCGACTGATCCCCTTCTTCCTGGGAGGCAGGATGTCCCTCAGAATCCCAGCCCCCACCCACTGAATCTCAGCTCACGGCTCTTCCCTTTGCCTGAAAGTTATGCTTGAATTCTAGCCTTCCTTTAGCAGAGCATCTGGAATTCTGTTCCTGCATTGGAACTGCTGCAGCACAAGCTCTTTCTCCTTGGCCTTTGTATTTTGCCCCAGGTGTCAAAGTAGGTCAGGCCTCTGTCATCCAGGGCGTCCAGGTCCTACACTGATGTCACATTTTGACCTTTGGACTTACACCAAGTGGAGGCTGGTCATTGTGGCTCAGCCATCCCCCATGGCTGGCACTCTCGGCCCAATCATTTTCAGAGGCCAGTCTTCTAGGTCAGCCCTTTAGGTGTTGAACTGGGAATATTTGTGCCACCTCTAGGATTAGGTTAGGGATAGATTTCTTTTTATTTGGGTTATTGTACTATTACCAAAAGCCATTTCAGGAAAGGGACTTGTCACACTTATCCAGGAACCCCTCTGAAGGTTAATCCTGGCTTGTTCTGATGACCTAACAATAGTGGAGGATTCTAGGCATCTAAGTCGAAAGTTATGACTTCATCCATATAACAAGTGAACGTGCACAAATGAATAATTTATAGAGGCTTTAGAGGTAAATGCTCTCTGTTCATCCTGCTTTGAAAGACAACAGAGTCCCCCAGTGGCTCCATCTCTTTCATTTATCCATTCAGCAAGCACTTGGCAATCATCTGCCGCCTGCAAGGAGTTTATTATCCACATAGGGACAAAAATCATGCAGATAAATAGCTTTAATAAAATGTACCATTAAATTTCAAACAGGTTTCCTTCTGTTAAAGGCCACATGGAGCCTTAAGAGTAAGAATTAAGTCAACAAGTATGAAATACTCATTTAATCTGGTAAAACACCAGCTCATCTCATTCCGTGATGACTAAACTTGGCCTCACATCAGAGTCTAGACCAGTGGCCTGGGGTGGACCCTAGGAACTAGGATTTCTAACAATGCCCCTGAGTGATTCTGATGTGCCCCTAAGTTTGGACATCATGTATCTATTTTACCCTTTGCCTTCAGAACTGGACTTGACATCTCGGTGTCATTTGATGGTATCTCCTTCTTGAATATGGGTCATTTCTTGATTCTCTAACTGCACTCCCTCTGGTTCTCTCCTATCCCTTTTTCTCAGCCTCTTTGCCTGCTACTTCTTTTCTATCAGCCACTTCTTAGTTTTCTATGACTGTCGAAACCTCAAACTTAGTGTCTTGAAATAGCACAAATTTATTATTTTACAGTTCTGTAGGTTAGAAGTCCATTGTGGGTCTCAGCAGGGCTGCGTTTCTTTCTGGAGACTCTAGGGAAGGATCCATTTCCTTGCCTTTTCCAGCTTCTAGCGGCTCGTGGCCCTTCTCTGTCTTCGAAGCCAGTAATGGCTGGTGGAGTCTTTCTCACATTTCATTGCTCTGACCATGCGTCTGTAGTCACATCTCTTTCTCTGACTCTCCTCCTTCCTTCCTCTTCCACTTTTAGGGGCTCTTCCCTTCCTGCATCTTCAAAGCCAGCGGCATGAGGCTGGGTCCTTCTCACACTGCATCACTCTGACCTCTTCTGTCTCCTGCTTCCACTTTTAAAGATTTTTGTGATTATATTGGACCCACTTGAGTAGTCAGTAATACTCTCCCTATTTTAAGGTCTGCTGGTGCGCAACCTTCCGGGGATTTGGATGTGGATGTCTTTGGGGGAGGGCATCATTCTGCTGCTGCAGGGCCCTTTGTTGTTGCTGTTGTCGAGCCCTCTCTTTGCAAACTCAGGCTTTCTTGGGGCCCAACAGGCCATATAAGTAAGTGAATCAGGACAGAGAGACAGTGGTGAACTGGATGCCCCTTTTAAATGGGCAGCAGCTGATCCACTATGGCCATTTTTTGCTATGTGAGAATGTGGTCCCAGTGTTGCCAGATCTTCTGATTTTTAAAAAAAGCCAGAATTTTAGATTTCCTTTCTTTGTTATATCTCCCAATGTTTAAATGTTGCCAATAAATTTATCTATTTAAAAGTATTACACAAGCCAAACCAAAAACATCTACTGGTATACTTGGCCTTGAGCTATCCATCTGTAACTTCTACCCTGCACATTACCCCTGAAACAATCACATTATGCCTAAGGATTCAACCACCCCCCAAGCTATGCTGGATGACTCCCAAACCTATGAGTCCATCTAGACCTCTCTGATGATCTGAGAACATCTCTGATTACATTCCCCATGGCCGCACCCACTTGTGATCTCCCTGCACAAATCTGCTTCTCAAGCCTGAAACATGGGGGTCCTTTACTTTCTGATCCAATGGTCACCAAGTGCCACAATTCATCCCCTCCTTTGCACTTTATGGGGGACCTTGATTGCCCCCTTTACTGGATTATTGTAACATTCTTTATACTCATCCCTTAGGATCTATTCTTCATCCTTACCTGATTCCAGCCTAAGCTCTAAAATGCATCATAGGGCATATCATCTTTCTCTTCTACTTAACATCCTTCAGTGGTTTTCAGGAACCCACAGGATAAGGTCCAAAGTTCTCAATATGGCCTTCCATGCCTCTCATGATGGCAGCCTGCATTACCTCTCCAACCTCGTTTCTTAGCACTTTCCTACTTTTTAAAAATAAATTTATTTATTTTATTGGCTGCATTGGGTCTTCATTGCTGTGTGCGGGCTTTCTCTAGTTGTGGCGAGCGGGGACTGCTCTTCGTTGAGGTGCATGGACTTCTCATTGCGGTGGCTTCTCTTGTTGCGGAGCACGGGCTCTAGGTGCTTGGGATTCAGTAGTTGTGGCACGCAGGCTCAGTAGTTGTGGCTCACGGGCTTAGTTGCTCTGTGGCATGTGGGATCCTCCTGGACCAGGGATCAAACCCATGTCCCCTGCATTGGCAGGCGGATTCTTAACCACTGCGCCACCAGGAAAGTCCCATCACTTTCCCATTGCTGTCTGGGGTGCCAGTATTACAGAACAGTAATTGCAGCGCCCTGTGTACATGATGTGGTTTAACACCTGCTCTTCCCTTTGCCTGGAATGCCCTTCCCCTCTGATATCCCAGGAGACCTACTCATCCTTAAAGCAAAGCTCAGGTCTTACTCTGTGAGACGTTCCCTGACTCCTTCCCCTCTGCCTTTCCACAGTGCTTCCTCCCAGGTCTCACTGCTTTACTTATGCATTTTTTATTGAACCTGTCTCACGTGATTTTAAGTATTTGTTCACATATATGTCTCCCATCTTTGTGTCTTATCACCTTTGTGTCATGAGTACTTAACACAGGGCCTCACAACAGACACGCCTAATAATATTTCTGAATGAACAAATAAATGAATGAAGGAACCATGCTAGACAGATAGCATCTGTCCTATTTATAATCAAAATTACCCCAAGGAGTTGTAATTCTTTGATGAGTTTCTCATTCCTCCCTTCAAATAAGTTTCTATCTTCCACCAGCTGCAGAAGCTCTTTGAATGATTTAAAATGCAGAATTCAAAATTGGCTGCCAAGAAATGCCACTTCCTTTCCTTTCTAGAATAATGTGATTTTCCCCATGACCCAGACAAAACAACAACCTTTGGCTAATGTTTCATATAAAGGGGATTTTTCAGGGGAAAGGAGGGTTAACCAGAGTGGATTTTAGCTTTTCTCATTTCCCCAGTATTCCCTAGGTGTTCCTTCCAGGTGTGAAGACTCTCTTCTGTCTAGATGCACAGGAGAAAGCCACTCCAGGTCAGGAGTTTAATCCCATGGTAATGCCACCTCAGGAAGTGTCAGGACCCTGTGAACCTAGCAGGCTCCTGCAACACAGTCATAGATCTGGGGAAGGATGACAATTTACAAGGAGTTTCTCTCTCAGACAGAGAGCAGATTAGTCATCTTTCTAAAAATGGGAGGAACAGGCACAAAGCGGCACTTGTCTTCTCGGGGAGCCTGGCCAGCAAAGCTTGTAGACCGACTGGAAGAGCTGATCTCACAGTCTCACAGTCACTTACAATTGGCCCAAGTGTAGTAGGGCAGATGCCAGGGGCAAAAAAGAAAATCCGGTTCCTGGACCTACACTGCTTTTCAGTTAGTTACCAGACAGCAATCACCTTTTTGATGTCCGAGGTTTTTCTCTTCTCCTATGTCCCTGGTATATCAGCTGCCCCTGCTCCTTGAGGGAAAGGGACAAGGGGGAAAAGAATGAACGTCCACTGTACACCTAATGTGAAGCAGGAAATGCGTTAGATGCTTTAGAGGCTTTCCTTTTTTAATATTTTAATTTTATTTGCATTCTTAAATCTCCATTTTATAAGTGAGGAGACAGGACCAGTGAGGCCAAGTAACTTGCTCGATTCTACACAACCAGGAAATGGTAGGGCTGAGATATTATTCCAGGTAGGTGTTATTTTAAAGCCCATGCTTGTTCCACTTATGATGCTGCTGATATAGGAAAATAGTTGTAAAATCTAATTTTTGTGCTTGTGTACCAAAATTGACAGCTTATGTTAGCTCATCCAGTTTATAGTCTTATTGGGCTAATGTGTCCAGAGTATTCTCAGGCCAACATTCAGGCAATCAATCAACATACATTCTGTGAAGGGGCTACCAGATTGATCCAAAGAGACGCAAGACTTGGCCCTGACCTGCCAGGACTTACAGACTGTCTGGCAAGATGAAGAAAGTAAGGAGTAACACAAGGGTACTGTGATAGCATAGGAGCTGTAACAAGTAAGCATGTCAGCAACTCTGGACATTTCTACCGTGACACCCATGATGGTGATGATCTCATGTGTGACACACTCCCCTGGGTGTTTGTGGGGTCATAGCTGTCACGTCTCCTCTTTTGCCCACTTAAAGTGTGTTAGACTGCAAGTGATTGAGAGGACGTTGTCAAAGAGATTACTTGAATCAAAAAGGATCTTTGGTATTTTAATTGTTAATAACTAAATATCAGTTGCCATCTTACAATAGGTGACAGTACATCCATGTGATTCTAATGTGCCTGAGAATCACTGCAGGGGGGCAGCTGAATATCTCCTGTGGGCAAAACATGCTGTGAGCTGAGAGGAGGGGGACCTTGATGGGGCCGGAGCAGACTGGGGTGTCTTCCAGGAATGAGCAGATGATGTAGACTCAAGCCTTGCATTGTGCCTGGCATGTGGAGGAGATTCATGAATGAACTGAACTGAAAAACGCAGGGCACACAATGCCAAAGACCTACAGATGCTGGCCAGTCACCAGGTCCAGCACGAGGCAGAGGCAGGACTGCCTTCCTCCAATGCAATGAAGACACAAAGGTAAGCCCTCCCGCTCCCTCCCTGCAGCTACAGTATCTCAGGTAGAGAATCAGGCATTCTGAATTTCCTGAAGGAACTGCATGATTTATCAGACTGGATTATGTTTTAAATTGAATAACATGAAAACTGTTTCCTGCCTTAGCCAGAGAGTAGGGGCTAGAAGTGGGGTGGGGTGGCGGGAGATCAGATTAAGAAGGGATAAAATAAAGGGGCGACCCTAAGTGGAGTGTGAAATAAATTTTGTGACTCTATCACATTTATATTGCTACTTGCTGGTTTTTCAACTTTAGATATTCTCTTTTGCCACTCCATGGTGTTTTCTCCCTTTTCATCTTAATTTTTGATAGTTAACAACACTGTCTTTAGCTCTTCTACTGGTACCTTTGTGTAACTTCAAATTATATACTTAAATCTCCCTTTCTTGTCCCATGAACTTTCAGGGATGTCCCCAAATTCCCATCATGTAAGATAAGGGCACTTTTCTATCCATTACACCTTTCACCTTCTAATTTCTGTCATTTGGATAATTAATGTTTATCTTCTGTAACTATACTCGAGTCTTATTTTACATTATATGTAGGTTGATTCGAAATGGTTGCGAATCAAAAATAAAGTTGTTCCTTTGAGCATGAAATACTTTTCCCTGCAGGGCCACATGTCAATACCATGATGCTGGCACCTCCAGGAGCAGAGCTGCTGTTGTAACAAATTTCTCTAAGCTGAGCACAACACAACACAGTTGCTTAATGGCATACTAAAACAACACACATCTATAGTTTTGGGAGTCAGAAGTCCTCCAGGAGTCTCACTGGGTTAAAATCAAGGTATCAGCAAGGCTGGTTTCTTCTGGAGGCTCTAGGGGAGAAAATCTGTTTCCCTGCCTTTTCCAGCTACTAAAGGTCACCTACATTCCCTGGCTCGTGGCGCCTTCCTCCATTTTCAAAGCAGGTAACATTGCATTTCTCTGGTCCTTCTTCCCTCATCACATTTCTTTCTGACCATAGCCCATAAAAGTTGTCTGTTATTAAGGACTCATATGATCTGATTGGGCCTACCTGGATAATCCAGGATAATCTGCCCATCTCAGATTCCATAATCTTAATCACATTGCAAAGTCCCTTTTGCTATGTAAGGTAACATGTGCACAGGTTCCAAGGATTAGGGCATGGACATTGTTGAGGAGTCATTCTGCCTACCACACAAAAATGAAATGTTCCTGGTGTTGAGAAAAAATGGATTCTACTTCTCATGCTCCATCAGTTGCTCAAAATCCACACCACACATTAATGTGCTTCATTTTTAGACTACAATTTTCTTATTTAGGTTTTTTATTGTCTTTAGTAGAGCCTTTGTTTTTCTTTCTTTCTTAAAAGAAGTGTATTTTCTCTTCACCAAATCCTTAATACCTACCTGCTTTTCTCTTCCAACCTATGCATTATTAATATCACCTAATTCGTCTTCTCTCTTTTTTTTTTTCTTTAAATTGAGGTAAAGTTGAGTCTTCTTTTTTTTTTAAACCAGTGTTTTTGGAGCTCACCCAATTCTTGTTCTAGTTGGGAGCAGTTGTTCTCTAGGTCCACTGTTCTGTCTTTGCTTTGAGTTTCTTGTCCTTGAACTCTTGGTATGAGCCCACCATTTCATATATTCTACATCTTCATATTTGTTGTTTTTCCTCCAGTCCCCAAGCAACTTCTCATGAAACAATACATGGAAGATAACCTCTCTGAGTTCTTACGTGTGAAAAATGACCTCTCCCAGTCTTTTGCATTGCTTCGTTGTCTTGTATTCATTTCTATTACTTTGATTCTGATTCCGAATATGATTTGGCTTTCTAAAAAAATTGTCATTTATATTTTTTCTGTGAATTATTCATTTTCTTTTTTCAAAATTTTAGTTGGATTATCTTCTGCTAGAACTATATTTATATATAGTGAAGATTAATCCTTTGTAATACATATTGCAAAATTTTCTTCCAGAATAATGTTTATTAAAAATTTTTATGGAGCTTTTTGTTTCATATATTTTAAAGTTATGGTTTAAATTTATAGTGTTCAGTCTTTTCCTTCATGGCTTCAGGGTTTGGGTTTTGTTTAGGAAGACTTACATATTCCAAGTTATACAAATGTTATTCTGATTTTTTCTAATAAATGTGTACTTCTATTGTTTATATTTTATTTTTAATCCATCTGTAATTTGATTCTGTTTGTTATAATTTGTTAAAATTTTCAAACAAATCAACACCATTTAGATATTTATTCTATCTTTTCCCCCACTGTTTGAAATACAATCTGCATTAGATTATAAACTTTTATATTCTTGGGACTAATTCTGAACTATTGTTTTGTATTGATCTATTTGTCTGGCCCTGCAGCAGTACTTTGTTGTTTTAATTACAAAAGTTTTACAAAGTCTTAAGATATCCAGGACAACTTACCTCTCCTTGTTATCTTACTGAATCATCTTATAGAATTTTATATATGTATATGAAATCTTGAGAATAAGGTTGATAAACTCCATAAAAATTCTCTAGGATTTTGACTGGATAGCATTGAATTTATAGATTAACTTGAAGAGACTTTACAATATTGACTCTTGTTAAAGAAAAAATTATTTTGACGCTTGTTAAAATGGTGATGAAGACTTTATTCAGGACTATTGCAATAGGTGTCAAGACTATCACAGTGGGGGAGAGAGATCAGGTTCAACTCCGAATACAACAAAGACAAGTGGAGATTTATAGCCAATAAGCAGAGTGAGGGATGTCAGTGGATGAAAAATTAAGAAGAGACATAAAGGGGAGGGGGGTTCTTGTAAACCAACTTAACAGGATTCTTGCTGAAGGAAGGCAATAGTGATAAGATATCAAATATGGGGGGATTCTCACCAAACTGACTTTGCAAGATTCTTCTAAAACTGGGCTAAGCAGGCCGAAGACAGGTCACAAGGATGAGGCTGGGTGAAAAAGAGGGCTCAGAGGAGCCTGTCTACAGTTTGGTCAAAGAGGGAGTTTTTGTCCTTCTTTCCATCCAGAAACATAATCATTCTCTATATTATTCAAATTATATACTATATACTTCTAAAAAGATTCACAGTTTTCTTTAATCAGAACTTACTCCTTTTTTGTTACATTTATTCTTTAGTATGATATAGTTTTTGTTGATATTGTGAGTGAGGCTTTAAAAATTACATTTCCAATTTTTAAATTTGAGTCATATGGGAAAACTTGATTTTTGTAGGTTGATTCTGTGTTTAGCCATCTTACTCTTCTCTCTTACTAAGTTCAGTCATTTTTCAATTCATTGTCTTAGATTTTAAATGTAGACATGTTTTTCCCCTTTAGTGCCAATATTTAAACCTCTGTTTATTTTTCTGACATTATTGTGTTAAGGTCTCAAGAAAAGTTTGAATAATAATGGTGTCTTATTCTTCACTTAAATGTGAGTGCTTCTACTATTTCACTGTGAACTAAATGTTTTGTGATAGGTTTCTTGTAGTTAATACTATCACGTTACTAAAGCTTCCTTCTGTTCATAATTTACTAAGATATTTTTTAATTTTAAAATTAGGAGTGGATGCTAATGTAGTAAATTATAATAGAATAATTGATCTACTAAGGTTGAACCTCCTTTGAATTATTGGAGAAAAACCTATTTGAGTGTTTTTCAAAGTGTAGTTAGAAATGGCTTGTGGCTTCAAAGGGAAGATCAATATGAAATAATCTCATTCATATTCATTTCACAAATTTTCCTTTTGTCTATTTATGCTTATTAAGGTATTTGCTAATTTCTTTTCTCATTATTGCTTCTTGTATCCACTCCTTCTCCTGGGTTTACTTTCTTTCTTACCAGAGTACATTTAAAAAATATTTCTGTCAGGGAGGGCCTGAGTGGTTAATTCTGACTTTGAAAATGTCTTCCCTGCCCTTCTTCTCTTGAAGGACAGCTTAGCTAGAAATAGGAGTCGAGGTTGACAGATATTTATTCTCAGCTCTTGAAGATATTACTCTGTGATCTTCCAGCATGTATACTTGTTAATTTAAAAAAAAAAAAAGTCTGTCTAATTGCTATCCTTGTAGGTAATTTTCTTCTTTCTGTTTTCTCTGAAGATTTTCTCCTATTCTTTGATGCTCTATAGTTTTCTGTGCTGTATAGTGTGGATTTGCTTTTATTTACCTTTCTTGATGTACTTATCAATCTAAAAACTCATGTTTCTGCCATTATAGAAAATTCTCAGTCATTGTTGCTATGAAAATTGAATATCTGCTACTCTCCTTTTGATGTATTTTGGATCTTCTCATTTTATCCTACAATTCTTTTAAACTTTTACACATTTTTAACTCTGTGCCATATTCTGAGTTATTCATTCAGTTTTCCTTTCCAGTTTTCAAATTCTTTCTTCAGCAGTGTATAGATTACTATGCCATGATCTTCTGTTCTTCTCCTCAATGGCTATATACATATATTTTAATGAAACTTTTCCTTTATTGAGGTATAGTTGATGTACAATATTATATAAATTAGAGGTGTCCAACATAGTGATTCACAATTTTTAAAGGTTATACTCCATTTATCGTTATAAAATATTCCATGTGTTGTAAAATATATCCTTGAGGCTTGTTTATTTTATACATAATAGTTTGTACCTCTTAATCCCCTACCCTTTCCCCTTCCCTCTCCCCACTGGTAACCACTAGTTTGTTCTCTATAACTGTGAGTCTGTTTCTTTTTTGTTATATTCACTACTTTGTTTTAATTTTTAGATTCCACATATAAGTGATATCATACAGTATTTGTCTTTCTCTGACTGATTTCATTTAGCATAGTACCCTCCAAGTCTATCCATGTTGTTACAAATGGCAAATTTTCATTCTTTATGGCTGAGTAGTATTCCATTTTGTATACATAGCATGTCTTCTTTATCCATTCATCTGTTGATGGACACTTAGGTTGCTTCCATATCTTGGCTGTTGTAAAGAGTTCTTCTATGAACATTGGGAAGCGTGTATCTTTTTGAATTAGAGTTTTCCTTTTTTTCTGGATATATACCCAGGAGTAGGATTGCTAGATTATATGGCAGCTTTACTTTTAGTTTTTTAAAGGGATGTCCATACTCTTTTCCATAGTGGCTGTACCAATTTACACTCCCAGCAACAGTATACAAGGGTTCCCTTTTCTCCACACTCTCTCCAGCATTTATTATTTGTAGACTTTTTGAGGATAGCCATTCTGACTGGTTTGAGGTGATACTTCATTGTGGTTCTGATTTGCATTTCTCTAATAATTAGTGATATTGAGCATCTTTTCATGTGCCTGTTGCCCATCTGTATGCCTTCTTTGGAAAAAGGCATTCTGCCAAATTTTTGATTGGGTTGTTTGTTTTTTTGATATTGAGTTGTATAAGCTGTTTGTATATTTTGGATATTAACCCCTTGTTAATTGCATCATTTGCAAATATTTTCTTCCATTCTGTATGTTGTCTTGTTTTGTTGATGGTTTCCTCTGCTGTGCAAAAGCTTTTAAGTTTCATTAGGTCCCATTTGGTTATTTTTGCTTTTATTTCTTTTGCCTTGGAAAACAGATCTAAGAAAACATTGCTATGCTTTACACAAGAGAATGTTTTGCCTATGTTCTCTTCTAGGAGTTTTATGGTATCATGTCTTATGTTGAGGTCTTTAAACCATCTTGATTTTATTTTTCTATATGGTGTGAAGGAGTGTACACCACTTGTTTAAGAGACTGTCTTTTCTCCATTGTACATTCTTGCCTCCTTCGCCGTAGATTAATTGACTGTAGGTGCGTGGGTTTATTTCTGGATTCTCTAATCTGTTTCATTGATCTATATGTCTGTTTTTGTGCCAATACCACATTGTTTTGATTACTGTAGCTTTGTAGTATAGTCTGAAGCCTGACAGGGTTATACCTCCAGCTTTGCTCTTTTTCCTCAGGATTTCTTTGGCAATTCTGGGTTTTTGTGGTTCCACATAAATTTTAAGATTATTTTTTCTAGTTCTGTGAAAAATGTCATGGGAATTTTGCTAGGTATTGCATTAAATCTATAGGTTGCTGTAGGTATTATGGCCATTTTAACAATATTAATTCTTCCAATTCAAAAGCCTGGGATAACTTTCCATTTCTTTGAATCATCTTCAGTTTCCTCCATCAGTGTTTAGTAGTTTTCAGTGTTTAGGTCTTTCACTTCCTTGGTTAAGTTTATTCCTAGGTATTTAATTTTTTTGATGTGATTTTAAATGGGATTTCTTTTTTAGTTTCTCTTTCTGACATTTCATTATCAGTGTAAAGAAATGCAACAGATTTCTATATATTAATCTTACATCCTGCTGCTAATTCATTTATTAGTTCTAATAGTAGTCGTGTGGAGACTTTAGAGTTCTCTGTATAGAATATCATGACATCTGCAAATAGTAACAGTTTTACTTCTTCCCTTCCAATTTGGATACCTTTATTTCTTTTTCTTGTCTGATTGCTGTGACTAGGACTTCCAATACTATGTTGAATAGAAGTGGTGAGAGTGAGCATCCCTGTCTTGTTCCTGAATTTAGCAAGAAGGCTTTCAGCTTTTCACCATTGAGTACTATACTGGCTGGGGTTTGTCAAAAAAGGCTTTTATTATATTGAGGTATGTTCCCTCTGTACCCACTTTGGTGAGAGTTTTTATCATAAATGTATGTTAAATTTTCTCAAATGCTTTTTCTGCATCTATTAAGGTGATCATGTGGTTTTTGTCTTTCTTTTTGTTAATGTGGTGTGTCACATTGATTGATTTTCATATATTGAACCATTCTTGCAATACTGGAATGAACCCAACTTGATCATGGTGTATGATCCTTTTTATGTATTGTTGGATTTGGTTTGCTAATATATTGTCGAGGAGTTTTACATCTATATTCATCAAAGATGTTGGCCTGTAATTTTCTTTTTTTGTGGTGTCTTTGTCTGGTTTTGGTATCAGGGTGATGGTGGCCTCATAGAATGAATTTGGGAGAGTTCTCTCCTCTTCAATTTTTTAGAATAGTTTGAGGCTAGGTATAAGTTCTTCTTTGTATATTTGGTAGAATCCTGCAGTAAAGCCGTTGATCCTGAGCTTTAGTTTGCAGGTAGTTTTTTGTTTTGTTTTGTTTTTTCTTGTTTTTATTACAGATTCTATTTCACTTCTAGTGATCAGTCTGTTCAAATTATCTGTTTCTTCTTCACTCAGTTTTGGCATGCTGTATGTTTCTAGAAACTTGTCCATTTCTTCTAGGTTGTCCAATTTGTTGTCATATAGCTGTTTATAGTATTTTCTTGTGATTTTTTTGTATTTTTGTGGTATCAGTTGTTGTTTCTCCTCTTTCATTTCTTATTTTGTTTATTTGGGTCCTCTCTCTTTTCTTCTTGGTGAATTTAGCTAGAGGTTTCTCTACTTTGTTTATTTAAAAAAACAGCTCTTGGTTTTATTGATCTTTTCTATTGTTTCTTTGATCTCTATTTCATTTATTTTCTCTCCGATCTTTATTATTTCCTTCCTTCTGCTGACTTTGGGTTTTGTTTCTTCTTGTTTTTCTAATTCTTTTAGGTGTAGGTTAAATTGTTTATTTGAGATTTTTCTTGTTTCTTGAGAAAGGCCTGTATCACTATGAACTTCCCTCTTAGACCTGCTTTTGCTGCATCCCACAGATTTTGTAAGGTTGTGTCCTCATTTTCATTTGTCTTGGTATTTTCTGATTTCTTCTTTGATTTCATTGTTCACCTGCTGGTTTTTTTAGTAGCATGTTGTTTAGCCTTCATGCATTGGTTGTTTTCCCATTTTTCTTTCTGTGGTTGATTCCTTGTTTCATACCCTTGTGGTCAGAAAATATACTTGAAATAATTTCTATCCTCTTAAATTTGTTGAGGTTTGTTTTGAGACCTACTATATGGTCTATCCTAGAGAATGTCCCATGTGCTCTTGAAAAGAACTTGTATTCTGTTTTTGTTTTTTGTTAATTTTAGTTGTAGTGTCCTGTAGATATCAATTAAGTCCAACTGGTCTGTTGTCATTTAGGACTGAAGATGTCTTATTGATTTTTTGACTGGGTGAGCTGTCTATTGATGTCAGTGGGGTGTTAAATTCTCCTACTGTTATTATATTGTTGTCAATTGCTCCCTTTATATCTTTTGGTATTTGTTTTATACATTTAGATGCTCTTATATTGGGTGCATATATGTTAATGAGTGTAATATCCTCTTCTTGTAATGATCACTTTAATGCTCTCCTTTGTTTTTTTAATAGCCTTTTATAAAAGTCTATTTTGTCGGATATGAATATTGCTACCCCCTCTTTCTTGTTGTTTCGATTTGCATGAAATATCTTTTTCCATTCCCTCACTTTCAGTCTGCGTGTATCTTTAGATCTGAACTGAGTCTCTTGTAGGCAGCATATATACGAGTTTCGTTTTTGTTCCTATTCAGTCACTCTATGTCTTTGATTGGAGCATTTAGTCCACTTACATTTAAAGTAATTTTTGGGTAGTGGTATATTCTTTTTGCCATTTTTTAAATTGTTTTGAGTTTGTTTTTGTGGGTTTTTTTTTTCCTTTTTTTCTTCTTTTGTTCTCTTCTTTTGTGATTTGATGACTATCTTTAGTGTCATGTTTGGATTCCTTTTTCTTTTTTTGTGTGTCTATCTATTACAGATTTTTGGTTTGTGATTAACATGAGCAATCTATGTATATATACATGGCTGTTTGAGTTGCTGATCTCTTAATTTCAAATGAATTTAACAACCTTGCATTTGTACTCTCCTCCCCTCACAATTACTGTCTTTTTTTTTTTTAATTGAAGTATAGTTGATTTACAATGTTGTGTTAGTTTCAGGTGTACAGCAAAATGAGTGAGATATATATATTTTTTTCATATTTTTTCCCTTATAGGTTATTATGAAATATTCAGTAACAATTATTGTTTTTGATATCATATTTTACATCTGATTGTTTTGTGTACCCCATAACTGCTTATTGTCGATATAGATGATTTTACTACTTTGGCTTTTTAACATTCCTACTAGCTTCATGCATGGATGATTTCCTACTTTTACTGTATGTTTGCCTTTACCAAGGAGTTTTTTTAATTTCATAATTTTTGTGTTTCTAGTTGTGACCTTTTCTTTTTCACTTAGAGAAGTTCATTTAACATTTCTTTCAAAGCTGGTTTGGTGGTGTTGAACTCTTTTAGCTTTTACTTGTCTGGAAAGCTTTTGATCTCTCTATCAAATCTGAATGAGAACCTTGCTGTGTAGTACATTCTTGGTTTAGTTTTTCCAGTCCTCACTTTAAAATATATCATGCTCCTCCATTTTGGCCTGCAGAGTTTCTGCTGAAAAGTCAACTGATAATCTTATGGGAGTTCCCTTGTATGTTATTTGTTGTTTTCTTTTGCTGCTTTTAATATTCTCTTTTTATCTTTAATAGTTCCATTTATTTATTTGGTTGCGCCAGGTCTTAGTTGTAGCAGGAGGGCTCCTTAGTTTTGGCTCACAGGCTCCTTAGTTGCGGCAGGTGGGATCCTTAGTTGTGGCATGCGAACTCTTAGTTGCAGCATGCATGTGGGATCTAGTTCCCTGACCAGGGATCGAACCCAGGCCCCCTGCACTGGGAGTGTGAAGTCTTATCCACTGTGCCACCAGGGAAGTCCCTTTAATATTTCCATTTTAATTACAATGTGTCTTGATGTGTTCCTCTTTGGGTAAATCTTGTATGGGACTCTCTGTGCTTCCTGGACTTGGATATCTGTTTCCTTTCCCCTGTTAGGGAAGTTTTCAGCTATTATGTCTTTAAATATGTTCTCAGCCCCTTTCTCTCTCTCTTCTCCTTCTGAGACCCCTATAATGTAAATATTAGTATGCTTGATGTTGTTCCAGAGGTCACTTAAACTGCCCTCATTTCTTTTCATTCTTTTTTCTGTTCAGCATCAATGATTTCCACTGCTCTGTCTTCCAGCTCATGATTCATTTCTTTGTTTCATTTAATCTACTGCTGATCCCTTCTTGTGTATTTTTCATTTCAGTTATTGTATTCTTCATCTCTGTTCAGTTCTTTATATTTTCTAACTCTTTGTTTAAAACTTCTAACTTCTGTGCATCTATTATTCTTCCAAGTTCTTTGATCATCTTTACTGTCACTACCCTGAACTCTTTCCTGGGTAGATTGCCTATCTCCACTTCACTTAGTTCTTCCTCTGGGGTTTTATCTTGTTCCTTTGTCTGGAACATATTCCTCTGTTGTCTCATTTTTGCCTAAGTTGCTGTTTTTATTTTTATGTATCTGGTAGGTTGGTTACATTTCTCAACCTTGGAGAAGTGGCCTTTTGTAGGAGACATCCTCTGCATCCCAGCAGTGCACTCCCCTCTTGTCACCAAGCTATACGTTCTAGGGGTTCCCTCTATGAGGGCTGCGTAGGTCCTTCTGTTGTGACAAGCTGACTATGTGGGCAGCCTGGTAGGCTTTGTTGGCTCCCAGTCCAGTTATTTGCCAGGTCCTGCCTTGTGTGGAGGCTGCTGGCCACTGGTTGGGGGGACTAGGTCATGAGGCAGCTGACTGTGGAAGCCTAGGGAGCCCCAGGGCTACTGCTAGCTCACTGGTGTACAGAGTCAGGGTCCAGAAGACTCCTGGGCTGTTTCCCACCCACTGGTGCCAGCCTACTGGTGGGCAGAGCCAGGTCCTGGAGTCTGGTTGCAGGTCCCAGGAGTCCCAGAGCTGGTTTTGGATCACTGGTGTCAGGGGTTGGTTCCTGACACAGTTGGGTATGGGGTCTGGGGTGTCCTGTT
Source organism: Eubalaena glacialis (assembly GCF_028564815.1). NCBI lineage: Eukaryota > Metazoa > Chordata > Mammalia > Artiodactyla > Balaenidae > Eubalaena > Eubalaena glacialis. Next base: position 121,142,742 of record NC_083718.1, read on the forward strand.
GCTTATGTTGTCCTGGTACTTGGCAAGGCTGGGACCCAGTTGGTCCCATGGCAGCGTTTGGCCTGCTAGTGTGCATGCTGGGTCCACAGGCTGTGTGATTGTGGTTTTCTTTCTTTCTTTCTTCCTTCCTTCCTTCCTTCCTGTGTTGGGTCTTCATTGCTGTGTGCGGGCTTTCTCTAGTTGCAGCGAACAGGGGGCTACTCTTTGCTGCAGTACGTGGGCTTCTCATTGCAGTGGCTTCTCTTGTTGTGGAGCACAGGCTCTAGGCGTGCAGGCTTCAGTAGTTGTGGCATGCAGGCTCAGTAGTTGTGGCTCACGGGCTCTAGAGCACAGGCTCAGTAGTTGTGACACACAGGCTTAGTTGCTCTGCGGCATGTGGGATCTTCCTGGACCAGGGGTCAAACCCATGTCCCCTGCATCAGCAGGTGGACTCTTAACCACTGTGCTGCCAGGGAAGCCCCGGGATTATGGTTTTCTTGCATCTGGTGTTTGCCCCCAGTGGGTGAGGCTGATCCAGAGGCTAGAGAAGACTCCCTGGAGGGCATGGCTAGTACCCAGGGGATTCTGGGGCTAGTGCCTGCCCACTGGTGAGTGGAGCTGGTCCTGGGCTCTATGGTGGTCAGGGCCATGTCCAGAGGCAGCTGTGGGCTCAGGGGGTCTTAAGGCAGCCTGTCTGCTGATGCATGGGGCTGTGTCCCTGCCCAGTTAGTTGCTTGGCCTGAGGCATCCCAGCACTGGCACCTAGAGGCTTTTGAGCCAGGGTGGGGCTGGACCCTGGGGCTATTAGGCTAGATGGAGGAGTCCCCAATGGCACTTGCCAGCACCAGTGTCCACCTGGTGGAAGGAGCTCCCCAAACTGGCTGCTGCCAGTGTCTTTGTCCCCAGGTTAAGCTGCAGTTGCCTCCTGCCTCTCTGGGAGACTCTCCAAGATCAGGAGGTAGGTCTGACCCAGACTCCTATGAAATTATAGGACTCTATTTCCCCCAGTCCTCTGGGACTCCCAAAAGTAAGTCCTGCTGGCCTTCAAAGCCAAATGCTCTGGGAGCTCATCTTCCCAGTGCAGGACCCCTGGGCTGGGGAGATTAATTTGGGCTCAGACTTCTCTCTCCTCTGGGAAAACCTCTGCAATTGTAATTATCCTCTGGTTTGTGGATCACTCACCCCGGGGTATGGAACTTGACTATATCATGAGTCCACCTCTCCTACCCATTTCACTGTGGTTCCTTCTTTATATCTTTAGTTGTAGAAGATCTGTTTGGGTAAGTTCCAGTCTTTTTTTAATCAACGGTTTTTCTGCAGATAGTTGTGATTTTGATGTGCCTGTGAGAGGAGCTGAGCTCAGGGTCTACTCTGCCATCTTGGCTGATCTCCAATGGCTATATATTTTGTTTCTAGACTTTCCATTTGATTCTTCTCTCAATCTTATGATCTTAAAATTAATTTTTGAGAGCAGATTATTTTTTGTTTTAGTGCCTCCAACTGTTAGAGCACTACTTTCCCATTTTGTTGTATTTGCCACTCCTCCTCATGGCAGTTGACTTCCTTATGTGGTTTCTGATTTTTTTTACATTTTTAGATTTTTCCCAGGGAGAATGTTGGGTTGTGGAAGTTTCACTGTCATATGGTTTTGCATTTGTGTTTGACAAAGGAGTTTAACTAATCCTGAACAAGTTTCTCTGTTAATTCCTCTGCTTGATATCCCACACCAATACATTGTGACCTCACATTTGTATGAGTTTCAGACTTAGAGATTGATAACTCAAGGTATTTTTTTTTTCCTACATGTCCCCCAAAATGATAATCTTCATTCCTCCCATTGGCCAGGGACAGAGGTTGGATTAATTCTAGTACCCATTTCATAGATGTTCAGTCTTTAAGTTCTATATTTAATGCAGAAGTATCTGCTACTCTCCTTGTATGTGCCTAAGACCACATCTTCTCTCCTGACCCTAGTGGGCAATAAAACTACATCAGCCAGTCCTTAGGGCCTCAAGCTAGTCCAATATTCCCATGAGCCACCCTGACATCAGCTCCTGCTCACACCAGGCTTTGAGCTCCCTCTTTATTTCTAGTACTTTGGTGTTTCCTTTATTTTCTTTTGAAATTGTCCGTAGTTTTATGCTTCTGAGGTTCAACCATGTTGATATTTGTAGCTCTAATTCATTCATTTTATCTCCTGTATAGAACTCAACCATGTGAATTTACCTCTATTTATTTATTCATTCTCATTTTGATGGATACTTAGATCACTTCCAAATTTTTGCTATTACAAGTAATTTTTCAATGAATATTTTTTATACATATCTCCTACTGGACAAATGAGTTTCTCTAGGCTGTATTGTATGAGTGAAGCTGATGTTCACAGACAACATGCATGAGCAATTTTATTAGATTTTGCCTGGTTTGCTTTCCAAAATGGTTGACCAGTTCACATTTCCAATGGCAGTGTATGAGAGTTTTGATTGCTCCACATCTTTACCACAATTATATTTTAAGCTTTCTAGTTTTTGCCCAGCTGATGTGCATGCGATAGAGTCTTACTGTGGTTTTAGCCATTACATTCTTAACACTTTATGAAGGTATGCCTGCTCCAGTTATTTCTTGGTGAATAACAAATTACCCCCAAATTTAGCCTCTTAAAACAACCAATTTGTTAAGTTCAGATGTTTCATGGATCACAAATTCAAACAAGTAGGAGCAGAAATGGCTTGTCTCACCACAAAGATGTCTGGGGTCTCAGCTGGGAAAATTACACAGCTGGGAGTGACTCCACGGAGGGGGCTGGTGCCATCTGAAAGCATCTTAACTGGGAAGGGACATAGACCTCACTTCCCAATGGGAAGAATGTCAAAGAATTTGTGACCATGTTTAGAACAGCCGTCATGCCCCACAAGTGCTGTTTGGTCTTTTTCTCTAAAATGACATTCAGTTAACAGGGCGTAGTTTGTTTTGAATAACACTTAACGTGTTATTGTTAAATTTCATGTTTTTTTTCTAGAAAGGTATTAATGTCTCCAAAGAGTTTATTGAAGGATAAAAGTAGCGATGAAAATAACAAAAAAATACTTTACCTCATAATAATTTTAATATCTTAAATAGCAAAGTAGGTTCCAGTGAGAATATTAATTGTGAATCCATGTATCAGAACAAATAAATCTTTGAGTTTGATGATTTCCCACAAGCAAAAGAAAAATAAAAATGGGAAGAGGGAAGAACCAGATATCTTTGAAAATAGAATTTTGTAGGATTGGTCAGTCATTTGCCCATAGCCCATGATGTTGTTTATTAGGATAATTTCTTAATAAGTGGTATGGTACAAGTGAAGTTTTTACACCTGTCATTCTGGTAAACCTATAAAGTTTCTCCACAACACACAAAATAATTCTTTTCCATACAAAATTTTTGGTTTTTGATGGTGAAGATGTAGAAGAGATCTTAGTGAACATCAGCTTTTTTTCCTTTCTGACCCACACATCTTTCTTTGGAGAACTACACCTCCCCCAATCCATGTAATTCTGGTGAGACTGTCATCATGTATATCCCTTTACCTGGGCACAGAAGTAGGTTCTGACCCGGGTTGGGCCATCAGAGTCCCTTTCAGGGACTGACATAGTGCACGAGAGACCTTCTCCTTCATTGAGGACAATGAACTCTTCGGAAAGTGCAAGCCTAGAGTGGCTGCTGGTTTTATTTTCTGCCCCATGGAGAGCACCTACTGAGGCTGAAGTCACTTCTGAGGAAAGCAGGGTTAAGAGGTGGAATGAGAGGCAGAGTTCTGATGATATAGTTTGATCTTTTAGACCTTATTGTGACAAAAGTCCACCCTTGGACTTCCTGGTTATGTGAGTTCACTGCTTCCCTTTTTTTGCTAAAGCTGCTTCGCATTGTGTGGTCTGAGAGAGCCTTGAGTAATATCAGTTCCCAAAACACAAAATCAAGATTCAAAGTCTTCCTCCTTAGAGCAAAAACTGTACTAAGCATACTAAGTTAAGAATTGTGCAAAACCAGCCCCAAATAAATGACAAGTGTGTATGGTGGGAAAGCAAAATGAGAGAAAAAAAAATGGTGGCATACTATCTAGAACAATGTAGGTAAGACCACTGATGAGTAGATTCTATTACATTGGGTTTTAAGTGTTGAATTATATGTGAAGGAGAAGGGCTCAGCACCTTTTTTTATTTGTTTATCACAGAGAAGAAAACTTTTGTTTGGTTAGTGATTATTTTCTGAGCCACAGTATAGATAGGAATGAGGTTATCTTCAGATCAGTAAGTGACAAAGAAGGACATTGCTACTTGAATGAAAGAAGCTTTATTCTGGATGCCAGTAACCATAATATGTATTCACAGAGAACAGTCTGCACTTAACTCAGCTATGTGCTTCCTGACTTTGATTTAGTATTACAGAAAATAGTGAACGATTTAATAACAATTTGGTTGTGGTTACTGAGTGTGAGTTTTTAGCATACCGTGTGAAGAAATGGGCAGCCAAGACAAGAGCCGTTTCTCCACATGACAATGGTGTTGGCTGTTAAAAGGAAGGGTGCTAATGAGCTTGGGAAATGAGGAATGAGATGAAAACATTTCTTCATGGCAATGATACTGCTAGTGAGCCATTTCATTGACATCAGGTGGCTTGCTCAAAAAGTATTATCGTTTTTAATCTTGAAAGGAAGGAATCAGGATTTCTTAAAACTGAACTCTGATGAAAATGGCTTAATTGCTAAGAGTAAGTCTCATAATATTTGATGATTTTTTAAATGGATAAAGATATTAATATTCTGTTATGGAGCATATTTATTTTTGATTAATTACTCTATCATTATAAAGAATGCAAGCAATTCAGCAAAGTACAAAGGAGAAGTTATAAAATCACCCCAAATCCCATTCCATCAGTACCACGCTAGGCTTCCCTCTATGCCAAACAGAAACAGAAGACTAGAAATACAGAGAGGTACTAACTAGATAGCACTCATTTGATAAAAATTATATCATACATTTTAATAGAAAGTCTCCAATTTAATTTTACTTATATTATAAAATCCAATTTAGTAGAAGAAACTGAAATGAAAATAAATGTAATTGGATTCAATACAAGAAAATGAAGTTGAAGTGAAAATGAAAACTGCTGGTAAATGTTCCTTCCCCACAAAATAATTATAAAATTATAAAAAAATCATTGAGAAGTTAGAGTCATTATCTTATTTAACCTCATGTACTAATTTTAGATTCTATTAGTTGACTTCCTACCATAAAAGATAAGGAAATGACATCTTACTTCCTTTTCCTACCTTCCAATTTTTTTTAGTTATCGTATTCTAATTTTGCCAAGGTCTAAAACATTTACATTTGGTTCTGTAATTGCAATTGCCATCATTGTTTGTGGTTAGTATGACATTTAGACAGATTCAGTGTTCACCATGGGTTTTGTTATCTCTGCTTCCTCATTACTGAGTTCTTTATTTTCATAGATCCAGTTGGATGTGAAGAGGCCATAGGTTTTCTTTCTTTTGATTATTCAAAGAGACTTGTGCCTTTAAATTAAATGCAACCTTGGCTGGGTATAATACTTTTGGCTCACATTGTCTTTCCCTTAGAACTTTATACCATTGCTTAAGTGTCTTTTGGCACCAAGTAATATTGTGGAGATATCTGAGGCCAGCCAGATTCTGCCATCACCTTGGGGGTGACTTAATTTTATGCATAAAATTTTAATCCTTGAAGTTCAAAACTTTCACTAGAATATGGTTTGGTGTTGAAAGCTGTTTGTCAATTTTTCCTGAAAAATAATGTGTTATTTAAACATATAAATTTGTTTTTTTCCTTCATTTTAGTGAAAAGTCTGTATATTTGATTACTTTTTCTATTTCATCCATAGTTTCTTAATTCAGGTATGTCAATAGTGGATTATCTTTGTTCTCAGTATCCATTACAACCTCTGAATTTTCTTTAACATCTTTTTCTTTTGCATTTACTGTAATCTCACTGTAATAAAAATCTTTTCTGTAGATTAGTAAGTCTGTGGCTTCAGCCCCCACTTACCACTGTGTATTTTCATCCTTTCTAGTCTGTGGAGATGGTTATCTTGTTTTGAGTGAAATCTATGTCATTAAAGATATTTGAAAATATATTCTATCATTTTTATGTGTTTGGGGAGAGAGGGTGGCAGGAGAAATGGCGGGTTTGTGTGTCTTTTAAGTTCCAGCCTGATGAAAATTCTAATTTTAAAAGCTCTTCTGTGTCCATCTCATTTCTTATTCCTAATGATGTTTATTTTTTTCCTCCTATTTTTCTTTCCTTTAAACTTCCCAGGAGCTATTTCTTCTTTCTGGGACCATTTTCCTTCTTCTTAAAACATAGTTTTAGAATTTCCTTCCTTAGGGAGTATCTGTTGGTAGAAAATTTTCACAATTTATTTTATTTGGGATGATCTTTATTTTGCCAGTGTTGTTTCTTCTCTTACAGTGATGGCCAGGATCACCTTTGTTCTTTTTTCTCTTATGTGATGGCTAGGATCCTTCAGTACAATGTATAACAAAAGTGGTGATAATGGGAACATCAGTCAGGAGAAGAGGACCCATTCTAGGTATTTCAACAGAGGAGATTTAATAGAAGAAATTGGTTACACAGGTGATGGAAGAATAGAGAGTCAAACAGTTGTACTTCATATAACAACAAAAAAGTACCAGTCATATTATTACTAAAAAGTTTATAAAAAACCAAAAATAAAGACAAATATTAGGATGGTGAAGTTAACCAAAGATGAGCAACAACAGGGAGGTCTATCAGCCCTGGACTGGAAGAAAAAAGGAGTCAGGGCTCACAGAACTCAGAAGCTTGGGCTGCCCAGTGGAACATGGAACCATGACAGTGACCAAGAGATGGAACAATGAAGACTCAGGAAATGGTACTGATTGCAGGGAGAGATAGGAAGACAAACACTCTGATTATATCTTTTGGCCATCCTCCAGTCTTTTCCCATCACTTCCCACTGGCCAGGTCTGTCTAGGTGCCAGAGGGCTAGGGTACCTGGGAACTAGAGTCCCCGCTTTACAATCAAGCAATAGTTTGCTGAGGTATCGATATATAATTCTAAGTAAAACAATCATTCAGAACTTCGAAGACATTACTTTCTCATTTTTCTGTCTCTTCCTTTTAGAACTTTTAAACAATTTTCATCACTCTTGAAGCTAACTTCCCATATTTCTTAAGTTTTCTCTCATGTTTTTCTGTCTTTATCTTTGAATATTAACGAGGGATTTCCTAGACTATATCTTCCAGATCACTAACCTTCTATTATAATCATATCTATTCTAAAATTTATTTTCTTTTCATAATTCTTAAAATCATCTTTACTAAGGTATAATGTACTCATTTTAAAGTATATACTTCAATGAGTTTTGACAAATGTATACAACCAAAATGCTTTTTAGATGCATTCATGTTGTTGCTGGTATCAGTAGCTTGCTCCTTTTTATTGGCGAGTAGTCTTCCATTGCATGGATACACCACCATCTGTTGATCCATTTGTTCAGGACTGTTATAAAGTTGCAGTGAACATTCACGTCTTTGTGTGGACATATGTTTTCATTTTCTTGGGTAAATACATAGAGGTAGAAAGGCTAGTTGTGTGGGAAGAAAATGATTAACTTTATAGTAAACTGCCAAACTGTTTTCCAAAGTGGTTATGCCATTTTCTGTTCCCACTAGCAATGCAGACAGTTTCCATTGCTCTACATCCTCACCAACACTTGGTATTCTCAGTGTTTTTAGGCATTCTGTTGGTGTATAGTGATATCTACTTGTGGTTTTAATTTTCAATTTGCTGATGAATAGTGATGTTGAGTATCTTTTAAGGTATGCAGAACTGATATTGCTACTCAATTAGGCTCTATGACAATGTACTTGAATATTCACTGCATGCTAAGCTCTATGCTTCAGGAAAATCTCAGTTTAAGCCTTTGTTCTATTTGAATTGTGAAGATTGTTTCTACCCCCATCTCTCAGATAATCATATTTTCCACATAAAATTACATTAAGTCTGGTAGGCAAAATAATGTCTCCCCCACACTCCCTGTGCCCCAAAGTTGCCCATGCCTAAGTCCTCAAAACCTGTGAATGTGTTAGGTTATATGGCAAAGGGAAATTAAGGTTGCTTATCAGCTGATCTTAAAATGAGGAGAGTAGCCTGGATTACCCAGGTTATATAACCCAGGGCTCAATATAATCACAGGGGTCTTTAAAAGTGAAAGAGGGAGGCAGAAGAGGATATCAGAGAGATGCAGTATAAGGACTCAGCCCAATTTTGCTGACTTTGAAGATGGAGGAATAAAGTCACAAGTCCAGGAAAGTGAGCAACCTCTTGAGGCTGGAAAAGGCAAGGAAACAGATTCTCCCCTAGAGATCTAGAAAGGAATGCAGGCCTGCTGATGCTTTTTTTTTTTTAAACATCTTTATTGGAGTATAATTGCTTGACAATGGTGTGTCAGTTTCTGCTTTATAACAAAGTGAATCAGCTATATATATACATATATCCCCATATCTCCTCCCTCTTGCCTCTCCCTTCCACCTTCCCTATCCCACCCCTCTAGTTGGCCACAAAGCACCGAGCTGATCTCCCTGTGCTATGCGGCTGCTTCCCACTAGCTATCTATTATACATTTGGTAGTATATATAAGTCCATGCCACTCTCTCACTTCATCCCAGCTTACCCTTCCCCCTCCCCGTGTCCTCAAGTCCATTCTCAACGTCTGTGTCTTTATTCCTGTCCTGCCCCTAGGTTCTTCAGAACTATTTTATTTTTTTTAGATTCCATATATGTGTGTTAGCATACAGTATTTGTTTTTCTCTTTCTGACTTACTTCACTCTGTATGACAGACTCTAGGTCCATCCACCTCACTACAAATAACTCAATTTCGTTTCTTTTTATGGCTGAGTACTATTCCATTGTATATATGTGCCACATCTTCTTTATCCATTCATCTGTCGATGGACACTTAGGTTGCTTCCATGTCCTGGCTATTGTAAATAGAGCTGCAATGAACACTGTGGTACATGACTCTTTTTGAATTATGGTTTTCTCAGGGTATATGCCCAGTAGTGGGATTGCTAGGTCGTATGGTAGTTCTATTTTTAGTTTTTTAAGGAACCTCCATAGTGGCTGTATCAATTTACATTCCCACCAACAGTGCAAGAGTGTTCCCTTTTCTCCACACCCTCTCCAGCATTTATTGTTTGTAGATTTTTTGATGATGGCCATTCTGACTGGTGTGAGGTGATACCTCATTGTAGTTTTTTTTTTTTTTTTTATACCAGTCAGAAGTGTTTTATTTAAAAAAACAAAATGAAACAAAGAAGTCCTTTAATCAGAAAGTCTGATTAAATTCAGTATTAACTCAAGTTCTCAAAAATCAATCAAGGAAAGCCAACAGATGCATCAGAGAAAAGCCGGCAGCTGTTGACAGTTCTTTGGTGGAAAGGTAAGTTGCACACTTATACAAGCTGCCCTAATGATCATCAAGCCCAAGTTATGTTTTCCAAATACAGGTTTCAAGACACACTAAAGAAACCATACAGACACCCCCAACAGTATAAAAATTTGACAGTGAAGTTTAAGGATGTAGGAAAGTCAAATATGACAACACACATGAATAATTTATAAAATAAGCCTTTCAATCCTAGAAAACTAAAATGGGGAAACCTCAGGAATGGTAACCAACATAAAACGAGGGCTAATAGCAAATGAAACAACCCCAAACATTTTCCCAATGTAGTTTTTCTTCTGGTTATCAATCAATACATATATTAAATTAGGGTAATTTTTTTTCTACTCAACTACCATCATTTCTTTCTTTTTTACCTTTTCCCTAATTTTCTCTTGCAACATTTTTCCTTTGGTTTGACCAGTTGAACTCAAAAGGTTTGGAACCTAAAGTGAGCATCAACTCATTTTTGGAATAGCACTTGGGAAATGCAATCGTAGAAAAGACAAATTTGTGCAGCGTTGGTGGTATAGTGGTAAGCATAGCTGCCCTCCTAAAAAAGACAAATTTTAACTGAAGTGGTTGACAAAGTTAGGCAGCCATTCTCAATGTGACAGTGTCCCCCTGTTAATCAGTAGGTTAATGGCTCCTCTTGGCTGGATCCCATGACCCAGCACGATAGTGGCGTGCTCCCTGGTGGGTAACTGCAGAGCTATGTGTGCAAACACCCACCCATTTAAGCTTACAAATAAATAGAAAGCATTGTTTTAAACCATTTAAGTAGAATAAATATTGCATTTCTATTGGCCTGGTTTTCCTCGTGAACTAGCTTGGAGTGCTGTTCATGACACAGAAGACACAATAGTTAATTACTTGCTACTCCAAGCTCCTTAGACTTCAGTACTTCCCGCTCTTCAAGCCTCAGCACTTTTTTTGCAGCAATAATGGTATTCTTCATTAGCATTGCCACTGTCATGGGACCAACACCCCCAGGGACTGGAGTGATGTAACTGGCTTTCTTCCTGACTCCTTCAAAATCCACATCTCCAACCAACTTGGGTTTAGCAGTTATGGGATCTTGAATTCTATTTATTCCCACATCAATGACAGCTGCTCCTTCCTTAATCATATCTGCTGTGATCAGATTTGGAATGCCTGCAGCGGAGACCACAATATCTGCAAGAGCTGTATGTTTCTTCAGCTGCTCCTTGGGAGTATATCGATGAGATATTGTGACAGTGGCATCACCTCTGGGGCGTTCATGCACCCCGTCCATGTGCAGCAGCACTGCAATGGGCATTCCAACGTTTTTTGACCTTCCAGCCACAAGCACATTCTTCCCCAGGGTTGGAATACCCCATGGAGTAGCTGGTAACATGGAATTCTGGTCCAAACACATTCGCCCTACGTTAATTACATGAAAGCCATCAACATCTTTGTCTGGAGAAACAGCATTGCAGATCTTTCTCTCATCAATGTGCTCTGGAAGAGGCAGCTGAACAAGGAGGCCATCTACATTATCATCATTATTTAGTTTATTGATTAAATTCAACAGTTCTTCCTCTGAAATTGAAGCTGGTTTCACAATTGTCTCACTGTTGATCCCCACATCGGCAGCTGCTCTGGTTTTGTTGAGGACATAGGAGTGACTTGCAGGATTCTCGCCAACCAGAATGACGCTCAGGTGCGGCCGTTTGTTGCCTGACGCCACCCACTCTTCCACCTCCTGCCGCACTTCCTGCTTGATCTGCTCAGCAAGTTTCCTTCCCGAAATGACAACAGCTTCATTTCGAACTGCCGAGAGGTGGAAGGGGCGATGGTGGAGGCGGCAGCTCTGCGCCGGCCGGAACAGCCGGGTGGCCAAAGCGGATAAGAGGGACGCTGCAGCCAAGGCCAGCGCCGGGAGGGAAAAAGCCCTCATTGTAGTTTTGATTTGCATTTCTCTCATGATTAGTGATGTTGAGCATTCTTTCATGTGTTTGTTGGCAATCTGTATATCTTCTTTGGAGAAATGTCTATTTAGGTCTTCTGCCCATTTTTGGATTGGGTTGTTTGTTTTTTTGATATTGAGCTGCTTGTATATTTTGGAGATTAATCCTTTGTCAGTTGCTTCATTTGCAAATATTTTCTCCCATTCTGAGGGCTGTCTTTTCGTCTTGTTTATGGTTTCCTTTGCTATGCAAAAGTTTTGAAGTTTCATTAGGTCCCATTTGTTTATTTTTGTTTTTATTTCCATTTCTCTAGGAGGTGGGTCAAAAAAGATCTTGCTGTGATTTATGTCATAGAGTGTTCTGCCTATGTTTTCCTCTAAGAGTTTGATAGTGTCTGACCTTACATTAGGTCTTTAACCCATTTTGAGTTTATTTTTGTGTATGGTGTTAGGGAGTGTTCTAATTTCATTCTTTTACATGTAGCTGTCCAGTTTTCCTAGTACCACTTATTGAAGAGGCTGTCTTTTCTCCATTATATACTCTTGCCTCCTTTATCAAAGATAAGGTGACCATATGTGCATGGGTTTATCTCTGAGCTTTCTATCCTGTTCCATTGATCTATATTTCTGTTTTTGTTCCAGTACCATACTGTCTTGATTACTGTAGCTTTGTAGTATAGTCTGAAGTCTGGGAGCCTGATTCCTCCAGCTCCGTTTTTCTTTCTCAAGATTGCTTTGGCTATTTGGGGTCTTTTGTGTTTCCATACAAATTGTGAAATTTTTTGTTCTAGTTCTGTGAAAAATGCCACTGGCAGTTTGATAGGGATTGCATTGAATCTGTAGATTGCTCTGGGTAGTATAGTCATTTTCACAACGTTGATTCTTCCAATCCAAGAACCTAGAAACAAATACAATGAAAACACGACGACCCAAAACCTATGGGATGCAGCAAAAGCAGTTCTAAGGGGGAAGTTTGTAGCAACACAATCCTACCTCAAGAAACAAGAAACATCTCAAATAAGCAACCTAACATTACACCTAAAGCAATTAGAGAAAGAAGAACAAAAAATCCCCAAAGTTAGCAGAAGGAAAGAAATCATAAAGATCAGATCAGAAGTAAATGAAAAAGTAATGAAGAAAACAATAGCAAGGATCAATAAAAGTAAAATCTGGTTCTTTGAGAAGATAAAACAAACTTGATAAACTATTAACCAGACTCATCAAGAAAAAAAGGGAGAAGACTCAAATCAGTAGAATTAGAAATAAAAAAGGAGAAGTAACAACTGACACTGCAGAAATACAAACGATCATGAGAGATTACTGCAAGCAACACTATGCCAATAAAATGGACAACCTGGAAGAAATGGACAAATTCTTAGAAAAGCACAACCTTCCGAGACTGAACCAGGAAGAAATAGAAAATATAAACAGACCAATTGCAAGCACTGAAATTGAAACTGTGATTAAAAATCTTCCAACAAACAAAAGCCCAGGACCAGATGGCTTCACAGGCGAATTCTGTCAAACTTTTAGAGAAGAGCTAACACCTATCCTTCTCAAACTCTTCCAAAATATAGCAATGGAAACACTCCCAAACTCATTCCATGAGGCCACCATCACCCTGATACCAAAACCAGACAAAGATGTCACAAAGAAAGAAAACTATAGGCCAATATCACTGATGAACATAGATGCAAAGATCCTCAACAAAATGCTAGCAAACAGAATCCAACAGCACATTAAAAGGATCATACACCATGATCAAGTGGGGTTTATCCCAGGAATGCAAGGATTCTTCAATATACACAAATCAATCAATGTGATAAACCATATTAAGTAATTGAAGGATAAAAACCATATGATCATCTCAATAGATGCAGAAAAAGCCTTTGACAAAATTCAACACCCATTTATGATAGAAACCCTCCAGAAAGTAGGCATAGAGGGAACTTACCTCAACATAATAAAGGCCATATATGACAAACCCACAGCCAACATCGTTCTCAATGGTGAAACACTGAAACCATTTCCACTAAGATCAGGAACAAGACAAGGTTGCCCACTTTCACCACTATTATTCAACATAGTTTTGGAAGTTTTAGCCACGGCAATCAGAGAAGAAAAAGAAATAAAATGAATCCAAATCGGAAAAGAAGAAGTAAAGCTGTCACTGTTTGCAGATGACATGATACTATACATAGAGAATCCTAAAGATGCTACCAGAAAACTACTAGGACTAATCAATGAATTTGGTAAAGTAGCAGGATACAAAATTAATGCACAGAAATCTCTTGCATTCCTATACACTAATGATGAAAAATCTGAAAGAGAAATTAAGGAAACACTCCCATTTACCACTGCAACAAAGAGAATAAAATACCTAGGAATAAACCTACTGAAGGAGATAAAAGACCTGTATGCAGAAAACTGTAAGACACTGATGAAAGAAATTAAAGATGATACAGATGGAGAGATATACCATGATGCTTTGATTTTTAACCCAGTGAGACTCACTTCAGATGTCAGACTTCCAGAACTGTAAGATAAATTTGTGTTGTTTTAAACCACTAATTTTGTGGTAATTTGTTACAGTAGCCATAGAAAACTGACATATTAAGGTAATCATTTGCTGTGAGCATTACTACCGCCTCAATAATGACAATGAACCAACTGGGGTTCCCCCTCACTAGACCTTTATCCCCATTCCCACTTTCCTTTTGGCCATTTCATTAACATCACCATTAAGAGATGAGCGAAGATTCTAAAGTCAACCACTCTTGTGTGTTCAATTTTATGTTGTATTTTCAAAAGGATAGCTTGATGCCAAGGGTAAGTCTGACCAGGTGTTAGTCGTGGTTTCAGTTACCCGTGCTTTCCCCCACTCTCATTAGCTACTGTTTCATGTTTCCTGCTAATGTTCCAGGAAAGAATAGAAACAAGCAGGAGGTGCAGTGAGGTTTGTGACTACACTTTTTTTTTTTTTCTTTTTGGCTTATGGTTAAGTATCAGCCAAGTATAAAGCATTTGAAGGGAGATGATGAATGCAAGCCATTCACCATGGGAGTACACTCAGAGGGTGTACTAGTTTGCTAGACTGCCATTACGAAGTACCACAGACTGGGTGGTTTAAACAACAGAAATTTATTATCTCACATTCCTGGAGGCTAGAAGTCCAAGATCAAGGTGTAAGCAGGGTTGGCTTCTTTTGAGGCCTTTGTCCTTGGCTTATAGATGGTCATCTTCCTCTTATGTTCTCACATGGTCTCCCCTCAGTTTGCGTGTTCTCTCTGTCCTAATCTCCTCTTATAAAGACACCAGTCTTATTGGATCAGGGCCCAACATATGACCTAATTTTACCTTAATTATCTCTTTAAAGGCCCTACCTTCAAATACAATCATATTCTGAGATACTGGGGGTTAGGACTTCAACACAGGAATTTTGGTGGGGCAAAATTCAGCCCTTATCAGAGGGCATGAAGTCTATTAAATAAGGCATATAGAAAATGTTCAGGAAAGCTAAAATCAAAAGTATTTAACTTCACATCCAATATTTGTGTGTAAGAGAAAAGTGAATTTCAAATGGTGGTAGTTCTGGAGTGAAGAGATGCCCAGATTTTTATAATTAGTTACATAAGGAAGTGAGGAAACCAGAATTTATATTAAGCCCTAACAATGATAAAATGAAGCAATCATAAAAGTAGTATCATGTTATAAAATGCATCAATATTTATAAATGTTTGTAGTAACAAAGCAATAAAAATGGTAAGCTATTAAAATAATTAAATAAAAATGTATTTCTTGACGTAAAGGACAACTATAGAAACACACATTAATCAACTTGGCTAAAACCGGAAGAGGTAATGGTGAAGCGCAAAAGCACCTCTAAAGAAAAAAGTATAAATTCATAGTTCATTATTACAATAGTATGAGGGCTCTTGTAGTGTCAATCTTTTAAATATGAATATTTTCAACATTATTTTAAGAATGATTTAGACTAACAGCATGAGGAAAAAGAAGAAACACTTTTAGATACTATGGAATAAATCTAGTAGTTTCTCAGTAAACACACAGTTGGAATAGACTAGTGGACATTTGACCCTCTATTGCTCTGTTCTCACCCAAATACATAAAAACTAGGAATCCATAAGCATCTGTGGTATACGCAGAAAATAAATCAGGAAATAAGGGCACTAAATAGAATCCAAGACTCAATAAATTGTTTTATCCTTTCAAGATAGTTTAATTTTGCAGTTATTGATTAATTAAAAAACACAGTTGTTTTCAGCATTTCCTAGCTACAGTAGTGCATAGGAAATTCCATTCTAAACAAAGAAGTAATTAACGAAATAACACACCTTAACATTTTACATTGATAGGTTACAGTTTACAAGGTGCTTTCACATACATTATTTCATTTGATTCTTCAACAAGCAGAAAAAACAGTGGGAAAGAAAAATGATTTTTTTAGGCTTACAATGAGTATTTTCAGGCCAATGGGCAGTCACTACAAGAACATATCAGAACAAGACAGCAGTGCCCACAAGCCACAATATCTTTTTGGTAGGTTGACAGTTTGATAGCAATTGGATATTTAGCATCAGTGAAGGAGGAAGGAATCAGAACAGACACGAGGTTCTCATGATATTCAAAGAATTGTAAGAACACTGTAGAGTAAGGAGACGAAAGATGCCCTAAAATATAGCCTTACCGAGACTTGCTTCTAAGCATGTTATCCCTTCAAAACGTCAAATAAAAAGAAGAGTCTTGTCACAACATGTGAAAGTTAGAAGGGACCTTAGAAACTGCCTAATGGAACTCTTCCATTTCATAGATAAGAGAACTGAGGCCAAGGTCATTGCTGATAGTGACAGGCCAGGCTTGATACTCAGATGCCTTGACTTTCAGTCTAGGGCTCCTTCCTCGACAATGCCATCTCATTATTTCTTCTGTTTCAAATAACGTAATCTGATATTAAATACTGATTCATTCCACTTATTTATTAATCAAACTTTTATCTTTTTGGCTCAATTGTGGCTGAAACTGGGAGTTTTATATAATTCTAAGATATTCTAATTCAGTGTACTTGAGTGGTCAAAAATAGACTCCCTGGATATATTTGAAAGCTTGCTGGTGTCCTTTAAATGGAGAGTTAAAATGGAATGGCTAAATAGCCCTCAAAACCAATGTATGCCTAGGGTCATCGACCTAGGTAGATTCTATAGCAAATTTGCCAGGCAGTAGTAATTTCATAATTTTTTTTTTTTAGAATTCATAGAAATCTTTTAAATTACTGAAAACTAAAAATGTAATAATCAAAATGTCACCCCCAAGATTTACTAAAATTATTTTGTAATAATTTTACAATAATATACAACAAAGGTACCACAGCATTTATAGCATACATATAGAATACATGATCAGCATGTTCTTGGGTGTAAATGAAATACAAAAAAAGTAATTAAAATTTTTTAGATTTATTAACATGATATATTTTTGTTACATAAAACTTGCTACAGCAAAGTATTTCATATTTTTCTTGCACATTTTAAATATAGGTGGACCAACAAATCAGTATCAGCTTTTAAGTGACATGACCATGCAGAAACACTTGACAACCAAAAGATGTACAGACTGATACGGAGAATATCTCAGACAGATTTTTTCAGTGTCTTCAAAGGTTTTACAAGGGTGTGGTACAGATGAGAAGAAGTAGAATCAGTGACCTACCTGCACCGATAATGAAGCAAATAGAGTGCTTATATATATTAAGATCAGTTTGATTAAACACAACTCATCTTATATGCATGTAAATTGATCATAAAAAATGAACACAGTTTATTTTCAACTATTTTGGTGTGTTGTTTTAAGATAGGTCACTGACACACAGAGATAAAACCAGACAGGAAATTTAAAAGCAAAGAAAAAACATATTTAAAAAACTGAGTTAAGTGGAGTCTCAACAAACAGTGAACAAAATGTGCAAAAGTGCTTGAAATTTCCACATGACAACAATGTTAAGTCAACTGGCAAAAAAGTATATTAAAAAAACTAAACTCAAATACTAAAATTGTATCTGCATGATCATAATTCCGTTTACTGAAAGAAGAGGCAAGAAATTACAACATAGCTAAAAATACCACACCTCAAAATTAAAACACAATTGTGGTAGTTTTATAAATTTTGTCCCCTTTCCTCATTGCTGAGGCATAGGATGAAAGCCAAAGTTGCAACAGGGCCTCTACCTCAGGCTGACAAATATAGTACACCAGCATAATCACCTGGCAACTTTTGTTCTTACTGTGACAAAACAAAGCAAAGCAAAGCAAAATAAACAAAAAAACCTCGATATTTAAACAAAAGTGCCTCTATATTGTTTACAAGAATCAAGCCATTTGTTTGACTTAGCTAAGTATTTGTTCACATTAATGTTCTTTTTAGTTCATTTCTCTTCCTTTCAAAAGTTTACAGTGGGGACTATTTGAGAAACTTAAAAATGTGTCACTTTCATTAGTCATGTTCTATTAAAATACTGGCTAAAACCCTTATGGAAAGTTAAAGTTTAGAAATCTTAGAACTCTTCTCTGATACCTACATAAATGCTGGTATCAAGTGAGAGAACCTGGGCAATGATGATCCATATCATTAGCTTTTCCTGCAAATGAGACACGCTTGTCATACTGCACAGGCTGGTCACTTATTTACTCAAGGGGAGGATGACAGAAAAGGCGGTGAAGTGAAATAGAGCTTCTGATCTGTAGGAATCCAAATTGCTGGGTCTAGCTACTCTGTATTAGTTCTAGGAAAGTTATTGTTTTATTTGTATAAATATCCTTGGTGTAAAGACATTCTATCTTCAAAAATTGTCCAGCGTTTTGGCAAAACCGAATATGAGCTACTCAAAGTAAAAATGATTATTAGAAAGTATATCCTCAAGCAACTGACCAACAAAAATATTGGTAAGAACTACTAAAAGCAACATTTATCCTTCCCTTCCAATGTCACATAGCCGTAACACTGCCCATCTGAAACACCAACAAAATAAAATGAAGCACTATTTGCAGAAAAATTAATGAAAATGAACGGGAAGAAATGGATTTAGGAGAAGAGGAGAAAGACGAACCAAAGAGAAGCAGGAAAGTGTCTAGTTCTGTGTTATGGCACAGACAATGCTTGCTTAGCGGTGCCTTGTTACATAGGTGGATGTAGAGTGCACAGACGGATGACGGCAATAAAGACCTCACTCAGTCGCTGGAATGAAGGAACTAGGTAACTGCTTCGACAAGGACGGTCTCAGCTCTACCTTATCTCTTAACAGAGTGCAAAGACTGAGTGTGAGCTCTGATGTCATCTTGTTGCTCATCTCTAAAATTCACAAAATTCTTTTCCACATTTTTCTGTTATAGAGACACGGATATCTTCTTCTTCATAGTCATCAAAATTGCTGGTATCTCCAGAGCCTCTGAACTTTGGTATGAATGGAGCTTCAACCTATAATTGAGACAGAGAGAGAAACAAGAGTGATATTGTGATTTATAATAAGAAATATATATTTGGTCTTTGTGCCAGTTACTGGCACAAAGCTCCTAAAACCCTTGGATTTCCTGAGTTGAGAGTGGCAAAGGTGTCTTTTGTTATATTAATGAGGTGTCTTTGGGAAAGCCCCTAAGTAACCTAAGGATGGAGGCTGGTTCCCAGGGGACCCAACCCTGTGATTGGAAGGTTGGAACTTTCAGTCCCACTCCCTGACTTTCTGGGAGGGGAGAGGGACTGGAGACTGAGTTCAGTTACCAATGGACAATGAATGAATCAATCATGCCTGTGTAATGAGGCCTCCATAAAACCCCAAAAGGAAGGGGTTTGGGTTTCGAAGAGCTTCTGGGTTGGTGAACAAGTGGGGATTTGGGGAGAGTG
Source organism: Eubalaena glacialis (assembly GCF_028564815.1). Lineage (NCBI taxonomy): Eukaryota > Metazoa > Chordata > Mammalia > Artiodactyla > Balaenidae > Eubalaena > Eubalaena glacialis. The sequence goes on from NC_083718.1 coordinate 121,162,065, forward strand.
GCATGCTTGGAGAGAGCAGGAAGCTCTGAGCCCCTTCTCACACACCTTGCCCTGTGCCTCTCTTCCATCTGGCTATTCCTGAGTTATACCCCTTTATAATAAGCTGGTCACCCAGTAAGTAGTTTCTCAGTTCTGTGAGCCACTCTAGAAAATTAATCAACCCCCAGGTGTTTGTGGGAATCTTGACCTATAGCCCGTTAGAAGCAAAAACTGGACTGGCAATTGGTATCTCCAAATAGATGTGTCAGAAGTGTTAACTGCTTGGTGATATGGAAAAGGAGGAAAAACAAATGCCAGAGAATTTCCAAACAAACACTAAGGAAAATAAATTCCGACTATTACTACACAGTGGCAATCTTTAAATGCCTTTAAGTCCCTAAATGATCACAACATTAAAAGAAGAAGCAAACTATAGGTTTGCTATTGATCTAAATATTTTCATTCAAGGAATGGTACAGGCCAACAACAATACTTGAGATTTCTAGGATAATTAACTGCTGGCATCAAAATGCTGGCACTTAAGGTTATAGAACTCCAGTTTTTCCTTTATCAGTTCCTTATTTCTAAAGTCCATTTTCTATCCCCTTTTCCTTAATTCCTTCCTCCTGAGGTTACAGATAATTCAGATTTATTTTTAATCTTTTTTTTTTAGTTCCCAAGACTATTTTGTTTAAAATATCTGGCTATCAAAAATCTCTGAGAAATTTGAAAAAAAAAATCTCTTTTAGAATTACAAAATTGTTAAATTCTGAACATTTTTCTCTTTGGATCCTAAAAATAAAATGTCTTTCCATTACTTAAAATACGGTCTGTATAAAGATATTGCGGTGTATTGAATATGTTTGAGGAAAAGATTTGAGAAGCTGAAACAATAACACCACAATTTACACAGCATCTATAATGTTTACAAACAATTATACGCAGGCTGTTTCATTTCTTCCTCAGCATAACACTGTGAGGGAGGCAGGGAAGGTAGCCTTATTCCCATTTTACAGATTATAAAACAGAAAGTTGACCAAATTCATGTGACTAATAAGTGGCTAAAGCAGGTTTCAAATTCATTAGGTCTCCACTTCCAGTCCAGAGCTGTTTCCAATATTTATACCAGTGGTTTCCAAAGTTTTTTGATTTATATGCCCTTTAGTAAAACATTTTTGAGTATATATCACCAATAAATGTATAGTTATTTATTTATAAATTATTTACACACATGGCTAAACTATTATAAGATACACACAAAGAAGACATCTAAAAAGAATAAGGTAAAAAATAAGTAGGAATGGCGAGTCTAATATCTTATTGTTTGCCAGATGGTTGCCTGTGTGCCCTGCATTGGGGCCTGCAGTTCTGCACTGCACAGAAGAATGGGCTAAGTAGACAGTCGCCTCATGTCTACTAGCAAGGCAGCAGTTTAGGATCACACCTACTGAGACAATCTCTGGAAAATGATTGTACAGTTTGAGCTGTCCAGGCCATTTTCTCCCATTTTTTGTCTTTCTGCCAGATGCCTTTGTCTATTTCGTTGTTCATGAGCACTTGGTCAGAGAATAAAAAAGGACTATGAAAACTATTCAAATTTACTATCATTTTTGTACTTCTCTACATACTTAGAATTGAGATGATAGTAAAACAAATGGCTATGTTAAAGTACTGAATTATTTCTGTTTGTAAATTATCCAGAGAGGCCCAAGTCCATTTTTGTTAATCAATCATCAAGATTTGCTATTGATCAATTTGCCCAATAAAATAACCTGTTTGTTATAGTGTGCTACTTCTTGGCAGATAAGCTGTTTACTACCTGAGATAAATCCAGCCCTTTGGAAAGCACATGAATGCTAAATGAGCAGTAGGAGTTCTACCCATTTTAAGAATAATTGTTTAAAATACATGATATGTAAAGATTGGTAAATGTTGGCTAAGTAACAGCAGAAATGTTTATTCCTAAATATAAATTTGAAAATATTCAAAATACATCATAAATCTTTAAGATACTGATACTAATAAAAAGTACAAACTTCAACAAAGTCTAATCAATTCATCTAAATATAGCATTAATTAACAATAATATAATAAAGATAATATAAATAGTGATAATTACAAAGGGATATAAATGATTTTATAGGAAAATATAAATTTCTATAATTGACTTTTATAAGAGGCAAAAATTTGAAGAGGCCAATATCCACAGGAGAATTAATTTCTTAAAATTTCCAAGGTATAAATATAATTCCTATGTTCCTTAAATTTCCCAAAGAATAAGAAACATGGAAAATTTCCAGACTCATTTTATGAATCCATATAATCTCAACTCCAGAAAAACAAAAACTATAGATCAATAAAACTTATGACTATGGAAGTAAAAATCCTAAATAAAACTTCAGCAAATTGATTTTAGGCAGATATTAAAATAATAATACCGTAGGATTAAATGATGTTCACTTCAGGAATGTTAGGATAGCTCACTGATGTAACTCCATATACTAATATGTCAAAGAAGATAAAATACAGTATACTAGCAATCAAGGATATTTCCTTAACCTGATCAAGAATACTTATCCAAGACAAATAGCTAATTTCATATTTGGTGGTAAAGCATAAAAGGCATTCCCATTCAAAAGAAGAACAAGATAAGACAGCTCAACAGGCCCACTGTTTTAAAATATTATTCTAGACATTCTAGCATATGTAATAAAACAAAATGGAAATAAAAGATATAAATATTGAAAAAGAAGAGGCAAATGACACCTCCGCCCACTGTGATTATCTGTCAATAAAATCCAAGGAAATCAATAACAGAATTTATTTAGTAAGGTAGCCAATTGTAACAAACATAGAAATGTTTTCTCCCATGTGCTCTTACAATGGGAGAGAAACACATTCACAGTAGCAACCAAAATATAAATTTAAGGAATAACTTTGAGAGAGAAATTGGACCTGTATGAGGGAAGGGGTTTCTGAAACTTTATCAAATGACAGAAAATATCTGAATAACTGCAGAAATATAACATGATCATTAAAAAGAATCCTAAAGATTTTGGTTCTCTTCTAATTAATATACTGTAATCCCAATTAAGATCCCCCAATACAACATAAATATTTGGAAAGACCAATAAAACAGAGGAGTTATTGTTTAATGGGTACAGAGTTTCAGTTTTGCAAGAAGAAAAAGTTCTGGAGATGGATGGTGGTGATGGTGGCACAACAATATTAATGTACTTAATGCCACTGAACTGTACACTTACATATGGTTAAGATATTAAATTTTACAGTATGTGTACTTTACTACAATAAAACTGGAGAAAATTGAATTATGTATTTTTCATAAATATTTATAAGAATTCCACATATTAAATATATAAGTATTTTGAAAATTGAAATAAAAAACATTATAAAGCTACATAAAATGGTGTGGTGGTGTGGTGTACAGTACAAGAAGAAACAAAAAGAGCTCATAAAAAATGAAGTTCAGAAACAGACTGAAGGGCTTCCCTGGTGGCGCAGTGGTTGAGAATCTGCCTGCCAATGCAGGGGACACGGGTTCGAGCCCTGGTCTGGGAAGATCCCACATGCCGCGGAGCAACTAGGCCCGTGAGCCACAATTACTGAGCCTGCGCGTCTGGAGCCTGTGCTCCGCAACAAGAGAGGCCGCGATAATGAGAGGCCCGCGCACCGCGATGAAGAGTGGCCCCCACTTGCCGCAACTAGAGAAAGCCCTCGCACAGAAACGAAGACCCAACACAGCCATAAATAAATAAATAAATAAATAAATAAATAAATAAATAAATAAATAAATAAATAAATAAATAAATAAATAAATAAATAAATAAATAAATAAATAAATAAATAAAAGAAACAGACTGAAGTATATAATAATTTAGTATTAGGAAAGGTGGAGTTTCAAATAAGGAGTCAGATAATTATTATTCAACAAATGCTAAGAGGATAATTGGTTAGTTATTAAACAACAATAACAAAAAGAAGTTAGATCAAAAAGCACTAAAAGAAAATGTAGATTAAATAAGTCACCCAAATAGAATCTTGTAGTAGGTAGTAGTTGTGATGTAATGGTCTGAAGCTAAGGGGAAAATGCAGGGTGGGAAGAAGTAGATCTACTACTGAAGGTGGTCACTGAAGTCATGGGAATAGACTGTGGTGAGGAAAAGCACAGAAAAAAGGAATAAATATGCCAACCGTTAATAAAGGTGCTATCTGGATGATGGGATTATGATGATTTCAAATCTATTTACTTAACAGATTACCTGATGATAACTATATGAAACATACCTCAACCAGAAAGAAAAATAGAGCCTGGACCAATCTATTTAATCTTTCTCTCCAAATTACTCTTCCTTTTGCATCCTCTACCTTAATACAAATTTTAAGGATGAGAAATCTGATGCTTTAAAGTGGTTCAGTAATTAGCTTGAGATTTCACTCCTAATGGTTGTCTGATCTGGGATTCAGATCAATCTACCTAACCCCAGAGTTCATGCTCGCTCTTTTCTGCCTTCTGAGGCAGAGTCTTCCTACTCCAAAATTGCTCAAAGCATGAAAGTTAAGCACGTAATATGTAAAATCTATGAATATCTTATGAAACAATGTACTGTTCAGTGGTTTGGGGCTTTATTTTAATAACCATGTTAAAAGGCCTTTAAAGGGGTAATGTGATCTTGGAATTGGGAATCTGAAGAACTTGGAATCAAACATAGGCATTATTTAGCAGCTGCATGATTATGTTTAAAGCAGTTAGCCTTTCTGAGCCGATTTTCTTATCAGTAAGATGGGGAAAATGGTACCACCTATCCCATAGGATTACTTCAAAGATTAAAATGAGAAGTTACAGAGTTGCTTTCATTAATTTGAAAGTACTGCATTGGTGCTAGGAAATTTAGAAAAAACATGAAAATATAAAATATTTATTTATTAGATCTAAAATCTATTTTAAATTGCTTTGGACCTTGTTCTTGACTACATAACACAACCAGTTGAGATAATGATGCTAACGGCTATGTTTCATGAATTTAATGGTTAGAGAGTTTTTGAACCCCTTTGAGATGCAAAGGCTGTACTGCACTCGCATTGTTTTGGTCTTGCTATATTTTCTATTTGCTGCATTCTAAAATTCTTTTAATGTTTTTAAAAAAATCTTTTATAAAAAATATAAATTAGAAAAACTGTGCTATTAATAATTTGAGCATTTACACTTTTTTCCTAAGGAAATTCACTCATGTGGATGCATGGCATTATTAAATATGGCAAATTTCTGAAACATTAGAAGTTTTTGTTTTATGAAAAAAAAGAAAAAATTAACATATTCAAGATGAAAACACTTTATTCATACAAACTATCTTTAACTGGGCATTTAAGAAGCAAAAGGAGAGAGAAAAGTAATTCAGCACCGCAAAATCTTTTCTTAAACGTCTCAATTTATTACAAAGGTAAAGTAATAATGACTGAAAAATATCTGATGAATCCAGCACTTAAACGTTATGATATCTGGCTGTATGCCAATTCTGGGTAAGAGAATATATTTGTCTACATATCGTCCTACTAATGTGGCTTCACATCAGTTTTGAAGTGCAAACCATTACGACATTGTCTAATATATAATTGCCATGGCACTATGAAAAGAGGCATGGGTAGGAAAAATTTAACGAGGAAAACATTTCAATTGGTGGTCAAAATAGAATATACACTTTCCCTTCTATCAAGGAGAAAACTCATTTTTAAGTTGTGGGCTATAAAGGTTCTTTAAGTCCTGCATAAGATTAATTCAAAAGGTAAAAACAAATAAAACCATGTGTTAAGTTAAAGATACCTCTACTACATATAATTTAAACAGCAACTTTTAAAAAGCTTTTAAATTAAAGAAAGAAAAGCCTCACCTTTCTCTGGTAAATAGCAATCCAATCAGTTGTGGCAAACCACTTGTGAGTTTTTATATCACTCACACCATTCTTTAGATTTCCAAACCGCTTCGTCAGGTCCACCTGCAGCAGGTTCCTTAGAAGGTCCTTGAGATCTGAACTGAAGTGAGAAGGGAATCGAACCTGCAAAACAGACCATGTGGTAAAACACACATTCCAAAATTTTTTTTGAGGTGATAGATCATTATATAAACAAAAATATGTAGTGATGACCTTCAGATACTTTTAACTACACACTTCAGTCTCCATAGTAGTCTTTAAAAAAGAGAATTGAGTCAATGAATTAAAACTGTTCTCTTAGGGCCTTGTTTTGGTCATGGACTCTCTTTAAGAACATGGACCCCTCTCCAGAAGAATGTGCATAACTACAGAACTTTTCCAGCAATGTCAGAAGGTTTACCCATCTTCAAGAGAGACCCCTTGGATCCCATATTATAAATCTTGTGTCTTAGCGACATACAAATTTAAACTTGAAATTTAAATAGAAAAAACACCATATGAAAGATATCAGTATGCACATTTTTGAAAGAGATGATCAAAAAGGAAGTCTAAAAATGATTATAAAAATCCACACTGCCTTTCATAGCATAGGAAACTACTCTTCTTTTACTTATGAGTGACTTTTAAAAATAATTCTGCTATTATGCAATAGTGTAAAAAATGATTTAGATCGGTTTAAAAGCATTTTCCACTTTCTAAACTGTGAAGACTTTACAATTAGTTGACTGGCCCCCAGCCTTAAAAACAAACAAAAAAACCCCAAATAACTGAAGATGTTATATATCAAGTAATCGATAAAATAAAGTACCAGTCATCGGAGACCTAGGTCTACTTTTTGTTTTGTTTAAACACATTCTTCTCCTCTAACTCTCTACTCCAACCTAACTCCCAGTTCTCACCCTATTATTAATATGGGTACTGAAAAATTAAATTAAAATGAGTACTACTAAAGGATGATATTAGAAGAAACAGCTGCATCTATGTCTCCTTACTCTTCCTTCATTACTACCACCTCTCCATTATCCTTTTCAACTGTGTTCAATCATTTCCACTGCCCTCTTCCCCATCACACACACAGGTATGTATGTGCATATATCTACATGTGTGTGAGCACGTGCACTTTCATTTTAATCCCATTTTCCTATCGTGCACTTGTAGGTCCCATTTCATGTTCCCACCTTCACTAAATACAAACATTATTCTCTGGATTATCATGGCCTTAACTTCAAACTGACCATAAATCTCTGAAGAAAGGCTTTAAAGGGTTAACAGATCCATTTCTGAACTTGCATTCTTTCTTTTGTTCTCTACAAGTGCCACCATCACCTTATAACTTGCAATGTGCATCATTACATTATCCAGGTGATCTTCACAATGCACTCATTCATTTAACTATGCTGTGGTATTTCTGCATGTCTGTCTCACTCAGACTGTGAGCTTCTGGAGGGAAGGTACTATGCTATTTTTGTGTTTCTATTCCCAGGATTTATTAGATCACTTCAAATAATATACTTCATCCATTCCACAATTACCCATTGAGTACCTACTATGTACCAGGCACTGTTCTAGGTGCTGAATATACAACAGTGAGCAAAAACAAAGTCTCTGATTTCTTGGTACTTACATCCTAGTTGGATATGACATACTTGGTGAATATGGTATTAACTCTGTTCTAAAGAGGGAGAAACTAAGATTTCAGAGACATTATATACCTTACCCAGTCATTACACTATAAAGTAGCAGAGCTGGGACGAGAAATCTCGTCTTACAATTCCCAGCCTCATGAATTTTGCTCTTTATTACATTGTCTTCAAACATATAGAACTTCTTAATTTACATTCTGACTTTAAAAAGTTCAACATACTTGACATACATTCTCATGTTCTCAAAGCAGAAGTCAAATCATTAGGATGCAAAGCTAGAAATCTATGGCAGTGCTAGATTCATAACCATAGTCTTCTGACTGCCACTCTCCTGCTATTCTGTGAATAAATATTTCTCAAAGTGTGGTCCTAGGGACCACTTTCATCTAAATCAACTGGGAAGTAGAGGATGATAATGCAGATTCCTGGGGCTTACTTCAGATGTTAATGGTATTGGGCCTGAAAATCTGAGCTTCTATCTCCAAGTAATTCATCTGTACATGAAAGCTTGAGAAGCACTATTTACTATTTATGCAGAAGTTTTATTTTTTCTGCTAGTGACAGATCAAAAAACAATTTTAGTGTAAGTAATAAACTAAGTCACCATCATACCAGAGGAAAAGTAGTATTGTGTCAAGCAAACAAAGACTATTTGAAGGTTGAAGGTTTGGGGTCAACTCATATTAGCAACTAAAAAAACCTCATTTTTGCAAAGCCTATATTATTACAGATTATTAGATGTTTTATGTTCTAAAAAAAAAAAAAAAAGACGTGAACTACCACCCTCTCTAGTTTTTGCTTTTGACACAATGGCTTATTAGAAGTTAGGCACTGTGCCAAACAGTTTATATGCACTGGCTCATAAAATCCAGAACATAACACCGAGGTAAATACGATTATTATCCCCACTTTACAGGTGATGCAATTAAGACCTACAGAGATTAAGTAATTTGCCCAGGATTGCAGAGATAATAAGTGGTAGAGCTATAATTGCAAACCAGGCACTCCAACTCCAGGATATATACTCTAGCTTCAGGTTGTTGTCAGGAACCTTATAAAAGACTGAAATTTTCATCTTAAAAATATTTGCTGCACATTTCCTCATTTATCCTACTTGGAATAAAAACTAGAGAATATTGGGTATTCAAAGACACACTGTCCACTTGAAAAATACCACGATTATTTATACAATGGTTATATTCTAATTTTGCTTAGATTCCAAAGAAATAACTTATTTGAAGTATACTTATTTACTATACTTCATTTAGAATAGAGTTTGCATGAACTGTTCAATATAATGTGTCAGTTATTCTCCACTTCATGATGTTCAGAATGGTAGACAGTGATGTACTACATATAAACTATCTTCTGAATTCAGGTAATATGCAATGCAATGGATAAAGAATATATACACCTGAATAAAGTAGTTTTTTATGTGGAATGCAGATACAGTGATGGTCTTGAACTAGTTAATAAGCACATTTATTTGGTTAATCCCCAGAACAGTGATTCTCAAATGGGGAATGGTGGTAGAGGGTTGTGATGGTAGATATCAGAATCATTTGGGAATCTTTTCAAATTCTAGACATGTCCTCCTCACCTCCACATCACACCCTCTTCTTCCCCAGAGATTATGATAGGTAGCCCACACTCCCATAGTAAGCCATGTTAATGATGGGAATCTGTCATACCCTTAAAGTCTACTGGAGGGGAAATAATGAGAATCATTGTGAAAGTATTTTTTCCATGATTGTTCTGAAATGTAATCAGAAATGGAGTTTCTTTGTTGACTGAACTTTCCAAAGAGCCATGTTGATTCATCAACTGAAATTAGCAAAAACTAGAAAATAAATGAAATTATGTTTTAAATGCAAGACCTTTATTTATAGTATGTTAACCTGGAAACACCAAAGACTTCTATAATGGGATGATTCAAAACTGTATCAAATTTTGATACTGTATTGTTTCTATCACTGTTATCAATTATAACTGCTGTAGATGTCAAAAGTAAAATCAGAATTCTAGAATACTGCAGCTAGAGGGAGCTTAATTTAGTCTAAACCTTCATTTTAAAGATGAGGAACCTTCTTTTTTTTTTTTTTTAAAGAAAGATAAGGAACCCTAGCTCCAGTGAGGCTACCAATTCAGTTAATTTCATTGTTGGGAAAATAACAATTCTTTTGACTCCTACATGTTTCTGCAGTCCATGATAGCACAAAATATATGATAGGGCAAATAATGTGAAAACAGCTGTAAAGAGCTAGATGTGGAAAAGAGACAGTCTAACCCCCTTCAACCAGTAGATGTGAGTGATAAGGTTATTGGAAACTGGCATTATTTAACATGAAAGAGGTGTTTGTGCAATATGTACTCCCTAGAGTATTTACTGGGTCTTCTTTCCCCTAATATTTCCTGTTTAGGAATGTTTTTCAACCCTTAGAGACCAAGTTACTTCTGAGTTTCCTAATGATATATTCTTGAGAATAAATCTGTTCCTACAGTGAGGTACAGACACACACAACAAGCTTTTAACACATCATGTGTATCAAAATCATCTGTAATAATTCTAAAAATACAGATGTTTGGAATACACAGAAGACCAACAGAATCAGTATCTCTGAGAATGGGCATCTATTTCATGAAAGTTTCGTGAAGGCAGAGACCACAGCTGATTTTCTGTATCCAGCACTGGTCTGTCATATACCATGAGCTTAATAAATATTTAATGAATGCATGAACTTAAATTCAACAAACACTGATTCAATACCATCTATGTGCTAGGCACTGATGTGCTTGGGATATAGTAGTAAACCAAAGGGAGACAAAGATTCCTGCCTCTACAGTGTTTATATTCTAGTGAGAAAGAAACTTAGCAACAAGAGTGACCCTTTAAAAATGTTGTTATCCTGACAAAACTTGCTTTGTAAGGTCTTTAATTTTTTACTCTGAAGAAAATGGGGAATCATTGCAAAGTTCTGAAAGGAGTAACAGGATCTGACTTAGTGTTAGAGAGCAGTATCAGTGAAGGTGGTAAGAAGTAGTTGAAATCTGCATATATTTTAAAGATAGAGCCAAAATGGTTTTCCTGTGCATCAAATATGGAGTGAGGACTCCAGGGTGTTTTGTCTTGAGTAACTGAAAGTAGCTGAAAGGATAATGTTGCCATCAACTGAGATGGGAAAGATGGTGGGAGGAATAGATTAGCTATGGAAAATAAAAATCTGTCAGTTTTAGGTTGAATTTGAGATATTTATTAGACCGCTGAGTGGAGATTTCAGGTAGGAAGTTGGATACAAAAGTCTGCAACTCAATGAGTCACGTATGGAAAAAATGAATTTGGGAGCTGTCAGCTAGCATTAAAAGTCATAACAAGAATGAGACCACCAATGGAAGAAATGCAGAAAAAGAAGAGGATCAAGCCAAAGAGATTTAGAAGGAAAGATGAGTAATTCAGGAATAAAACTAAGATTATGAAGAGTCACTGAAGCCAAGTGAAGGAGTAATGAATGAACCACTGAACTAGATTCTGTTTCTTTTTTGGCCACAAACTAGCTTTTATCTTTGGGTAATTCTGAGCCTTGATTTACCTACACATAGGATAAGGGAGTTAAATCAAGTAAAATGGAACATTCTTGTCATCTTAAAAATTCTACTAAGCTATTTCTTTAGTAGAAAGAATATCTGGCTTCCAATCCCAACTCCAGTTACATACATTCTCTATGCTTTAGGGCAAACTCTTTTACCTTTCTGAGTCTCACTTACCTCATCTATAAAATGATAAGAGTATATTTCATCTGGCAGGTATGAAAAGAAATTAGTTAACTTTTATGAAATGGCCTTTCTTTTTTTTTTTTTGGCTGTGCCATGCAGCTTATGAGATCTTAATCTTAGTTCCCCAACCAGGGATTGAACCCAGGCCCACGGCAGTGAAAGCACCAAGTCCTAACCACTGGACTGCCAGGGAACTCCCTGTGAAACTGCCTTGCATCTTGCAGGCACTAATTCAATACATGTTTCATTTTTTAAATCTTTTCATTAGGATAATATTTTAATGAACTGAAGTTGAATTTCTGAATCAAAGAAGGAACCTGGAAGTCAGCAATATCTATCATTATGTTTCCAGACTACCCAAGGGCACTTGTGCTAGAAAAGTCATTGGAGAGTGTAAGAAGTTCCTCTTTTCTTCTTGTCTCATGCTCCACCTGTTAAATTTGTACAACAAACACTCTCTTCTTTTCCTAAGGTTCTTAAATTTGATAGAGGCAGGGAGAAAATGGACAGCCATAACCATTTTATAAGGACAGAATTGTGAATATAGCTGATACCTTAAACAACTTTGTCAAATTATATTACATAATACGTTAAAACAACTGTGAAATTCACTCTGAATTGAGCAAACAGAATATTGTTCTGCTTTCAGCACTGATTATAAAGTCTTGTACATTTTAGTTTTAGGAGTAACTATTACTTTCTAAAAATTTAAGAAGTTACATCCAAAAAGCAAATCAGTGCATGTTGTTATAGTATCCATACTGGGTGATTTAAATTCACTGACTCTTTTTTAACTTTAGAAATAAAATAAGACCAAAATCAAGTTTGTCTACACTCGGCTTAATCACAGAAATTACAAAGTTGATCTTTGATTGAAGAAGAGAAAAATTTTACTGCTATTCTTCTGCAATTTATAGAGGAAAAGATTGTTCAACCAGTAACATTATCTTTTATGCATCAGGGTAAAATTTACTGGGCTTAAATGACTCAAAAGAGTTTGCATACAGTAAATAATCTGTTAACTTCTGTCCACGTGCATACTGGAATAAATTTTGAGAAATCCTCTCTCTAAATTAGTACAGTTCAAGAAATCTACCATCCCAGTAAAAAAAATTATCTAGAAAAACTGAGCATATACATTAGTTAATTTTTCAAAACACATAACAACTTTTCATACATTAGGCTTTCTAATAGATATGGTGCAAAGTTCCACACTGCCTCATAGGACCCAGGGAAAGTTTAATCAACCTGGATCCTATATATAAAAAGAAACATCTAGGACATTAACAAAATACTTATAAATATTAGTACCATGATTGTGGGCTCTCTGATCTGTTCTTACCTATGCAGAAACAGTGCATAGACATAATGAATTCAGATGGTTGCAAAAGGTTATTACCCACCCCATCCTCATTCCATCCCCTGCAAAACAAGTTGCAATCATTTGCCCATAGGACCCCTAAGGTAAGGACTGTCTCAAAGCAGGTATTAAGAAGAATTTTAAATGTCCACAGCAAGGTGTTAAAACACGGCCCTGGATTTTATGTAAATGGTATATCTGCTTTTGTACTTCATGAAAATAACTCCTGCGTACTGTTAAGTCTCTTTAACTGTAGCCATGCCAAATAGAAAATGGCATTTTAATTTCTCCTAAAGCATTAACAATGGTGCCTTAGAAAAAGTGTAGTGGTATATCTGTATATGTGTATATTACTTAGGAATACACAAAAAAGAGAAAATATAGCAGGCCTGAGACTGCTACCCTTCAGGAAGGCCTGCCTGCAAGTTTGGCAGTTGGCAGGTATCTGGGAATTGCAATGGTGATTCAAAGTTCCAGACATTGAAAAGAAACTTCCTTAAATGACATGAGTGGCTCACTGTACCTAGACTGTTGGTACAAACAATATGGTTTATGCTGAACATCTGTTTTTGTTCTGGGAGTCTGGGATTTTGCTATGTGTTAGGTAGAGGGTGTATATGTGATCCCAATAAAACCCTTGGGCACTGAGTCTTTACTGTGCTTCTCTGATAGATAACATTTCATCCATGTTGCCAGATTTGTTGCTGGAGGAATGAAGTGTCCTTTTTGACTCCTTTGGGAGAGGACTCTTGAAAGCTTGTGCTGGTTTCCTCTGGACATTACCCCATGTGACTTTTGCCTTTGCTGATTTTAGTTTATAAACGTTCTTGTAAGGTACTTGTTACAATGAAAGGTATTCATTCCTTGAGTATTACTATATGCTGAATTTTGTGAGTCTTCCTAGTGAATCACCTAACCTGGGAATGATCTTGGGGACCTTGGACATAGAAGGGAATAGCCATCTGGCTGCTAATCAACTACACTTCATGTGAAAGTGGATTGCTCTTCAGGAAAAAATTAACTGACTCTTGGATCATTCTGTGTATACATATGTTTACAACTTTATATTTTTTATACTGTCTCCTTGTACATTTTTGGTGCTCATTAAAAATGAAATAATATTTACTTCATACATAATAGAGCTAAGAATTTTTTTAAATTACATAAGTCAAAAACTCTAACTTTAAGGTTTCCACACAGCTGTTACTTGCCTGCCACCTTATTTGCAAATGTCATTTTTGAACACAACGTTAACTTTTGTATTAACAAGAGTAATGCAGCCAGATAGAGTTGCTGTGGAAACCATAACTGATTCTTGTATAGAGTATATGGCACTGAAGTATTAAATTTAAAGACTATATACAGAAACTCAGCATATGTATTGCTAGGATGAGGCACAGTTAATGTGGGACTTATAAGACTTTTCTGTTAACTATGCATTTCTAAACCTGAACCTTAATATTGCATGAATAATTTGACATTTAAATACCACCTCCAACTCCCTCTTGCGAGAGCACTGGAATCACAACTAACTACTGAACAATCATTGAAAGAAAGACACTGGAACTCACCAAGAAAGATACCCCACATCCAAGACAAAGGAGAAGCTGCAATGAGATGGTAGGAGGGGCACAATCACAATAAAATCAAATCCCAAAACTGCTGGGTGGGCGACTCTCAACTGGAGAACAATTATACCACAGAAGTCCATGCACTGGAGTGAAGGTTCTGAGCCCCAGGTCAGCCTTCCCAACCTGGGGGTCTGACAATGGGAGGAGGAATCCCAGAGAATCAGACTTGAAGGCCAATGGGGTTTGATTGCAGGACTTCGACAGGACTGGGGGAAACAGAGACTCCATTCTTGGAGGGCAGACACAAAGTAGTGTGTGCACCAGGACCCAGGGGGGAAGGAGGAGTGACCCCATAGGAGACAGAACCAGACCTACCTGCTAGTGTTGGAGGGTCTCCTGCGGGGGGCAGGGTGGAGTGGCTGTGGCTCACTGCAGGGACAAGGACACTGGCAGCAGAAGTTCTGGGAAGTACTCATTGAAGTCAGCCCTCCTGGAGTCCGCCATTAGCCCCACCAAAGAGCCTGTAGGCACCAGTGCTGGGTTGCCTCAGGCCAAACAGCCAACAGGGAGGGAACCCAGCCCCACCCATCAGCAGACAAGCAGATTAAAGTTTTACTGAGCTCTGCCCACCAGAGGGATGCCCAGCTCTACCCACTACCAGTCCCTCCCATCAGGAAGCTTGCACAAGCCTCTTAGGTAGCCTCATCCACCAGAGGGCAGACAGCAGAAGCAAGAAGAACTACAATCCTGCAGCCTGCAGAACGAAAACCACAATCACAGAAAGACAGACAACATGAAAAGGCAGAGGACTATGTCCCAGATGAAGGAACAAGACAAAACCTGAGAAAAACAACTAAATGAAGTGGAGATAGGCAACTTTCCAGAAAATTCAGAATAATGTTAGTGAAGATGATTGAGGCCCTTGGAAAAAGAATGGAGTCAAGGATCAAGAAGATGCAAGAAATGTTTAACAAAGACCTAGAAGAATTAAAGAACAAACAAACAGAGATGAAGAATACAATAAATGAAATGAAAAATACACTAGAAGGAATCAACAGCAGAATAACTGAGGCAGAAGAATGGATAAGTGACCTGGAAGACACAATGGTGGAAATCACTGTCACAGAGCAGAATAAAGAAAAAAGAATGAAAAGAAATGAAGACAGCCTAAGAGACTCTGGGACAACATTAAATGCACCAACAGTCACATTATAGGGGTCCCGGAAGGAAAGGAGACAGAGAAAGGACCCAAGAAAATATTTGAAGAGATTATAGTAGAAAGCTTACCTAACGAGATTATAGTAGAAAACTTCCCTAACATGGGAAAGGAAATAGCCACCCAAGTCCAGGAAGCACAGAGAGTCCTAGGCAGGATAAACCCAAGGAGAAACAAGCCGAGACACATAGTAATCAAACTGAAAAAAATTAAAGACAAAGAAAAATATTAAAATAAACAAGGGAAAAATGACAAATAGCATGCAAGGTAACTCCATACATTTAACAGCTGATTTATCAGGAGAAATTCTGCAAGCCAGAAGGGAGTGGTATGATATATTTAAAGTGATGAAAGGGAACAACCTAAAACCAAGACTACTCTACCCAGCAAGAATCTCATTCAGATTTGACAGATAAATCAAAAGCTTTACAGACAAGCAATAGCTAAGAGAATTCAGCACCACCAAACCAGCTGTACAACAAATGCTACAGAATCTTCTCTAAGTGGGAAACACAAGAGAAGAAAAGGACCTACAAAAACAAACCCAAAACAATTAAGAAAATGGTAATAGGAACATACATATTGATAATTACCTTAAATGTGAATGGATTACACACTCCAACCAAAAGACAGACTGGCTGAATGGATACAAAAACAAGACCCATATATATGCTGTCTACAAGAGACCCACTTCAGACCTAGGGACACATACAGACTGAAAGTGAGGGGATGGAAAAAGATATTCCATGCAAATGGAAATCAAAAGAAAGCTGGAGTAGCAATTCTCATATAAGACAAAATAGACTTTAAAATAAAGACTATTACAAGAGACAAAGAAGGACACAACATAATAATCACGGGATCAATCCAAAAAGAAGATATAACAATTGTAAATATTTATGCACCCAACATAGGAGCACCTCAATACATAAGGCAAATGCTAACAGCCATAAAAGGGGAAATCAACAGTAACACAATCATAGTAGGGGACTTTAACAGCCCACTTTCACCAACGGACAGATCATCCAAAATGAAAATAAATAAGGAAACACAAGCTTTAAATGACACAATAGACCAGATAGGTTTAACTGATATTTATAGGACATTCCCCCCGAAAACAGAAGATTACACTTTCTTCTCAAGTGCACATGGAACATTCTCCAGAATAGATCACATCTTGGGTCACAAATCAAGCATTGGTAAATTTACGAAAACAAATCATATCAAGCATCTTTTCCAACCACAATGCTATGAGATTAGAAATAAATTATAGAAAAAACAAAAAATGTAAAAAACACAAACACATGTAGGCTAAAAAATACGTTACTAAATAACCAAGAGATCACTGAAGAAATCAAAGAGGAAATCAAAAAATACCTAGAGACAAATGACAATGAAAACACAATGACCCAAAACCTATGGGATGCAGCAAAAGCAGTTGGAAGAGGGAAGGCTATAGCAATACAATCCTACTTCAAGAAACCAGAAAAATCTGAAATAAACAATCTAACCTTACACCTAAAGGAACTAGAGAAAGGAGAACAAACAAAACCCAAAGTTAGTAGAAGGAAAGAAATCATAAAAATCAGATCAGAAATAAATCAAATAGAAATGAAGAAAACAATAGCAAAGATCAATGAAACTAAAAGCTGGTTCATTGAGAAGATAAACAAAATTGATAAACCTTTAGCCAGACTCATCAAGAAAAAGAGGGAGAGGACTCAAATCAATAAAATTAGAAATGAAAAAGGAGAAGTTACAATGGACAGTGCAGAAATACAAAGCATCCTAAGAGACTACTACAAGCAATGATATGCCAATAAAATGGACAACCTGGAAGAAATGGACAAATTCTTAGAAAAGTACAACCTTGAGAGACTGAACCAGGAAGAAAGACAAATTATGAACAGACCAATCACAAGTACTGAAACTGAAACTGTGATTAAAAATCTTCCAATAAACAAAAGTCCAGGACCAGATGGCTTCACAGGTGAATTCTATCAAACATTTAGAGAAGAGCTAACACCCATCCTTCTCAAACTCTTCCAAAAAATTGCAGTGTAAGGAACACTCCCAAACTCATTCTATGAGGCCATCATCACCCTGATACCAAAACCAGACAAAGATACTACAAAAAAAGGAAATTACAGACCAATATCACTGATGAATACAGATGCAAAAATCTTCAACAAAATACTAGCAAACAGAATCCAGCAACACATTAAAAGGATCATACACCATGATCAAGTGGCATTTATCCCAGGGATGCAAGGATTCTTCAATATATACAAATCAATCAATGTGACACATCATATTAACAGATTGAAGGATAAAAACCATATAATCATCTCAATAGATGCAGAAAAAGCTACAGTAATCAAGACAATATGGTATTGGCACAAAAACAGAAATATAGATCAATGGAACAGGATAGAAAGCCCAGAGATAAACCCACGCACCTATGGTCAACTAATCGATGACAAAGGAGGCAAGGATATACAATGGAGAAAAGACAGTCTCTTCAATAAGTGGTGCTGGGAAAACTGGACAGCTACATGTAAAAGAATGAAATTAGAACACTCCCTAACACCATATGCAAAAATAAACTCAAAATGGATTAAAGACCTAAATGTAAGACCGGACACTATAAAATTCTTAGAGGAAAGCATAGGAAGAACACTCTTTGACATAAATCACAGCAAGATCTTTTTTGACCCACCTCCTAGAGTAATGGAAATAAACACAAAAATAAACAAATGGGACCTAATAAAACAAAAGCTTTTGCACAGCAAAGAAAACCATAAATAAGACAAAAAGACAACCTCCAGAATGGGAGAAAATATTTGCAAACGAATCAACAGGCAAAGGATTAATCTCCAAAATATATAAACAGTTCACGCAAATCAATATCAAAAAAACAAACAACCCAATCAAAAAATGGGTGGGAGACCTAAATAGACACTTCTCCAAAGAAGACATACAGATGGCCAAGAGGCACAGGAAAAGCTGCTCAACATCACTAATTATTAGAGAAATACAAATCAAAACTACAATGAGGTATCACCTCACACCAATTAGAATGGGCATCATCAGAAAGTCTACAAACAATAAATGCGGAGAGGGTGTGGAGAAAAGGGAAACCTCTTGCACTGTTGGTGGGAATGTAAGTTGATACAGCCACTATGGAGAACAGTATGGAGGTTCCTTAAAAAACTAAAAATAGACTTACCATATGACCCAGCAATCGCACTACTGGGCATATACCCAGAGAAAACCATAATTCAAAAAGACACATGCACCCCAATATTAATTGCAGCATTATTTACAATAGCCAGGTCATGGAAACAAGCTAAATGTCCATCAACAGACAAATATATAAAGAAGATGTGGTACATATATACAACGGAATATTACTCAGCCATATAAAGGAACAAAATTGGGTTATTTGTAGAGACATGGATGGACCTAGAGAGTGTCATACAGAGTGAAGTTAAGTCAGAAAGAGAAAAACAAATATCGTATATTAACGCATATATGTGGAATCTAGAAAAATGGTACAGATGAACCAGTTTGCTAGGCAGAAAAAGAGACACAGATGTAGAGAACAAACGTATGGACACCAAGCGGGGGAAGCAGCGGACAGGGGTGGTGGGATGAATTGGGAGATTGAGATTGACATTGACATATATACACTAATATGTATAAAATAGATAAATAATAAGAACTTGCTGTATAGCACAGGGAAATCCACTTCGCTGTACAGTAGAAACTAACACAACATTGTAAAACAACTATACCCCAATAAAAATAAATAAATAAATAAATACCACCTCCTCTGTTTTTTTTAAAGGCAAAATATGTGTAGGAGAGGATCTAACAAGCTGATTGATCATCTTTCTGTGCATTTATAAATACCAATTTGAATTAAAATATTGTAAATAGAGAAAGAACGTAAAAATCTAATGTTCAAATATATGTACTTTAGTGAATTAATCACTTCATTAAACACATTTCATTTAACTTTGATAAGTCAATGATACCTATAACCTTTATAACATGGTTTCCGAAAACATAATCAACATAAAATATTGTTGCATAAAATACCATGCTTTTAAAAAAAAGAAAAAAATTCTGAATGAAAAGTATATTTTTAAATGTTATTTGATATCATTAAAATCATTAAAAAATTTAAATACAAATATAGGATCTGTAAGACCAAAACTGGATTTTCAATGACTTGAACAATTAAAAAATTTGAAAACAAGTTCGTCTCCAATTTGACTTTTAGCTACTAACTAGAGAGACAATAATACTTTGTAATGTGGATAGAGATAACTTCTAGTTTGGATTTGAGTGCTGAAACAGATGGTTTTATTGGGAAATGTGAATATGATTTTACATTCAAATAATACAGATCCTAGAGATCACTTAATAACAATTATTTTGTTTTCATGAGTTCTACTTTAAATGCATAAAGAGAACAAGGAATGAAAACTTTACATCCAATATGGGGAGAGATAATCTGGCACCTTTAGTTAAAAACAATAGTACACCAAACACCCTATCGTATTTCTAATAAATAAAGGAAAAAAATCAGATATTGTGATATGATAAAATTTTATGTTGCTACTCTTCTCTTCTAAGGTGACCAGGATTGAAACTGTTACAATTTTAGAATTTATGCAGATTTAAATTTAAACCGTGTGCTACCATTGGATTCTAAATGTTAAAGTTTGATATGAAATAAAAACATATTCATAAGTAGCCAAAAAGAATTTACACAATGTACAATGATTGGCAAACAGAGGCCAATTCATACAGATGAAGATACATTTGTTTTAGCTAAAACAATTTTTCTAAGTAAATAAAATTTAGTTATGACAGCATCCTTGTCAGAAAATTTGATTCCTCCTATGAAATTAAGTATAAATAAAAGCAATATAGTTAAAATTCAGGAACTCTGTAATTAACTGTAATTAAATTATTTGGAACTATTACTATAATTTCTGCATTCTTAGTCTTTGTACTAGTAAAATATGCTTCTCCCATTCAGTTATTTAAAAGTATTTTAGTCCTCTCATTATTCTTCATATGACCTTTGGCCTTATTTTCTCTTGAGATTTTACATAATCACTTCTCAAATTCTTAAAAAATAAATCACTGCCTTGTCTATCAATTTTTCTTGATTTTTTGTTTTGTTCATCTCAAAAGTTCTCTTACTTTGACTTTAATATTCTGCTGGGTGAAAACGATTACAAATATAAGAAACCTGAAGCTTAGAGATCTACAAATGTAGCAGGGACAGCAGTAATACTTAATTACCTAAATATCAATACTTCGTTCTGCCTTTCTATATTACTTTAGTGTGAATCTTCCAAAAACCTAGCTTAGTTAGCTGTAAGAGGTATTTATTTTTTACCTTTGACATAGTTGAAGTATGTGTTCTTTAGTTAGTCCCCTCGTTTGTGAACCTGCCATAATATAAAACTTCCCCCCATAAAATACAGTAAAATATAACTGAAAATCTTGTGATCCCTGTAGACTGCATATGCACTATGACATATGGAACAACACTGTGTTGAGATGTGGGTTCTAGGTGGCTGGAGAGACTCATTCCATTGGTGTCTTGTTCCATCCAGATACTTAAATTTGGGTCTTAGTAAAAAAGATAAATTATTATATTATGGACATTCAAGGTACCTTCTGAATAGCTGACATTATAAATTTTAAGTTCATGAATGCTAAGGGTCAGCTTTCATACGAAATATAGAACATGAATCTGGCTGAGATATAAAGAAACAGATTTTTCTTCTATCTCCTTCCAGATTCTTTAGGTTGATTAGGCTTATCTCTGCCTTAGAAGGTCACAAAATACAAAAAAGTCAACTATATCACATCTCAGGGAATGTCATGTCAAGACTGATGTTATATCATCAGAAACAAACACATAGGACTTCCCTGGTGGCGCAGTGGTTGAGAATCTGCCTGCTAATGCAGGGGACACAGGTTCAAGCCCTGGTCTGGGAAGATCCCACATGCCGCGGAGCAACTAGGCCAGTGAGCCACAACTACTGAGCCTGCGCGTCTGGAGCCTGTGCTCTGCAACAAGAGAGGCCACGACAGTGAGAGGCCCGTGCACCGCGATAAGGAGTGGCCCCCGCTTGCTGCAACTAGAGGAAGCCCTCGCACAGAAACGAAGACCCAACACAGTCCAAAAAATAAATAAATAAATAAATAATAATTAAAGGTGCTAATAATTTTTTTAAAAGGGGGAAATAATTATTATTGACAGAAAATGTGAAAAAAAACAAACACATAAACAAAAACAAACTAATAGAGCGTACCACATGTAGGAAAAGGAAAAATAAGGAAATATAAGGAAACTATCCCTTCCCATGAACTCTGTCATAAATGCATAGAAGGCCTTCTGAGAATTTTTGAAAGCCTACTGAATCAGGCTCATCTCTATTAAAACTGACTGCAGTATTTTTAAAAAGGATCTAATGCATGAGTTATGGCAAGAGTGAATGACTTTAAACAAAATACTCTTGGAAACAAAATTAGGGATTATAAATGCAAAAGAAGAAAGGTTTGTGGAGTAATTACAAAATGTAAAATACTCTGACTTATAGTACATCTACTCATATTCAAGAAGAATTAATGTTATTTTCATATTTGCTAAAGATCAATGGCAATTATAATCACATTAACATGAAAAACTGTTTACATCATTTCTATGAATTCCCATCTTAAAAAGGCTTATCTATTCTATGTCTACTTCCAATTTTGTAATGTTTGACATAATTCAAACAAGTCTCTCCTAAAAAAGCAACGGCATATAAAAACAGCCCCTAAAACTTCTCTCCAAGCAGATACCCACATGAAATAACTAACAATTTTTATTTATTTGAAGGAATATGTAAGAATTAGGGCTATGATCCTGTGTTTTACAAGTGATAAAAATGCTAATAATGGAAACTGCTTTATTATTTCGCTAATATGTTTGTAAAATTGCCCTTTTTTACTTAAAAGACTTCAATGATTCAGTATTTACGCTATCTTAAATGAGTGCTGCTCATTTAAGCTGCTAAATATAAGGGCAGCAACTATGGATATTTCTGTCTTTTTCCCAGTTTAGGGTAATACTCTGATGACATCAAATGGTTTCAATCTACAAAGCTTAAAATTCGTTTATAGAAATAATGAATAAAGGAATAATAAATTGTATTACTTACCTTTCCGGAAACAATCTTTTCATAAATCTGAATTGGTTGGTCTGCAAAGAATGGGGGGTAGCCAGCTGCCATTTCATAGATTAACACTCCTAATGCCCACCAATCCACTGCCTTATTGTAGCCCTAAGATAAACCAACACCAAATGTCAATTATTACTTAATTCACTCAGAGGAGAATGAAGTCATAAATTATTTCAAAGTGATCTTCAAGCATATGAAAATTTTTAAAAAGCAGTTGCTGAGCAGTAATTCAGGATAAAATAAAAAATAAACAAAATGTATCAGGTCAGATTTGAATTAAACAAAGGGGAGAATTTCCAGATACTGAAATTGGATATTAGGAAATATTATTAAATCTTCTTCCTAAAATCATTAAGAATATTAAAGACAATAAAAAATGCCCTGTTTAATTGGGATAATTTAGTTGTTGCTCAACAATAGGAAGGGAATTGGACCAAATTACCCCTTAAAGCCCAATCTAGTTCCATAATATTATGAATCAGGTTTTCTAGAGAATACTTAGAAAGGTCAAAAGTTTTGAAATGAAAGAGTAGATATTGTACTTCATAATAAACCGTGGAGTTGTACTTCAAAATATTCTATATTGTTGGAGTTAAGCAGGTGAATATACTCGGGATAATCCCATCCACTTCACAGGATCTTATGAAAGCTAAAAGTTTAATGTGGAACATAATAAATGTAAATATTTAAGTATACTTTATTCATCTAGTGTTTTGTTTCTCATCTCTAAAAGGTATACAAGAAAGATAACTAATTCATGGGATTTTGTGGGGACTACATCAAATGAAAGGAAATGATGTGTATAAAGAGTGTGTTGCAAACCAAATGTACAATTCTAAGGTTTCTTATTTGGGGTTTTTTTTTTTCATGTTAAGCCTACTAAAATTAAGATTTAGAAGTATTGATAAGAAAATAAATAGGGCTTCCCTGGTGGTGCAGTGGTTAAGAATCTGCCTGCCAATGCAGGGGACACGGGTTCGAGCCCTGGTCTGGGAAGATCCCACATGCCACGGAGCAACTAAGCCCGTGAGCCACAACTACTGAGCCTGCGCATCTGGAGCCTGTGCTCCGCAACAGGAGAGGCCGCGATAGTGAGAGGCCCGCGCGCCGCGATAGTGAGAGGCCCGCGCACCGCGATGAAGAGTGGCCGCCCCTCGCCGCAACTGGAGAAAGCCCTCGCACAGAAACGAAGATCCAACACAGCCAAAAATAAATAAATAAATAAATAAATAAATAATAAATAAATTAAAAAAAAAAAAGAAAATAAATAAGAATAAAATATTAACATGTTTATATAAAGTTTGTTATCAGCCATAATCAGTGTCAACTGGCACAAAAGATTATGAAAAAAAACAAAACAACTTGATCATGGAGAGAAATGAGCTGAGTTCTTGCCAGATCTTTTAGTCTGCCATCAGATACAGCCTTTAATTACCTTTGCCACTCCCCCTAGTCCAACCTTTTTTCAAAATTTTAGCTTATAAACTATTTAATTTTCGAATTACTGGCTAAAATATAATAATGTAGAGATTTTTTATTTCCTGCTTCTGTATGTTTTTAAAAAGAGAGAGACTAGTAAAATAGGAATAGCACTTTGTTTTGCTAATAGAAATGGCATCAACTTTGCTTTAATTCTTTAAATTCAACTCATTAATAATGTAATTACCATGTTTTTTTGCTATCATGAAAGCATGTAACGTTGAAACAGATCCTTTTACCAAACTTTGATTTCTATGTTTTGGATTGTGTATTAATGTTCATAATAAGTATTCCAGATGCTTTCAATACCCTAGGTATGGAAAACTAAAACAAATCAGTAAGAAAAACTAAATTATAATAGAAAAATGGGCAAAGGACATGAACTAATAATTCATACACACAAAGAAATACCAAATGACTATTAAGCATTAAAAAAATCTAATAATCAGACATGAGACTTAAAATAATTAGATATCATTTACTGTCTATCAAATTAGTAATGGTTTTTAAAACAAGAATACCCAATGCTGGAGAAAGTGTGGTGAAACAGGTACTCTCAAACACTGCTGAGAAGTGCAAAATTGTTACAATCTTTTTGGACAGTGCTTTGGCAACATGTATTGAAAGCCTTAAAAATGTTCATACTCTCTGACCCTGTAATTCCACTTCTAGGAATCTATCCTAAAAAAATAATTTAAAATATAGAAAAAGCTTTATGTACAAAGATGTTTATCACAGTGATTTATAATAGAAAAAAATGAAATAACCTGAATACTCAACAATAGAAGAATGGCAAAATACAATATGGTACATTTTCAAATAAGCCATTAGAATTATATTTGCATGCTTATTATCATTCAAGTGAAAAAGCTGAATACAAAACTGTACATTCACTATAACATGCATAGAAAAATATATTAAAATGTTTTTTTAAAAAGGCTACCTCTGGATGGTGAGATTATAGGTTTTTTGATTCTTTCTTTATATTTTTCTATATTTTCCAAATTTCATACAATGAATATCTATTTCTTTTACCACATATATATACACACATACAGTTTTTAAAGTTTTGGTGCCTACTATGTTATCATTATTTGTTAAATGTACTTAAAGAAGAAATATGTTAATGATATTTAGATTATAAAAGACTAAAAGTTATAGATGATATAAATTATGTAAGATAATGAGAGGAAAGCTGAAAGAATTCTTTTATTTTATTCTAATACTTCTGTAGGTTAGCCAAATTTCAATTATTCAGGGGGTAGTTATTCAATGTGTAAATATCAAAGCATCTGTGATATCTCTTTCTCTTTCCTGGCTCCTGTGCCCAGTTATTATCAGTCTCTCCTTTCTGGCTTTCTCCACCAAGGGATGGCAGTAGAAAGGAAAACAAAAGTTAAATCATCCTTTGTGATATGATTAAAAATTTCTCTCACCACATTTTGCACTGTTTAGAAAAGCAGAACTGTATTCAATAAGACTATAACTATTCAATTGCTGTAATTTCCTATTTTTAAACTAAAATTAAAAAAAATAATTCACATACATTTTTTTTCATTTAAGTGGTAAAGTTGAAACAAAGGAAGAATTGACAACTAGTACATGTCATCTTTAGTCTGCCTCTTGGTGTAACCCAGAGCAAGGGCCTCCTCGCCCTCCTGTATTGGGAATAATTATGAAAAGGCTATGCTTTTGGCTTCAAAACATGAATCTAGAGGTCAGATTTATTCATACTAATTCTCTCAGATTCAGAGTTAAAATCACCAGTTTATGGGATTAGTGGTAGACTCTAAATAATTACTTTTTAGTAATTATGAACAAATAGATTTAAATTCATATTTAGATTAAATAAACATGTAAAATCGATCAATAAACTTTTTTTTTTATAAAAGTCCACAGTGATGCATGCCTTATGTTTCTACTTCTTACATAACTACATTATAAATATACCTTGCTGAGAATTATTTCTGGAGCCAAATATTCTGGAGTGCCACATAATGTCCAAGTTCTGCCTTTAACTCTTTTGGCAAACCCAAAGTCAGTGACCTATAAAAGACAAAAAAACTTGTAAACATTTATTATTTCATAATAAATGTACTAGTGTACCTAAGTTGAAAGTTAAAAATCAGAGTTAAAATTAATACCATGAAAAAAATTAAGTCAATGTAATTGAGACTAATCCAAGAACGCACTGTTTAGTGAATAAAGGTTAAAGCAACCCATGCTGGAGAACCTTTCCCTGACTCAAACAAAGAAACAAATGAACCAAAAAAAAAAATAGTTTTAATAAAAATGAAGCAGTGCTAGGAGTGTTCCTTAAGTCCAGCATTGTCCTCTGCCCTTAATTACATCCTCAGAAGTGCAAAAGCATCACTGGGAGAATCTTAATAACTGTGTAAAAAGGAATGCTCTCATTCTATTGATAGTACAAATGGAAAGAAAGCACTACCACCAGTCCATTATTGGTAGCTGGGCCTCCTTTGGTAGCTGCACTGTACTGTTAAAAAGCATGGACTCTTGGGACAGGCTGATGGGGTTCAAATTATGACTCTACGTGTGTGACCTTGCTGTTCCTTAGTTTCATTAACTTTAAAATGAGGATAACAAGAGTATTTACATTTCATAGTGTTATCAGAATTAAAAGAGGTGATACATGTAAAACACTTAGAATAATGCCTGGCACTAAGTGAGTACTCACAAATTTAGCTATTATTTCTTTACGCAGGAGCCTGAAATCAGTTCACAACTATAGACTAAGGGAGATAGAAACGGGTTCCATCTTTGATGGAACTTTTGGTTCTTTGTAATAGCAACAGAACTGTGAGCTCAGTTTAAACTATTAGGAAGAATTGTCTCCCTCAAAGAAAAAAAAGAATCCAATATTGGTAGTTGTGATTAAATACATATAACTTCTTACCTAGTATTTCTCAAATACATTATATATAATGTGTTCACGTCATACCTGGATATAACCTTGGTGGTCAATTAAGAGATTTTCAGGTTTTAGATCTCTGTAGATGAGGTCTAGTGAATGGAGGTACTCGAATGTTAGCACTATCTGAGCTGCATAGAACCGTGCATGGGGTTCACTACAAAGAAACAAAACATTGATTTTCGGTAAAATGGGTTAACATATAGTAATTAGTAGATTATACAAAAAAAATAACATGAGGTAGAGGCATTTTGGGAGCAAAAAATATTTTTTTTTCTTTTAAACACATGTAAAGAAACATGTTAGTTTCCAAATATATATTAAATCTATAAATTATCTTCAAATAATGCTTTGATATACTTAGTGGGCAGCATATGTTGAAGAAAACTTAACTCTCAGATTGTCATCGTAATTTAAATTATTATTGGCCATGTTAGAAGACATTGAGAATGACTGAAAAGCACCAGTTAGATTATCTGTCAGGGCAATTGCTATTGCTGATAGGCTTCATCTCATCTACCTTTCTCATAAATTTCAAGTACTTAAAGAATTTCTGCATTAATCTGCAGATTTACGCCATTTTACCCAGGCTGTTACTATTACAAAAGTGACATATGCTCATTATAGAAAAAGAGCCATACAATATTAATGAAGAATAAAGATACCAATAATCCCATTCAGAAACCAGATTCAATCCTGGTGTCTGAATTTCCAAATCCTCTACTATGCATATTTATACAGATACCTGAACATAGGTATAATCTGTATATTTAGGTAAATACACACAGTTCTGGATACATAGATTAGATTAACTGATAGATTATGGTAATTTTGATGCCACATTCTGAGTATTACTCCAAAAGGATGTACTGTTTTCTAGTTTGAGTTTCTATTTCATCTTGTAGTGTATACACTGAATTCTGCTAATCTTCCTGATATATTGCAATGACTTTCAGATTTGTGTCCTCAATGAACAACCTTAACTATGAATAGAATTTCCCTCAAGACGGTTGGCATGAGTTTGATCTGGTAGCACCAAAAATAGGAATTCTAAAAAGAGATTGTATATGCTACTCCTTTTGCTTGTCACTCACTATATTTCCAAGGTCCTAGCCTGATATACACCAAGTGCTCAGCAAATATTTGTTAAATGAATGAATATGTGAAGAAAAACTTTTTTGTGGCAATATTTTATAATATCCTTCCAGTTCCAGCCCTATCATGACACTGTAACAAGCTATACCATATGTCCTATGACAAGGAATGAGAATACTGTAAAGGGAGATTAGAAGAATCATCCTGGTCATTGAAACATTTATCCCTAATTTTGGAAACGTTTGACCTGGGAAGTCCCCTCTCATTTTCTTCATACACCCGTTAATATAAGATGCATTTATCATCGTATCATCATAAACATAAGATGCACTCAGCATTTTATGTTTATCTCCACACTGGTGTTTGATTGGAGGTACACAAACATTACATAGATCTTTAATCAAATTGTTGAAAGGTCAGAGCAAAATATTCTATAAGGAACATTTAATGCTGTAGCAGCTTTAAGTCTAGACAGTTACTATTTAAGTAGAGAATCGTAATGACTCCATTGATTCTGATTAGAACCATGCTCAACAATAACTCAGTCTTCCTGTTGCCTCAAAGTTTCTAAGGTGGGAGTTAGCAACCTTTCAAGTATATAAATAGTATGTGTGAAAGGTTAGAAAAGACAATGTCTCTGTGTGAATTATGTCAATCAACTTGCTTTCCTCTTAGTATCCAGTTAAGTATTAAAGAAATAAGAGTGTGGGGAGTTGCAAAGAAAAGAAATAATCACAGAAAATGGATAAAATATTTTTTGAAGACAGCTTAAGGTGTGGTAATTCAGTGTAAAACTGTAAATTATCATAGGGCAATATGAGAATTCTGGACCTGCCTGGACAAGGAGTGTAGGAGAGGACAACAGGAAGTTAAAAAAAAATCATTAAACAGAAGTTACTCTGCATCAGCACAGTGCCTGACATATATTAGGTGTCCTATACATATTAGGTCAATAAATGAATTTTGGTTTAGGCCTCAGGTAACTAAAATAACTCTCATTCTGGCCCATTACTGAATATGATCTCATGGTAATCCAAGTCTACCATCATGTTTTCATGAATTGAATTACCATCTTCAGTCTTGTTTGAATTCATACTGATGTTTTAATTATGTCAATATACAGTATACTGAATGAAGCTGGACCTGCTCTTGGTTTCAGCTTCATTCTAATAGTGATTTTTAATGAATAGTAGTAGCTTACGAACTATTACACACAGGTAAAGTTAACAGAATCTATAAACTTTTAATAACTGTGTGACCTTATTAGTAATAACCTAATGATAAGGTACAAACTCCTTTTAAATTACATATATATGTTTAAAACTCAACATGGCAACAACGTTAAGGAGAATAAATTTGTGCAAAACAAACTTTCATAATTTTATCACTATGATACCAATGATTATCTTTTCTATATATTTCTTTCTTATCTTCATCCTTACACAAAACTCTTCCCCAGAGATGTATTATTAATATTTATTCAGTAAATACTGGTTTAAATTCAATTAATTTTTGCAATATCTGGATATTCTTCAAATAATGGACCCTCATGATACCTACCAATGCTAGAATATTTATACTGCTATCATGGTGCTTTTATTTAATTTTTAAAACTCAGTATGATGTGGCCTCTTATTAATGTTTCCATGTAACTCTTCATATAGCTAAAATATTACTAAATTAAATGAAATAAATTTTTAACATTGACAATAACTTAAAAGTTTGGTTTAAAACAAACACACAGCATATAAAGATTTGAGGAGTGTAAAGTGTTAGTTACCTGAACCTTCCAATTCTTCTTAGATGTGAAAACATTTCACCACCAGGGACATATTCCATAACCATGTATAAATTAGAATTATCCTATGAACAAATAAAAAGGATAAATAAATCAAAATTATGAAACATTATTTTGCACGAAAATATTTTAAGATAACACCATGTTTAATTAGAAAAAGCCAAATTAAAAAATCTGATACATTACTAACATTGGGAAATAGAGAATAAATGGAAAAGGCCCTAACTTTTCTACACTGGGGCACTTATTTTTTCCCCCCTGGTACTCTTGCCACAGATTAGTCTGGGATTTTTGCTGTTCCTGCTCTTGCAGGGAACACTTAACTCTTGAACAATTAAACACTGGCAATGACGTAATGCTATAGTGTAAGCAAAAGTTAAAAAACAATTTGAAAAAGTTAGAATATTTACATTTTATGTACTAAATTAGGTCAGAGAGATTAACGATTTTTAACATCATCCTAAATACACAGATCTTCATTTGATTTAAAGAATAAAGGAGGAAAAAGGAAAAAGGCTAAAATGTTCCATATTAATCAATTGGTAGAGAGATGCCAAGTATCATTCCAAAAAGCTGAAAAGCTGCCAACTTAAAGAATAAACCTTGTGCAACTTTATGAGGCACTTGAGCAGAGGGCCAAAGATTGTTCTGCTTCAAATAAATGAAAAGGCTAGAGCACAAATTACTAAGTAAAAGATGACAGTGAGATTGCAGCAGCAAAGGTTCAAGAGAAGAAAGTATGTGGGTGTATTTGTTAGTATGAGTGTAAGATTTGCTTAATAAGATGTCACTATGAATTTTGATAAATTAAAATACTTGATTTTATAATACCATTTCATGAAAAATTACACATTAACAAAGTTAATTACACATTAACTTTAACAATTTCCTCAATAAGAATCAAAACCTTTTCAAATGTCACCTAAGTTTTTAAGCACAACAGGACTTAATTACATAAAATCTAAATATATTACTTTTTTGTTTATTCATTTTCTCCAGGTTTATCATATAGATTAGAATCCTATTATAGCTTTGTAATTTAAAAAATATGAAGTTGAAAATATCTCATTTAGATAGAAGTAAAATTTACCTTAAAAGAATACTCCAGTCGAACAAGAAAAGGAAAATTCACCGCCTGTAATATTCTTTTCTCATTCAAAGTATGCTCTATTTGCTTCAGTTTAACAACCTGTAATTGACCAAAAAAAGATTATATATTTAATGTATTTGAACAAAATTTAAAAGTTGTTATAATTTTAAAAGAAAAAAAAGTTTTCCATATAATAATGAACTTGGATAAACAAAATTGCTAGCTTAGATAAGGATAATAATAATAACTACCAAGTAGGCTTATCAGATTCAAATGAAAAACCTAACAGAGGTTTAAAACTTGGTCTTCGGAAGGTTAACTATAATTTTCAGTAAAGAAGCAAGAGCTAAGAAAAAAGGAACTCATAATAAATTACTTAAAAAATTAATATGTGAAAATACTTAGGTCCTAATGACTTATAGTCCACTAAAAGAGCTGGTACAAATTACTGTAATAAGTAGGTATTGATTTTAAATCTTGAGAAGATAAGCAAGAAAATTAAAGATTGAGGAAAAGTCAATAACTAAAAAACAGGAGGTAAAAATGAACAATCTGTTAATTTCATAATACCTGAATAAATACAAGAACATTTGCACAGCCACAAAATATTGACAAAAATGACTATGTCTTTATAACAAATAAGGTCATATAGGATTAATCAAGCTTCCACTGGATTGTCTAATCAATCAGGTACATAGTAGGGAAAGAAACTTATCTTGACTTCATGAAGACTGTGATTCTATTCCACATGTGACTCTATTCTGAATTTAAGAAAAACAGGGTTTTGTATATGTGTAAATCATTAGGAAGTGGCATTTTTTCTTGACAGAGGCTTATTGTCAGTGTGGGGTAGTCACAGAACTCAAGAAGTTGAACATGAATAAGAAAGGTTATCAAAGATACCATCCATTATTAGGATATAAAATTATAGTATAAAAATAATGCTGAGTAAAGAATAATTGACTAAGAGTCAGAAGACCTGTGTTCTCTAGACCTTCTATTCAACCAGTTTGTGACACTGGAGATGTTATTTCAACTCGTTGGACCTCAGCTGCTTTTTTTTACCTGAAAACATGAAGTGAATGAATCACTATTGTCCACATTCTAACTGGTTACAGAACCAATTAGTCCATACTTATCACAATAAATTATATAACATTAGCTGGAGAATTATTGTTGCTTTGTGTTTACTTTTTATTAATAGACTGTTTTTTTTAAGCAGTTTCAGGTTCACAGCAGAACTGAACACAAAGTACAGAGATTTCCCATATACCCCCTGCCTCCACACATGCATAGTCTCCTCCATTATCAACATTCTTCACCAGAGTGCACATTTGTTACAATCAATGAACCTACACTGACCCATGATTATCACCCATTAATTTCACTAGGGTTCACTCTTGGTGTTGTACATTCTATGGGTTTGGACAAATGTGTAATGACATGCACCCACCATTATAATATACAGAGTAGTTTCACTGTCCTAAAAATCCTCTGTGCCCCACTTATTCATCCCTCCCTCCCCATCAAAACCAGGCAACCACCAATATTTTTACTGTCTCCATTGTTTTGCTTTTTCCAGAATGTTCCATAGGTGGAATCATATAGTATTTATTTAGCCTTTTCAGATTGGCTTCTTTCACTTAGTTTATGTATTTAAGTTTCCTCCATGTCTTTTCATGGCTTGATAGCTCATTTTTTAGCATTGAATAACATTCCATTGTTTGGATATACCACAGTGTTTACTTTTATGTATTACGATATACTGGGTTTTTAGTTAGGCATAGACAATGTGTTACCTTGTGAAATAAGTAATGAAAACTGTAACAGAGAGGCTTTCTGCATTATAGCCTTAAGCCAAATGTGTGTGTATGTTGGGGGGCATAACAATTAAAATGAATCTAAGACATATGAGCTGGCAAAGCAAATAATGTTGGTTAATTTTTAAATTAATTTTTAAAATTAACTAATTAAATTTTAATTTACTTTTAAATATGCATATCTACTACATGTAAGGCACAACAAGTGCAATAGAGATAAGGACAAGAGAGTATCTCCCTTCATGCTCCATAAAATTTACTTGAAAGTATGATGCATAAATATGAGAAGAGCAATTTATGAATAACTGCCAAATAAGAGTTATGATGTTATAATTGTTCAGAGGAGAAAATGTTTACATTAGGCCTAGTACATAATCTTTCTGAGTCCAAGATTCTTTATCTATAAAATGCTGATGATAATTATAATACCTACTTTGAAAGTGACTGTGTAGCACAATACATGTCAAGTGATTAACACAGTGCTTGACACAAAGTAAAAGCTCAATAAATGTCAATTGTTATTATAATCTATTAAAAAAGGTGAGAGCTCAGCTGGGTCTTAAAGATGGATAGATATCAAAGGTTAGAAAAACACAGAGGA
This sequence comes from Eubalaena glacialis, assembly GCF_028564815.1. Classification (NCBI taxonomy): domain Eukaryota; kingdom Metazoa; phylum Chordata; class Mammalia; order Artiodactyla; family Balaenidae; genus Eubalaena; species Eubalaena glacialis. The sequence continues at coordinate 121,195,624 of NC_083718.1, forward strand.
GTAGTACAGTCTTTGGTAATGAAGTATGCCAGAATGGCAGAGAAAATTAACAAGTACCCCTGGGAATATAGTCCATGTTTTATTTTCAAAATTCAAATAAAATTTATATTTACTTCTTAATATTTATGTTAATTTAAATACATATATTTAAAAGCACTTCTAAATAATTATTTATCAGCTGACTTTTTTTTAGCCAAACACTTGAGAAGATATTAATATAGAAGATAGGCCATGTATCATCACATATTACCCTGCACCACCCAGCAGAGCACCAAATACTCCTGTGAGTCAAGTTTCAATCAGAGAAGTAGAGAATAGAGGACATGTAGGAAAACAGTGTCAAATAAGCCTATAGTGGAGTCTGGAAGAAAATTATAAAGTGTTTGAAAGTAGGCTGCAGAGTTCTGGCTTCATTTAATAAACATCAGGAAGCTTTTTGACTAAGTGAAATGATATGATATGGTAAGAAAACTTCACTGGCAACGAGGAGGGTGAATTAGTACAGGGGGAAAAGTGTGGGGTTGTGAAAATTAATTAAGATGCTATTGTGAAAGCCCAGTGAACATTAGTGAGAGACCAAACTGTGTGGTGGTAGAAAGAATCTTAGGGATAACAAATACATTTCAAAGGAAAAATTAAACAAGGAGTGGAGGCATAGAAATCAGACAAAGCTTGTGCAAATTCCTAGTTCATCTTACTAGCTGTTTGACTTTGGAAAAATTACTTAAATAGGTTATGGGCTTAAAAGAAATTAATGTCACACAAAGTTGTTAGGAAGATTCACTGATACAATAATATAAAGTACCTAGCAATGCTAGACATATAGTAAGGAATAAAGAAATGTGATTTCCTTGATTTCTGCACTGATTTTCTTCCCCATGCTCCATACACTATAAGATAGAAGCCAAAAAGAGTTAATTGAAAGATTTATGGCAAAAAGGTTATTATGGAGTGTTATTTTATTACTTATCTTTAGCAAATTACAGTAAATAAACTTGAAAAAAATTCAGAACATAAACACTTTGTCCTAATTATGAATAGATCCAGAACATTGCCACAGTAGAAATGACTTAAAATGGTAGCTATTCTTCTGGGAAATGCTCTTTCACCAAGATTTAATCAATGAGTTAATCTTCTCAGTAACTTAGACAAGACACTATCTTACCAAAAAAGGAATTTGAAACTTCCCTAAATACTTTAAAGCATAAAAATGGTATCTTTTTGTAATCCTTTTAATATTTTGTGACTAGAGTACATTCTGTTAACATCTTAAGAAACAAAAAATATTAGGGACTATACAGATAATAACATTTTAATAATAGGTTTAATAAAAAACATATAAATTTGATATAGTATCGTGTCATCTGCCAACAGTGACAGTTGTACTTTTTCCTTTCCAATTTGGATTCTTTTTATTTCTTTTTCTTGTCCGTTTGCTGTGGCTAGGACTTCCAATACTATGTTGCATAATAGTGGACAGAGTGGGTATCTTTATCTCATTCCTGATCTTAGAGGAAATGCCTTCAGTTTACCAGGGAGTATGAGTGTTAGCTGTAGGCTTGTCATTTTTGGCCTTTATTATGTTAAGGTACTGTTCCCTCTATACCTACTTTGTTGAAAGTTTTTGTCATAAATTGATGTTCATGTCAAAAGCTTTTTTGTCAAAAGCTTTTTCTACATCTATTGAGATGATCATATGATTTTTATTCTTCAATCTGTTAATGTGGTGTATCACACTGATTGATTTGCGGATTCTGAACCATCCTTGCATCCCAGGGATAAATCCCACTTGATCGTGGTGTATGATCTTTTTAATATACTGAATTTGGTTTTCTAATATTTTGTTGAGGATTTTTGCATCTGTGTTCATCAGTGATATTGGCCTATAGTTTTCTTTTTTTATGGTGTCTTTTTTCGGTTTTGATATCAGGGTGATGCTGGCCTCATTCAATGAGGTCACAAGCATTCCTTTCTCTGAAATTTTTTGGAATACTTTGAGAAGGACAGATGTAAACTCTTCTTTAAATGTTTGGTAGAATTCACCCATGAAGTCATTTGGTCCTGAACTTTTGTTGTTGGGAGGTTTTTTTTTTTTAAATTACTGATTCTATTTCATTACTGGTAGTTGGTCTGTTCATATTTTCTATTTCTTCCTGATTCAGTCTTGAGAGAGTGTACTCTTCTAGGAATTTATCCATTTCTTCTAGTTTGTCCAATTAGTTGGCATGTAATTGTTCGTAGTAATCTCTTATGATCCTTTGTATTTCTGTGGTGTCAGTTGTAACTTCTTTTTCATTTCTGATTTTATTTATTTGGGCCCTTTCTCCTTTTTATTTGATGAGTCTGGTTAAAGGTTCTTATCTTTTAAAGAACCAGCTCTTAGTTTCATTGATGTTTTCTATTGTTTTTTTCAGTCTCTCTTTCATTTATTTCTGCTCTGATCTTTATGGTTTCTTTTCTTCTACTAACTTTGGGTTTTGTTTATTCTTCTTTTTCTAGTTCTTTTAGGGGTAAAATTAGGTTGTTTATTTGAGATTTTTCTTGTTTCCTGAGGGAGGCTTGTATCACTATAAACTTCCCTCTTAGAGATGCTTCTACTGTGTCCCACAGATTTTGGATCATTGCATTTCATTTTCATTTGTCTCCAGGTATTTTCTGATTTCCACTTTGATTTCTTCAGTGACCCAATGGTTGCTCAGTAGCACTATGTTTAGCTTCCATGTGTTTGTGTTTTTTGTACTTTTTTGTTGTTGTTGATTTCTAGTCTCATATAATTGTAGTTGGAAAAGATGCTTGATATGATTTCAGTATTCTTAAATTTATTAAGACTTGTTTTGTAGCCTAGCATTGATCTGCCCTGGAGAATTTCCATGTGTGCTTGAAAAAGAATGTGTATTCTGATGCTTTGGGATGGAATTTTCTATATATAGCTATTAAACCCATCTAGTATAATGTGTCACTTAAGGGCAGTGTTTCTTTATTGATTTTCTATCTCGATCTGTCCATTGATGTAAGTGGAATATTAAAGTCCCCTACTATTAATATGCTACTATCAATTTCTCCCTTTATGTTTGTTAATATTTGCTATGTATTTAGCTGCTCCTATGGTGGGTGCATATATATTTATAATTATTATTACTTCTTCTGGCATTGACCCCTTTATCATTATGTAATGTTCTTCTTTGTCTCCTGTTATGGTCTTTGTTTTAAAGTCTATTTTGTCTGATATAAATATTGCTACCACAGCTTTCTTTTCATTTTCATTTGCATGGAATACCTTTTTCCATCCCCTCACTTTCAGTCTGTGTGTGTCTTTAGATGTGAAGTGAGTCTCTTGTAGGCAACATATATATGGGCCTTGTTTTTTTATTCACTCAGCCACTCTATCTTTTGACTACAGCATTTAGTCCATTTACATTTAAAGTAATTATTGGTAGATACGTACTTATTGTCATTTTGGTAACTGTTTTCAGGTGGTTATTTTTTTGTTTGTTTCTTTCTTCTTCTTTTGCTCTCTTCCCTTGTGATCTGATGTCTATCTTCAGTGTTATGTTTGGATTCCTTTCTCTTTTTTGTGTGTGTATCTATTATAGATTTTTGGTTTGTGGCTACCAGGAGGTTTATATATAACAACCTATACATATATGTGGTTATTTAAGTTGATAATCTCTTAAGTTTGAATGCATTCTAATGACTCTGCATTCTTACTTCCCCCCTGCTAAACATTTAATGTTTTTAGATGCCACAAAAAAGCCTATTATAACTAATAAATGATTTCAGTAAGGTTTCAGGACACAAAATTAATGTATAGAAATCTTTTGTGTTTTAATACACTAACAACAAACTATCAGAGAAATTTAAACAATCCCACTTACAACTGCATCAAAAAGAATAAAACACTTAGAAATAAATCTAACCAAGGAGGTAAAAACCTGTACTCTGAAAACTAAAACACATTGATGAAATAAATTAAAAATGAAACAAACAAATGGAAAGATACACTGAGCTCATGGATTGGAAGACTTAATATTCTTAAAATGGCCATACTACCCACGGCAATCTGCAGATTCAATGCAATCTCTATCAAAATACCAATGGCATTTTTCACAGAACTAGAACAAATAATTCTAGAATATATATGTAAACACGACCCTGAATAGCCAAAACAATCTTGAGAAAGAAGAACAAAGCTGCAGGTATCATGCCTGCTGATTTCAAAGTATACTACAAACCTATAGTCATCAAAACAGTATGAAACTAGTATAAAAACAGACACATAGACCAATGAAACAGACTAGAAAGCCCAGAAATAAACCCATGCTTATATGGTGAATTAATCTACAACAAACAAGGCAAGAATATACAATGGAGAAAAGATAGTCTCTTTGATAAACGGTGCTGGAAAAACTGAACAGCTATATGCAAAAGAATCAAACTGGGTTATTTTCTCACACCATATACAAACATAAACTCAAAATGGATTAAAGACTTAAATGTAAGATCTGAAACTATAAAATTCCTAGAAGAAAACATAGACAGTATGCTCTTTGACACTTGTCTTAACAATGTTTTTTTGGATATGTCTCCTCAAGCAAGGGAAACAAAAACAAAAGTAAACAAATGGGACTACCTTAAACTAAAATACTTCTGCACAGTGAAGGAAACTATGAACAAAACAAAAAGGCATCCAACTGAATGGGAGAAAATAACTGCAAACAATGTATCCGATAAAGGGTTAATATCCAAGATATACAAAAAACTCATACAACTCAACATCAAAAAACAACCCTATTGAAAAATGGGCAGAGGACCTGAATAGACATTTTTCTAAAGATGACATACAGATGGTCAATAGGCACATGAAAAAATGCTCAACATCACTTATTATCAGGGAAATGCAAATCAAAACTACAATGAGATACAACCCTACACCTGTTAGAATGGCTACTATCAAAAAGACACAAATAACAAGTGTTGGCAAGGACGTGGAGAAAATGGAACCCTCATGCACTGTTGGTAGGAATGTAAACTGGTACAGTCACTATGGAAAACAGTATGGAGGTTCCTCAAATAATTAAAAGTAGAACTACCATATAATCCAGCAATTCCACTTCTGGGTATTTTTCCAAAGAACATAAAAACACTAATTCAAAAAGATATATGCACCCCTATGTTCACTGCAGTGTTATTTATGATAGCCAAGATATGGAAGCAACCTAAGTGTCCATTAACAGATGGATTGATAAGAAGATGGAATATAAAATGGAATATAGTCAGCCATAAAAAAAGAAGGAAGTCTTGCCATTTGTGACAACATAGATGGACTTAGAGGGTATGAGGGTATTATGCTGAGTAAAATAAGTCAGACAAAGAAAAACACCATATGATTTCTCTTATATGTAGAATCTAAAAAACAAGTGAACAAACATAACAAAACAGAAACAGACTCATAGATACAGAGAACTCATAGGGGAGGAGCTGTGGGGTGATGAGTGATATAGGTAAGGGAGATGAAGAGATACAAACTTTAAGAGTTTACAGGATAAATTAAGAGTTACAAAATAAATGAACCACAGGTATAAAATACAGCATAGGAAATATAGTCAATAATATTATGATAACTTTGTATAGTGACAGATAGTAACTAGACTTGTCATGGTGATCATTTTGTAATGTATAGAAATATCAAATCATTATGTTGTACACCTGTAACTAATATAATATTGTAAGTCTATTATGCTTCAAACAAACAAGCAAGCAAGCAAATTTGAGACATTTTGTTGTTGTGCTAGCAATACAAGTATGCTGGTCACTTACCCTGTCTAAGATCCAATTACCTCATCTAGATAATTAGGGTAAGGACTAGTTGATATCTAAGAGCTCCATGCTCAGACTGTACAAATCAGAAGTGTAGAGTTCAAGGATGAGTTGAAGCTTGGATTAGAGTACACAGGGAGAGGGTATAGAACAAGAAAACAGGAAGAGTGGATAGTCCAGAGATTGAGATTAGCAATCTTTAAAGAGCAGACAGAAGGAAAAAATAGAACAAAACAGGAAAAGGCACATGAAAAAGAAGAGCCCAGAGAGGAAATACTATAATTAGGAGCATGGGGTTCCAGAAGTCCAGGGACAAGACAGTTTCAAGGGAGCATCACTACAGTCATAGGCTCTAAAAAAGTCACATAAGATGAGCAAAAAGAGTCCACTGGACTTGGTGATTAAGTCACTGGATTGGTGACCCATGGTAGTGCCACTTCAGTAGAGTAGCAAGAAGCAGGAGATAAACAAGGAGGCAGCTAAATTGTTGTGGGTTGAAGAATTAAAAGGAAGTGAGTTAGCGGATAGTGATTAAACTATTTTTTCAAGAAGCATGGTTAGAAAAGATAAAGTGAAAGAGGGCAGTAGACAAAGATGCACAAATGTGTGTATGGTTGTATTTAATTTTAGAGAGACTTAATCCATTACTACTTTTCATGTTAGAGGTTAGTTTTGTTTTTTGTTTTAAAATAGAGCTTGGACTAAAACCTCAGACCAGTCTAATGCTGTGCTGTCCAATATGGTAGCCACTAGCCACATGTGGTTATTTGACACTCGAAATGTGGCTAATTTGAATGGAGATACACTGTAAGTGTAAAATAAACATCAGATTTTGAAAACTTGGTATGAAAAAATGAATATGAAACATCTCAGTAATTTTTATATTAATTACATGTGGCAGTGATAGTATTTTAGATACCTTGGGCTAAATGAAGATCTATTAATTAAGAATAATTTTAACTATTTCTTTTTACTTTTTTAAAAATGTAGCTACTAAAAAACTCAAAATGACATATGTGCTTCACATTATATTTCTATTGGATAGCACTAGTTTACCCACCATCTGTAACCCTGATTACTCATTCAGTACTGTTTCCTCCACATTTTCCTATCCGTATCCCAGCAAGCCAAAATGTCATTCTTGAGTACATAATATCTGTAAGATAACAAATCAAGATTCGCCATTTTTCTTTTACTTTCCCTCAATCGTGATTACTAGGAAAACAGAAGCTTAATATTTAAAGCGTGAATAATTCAGACACCTTGATTCATTAGATAACACTAATATATGATAAATACTTAAAATTCATTTTTTAATTAATTAATTTCTTTTAGCTATAACTGACATGTAACATTAGTTTGAGGTGTATAATATGATTTGATATTTGTTACAGTATGCAGGTTTTCAAATTTTTCCCTGCTTTAACTTACATTTTAAATTAAACAACTCAATCATGTTAAACAACAGGGCTTCAACTATCAATTAAAATAAGTCATAAAATAAATCACTAAATTTCTGTTACCTCAATCTAAGGATCAAGTAATTGGTCCCTGCATTTTTCCACAAGGCAGAATGTAATAGAGATGCCTGTTCTTTACATATAGAATTCAATATTTTGTTAGCAAACATATATATACCTATTATGTATAAATAATTATTGAAATAATAATGTACCCCCCTACACTCAAACTATTAATTGTGTGTGTCATATAGTCACAATAAAGAGGAATGCAAATTAAACGCAACAATAAAATTATCTGAAGGTGTCAATGGTAAGTTATTCTATTGCATGTGTTTAATAATCTAGCAGATAAAATTTACTCTTCAGGTAAATAACAATGAATACACTAGTATCATTTTTTTAGATTTCACATATAAGCAATATTATGTGATATTTGTCTTTCTCTGTCTGACTGCTTTACTTAGCATGATAATCCCTAGGTCCATCCATGTTGCTACAAAAGGCATTATTTCATTCTTTTTTATGGCTGAGTAATATTCCATTGTGTATATATACACATCTTCTTTATCCATTTATCTGTTGATGGACATTTAGGTTGCTTCCATGTCTTGGCTACTGTAAATTGTGCTGTTATAATCATTAGGGTGCATGTACCTTTTCGAATTATGGTTTTCTCTGGATATATGCCCAGGAGGGGGATTGCAGGATCCTGTGGTAGCTCTATTTTTGGTTTTTTAAGGAACCTCCATACTGTTCTCCATATTGGCTGTACCAATTTACATTCTTACCAGCAGTGTAGGAGGGTTCCTTTTTCTCTACACCCTCTCCAGCATTTATTACTTGTAGACTTTTTGATGATGGTCATTCTGACCAGTGTGAGGTGATACCTCATTGTAGTTTTGATCTGCATTTCTCTAATAATTAGCAGTATTGAGAATCTTTTCATGTGCCTGTTGGCCATTGGTATGTCTTCTTTGGAGGAATGGCTATTTACATCTTCCACCCATTTTTTGATTAGGCTGTTTGTTTTCTTGATATTGAGCTGTAATAAACTGTTTGTATATTTTGGAAATTAATCCCTTGTCAGTCATATCATTTGCAAATATTTTCTACCACTCTGTAGTAGGTTGTCTTTTCATTTTGTTTATGGTTTCCTTTGCTGTGCAAAAGCTTTTAAGTTTAATTAGATCCCATTTGTTTATTTTTGTTTTTATTTCCATTACTCTAGGAGATGGGGCCAAAAAATATTGCTGCAATTTATGTTAAAGAGTATTCTGCCTAGAGATTATCATAATAAGTGAAGTAGGCAAGACAGAGAAAGACAAATATCATATGATATCACTTATATGTGGAATCTAAACAAATGATACAAATGAATTTATTTACAAAATAGAAATAGACTCACAGACATAGAAAGCAAACTTATAGTTACCAAAAGGAAAGGTTGGGGAGGAGGGATAAATTGGGAGTTTGGGATTAAAATATACACACTACTATATATACAATAAATAACCAACAAGAACCTGTATAGCACAAAGAACTATATTCAATATCTTGTAATAACCTATAATGGAAAAGAATCTAATAAAGAATATATATGTATATAACTGAATCACTTTGCTGTACACCTGAAGCTAACACAACATTGTAAATCAACTATATTTCAATTTAAAATGTAAAATTTTTTTTTAAATTCCAAAAAAAAAAAAACCCAAACCAATGAATACACTAACCTTCTGCTTATCTAAGATCTTCATTGCATAATACTGTTCAGTGGCTTTATGTTTCACCAACATGACTCTTCCAAATGAACCTGTTCCAAGGGTTTTTTTCCTTTCAAAATCTTCCAGCCCGGCATTATTCTACATATACATGAAAAAATAAACTTTAAAATTAGAAATTTTTATAAGAAGACTATGAAAACTATAATAGATTTAATGATATGCTATCAGAATAGGTAATTTATAACTATCCATTTAAAAACAATACAAAGAGACTACTGAAATTGCAGATTATTGGTTCTATTTTTCCCTTTGAATAAGAAAGGATCTAATATTTGAGAAGAGACTTACATCGCAAAACAAAGTATAATAGTAATGTGAGGAAGTAAGATCCTCAGTTTAAATATGAAAGGTCATATTATAATATGAATTCATAGTATTGGACCTCTAATAAATTAGCTCCATATTTTAATAATTACAAACTGACCAGAAGTATGCAATCATGGAAGCCACACAGTCTTAGTGCACTTACAAATAATTATAATGAATAGATAAGCTGAGGATCAGAGTCCTTTCACTAGAGTTACCGCTGAAGAAACAGTCTTACTTCATTTCTATCCTTATATGAACTAGATAATAACAGCATGAGAGATACTAATGGTTTTCTCTCTCTGATGTGATAATAACACAGTATTACCTAAAAAAGTAACAATAAGGTAAAAAGAGTTCCTCACTCCCACAAAGATAACCAAAAGTCGGAGTCCCAGAAGAATAATCACTCTCTTTCTCCTTGAAAGATGCTTTGTTACAAGCAAACATCTTTGTTTGGCTTTGACTATAGCATAGAAGCAAAGAACTGGAGGCATCAATCTATTGAATTTGTTGCTGCCACAACAAAATGAAAATTACTAGGAACAAATTATGTGCTAAGTGGCACCAAATAGTAATTGCTAACCCATTTGTTTAATAGGTTTTCATTATAAACATCTTCATGAAAATCTTGGAAAAAATATTTCCAAGGGCCATTCTGTATAGCATTAAGCTTGAGAAAAATGTGATGCAATATGGTTCTTTTATAAGTGAGGAATTTGGATTGCTACTGCAATTCACTGTAGTTGGACTTAATCTTTTGCAAATCAGCCTTGCCTTTGGAGACACATCATAGCTTCTTACTGAATCATTAAGGAGAAAGCAAGTAACTCTAAGTTTTTATTTATAAAACTTGTTTTCATTCTTATTTCTAAAAATTTTAAATTGCCATGAGATTCTGTATGAATACAGAAAGAAAAAGTCCTTATAATTCTGACTGAATTAATTATTTAATTTTATGGATTAATATTTAATTTTTGGTTTTATCAACAACAATGGATTGAAATGTTTAATAAAGTTCCCGACTAAATAATGAAAATAAACATCATTAATAGACAACAAAACATCTCTTTCTGCTAGTCACTGTTTTTCATACGAATATGCCATCTTCCTCATAAATTATATAGCTCATGCTCTAAATCTTGGTAATGACGGCATCTTCATAAAACGTAACATTTTATTTAGAATTAAATATTTTTTAGTGAAAAAATACTTCAAAAGGATTTTTATGCTAGGAAAAAAAGTTTTCAAAATTTCACCTACTATTAAAGGTCATTAATTATTTATAAAAATAAATTCAAGATGAGTTTTTGGCAAGTGTAGATGGCTCTTTTTATATACAATTTTTAGATCTTAGTTAAGATCTAAAGTACTTAAATTATATAGAACTTAACCCATCAAAACATTTATGAAAGGATCCTAGAGTACTTAGTATGTTGTCAGTAGCCAAGTATTTGTGATTCAGAATTTGAAACTGCACAATATGATCCCTAATTGTCATAATTAATAAAAATAATAAATATGCTATAGAAGGCATAAATCAAAATTACTAGAATATTAGAAAATATCAAGAGTTTGTAGCAACTTGGAATTAGTATCAAAATGTATAATCAGGTATTACATCAGAAATTAGTTCCTTCTCCAATTTAGGTATACATAAAATTCTTAATAAATCAAAACATAATGTTATGGCAAAATTCTCACGTTCAGCTTATATACATTAACGCTACTTGAAAATTAAACTTTCTGAAGTAGTAAATTATTTAGGTGAGAATCATGATTTTACTTAAAGCAAGATTTTTAAATCATAGAAAATTTTAAATGTTCCTTACCGGAGCAGGATTTTCCCATTTTTTTAAAAAGTCTTCTTTGGCTTTGGCTAGAAACTCTTTCACTGAAAATATATTAAAAAAAAAAAAAAAAAAAACAAATTTTGACTTCTAAGAATATTTATACTACATACATAAATACATTACACATAAATATACTTGCTTAAAAAACACAGACTTAAGTCAACTATGGTTGCCATGAAACATGTATTCACAACCATGATATACTAGAGAGCTATTTAGTTACTCTAAAGAAGAAGCAAACAGTTTCTCCAGTTTCTAAGAATATCTAATACTGTTTTCTACGGAGGTCACTTTGATAATTTCAAATTTAATAATAAAAATACTGTTCCTGAAAACATACCTGAAAGTAATGAAAAAAGTTAGAAATCAATATAGGACAAAATACTTATTGTAAATAAATAAGCCAGCAGATATTAACAGAGCCTTTAAACATAAGAAGTAAAAAATCTGGAGAATGTCAATTTGTTGATTTGTGGAGTTTCAAAAATAACTGACTTTGATAAAGGGCTGTTTTCAGGTATAAGGATTTATATTATTAGATTTGTATCCTCTCTACTAAAGGTAAAGAGAAAGGGAAAAACTATAGACTAACACAAAGAATAGCCACAAAGACTTAAAAATAAAACAGAACAAACCACAACCAAAAAACCCAAACAGCTTAAAACTCTCATTCTAAATTTGGAGCAAACGAAATGCCTGAATGCCTAATTTATAATATAAACTAAAGTAAAGCAATTCAAAATCAGATGTTTATATAGTGATCAATAATAGCCACATTATTTTATAGAGCTGTGGTTTGAAGTTTTAGATTTGATAAATGATGAATCATTTAAAAGGATTCCTCTTTTTCATTGTCTTCCCACAAAGCTATTAACAATGACTTCTGTTTACAAAATAACTTCAGGGTTTTATAAACAAATAGGAAAAAAATTCCAGAGAGATGAAATGGCATTAACAAAATGTATTATTTTTCCCATAGTTAGGTTTGAGAGAGCAAAACCTAACTACACAAGAAGTAATTATTTTAGCCTTTCTTTTTTTGGTGGGGGGGGAGTTCCCAATATTCCTCTCATATCTGAATCTATAAATAAAGATGAAAATAGGATTTAAATAGTGTTGAAATAGTAAAAGGCTAAACAAATGGCACAGTGGCATTTATTTCAGAAGTAATAATAAGAATGATGATAATGATGATAAAAAGACAAAAGTTCAATGAGGGGTTCACAAATACTTTAATAAGATCTTCTAATGATGCAGTAGTATTAAACTGAGGCATGTAAGATATATTGTAATTTCCTCCTTTACCCCCACTGAAGTACCTTTGGCAAAATACTGTTAAACAAGAAAGCTGTTGGCATTTTAAGTGCTTTGAGATTTCAAAATGGTGTTAACAGGCACCAACAGCAGACATTAGTTTTTATGTAACACTAGTGTGCATTTCTGAAGATATTATTTTACTACTTTATATAAACTGTCACTTGTATTTTGCAAAATACTCTCAAAATACCTATTTTAGAAAATTTGAGAAAAATAATTTTTAAAATTAGAATCTTTCCATTGTATGAAAATCTCATTCACCAAAACAATGAATCAAATAATTGCAACTAATTATGCAAATATGATCTAATTCTTCCTGGGGGTGGATTTGGGGGTGGAAAATTATTACATTTTCTTTGAGTTTAGGAAGGTTCAAGTCATCCTACTTCTAAAAAGTTAATATACTAGTTACAACTGAAGAAGAGTGGTTTTATAAGTAAGATTTTTTTTTTTTTGCATGAAACAGACATCTGCACATGCCATTGACTTGGAAACGACAGCTATAAAATAAATTAAAAACATAATTTATTGCTAAATGCAACTGTGGCTTTTAAGAAACAACTTGTCAGTCCCAAAATATACCTCTGATTTCTTTTGAAAAATATTTTTAGTTATTTTCTATCTATAGAACTTGCACATCAAGTTGCAGCATAAACTCTCCAGATGCCTGCATGAGTATAGATAATTTGGAGACATGGAAGAAAATCAGGAAAAGGAAAAAATCCCTAACATCCTGTTTCACCTTCTCCTGTCACTTCTTGCTAATTGGATCTTGAGTTAAGAAAAAAGTAACTGGTCAAAGGAAGGACTGGCAGTATTTGCCAAAGATGGTAAGTTGAAGGAAAATTTCCTTTTTTCCTGCTTGGTGAATAAACCAAAGGAAAAATTTTAAGTACTACTGAATTTCATGCACTAATAGGATATTCAGGAAAATCTTTGAAATACTCTCTGTACTCATCAGTATTCTGAGTTTACTGTCAAGTAACACTGTAGAAAGTAAATAACAGTTCCCATAAAGGTCTTATATGAAAATTATCAGAAATGGTACAAATTAAAGATGTTAAATTTTTCAAATTATTTCAACAAATAGATTCCCTTTTAGAGTAAGGATAAGCATTAATTATAATGTCATTAAATAATTCCACGAAGAAAACTCTGTTCCTGCAACACTTTTTGTCACATAAGTATACATATACACATGAAATGTCTGGTTTATATGTGTACTATTTAGATGCAAAGATGAACACGGTTAACTCTTCGTAAAAATATTGGTTAACCAAAATATATACCTTATAAATATAAACACAAAAAATAAAATATTTTATAACATGCTAGATTACGAATAACTCTAAAAGAATAGGCAATCTAGAACCACATGTATTTGCTTTGGATTTTATTATTTTTACACAGTGGTGAATTTAACTTTCTAAATGCTTTTCTCTAGTTATTTTTAAAGTTTATATCCACTGACATAAGGTGTTGGCAACTAATTAATAAAACGAGTGGTGGGAGAGAGCCAAATTCAAACACTGCAGCACATTTAATCTGGAGTTCCCTATAAAGCATATACTTGAAGTTCTCAATTGTTTTCTTGTTGTATTTGTATATAAGCCATATCTACATTTACACTCAATTTAAACCCTTGTGATATCCTGCAACAGCCACAGGTTTTGGAGCTCAACACATATGAGTTATAATATTGGTTCTAATGCTTCTTAGTAATCATCAGTACCTATCTAAAAACACAGTGATTAGTAACACTCCTTAGGAAAAAATATCTCAACAAAGGATTTTTCTGCAAATATATTTTGTTCTGTACTGGTCAATAATGGAGCAAACTAGGTACTAAAAAAATGAGGACACACCAAAAATTACCTCAATTTCTTCCCAGAAGTATATACTTCAATTACATTTATTTTCCACATAAATTTATTTTCTCTTCAGTTTAAGAAATACCAAAGGAATCTATATGTTCACCCAGGGTTGGTTTGTAGAAATATTTACCCACATTCATGAGATGAAGAAAGAAGAAACAAAGTGATAATTTTTATGCATATCTACAAGTACATTAAAAAAAACTTAAATCTTACCACCCTCAAAATATCTTTGAATATATTTATACACACGACATTGTTAAAAATTAGAGAATTCATTTTAAACATTAGGAAAATTTATTAAAAATTCAAGTATGGCATATCTTTACTCCATGTTATTCAGATAATTCTGCAATGTTTCACTAATTATAGTTAGTAAATTTATTTACTGGGCAATTTTTGGTTCTGTGTTGCTGCTAGATTCTAGATTGCTACTGATTATAAAAAGGGCATGTTGTTCATTACAGTGTGCCATTATGCGAAGCTTAAAGGAGGTTATCATTCATGTTTTATAAGAAGGGTTTAGAAATCTATTACTGTACAGATTATAACTACTCCAGATGTTGAATTCTCCAGTTTTCTTTGTAATGTGATAAATGTCACCTCTCTCTTTGACACCTCTTTTACAATAAAAGCACAATTTTATTTAACTCCTTTTAATGGATGTCAGAAAATACAAGGGAAACAAATAGAAAACAGAACAAAATAGAATATAAACTTCCTAGGGTAAATACCCAATTAAAATATTAGCTGTTTTACTCAAAATTTACAACTATGTTTTTCTTTTAAAAACCTTTCATTAACCTGGGTTATCTAATTTAAGTGGTGTGTATTAATCTGTCTTATGCTACCCTGTACAGCTCCCACTATTTCACAGTGCTATATTTGTTGTTTCTAAAATATCACACAAGAAACTGCGATATAAATAATTTTTGTGGATGAAACTCAACATAAAACTAAATAAACCATTTCTCCCATCAACTAAAATATTTTATTAACTCAGAATATTTTATAAAAATATAACTTTAAGAGGAGCATAACAACTTGCAAACAACCAAATAAAAAGTTTTAAAAGGTAACATTTGTTTTATTAAAAGTAATTGCCTACCAGATACTTCTGAAGAGGAGCAAGCTTGTATCCAAAAAATAAATTAAACAATGATTAAATGACACTCATAAAAACAGCATATTAGCATGAAATCACTTATACACATTCTTCCAGAATATTATGTACAGACTAAAACATTAATGTAGTAATGATTATTTGACTGAACATATTCAAATAGAATATTTTAAAATTAAATGGTTAGGAAATAAAATCAATAATTACTGTTCAGCGCCAAAATCAATACCATTCTAATTTTCCTTAAAACAGCTAACAAAAAATTTAACTCCTCATAGCAATAGCGCTAATAATATTAAGTAGCATATACTGAAATACACATCCTATAACTACTGCAATGCCATCTCTGGACTTCTGTTCTTTTTCAAAACTCTACTGTAGGAAAGACACTCTGAATCGTAATACTTCATTAAGTCCCTTCTGAGAGACAATAGTGTCTTCCAGGTATTTTTACTTCATTGGTGCTGGTTTAACAATCTTCTCAACATTTATTGAGCACTGTTCAATGGTACCAGAAACTGAGCTAGACTCTGGGAACACAACAAAGAATAAACATATCTCCACTATATAGGAGATGAGAAGCTAAAGGGGAAATAGATGAACCACTGCAATAGAATGTGACAAGGATTACAACTAAGAAATCTACAGGTGCTATTCGAGCTCAAAAGAGGAAATTCTTGGGTAGTAAGGTAAGGCATAAAAGATGATGCAGCATTTGTGCCGAATCTTGAAGGATAAACAGTTCCTCTGGCAGATGAAGTTGAAGACAAAGATAGGCTGGGATGATCTTGAATCAAATGCATAAAGGAAAGAGCATGGTTTACTCAGGAAATGTCAACAGACCTGAAATAGCTGCAGCATAGGGTAAAAGTGTACAGCAGCAGTGGGAGGTGAAGTGTATGGGCAAGAAAGTGCCCAAGCAAGGAGGTAGCTGTTCGCCACAGCGACACTTTTCAGTATGTGGAAAGGCACAGGAGTAAACTGAGTTATTCACAATTGCTGTACTCCATTTCTTCTGGGAAATAGGAGGCAAGATCACTTGCTAAAGAAAGAGGGGAGCCAGATACAGTAAGGAGGAAGAACAGTGAGGGTTACAGGTCTGAATATTTTAAATCTTGATGGCTATCCATTTAGGGAATAAGAGAAGGAGCTGTTCCTCTAAAATTTTCTATTAGGAAAAGAGCAAGTATTAGGTACTATAAGCAGTTGTTTCTTAATAGTATCTTTTTTTGTAATAAGTTAAAAAATTTTTTTACTGAGCAGATTATAATTCATGGGCCCCCTAATCTCTTTGTAATTAAATCATTTTCATCTTCATTCTTTACCTAAATAAAAGCATTATTCTATTTAGGTTATTTAGTGTATGTCAGAAAGCACAAAACAGGATGGGAATGGAGGTAAATTAGTTATGAAAATACCAAGTTCTATCAACAAATAACAGTACAATCTCTTCCAAAACCTCTAGGAAGTGTAAATCTAGTGGACTGTAATACTGTCTTCTGCCACCCCTACTTCAAACACTCACCTCTTTAGAACTCTATATTTGTTATTTCTAAGTATACCCCCCCACACACATACATGCTGCAGTACAAATATTTTTAGTAAACTAATATAAAATATTCTAGTTGCTACAAAATGCCTCATAAAATCCAACTTATAGCAACAAAGCAAACAAATTATTCTGTAAAAAGTGGTTTCCTACCAGATGCTTCTGATGATTTGCGTGCTTGATCAAAAAGAATAAATTAAACAGATTAAATAACACATAAAATAACATACACACAAGAAGTTACCAACCCATACATGTTCATTAGATATTCACACATAGGAATAGAATGAAAAACACATATTTAAAAGTGTTTTATACAATGATTACAATTAATTCTTTGGATACATATATTTTTTTAACCAGTCAAAACCCTACTCTGGAAATGTATTAATGAAATATCGTATTTCTATCCCTTTAATCTGAAGAGCAATTGTGTTCACTTTGCTGAAGAGACACTTTGCTTCACCATATTCAAACATGTTTGTTCAAAGCAAATTCACTGTAACCTTAAAATGACAGTGGGTATAAAAAACAACTTTAATTACTATAACTGTTATTTGTGTAGTTCAGTGGATGGGACCACTTAACGGCACAAATGGGCCTACTTTTGTTTTCTAAGATATTAATTAGTCTTGCACAAAGTCAATCATGAATGAGTGGTTGAAAATTTAATAGGCAATAAAGGCTATTCTTATTGCAATACTACTTACATTTACTATTCTGTCCTCTCCTTACAATTTTTTATTAGTTAATTCTTTATCAAGTCTTGGTTACAAGTGAACATTATAATTGACCCACTCTTTCACTACACTGTTAAAAAAATTTTAAACTTTTTGTGAGACATATATATTTAAATGATCAAATTATAGAAAGAAACACATTAACTTATTTGACTAGTATCTATATGGACAGATGGATACACTATGAATTCACATAGTGTACTCATTCACTACAAATCACATGTACATGCTTTCTCTCCAAACTTGCTCTCTGTCTAGGGATGCTGTGGATTTTCTAGGCCATCCAAGCCATGTTTGACTGAAGATGTTCCCTAAAGGATTTTGTGATAAAACTTAAAGTAAATTTATAGTCATAAAACTAATGACCCAGGCAATTTTTGAAATGCTCTTTGAAATGTACTTTACTTCCTTAATTGTTCACTGAGGCTTTTTCTCAGAGGATATTATATCTACCAGAACCATATACTAAAGATTTTCCATTTGGTCCTGAATTCAAATGTTCTGTCTTGTTGCCGGACGGTACAGAGCTAGGAGTGGATCCCTAGATGATAGGGTATGCACGGTTTCAACTTAACTAAATAATAAGTGGCTCAATAAATGGTTGTGCCAGTTTATACTACCACTCTATCCTTGATGATCCATATCCTCAACAAAATGTGTTACTGTTTAATTTTTACTTTCTAATTTTTGATAATCTAATGGGTATGAAATGATATCTGCTTGTTAAATATTAAATACCTCAGTAGAATTTTATAACTTTTTTCTCTTAAAGGTCTTATTCTTTTATTAGATTAATTCCTAGGTTCTTTAGAGCTTTGGTTGCTATTGTAAAAGGGAGACTTTTTAAAAAATTACCATTTGTTTGTTGCTGATGTATAGCACATAGTTGATGTTCATATACTGATCTTATTATATGGCAGACTGGCAGACTCTCATTAATTCTAAAATAACGCTGGTAGATTCTCTTGAATTTTCTATGTAGATAATCACATATCTGTGAATAATGATAATTTTTTTTACTCCAACTTTTTCTTGTCCTACCGTGTAGGTTATGACTCACAGTGTTATACTGTACAGATAGAGACAATGAGCATCCTACTCCTGTTCCTAACTTCAAAGAACATGTTTCTAACTGCTTTTCTTTCCCATACTTTACTTGTAAAGCTATTACTAGAATACATATATTTAAGAAATTAAGAATATCTCCTTTTTAATTCTTTGAAAAATTTTGTACAAGAGTAAAATTTTTGGTTTTTGAACTTGACTATAAAACTGTCCAGTCCTAATTTTGTTAAGTTTTGAATAAACATTTTAACTATGATTAAATCTTAAATAGGCACAGTTCTAATCAGTTCTCTTAAAACTCTTCTCCATGAACTAAGCTTTGGCTCTGATGAATATTTTCTATTCCACTGATTTTTGGTCATGTCTGTATTAGTTTTTTCCCTTCTTTTGATTAACCATGCTGTGCTTTCTCTAACTTGTTTACTTGCATCCTTACATCACAAATGTCTTTCTCTTTTCCTAACATACACATTTAAGATTTTGTCTCTAAATCCTTTAGCTGCACCCCACAAGTTCTGATACATAATTGAATTTTAAATTTATGAGTTATTTCTTGACCTGTGTGTTATTTGAATTTTTTAAAATTTCCAAATATAACATTTGTGTTGACTTGTTTAATTAGTCTTTTATTATTGATTAAACTTAATTGCTTTGTGGTCAGAGACCACAGCCTATGTATCAATTCTTTAAAGTATATCAAATATGTGTAGTCAAATAATCAATTTTGTAAGTGTTCTATATATATTTCTGTGTATTCTCCAATTACTGGGTGAGAATTCTTTATATATATCTATAAATCTTACATAGTTATAATTTTTCCTTCTAAACGGGTCAATTTTGTTTTATATATTTTGAGGCTCTGTGGGAAGTGCATACAATTTTTTTCTCTTATATTTCTTTTTTATGTGATTATTAATTTAAATGGTAGTCTGTATGTGACAATTCTACTCTGACATTCTTGGTAGGGTCTAATGCTGTTGTATCTGCTAAGTATCTTTTGTTGTAGATTGTGTGTGTGTGTTATGTATCTATTTTGATTTTGGACTCTGAACTCAAAGCTCAGTGTGGCTTTATCTGTGAGAAAACCACAGGGTTTGATATGAGGATATGTTTTGTATTAGCTTCTGCCTGGCATCCGATAGATGTTACCAGCCTGGAACTGTTACTATAAGGTACTTTATTTAAAATTATTAAACCACACAATTAATACAGATTAAAACGTGACAGCTACTGGAGAAAAAGCAGTTGATTACAAACTCTCAGGAAAAGCATCCCATACACATGCACACACAGCCCTCCCCCCTCCCCAGGAACCCAAGCCAAGAAATGTAAGCTTCCTTATTTTCTCCCTGTGTCAGTGGAGATGTTTTATTTTTTAGTCTATGCTTTCACTGAGGTTATGATCCTTTGAGGATCCTGGCTTTATACACCAGTCTAAGAAATCCCAAGTTGCATGGATCAAAGAACTTTTCTGTCTCTGTGAGGCCATTTAAAACAAAAGCCATTTTGTCACCAAGGTATGAAAATTTCCTCAGGGTAGTCAAAGTATGCTCCCCCTTACAGCTCTGGTTTTTCACTTACTATTTGACTTTTTGCACACTGGGGATTTCTATTATATTCTTGTAAATTCAAGTATTCATTTAAAGGGATGCTTGTTATATTTTATTCAGTATTTCTATGTGCTGTTGTATCTTTGTTAATTTTTGGTCTAGAAGGGTTTTCAAATTAGCCAGTCTCCAATTTATGAATTTTTTTCTGTATAAGAAAAAAGGTGTGTTAAGTTGTAAGATGCAAGGAGACCTGGATGTTTGTGGAATTCACTTTTTATCCTCGTAATTCACACTTCCATCAGGATATATTTAGGTGCTGGTATTTTTGTTAATTTTTGTCAATACACAATGAGCTCTTTCAGTGTATACTTTTAGGTTTTTCTTCAACTAAGTTTTCCTGAATCATAATTTTTTATGATTGTTTCTGTTCTATTAGTCATTATCTGTTCTGAAGGAATGCTATTCATTCAATTTGTAGAGTTCCTACTTTTATCTAACATACTTTTCACCTCATAATTTTTATCCTGTCCATTTTCCCTACATTCTGGTAGCTTTTATCAAGTTAGTTCTTTACATGTTCAATTTACCTTCCTGCAGTGATTATTTTGCTCTTTACTGCTTCTAATGCAGCTTTGTACTCTACAAATGCCAGGTTCATTTTCTTATAAACCTTCTCTTATCATATCATTATTGCTTCTTTTCTATTCCTGCCTCTCGTCCAGCTCTCCTCTCATCCTAGTCTCTTGTTTCATCTTTTTATCTTTAACGTCTTATTTTATAGAGTCCATGTTCACTTGAAATTTTTAAGAATTCCACATAGATGTTATCTATAATTTCCTATTTTAAACCCTCCCTCATAAATATTTTCTAAACATAAGTTCATTCTCTTCCTCTTGAAGGCTGTGAACTTATCCTTGAGCATGATCTCTTTTATAGGCTCCACATTGGTACTTTTCTTGTTTATTCATTCATGAACAATGAGAAGCCTTTCAAAACTTTACAAATGCTCCCCCCAAATAAGGTGGATCCTCCCACCTCCTATTTGGGTATGTTAGAATCAACTTCTCAGATCTTTTAGTTGATACATATACATATTTATATTATCATTTAAATAATCCAAAATGGGAATGGAGCCAGGACTATAGGGTTCCTTACTAGTTGTGATGCCCGTCACATCAGGGAGCAGCCCTGTTATATCTGGAAGAAGAAAAGCCACTTTCTCATCTTGATTAGACTAACAAATTTCTGGTTGTCCCACTATTCAATTGTTTTAGAATGAAAGAAATCAGCAGTGTTGGATTTTCCACTCATCTCTCCCACAGTCTTTCTTAAAAGCTTCATCCATCCAAGTTAGTAAGGGTGAAATTATTTTTATTTCTTTTCCATGAAGGCAAGCTACTCAAAATAAAACTGTTAAACTTTGGCATCTGATCTTCAATCTGATACTGTACATTTCTAGGCAAGTACCCTTCCTTAATTCCACTGATATACTGTTTTTCCAGTTTTGTGTTCTTAAATTTTCAATTTAGAAAATATTGATCTAAAAAGGGGAATTACTCAAATGCTTTTGCTCAAGTCTGTAACTTTCCTGTAATTCAAAGCATAGCAAATCTTTTTCAGAGATTTTCCCTCAACTACCGCAAGGCCAATCAGAGTTTTCATTTGAGATTTTGATATAATGATGCTAGTTATGCTCCGATAAGCACATGAACCAAAAAAATCAAAATACATGACTGATATTCTTCAATAATGTAGTAAAAGTGTTGTACTATGTAAAAAATGGGTAAGTTTTAATCATTCATTTATTTCACAAGAATTTATGAGTTCATTACTATGTTTGGGGCACTAGGGTAACCGCTGGAAACACAGAGATGAACACTGCACTATCCTTGACTTAAGGAGTTCAAAGGATGGTGATTGGAAACTGATATGCCAATATATAATTTCAGTATAATACAAATAATTGTTATAGTTTATAAGTTTGCTTTGGGAGTATAGAGGAATCATCTGACTCTACAGAGTCAATAATGGAGGCACTGAAAAGCATAGCTGGTTTTCAGAATTTTTATGATAAAAAAAAATATGGAAAGGGAGCAAGGAATAATATGTAGTATAATATGACTAGATCAGAATTTTATGAGAGTGGTGCAAATAAAGCTAGAAAGGCAGGCCACTGCTCTCATATGCCCCACTAAGGAGTTTAGCCTTTGAGAGGCACTAGGAGTAACTGAAAGTTTTCACGTTGGGTTAAGAAATGGGCGTATCTGCAGTTTTAAAATGGCAGCATGGAAAATGGTCTGGAGGTATATAAAACTGGAAGTTGAGACCAGTGAAGCTGTTACTGCAATAGGACTGAAAAGATACAGAATTCCTGATCTAAAAGCATTCTCAGTGTCAGTGATAATGGAGAAAATTGAGTGATTTTGAGACATTTCTAATGTAGAATCAATAGAAATTTATGGCTGAGTGCATGTCTGGGGAGTTAGAAACAAGTTCAGAGTGATTACAAGGTTTCTGTTTTAAGTTCCTGCATGGCGAGTGGGATCATTAACAAAAATCAGGATGAATGAAAAAGGAGCAGATTTGGGATGGAAAGAGAAAATTCACTTTTGCACTGAACATTCAGGTAACAACTGAAGATGTGGGACTGGATGAGATCATTCAGAGAGAATGCAGCATTAAAAGAGGGCTAAAGATAGATTCCAGAGAAAACTATTCCCCCAAAAAGCTGATATTTAATAGGCAAGAAAGGAGAAAAGAAATAGCTTTTTAACTAGAAAAGTACCACATACACATAAATATCACATGTATAGCTAAAGACTTAGATAAAAAGGTCTGGCATTTGCTCATTTTTACAAATAAAACCACACTTCATTTGAAATTTTCCACATTTTGAAATGGCTGAGGCATTTAACCACTTATGAGTAACATTAGTTGAAATTGGACAATCCTGAAAAAGTCAGAATTTTAGTTGTCATTACTATAATTCCTATGGTAAAAAAGGCTGTAAGGGCAGACCAATATGATCAAGTATATCAAATACTATCTGAATAATCCATAGCTTTCTTGAAAGAAAAAGCAATAGAGAAGCAGTAACAATTTTCTTCAGCTAAAACCAACATATCCAATTGTAAAACCTCTAGAACACTTTCAAGGAGAAAAAACACACTGCCTGGATTCAAAGAAATACAGTATTTTAAGTATGATAACCAGGTATATTCAGTTTTGATATCCAAGAAATCCTAAGAAATGTTAACATGTTGCTTTTGTAATATTAGCCCAAATTTAAAACACTCGAACAGAAAGATCTATCTAACAGAAGAATAACAGGATAATAACAATTCATTTTTAATATATTACATGCAAAATTGTTCTTTTAACGTCTAATATCATTCTATAAATAAATCCCTAACAGTGTTGAAGAGGTTTATATTATAGAGCAGCAGGATAAAAAATGTTTATTGGCAATAATGAGATGGTCTCCAATTATGGAAGAAAATGTTCATCTATTTGGAATTCTACCACTCTACAGCAAAAATCCAACTCTCTCAGGTTCTGAATTCCAATTTCAAATCTTTTAAGTATAAACTATAGACTATTATAAGAGAAAAACCATATAACACTTCTCCTAAACATGTATCTGATTCAAAGGTTAACTTAATAAACATCCTCTTTTTTAGTTAAGCAAAAAGATGCTAATGAATTATGCTCTAAGCAAATATTTCTCCCTCTAACAACAGGATATCTATTTTTAGCTGCAGGTTTGGCTTAAAGTGAACAGCTTTTACCCTATGATAAACTGCAGTATATACTGTAGTATATTTTCTCAAAAAACATTTTTAGAAATGTTTAGAAAAAAATAAATCATATTTACAAAAACAAAAAGGTAACTATCACAAAAGTACTTGTTCTAACAAATTATTTCCCAAAAAATTATTTCTAAAAATTTTAACAAAGGCTCCAAAACCAAAATGCATATATTTATTTCATCATTAAATTCCTATTTCTCAATGAATTATAGTTAAAAGCAACAAATAAATTCAATAAAATTTTGGCAACATCTTATTCAAAATTGAGTATTTTTTATATAACCAAAAAGAAGCTAACAAAAATTAATATTAGAAAGACAAAGCCAATAAAAGGAAAGTTTAATTATCTTCAGGATCAGATACTAAAAAAATTCCTCTTTTACCACAGTGGGTCTTTTACTCACTAATTTATAACACAATTAATAACAATGTATTAATGAATATAATGAATACAATAAATCACACCATAAAATAAATTAGAAACTGATTACTGGTATTGACTATTAATAGTGGTATTAATTGTTCACAGTTCTTAATGGATTTAAAAAGCAAATTACTATAATCCCTAAATGCAAAAGCATCAAGAGAAAATGTAATCCACTGTAGTTCTGGCTTTACAACTGCCCCTCTAAAAAACATTTTTTTGCTTTTATAGTTAAATATTTTTAAAAAATACAAACCTACAGAGTCTCAGAGAGCATACTTACCACTCATGATGAAAATCAACCTTTCCAAAACATACTGCTCAAAACAACAATCCTACAGCAAAGGGAGTTATGCTAATCTCTAGAGGTATAAGAACCGATGGTGTAAACACATACATTAGAGCATGCAGCAGACAGAAAATGAAAAGAGCTTTCTTTTGTTTTAAAAAGAGAAGCCCCTAGAAGCAAAGCATAACTGCTCAGTGTGAGATATCACTAGTAAACATCAGATTAATGCCAAAGATGTGCATAACTAGATTTAATTTCTTTCAAGCTAGTTATCCTAGGCTTCTTCATATACCACTAGAACAACTCAAAATGGCAGGGAGAAAATGTTCGAACCAGGATGTATAAGATGTTCTCAATTATATCAGCATGAGTTGTTACCACGGCAACATTAGACCAGAATTATCGGTTCACTTGTAACCAAGCAGTAGCTTTTCTAAAGCTTTAATCAACCAAGACAAATAAAATGCCTTTTTATTTTAGAGCCACATGATTTAAAAATTACCATGTTTCTTAAATTTAAGCACTTATCTACCATTTTTACATCTTTCAAAGATATTTTAAAAATTGCTGTTTTCTTCAAATACTCACACAATCCCATGTTGAACCTGGCAAGGAACAAACAGCAGAATGATTGCACCTAAACGTCTTTCAATTACACCAGCTCTTACTGCTAGCTGTGGACCTCACTGATATTAAAATGCTGTGTGCTGTTGCTAGTGACTATTGGCGATGAATCTTATTGCCCAGATCGCTGATAGCTTTCACTTTTCATGAGCCAGAAAGCTATACTGCAGCACAAATGTTAACCATTTAAACATTCTGTTATTATGGAAGAAACAAAATATAATACTATATATCTTCATTTATAAAGGAGAATTGTAAAACAACTTATTTATAAACTTCCATTATATTCAGTATCACAGTGTCAGATGCCACTTATGTGATTTTCAGAAGAGGGGAGTACACAAAAAAGTTACTGACAATTATTGTTGAAGTGTAAAATCCCTTACATTAAACAGGATTAAGATGACAGATTGTATAGCAAGGTAGATGGTATGGTGAACAACTGTTCTGATTCCCAGAGACCCAAAATTTGTACCAAAATGGTACAAGGGATCTATAGAATGGTTCCTTGTTAAGTGGAATGTCACCAAGTGAACATGCCATTTTAAAAGTTGCCAGGTGAGACAGGACTTCCGGTGATGAGAGAATGAGTAAGTCAGCAAACCTTCTCTCCAAGAAACAATTATGAAGTTCGACAAAATTATCAAAAACAATGACTTCATGGTTCTGGACATCTAGTAATCACAAACAACAAACTGAGAAGCATTTATTCATGAAAAATTGCTACACTTTGCATGAGAACAGTGGGAGTCTGTGGTATTCTTGCTTGGTGCTGCTCCTGTTCCCCCACAGCTCAGTCAGTGCAGTACTTCTGTCAGGGTGGGGCTCCATGACAACCAGGAGCTTTACTGCCAGAGAGGGCTGACATGATTTGGAGAGGAAGCCAAAAAACCCCATACAAGTGATACCATCTATTAAGAAAAAAAAGCAAACTGTAGCAAATGAACAGGGAAAGTATCCAGCTTTGCTAACCTGAAGTTGTGGCCTTAGTAGGGGTGAGCAGTAGACTGATGGTCTAGCAAAAAAATTAGTATAGAAAATGTAAATGAGAGAGGCAGAGAGGGCCTAAATAAGCTCTCCACATATCCCAGCTTGACAAGGAAGCTATTCCATAGGAGAGATCCAAGAGGACCCAAAGCAAAGTTAAAGCTGGTACAGGCTTGAAAACTGCCTGAACATTGAATATGCTTTCCAACCCACAAACAGCTCCATCAGCACAGACTGGCTCAGAATGTTTGAGCACAAACTCTGATTAATCACTGAATAATAACTAAGCTATGCAGGCACAGGGTAATCCCTAACATTGAAATCAGTAGCCAGACAACATGGCGGATACAGCCCATAGATTAAAGCCATGGAAGTTATTAAAACAATATAAATAAAAACAATCCTGAGGGAAGGAAAAATAATCAGAATGCAGAGCTGCTACAAAATATTATTTTAAAAAGTCAAATTTCTGACAAAAACATTATATAATCCATAATGAGGAAAAAAGATAGAAAATGTCTCTGAATGGTACCAGATATAGGATTTAGCAGACAAGACTTCAAAACAGCTATTGGAAATATATCAAAAGAATAAAAGGAAATTGTATTTAAAGAATTCAAGGAAAATATGATGGCAATGATACAACAAAGAGAATTTCAATATAATGATAGAAAGAGAAACTATTCAAGATATAAAAATTATAGACTTGGAAAGTACAATAACCCAAACTTTAAAACTCACTACACAAGCCCAATAGCAGATTTGAGGAGGGCAAAAGACTCAGTCAGTGAACTTGAAGATAGATCAATAGAAATCATCCAGTCTGAAGAATACAGAGAACAAAAGATAGGAAAAAAATGAACAGACCCTCAGAAGCCTGTAGGATATCAAGGGTATCACCATACATGTAATAGGAATCCTAGAAGAAGAGGAGAGAGACTAAGGGCAAAGAAAAAATACTTGAAGAAATAATGGTTGAAAATGTCCAATCTGATGAAAAATGTTAACCTGCAATCTAAGTTCAACCAATGCCAAGTATGATAAGTACAAAGAGATTCATACCTAGACACCTCATATTCAAGTTGTTAAAAGCCAAAGACAAAGAAAAAATCTTGAGAGAAGCAAGAGAAAATGACTAATCATGTACAGGGGAAAAGCAATATGATTAATGATGACTTCTTCACGAAAATAAGAGAGGCCGGAAGGCAGCGGAATAATGTATTCAAAGTGCTAAAAGAAAAAAGAAACAAACCCTTTCACAATTCTCTATCCGGGAACACTATCCTCTAAAAACAAAGGTAAAATAAAAACATTCTCAGATAAACAACAGAGGATATGTGCTTCAAGCAGAAATACTGAAGGAAGTTGTTCCAGATGAAAAGACACTGGACAATACTCAAACTGACAGGAAGAAATAAAGAGTACTAGAAATGATAAATATATAAGTAAAAGACTATATAAACACATTTATCTTTCTTTTCTTAATTTCTTTAAAGACCTTAAAATTGTATGAAGCAATCATTGTAACACTGCATTTCTAGGTTTATAAAAATATAAAGGTAAAATGTGAAAATGACACAAAATTAGAGAAGAAATGGAGCTATATTGCATCAAAGTAGCTATATTTTACTAGAAAAGTAGATTGTGATAAGATAAAATGCATATTTTAACCCCTAAATCAACTATTAAGAAAATGTCTTTTTAAAATGTAGTTTAAAAATCAAAGAGGAATTAAAATGGCATCCTACAAATATCTGTTTAACACAAAGGAAGGAACAGAGGGACAACAATACAAAAACTCTTAAGATATATAGAAAACAAACAGCACAATCGAAGATGTAAAGCCAACCATATCAATAATTACATTAAATGTGAATAAACAGATCACAAGGCAGAAATTATCAGACTGGATTAAAAAAGGTCCAACTATATGCTGTCTACAAGGGCCACACTTTAGATTTTAAGATAAAATATGTTGAAGGGAAAGGAGAGAAAAAGTTATACCATATAACAGTAACCATAATACAGGTGGAATACCTATATCAATATCAGACAAAATAGACTTTAAGGCAAGAAATATTACTAAAGTCAAAAAAAGGAAATTTCATAATGATAAAAGGGCCAATACTTCTGGGAGATTTAACAATTAGAAATGTATATGCAATGAACAAAATAGTCTCCAAAATGCTAAAACAAAAATGACAGAATTGAAGGAAGAACTAGGGACTTCCCCGGTGGCGCAGTGGTTAAGAATCCACCTGCCAATGCAGGGGACATGGTTCGATACCTGATCTGGGAAGATCCCACATGCCGTGGAGTAACTAAGCCCGTGTGCCACAACTACTGAGCCTGTACTCTAGAGCCTGCGTGCCACAACTACCGAAGCCCTAGAGCACCTAGAGCCTGTACTCTGCAACAAGAGAAGCCACTGCAATGAGAAGCCCACACACTGCAACGAAGAGTAGCCCCCGCTCGCCACAACTAGAGAAAGCCCACACGCAGCAACGAAGACCCAACGCAGCCAAAAATAAATAAATAAATTAAAAATTAAAAAAAAAAGAAAGAACTAAATAATTCAAAAATTATAGTTGAAAATTTCAATATTCTTCTCAATAATTCATGGAAAAAAGAAAATAGGTTACAGAAAACTTGAATATAATATCATTAAAATGACATTTATAAAACACAGCATCTAACATCAGCAGAATACACATTCTTTTCAAGTACACATTGAAATTCTCCATACTAATCATATGCTAAGCAATATAACAAATCTCAAATTAATTTGAAAGGATAGAAAATTCATTCAAAAAATGATCTCTAATCATAGGAGAATTAAACTAGGAATCGACAACAGAAAGAAATTTTGGAAATCCCAATATCTGGATTTAGATCACAAAGAAATCCCAAAGGAAATTAGAAAATATTTTGAACTGAATGGAAAAAACCCCACAAGAAATCAACATTTATGGGATATAGATAAAGCATAGCTTAGAGGGAAATTCACAACTTTAAACACATGTATTAGAAAAAAAGAAAGGTCTCAAATCAATAATTTAAGTTTCCACCTTAAGAAACTTAGAAAGAAGAGCAAATTAAACCAAAGCCAAAAGATCACAGCAGAATTCAATGAAATGGAACATAAAAACAATAGAGAAAATGAAGAGACCAAAAGTCTTACTGATAAACCTTTAGCTAGACCGACCAAAATTAAGACAAAACAAAACAAGACAAAATAAAACAGAGAAGACACTAATTACCAAAATTAGGAATGAAAAGATGGCATAACCACTGCTGCTAGAGAAATTAAAAGGATTAAAAGAGAATACTATGAACAACTTTACGTAAATGATATAACTTAGATGAAATGGACAAGTTCATAGAAAGACAAAAATTACCAAAACTAACTCAAGAAGAAATAAAAAATCTGAAAAGACTTACAAACAAACAAAAATATTAAGTCAGTAATTAAAATTTTTCCCACAAAGAGAAGCTCAGGTCCACATGGCTTCACTGGGGAACTCTATGAAACACTAAAAGATATAATACCAATCCGACACAAACTTTTCTAGAATATAAAGAAGGATGTAATACTTCCCAACTTATTCTATGAGGCCTGATGACAAAACTGACAAAGATCAAAAGAAAATTACAGATCAATATCCATTCCAATGCAAAAATCTTTATCAAAATATTAGCAAACCTAATTCAGCAGTATATTAAAAGGATTATACACCAGGACCATGTAGGATTTATCCCAGGAAGGCAAGGTTGGTTCAACATTGAAAATTAATTAATGGAATACACCATATTAATAGAATAAAAGACAAAACTACATAAACATCTCAATATATGTAGCAGAAGCATTCTACAAAATCCAATACCTGTGATAAAACCTCTCAACAAACTGGGACTGGAAGGGAACTTCCTCAAGCTGATAAAGGGTGAGTTTGGGGGTGAGGTGGAGAGGGGGACCCTACAGCTTACATTATATATAATGGTGAAAGATGGAATGCTTTTCCTAAGAATGAGAATAAGGCAAGGATATCTACACTCACCACTTCTTCACAGCTTTGTATGAAAGGTTCTAGCCAGTGCAATGAGGTAAGAAAAAAGATATTTAAAAAGATATTAAAGGCATATAAATTGATAAGAAAGAAATAAACCTGTCTTTTTTGCAGATGACATGATTCCATACGTATAAAATTCTAAGGAATCTATAAAGAAACCATGAGAACTAATAAGTAAGTTTATCAACATCATAGGATATAATATATATATAATCAATAACATTTTAAATACTAGGAACAAGCAATCCAAAAATGAAATTAAAAGAACAGCTCCATTCACAATGGTATTAACAGAAAAAAAAAATACTTAGGAATCCATTTTAACAAGACTTGCTCACTAAAAAAAAAAAAAAACAGGAAACATTGCAGAGAAATTAAAGAACATCGAAATAAATGGAAAGCTATTTCATTTTCATGGACTTCAAGACTCAATATTGTTAAGAGAAGAGTCTCCACAAATTAATCTATAGATTCAACGAAATCTCTATGAAAATCCCAGTGGGCTTTTCTTTAGAAACTGACCGGCTGATTAAAATTTATATGGAAATGTAAAGGACCCAGAATAGCCAAAACAATTTTGGAAAGAACAAAGTTCGAGGACCTACACTACTTGATTTCAAAACTTTTTTAAAAGTTACAATAACCAAGACAATGTGGTATTGGCATAGGATAGACATACATTGATCACTGGGACAAAATTGAGAATTCAGAAGTGAACCCCTACAATTATGGTCAATTGATTTTTGACAAAAGGTGCCAAGATGATTAATGGAGAAAGAAAGGTCTTTTCAACAAACGGTGCAGTAAAAATTGGATATTTATATGAGTTAAAAAAAAGAACTCCACTCCATAGCTCACACAAAACAACACAAAAAATTAATTTCTAGATGAAAGCATGGAATAAAAATCTCCATTACCTTGGGTTAGATAAAGATTTCTTAAGATTTGGCACCAAAAATACAATCCATCAAGGGAAAAAATGATAAACTGGACTTCATTAAAATTACAAACTTTTGCTCTTCAAGGATATCATTTAAGAAGATAATACAAGCCACCAATGGGGAGAAAATATTTGCAAATTATTTATTTGGTAAAGAACTTGTGTTCAGAATATATAAAGAACTTTTAAGACTTGACAATAATAAGAAAAAAACCCTCAATTTTGAAAGTGGGCAACAGATTTGAAAATACATTTTTCCAGGGTAGATACATGAATGGTTTATAAGAACATGAAAATATGCTCAACATCATGAATCATTAGGGAAATACAAACTGAAACCACAATTAAATACCAATTCACACACAGAAGAATGGCTAAAATAAAAAAGACTGATGATACCAAGTATTAACAAGAATGTGAAGAAACTGTAACCCTCCTACATTGTTGATGGGAATAGAAAATATTAAGCTACTTAGGAAAACAATTTGGAAATTTCTTAAAAAGATAAACATAAACTTCCCATATGACCCAGTTATTCTACCCCTAGACATCAACTCGAGAGAAATGAAAGCATATGTCCACCCAGTCTTGCATGCAGATAGATAGAGCAACATTATCCAAATAAACCAAAAACTGGAAACAATCCTAATGTTCATCAGTTGCTGAATGGATAAACAAAAATGTTACATCCACACAATACAGTACAATTCAGCAATAAAATAGAGCCAACTATTGGTATGTTCTATAACATGGATGAACCTCAAAAACGTTATTGTAAGTTCAAGAAGCCAGCAACAATAGATTATATATATTGTATGATTCCATTTTTATAAAATATCCAGAAAAGGAAATCTGTAGGGATAGAAAACAGATCCGTGTTTGTCTGAGGTGGGGACTGATTGCAAAAGAGAACAAAAGAACTGTTGGGGGTGATGAAAATGTTCTAAAACTGAATTGTAGTGATGGTTGCACAACTCTATATGTTTATTAATAAACACTGAATTGTACACTTATGAGTGAGTCTTATGGCATGTAAATTATATTTCTCTTTTTAAAAAAGTTGTCAAGTGCTTCTCTACATAAGTAGAGTCAATCTGAGGCAGATCTTCTTTGCTGTGGGAAGAATCACTTCAGCGGACAACTTAATTATGTAAATTTAAGGCTGGTAGGCATCTATTACCTTGGGGGAATGATCTAACAAAACCCTTTGCAGCTTGGTAAAGGTTGTTCCTCTCAATACCCTATGGTAAAGAGAGCTAACAAACGGGAAGGAGGTAAGTAGATCTGCATTCAAAATAAAACAGGAATTTGAAAAGGAGGGATCAAAACCTAGACCCCATTCTTTCTAAGGTCCAGAATTATGAGAACTTCTTATCAATTTTAGTGATCGTATCTGTGGCCCATGAGTAAGAAGGCACACTAAATAAGCTTTATCGAAGAATAAAGGAGAATCTGGTGATTTAGGCTCATATTAGGGGCTCTGTAGGTCAAATTCAAGTGCCTACCGAGGACAGGCAGGTAAAACAACAGAAGTAGTGAAGTGTGAAGGCTAGAGCAAATGAGACAGTATAAATCCTGACTAAAGAGAATAGTTATTCAGTGCAAATTCCCATTTGTTCTCATATGGGAATGAGAGGCCACTGAAATCAGTTTTTCAAATGGTTCAAGAATATGAAAGTCCAGGGACTTCCCTGGTGGCGCAGTGGTTAAGAATCCGCCTGCCAATGCAGGGGACATGGGTTCAATCCCTGCTCTGGGAAGATCACAGATGCCATGGAGCAGCTAAGCCTGTGCACCACAACTACTGAGCCCACATGCCCTAGAGCCCGTGCCGCAACTACTGAAGCCTGCATGCTGCAACTACTGAAGCCTGCATGCTGCAACTACTGAAGCCTGCACGCCTAGAGCCCGTGCTCCACAAGAGAAGCCACTGCAGTGAGAAGCCCATGCACCACATTGAAGAGTAGCCCCCGCTCGCCGCAACTAGAGAAAGCCTGTGCGCAGCAATGAAGACCCAACAAAACCAAAAAAATAAAAATTAAGAATATTAAAATTATTTAAAAAAGAATATGAAAGTCCAGATGTTAATATGAAAGATCTTGTTTTAAAATCAATATTTTTTATTTACATATAAAATAATGGTATCACATTCAATTATTTTAAAATATCATGAGGACTAAATAAAACATATCTGTGATTTACATCTGGGTCACAGACAACCAGTTTGCTATCCCTGGAAAGATGTTCAAGAAAGGAAGGCCAATTTTGGTACAGTGTGGGGATGAGTCAAAAGCACCGTCTCACATTCAACCTGGCATGAAGCCAGGATGACTAAGCATATAAGTATAAATTAAGGAAACTAAATCTGTGATATAAGCTTTGAATGAGTATAACACTGGAAAGGGTGGATCATCCTCCCATTAAGAATCAGTGTCTCATCAACTATACTCCAATAAAAATTAATTTAAAAATTAATACATATTTATACATATATGTATATGTATAGATGATTCACTTTGTTATAAAGCAGAAACTAACACACCATTGTAAAGCAATTATACTCCAATAAAGATGTTAAAAAAAATAATAAAAAAAATTTTTCTAATGAAGGGGTAACAAGGATTTCTTAATGATTGTTGTAAAATAATAAATAATAAAATTTAAATAAAATACGTCAAAAAAAGAATCAGTGTCTCAAAAAAAAAAAAAAAAGAAGAAAAGAATCAGTGTCTCCACAAGGAGACATCCTCCCATTAAGAATCCGGTCTCCACAAGTATCAGTGGCATCGCATCAAGAGCAAGGATACGTCAAATTCTTTGGGACCAGTTTAAACCGTGAAACTATGTAGCACTGGCAAAATCAATAGCAGCTGAAAATGAGATTACTAGCCTCTATACTAATCAAAATACCCATCTCTTTCTTCATCCAACGTTTGGAAAGAAGATTAGCTTCTCTGGAATGAGTAAACTCCCAGAAGTTTAGCAATACTTGAAGGGGACTGGAAGAAGATCCCAAGAAAATCGCCATTTAGAAGTCCTGCTAATTTGAGCAGATGAGTACAGTGATTAATTCGAATATTTCAAAGACGAGACCTAATATGTATCCCAAGTGGGCTACACTTGTTATACAACCATAACCAGACCCCAGAGCTAAAAGCAGCCATTGTTTTAGGAGTTGCAAGTAACATTCACTCCCTCAGAAAATGCATCATCCTTCCAGTTTCAAATTACTAGCTCTTTTTGGATGACATTTTATTTTCAAAGTTCTCTGACCAGCCTGTTAGTCTTCTGGGTCCTCATAATATGCACTAGGTCTCTGCAACTAACAGAAAACCTCAGACAGAAATCATTGCTATAGGACCCAAAGACTGGTTTTTCTTACAAACATATAGGAAGATTTCACAGAATGGTGATTAAGAGTGTTGGCTTTGGAGCCAGACTGCCTGGGTTCAAATTTTATCTATTAGTTATGCTACCTTGAGGAAATTACTTTACATCAATGTGTTTTAGTCTCTTTATCTGAAAGATGTGAATAATAATAGTATCCATCTTATTGGGTTTTTTAAAGGATTACATAAACTAATATATGCAATGTGCTTAGAACAATGCCTGACAGATAGTAAATAAGTGTTTCATGTGATAGTGTATATGACAATATTCCACCCAGGAAACGTGGGAGTGAAGTGGTATGAGTCACTGCTATATTGCAGAATCAGATTTAGAGGATATACTTTATAATATGACTGAATCTCCAACCCAAGCAGATTATGGTATGTTGATTACCAAAGATAATGCTCTATTCAACAACTAAAACATGTCTCTCAGACCATTTGCTACTAATAATTGACCAATTTTGAAAAGTGGAAAATTTTTGATAAACACTAATAAGAAGAAAGTAAAGCATGCTTTTTGTGCCAGAAAATTATACTAGGGAATTTAAACATGTCTTCTCTGAATATTGAAACAAATTTAACTCCAAGAGAATATATTACGTGTATATCTGGGATGCAATTTATTTAATACAAAAGCTTAAAATGGTTATAACAGTTCTCTACATTTGTCCTATAAAATATAAAAATAATGATATGCACAAAGATTTAGCTACAAGATTGTTTATCACAGTGGTTTTTTTTATATGATAGCAAAAAATTAAGAACAATCTAGATGGCTAGTGACTGTTTAAATAAATTGTGGTGCATCCTTAAGATGTGGTGCATCCTTAATACAAAACAGCCATATTAAAAGATACTGTAGAACAAATCTTTACAATAAGGAAAAAAGTTATGAAACACTGTACGGAGAGATCCAAAGTAAAGGGCCAGTGGAAATTTGTGTATCTATGCACAAAATAGACTATATATAGAACAAGGTTAATAGTGATTATCTTTTGGTGGGATTATGTGTGATTTTTACTTTTTTGTTTGTTCTTTTCTATGGTTTGCAAATTTTCTCCAATGAAGACATAGTATTTGGTAATCAGATTAAAATGTTATTAGGGAAAAAGGGCTTCTCAAACTTTAATGTGCATATGAATCAGCTGGGTAATCTTGTTAAAGTGCAGATTCTGACTCAGTAGGTCTAGATGGGGCCTGAAAGTCTTCCTTTTTAACAGGCTTCCAGATGATGCTAATGCTACTAGACTGGGACCACACTTGATCAAGACACTATCAAGAGTATATACTCAATCTTCCTTCTCTAACCATGTAGTATGGCTACTCTTGTAAAACACAAGCAAGCACAAGCTTCTCATTATTACACTTGATATAGTACTTGGCATTGTTAAACACTCCATGGAAACATTTTCTAATTTCAAGTCATTTAATATCCCGGTTTCTTAGTTTTACTATAAAGGCTGCTGATTACTCAGATTCTTATAAACAATCATGATAAAAATGTACAGGTAACATTGAAAAGTTCAGTGCCTCTGAAATGTGATATTTATTTACCAGGGTCAGATCAGCATTTCACTGTTTTTGGTTAATGGCCACAGGCATTTAAAATAAATTGCAAAGATCATAATAGAACAAATTGAGAGAAAGCTTGTTAGTGTAAGACTGTAGTGATATTTAATATTAATCTAACAAACAACTCAACATGTATTGAGAACTATGCTGGCAATACCAAAATAAATTGACAAATTCTATGCCTTCAAGGAGTTCAAAGTCAAATAGGGGAGAGAGGTAACTTGAGTACTAATGTAATATAATTTTAATACTATAAAATAAAACGTAATAGAAGTGAGTATGATATGAGAACACAGGAAGAGATCATGAATTCTAAAAAGGATAAAGAACAGAGGAACAGAAAAATGCTTTGGTGATTTTGTTACAAAGATAATATGTGAGCAGAGTCTTAAAGTATGAGCAAATCTCACCATTGGCAGTAGTAGGAACAGGAAATACCAGGTAGAAGAAACATCATAAATAACCACTGTTGTTATAAAGGGATTCGATTGTCTGACTATTCATTGCCATGTTCACATAGTGACCAAAAGTGCTAGCTCTCATCACTAATTATTAAGAGAAATGCAAATCAAAACCACAATGAGATATCAACTCATACCAGACAGAATGGCTATCATCAAAAAATCTACAAATAACAAATGTTGGAGAGGATGTGGAGAAAAGGAAAGTCTCATAAGCTGTTGATGGGAATGTAATTTGGTGCAGCCACTATGGAGAACAGTATGGAAGTTCCTCTAAAAACTAAAAATAGAACTACCATATGATCCAGCAATTCCACTCCTGGGTATATATCCAGAAAAAATGAAAACAATAATTTGAAAAGATACATGCACCCCAACATTCATAGCAGCACTATTTACAATAACCAAGACATGGAAGCAACCCAAATGTCCATCAGCAGACAACTGGGTTAAGAAGATGTGGTATATATATATATATATATATATATATATATATATATACACACAATAAAATAATACTCAGCCATAAAAAAGAATGAAATACTGTAATTTGCAGCAACATGGACGGACCTAGAGAATATTATGCTTAGAGAAAGACAAATCTGACTCAGACAGAAACAGAAACAGACTCATAGACATAGAAAACAAACTGGTGGTTACCAAAGGGGAGAGGGAAGGGGTGGGGGACAAATTAGGAATATGGGATTAACATATATTGGGTTGGCCAAAAAGTTCCTTCTGGTTTTTCTGTAAGAGCTTATGGACAAACCCGAACGAACTTTTTGGCCAACCCAATACAGACTACTATATATAAAGTAGATAAGCAACAAGGATTTAAAGTATAGCACAGGGAATTATATCCATTATCTTGAAATAAGCTTATAATGGAATAGAATCTGCAAAAATGCTGAATCACTATGCTGTACATCTGAAATTAACACAAAAATACTGTAAATCAACTACCCTTCAATTTAAAAAAAAGGTCCTGAAGAAAAGTGCTAATTCTAACTAAGTGTCCAGCTCCAACAGAAGATGTATAGTAGCTAAATACATTTCCCTGTAGAATAAGCAAGTTAACTTTTCCTGTATTATGCTAGTTAAAATTCTTTAGGCTCTCCATTGTATACTCTTGACTCCTTTGTCATAGATTAGGTGACCATAGGTGCGTGGGTTTATCTCTGCACTTTCTATCTTGTTCCACTGATCTATATTTCTGTTTTTGTGCCAGTACCATACTGTTTTGATGACCGTAACTTTGTAGTATAGTCTGAAGTCAGGGAGGCTGATTCCTCCAGCTCCGTTTTTCTTTCTTAAGATTGCTTTGGCTATTCGTGGTCTTTTGTGTTTCCATTCAAATTGCAAAATTTTTTGCTCTAATCTGTGAAAAATGCCATTGGTAATTTGATAAGGATTGCATTGAATCTGCAGATTGCTTTGGGTAGTATAGTCATTTTCACAATATTGATTCTTAGAGTGGATATATGTATATGTATAACTCATTCACTTTGCTGTACACCTGAAACTAACACAACATTGTAAATCAACTATACTCCAATAAAATTTTTTTAAAGAAAGATAATGTAGGCAGTCTTTTAGCTTAGAAGTTACAATGATACAGATTTAGTGGACTAAGAAATAAGCATGGAAGTGTACTGCCTTAAAGACTGTATGAGCTTTGGAAAGGTAAAACTAACTAGATAAAGTGGTTTATTACAACCACTTTAGCTCTGATTCTACCTAAAAAAATCCGTATTCAAAATTGTTCATTTGTTCAATATAGTATTTCAATCTAAGCTTCACTAATATGGATTTGTATCTGCCACAGAAATAGCCTGTCAATTCATGGGAAAGGAGAACAGGTAAAGCATTTGATGGTATTTGTCTATTCAGTCCTTAAAATATTGTAATTAGACATTAAATGTATAAAGTCCAAGATTTAAAATGTGCAAAACTTCCATTAAGTTCAGCATT
Organism: Eubalaena glacialis; assembly: GCF_028564815.1. NCBI lineage: Eukaryota > Metazoa > Chordata > Mammalia > Artiodactyla > Balaenidae > Eubalaena > Eubalaena glacialis. The sequence goes on from NC_083718.1 coordinate 121,234,604, forward strand.
ATATAACTCAACACACCATTTATGATCAAAGAAAGATTTAAAAGCTAACCTAAATAAATTTGCTAGAAAGAGAATTCAATGAATGTCAATACTCCCATTCATTCTGAGCCAGAATAAAAAGAATTCCTTCATGTTTTTGTTGTGAACTTCAAGTACTTATATGTGCATGGAATCAGCTGTTAAATATTTATGTTATCAAACAGGAATTCCTGTTACTTAATTTAGTAGTAAAAGATAAAACATTTAAGGCACCTGGAAACCACTGTGTGGCCTTTATTTTGTATTTCTTTCTATATTTAATGTCACTGGAGAATAAAGAAACTTGGATTAAAATTCTTACATTTCATACATGCCTAGATTGGTAATTAATCTTTACTCAATAGTTCACAAACCTAATTTTTATAAAATTACATGTAGTTTCTGTGCTTAGCTGATTTCTTAAACCACACTTTTGGAACAAGCATACTCAGAGAGCTTATCATCAGGAGATATTACATTCCTTTTCCTTGTCAAACAAGTCATGCAAGTAAACTGCTTTAATTAGCTTTGAAGAATGTGGTTTGTACGAAAACTTCATACTGTCAAAACTCTTTCCATAACTCACACTATAAATGAATAAAAATCTGTGTTTTCATCATGAAAGTAAACCTTGGAATTTTGAAACAAAAGGATTCCTCTGTTTCTGTTATATCCATATTTTCTCCTCTATATCAACACATTCCATAATAAGAAACTAGAACTCCATGCTTACCATTCTCATCACTACATATATAAAATTATTGTGTCTATTTCTATATTTGAGGATATGAAAGAGAAAGTGAAAGAATGCTTCATTAATGAACATTCAGTTACTCTTTAAGCATTTCTTATATCATATCTATTATTCGAACAGCTACAAGGTTTGCACCTAATTTCACTGTGCACTATGATTCTATTTATTTTATTTTGTGACATCACCATAAAGAAAAATGTTAACAGCATTTTATCAGTCTGTTTTTTCCAAAAGAAATCATAGCTCATGATATTATCTTCAACTGCTAGATTTTAAAATGTCTCAGAAAATGTTACAAGCCCCACACATTTAAAAATGGTGAGAGTATAAGTCAAACATAACTTTTAAATATTAAAAGCCCATGATATTCATTCATTTGAGATACATTTACTAAACACCCACTATTTGTAGAAACAGGGATTAGTGTACTAATTCAGTACTGTCCTCGTTCCTCATTGAATGTTTAATTAAAAGGTCCTTGAAATGCATAAAAATGATTTCCAAAAGGCCTTAGGAGACTGCAATTTAACAGAATAGGGCAAGTAAAATGAATAACAAACTTTTGTTGCATGGTAAATTTTAATAATGTACTATTATTTCAATACTCAACAGTTCATTACCTTGAAGATATTTGAGATTCCTCATCCATCAACTTGCTATATAGTAAGGATTAATTATAAATAATCAAAACCTATACAGTGAAAAAAAATTTGTACAAATATATGTTCTTTACTTTCTCCCTAAAATAGCTTGAGGAAGGTAAAAAATTCTGATGCAATAAAAAAAAAATTCAAATAAACTTCTGCAGAACTATGAAGGTACTATATAAATAAAAGAGTCAATTTTGTAAGCCATTCTTGGTTTTTTGTTGCTTTTCTTTTAGCTGAGTTTTCTTCCTTAACTGCTATGGAGTATGTAAACAGAAAGAGGCAAAACAGTGTTATTTGGTGATCAAACACACTAGAAAGTACCAAGAGTAATTCTATTGTTCCTTTAATCAGAATAACAAAAATACCTTGGGGAGGGTCCAAGGTGAGATGTGGAATGAAGGCACTGGTATTGTTTATATGTGAAATGTAGCCTTTAAAAAGTGCATGTCACAAAAAATCATTATGTATCACCATTTCAGCAAAGCAGTAAGTCCAAACATTTTAACATGCCTGGAAAGAATGTGATGTATGCATAAACAAGTTTTCCTCCCCCCCATATGAAAGCTTCTGATATTTATAATGTTATAAATATAAGATTTCACATAGAATAATCATACTATGCTTTCATATTATAAATCATGCTTGTTAAACTCAAGTAACTTCACACATGCATTTAAAAATAAAATATGGCAAAAATAACAAAAATTTAATTATAAATGCAAGAGTCTTTTGCCCCTTTTGAATTTTAAGGCTTATAAATCCAAGATATTTTTTAAAATAAAATGATTATTTTTCTTAAATGTAGGCATTTCACTTAAGAACAACAAAAAATTTTTAAAAAATACACTAGAAATGATGTAAGAATTTTGTAGAAAATTTTCCCACTGATATTCAACTTAACTAATCGCATTTAAAACAAAACCATGAGCTATGTGATTCAGCTCAACTTATAATCAAGTTTTTGTAATTTTTTTTCAACTTTACCTTGCAAAATATCCTTGGGCAAATCATAAAAAGACACCCCCCCCCCACAGTTCTGTGCTTGATTCTAAAACTCCAATTAGCATTTTAGTTTCTAGTTACAATGTATCATTAAAAAAAAACAAAAAACTTACTTGATCTGTCCCATAAGGCAGTATGTTCAGAGAAATGAAGGCTGTCATTTTCCAGAGTTGTTTTCTGATCATGTGCAGTACCTTTGGAGTGTCTATGAAATAATCGGCTAGCAAAACCTTCCAATTTCTGAAGAGCAGTTGTACCTGTATACTGATTACAGGGTAGTTCTCTGTAAGCTGCCATTCATGTGTATTTACACTTAATTTAAAGTAACTGAAAATATTTCCAGAAGGAGCTCAACAACTTCTTACACAGAAGCCAAGAGCTATGCATGTATCAAACTTCCTGTTTGCAGGGTATTCAAACCACTACTGCTGTTCTGTTTCCTGTTAATATAAAACAGCACATTACTGAGCCTTTCTTAGCAAAACTGTTCATCTCAACTAGAGATGAAGATTTTAAAGACTTGCAATATCATCCTAAAAGGCTATGTTTAAGAGTGTTTTAATATTAATACACAGGTTAATGAGAACATTAAATATAAAGCTTTACATATGGATAGTAGGCTGAAAAAAAATTTTTTAAAAAGGAAAACTAGTTAAACGTGTATTACAACCCTGTACAAACAATTGAAGACCAAACCACTCTCCAAATATAATATGTTAAAAAGGTTGTGTTTTATCCAGGAAATCAGCTAATACAGATTAGTATAGATTTTATGAATCCTTATAAATTGTTAACTTTTCACTGAAAGCTGGTATGGAATAGATATCACAAAACACTTGCAAAACAAATTTTAACACATAAATTTTAACGAAAAAAATCTGAACTAGCCCTTAAAAAAACTCAATGTTGCTAACTCACTGACTTAAGTCTAAGATATACAAAAACTATAAAAACTTAGTGTGTCAGTATTGCTTACCAAACATAATCTGCTGACAAGTGCATATCAGCAGTACATGTTCAAACATTCTAAAATTTGAAAAAAATATATAAGATTTAAAATTATATAAAATCAGCCATAGCAAGAAATTTCAATTGAGAGGAAAAAAAATCCTTCTAGTTGACTGAGACATGTTAATTTTTAAACTTAACACTGAGGACTACTGCTTACCTGATCCCTGATTTAGGGGTCTCACTTGGAAACAGCTCCTTCGGTTAAAAGTAAACTGTCCATTTGCATGAAAAAAGTAACCTGTGACATTTAACAGTGATTCTGAGTACTTGCCTTCTGACACTTATTAAAGGATGAGAAATTTGTGTGGTTTTTCTCTTTGGAAGCTTTAAATAAAGGGAAGAAGGAAGAAAAAAAGGAAGGAAGGGAGGGAGGGAAGAAGGAAGGAGGGAAAGAAGGAAGGAAGGATATTTTTAAAAATCTATCTAAAAAAAGTCTTAAGATTTCGTGCCTACTGCTTAACAAACAGAATAAATAGAAACAATAATGACAAATAGAATAAATAGGAATAATAATGTAATCAAATTAGGACACAACACACACACACAGAGGAAACATTGACTAATGAATTTTGCCAAATAACAGCTCATTTGTGTACATTTTATTTTGTATAATAAAATTAGATCAATCTAAACAAACAGGCAACAGTATCTACAACACCAAACTTCTTAAATTGTAGCTTTCTGATAAATATGTGTGTATATAATAATAATTTCTTTATTAACATCCGACTTTATACAAAACAGACCCTGAACAGGTGTCTGCAGTCTTCAATAAACATCTACAGAGGATGAACTGTCTCTGTATGGGTATAAGTGCATAAAATTCCTGAATTCTTTGACTTGCTCTCTTGGGATAAATTCTATTTATCCTCAAGGCTCACCAAAAATGTCACATCTTCACTGAAGTTTCCCACATACTTCCTAGAAAAATACACTGCTCTCTCCACTGTTTCCAATGATCTTATAATTTTATGTTAAAATTTGCTATTTATAAATTTACGTCTCAAATTGTGAATTACTTGAATTCATAAATGAAATGCATGTGCTAGTTATATACTCAATAAATATATGTTGAAGTATTCAGTTTTAATAAATTAAAGGTCTAAGTAGAATCAAACCCTTGAAAATATTTTAATTTTATTTATGATAGGATCATATTTGTAAATTATCCAACGACCACCTAGTTGTTCATATATATAGACAACAGCAATAGAAGTAATGTCATTTAACTTCTTTTTCTCTACGTTCAGTCAGTTACTAAATTTTATTCATTCTTTGAGTTTCATTTTTATTAGTGAAAATGTGGATTTCTAAAATAACTTGTTTTCTCTGCTTCCAGTCACTCCTTTCAATCACTCATCTCTGACATATTAACCTCCCCAAAATACTACACTCATGGCATTCCCTTGCCAAAAGTACAAGCTAATTCTAACATTTCAGCCCCACGATATTCGTTTTTAACACAGGTCTAGCCAGACTTATATCCAATGTTGCTTGAGTTTCATATAGATATTCCAGATTTCTAATTAGAATACAAAGATTAATTTATTTAAAGCAATGTATAAGCTTTATAACAAAATTACTGTATCAAGAAGAAGAAAGTAATCTTCACTAAATGAAGAACTAGAAAACACTACATTTAAAATTTATGCATTTTTCTTCAATAAAACTGTTTTTTATCTGTTACAAAGTCCTTAGAGAAAGTAGAATCTTTAGTCCTTAGAGCAATATTTCTATATACGGTATTGTGACCAGGAAACTGTTGCTATCGAAGTACTTAGGCAATTTGATTTTTATTAAAAAGAACTCTACTGGCATCTACTGCTAGAAAGAAACAACTACAGCTTTAACTAAAACTGAATTCTTTCATAATTCAAATTAATGTTAAGAAGTATATTGCTTGCTATCCTTCCTGATGGTATTTTTAGAACTTGAATTTGTACTAAGATATCTAACCATGTACCCAAAAATTTGCTGTAATAACATATCTTATATCCTATTAATAGTTTAAATAGTGTATGGTAATAAAACTAGAGAGTAATCAACTTTGAAGTTATCAAGTCCTTATTTTTCATTCTGCATTAATTTTAGAAATTATAATAATTTTCAGAGTTGAACCTCCTTTGATTGCCATAAGATACCACAAAATATTGGTTTATTTCTTATGTTTAATAATAGTAATGATACCCTACATTTACAAAGCATTTTACAATACATAAAATGGTTTCCATTGATTCATCAGATCTTTACAAATGAAGTAAGCAGGACAGGTATTATTATCCTTATTTTAAGATGAGAAAACAAACATAAATATTAAGTTATTAAGTGACTTGTGCAAAGTCACTTATGTCTTCTGCCTCCTAAATCAAGGCTCCTTTGTACTGACAATAATGATTACCACAAGTAAAGATTTTTTCAAACAAGGGTGGGGAAGTAGGGATAAAAGGATGGTAGGAGGTGGAAATGGTTCTTGGACACACTGTCCAGAGTCTGAGATTCTGCTATGAGAATGTTTTCATTCAGATGGTCACCTTATAGCCATGCAATTTCATTGTGCACATTTATGTTTACAATCATCTTGGGGCCAAGGAGAACTATGTACTTTAGAGTTTGAAGGTTAAAGAAAAGAAAAACATGGAAGCATATTTTATATGTAAATAATGTATTTGTTCCATGTGGAGGGCAAATGATATGACCATGACCCCTGCTATTCAAATAAAGCTTTTACAGTAATAGTTTTGCCTTTCCCAAAATGGATTCATACATTTTTTAAATGGATTCACCTATTTAAGACTGGCTTCTTTCATTTAGCACAGCATAACTAACTGAGGTTCATCCATGTTGTGTGTTTTAAGAGCTTACTAATTTTTTATTGAATAGTATTCCACTGTATGGATTTACCACAATTTATATATCCATTTACAATTGAATTGCCTTTGCACCTTTGTCAAAAATCAGTTAACCATATCTATGTAGGTCTACTCTGGATTTTCAATGTTGTTCCACTGATCTACCTATGTGTCAATTCTTTTTCATCAATAGCGTACTGTGTTGGTTACTGTGGCTTTTTAGTAAGTCTTAAATCTGATTGTATAAATCTTTCAACATATTTTTTTCTAAATTGTTTTGGCTATTATAGTTTCTTAGCTTTTCCATATAAATTTTAAAAGTTTGTCTATTTCTACAAAAATAATCTTGCTAGGACTTATTGAGATTATGTTTATTGAGAGAAATGATAACTATACTCAGTCTTTCAATCCATGATCATATTATATATTTCATTTTTTTATTCATTTTCAATCATCTTTGATTTCTTTCATCAGTGTTTTCGTTTTCAGCATACAGATCCCATACATATTTTGTTAGACTTATACTTAAGCATTTATTATTTTTAAATTGGAGCTATTGTAAATGATGCTTTAAAAGATGTTTACAATTGTTCATTGCTAGTGTATAGAAATATGACTTATTTTTATATGCTAACCTTGTATACTGCAACCTTGCTAAACTCACTTATTATATTTAGGAATCTTTTTCTTTTTGTAGATTTCTTAGGATATTCTATGCAGAAAATCATGCCATCTTCAAACAGATAGTTTGCTTTATTTTTTCCTCTTTAATCCCTGTGTTGTTTATTTACTTTTCTTGCCATACTGCACTGGCTAGGACTTCCAGTAGTACATTAAACAAGTGGTGAAAGTGAAGGTCCTTGCCTTATTACCAATCTTAGGAAGAAATGGTTCACTTTCTCATCATTATGTCAGCTGTAGAAATTCTTTGTAGATGCCCCTTATTGAGATAAAGAAGTTTCCTTGTATTCCTAGTTAGTTCAGTGTTTTTATATATTACAGAGATGTTGAATTTTATCCAATACTTTTTCAGTATCTATTGATATGATCATATGGTTTTACTTCTTTAGTCTGCTAATATGGTGTATTACACTTACCAATTAATTCTCAAACATTAAACCAGCCTTGAATTCCCAGGATAAACACCTCTTGTTCTTGGTGTACTAATCTTTTTATATGTTGCTGGATTCAATTTACAAATATTTTATTGAAGATTTATATAAGTTTACAAGATATACTGTTGTGAAGTTTTATTTTTATGTACTGTCTTTGCACGATTTTGATATCAGGTTAAAAATGGCTGCATAAAATAAGTTGGGAAGTATTCTTTTATTTTCTGGAAGAGACTGTAGGGAACTGGTATCACCTCTCCCTGAAATTTTTGGTAGTATTTGTCAGGAAAACTATTTGGGCCAGTAGTTCGTTTTTGGAAGGCCACAAATACTATTCAATTTCTTCAATAGATATCATACTTTTCAGTTATCTATATCATCTTCAATGAATATTGGTAGTTTTTGTCTTTCAAGAAATGATCTATTTCAACTAAGTTGTCAAATTCACGTGCATAAAGTTGTTTCTAAAATCCCCTTATTAGCCTTTAAATGTCTGTGGCATCTGTAGTTATATCCCCTCCTTCATTCCTGATATTGGTATTTGCCTTCTCTTTTTTGGTCAGTCTGGTGAAAGGATTCTAATTTTTTATCTTTTTGAAAGAACCAACTTTTGTTTTTATTGATTTTCTCTATCATTTTTTCCATTTTCAGTTTCATAAATTCCTGTTCTTATCTTTTCCCCTTCCCTCTACTTTCTTTGGCTTTATTTTGCTTTTTCTAGTTTCATAATGTGGAACTTTAGATCATTTCCCTCTGAACAATGATTTAGTACATCTAACAAATTCTGAAACATTGCATTTTTTTAATGTTTATTTATGTATTTTCTTATTAGTCATCCATTTTATACACATCAGTGTATACATGTCAATCCAATGGCCCAATTCATCACACCACAACCCCCACACCCCGCCGCTTTCCCCCCTTGGTGTCCATATGTTTTTCCTCTACTTCTATGTCTCAATCTCTGCCCTGCAAACTGGTTCATCTGTACTATTTTCTAGATTCCACTTATATGTGTTAATATACGATATTTGTTTTTCTCTTTCTGACTTACTTCACTCTGTATGACAGTCTCCAGATGCATCCACGTCTCTACAAATGACCCACTTTCATTCCTTTTTATGGCTGAGTAATATTCCATTGTATATATGTACCACACCTTCTTTATCCATTCGTCAGTAAATGGGCATTTAGGTTGTTTCCAAGACCTGGCTATTGTAAATAGTGTTCCAATGAACACTGCAGTGCATCTGTCTTTTTGAATTATGGTTTTCTCTGGGTATATGCCCAGTAGTGGGATTCATAGGTCATATGGTAATTCTATTTTTAGTTCTTTAAGGAACCTCCATACTGTTCTCCATAGTGGTTGTATCAATTTACATTCCCACCAACACTGCAAGAGGGTTCCCTTTACTCCACACCCTCTCCAGCATTAGTTGCTTGTAGATTTTCTGATTATGCCCAATGTAACTGGTGCGAGGTGATACCTCACTGTAGATTTGCTTTGCATTTCTCTAATAATTAGTGATGTTGAGCAGCTTTTCATGTGCTTCTTGGTCATCGGTATGTCTTCTTTGGAGAAATGTCTATTTAGGTCTTCTGCCCATTTTTGGATTAGGTCTTTTTTTTTTTTAGTACTGAACTGCATGAGCTCTTTATATATTTTGGAGATTAATCCTTTGTCCGATGATTCATTTGCAAATATTTTCTCCCATTCTAAGGGTTGTCTTTTCGTCTTGTTTATGGTTTCCTTTGCTGTGAAAAAGCTATTAAGTTTCATTAGGTCTCATTTGTTTATTTTTGGTTTTATTTCCATTACTCTAGGAGGCGGATCAAAAAATATCTTGCTGTGATTTATGTCAAAGAGTGTTCTTCCTATGTTTTCCTCTAAGAGTTTTATAGTGCCCAGTCTTAAATTTAGGTCTCTAATCCCTTTTGAGTTTATTTTTGTGTATGGTGATAGGGAGTGTTCTAATTTCATTCTTTTCCATGCAGCTGTCCAATTTTCCCAGCACCACTTATTGAAGAGACTGTCTTTTCTCCACTGTGTATCCTTGCCTCCTTCATCATAGATTAGTTGACCATAGGTGCATGGTTTTATCTCTGGGCTTTCTATCTTGTTCCATTGATCTATTTCTGTTTTTGTGCCAATACCATATTGTCTTGATTACTGTAACTTTGTAGTATAGTCTGAAGCTAGGGAGTCTGATTCCTCCAGCTCCGTTTTTTTCCCTCAAGACTGCTTTGGCTATTCGGGGTCTTTTGTGTCTCCATACAAATTTTAAGATTTTTTGTTCTAGTTCTGTGAAAAATGGCATTGGTAACTTGATAAGGATTGCACTGAATCTGTAGATTGCTTTGGGTAGTAGAGTCATTTTCACAATATTGATTCTTCTAATCCAAGAACATGGTATGTCTCTCCATCTGTTGGTATCATCTTTCATTTTTTTCATCAGTGTCTTATAGTTTTCTGCATACAGGTCTTTTGTCTCCCTAGGTAGGTTTATTCCTAGGTATTTTATTCTTTTTGTTGCAGTGGTAGAGGGGAGTGTTTCCTTAAGTTCTCTTTCAGATTTTTCATCATTAGTGTATAGGAATGCAAGAGATTTCTGTGCATTAATTTTGTATCCTGCAAATTGACCAAATTCATTGATCAGCTCTAATAGTTTTCTGGTGGCATCTTTAGGATTCTCTATGTATAGTATCATGTCATCTGCAATCAGTGACAGTTTTATGTCTTCTTTTCCAATTTGCATTGCTTTTATTTCTTTTTCTTCTCTGATTGCTGTGTCTACGACTTCCAAAACTATGTTGAATAATAGGAGTGAGAGTGGACATCCTGCTCTTGTTCCTGATCTTAGAGGAAATGCTTTCAGTTTTTCACCATTGAGAATGATGTTTGCTGTGGGTTTGTCATATATAGCCTTTTATGTTGAAGTAGGTTCCCTCTATGCCCACTTTCTGGAGAGTTTTTATCATAAATGGGTGTTGAATTTTGTCAAAAGCTTTTTCTGCATCTATTGAGATGATCATATGGTTTTTCTTCTTCAATTTGTTAGTATGGTGTATCACATTGATGGATTTGCATATATTGAAGAATCCTTGCATCCCTGGGATAAATCCCACTTGATCATGGTGTATAATCCTTTTAATGTGTTGCTGGATTCTGTTTGCTAGTATTTTGTTGAGGATTTTTGCATCTATATTCATTAGTGATATTGGTCTGTAATTTTCTTTTTTGTAGTATCTTTGTCTGGTTTTGGTATCAGGGTGATGGTGGCCTCGCAGAATGAGTTTGGGAGTTTTCCTTCCTCTGCAATTTTTTGAAGAGTTTGAGAAGGATGGGTGTTAGCTCTTCTCTAAATGTTTGATAGAATTCACCTGTGAAGCCATCTAGTCCTGGACTTTTGTTTGTTGGAAGATTTTTAATCACAGGCTGAATTTCACTACTTGTGATTGGTCTGTTCACATTTTCTGTTTCTTCCTGGTTCAGTCTTGGAAGGTTATACCTTTCTAAGAATTTGTCCATTTCTTCCAGGTTGTTCATTTTATTGGCATAGAGTTGCTTGTAGTAGTCTCTTAGGATGCTTTACATTTGTGCCATGTATGTTGTAACATCTCCTTTTTCATTTCTAATTTTATTGATTTGAGTCCTCTCCCTCTTTTTCAAAATGAGTCTGGCTGATGGTTTATCAATTTTGATTATCTTCTCAAAGAACCAGCTTTTAGTTCTATTGATCTTTGCTATTGTTTTCTTTGTTTCTATTTCATCTATTTCTGCTCTGATCTTTATGATTTCTTTCCTGCTGCTAACTTTGGATTTTGTTTGTTCTTCTTTCTCTACTTCCTTAAGGTGTAACGTTAGATTGTTTATTTGAGATTTTTCTTGTTTCTTGAGGTAGGCTTGTATAGCTATAAACTTCCCTCTTAGAACTCCTTTTGCTGCATCCCATAGGTTTTTGATTGTCGTGTTTTCATTGTCATTTGTCTCTAGGTATTTTTTGATTTCCTCTTTGATTTCTTCAGTGATCTCTTGGTTATTTAGTAACATATTGTTTAGCCTCCATGTGTCTGTGTCTTTTTACGTTTTTTTCCCTGTAATTGATTTCTAATTTCATAGCATTGTGGTCAGAAAAGATGCTTGATATGATTTCAATTTTCATAAAATTACCGAGGCTTGATTTGTGACCCAAGATGTGATCTATCCTGGAGAATGTTCCGTGTGCACTTGAGAAGAAAGTGTAATCTGCTCTTTTTGGATGGAATGTCCTATAAATATCAATTAAATCTATCTGGTCTATTGTGTCATTTAAAGCTTGTGTTTCCTTATTAATTTTGTTTGGTTGTTCTGTCCTTTCGTGTAAGTGAGGTGTTAAAGTCCCCCACTATTATTGTGTTACTGTCGATTTCCTCTCTTATAGCTGTTAGCAGTTGCCTTATGTATTGAGGTGCTCCTATGTTGGGTGCATACATATTTATAATTGTTATATCTTCTTCTTGGATTGATCCCTTGATCATTATGTAGTGTCCTTCCTTGTCTCTTGTAACATTCTTTATTTTAAAGTCTATTTTATCTGATATGAGTATAGCTACTCCAGCTTTCTTTTGATTTCCATTTGCATGGAATATCTTTTTCCATCCCCTCACTTTCAGTCTGTATGTGTCCCTAGGTCTCAAGTGGGTCTCTTGTAGACAGCATATACATGGGTCTTGTTTTTGTACCCATTCAGCCAGTCTATGTCTTTTGGTTGGAGCATTTAATCCATTCATGTTTAAGGTAATTATCGATATGTATGTTCCTATGACCATTTTCTTAATTGCTTTGGGTTTGTTTTTGTAGGTCCTTTTCTTCTCTTGTGTTTTTCACTTAGAGAAGTTCCTTTAGCATTTGTTGTAGAGCTGGTTTGGCAGTGTTGAATTCTCTTAGCTTTTGCTTGTCTGTAAATCTTTTGATTTCCCCATCGAATCTGAATGAGATCCTTGCCGGGTAGAGTAATCTTGGTTGTAGGTTCTTCCCTTTCATCACTTTAAGTATATCATGCCACTCCTTTCTGGCTTGTAGAGTTTCTGCTGAAAGATCAGCTGTTAACATTATGGGGATTCCCTTGTATGTTATTTGTCGTTTTTCCCTTGCTGCTTTCAATAATTTTTCTTTGTCTTTAATTTTGGCCAATTTTATTATTATGTATTTCGGCGTGTTTCTCCTTGGGTTTATCCTGCCTGGGACTCTCTGCATTTCCTGGACTTGGGTAGCTATTTCCTTTCCCATGTTAGGGAAGTTTGCAACTATAATCTCTTCAAATATTTTCTCGGATCCTTTCTCTCTCTCTTCTCCTTCTGGGACCCGTATAATGCGAATGTTGCGCTTAATGTTGTCCCAGAGGTCTCTTAGGCTGTCTTCATTTCTTTTCATTCTTTTCTCTTTATTCTGTTCTGCAGCAGTGAATTCCACCATTCTGTTTTCCAGGTCACTTATCCGTTCTTCTGCCTCAGTTAGTCTGCTTTTGATTCCTTCTAGTGCATTTTTCATTTCAGTTATTGTATTGTTCAGTTCTGTTTGTTTGTTCTTTAATTCTTCTAGATCTTTGTTAAACATTTCTTGCATCTTCTCGATCTTTGCCTCCATTCTTTTTCTGAGGTCCTGGATCATCTTCACTCTCATTATTCTGAACTCTTTTTCTGGAAGATTGCCTATCTCCATTTCATTCAGTTGTTTTTCTGGGGTTTTATCTTGTTCCTTCATCTGGTACATTGCCCTCTGCCTTTTCATCTTTTCTATCTTTCTGTGAATGTGTGTGCAGTTCCTCAGGGTGCAGGATTGTAGTTCTTCTTGCTTCTGCTGTCTGCCCTCTGGTGGATGAGGCTATCTAAGAGGCTTGTGCAAGTTTCCTGATGGGAGGGACTGGTGGTGGGTAGAGCTGGCTGTTGCTCTGATGGGCAGAGCTCAGTAAAACTTTAATCCGTTTGTCTGCTGATGGGTGGGGCTGGGTTCCCTCCCTGTTGGTTGTTTGGCCTGAGGAGACCCAACACTGGAGCCTACCCAGTCCTCTTTGGTTGGGCTAAGGGTGGATTCTGGGAGGGCTCACACCAAGGAGTCCTTCCCAGAACTTCTGCTGCCAGTGTCCTTGTCCCTTGGTGAGCCACAGCTACCCCCCGGCTCTGCAGGAGACCCTCCAACACTAGCAGGTAGGCTTGGTTCAGTCTCCTATGTGGTCCTTGCTCCTTCCCCTGGGTTCTGATGCACGCACTACTTTGTGTGTGCCCTCCAAGAGTGGAGTCTCTGTTTTCCCCCGTCCTGCCGAAGTCCTGCAATCAAATCCCACTAGCCTTCAAAGTCTGATTCTTTAGGAATTCCTCCTCCCGTTGTCAGACCCCCAGGTTGGGAAGCCTGACGTGTGGCTCAGAACCTTCACTCCAGTGGATGGACTTCTGTGGTATAAGTGTTCTCCAGTTTGTGAGTCACCCACCCAGCAGTTATGGGATTTGATTTTATTGTGATAGCACCCCTCCTACTGTCTCATTGCAGCTTCTCCTTTGTCTTTACATGTGGGGTATCTTTTTTGGTGAGTTCCAGTGTCTTCCTGTTGATGATTGTTCAGCATTTAGCTGTGATTTCGGTGTTTTCGAAAGAGGGAGTGAGAACATGTCCCTCTACTCCGCCATTTTTAACCAATCACCCACCATCTTGAATCAATCTCCTGCATTTTCATTTTCATTCAGTACAAAAATATATATATATATTTTAATCAGTCATCAATTTTATACACATCAGTGTATACATGTCAATCCCAATCGCCCAATTCAGCACATAATTCAGCACATAACCATCCCCATCCCACCGCGGTTTCCCCCCCTTGGTGTCCATACGTTTGTTCTCTACATCTGTGTCTCAACTTCTGCCCTGCAAACTGGTTCATCTGTACCATTTTTCTAGGTTCCACATACATGCGTTAATATACGATATTTGTTTTTCTCTTTCTGACTTACTTCACTCTGTATGACAGTCTCTAGATCCATCCACGTCTCAACAAATGACTCAATTTCGTTCCTTTCTATGGCTGAGTAATATTCCATTGTATACATGTACCACATCTTCTTTATCCATTCATCTGTCGATGGGCATTTAGGTTGCTTCCATGACCTGGCTATTGTAAATAGTGTTGCAGTGAACATTGGGGTGCATGTGTTTTTTTGAATTACGGTTTTCTCTGGGTATATGCCCAGTAGTGGGATTGCTGGGTCATATGGTAATTCTATTTTTAGTTTTTTAAGGAAACTCCATATTGTTCTCCATAGTGGCTGTATCAATATACATTCCCACCAACAGTGCAAGAGGGTTCTCTTTTCTCTACACCCTCTCCAGCATTTGCTGTTTGTAGATTTTCTGATGATGCCCATTCTAACTGGTGTGAGGTGATACCTCATTGTAGTTTTGATTTGCATTTCTCTAATAACTAGTGATGTTGAGCATCTTTTCATGTGCTTCTTGGCCATCTGTTTGTCTTCTTTGGAGAAATGTCTATTTAGGTCTTCTGCCCATTTTTGGACTGGGTTGTTTGTTTCTTTAATGTTGAGCTGCATGAGCTGTTTATATATTTTGGAGATTAATCCTTTGTCCGTTGATTCGTTTGGAAATACTTTCTCCCATTCTGAGGGTTGTCTTTTCGTCTTATTTATGGTTTCCTTTGCTGTGCAAAAGCTTTGAAGTTTCATTAGGTCCCATTTGTTTATTTTTGTTTTTATTTCCATCACTCTAGGAGGTGGATCAAAAAAGATCTTGCTGTGATTTATGTTAAAGAGTGTTCTTCCTATGTTTTCCTCTAAGAGTTTTATAGTGTCTGTCTGGTCTTACATTTAGGTCTCGCATCCATGTTGAATTTATTTTTGTGTATGTTGTTAGGGAGTATTCTAATTTCCCTTAAGACTTTATCTTTGACCATGGATTATTTAGAAGTGTGTTGTTTAAATTAACAAATATATGAGAATTTTCTTGATATCTTTCTGTTATTGATCTCTAGTTAGTCCCATTATGGTCAGAGAACATATTCTGCACGATTTTTAATTTTTTTAAACTGTTAAGGTTTGTCTTATGACCCAGGATATGGTCTCTGATGGTGAATGTTCCATGTACATTTGAAGAGTGTCTTCTATTGTTATTAAGTAGAATACACTACAAATGTCAGTTAAGTCAATTGGGCTGATGGTATTGTTCAGGTCTTCTATATCCTTCTGGATTTTGTTTAATTGGTCTATAGATTACTGAGAGATGATTATAGAAGTCTTCAACTTTGTAGATTTTGCTATTTCTCTCTTTTCAGCTATATTAGTTTTTGTTTCACATATATTGAAGCTCTGTTATTAGATTAATTTACATTTAGGATTGTTCTGTCTTTTTATTGAATTGACACTTTTAGCATTATAAATGTCCCTCTTTAATCCTGGATAATCTTGCCACCACAAGCTTTCATTTGATAGTGTTTGGATGGCATCTCTCTCCCCCAACCCCCAAATATCAGTATATTTAAAGTAGACTTCTTCTACGCAGCACATAGCTGGGTCTTGTTTAGACCATTTACATTTAATGTAATAGTTGGTATAATTGGATTTAGGTCTATTGTTCTGTTATTTTCTGTTTGTTCCCTATGCTTAAAAAGAAAAAGCTTTAATAAATATAACTGACATACAATAAACTGCAAAGATTCGAAGTGTAGAATTTGATGTTTTGCTATATAAATACAATTGTGAAACTATCACCACAATCAAGAAAATGAATATATCCATCACCTCCAAAACTTTTCTCAGAACTCTTCATGATCTCTCTCTCCTGACATTCCAAATCCCCAGGCAACTGATAATTTTTATAATATAGATAATTTACATTTTTCAAGACTTTTATATAAAATGGGACTTTGTATTAAAATAAACTTTTTGAAAAGTTTTAGATTTACAGAAAAATTGCAAAGATAGTAGTATAGAGAGGTGCCATATACCCAACACCCAGTTTCCATTATCATTAACATCTTACATTAGTATGGTAGATTTGTACAATTAATAAATCAATATTGATACCTTATTGCTAACTAAAGTCCAAAGTTTATTCAGATTTCCTTAGTTTTTACCTAATGTCCTTTTTCTATTCCAAGATCTCATCCAGGATACCACATTACATTTAGTATTCATGTCTCCTTAGCCTCTTCTTGGCTGTGATGGTTTCCTCAAACTTTCCTTGTTTTGATGACCTTGACAACTTTGAGGAGTACTGGTCAGGTATGTTGTAGAGTATCCCTCCGTTGGTATTTGTGTGGTGTTTTTTTCATGATTAGCTGGGGTTATGGGTTATTGAGAAGACGACAACAGAAGTAAAGTGCCATTTATATCATATTGTATCAAAGTTACACACTATCAACATGGCTTATCACTGTGGATGCTGACCTTCATCACCTGGTTGAGGTAGTGTTTGTCAGGTGTCTTCACTGTATAATTACATTTTTTCCTCCCTTTCCACACTGTACTCTTTGGAATAAAGTCACTATGCCCAGTGCACACTTAAAGAATATGGAGTTTTACTCTACCTCCTTGAAGGAAGAGTGGAATTCCTCTGCCTGGGCAATGTGTCTCTTTTCCCCCATTTATTTATTTATTCATCATTAACAGCAATATGGACTCATGGATATTTATTTTATACTTTGGGCTCTAATCCAATACTACATTATTTTGTTGCTCAAATTATTCAAGCTTTGGTCATTGGAAACTCTTTCAATTGTCTCTATGTCCCTTTGACATATAATTGTGTGTGCGTGCACGCACACGTGCATGCATGTGTGTTTGAGCACTTACTTTCTACCACTATAAAATGGCCCATGCTCATTTTCTATACTTCCTGCCCCAGTCCCAGAATCAGCCATTTCTGCAAGAAGCCCTAGTTCCTTTTACTGGAGAATGGTATTAGAAACCAATACTTTGGAACTAGGTATGCTTGCTGCTACTGGGGTGTTGCTTCTAGGCCCTCTCAGCTTTCAGAACAGAGAAATATATGTGAATACTAACATGTATGTATACCCATATCTATAAGTATTTCTATATGTAACCACCTATGTCTATAGTAAGGTAAACGTAAGTTCTTCCTGGTATCGCCAACTCTAATTCATTACTGTACAATTCATTTTAGCTTCCTCCCCTTTCTTATCTGAAAACTCCCACTCCAACAGTGAGAAACCTAGCTTCCACCATCCACCATCTATTTACTTACTAGTTCAATTTTGGTATACACAGATGGCAATACCAGCATTGTGAACTTGATACAGTTAAAAACTTTATTCTCGTGGGAAATAACTTTATCAACTAGAGTACACTACTATGTAGTTTCTTTTGCCTCTACTATTAGAGTCTTCATTTATTTCCAAATTTACTTAGGTCAGCACCTATTGTGTCATCTTCAGTGAAGCTGTTTCATACATTTGTAATACAGTTAGATTGTTTTGTCACACTCTGCATTCATTCTTGGATTCCCCAACCTTCTAAATGATTTTTTAAAAATTTTGCATACATTAAAGTTTACTCTTTGTACTTTAAGTGATATGGGTTTAGACAAATACCTACTGTCATGTATCCACAATTTGTATCATACAGAATAGTCTACCACGTTAGTAAATCCCCTGTGCTTCCCTGATCCTTGGCACCTACTGACCTTTTTACCATTGCCAGAGTTTTGCCTTTTCCAGAATGTCATTTAACTCAAATCATATTCCATGCAGCCTTTTCAGACTGCTATCACTTAGTGTTATGCATTTAAAATTCATGCATATCTTTTTGTGGCTTCATAGTTCATTTTTTAATAATCACTGAATAATTTTCCATTGTATGGATGTACCACAGCTTGTTTAACCATTCACCTACTGAAGAATGTTTTGGTTTCTTCTAGTTTTTGGCAATCATGAGTAAAGCTGCTATAATCTTTCATGTGCAGGTTTTTGTGTGGACATAGTTTTTAAATCAGTATAATAAATTCCTAGGAGTGTGACTGCTGGATTGTATGGTAAGACTATGCTTAGCTTTGCAAGAAATTGCTAAAATGGCTGTACTATTTTTCATTACTACCAGCAATAAAAAGAGTTCCTATCGCTCTGTATCCTTGTCAGCAATTGTCAGTCAGTTTTGTGTGTGTGTGTGTGTGTGTTTAATCATTCTAAAAGATGTATAGTGGTATCTCATTGTTGTTTTAATATTCTTTAGTGACAAATAATATTAAGCATCTTTTCATATGCTTATTTGCCATCAGTATCTTTAGTGAATGTAGATATTTTTTCTTTTCCAGTACATGCATTTAAGTTTATAAATTGCCCTCTAAGCACTGCTTTTCCTAAATCCCCCAAATCTTGAGAAGCCGTATTTTGATAATTAAAAATTGGTTCAAAATATTTTAAAATTTCTTGAGACCTCTTCTTTTGGCTGCGTTGGGTCTTCATTGCTGCATGCGGGCTTTCTCTAGTTGTGGTGAGCAGGTGCTACTCTTCGTTGCGGTGCATGGGCTTCTCATTGCGGTGGCTTCTCTTGTTGTGCAGCACAGGCTCTAGGCACGTGGGCTTCAGTAGTTGTGGCATGCGGACTCAGTAGTTGTGGCTCGTGGGCCCTAGAGTGCAGGCTCAGTAGTTGTGGCGCATGGGCCTAGTTGCTCTGTGGCATGTGGGATCCTCCCAGACCAGGGCTCAAACCCGTGTCCCCTGCATTGGCAGGCGGATTCGTGACCACTGCACCACCAGGGAAGTCCCTGTTTTCAATTTCTAATTTAATTCCATTGTGGTCTGCAAATATACTTTGTATGAGTACTATGTTTTAAACTTGTTAAGGTGTGGTATATGGCCCAGAATGTGCTCTATCTTGGTGAATATTCCAGGCAAGCTGGAAAAGAATGTAGATTCTGTTGTTAAATGGCATATTCTGTTAATTAGATCAAGTTGACTGATTGATACTGTTGTTCAGGTCATCTACATACTTACTGATTTTCTGCCTGCTTGATCTATCAATTATCAAAACAGGGATGTTGAAGTCTCCAACTGTTGTAGTGGATTTGTCTATATCTCCTTCCAATTCTATCAGCTTTTGCCTTGTGTTTTGACACTCTGTTGTTAAAAGCTAATGTTTAGAATTGTTAAATCTTGGAGAACTGACCACCAAATCATTACGTTATATCTCTTTGCATCCCTCATAATTTTCATTGTTCTAAAATCTCTTTTGTCTGAAATTAATATAGGTACTCCAGCTTCCTTTTGGTTAATGATAGCATGGTATATCTTTCTCCATTCATTTCCTTTTTACCTGGTTCTTTATATTTAAAGTGAGTTTCTAACAGACAACCCATAGCTGAGTCTTTTTTTGTATATAAGGATCTTGTTTTTTAATCCACTCTGACAATCTCTTTTAATTGATGTATTTACACGATTCATATTTAAAGTGACTATTAACATAGTTAGATCAATATCCACTATTGTTTGTAACTGTTTCCTACTTGTTGCAGCACTTATTTTCTTTTTTCCCCTATTTTTCTGCCTCTTCTGATTTTAACTGACATTTTATATGATTCTATTTCATCTCCTCTCTTAAGATATTATACTTCTTTTTAGAGTTTTTTAGTGGTTGTCCTAGTGTCTGCAATATACATTTTTAACTGAATTAAGTCCATCTTTAAATAACACTATAATGCTTCACTTGTAGTGTAGCTACCTTATAATAGTGTATTTCTAAATCCTTTCTCCTATCCCTTATGACACTGCTGTCATTCATCTCACTTACCCATATTCTATAATCACCCTGTACATTGTTACTATTATTAAAGTTATCTTTTAGATCAATGATGAATAAAAAGATTTTATTTTACCTTCATTTTTTCTTATCTGATGCTTTTCCTTTCTTTATGTACATCCAAATTTCTAACCTATGTAATTTTCGTTCTCACTGAAGAACTTCTTTTATGATTTTTGCAGGACAGATCTGCTGGCAATGAATAACCTTCGTTTTTGTTTGTTTATATATTTTTTAAATTTTATTTATTTATTTTTCACTGTGTTGTGTCTTCGTTGCTGTGTGCAGGATTTCTCTAGTTGCGGTGAGCAGGGGCTACTCTTCATCGCGGTGTGTGAGCTTCTCATTGTGGTGGCTTCTCTTGTTGTGGAACACGGGCTCTAGGCATGCAGGCTTCAGTAGTTGTGGCGCGTGGGCTCAGTAGTTGTGATTCGCAGGCTTTAGAGCACAGACTCAGTAGTTGTGGTGCACAGGCTTAGTTGCTCTGCAGCATGTGGGATCTTCCCAGACCAGGGCTCAAACCTGTGTCCCCTGCATTGGCAGGCAGATTCTTAACCACTGCGCCACCAAGGAAGTCCCTAGCCTCCATTTTTGTTTGTCTGAGAGAGTCTTTGTCCTTCACTTTTGAAGGATAATTTCCTGGATATAGAATTAATTATAGGTTAGTGGGTTTTTTCTTTCAACTCTTAAATATTTTACTCCACTCTCTTCTTGCCTGCATGGTGATGAGAAGTCTGCCATAATTCTTATTCTGTTCTTCTTCAAGTAAGGTTTTCTTCCATCCCCCCTTTGACTTCTTTCAAGATTTTCTTAGTCTTTGGTTTTCTGCAGTATAAATATGATGTGCCCAGGTGCAGTTATTTTGGTATTTATTTTGCTTGGTACTTTTAAACTAAGCTTCCCAGGCCTGTATTTTGATGTCTGTCATTAATTTTATAATACTTTCTCTGCTATTATTACTTCAAATACTTCTTTTGCTCCTTTTCCTTCTCCTTCTGGTATTCCAATTATGCATATGTTACACTTTTCAAAATTGTCCCATAATTCTTAGATGTTCTGTTCTGGGGTTTTTTTTCCATTCTTTTTTCTCATTGTATTTCAGTTTAGCCAGTCCCTATTGATCTATCTTCAACCTCATTGATACTTTCCTCCGTTGTGTCCAATCTGTTGATGAGCCCATCAAAACATTTATTTCTATTACAGTGTTTTTTTACTTTTAGCATTTCCTTTTGTTTCTTTCTTAGAGTTTCTCTCTGCTCACATTACTCACGTGTTCTTGCATATTGCCTACTTTTTCTATTAGACTCTACATATTAATCATAGTCATTTTAAATTCCCTATCTGATAATTCCAACATCTACAATATTTGAGTCTGGTTCTGATGCTTGCTTTGCCTCTTCAGACTATTTTTTCTTGCATTTAGGCATGTCTTCTAATTTTTTGTTGAAAGTTTACCATGTAGCATTGGGTAATAAGAACAGAGGTAAACAGGCATTTACTGGGTGGATCTGTTTTGTCCAAGGAGGTGAGCTGTGTTTAATGTTTGCTATAGGTGTCAGAAGCTTCAAGTTCCCTTAGTATCCTTGTTTTGACTCTGGGCTTCCCTCAGTACTCCTCAGAGAGAGTCCATGCCTTGTAGCTATTCAGTTGTAATCCACTGTTCTTATACTGGAGCCCTGTTATACATCTGCATATTTTGTTTTTATCTTTTTTGGTGTTGGTATGAGGGTAAAGTGTGGGGGAGGAAAAGCATTCTACAATTTTAGGATTAAATCTCAATATTTTACTTGGCTTATTTCTCTGGGATGTGAACTTCATAGGTGTTTCTCCAGCAGTATAGCCCCCTTAAGATGAATTAGGAAGGCTGAGGGGGCTGGAGTAGGAGGGATGTCCACCTCAAACTGGGATATGGCTCTGGTAATATCTTTTCCCCCAGATATGCTCTGGGCATATTTCACAATGATTACCCGTCCCTCCTTCAAAAGCCACAAGGGGACCTTTTCCAGGATCTTCATCTTGAGAACCTGATGGTGTTCCTGGAGGTAAAACCCATGGGAGTATGAGGGCCTCCCTAAGACTGTTGCTCCCATGAGTTTCACACCCTCATGCAAGTCCATACTCAGCCTCCAGCAACTTATCAAAATTATCATTTAAATGTTCCTAACAATTTATGGCTCCAGTGGCTCCTGCTCTCTTGGTAAGCTGATCTCTGCTGCAACTCTCTAGATTTGCCTCACTCCAGATTTCAGGTTGGTGGTTGCTCCTATAAGAACAAGAGTGATGGGATTTCTCTGATAGTCCAGTGGTTAAGACTCTGTGCTTCCACTGCAGTGGGGCACGGATTCAATAGTCAGGGAACTAAGATCCTGCATTCTGCGTGGCACAGCCAAATAAATAAGTAAATAAAAGCTCTTAAAAATATTTAAAAAAAGAAACAGGAGTGATGACTTCTAGCTTTGTTATATGTCAGAGCTGAAACTATAAGTCTCTTACCTTCCTCTTTTATTCCTGTTTCCTTATTCCTGAATTCTTTTGGATTACTTGAATATTGCATATTTGTATAGTTGTGGGGTTTTTTGGTGTTGTTCTACAGATTACAATACATACTTCACTTTTCATAGTCTACTTAGAATTAAAATTTTACTTCAAGTGAAATTTATAAAGCTTATAAACATTTGGTTCCCTTTAAACTCTTCCTTTATATTGTAGTTGTCATGTATATACATCAACATACACTGGAAACCCCAAAAGATATTACAATTTTTTATTTCAACCATCATATTTTAATGAACCCAAGAGAAAAACTGTCTGTTATATCTATACAGATATTTACCATTTCTGTTGCTCTTCTTCCTTTCATGAAGTTCCAAATTTCTCTCCGGTATCATTTCTCTTCTGCCTGAATAACTTCCTTTACCATTTCTTTAAAACAGGACTTCTGGTGAAGAATTATCTTTGGTTTTAGTAATTTAATTATGATATATTTGGGTGTGGTTTTCTTGGTGCTTACTGAGCTTCTTGAATTTGTAAATGTATGTGCTTCACCAAACTTGGGAAGTTTTCAGCCATATGTCTTCATTTTATTCTGCATTAATCTCTTTCCTCCCCTACTATAATTTTAATGTGTCAATGAAAAAATGTTGCCTGCCATATCACTAAACAAAGGATGTTGCAGCCATCAAGCCATCACATTACAGCTGCCCTGACAGTGAGCCCTGAGGGAACTCAGGATAGAAACAGGTTGCCTCCTATCAAGCCATCAGCCACTGCAGCCACCTCCCAGTGGTGCACCCTGAGAAGACTCAGGATGAGACAGCACAGGATACTACCCCCAGGTAGCTGAGGTACATATCAAAGGAATGACTTCAATGAGCCCTGACTTTTGCATCTTCCCATACATAGAAAAATGCTAAATTCATTAACTTGAGGTGTCTGGTTTTCTTTAATTAACAGTGAACTTTTGATGTTCCTACTGCCTGGTTTTTGTTGCAAAAACTCCTATATATCCTGGCTCCTCCCTCACCTCTTCAAAGAGGTCTGAGAGGCTGCGACCCAGGCTTAAGTCCGGTTTTGTGTGCCAAATAAAACTTAATTCTCAACTTTTAGGTTGTGCGTTTTTTTCAGTCAACAAATGATGTGTGTATTAGAAGTTTTTATATTGTTCCACAGGTCCCTAAAGCTCTGTTCTTTTAAAATTATTGTTTTCTGTTTTTTACATTAGAAAATTTCTTCGGACCTTCTATACTAATTCACTCTTTCCTCTGTCATCTTATTCTCTCTCAGAGCTTTAGGCAGCTGTACAGTCACTGTTGCTCCCACCACTGCCACAGGAGTACAGTTTTAGGAGTGTGTCTTACTCAGAGACAGGACCAGGAAAAACAAACAGAATTTCCCTCACTTGTTCCTTCCTGAAGAAGCTTCAGTTCTGGGATTCAGACTGCCTTGAATCTAAACTGGGAGATGTGGGAGGAAACAGAAAAACAAGGAAATTCACTACTGTATCTCTCTCCCAAGTTTGGGTTTCCATCCCCAGTCTGCTTGCTATTATTTACTTTTCAAAGTCTTCCCATAACTACATCATGTGTTCTGTTCAACGATTTTACGTGTAATCAGTAGGACAGATAGGGTGATGTGTGCTTATTCCATCTTAATTGGAACTAGAAACCAATTTCACCACTTTTCATTTTAACAATTTAATAATCAATTTATAAACAAAAAATTTAAAGGATACAGCTAGATTTTCAATATGCTCCACCTTGATCTCAGTGTAAAATTAACAAACATGTCCTCTAAATAAACCCACAGTAATGCTGTAGTATTTTGTTACTGTACTTCATGTGACAAAAAAGTTAAATGCACATATTTCTTTGAAAAATATGATTTTTATATAAAATTTAATAATTACTATTAATAACAAAGACGGTGCCATCAGTAATATGGAATTAACTTACACACTTGGCAAACTGATATATTTTCAAATATATAAACAAAATTACATGATCCTACTCCATATTTTTCATTCTTAGGCTATCCATAACATCTAATATAACACAAAAATCTCAATGTATAACAATCTAAAAAAGTTTATAATCTTGCTAAATAGTAAGTAATAAGATAAATTAATACAAGATACAAAGACAGTATTTATTTTACTAATCCACATCAAAAGAGAAGTTGAAGCTTATTTGAATCTTGAAATATTAATGTAAGAATATATAATTGCTCAAAACATATGTTCTACATTGAAAGAGAAACATTCTGTAATTTCTTTCTCAAGATTTTAAACTGCTTTATTCAGATATTTGAGTCTGGAATACACTGTCCAATATGGTAGTCACTAGCAACATGTGGCTGTTTAAATTAAAATTCATTAAAATTCAACAAAATTGAACTCCGTTTTTCAATTACACTAGTTATATATCAAGTGCTCAATAGCCACATGTGGCTAGTGGTTACCTTTTAAATAGTGTAGATATAGAACATTTCCATCATCACAGAAAGTTCTATTAGACAGAACTGGGCAACAGGAACATCCAAAATTTTATGCAAGCACAGTTCCTGAGATAGCTATAGGCCAGAACTGTGTTAGCCCTTATTAGTTTATGCTTATGGTGAAAAGAATTTTACATTATTATTTTTGTAAACACGAACTTCTTATTTTAAATTTCCCAGTTGGAAGTATTTTTAGGAGTTATGTATGTCATTATTTATTTGAACCATGATTTCATCAAGCCATATATTTGATTTGATTCAAGGCTTACTGAGGAGATACAAAATGACTTAAATTTTAAAATAATAGATCTTCCTCAACTAACTATGGGGTTACACTCCAATAAACCCATTGTAAGTTGAAAATGTATTTAATACACTTAACCTACCAAACAACATAGCCTACCTTAAACGTGCTCAGAACATTTACATCAGTCTACAGTTGGGCAAAATCATCTAACACAAAGCCTACTGTATAATAAAGTATTGAATATCTCATGTAATTTCTTGAGTACCATATTGAAAGTGAAAAACAGAATGGTTGTATAGGCACAGAATGGATGTAAGTGTATCAGTTGTTTTCCCTCATGATGGTGTGGCCAACTGTGAGCTGTGGCTTGCTGCCGCTGCCCAGCATTACAACAGAATACCGTACCCGCATACTGCTAGGCTGGAAAAAAATGGAAATTCAAAACTTGAAGTACAGTTTCTATTGAACGCATATTGCTTTTGCACCATCATAAAGTTGAAAAATTGTAAGTCAAATCATTGTAAGTCAGGGGACCGTCTGAACAAGAAAAAGGAAGAAAAAGTAATGACAAAACGTGTTTGATTAAATACCCAGGATCAAAAGATATAGGAAAAAAGATGGTAAGAGTTCTATTATCTTAGCTGATTACCCACTTAACCACTGAATAATGATAGGTATACTGATAATACTAAACAAAACTGCTGATAGATACTACTTTTCTTAAAACAGTTCTGAATAGAAGATTTGAAGAGAATACTGGAGATGGGAAGAACTGTGGACACTGCGATTCAAGTTAGTTATTTCTATGAATTAACTGTCTTCCTTCATGCCGAGTATTTTAAAGAAACTACGATCTGTTATACTTGCTGATAGATGAGTTTATGACACTTTTAAACTAGTCAGTTATCTCAATAATCCTTGGTTTTCTCTTCTGCAAAACAAGATTATTAATACTTTCCCTGACTATATCACTGGTTTTATGTGTGACTCAAGTAAGATGATGTAAGTGAAACAGCTTTGTAGATTGTAAATATTATAAAAATACAGACTGGTATTACATTAACACATTTGATTAATAACACACTGCTATTATTTACTTAGATTAAGGAAGGTCAAAGTATACTTCAGCATCATTTTTTAATGTCTAAACACTGGAAGCATTCAAACACCAAAATATACAAATAAGATTTTTTGAAACTATTGTGTTATAATATTGCAGTGTCTCTATGAGAAAGCAGTGGGTGTGCCATAACAGTCAATTTATGCAGTTTGGACAGAACACTGTAGATGTGACTGGACATTCCAGTGACATCAAGGCAATATTGCTCTTAAAATATGAAAGGTGTCAGTTCATTGTGTCCCATACTGCCTAATATATCTTGTATACAAGACATTCTTTTTAAAATTATGCTTTTTAGAAGGTAAGGTACCTATATTATGAAAATAATTTTAATGAAAAATAGATTAGGTTCTAAACAGTCCTGGGCAAAGCCTTTTGTTTGCATAATGAAAATTTTTGCAAATCGGTTTTCTTTAAATAAAAAACTCCCATTGAACATATATGTATCTTTATAATTTTATGGTATAAAAATAGGAAATGTTAAATTTTATTCAAAACATGAAATGTTTTCACTGAAAGTACTTTTAAAACAAACTAATAAATCTCCAGATAGGAAAAGAGTCAATACAGACAATTCAATGTGTTATTAAAATAACTTTTCGAAAGTCAGAGTCCAACAGGGAATAAGAACTAAATTTGCTGTGTACAGCTATCAAATATAAGAACAAACAAAAGAAGAAAACCACAAAATTTTCATTTATATCATAGTCAGACACAGTAAACTAGTTCAGTAATATACTAGGAATAACTAAATATTTATGGTAAATGATTGTTTTCGAACAATTTTTAACAAAGTAACCCTACTGATACCCTAACCCAAACGCATTTGTGAAATACTTCTCACATACCAAGGAACTCCAGCCACTTGATCTATATGGAAGACACCACAGCAAATATAAAGTTTGACCATTTTAAAACCCTAACATTCCTGACTATTAGTATGTTCAGCTTAAGGGAATTTAAAGGACTAAGGAAACTTTAAAGCACCATAAAGAGTAGAAAGGTGAGTTCAGTGTATACTAGGTATTGAGGAAAATGGAATGGAATATGTGAAATTTGAAAAGGGTCTTGGAGGACAGGTAGAATTTAGATAGGCCAGAAAAAGTAATAAGGCTAATTCAAGAAGATAAAACTATATGAATAAAGGCTTAAAGGTAAGAATAAATATGACATGCTCTATTCCTCCCATTTACTCTCCTTTTCACGTTAAGAAACAAAGAATACAAGAGAAGATATGATAGAAATTAATTGCAGGGAGAGGGCTACTTTGTATAGAGAGGTCAAAAATGTCTGAGGAACATGACTTTTTTTTGAGTTGTATGACCTGAAGTATTAATAAAAGAAGCAAGTTGAGGGAAGATGGAAGAAGAGTACACCAGGCAGAAGGAACAATGAATTAAAGACTGAAAGAAAAATGAGGAGAAACAGTATAACTACTGGGCAGAGAATGGATTGGGAAATGGTCTAAGTTTAGCGTAAGAGTAGAAGCAGAGAAAACCATTGAGACTACTGTTAACAGTCCAGGCAAGAGATGGCAGCCATTTGAACTGAGATAGTGGTGGGAGAGAGAGAAATGGACAAATTTTATATATATTTTGGAAAAATAGGGAGATTTGCTGATAGTTTGAATCTAGAGAATGAATAAAAGGAAGTTATCAAAAAACATTACCTATGTTTTTGGCTTGAGCATCTGGGTAAATAGTGATACCAATTACTAAGAGGAGGAAGGGTGAAGAAGGAAGAGGTTGGAAGGATGTTCTAATAATGAAAGATTTTCTTAGACATGTATTAGACATCAAATTGGAGATTCCAAAAAGAGCTGGATATGAGTCTAGAACACATTACTGTGTTTTTAATTTTATTTTAATTATATGCATATCTGTTATCAACTGTTTTATATTTCTGGTTGTCCAGGGAAAGAAAGAATGGCTTAATTTAACTATTAAATAAATCCTCCTCTCAATGGTGACTGTGAGTCTGATATGCATTCCAAAGGTCAGTCTCTCTGTACTTCCTCTTCTCTCCAAACTCCCGACGTCTTCATTCTGACTCTCATCATATTTGTCATACTACTAAAACGCGATTCCAGGTCATTCCCAAGAAAAACAAACTCAAGTGATTTCCCATGGCCCACAAAATCCAAACCCCTAGCATAGTAATCAAGGACCTTTGCCAATTTTCAACAGGCCTCCATTTAGCTCCACTTCACCAATTTATATCTCAACAATAATACTACTAAATTAACTGCCATTTCTTGAGAACAAAATGCCCTTTCCTAACTTTATGTCTTTGCATACACAATCTCCCACTTTGGTTCAAAAACCATACTTGAAAGCTAACAGATTTGTGATAGGCAGAATCCTCCTTCCCTCCCCCAATTTGTTCCATCTATTCCTTGGAACCTGTAAATATGTTACAATACATGGCTAAAGGAATTTTGCAGATATAATTAAGGTTACTAATTAATGACCTGAAAATAGATTCTGGTAGATTATCTAGGTGGGCCCAATCTAATCACATTAGCTCTTAAAAGCAGAGAACTTTCTCCAGCTTGAAGCAGAAGAGAGCCAAGGCAAAAAACTGTCAGATTGCAAGCATGAAAATGATTCATTGCACTGCTGCTCGCTCTGAAATATCAGGTTCCATATGCAAGGACTAGAGAGAGGCCTCTAGGAGATAAGGGCAGCCCCAAAATGACAGATGGCAAGGAAACAGAGAACTCAATCCTAGAATCAAAAGAAACGGTATTCTGCCAAAATATGAATGAGCTTGGAAGTAGATTCTTCCCCAGAAACTGCAGATAAGAGCCTGTAAGAATGCTGACTTACAGAATTGTGAGATAATAAATAGGTATTGTTTTTAACTGCTAAACTTATGGTTATTTGTTATAGCAGCAATAGAAAGCTAATACCAGACTTAAATGTAATAAGGTGACAGGGGTGGGAAAAGTGGGATTCTATTTCCAGAGTACTAAAATATATGAAGTACGAAAATATAAAACTTCTAATCATGGTTGATGCAGGCACTCTCTCCCTCTAGCCCTTTAGTTCTTTATGGTAATTAGAACCTTCCCATGGACTCACTACTGACTCATTAGCCAAGACTATATCCAGGCAGCCCAGTATCTAAATTTCCATGTAAGGACTTTCTAAATACCTGGAACAGAAATAAAGAAGATGAAAATTATCGCCTCAACTCCCACTACCACTATACAAATGGAGTCACTCTTTTCACTCAAATTAGAGTCCTCATCAGTGTAGACAAGGGCAAGCTCCAGGCCTCAGGTATTTGACTTCCACCAGGGTAGATCTGGCTCCACAGAATAGGGAGGTGAATGTAGTGAGCTATAGGCTCAGAGAGCAGCACTGCAAATATCCACCCAGAAAAATACAGTTTACCTTTACCTAGAATTACCATGATGGAAACCTGGTCTTCCCCACTAAAGTACAAATGCTTGAAAATCTCATTCTTCAGGGAATGTGTGACAAAGCATTCTGGATATGAAAGGCAGTATAGCAGTACTAATATGAAATGTTAGAATGTACAGATAAACCAGTAGTCCAAAAAAATCAACATAAAAGTTCCATTTATGTAAGATGACTTTCTCCTGGTAAATTCCTACTTGTTACTTAAAGTCTAATATTATTTCCTCTATTCTAGCTCCAAAAATGTATTAATACCCACATTATTGTACTGACCGCACTGTACAATAACTATATGCTTATACTTCTAACTCTTCTTTGAACTTCTCCCATAATTTTCTACCTCTAGAATCTAACACAATGGTAATCACACAGTAAACATTCAATAAATGTTTTAGAATTGATTAAATTTTTAGAGCACCAGAGCTCTTTTTTGAGATAATTTTAGGTTTCTCAAGTCAAAGATGAGTCTCACACGGAAACAGAGGGCCTTTATTAGGCGCCGGTATATCACATATATTTCTACACTACTTTAGAAGACTATTTCCACTATCTTCAATTTTTCTATTTTTTAAAATACTGGATATAAAACTGTAAGAAAATATAAAACATTGTCTAGCATATTTTGGAATCTGCTTACTTATAAATTATATAAAAATATGTAATATATTCTGAATTTTGTCAGATTGATGATAATGCTAACTTCTTAGGCATTGTTCTAAGCATTTTATATGAAATAACATATTTATTCCTCACAACAACCCACGTTTGAGTATTATTATCGAATTTTCCAGAGGTACAGAGAGGTAAAGTATGTTATAAAAGGTGACAAAATTGCAATATTCTATATTAATTCCTTCTCCCTACCTTCCCCCAAGAAGTATATATTTTTTAAAAATGAATTACATTTTCTAAAGTTTTAAGCCTTTACCAAAATCTTTTTTTTTTAAACATCTTTATTGAAGTATAATTGCTTTACAATGGTGTGTTAGTTTCTGCTTTATAACAAAGTGAATCAATTATACATATACATATGTTCCCATATCTCTTCCCTCTTGCATCTCCCTCCCTCCCACCCCTCTAGGTGGTCACAAAGCACCGAGCTGATCTCCCTGTGCTATGTGGCTGCTTCCCACTAGCTATCTATTTTACATTTGGTAGTGTATATATGTCCATGACACTCTCTCACCCTGTCACATCTCACCCCTCCCCCTCCCCATATCCTCAAGTCCATTCTCTAGTAGGTCTGTGTCTTTATTCCCATCTTGCCACTAGGTTCTTCATGGCCTTTTTTTTTTTTCCCTTAGATTCCATATATATGTGTTAGCATACTGTATTTGTTTTTCTCTTTCTGACTTACTTCACTCTGTATGACAGACTCTAACTCCATCCACCTCATTACAAATACCTCCATTTCATTTCTTTTTATGGCTGAGTAATATTCCATTGTATATATGTGCCACATCTTCTTTATCCATTCATCCAATGATGGACACTTAGGTTGCTTCCATGTCCTGGCTATTGTAAATAGAGCTGCAATGAACATTTTGGTACATGACTCTTTTTGAACTATGGTTTTCTCAGGGTATATGCCCAGTAGTGGGATTGCTGGGTCGTATGGTAGTTCTATTTGTAGATCCAAATTCTTTTTTGAATAAATGAAAACAGACTGAAGAGTCATAAAACCAAGGGTATAAAATACTAAGATTTCATTAGCAGTCACATGGTTTCTGCTTTTATTTTAGAGCTTTGATAAGTGATTACTGAACCCAACATTACTTTCTCTATAAGAACTTAGGAGCAATTTCAAAAACTTAGATTTCTCTATCATTCTCCAAATAATTTTCTTATTGTGACTATGATAAATAGCTAACAAACTTGATATAGTTTTAATATCAATGGAAAAGCAGTAGTAGTTGTAAGTACATACTGTTAGCGGAAACAACCCGACACATCATCATGGGGTAAGCTATTCCAATAAACTCTGACACATTTAGAATTAAGAAATAATCATGAGCCTAAGGCACTAGAACTACATTATAGCTTAACTTGACTTCAGTTGTAACCTCCCAGGCCCCAAAATAAATGATCTGGTGCCAACAATAGCAGGAACAGTTAGATGACACTCAATTCATAGCACTATAAGATACGGAGTCAGCCAGAAGGTGGCAGAATGAGGCCACTTAGGATCCACATACAAATCCAGAAAAATCTTTTTGTTATCATTACCTTAGGTTTTAGCAGTACACAAAAATCACAATTTTAGATCCTTATACAAGTAAGAATTTTATGTACTAGAGATATGCAAGAGCATTATTTCATGTATACAAATCAAACTATAAATTTCCCACATAGACTACCATAGTAGAAACGAATCCCCATTCTCCCTTTTGATAAATCTTCCCTATTTCCACAACGCTATGAAAAATGAAGTCCTCCAAAGTCCCCCATATTATTCCAATATCACATCTGAATTCTTTAATGAAGAATTACTACTAAATGTTTTATCATGTAATATATTTAATTTCATAAGTTCAATCATAGTTACTACATAGTGGCAAAGTGAAATCTTTTACAAAATCTCATATAACTTTAAAGAAAACAATTGTCTTTATACTGGGTTTTTTAAATGGGGTTTAAGCACTATGGTTTAATATATGGAAGGTAAACCACATTATTCTTTGTATTGCATTTGACTGTTTACAATAGATGTTTACTTTTGCATTCCTGTACCTATCATAGGACCTAGAACACATAAGCAGGATTTCAAGGAGAAAACAGAGGGATAAAAGCAATTAAGCAGATACCTAAGACATCAATCTGTACTAAAATGGTTCTCTTTATTTTTCCATCAGGTGACCAGCCCCTTCAAACTGAACACAAAACAATAGGTGCTAATTGCCCTCAGTTAAGGACCAGGCTACCTACAGAGACAAACTAACAGATCATCAAACCAGATATGCCAACATTAGCCAATTTACATCAGAAGTAGAGGTTGAAGAGTCCTGGAGAGAACTGTAGTGAATCAAGTTGTGAGACAGGCAACACCATTTAGGAGAAGAGGTGTTTCACCCTCACCTCAAATCAAATGAGGTGCTTCTAGGGAACCACTCAGAGATTTGACATTCTCTCGAGTCCACAGTAGTTAGGGGCTGCTATGGGGGACTCACCAAATGTACCAAATGTAGATACTTAATGGTGCATGAAGCCACCTAGGCCCAGTGGCAGAGTAAAGACTTGTTAGAGCTCCATTTGCAATGGCAGGGAAAATGCATCTCTGTCCTTTGGATCTCAGAAAAAGGCACATGAGCAAAGGAGTCATAAGTGGCCAGCCAGAGGAGACGCCTTCCCTCATAAAGAGAACAAAAACCCAAGATCGACTGCAGATTTACTGTGAAGCTAAAGAAGCTTAAAATTCAGAAAACGAGTCGGGGTCAGGGAGGGGGATTCTAACACCCTGGGAGAGACTCTTAGCATTGTGTTCACAGGCTATACGCTTTTGTAAGATTTGCAAAAGATACTTTAACTACAATCCATTAAAACTGTTCTTTTCATTCCAACTTCCCCTCCTTCACACTTCCTATTATGTCAGGTGCTAAAAGAATGGCTGCAAGCATTTTAGAGACTTTGCTAAGGGGAAATTGAGATAGGAATATGCCATTCTAGCTGCAATTGGGAAGAAGTTTTAGAATTTTTCAATAAAAAAGAAATTACGGACTCATGATTTGAACGTATTTGAAGAATACCTCGTTTTTCATCTTTAAATTTATGTATTTAAAAAAATAAGATAAAACTTAGATAAAAACATAATGGAATATAAAAACAAAGATGAAAAAGAGCTATGAAATCAACAAAATTATTCTTATTTAGAAAGGTGAATCACAACAAAAATTTTTCTGGATCAAACAAAAGCACTAAATTATTATTTTTGTTTGTTTTATTTTTTTATACAGCAGGTTCTTATTACTTATCTATTTTATACATATTAGTGTATATATACCAATCCCAATCTCCCAGTTCATCCCACCACCACCACCCCCACAAAGCACTAAATTATTAAAAAGAAAAAAAATTCTAAATAAAAATAATGAATAGGTACTTTGTTTCATAATCAAATTAATGAAGAGAATAAAATATTTTTAAGTTTCTTGCTGATTGGACACAAAATTCTAACATTGATAGAGATACCTAAAATTCATAATAGCCAGTACAATGAGGACACTGAAGAAAAAATGATTAATGAACATTGTTAGTTCGAAAATTAAGATTAATTATTGCCAAGAAAACCAGAAATGTCCTGAAACCTTACAGTTCATATACGAAAGAAATCTGTCAGCCACCAGTGTATGGTGGTGTTTCTTCAACCACAGAAGACACACATGTGGGAACCACTGGAATAGAGCTGAGAGTGGTAGACCTCACTACTCTATTTCATTGAATCTAAGACTACCAATTGTAAGAATCATCATCATTTATATACCACTAAGAAAGAAAAAAGAAAGTGCAATTAAACTACAAGATAATGCTTTGTTACAATTTTTATTTTTCTTTAAGAGAAAAGGCAAAATAGGGGAGTTATTATTTTTGTTTGGGTATTTAATCTTGGTTATCAGTGAAACATAGGTTCTTGCTATAAAATGTGTGCAGAGAAGAACAGGACTGGAACCCAGGAGATTTTGTGGGGATATATTCTTATAATTTCCATTGAGTGGTGAAAAGGATAGGTTACTTCAGCAATCCAACATAGAAAACACTATCAAGGTCTCAATAATTCAAGAATGATGGTCTGAACTACAATTCTGAACAACTATCCTAGAATAGAACCCCGTCTAGTTTATATACTGACAGAGGGAACAACAATGAAGGAGCTGTGGAGATGTTACATACGCATACACACACTCACCCCCATCGCAACTTCTAGACAGAACGACAAGGACTATTGCAGCTACTCATAAATACCACCTTGTTCTGGTATGTGTACACATATGTATGTATGTATATATCTAACACATCAATATCCTTCTTCCCGTTCCTCAGTAATTTTATATAAGGTATGTTAGTGGTTGTGGACTTTATAATTTAGCACAGGGTAGCAGAAAATTACACTGATATTATGACTAAATGAGTATCATCCAGAGATTGATACAGGGACTGACGGAATTTTGAGTCTCTCCTTCCAGATAGAAGTTGAGTGTGTTTTCATTTATATGAAGGATAGTAGCATTAAATCCAGATGTAGCATACTGTGATTACCATTATGTACGGAAATGTCAGTAGAAGGGTATATGTAGGTGATGAACAGTCAAAGGAGCAGACTGTATTGGATGTTGCTAATTGGTTCATGCAACATCCTTTCCATTCTATAATAACAGGCAAGGCTAAAAACTTTAAAATGTATTTGCTTTTTTCCATCTTTTCCAACTATAATAGTAGAAGCTAGAAAGCTATAAAATATACTTCCTGGACTTCCTATTCCTAACATTGGGGATGCAAATAAAGTTCTCCCCATTAGATGTCCTTCTATGATATTTGGAAGATAGAAACAGGACCCTTTAAGAGCAGGTAGATAATGAGAAGTGAATTCCCAACTTGCTCAACTGAAAAAGTGAATAACATTGTAAGTGGTTTGAAAAACACTGTCAAATTTTATAAGCAAGATTATTGTTGAATAAGAACCAAAAAAGGATGGCAAGTGTGTCACATGTGAATATAAGATGTTTAAAGTATTATAATCTGGATTATTATAGCCCCCATCAATAAAATACCATGATCCCTAAGTTCCCTCTGTTTCCAGGCAGAATCCTAGGTTTTCCTACTGTGGTCACTGATGCTCTGTTCCAAAGGTCAGTGACCTTGATGGTGAGCTGTTGTTCTGCTCTTGCTGCTCCTCAGGTCTGCTTTGGGCTTTCAGGGTTATCACTGCCACTTTTCAGACTTTTTTTCACTTTTACATTTTCTTTTTTCTTTTTTTTTTTTTTTACAGCTTTACATTAGCTAATCAAAGAAAAGGATGTTTTATATTTGTTTCTTAAATTTGGTTTTTTTCCTCATCCTTACTCCCACCATCCAGAAATACCACTATTTATATTTTGGAATACTTGCTTCAAGTCCATTTTTCTGTTTATAGTTTTTTAAAAAATAAATTTATTTATTTATTTATTTTTTGGCTGCCTCGGGTCTTCGTTGCTGTGTGCAGGCTTTCCTAGTTGCGGCGAGGGGGCGCCACTCTTCAGTGCGGTGCGCGGGCTTCTCATTGTGGTGGCTTCTCCTGTTGCGGAGCACAGGCTCTAGACACACGGGCTTCAGTAGTTGTGGCACGCAGGCTCAGTAGTTGTGGCTCACAGGGTCTAGAGCACAGGCTCAGTAGTTGTGGTGCACAGGCTTAGTTGCTCCGCGGCATGTGGGATCTTCCTGGACTAGGGCTCGAACCCGTGTCCCCTGCATTGGCAGGTGGATTCTTAACCACTGCGCCACCAGGGAAGCCCCCTGTTTATACTTTCAAAAATTATATAATTTTGAATGTAGTATCTACTTAGAAATTAGATTATATACGATACTGAAGGCCCTCCTGATTTCTATCCTCATCCTGATTCCCCTGCTCTGCTCCCTAGAAGCAACCACTATTCCAAATTTACTTGTAGCCTTAAATTTTCTTTTTTTATACTTTTACATATATTTCCACAGATATCATATATACTAAATTTTTAATATACCTGAATGGTATCATGCTCTGAATACCTGTTTGCAAGTTACTTATTTCATATGTACCATATTTTACTTAGCTATTTCTCTACTGATGGGCCCTTATGCTATTTCAGTTTCCATTATTACAAAGAATGTGATAATGAACATCGTGATCTTCCTCCCTCTCCCCTCTCCCCTCCTCTCTCTCTCTTCCTCTCTCCCCTCCCCTTTCTTTATTTCTCCTAATAAAATACTTCTGGTCTTAATTTCCTCCAGCAATCCTTCATGCAAGTGTTGGCCCACCATCTTAGGTTACAATGTTTATAAAGTGCCCAGCTATTAATCATGTTTAACAGTTTTACTGAGATATAACTTACATACCATAAATTAACCACTTTTAAGTGTACAATTCAGTGGCATTTTTTTTAACATCTTTATTGGAGTATAATTGCTTTGCAATGTTGTGTTAGTTTCTGCTGTATAACAAAGTGAATCAGCTACATGCATACATATGTCCCCATATCCCCTCCCTCTTGCGTCTCCCTGCCACCCTCCCTATCCCACCACTCCAGGGCATCACAGAGCATAGAGCTGATCTCCCTGTGCTATGCAGCGGCTTCCCACTAGCTATCTATTTTACATTTGGTAGTGTGTATATGTCAGTGCTACTCTCTCACTTCGTCCCAGATTATCCTTCCCCCACCCCATGGCTTCAACTCCATTCTCTACGTCTGCATCTTTATTCCTGTCTTGCCCCTAGGTTCATCAGAACCATTTTTTTTTTTTTGATTCCGTATATATGTTAGCATACAGTATTTTTTTCAATTTAAGACTTACTTCACGCTGTATGACAGACTCTAGGTCCATCCCCCTTACTAAAAATAACTCAATTTCGTTTCTTCTTACAGCCGAGTAATATTCCATTGTATATATGTCCCATATCTTCTTTATCCATTCATTTGTTGATGGGCACTTAACGTTGCTCCCGTGTCTTAGTTACTGTAAATAGTGCTGCAGTGAATATTGTGGTACATGACTCTTTTGAATTATGGTTTTCTCAGGGTATATGATGAGTAGTGAGAATGCTGGGTCATATGGTAGTTCTATTTTTAGTTTTTTAAGGAACCCCCATACTGTTCTCCATAGTGGCTGTATCAATTTACATTCCCACCA
Source organism: Eubalaena glacialis (assembly GCF_028564815.1). Lineage (NCBI taxonomy): Eukaryota > Metazoa > Chordata > Mammalia > Artiodactyla > Balaenidae > Eubalaena > Eubalaena glacialis. The sequence goes on from NC_083718.1 coordinate 121,272,436, forward strand.
ACAGTGCAAGAGGGTTCCCTTTTCTCCACCCCTCTCCAGCATTTATTGTTTGTAGATTTTTTGATAATGGCCATTCTGACCGGTGTGAGGTGATACCTCATTGTAGTTTTGATTTGCATTTCTCTAATGATTAGGGATGTTGAGCATCCTTTCATGTGTTTCCTGGCAATCTGTATATCTTCTTTGCAGAAATGTCTGTTTAGGTCTTCTGCTCATTTTTGGATTGGGTTCTTTGTTTTTTTGATATTGAGCTGCATGAGCTGCTTGTATACTTTGGAGATTAATCCTTTGTCAGTTGCTTGGTTTGCAAATATTTTCTCCCATTCTGAGGGTTGTCTTTTCATCTTGTTTATGGTTTCCTTTGCTGTGCAAAAGCTTTTAAGTTTCATTACGTCCCATTTCTTTATTTTTGTTTTTATTTCCATTTCTCTAGGAGATGGATCAAAAAAGATCTTGCTGTGATTTATGTCATGGAGTGTTCTCCCTATGTTTTCCTCTTAGAGTTTTATAGTGTCTAGCCTTACATTTAGGTCTTTAATCCATTTTGAGTTTATTTTTGTGTATGGAGTTAGGAAGTGTTCTAATTTCATTCTTTTACATGTAGCTGTCCAGTTTTCCCAGCACCACTTATTGAAGAGGCTGCCTTTTCTCCATTGTATATTTTTGCCTCCTTTATCAAAGATAAGGTGACCATGTGTGCATGGGTTTATCTCTGGGATTTCTATCCTGTTCCATTGATCTATATTTCTGTTTTTGTGCCAGTACCATACTGTCTTGATTACTGTAGCTTTGTAGCATAGCCTGAAGTCTGGAAGCCTGATTCCTCCAGCTCCGTTTTTCTTTCTCAAGATTGCTTTGGCTATTCAGGTTCTTTTGTGTTTCCATACAAATTGTGAACATTTTTGTTCTAGTTCTGTGATAGATGCCATTGGTAGTTTAATAGGGATTGCACTGAATCTGTAGATTGCTTTGGGTATTATAGTCATTTTCCCAATGTTGATTCTTCCAAGCCAAGAACATGTTATATCTCTCCATCAGTTTGTACCATATTTAATTTCTTTCATCAGTGTCTTATAGCTTTCTGTATACAGGTCTTTTCTCTCCTTAGGTAGGTAATAAATTCCTAGGTAATTTATTCTTTTTGTTGCAATGGTAAATGGGAGTGTTTCCTTAATTTCTCTTTCAGATTTTTCATCACTAGTGTATAGGAATGAAAGAGATTTCTGTACATTAATTTTGTAATCTGCTACTCTACCAAATTCATTGATTAGCTCTAGTAGTTTTCTGGTAGCATCTTTAGGATTCTCTATGTATAGTATCAGGTCATCTGCAAAAGTGACAGTTTTACTACTTCTTTGCCGATTTGGATGCCTTTTATTTCTTTTTCTTCTCTGATTGCTGTGGCTAAAACTTTCAAAACTATGTTGAATAACAGTGGTGAGAATGGGCAACCTTGTCTTGTTCCTGATTTTAGAGGAAATGGTTTCAGTTTTTCACCATTGAGAACGATGTTGGCTGTGGGTCTGTCATATATGGCCATTATTATGTTGAAATAGGTTCCCTCTGTGCCCAATTTCTGGAGAGTTTTTATCATAAATGGGTGTTGAATTTTGCCAAAAGCTTTTTCTGCATCTATTGAGATGATCATATGGTTTTTATCCTTCACTTTGTTAATATGGTGTATCACATTGATTGATTTATATATATTGAAGAATCCTTGCACTCCTGGGATAACCCCACTTGATCATGATGTATCATCCCTTTAGTGGGCTGCTGGATTCTGTTTGCAAGTATTTTGTTGAGGATTTTTGCATCTATATTCAACAATGATATTGGCCTGTAGTTTTCTTTTTTTGTGACATCTTTGTCTGGTTTTGGTATCAGGGTGATGGTGGCCTCGTAGAACGTGTTTGGGAGTGTTCCTCCCTCTGCTATATTTTGGAAGGGTTTGAAAAGAACAGGTGTTAGCTCTTCTCTAAATGTTTGATAGGATTCACCTGTGAAGCCATCTGGTCCTGGGCTTTTGTTTGTTGGAAGATTTTTAATCACAGTTTCAATTTCAGTGCTTGTGATTGGTCTGTTCATATTTTCTATTTCTTCCTGGTTCAGTCTCGGAAGGTTGTGCTTTTCTAAGAATTTATCCATTTCTTCCAGGTTGTCCATTTTATTGGTATATAGTTGCTTGTAGTAACCTCTCATGATCCTTTGTATTTCTGTAGTGTTAGTTATTATTTCTCCTTTTTCATTTCTAATTCTGTTGATTTGAGTCTTTTCGCTTTTTTTCTTGATGAGTCCGGCTAATAGTTTATCAATTTTGTTTATCTTCTCAAAGAACCAGCTTTTAGTTTTATTGATCTTTGCTATTGTTTCCTTCGTTTCTTTTTCGTTTATTTCTGATCTGATCTTTATGATTTCTTTCCTTCTGCTCACTTTGGGGTTTTTTTTGTTCTTCTTTCTCTAATTGCTTTAGGTGTAAGGTTAGGTTGTTTATTTGAGATGTTTCTTGTCTCTCGAAGTAGGACTGTATTGCTATAAACTTCCTTCTTAGAACTGCTTTTGCTGCAACCCATAGGTTTTGGGTCATTGAGTTTTCATTGTCATTTGTTTCTAGGTATTTTCTGATTTCCTCTTTGATTTCTTCAGTGATCTCTTGATTATTTAGTAGCATATTGTTTAGCCTCCATGTGTTTGCATTTTTTACAGTGTTTTTCCTGTAATTGATACTTAGTCTCATAGCATTGTGGTCGGAAAAGATACTTGATACAATTTCAATTTTCTTAAATTTACCAAGGCTTCATTTGTGACCCAAGATATGATCTATACTGGAGAATGTTCCATGAGCACTTGAAAGTGTATTCTGTTGTTTTTGGATGGACTGTCCAATAAATATCAATTAAGTCCATCTTGTTTAATGTATCATTTAAAGCTTGTGTTTCCTTTTTTACTTTCATTTTGGATGATCTGTCCATTGGTGAAAGTGGGCTGTTAAAGTCCCCTACTATGATTGTGTTACTGTCGTTTTCCCCTTTTATGGCTGTTAGCATTTGCCTTATGTATTGAGGTGCTCCTATGTTGGGTGCATAAATATTTACAATTGTTATATCTTCTTCTTGGTTGGATCCCTTGATCATTATGTAGTGTCCTTCTTTGTCTCTTGTAATAGTCTTTATTTTAAAGTCTATTTTGTCTGATATGAGAATTGCTACTCCAGCTTTCTTTTGATTTCCATTTGCATGGAATATCTTTTTCCATCCCCTCACTTTCAGTCTGTATGTGTCCCTAGGTCTGAAGTGGGTCTCTTATAGACAGCATATGTACAGGTCTTGTTTTTGTATCCATTCAGCCAGTCTATGTCTTTTTGTAGGAGCATTTAATCCATTTACATTTAAGGTAATTGTCGATATGTATGTTCCTATTACCATTTTCTTATTTCTTTTGGGTTTGTTTTTATAGGTCTTTTCCTTCTCTTGTGTTTCCTGCCTAAAGAAGTTCCTTTAGCATTTGTTGTAGAGCTGTTTTGGTGGTGCTGAATTCTCTTAACTTTTGCTTGTCTGTAAAGGTTTTAATTTCTCCATCAAATCTGAATGAGATCCTTGCTGGGTAGAGTAATGTTGGTTGTAGGTCTTTCCCTTTCATCACTTTAAATATGTCCTGCCACTCCATTCTTGCTTGCAGAGTTTCTGCTGAAAGATCAGCTGTTAACCTTATGCGGATTCCCTTGTACATTATTTGTTGTTTTTCCCTTGCTGCTTTTAATATTTTTTCTTTGTATTTAATTTTTGATAGTTTGATTAATATGTGTCTCGGCGTGTTTCTCTTTGGGTTTACCCTGTATGGGACTCTCTGCACTTCCTGGACTTGATTGACTATTTCCTTTCCCATGTTAGAGAAGTTTTTGACTATAATCTCTTCAAATATTTTCTCAGACCCTTTCTTTTTCTCTTCTTCTTGTGGGACCCCTATAATTCGAATGTTAATGTGTTTAATATTATCCCACAGGTCTCTGAGATTGTCCTCAATTCTTTTCATTCTTTTTTCCTTATTCTGCTCCCTGGCAGTTATTTCTGCCATTTTATCTCTGAGCTCACTTATCCATTCTTCTGTCTCAGTTATTCTGGTATTGATTCCTTTTAGGGTATTTTTAATTTCAGTTTTTGTGTTGTTCATCACTATTTGTTTGCTCTTCAGTTCTTCTAGATCCTTGTTAAATGTTTGTTGTATTTTCTCCATTGTTTCTGAGATTTTGCATCATCTTTACAATCATTACTCTGAATTCTTTTTCAGGTAGGTTGCCTATTTCATCTTCATTTATTTGGTCTTGTAGGTTTCTACCTTGCTCGTTCGTCTGTAACATATTTTTTGTCATTTCTTGTTGTTTTTTTTTTTGATGGGTGGGCCTGTATTCCCCTCTTACTGGTTGTTTGGCCTGAGGTGGCAAGCACTGGAGTTTGCAGGCAGTTGGAGAGAGCCATGTCTTGATGCTGAGATTAGGATCTCCGGGAGGCCTCATTCTGATTAATATTCCCTGGGGTCTGAGGTTCTCTGTTAGTCCAGTAGTTTGGACTCAGAGCTCCCACCACAGGAGCTCAGGCCTGACCTCTGACCTGGGAACCAAGATCCCGCAAGTCGGTCGCTGGGGGTTCCTCTATCCCCTTAGGTGTCCATGTCCCCCACCAGTGCCTGGTAGGGGCCCTAGTTGTGTGGACACATGAATTCCGCTCCTCCTAGTCTGCCATTTTGACTCTGCCCTCGGTGGCATTTTTAAAGTGAATTTATAGTTGCACAATCATCTCCACTACTTAATTTTAGAGTATCCATCACCCCAAAAGGAACCTCATGCCCATTTGCAGTCATTCTCCATTCCCACTATGTGCCCTGAGCAACCACTATTCTACTTACTGTTTCTACAGATTTTGTCATTTTCACATAAATGAAATTATACAATATGCGGTCTTTCCTGTCTCACTTCTTCCACTTGGCTTAATGTTTTTGAAGTTTATCTTATGTTGTAGCATGTATCAATACTTTGCTAATTTTTATTGCTGAATAATATTCCATTGTACAGATACACCACATTCTGTTTCACCAGTTGTTTCCACTTTATAGCTATTATAAACAATGCTGCTATGAGTATTTGTGTACAAGTTATGTAGACATATGTTTTTAAGTCTATTGGACAGATTTCTAAGAGTAAAAACTGCTGCGTATGGTAATTTGGTGCTTAACGTTTTGAGAAACTGACAGTTTCCAAAGTGTCTGCACCATTTTACATTTCCACCAGCAGTGTATGAGGGTCCAATTTTTTCACACCCTTGCCAATAGTTCTTTTTAAAAAAAATACACACTTGTTTTTACACATGTGTATTTCTATTCAGAAGATACCTAAAAGAGGAATTCCTGAGTTACTCTTTATACCCATTTTCATTTTTAATAGATACAACCAAATCATCTCAGGAGGAGCTATCCCAATTTACACTCAACATGCTTGCAATACATAATACATACATGTGTGGTTTGTTCATCTCTGCTAATCTGGTAAATGAAAAAAGACATCTTATTTTAAATTTCACTGATTACTAATGAAGTCAAATATCTCTTCATATGTCAACTGATCATCTGAATCTCATCTTCAGTAATTTACCTATTCACATCCTTTACTGTATTTTTCTCTCCATTCTCATTTTTTGTCTTTTTGTTGACTTTTAAAGTGTTTTTTAATCTGGATATTAATCCTGTCAGTTTTCTGCACTGAAAATATTTCCTGTCAATCTTTTAAGAAATTTGGAGCACCGTCTTTCAGAATTCTTCTATGCAAAAACATTACTCCCAACTATCAATTAGAGTTCTATGATCCTTGATTCCTGTGCCTTAGAGCTTAACTATCCATCCTAAGACTACTTTTCATTGTTTCCCTGGGAGCCCTATGAAATATACATACAAATAAGACCTCTAGCTGCCTTTCCTGGGAGGACATGTGAATCAGATTCCCCTTTAGGACATGTACTAGTCAGGTTGTTGTTAAAAAAAACAAACAACAACAACAAAATGGATATTAGTTATTTTAAGAAGAAAAGGAATTCATGAAATGGGTATAATATAGAATGGTTAGGAAGACTTGAAAACCAGGTTAAGGCAGGAACCAAAGGAGGTAAGCCACAGTTGAGAAGCAATGCACTTAAGACACTGTCTGTTGTGAAATGGACACTCACCTCCATGGCAATGCCACCAATGGATATTCATTGCTAAACCACTATATTCTCAATTCTCCAAAATAAATCTCCATTTGATCTTCTGTTTTTGAGTCAAGTTCACAAGACCACTTGCAATATTAGTTTCTTGTTAAGACATTGCTTCTAATGTAACAAGTAAACCAGGCCTGAAGTTGAAAGTATATAGTTGTAGTTATTTCCAGGAACATAATTAGTCTTCTTTGCTACCTAGCAGAAGTATTTTGATGGCTATCTTCCCAATCTTATATTAGGGATAAATACAAAATAAAAATTAAAAGCACCAGTTGGCACATCATTCTATAGGATTAGATTTTTTCTTTTTACAGTATTTTAGATATATCAAGGTTGTTATGGCTATATTTAAAACAAGCATCTCTCAGAAAAAATATTTCCAATCTATCCTCTTTGCCTATCAAGAAACTGTACTTATCTATTCACCAAGTATTTCCTGAGTCCCTACTATGTGCCAAGCACAGTACTGTGTGCTAGACTTCAGTTAATAGCAGAAACAGATATTATAATTCAGTGAGAAAGACTGTACTATAAAAAAGCGGCATGATTCTATGAAAATATATAACAGAAGACCTTAATCTAATGTGGGAAGATCAGAGAACACCTTCCTAAAAGCAAAATAATTGAAATGAAGTATGAGGGATGTGATAAAGGGTTAATTAGGTGAAAGGAAAAGGGATAAAAAGATTTCCAGACAGGAAAGAGTATGGGTAAAGGCCTTACAAAAGAAAAGTAGCAGGGTGAATTTCAGAAATTATCGCTTAAAAAAAGGCATACTTACCAATTTTTTTAATTATCAAGAACTTGGTAATTATGTACGGGTACTATTTATATCCTTGGTTAATTCCTTTGAGAAGTTTATATAAAATCAAATAATGGAAGAAGAGATCAGGCACAGTAAATCTTCAATAATCCATACTAATGGGAGATATTAATATAGATAATCTCAAGCAAGAAACAGCAGACAAAATTATTTTGATTTAGTTTTGAATTAATCCAATACATTTTTCCCATAGTAGATTGATTTGTTTTGCTCAAACTAATTAAACAATTTATTTGTAATATCTTAATAAACATTAGCTGGCAATACAGAAAGATTCATTTTGTGTTTGGGGCATACTTCTGAATACTACAGCTTTGGGTGTTAAAGTCATTAACAAATGCCAAAGCAATCATAGTTAATAACAGTGTCTTATTGTGTCTTAAAATGCACTATAAGGAGTGATAGGAAGGAAATCAAACAAGTTACAGGGGCCAAATCATGACAGGCCTTACATGCCATGCTAAGAACAGATTCTATATGACATTCAATGGAGGACAAAAAAATGATTTTAAGCAGGGAGGAACCAGATCAGTTTTGGGAGATGGCTAAGAAAACATAGGTAAGGAGATTGGTTAAGCAAATATTTTAGATATCCTGGAAAAGGATGATAAAGAACTGACTAAGACAGAAGCAGTAGAAGTAGAAATGAGGGGACAAATCACTGATAAGATGTAGTCACCAATGAGAGGTAGGGGATAAGGAAAATGAAAGAATCTAGAATGACTCCCAGATTTCTGGCTTACATGACTAAGAAAGTTCCCCATTTTCACCCAAATAGGGGATACAGACTTAGGAAAAAGACAATTTCCTCAATTTGACTTTCCAGGTAACACACCCAGTAAAAATTAAATATGCCTGGAGAACTGAAGAGAGATATGTATTGGTCACAAAAAAGTAATAGGAAGTGGCAGTATCTGAAGTAACTGAGTGGATGACTCACTTGGGGAAACATTACGGAGGAGAGAAACTAAAGAAAAAAGGTCACAAACAGGATTATTGATGACGCTTACCAAAGCAGGTAGGAACAGAGATCAACCTTAGGATTTGAGGTATAAACAGAAAGAAAGTAGAAGCTGTGAAATTAGCCTATTAATTAAGAAGTTTAGTTTTAAAAGAGATTTGAGAAAAAGAAGATGACATGACATAGAGGGAGAAAGTTTACATTCTCATATTATTTTTCAAATGGTAAAACTTGAATATATATATGTATGTATACAGTACAAATATATGCATATATGTACACATACACATATATATACACAAAGGGGAAGAAGAGAGTGGAATGGAATAGTTGAAAATATGACTAGATCTTTTAAAGCATGATACTAAAGACAAAAACTGTAAAATATACATTTGATTACATAAAAACTTAAATTTTTGCAAAATTGAAAGATAAATAGTAAAAGTTTATAACATATAGCCAGAGAAGGGTTAATAATGATAATAAAGACACTCACAAATATTTCAAGTGAAATATGAGCACAGGATGAGAACAGGTTACTTATTAAAAATATAAAAATTACCAATAAACATAATGTTCAACTTTTGCTAGAAATAAAATTAATTAAAAATGAGATGCTATTTCATGCTGATTAACTAAAGCTGTAAAACTTACAATAACTCCTTCTTATAATGTTTCAGTGAAACAAACACTCATGTTATTTGTACAATTATGTGCATGGAAAACATGTACCAGAAATCTAAAAAAATAAATCTACAAGAATACTAGTCTCAACACTTTTCAAAAAAAGAATGAAAACAACCTAAATGCCCAACAACAGGAGCTGCCTTTTTAAAGACAGTACATAATCATACAATGGAACACTAGTATTTTGCTAAAGCAAACAAGGAAGGAAAAACCAAAAGTTGTTGGGATTGTGGAACAATGAGAACTCTCATACGATGCTGATAGTAACGCAAATTGGTACAACTTCAGAAAACTATCGACTGTATCTATTAAAGCTGAATGTCCACAACTAGGTATATACTCAATAGAAATTCATACATATTTTCACCAGAATACATGTACCAGAATGTTTATAGCAGCACCATTTATAATAGCCCCCAAATGGAAACTTAACATATACCAACAACAGAATGGATAAATTATGATATACTCAAACAATGGAATACAATACAGCCAAGAGAATGGACAATTTCTAACTATACTCAACCATAGGGATGAATCAGACACAAAAGAGTACCTACTGTATGATAACATTTATAAAACAAGCAAAACTAATTAATGCTATTGGAAGTAGGAAGAATGGTTACTATTGAAGTGGAGAGTTAAAAAAATTAGTTCTATACATGTTATTATTTCAATAAATTTAACAAACTGAATGTTAAAAAAAATTCCCTACAGAATAACATCTGACTGCATGGAAAACTTCGTGATGTAAAAATGAAAAAAAACAAAACAAAGTATAAGAATGTATACTTAGATGGCAGATTAGGGTAATGGTTAAAATTGCAGGCTCTAAAGTCAAGCCTACCTAAATTTGAATCCCAGTTATGTGCTGTTGGGCAAATTATTTAACTGCTTCAATTTCTTCACCTGTAAATGGTGTTAACAAAAGTACAGACCGCACTGCGTTGTGAGGTGGATCAAATAAAATAAACCAGGTTAAGGCACTTATAATAGTGACTGGTACGTGGTAAGTACCATACTATTCTTGGGCTGGCCAAAAAGTTCCTTCAGCTTTAAGTAAAAATAAGAGACACATTTTTCATTTTTACCAAGAACTTTATTGAACAATGTATTCACCCTTTTGTTCCACTACCTTCTGCCATTTTTCAGGCAACTTCATAATTCCATCTTCCCAAAACTTTTAATCTTTTTGACCAAAGAACTGTTCCAGCTGCCTTTTACAGTCTTCCAGGGAATTGAAATTTTCTCCATTAAGAGAATTTTGTGAAGACCAAAATAAATGGAAATCCGAAGGTGCAATGTCTGGTGAATACGGCTGATGAATCAGAGCTTCCCAGCCAAGCTGTAATAGTTTTTATCTAGTCATCAAAGAAACATGTGGTCTTGCGGTATCCTGATGGAAGATTATGTGTTCTCTGTTAACTAATTCCAGACGCTTTTCATCGAGTGCTGCTTTCAGTTGGTCTAATTGGGAACAGTACTTGTTGGAATTAATTGTTTGGCTTTCCAGAAGGAGCTCATCATAGAGGACTCCCTTCCAATCCCATCATATACATAACATCAGCTTCTTTGGGTGAAGACCAGCCTTCGGTGTGGTTGGTGGTGGTTCATTTCGCTTGCCCCACGATCTCTTCCATTCCACATTATTGTACAGTATCCACTTTTCATGGCCCATCACAATTTGTTTTTAAAACAGAACATTTTCATTATGTTTAAGTAGAGAATTGCATGTGGAAATACGGTCAAGAAGGTTTTTTTCACTTAACTTATGTGGAACCCAAACATCAAAGCGATTAACATAACCAAGCTGGTGCAAATGATTTTCAGCGCTTGATTTGGATATTTTGAGTATGTCGGCTATCTCCCGCGTGGTATGACATTGATTGTTCTCAATAAATGTCTCGATTTGATCACTATCAACTTCAACTGGTCTACCCAACCGTGGAGCATCGTCCAGCGAGAAATCTCCAGCACGCAAACTACTTTTGAGATGTTTGATCAGTCACAGCAACTTCTCCATATGCGGCACAAATCTTTTTTTGCATTTCAGTTGCGTTTTTACCTTTCTTGAAAAATAAAGCATAATATGCCGAAAATGTTGCTTCTTTCTTCCATCTTCAGTATTAAAATGGCTACACAAAAATTCACCAATTTTGATGCTTTTTTTTTAAACACACACTGATACGACAGCTGTCACGATACAATCTAACAAAATTGTTTTGAATGAAGTTAAAGACAAATAAATGCTACTAGAGCCATCTTATGGAAAAACCAAACGAATGTTTTGGCCAACCCATTATAATCCCATTTTTGTTAAAACTAACCCATGTATTTTTAAAAAGGATATATTGAAGAAAAAAATGCTACTGGTTATCTGTGAATGGTGGGATTCTGGTTGAGATTTTTCTTTTCTTTTTATTATATATAAGTAATGGTGAGTAGAAAATTTCCCCTAACTGTTATTATGAAAATTCATCTGTTGAAAGAAATGGTTGAATAAACTCACTCCAGGTTTAAAAAGAAGCAAGTGTCAGTGCCTGGGTTTTCTGTGAAAGCAAGAAGTTTCTCTGAATACTGAGGTGGTGGGAAAGAATTAGATGTTCCAGAGGAAAATATCCAGAAGGGAGAAGTGACCAGGGTAGCATTCTGTTCTAGTGAATGGTCAAGAAAGAAGACCTCTAATCAAGAGTACAATCAGAAGGACATTTGAGAAAAACCTTAATGTCTCATGAGTACTAAATTGTTTACCTTTTGGTATATTACATAAATGATCCTGAATTTCCTTTAAGAAATTTTCAGTCAGTTGTACTTTGCTAATAACTAAATGCTTTTGCATGAGGGATTTCTTTTATGAAACACTCAGAGGAGAAGATCCCACTTGAGATATTTTAAACTAAGGAAGAGCACCCAGCTGTATCTCAGATTCTACCATTACTCTAGAATTAAATCAAGGAGGTATGCTAACCATAACCGTCCAACTATTAATGCGAGGTAGTAGGGGAAAAAATGTGCATTACATGGAAAACCTGTAGGTGAGGACAGGTTTGCTAATAATGGAAAAGAGGTTCCAGAGGGTCCTCTGGAAAGAACAGGGACATAGGCAGTTTAAAACGTGATTGAACTTGGGCAGGTGATAGAACTTTTCTGTATTTCAGTTCCTTCGCATGTGTTTCAGTTGTCTATCACTATGTAACAAACACCAAAACTTAGTGTTAATTGTGAGCATATTTTGCTCACAATTCTGTGGTTCAAGAATTTGGTCAAGGTACAGTAGGAACTGCTTATCTCTGTTCCACAAGGTCTGGGGTCTGAGCTGGGTGACTCAAACAGCTGGAGGATAGCTGGAACAGCCCAGCTGAAGTCATACATCTGCCATCTCACTTCTCACTGCTGGCTGAGTCACTCACTCATCTGGCTTCAGTTGAAGGCTGGGCTGACTGAAAGGGCTAAGAAAGCATCACTCACTTGTCTAGTGCCTAGGTGCTACTCCATATGGCCTAGTGCCTAGGTGCTACTCCATATGGCCTATCTCTAACTCCCTCTGTCCCTCTGTTTCTGTCTCCCCCTCTCTCTTTCTCTCTCTCACTGTCACTTTTCTCTCTTTCTCTTTCCAAGTGGCTAGTTGGGCATGCTGGTCTCAAAATAGTCAGACTTCTTACATAGCAGCTGATTTCTATAAGAGCACGGGCTCTTAGACCTCTCAAAGGCATAAGCCTGGACTTGACCCAGCATCACATCCACCATATTTTATTGCTTAAACAATCATATGTCTAGCCCAGATTAAAGGGAGTGAAGAAATCAACTATGCCTCTGGATGGAAAGGGTGGTTAAAAATTTGCAGCCATCGTTACCCTGTCACAGTATACTCTGGCCACAAATTATTTACACTTCTCCATTTTCAAAATACACTTAACCCCTCCCAAGGCCCCCCCCCAAAGTCCCATTACAACATCAGCTCAGAGTCCAGGACCTAGTCTAAATCAGGTGCAGATGGAGAGGAGGCTCCTCAAATCCAGTTTCTTGTCTGCAGCTCCTCAGGTATGATTCCTCTAATTTGACGACCTGTGAAGATGCAAGTTATCTGCCCAATACAAACCCCAATATACAATGGTGAGGCAAGGAACAGGAAAATTGCAATGGACACTATCATTCAAAAAGGGAGAAAACAAGAGGTACATAACAGTCATTAGTCAATACCAAGTCTGAAATCCAGTTGGGCACAAGTCACCAGTTCCTTGACTAGTCCTGGGAGTGGTTCTCCATGTCTCTTAGCTCTACTCTCTGGCTTCTTGGCTGCATCCTCTGAGTCATCCTTCATTTTCCATAACAAATGGCCTATGTTTAGAGCTGAGTAGCTTCTCAGCCTGCTTCCTTTCCAAAGGAGGTTGAGGGCCCAGAGGCTTCTTTTCATTATGAATTCTCTCTGCCCCTTTCAATCTAAGTGATACAGTTCCTTTTAAAACCCTGGGTTTCATGTTATCATATTATAATCAACTCCAATAGACAAAAGCCACGTTCACATTTCTCTCTGAAAGGCCATTCTCTACCTTGGGCCTCATGTAAGGCTGCTGTAGCAGGGGTTCCCAACCCCCGGGGTGCGGACCAGTACCAATCCAAGGCCTATTAGGGACTGGGATGCACAGCAGGAGGCAAGCAGCGGGCGAGCGAGCGAAGCTTCATCTACTGCTCCCCATCGCTCACATTACCACCTGAACCATCCCCCCCCCAACCTCCCCCCACTGCTCCGTCTGTGGAAAAACTGTCTTCCATGAAACCGGTCCCTGGTGCCAAAAAAGGTTGGGGACTGCTGTGTTACAGGACAAAGTCCTCATTTCTAGAAACCCCAACTGTCTAATTGAGAGGGTCTGTAAGACACACACTTAAGATTCTTATAAGCCTTTTTAGAAAGTCTATGATGCAGCACTTTAAATCCTCTTCTTAGTAAAGGATCTTACGGCATTTTAAATTGTATTTATCAAAAGAAGATAAAATGGTCAAGATACAAATAAAAATTGCCAAAAAAATAATAATAATAACTGCAGGCAGCTTTCTGAAACCCTCCTTCTTGCACCTAGGAATCTAAAGAGAGTTCTCTCTTTTATTAAACAACAGTTATCTTGTGAATTATGTAGGCCAATGCTCCTTATATTGAGATAGATTAAATTCCTGTTAGAATTCAATGCTAAATTTCTGTTAGAATTTCAGTGAATTCGGAAGAGGTTCTATACTGTATAACTCCCTTGCCATGTAGAAAGTGCTAAATTTTATGCTCAAATATAGTAACTAGTCTCACCATCAGTTTTCTGATTCAATCTTAATCTAGTTTATTTTGAGGCTCCTGTTTATTTTTAAAATTTTACTTTAAAGATAATATGATTTATGTATATGCCTTCTATCGCAAAACATTTGAAATCTTTTTTGGCTGTGGTAATGGCGGTGGGGGGGTGGATGGTGTTGAGGAGGTACCAGAGTGATTAATAAATAAATGAAGGTTGAAGAGAAAATAGAAAGTTCCATTTCTGGCTTAGGAAAATGAAAAGCTCCCCCCACCCTCCACCCCAGGGTTAAAAAAGAAAAAAAACAATGTCTGTGATGATCAGTTTTATGTGTAAACTTGGCTAGGGTATAGTCTCCAGTTATTCAATCAAACACTAATCTAGGTGTTGCTGTGAAGGTATTTGGTAGATGTGATGAAAAGTCCATAATCAGGTCACTTCAAGTAAAGATTATCCTAGATAATCTGGGTGGGTCTGATTCGATCAACTGAAAGGCCTTGAAGAGCAGAACTGAAGCTTCCCTGAAGTCAGCCTGTGAACTTCAGCTTCAGCCTGTGCCTGAGAGTTCCAGCATGCCCTTCCTGACGGCCTGCCCCATGGATTTTGGACTTGCCTAGCCAGCCCCCATAATCAATAAGTCAATTCCTTGCAATACATCTCTTAATATATAGCCTATTGATTCTGTTTGTCTGGTGTAACCCTGGCTGATAGAGTAGTGAGTTTTCTACCACTGGTAAGATTACTATGCAACAGATAAGTAAATAAAGTAAAACATTTACAGATTTTTAGAAAAGCAGCCAATATGGCATGGTGGTTAAGAACACAGACTCTAGAGTCACAGTGCCTGGGTTCAAATCCCAGCCTGACTACTTACTAACCATGTGGCTTTGGACAAATTACTTAGCCTCTTTGTGCCTAAATTTCCTCTTGTATAACGTAAGAGCAATCATAGTTCCTATGTCAAACGGTTGTGAAGATTAAGTGGGTTATTATACATATAGGTACCAACAACAGTACCTGGCACATAGGAAAAGCTAAGTAATAGTCTAAAAAGGTGATATGGTAGGTAGACAGATCTTCTAAGGGCTCTTTGGATTCTAGGAGAGTTTCAAATGTACAATTTTTAAAAGAAAATTATCATTACCATGTTAGGAGAGCAGAATAACTAGTGATTATGAGTAGAAGGCCTAGAACAAATTGACTAAGTTTGCATTGCACACGGCTCTGCCATTTAACTGTGTGACCTTGTTAAACTTCTCTAAGCCTTAATTTTCTTACTAAAAAAAAGTGATGATAATAATAGTATTTACTAATAGGGTTATGGTGAGAAATAAATGATATAAGCTGCTTTATGCAATTTTTAAAGTTTTGGTGGATAACGCTAAAATTTCCCACTGAATTTTTATATCTTTTTATTCTTGATGATCCTGAGGTTATGAATATGTCAGCTCCTTATAATCTAACATTACTCCAGTAGATTAATTTGCTGTTTCTAGTTGTCCGTTAACTTGCAATTCAGACAACTTGTTAAAAAATGTGCCCAATCTATACACACAGTGATTAAGGATTTCCCTTAAAAACTATAGCCGCTATTTATTGACCATCTTCTAGGTGTCAAGAGAAATGTATACATCATATACAATTTCTAAATCTCACAACTCAGCACTATCTCCATTTGCAGATTAGGAAAGATTTTGAAAGTACCTGTGTGAACTAATATAAATACGCTGTTAACATCTATTATTATTTCTTTGAGAACACTTTTATTACTTTCTAGATCTCAGTGTGATCCAAACACCAGGTTAATAATATTAAGTGCCCAGGCAAGTAACCTCTGATCACCTAAGTAGCTAGCTTCTAAATTCTCAAAGGCTTTTCAGTTAATTGATTTCTAAAAAGGGGGAGGGGAATAATTCAATTCCTTTCTCAATTAGATAAATTTAAATCAGCTGTTAATAAAAGCTATAGTTCCACAGAGAATAAGAATACATTCCCATTTAACTATGCAAGTATGAATATTTTTAAATTCAAAAAGAGATACATATTTAAACTGAAGTATATTTTAATCTACAGAATATATAAACCAACATGATCCCACTTGGTCTTTGGCTATACACTATTAATTGAAAACTCATGCCACTAAAATACATTTAATATATTGTCTTTTTATCTGAAAATTATATTGTTAAAATCTAATTTTTAAGTACTTTGCTAAGATTTTTATTTTTTTAATATTTTTTATTTATTTTTTTTTTTATTTTTATTTTTTGGCTGCATTGGGTCTTCGTTGCTGTGTGTGGGCTTTCTCTGGTTGCGGCGAGCGGGGGCTACTCTTTGTTGCAGTGCGCGGGCTTCTCATTTCAGTGGCTTCTCTTGTTGCGGAGTACAGGCTCTAGGCCTACATGCTTCAGTAGTTGTGGCACGTGGGCTCAGTAGTTGTGGCACGCAAGCTCTAGGGCGCAGGCTGAGTAGTTGTGGCACACAGACTTAGTTGCTCCACGGCATGTGGGATCTTCCCGGACCAGGGCTCGAACCCATGTCCCCTGCATTGGTAGGCGGATTCTTAACCACTGTGCCACCAGGGAAGCCCCGCTAAGATTTTTAATAGAATTTTTAAACAGGCATTGTACCTGGGTATATTTCTTATATTTAACACTACAAATAAAACTAGGCTATTGTAGTTCATTTAATATACATGTTTATTTAGTATGTATATACTCCAACCTTTCTAGTTTAGTAACTATATTCACTTAATATATACATTTCCACCCTACCCTATCTTAGACAATTACTTGAAAGATTATACCCTAGACCCATTTCCTTCTATCCTCTCTCTGACAACCATGTATCTATCTTTTTAGCTCACTCACTTTAATATCTCAACTCCAACAATCTTCAGACCTTATCAAGGTCTCCAATTCTTTTCACTCTACTTCATATCCTTATATCCTTTTTCCTCCTTAAAAGCATAAATCCCAAGGCCAAGCATTATGATCACCTCCTTGCACACACTTTTAGCCATTTGCCCCTCTCTCATTTTAAGACTTTTTTATGTTTTTATGTTGTTACATACTGATTTACTTACAGGCAGACCAAGTTTTCAAACGTGTTGTATTCTAAAAGCTGAACTGCATTAAGTGTAGGTTACATTCTCTGCGTCATGACTGTAAGTAGCTATAATACAGCAAGAAGAGAAAAAAAGAACACTTTCTTTTTTTTTTTTAATCCTGGCTTCAGGTTTTATCCAACACAGATTTTAATTACCTGCCTAGCCACCGAAGGCAACTGAAATGGCCACGTGTACAGTAAGTCATAGGCCAGTTTACTTTAGTAGGTGAGAGATGAAAAAGGGAAGAAAATGTAGTCAAAAAGCAAAACAGAAAGTTAAAGAAAAAGGGGTGCACATTGTTAAAACAAATGAGAAGACAGGTTGAATATAAAAAAAGAAGAATACACAATTGCATAAGGTTCCTGAGAAAGCAAGAGAGGATGGGATCCAAAGTAATGGTAGAGGGATTGGCCTTGCAGAGAAAGATGTGTGATGTGGTGGGTTTTTAAAATATGTCAAAAATTCTTTGAAATCCTTCCATCAAAGGGTGGAATCTAATACACCTTCTTCAAATATGGACTCATCTCAGTGACTCACTTCTAATGAACAGAATGCAGAAGAAGTGACATTGCTTGACTTTTAAGGCTAGGTCATAAAAGGGGATACAGCTTCCACCTGGCTCTTCTCCCTCTCCCTTGGAACTCAACCACGATGTTATAAGAAAGCCCAAGCCACATGTAAAGACCACCTGTAGATATTCCAGCTGAAAATCCCAGCTAAGGTTCCAACCACCTACAGCCAGCACAACAAGGAGACATGTGAATGAGCAAGTCTTTAAGCGATTCTAGGCCCCAACCTTTGAGCTGAGCTAGTTGTTGTCAAACAGAGCAGAGATGAGATGTCCTTGTAGAACTCCGCCCAAAGTGCACTTTCCTAAGCAAAATAGATGTTGTCATTGCTTTAAGCCACTAAATGAGAGATGTGATTTAACAATAGATAAATGGAATAGACAACTCCTCTATTATAACAGAATAACAAGATAAAGTTAAAATATAGGATATCTGGATGTTTGATATAAGAAGTTGAAGGGGTTCTTGTCTGATACCTTTTATTTTCTTTGTGAAATACGAGGCAAGATCATTGCTTAGAATGAGAGACATAATGGGGATTTCAGAAGTGTAAAGAAGAGAATGAAACAGAAATCGTAATGAATGGGAAAGAGTTAATCAGAGAAATGCGGTACAACTGTCAAGTCATGTTGACAGCCCATTTGAGATTGAATTTATAGTGCCCCTTCCATGTGGCTTTCTCCAGCAGTGCTTAGCTCCTGGCTGAAAGCACTAAGAAAGCGGAAGTTAAGTTTATCAACTGGACTTCTGTAAGGAAGGATGTGATAAAAAGAGAAAAGTGCAAAGGATTTCAGGGACCACGTAATCTAAACTGGTTAAGAAAAAATGAAGAAGCAAGAGGCTCTAATGAAGAATGATCATAATGGGAATATTTAAAAAGCAAACAATAAGGAGAGGACATTATAATCAGAGAATGACATGCCTACAATAGTGATTCTTACGCAGTTAATGAGTATGACAAGGTTGCTGGTGAGACTGGCTATCTGAACTGAAGTGAAGAGAAGGGGATAAGGATAATGTGGTCAGGGAATTGAGATGCAATGGTAATGGATGAGTCATCACGTAGAAGTTAAAGCCATCAAGGATGAATACAGGGCTTACAGTATAGAGAAACTTTGTGACCCAAAGTTTTTGATGAATGAAAGTAAGTGAGCCAGGGATTGGTAAATGACAGCAACATAGACGAGGAACATGGTGATACAGCTGAATGGTATAGGTCTTGTCTTGCTCTGTTTGGGCTGCTATAACAAAATACCATAGACTGGGTGGTTTATAAATAAAAGAAATTTATTTCTCACAGTTCTGAAGGCTGGAAATTCAAGATCTGGTGCCGGCAGATTTGGTGTCTGGTACCAGCCCACTTCCTCATTGACAGCCGTATTCTCACTGTTAACCTCACAGCGGAGCGGGCATGACATAACCACCTCCCAAAGATCCCACCTTCAAATATCATCAACTTGGGAGTCAGGATTGAACATATGAATCTGGGGGATACACAAACATTCAGGCCTCAAATGAGGAGGGTTTTTTTTAAGAGGTTGGGAGCATAACAGTTTTTCCTAATCTAATGTCTTCCTAACTGAAGCCTGAGACCAATCTCTCCCTACCAATTAAAAGTGATATAATTTTGACATACAAATGTCGAATAAACTACTATGTGCTAAGAAGAGAGGGAAAGAGGTACCCTCTTATCAAATAAATCAACTACTAGGCCCAAATAGTCAATATATTACAGAGAAAGTACCTGCTAACTGGGGAGGGGGGAGGGTAAACATTTCTAAAAGAAGCTTGAGTTTTTTTATCCATTTAATTATCCATAGTTTTAGCTTCCACTATGAGCTGGGAACTGTGTTTGGGGGATATCTACCTAAACAAGGTAGATATTGTCTCTGCCCTTACATATCACAATGTGTAGTAGGAGAAACAGCTGAGAAATCAATGTTAGTATAAGTGCTAGAGTTACAGATGTAAACATCTCCAAAATGGACTCAAAACCAATTTCTATTTCAGTCAGTTACAGTCTATTTCCCAAGATGATCTCAGAAATTCTATACTTATTCCCATATAAACTCCTATGTTGTATTTTCACCCTAGTATCAATCTCAGGCACCTGTGTATCATTGTACATTTTTATCATAAATATCTGAATGTATCTGTCTCCCAGCTTAAGGATAGGAACTAAGTCTTACATTTATTCTCATATTTGCATTTATGGACTAGCACAATGCCTGGTACAAGGTAGGCTCTTACTAAGTACTGATTGAGAATAACTAAAGGATTGAATGAATGACAAACAAATGACTATTCTGTCTCTGTGTCATTCTATCAGTTGAACTATAGCTTATTTAGTAACCTCAAGACTACAGCCTAAAGAGGGATTCATATTCTTCCCCAGTTTAACCTTTCATGGCTTCTATACATCTAGGGAGCTGAGCTAGGACAGGATCCTAGCTGAGCTAGGATTGGAGGAGCTAAATTAGCAGAACCGGCTCTTAGAAAAGAAGCTAAGTAATATCTGTATAAACACTTTCTTTCAATTTTGTGGCTCACATACCACAACGGTCTGCTGATGCTATATGGTCTTCTACTTGAATAAGTGGAAATTGAATACTCATTAAGTAGAATCTTAAAATAATGAGATCTCAAGACAGTATCTTTAATTTTCTGAGTCAAAGTCCAGATGGAGAATACAGATTTGCTAAGGACTCAGGTTTAGATTCAACAGTTGTTTTACTAGAAAACAAAAATTTCAGAAGTCATTGAAAAGTTAACATTATATGAATAGTAGGCAACAGGGAATACAACCTTAAACCATAGCCATAAAGCCTGGGACTTTATACCTGTAACAGCAAATCAGCTAAAGATGTGGCATTTACATTGGATTTTATAAGGCAGCCCTAATGTCAAATGTGCTACTGAATTATCCTTCATTGTGAATTGTCAATTAGTTCATTTCTCTCTTTAAAGGAGTCCCTTTTTTTTTTTCTGGCCACGCCACGCAGTATGTGGGATCTTAGTTCCCTGACCAGGGATCAAACAGGTGCTCCCTGCAGTGGAAGCGCAGAGTCTTAACCACTGCACTACCGGGGAAGTCCTAAGTAGTCCCAAATTTGATTCAGAAAATTATCCACATAGATACAGAACATTACTGAATCTAACTTATATTATAACCAAAAAGTGAAAAACCAAATTGTTACTACAGGAAATACTCTATAATATACTTCCTACAAAATTCTCATGATTATGCATTTACTTATCTAAAGCTTCCACTAGACTATGAGCTACATGAAGACAATTCTGTATCTCCTACACGCCCCCCCCAGAAATTAAAAAAAATGAA
The DNA here is from genome assembly GCF_028564815.1 of Eubalaena glacialis. Lineage (NCBI taxonomy): Eukaryota > Metazoa > Chordata > Mammalia > Artiodactyla > Balaenidae > Eubalaena > Eubalaena glacialis. The sequence continues at coordinate 121,293,446 of NC_083718.1, forward strand.
CAGATGAATTATAATGGATTGAAATATAAAAATTTAAGCTATACCTCCATCTTTATTTAAGCAAGTTAAGTTATACCTCTATATCTATTTAAGCAACTTAAGCTATACCTCCATATCAGGGGAAATAATTTGGTATTTGCATTATGGTAGTAAACCTCAATATTAGCAAGAAAGAGGTCTACTAATACTGATGAGTCTTTTTGAAGCTGTAAGGGGCTGAAAGGGTTACAAAACCTATAAAAAGAGTAAAAAAGCGTCAACACTTTCCAGCAGTTTTTAAGTTGATAAAAATACTAGCTGAATTTGTAAGCACAAATGTTTTTACCTTTAAACTAATCAGTTAAATATATTTATTCTCTAAGCCAAGTTTACGAAGGTTTCACTGTACTTCCTTTTATTTGCTCTACAACTAGCTTTTATAAGTTTTGAGGAATAGCCCATGAGTTGTAGTGTTTTAAATTTAGGTGAACAATCCCAGATTTTCTCTGTCTATACTATTTGGTTTATACACTTCAATCGTGTAGCCCTAATCTTTCTAGAATGAAGAGTTCTGGGGTTTTTTTTTTTTGTTTTTTTGTTTTAAGTTTATCCTCATACAATCGACCTTCAATTCTCTTACTCCTATTAGGTGCCCTGATCTTAACTTTCTCCAGTTCTGCTATAAACAAAACATCATAACTACACATAATATGTTAAGGATTTTACACTAAGAGTAGACTGTTTTATGTTTTGTTTCTAATACACTCCCTTGATGACCAACATTTAAATGGTCCCTTTACCTACAGCAGAACATGAAAATATCTTCAAAGATCAATACAGTGATTCCAAAATTTGTTTCTTAGGCCAAAACTCAGAGGCTATCGTTCTTTAAGTACAGATCAAAAAGTTCCCCTAAATAAATTACCTTGTATTTGCTCACACTGAGGATCATTTGCCATTTCTCTACACACATAATTCTGCAAGACTCTTCTACAATTTATTCCCGTCTTGCTACTTTTTAAATATACCTTCTTTCTTTTAATAAATATATGGGAATCATTGAATTATAAAGCTGGAAAAGGCCACAGCCTCTTTATCAAATTCATCCTTCTCAATTTTATAGTACAGCTTGGAGGTATTAAAACACTTGTCTAAAGCAAACTAATGCAAAGAATTAGAAAACAGAATTTAGATTTTTCTTATTCTAAGTTCATATTCTTACTATTAAGTCACACTTTAACTTTTTAACATCAATTTTAAAGAACGCTAAGGGAAGAATATTGATATTTACTTAGTAAATATATGTTGGTACTATATTTTACATATTTTTTCCACTATTCCACATGACTCTACAAAACTCAACAGCTTATAGGATGCTTACTTTAATTATAAAAGTAACATTTTATCTGACTTTAAATTATTTTGTTTCTTTAAAAGTTACGCTGTTCTCATCAGTGCTTTGGCTTTTACTTTTTTCAAAACAAAGAAGCTAAACTTTTAGTGGCTATAGTTCTTAATTTATAGAAGTCATGTCAGATGTCATATATAGTTTTATAGCTTCTAAACAGCTGGCTTTAAAAGGGGAGCAAAATGAGGATGAAATTTGGAAAAGATCCTTTGACCATCCAAGGTCATTCTTTCCCCCACAGCTGGGAGAATTATAGACAATCCACACATAAAACAACCAATCAGAAATCATTTTTCAGAAATGCCATAAGCACCCTGAGTTCAATATGCACCCCCAAATCTGTTCCTCCCCTTATATCCATTTCCTAACTCCATTACTGGCATAACAACCCAGCCACCAAGACAGAGAAGCTAAACACTTGGGAGTTATTCCCAATTCCTCCTTTTCTTCATTCCCAACATGCAATCAGTACAGTACAGTCTGCTTATTTTTAGTTTCCAAATTTCTCACATTTCAGATCGTTCCTGTACCCCTACCTCTACCACCTTGATTCAGACCCTCAAAGTCCCTCACTTGAGAGAGGGAGTTTCCTAATTGATCTTCCTGCCTCCAAACACTTCACTTGTTCCATGGTGACATCTTCACATTACCACCAAAGTAATCTCTCTAAAACCCAAATTTTATCATATCTTTCTCTTATTTCACAGTAGCTCCCTAATGTCCATGGGATAAAATTCAAACTCTTTTCATGGTCTCTGTCCATTTCTTCAGTCTCATCTTTCATTGTACAATCTCCCCTCTTCCCTACCACGAACCCCATCCTCTATCATTTAGTCATAATGGACAACTTACTTTCTTCCCTGAATATGTCATGCTGGTTCACCCCTCTGTATCTTTGCTCACTCTGTGTGCTCTCTCTACTCAGAACATACTTCCTCCTGTGATCCTGCTGTTGAACATTTACAATTTTCAATGTTCAACTCAGGGCTCACCTCCTCTTTGCAGTCTTTTTTGAACTTCACCTCCCCCCACCTCTGTGGAAATGACCATACTTTCTATTGGTTCCCCCAGTGAACTTTTACAAAAGCATTTGTAACAGGTTTCTTTTGTTATTTTTCATTAAGTTGTTGACATGTCTGTCCCCCCCTTCTGAAACACAGGTACTCTGGAGCAGATACTGTATCCTATTCAACCTTTACTCCCATAGACTTGCATAAAGTCTGTCACATATTAGGAACTCAATATGTAGAATGAATGAATGAACAAATGAACAAAGAAAAGAACAATACAGGGACTCTTGAGGAATATTTTTTAAATTAAGATAAAATACTCAAAATAATATGGTACTGACCTAGGTATATTTACCTCCTATAAGTTCCACATTTTCCTGTTTAACATAGTTTTTTCTGTTAAAAACCTAAGATTTATTCCCTTGAGGAAATGTGGACACATATGTCTACTAACATTTATTATCACATAGATATATAGACAATTTTATAAATTAAACTAATTATTTATTTTATTAATTTAATGGAATATCAAAATGACTTATGGTCAACTTACTATCTGAAAGAATCTTAATAGCTATGCTGGCTTACCTAGTATCTTTTCATCTGCTGCTTCTGCCACTCAGCCATGGCTTACTTTTCTAAACTGGCTTTCATGCCTCTAATTATCCTGCTGCTGGCAATAAAAAGCAACAATCTGTTTATATCCTAAGTAGAGGACACTGACCAGGAGAATGGGAAAAATGGTTCCTGAACAGGAGGGTAATTTTACACAGTAGATGATCTGCACAAAATGAATCACAGAATCATGGAACTGTATGAGATAATAGGTATTTATCATCCAAATAGTGTGGCTGTTTATTTTGACTTTTTTTTCTTTATTTTTTAACCTAAGGAAGACTACTCCAAAATTCTTCTGTCAATCTATTAAAATGGAATAAATATCTGTTGCTGATTTTCTTTTAAAAAAATATAATTGAAAAGTTTAAAGATATGAGATCACTGAACTTGTTCCTAATCAACATTTAAATCTATAAAAATTTTCAATAAAAATGTATTCACTGGGATTCAGTATTAAAAACTAATAAATTCTAATTGTAGTAGAGTCCAATAAGGAAATCAACTTTGTACCTAACTTTACAGATTATACACAAATTACTAAGCTATAATAACCTGTTCACTAGGTTTATAAATGCTTATTCAGAGGAAATACTGAAGAAATAAGTTAATTTCTAGTATGAGAAAAGACAAATACAGCATTTTGTTCATCTATACAAACTCGTGAGGATCCACAAATTACCAAGATGATGGAAAGATGGGTTGGCGTTTTTATTACCTGTAAAGACAGCTATGCTCTAAACGTGTGGTGTCCAATATACCAAACACTAACTGCCACATGTAGGTTAAAAATTCAGTTTCTCAGTTGCCCAGGTTACATTTCAAGTGCTCAATAGCTGCATGTAGCTAGTGGCTACCACATGAGACAATATAGATAGAAACATTTCCATCACAGCAGCAAGTTTGATTGGGTAGTGCTATTGTAAACCATGGTAAAATGCAAATTTCCAAATACTTTTAAAATGGCAGTATAAGTTCAAAAGCAACTTTTCAATTGGCTATTTCACAGAAAGGGAAAGTATACATTTACAAATGAGAAAAAAAGAATTAAACACAAATATTAATGAAGGCTTTAAGTATATAAAATTAATTTTCTATGGCTTAATTTGAAATTATACCATATTGAATCTGAAAAGACTTTCAAGGTAATTTAATCCTTCATCCTCAATTTACAGAAATTGAATCTAGAAGACAGTACAAGGAAAAATTAACTCTTTCATTTAAGATATCTACTATATCCAAATAAAGACACTATTGAAAACCACCAAAATTGTCTATAATAATAAACTGATTAAAATGAAGTAAAAGCTATTCTGTGTATCTTAGAATCAGATTTTACATTGGATGCAGAGGCTGTTTGCACAGTGGTTAGGATTTCAGGTTCCGGGGTTAACCTGCCTAAGTTCAAACGTTACTCCTTGACTTACTAGCTGTGCAACCTTAGACAAGTCATTTAAGCTCTCTGAGCCTCCTTTTTCTCATCTATAAAATGGAGAAATAACTAAACTATATCATACAGTTGAAAAGATTAAGTGAAATTATGCATGCAAAGTACTTAGAGAACCTGGCACATCGTAAGCTTTTAAAAAAATGCTAGTTTTTATGAAACTTGCATTTTGGTTGAAACTAGTCTACTGGTGACTTTCTTTAACTTTCATTCACCTTCAAAAGTTCTTAAGACAGAGAGACTCTGGAAAACATTCAAAAATCATTATATGAACACTGGCTTACAGGTGGCTCTACCACTTGCAGTCACGGGAGAATCTGCATCCAAATCTCTACCAACACTTTACCCATAGGTCTCAACACCTTGGCGCTAAGAGTGTAACATAAAGCCCCCAAGCAACATGTGGTGGGGGGTAGAGGAAATCTAATGTTTGTTTGTTTGTTTTTTAATGAAATAAACAAACAAAAAAACCCCTCCTAGGCTAAAATAGGTGGCATCTGTTTTTATGTTGGGGACTGTGAGTAAAGTAAAAAGTGGGAGACAGGATAAGTGAAACAATTTTGAATGACAAGTTTAAAATTTCTCAGAGAATTGTATGCTCACTTATTTTTCTAAAATTTATACTTCTGCATATTAGCTGAAGTTTAAATAACTACAGTCAGATTTTGAGACACATATTTTTTACTAGAGTAATTTTTTTAAAATACACAGAACAGGTATGTAAAAGTAACAGTTGCTCTTTCATTAAGTTTTAAGACATATCAATACAATTTCCTAGTTCACTACAGTAGAATAACAGGTACCCAACTTAATGTGATCTCCAGAAACTGTGGAGATGAAAATGAAATCTCCCCGGCTTTCAAGCCTTACCCCAGAAAATGTTTTATTCTAAGTGTAGGGGGATAGATTTCAATAGAGTACAACATAAGCACCAGATGGTCAAAGCTAACTAAGACCGTTCTCAAATATTTTTATGCCCAGCTTCATTCTTCTGGAATATTTTTAGAACTAAGCTCCAGAGTCACCTGTATGAGGCATGGGCCAAACCTCAAATCCTAACTGGCCTGATATTTTTATATCATTTCAAATCAAACATTTTCCTATTGGTAGTTTTCAGAGTTTTAAGTTCATTTTCCATAATGTTAGCACTTGTCATATTTTGCTTTTCAGTTAACTTTTACATGTACATTTTCTCTCTCACACTAGATAGTAAAATTTCTTGAGCTTCTACTTACAGAGTTTCCATATGAAACTAATACACTTTGTAGACATTTTGAAAATATTCATATTAATTGATTATTTAGTGATACAGTATGGAGTCAGGGCATCAGATTCTATTCCTTACTCTGATATCACGAATAGCATGATCTCAGTTCCAGCTTATTCAGAGGTCAGGCACTTTGGCTTTGAAATGGAATGACTACACAGGCTGATCTCTAGAATCACTTATATTTCTAAAAGTTTATGCTTTTATGTATCAGCTGAAGTTTAAATACATTCAAATTTTGAAACGCATATATTTTCAAAAGTAATTTTTAAAAACTATACAGAACAGTTAGGTATATAATGGTAAAAGTTGTTCTTTCATTAAGTTTTAAGATATATTGATAAAATTTCTTTGTTCACCACAGAACAGCAGCAACACGCACCTGATAACATTGCTCCAAATGAAATTACAAACTGATCAACATGTGACACTTGCAATGATTGTCCCAATGAGACATAGCTTGCTATTTTCTTTTATCACTTCACAACATTTATTCAAACTACTATAATGACCTTCAGTTTCCATAAATAAACTTATATAAAAAGCTGGCTAACATACTTAAGAACTAAGCTATCACTAACAGTTAAAGCTTAGGAAAGAATTTATTCCCAGGAATAATTTCAAGATATTTTGATAAACATCTAAAGTTTCCTTTCTGTTTCCTGTAAATATTCCAAGATTATCCCATAGCTACGAGCTTCAAATTAATACTGTCTAGGGGAGAATTAGTTTGGTAACTTAAAAATGGAAATATATAGATCACAAAAGAGTCTACTATCACTGTTAAAAATATAAACACTGTACAGGCCAGCACTTGTTAATAAAAATCACTGATATGATTCCATTAACAAGCACACTCTTTGTAATACAGTTAGCACATGTTTTACCTTTAGCTTTAAATTAAAAAGGAAAATGATGAAAGGCACAAGTAATTCTTTACTTTCTGCATTTTTAATACTTTTTGTACAGTTAGTTACTACACTTGTGCAATTAAAGAAAAGAAAAAACACTAAAATTCTACCTCTATATTGGCTTTTTAAAATCTCCATGTCACATATTAAAGACATTAAACTTTTCTGGAGCTCCTGAAAATTAACACCACAACTTTATTGGTGAAACACAAACCGCATAATCTGATCTAACTATTCACATTAAACAAAATGAATGACTAGATCTTTCCCAATCGATTCTGCTTTACTGATACCGAAAAAAGCTATTTCCTTCATGCTAAATTATGAAATTAACCTAAAACATAGTAAAAACATAGAAGCATTAAAAGATATTATTTACACAAACTAGAATAAATTCATCAGGCATTCCCTCAAGTGCTGAGATGTCATTTACTCCTGGTCACACAATGAATACTATTTGTTTTCTGTTCATCCTGAATTATCAAATCTGAGTTGAACCTGGCAAAGGCAAAAACCATCCAGATTGACTGACGGATTGATTGATAGATAAATAAATAAATAAAACCATATAGCCATACAGAAATTCATGACTTTTTACTGTTTGGTGTAAAGCGTAGAGTGCCTGCACTTTCAGCTCTCAGAAGAAATCCACCGTATTCTGGAAGCACTTCAATTCAGAGTGACCTTTAAGTTTTACAGACATTGTAGCAAACTCTTGCATGTCTCAAGAAAAGGCAAACCTGCCTTGCTTTTTTTCTTTAATGGGAAAAGTTTTTGTTTACTCTTATTATATTTTCCACTCCTAATCTGAAGAGATGGAGGATCTCTAAAACGTAGTTGCCCACTTAGGATTAACCTCACCTGCGGAGGACCAGACCCGCAGCCCCTCACCTGATGATAAGATTGGGATGGACCCAAGTGATGGAGGGAAAAGAGCCAACTCTGCTCACAACACTACCTGTGGCTCCCAAAGAGGGGGCCCGCGTTTTGGGGGGGGGGAGCGAGGGCTGGGATGGTCCAAGAGACTTCTTCATCCGGACCATATTTGGGGAAGTATCTAAGCATAGGAGACCCCCCCCGCCCCGCGCTCTAGTGAAAGACGGAATTGCGGGGACCGCTCTCCTCCCTCGCCCTCTCCATCCGGCCCTCGGCGCTCAGCCCTCTCGCCGGAGCTGGGGGGAGGGGGTGGAAGAGGAAGGCAGCGGGTCCCCAGGGTCCCCTCGAGTGGCTCCCGGCGGCCGCTGCGAGGCCTGGACCGTGTCAGCGGCCTCCGGGCTCCGACCCGGAGGGGCGCTCGGCGCTCCGTTCCGGCCCGCCCGGCGGGCCCCCAGACCCAGCCCTTGACTCACCGCTCTCCACCTCGCTGCCTTTCTTGGCCGTCGCCGCGTTCCCCATGACTGAGGCGATGAAAGGAAGGGGTCAGGGAGGGGAAGGGGAGCCGGGGCCGTCCCCGCCGCTCCACAGGCTGAGGCAACTCCTGCTTCTGCACCGGTCAGAGTGGTCAGTGCTCTCGGCGCTGGCGCCCGGAGTGCGGGCGGGAAGACTGGGCCGGTTCTGAGGCCAAGGCTTCAGCAAACTCCTCAGCCCCGGCGGCAGCAACGGTGGCGGCGGCGGCGGCGGCTGCGGCGGGCAGACACTCCCCCTTCCCCCGCCCCGCCCCCCCTGCGCGCCCCCCGGCAGCCGCGCGCCGGGGCCCCGACCCTGTCCCTCTTCACCAGCGGGCGCGCGCGCCGGAAGTGACGTGCCGGCCGGGTACAAGGGCGGCGGGCTGAGGGGGGCCGAGCCGAGGGCAGCGGACTCGGGTAACCCCGGCTGGCACCTCAGCGGCCCACCGAGCCGGGACGTGGTGGCCCGGACTTGCTCTCGGATGCCCATCCTCGAGATCTGGGAGGCGGCGTGGGGACCGTTAGCTTTGAGGAACCCGTCGTCTCTCAGCCTGGCGTCCCCCACGCCCTGGAGATCGCACACGAGGGGAGCCCTCTGGTTCGCGCCACTGGGCTTTGCGGACTGGTCGGTATCAGCTGCGGGAACAAGCTCGTCCCTGATCCTGCTCGTGGTTCCGAGCCTGTCTTTGCCTTACAGATCCAGGTGTTCACCGAGCCCACCACGTTGTCCTCCTGGTTCTTAGGCACCAGTCACAAGCCCTTTAATGTTCCCAGTGCAGTTTTCATTCGCTGTGGTTTTGCGGGATCGCTCTCAGGTTTTGTCAAATACCCCAGAGAGAAAGGAAAGTATTACTATTTCTACAGAATGTCTGTTGATGTGAATCATTGTAGTTAGCAGCTCTCTGTGTGGATGTCAAAATAAATGCATTCCCAACTGGTAACTGCGTTTTTCTTAATATACATCTTGAATTTGTGGATAGTTTTACTTACCAGGTTAATTTTTTGTGACACTCTAGTATTTTTTGTTGCATGTTTCTTTGAATTTTGCGCCGTGAGCATTTATTCTAAATTTAGTGTAGAAAGACTGTAACTTCCCGAGGGGCAGAGACTACTAAATTTATTTTGTGTCCCCAGCACACCAGGCACAGTAGGTATTTAATGGATACTTGATGACTTGAAAGTAAGCAGAGGAAATCTCTCAGAGTTTTTTTTTTAAATAGCTTTCATTACTGACAAAAACAGAGTAGTAACTGTAGAAGTTTCTCAGTAAGTTCTTCCTGCTGTTTCTTATTACTATTTCTGTTAAATTAATTTAACAAAGGTTTATATCATGTATACTGTATTCCAAGTACTACCATGCAGGTAGCAACTCATTTGATCCTCAAGAACCCTATGAGATATGGAGTTTTACTATCATTATTTCACTTATGAACAAACTGAGGCACAGAGAAGTTAAGCAATTTACCCTAGATTACACAGCTATTATCTCTTTGAAGCAGGATTTGAACCTAGGTAGTTGGGCTCTAAAGTCTGACTTTTTGTCCATAATGTTATGTAGATGTTATGGTAAATAGCTTTCTCTCCATTTAAAATTACCTTGACTTGAAAAGATGGATGCGTAATGAGTTTATTTCTTGGGGAAGTTCATTATTGTTTTCTGGGTTTCCATTAAATCCAAGTAATATAAAAATTGTAGAGAAGGAAGGATTTAAACTAGCTGTGAGGTATTGTGTCAGCATGCAACAATGTTGCAACAATATCACATCCTTCCAATCACATTTAGTTTTGTGTTGTGGATGGGATATTTTGCCCTACATACATAGGAAGTTCAATAAATAGCATTAAGCCATATACCAAATTAAAAACAACTTTTTGATATACTTTATTCTGGATAGAATCTTTCTAGAATCCTGGAAGACTCATACTGCCCTCATTGGGGTAAAGTTTTAAAATGTATTCCTTTTTAGAGACCAGCTTTAATAATAAAAGAGTGGTTATATGCATAGTTTGTCCCTATCCTTAACATAATTTTGAATTCTAGGTCTCTAACAAGAGGGTAGCCATCTGTTTTGTAAATGATTAATTTGCAGAAGAGACAGTTGACAGGGATTACAGAGTTAAGATACATTATAACTACATCCTAGAAAGTTAATAAACAAAAAATTCAGCTTTACAAATTTCTCCCTTTCTCTCTCAATTTAACTTTATCATTCATTGTTTAAGAAATTAAATTAATTGTTAAGAAAGAAAAAGATTATCAACAATTGGAAATATCTTGGGTTTTTTTCCGTATACTATTATTTCTGGTTTTTTATATTAACTAACACTGCTGCTCTGATTCAAGGAAGACTATACTTGAAGAGTATAGTTTCATGAATCATTTTCAATTAATAAACATTCACAATCATCTAGTTGTAATTATATGCAAGTTGCTTTTTCATTATTAGAGAATCTCTGAGTTCTCTTTAAGAATCCATTGTTTATGTAGCATCTAAAAGACTATGTTTCAAGAATTGTTTATTTACACCTAGAAAGGGCAGAAATTTCATTAACTGTACAGTTATTCTTGAATAACTGGAGCTAGAATGGGGCACTGGTATCCTTTGCCACTAATGCCTTTTCTATAACCTGGACAAGCACAAAGGTAGAACTAAATCTTGTTTCCCTAGGAAAGCAGATGCAGAAAAAAGGAAGTGATACGGAGAAAAGACTTTGAGTTCCCTTCTGTATAATATTTTATCTAAGAACATACAGCACTATGTAGCAGGGAAAATTGGACCAGTGGTAGTTGCTTTGGCAATAATTATCCTTACATTTTCTAGTACTTTATAAAAACACTTTCACATGCCATTTTTTATCTGATCCCACAACAAACCTACATGAGCAAGACAGATTATATTAGCCACACTTTACAAATGAGAAAAAAGTTCAAAGAAGTGAAGTAACTAGGCCAAGTTCACTCAGATGGTAAGTGACAGAGCACTAGGTTATATACCATTAATGTGTGAAACAAGTGTAATCTCAATCTCATTAAGATTAGGTTTTATTATCCACATTTTGCAGATGAGAAAACTGAGCCTTAGGAACAAAGAGTCTTGGCCCTGTATTCTTCCTAGAGTCACCTTTTCAGAAAGGAGTGAGAAAGTGGGGAAAAATTAGTAAATTGTTATTCCTATTTATCTTGTAGTTTTTACTTATACTATCAACTAGATTTCCAAGTCCTTTTAAAAAGTAAACACCCTCAAAAACAATGTATGTCAAAAATACTTGTTTTTCCTTTACAATCACCAGGACAGGTAAACTGAAATTGATAATCGTTGGAAAATATGACCAGGTCATTTTGTTTTTATATTGTATTTTACATCAAGTAAGTGCAAATGAGAATTTATTTAACCATCATAAAATTATGATTATTTTGAATGATAACTAGTAATCCACACAGTCTAATATTTCATTATTATACAGTATTATATGTCCTGAACCTAATGATACCACATTAAGTATCAAAGGGCAGAATAGTACTTCCAAAGTGAGGAAGTAATTTTATAGTTAATAAATTACAAATATGATAATTGTTCAAATCATTCTAGTACAGTGCAAAGTTTTCCAGTTGAGCATAATCCTAATCCCTTTGTTCATAAACAAATTTATTATCTGAAGTTTGATATTCACCTTTTTGGGTATTCCCTTACAGATGAGGTGACTAAAATAGTTGACTGTGGTTAAGTAACCTGCTCAAAGTCAACAAAAATGAACTTGTACCAGAGTGGAGTTATAGCTTATCTCTTGGATAGGGACTAGAATACAAACTGAAAACATTAAGGAAAAAAGAGAAAACCTGGAGGGGAGAACAAAACCAACAACTTTTTTTCCTTTCTTAATATGTAATACACTCAGAAAAGTATATGTTTGGGATATTCTGATTTTACCAGTGTGTTTTGTCAAAACTATGACTAAATTTCTGCTCTTTCATTTTGGCACTATGCATTTTTAGAGAGTAACTCGATCAAAAACTAACACTCAAATTTACAAAACTTTTTCTTCTTTATGAAATCACCAAACAGATGGGGCATGAACTTTCATGAAATCTCAGCTTTTACAACTGAAGCCCATCTGTGACCAAGGTGAATCTGGCCCACTAAATTAAAACTATATTCATATTATTGATAGCGACAAACCAGAGTGGTATGTAGTAAAGTAGAAAGGGTTTGAGCTTTGTAGTCAGAAAAATCCGAGTACATCTTTTGGTACAGCCGCTATCTGAGACCTTCACATAAATTACTTTATTCCCCTTTGCCTTAGTTTCCTAAAGTGTGAAGTTATATGCATTAAATTAAATCACCTATGAAAAGCACCTAGGATAACTTGTTGTATAATAGGTACAATAATCCAATAACATTCTATGTTTTCTTGCATTTATGTTTCAATAACAATCATTCAACAAATATGATTACAACAAATTTAATGAGTCCTTACTATATGCAAAGCATGATGGGCTACAAAGGTGAATAAAATCTGTGCCCTGCCCTCAAGAAGTTTTTGTTTAAGACAAGAAAGACACATTAAGCAGTTACGCAACTGCTTAAGCAAGTAAGCAATTATGTAAAGCAAGACTCATTAACTTGGTACTATAATGCAAATAAATCACTGAGGAAACATAAGAAAAGTGTTGTTAAATGGTCAACCACATAGAGAATTTAGCATTGGATTTTGTTCTTAAACAAGTGGGGGAAATCATTGAAAACTAAGAACAGCAAACTCAGAGCAGGGGCTTGTATGACTGTCCTTAGATCAAAAGATGCTATGGAAGGAGTTGTAAGAGTTGCAACCTTCCCACTGGAATATAAGCTACTTTGTCATCACTATATCTACTGTATCCAGAGTGATGTCTGAAAAAAAAGTAGGTGCTTATTCATAAGTGAATGAATTGTAGTTTCAGACTAAGATCATGCTCATTTGGGGAAACCTTACATGCCTTTTAAGAAATGTGGACTTCGTTCACTATGCAATAAACTCTGAAGATATTTAAAGAAAGGAGTGATATAATCCACATTTTATTAGTAAGCTAACTTTGATAGCAGTGTGTTGGATATATTAGATGATCAATAGATTGTCAGCAAGCAGACTTGTAAGGTAGCAGTTGTAATAGAAGAATGACATGAAATCATTGAGTGGTGTAGCAGCAGTGGAAGAGAAAAGAAAGGATGCATATGAGACATTTGAATGTAAGAGTAACAGGATTAAAAAAACTATTGGGTTGGCCAAAAGCTTCGTTCGTTTTTTCCCATAAGATGGCTCTAGTAGCACTTAGTTGTCTTTAACTTCATTCAAAATAATTTTGTTAGATTGTACGTGACAGCTGTCATATCAGCATGCATTTAAAAAAAGACTCATCAAAACTGGTGAATTTTTGTATAGCCATTTTAATATTGAAGATGGAAGAAAAAAAGCAAGATTTTCAGCATATTCTGCTTTATTATTTCAAAAAAGACAAAAATGCAACTGAGATGCAAAAAAAAAAAAAGACTTGTGCAGTGTATGGAGGAGGTGCTGTGACTAATCGAACATGTCAAAAGTGGTTTGCGAAGTTTCGTGCTGGAGATCTCTCTCTGGACGATGCTCAACTGGGTAGACCAGTTGAAGTTGATAGTGATCAAATCAAGACATTAACTGAGAACAATCTACGTTATACCATGTGGGAGATAGCCGACATACTCAAAATATCCAAATCAAGCGCTGAAAATCATTTGCACCAGCTTGGTTATGTGAATCACTTTGATGTTTGGGTTCCACGTAAGTTAAGCAAAAAAACCCTTCTTGACCGTATTTCCACATACGATTCTCTATTTAAACGTAATGAAAATGTTCCGTTTCAAAAACAAATTGTGACGGGCCATGAAAAGTGGATACTGTACAATAATGTGGAACGGAAGAGATTGTGCGGCAAGCGAAATGAACCACCACCAACGACACCACAGGCTGGTCTTCATCCAAAGAAGGTGATGTTATGTATATGGTGGGATTGGAAGAGAGTCCTCTATGATGAGCTCCTTTCGGAAAACCAAACGATTAATTCCACCAAGTATTGCTTCCAATTAGATCAACTGAAAGCCGCACTTGATGAAAAGCATCCGGAATTAGTCAACAGAAAACGCATAATCTTCCATCAGGATACCGCAAGACCACATGTTTCTTTGTTGACCAGGCAAAAACTGTTACAGTTTGGCTGGGAAGTTCTGATTCATCTGCCATATTCACCAGATTTTGCACCTTCGGATTTCCATTTATTTAGATCTTTACAAAATTCTCTTAATGCAAAAAAATTTCAATTACCTGCAAGACTGTAAAAGGCACCTGGAAGAGTTCTTTTCTCAAAAAGATAAAAAGTTTTGGGAAGATGAAATTTTGAAGTTGCCTGAAAAACGGCAAAAAGTAGTGGAACAAAAGTGTGAATACGTTGTTCCATCAAGTTCTTGGTGAAAAAGAAAAATGTTCCTTTTATTTTTATTTAAAAACCAAAGACACTTTCTGGCCAACCCAATATTAGGGCTCTTTAGCATAATACAAATGATAGAAGCCCAATTCAAACTACCTTAAGAAAAAGTCAGCAAAATTTATTGGGTCAAAGAACTGGAAAGTCTAGATTGGACATAGTTTTAGGCTTAGGTTCAAGGCTATGTACTCCACTTATTCATCCTATTCTATTTATATATTGAGTGTATTCTGCTAAAAGGCTGTCTCCACATGACAGGTTTACATTCTCCCAGCTTAGCAGCTTAAAGAACAATGCCTTCTCTTTCCCAATATTGATCTATTATAAATATACTATACATATTTGTTCTGTATAGATCACATGACCATTCCTGTGAAGAAAGGAGGCAGGGTACCATGATTGACATAGAATGAGAGAAGTGCAATTTTCTAGAAGAAATTGTCATATAGAGTAGACAAAAACAACAGATGCTCAATACAGTGAAAAGAAGAAAGAGTTAAAACTCTCAGTCAATCTTCCATCCTGGGTGACTGGATAACAGACATCAGGAATGAAGGAGAGGAAACTAGTTTTTAAATTAATGAGAGATGTGTGATTCGGGTCATACTGAGTCTGAGTTGGTCGTGTAACATCTATATGGGGATAACGAATAGCGGGCAAATGTAGCGTTAGATCAATGCAGGAGTCGTAAATTCAGTGTAAAAATGAGAGTCAAAGCCACAGCTCTGAATGAAATCTCATAGAGGGAAAATATAAAGGGGAGAAAAAGGCAGCTAGGAATGGGCAGTTATAGAAAAAGAAGAAAGAGGAATGCTAAAAGAATCCTGGTGTGGTAGGAGCCTGGAGTGGACAGACAAGCTGAAAGAGAACCAGGAAATGCAGTCACACAAGTGAAGAAAGAAAGTGGGCTATCAATTTGATTGACTGCATACTAGAAATCGACTTTCTGCATACTAGAAATCTAACTAATGTAAGCAAACAAATTTATTGAAAGAATATGCAGTTGCTTGTAGGAAGGAAAAGAAAGCTAAAGAACCAGGCTTGGCACACTCAAGAAACAGGCAGCCCCACAGAATCAAATAGTAGTTGCTGCTTGACATTTTCCCCTGAAATAGCCAACGGAACAACAACAAAAAATATACTGTTTTCAGTCTTGTTCCTTTCCCACAATTTAGTTTCTAAGGAGCGAATTCGGTTGCTACCTTGGGTTAAGTTTCTGCTTCTTCCTCAGAACAAGGCAACTGATTAGCAGTCCCATGGAACTCATCAGTGGGGAAGCAGAAATTTCCCAGAACCAAAACAAGATGGAATAGAAGCTGAGCACTCAATAAGACAACAGTGTCCCCTGCAGAGGATTTATTAAACAGTGTTAGTAAAGACAAATATTTCCCCTCAATGGAGTTATAATGGACTACCCTTTCTCTCCTCCAAAAAATGTGCTGGACTTTATCATAAAATCGTAGATATTTTTTGTTTAAATATACCAGAAATATTTTGTTTCCTGATATGGTAGGCAGAATCATGCCCTTCCCAGAAATGTCCATGTCCTAATTCCCAGAATCTGAATATGTCACCTCGAATGACAAAGGGAAATTAAGGTTGCAGATGGAATTAAGGTTGCTAATTAGCCGGAAAAAATTCTTCCACTAAAACTAATTATCCTGGACTATCCCTGTGGGCCCAATGCGGTCACAAAGGTAAAAAGTGGAAGAGGGAAGAAGAAGTCAGAATGATGTTATAAGGACTCAGTGCCATTGCTGACTTTGAAGATGGAGGAAGGAGGCCAAAAGTCAAGGCATGTGGGCAGCCAATAGAAGTTAGAAAGAGCAAGGAAAACAGATTCTCTCCTGGAATCTCCAGAAAGGAATCCAGCCCTGCTGACCCAGTGAGACCTGGGTCAGATTTCTGACTTATTGAACTGTGAGATAATAATTTTGTGTTGTTTTAAGCCACTAAGTTTATGGTAATTTGTTACAGCAGCAATAGAAAATTAAGACACCCCACACCATTTTAAAAATAGAGTAGACAGAGAGTTAGGTTAAATAATTTGCTAAATTGTCAAGACTGAAACCCAGGCTCTAGATTCTAGCCAGTGTTCATTGCACCTCACACAGAGGTGTTAGAAATTCTTACCACTGAAAGTCATTATTTGGAAACACTGATTTCCTGGAAACAGGATAAAGAAGGAAAAGGAAGTTTAATTGCCTTCTAAATTATTCTGTTAAATAACTATTGAGTGTCTAATTAAAGAGAATGAAGTTTAAATAAAACTTAGTTTCTCTGATCTGGAAGTTTAAGGGGTTATTTAAATAACATCTGTGAAATGTGGCAGAACCATGGTTGGAAATTAAGGTGATTTTTATTTATTTATTTATTTATTACTTTAAATCTGGCAACCACCCTTCTCAATATTCACTTCCAAATATTTTAGCTTATACTATGTACTACTTATAACCACAATTACTCTCTAAGAAATGTTGACTCTTGCTAAATAAAGGGTGCTATTTTTTTCTAAAGAATAATTATGCAAGTTTATGAGTGGCTAGAGAAAGTGAATTGCTCAGTCTAATTAAGGGAGAATTCAAAATTCCAGAGTAATCCAGGAGGAAGGGAGTGAAGAGGAGAGATAGGAAAGGAAGAATTAGCAAGATGTCAGGTGACTGGGGTTTTTATATGGCATGGTGCAGACAATGGCATCTAAAAGCTCTAATGTGACTCTAAGTTGTTTCCTATGTAGCACTTAAGGTAGTCCCCAGATCTTAAACTAAATTTCTGCTACATGAAATAGCTTTGTATTTGTGGTTGCTCTGAAGGAAATGATAAAGTACAAAGGAAAATTTTGCCTTTGACTTAAAATTATGGTGGAAAAGTGAATAGCCATAAGCTATTGTAGAGCAAAGAACAAAAATTCCTCAGAGGCAGGAAATCGAAGCCAGACAGGTCCATGAAAACATAAGCCAATGTGAAGTCTATACAATATTATAAGGAGGGCTTTGGATACTACAATCCATGTAATGGATTTGAATCAATGTTTTGTAGAGAATTAAGTAGCTGGATGGGCTACACAACCACCATCACCACCACCACCACCACCAACAACGACGACATTTGTAATTGTAACTAAAAAGTATAGAAGGTTCTCTATGTACCAGGCTCTGCACTAAACCCTGAAAATACATTACATCATGTAATTCACATAGCAATCCCATGAAGTAGGAACTATTATATTCCCATTTCACGAGATGAACACGAGACATAGAGAGATAAAGTAACTGGCCCAAGATTTTATACCTAGGAAATGAAGAACTAGATGTACTTCATTTGAATCCAGATTGGTCTCATCCAAGAACTTTAATCAGTAAACTCAGCATTTCTAAAAGTCTGGTCCAGACCATCTGCATTACTATGATTGGGGAGTGCTTGTTTTAAAAATGCAGATTTCTGGACCCAATCCAAGCCTATTAAATATGAATCATTTGTGTGGGTTCTAATTAGTCTACTTCTTAACAAAGTGTAATCCTTGTGTGTGTGTGTGTGTGTTTGTATGTGTAATCCTGATGTGTTTAAGTATGAGACTTATGCATACTTAGGTTTGAGAACCACTACCCTACCCTACTGTGTTGCATTCAAAGTCTTAACTGCCCTAGATTAACAGTCCTAACACAGGTTGTTCAACACCCTTGAGAATACTTAGGATAGTACTGAACATCTAGTATTGGTACTGAAAATTTATCTAGTGTACTCATTCTTTGCTATCTATTTATACATGTATACAATATGGGGAATCAGTGAGAAAAGGGTTGAAGATAGAAAACTAATAATTATTGAGTCTTACTTTGGGCCCTATACTGTGCAAAACACTTACATAAACTCATTTAATGCCAAATAATTATCCAAGCTACCTACCACCCCAACTTCCCGATAATACAGAACATCAGGTCTTCAGATTTCTTTTGTGTAAATAACTTCATTAGTCTTATAATTGAGACAAGATGGGACCTGGGACCCTTTGCTGCAGTGCTGCAATGCTTGCACCCGGACAAACCTCTCCTTGAACAACAAAATACAAAGAAACTATAAGGGACTAAAAATAACTGCGTGCATGCGCAGTTAGGGCAAATTCTGGACAAAAGATACAAAAAGACCAAAAAAGCCCAGCTGCCACTTCTGAAGAGCTGGGAGCAAAAACTGGGTGTGGGGAGCAAAACCAGGGTATTGCGCATGCCCCCTGCACTCAACACCACAAAGGGGTGGGCCAACCACCTACGCCACCCCTCCAGCCCGACCCCTGGACACACCCCTACCCTCACCACATATAAAGAACAAGCTTGCCCCACCTCAGGGAGCGAGCAAGCAAGCAAGCAAGGCAACCTGTTACTTGTTCTCACTACACCCTGCTGCAGCAGGGACCCCAGTAAAGCTTTGCCTGAATTTCCTGTCTGTCCTCTAGTCAATTTCTATTGATTGGGGAAGGCCAAGAACCCTGGTTGGTATTATAAGTCTCTTAACCCAGTCTCCCCTCTTTCTCCCATCTCTTCTATTAAATATTCTTCAACTGTTAAAGAGATCATATCTAACAAATAATGTGTAAAATACAAAGTGCAAATTCAATAATAATAGTAATAATAATAAACCAAAATCCATGTATCCATATCCGGACCAGAAACAGAATATTACCATACCTCAGATGCATCCTGAGATGCTCTCATTCATTGTCCCCATCCAAAGATAAGCAGTACCCTGAATTAATGATTCTCTTGCTTCCCTTTATAGTTATTGTGGGGCTTTCTGTTCTTGTTCTTATTTTGCAACCTAAGTATATAGCTCTTAAAATACAGTTTTTAGTTTTGCCTGCCTTAAGAATTCGTAACAATTCTTCTGTAACTTGCTTCTTTCACTCAACATTTTTTTGAGATATAATCATGTTGATGCATGTACTATAATTCATTCATTTTACATGTTTGTAATATCTTAGGAACACTGTTAACCCTTGAACAACATGGGGCTTAGGGGCACAAACCATCCATACAGTGGAAAATCTGTGTATTACTTATAGTCAGCTCTCCATAAAGCACTTCCTCAGTATCTGTGGTTTTGCATCCACAGATTCAACCAACTTCAGACAATGTAGTACTACAGTATATACTGTTGAAAAAAATCCACATATTAGTGTACCCGTGCAGTTCAAACCTGTGTTGTTCAAGGGTCTGTTCATACTGTTGTGTGAATATACCATAAATTATATACCCATTATGCAGTTAATGGATATTTCGACTGCTTCTATAATTTTTTGAACACTGTTTCTTATTCTTGCTTATAAACACACATTTGACAATTTATTTAGATATATAGCTCATAGTGGAACTGCGGGGCTTGTAGAATTTAAGCATGTTAAATTTTCCTGGGTAACAGAAAACTGTTTTCAAAAGTGGTTGTACCAATTTATATCCAATTCCTATTGTTCCACATCCTTATATATACTTATTTCATCTAACTTTTCAATTTTAATCAATCTGGAAAGTGCTTTTAATTTTCATACCAAATAAATTGAATAATTTCATATGTTTGAGAGCCACTTATGCATCCTCCTACATGAAATTTCCATTCATTACTTTAACCCACTTTTATATTGCATTGTTAGCCTTTTTCTTATTGATTTTTAGGGGCTCTTCATATTTACTGAATCCTAATCCTTTGTAATCTGAATATGTGGCAATTATCTTCTCTCCGCTTATAGTTTTACTTTTTACTTTCTTTACAGTATTTTTATGTATTTAATTTTTAGCTCTATTGAAGAATAATTGACATATAATAAACTGCACATATTTAATGTACAATAAAATTTTTAAAATATAATACACACATAAACACGCACTCAAGAAACAATCATCACAATCATTATAATGAACATAGATATCACCTTCAAAAGTTTTGGCATGCCCCTTTGTAATCCTTATCTCCTGCCCCTCCTTGCCCATTTCCAGGCATGACTTTTATGTTATTTCTGTCACTGTAGATTAGTTAGCATTTCATAGAATTTTATGCAATGTTCTCATGCAGTATGTACTCTTTTTGTCTGACTTTTTTCACTTAGAATAATAATTTTTAGATTAATCCATGTTGTTTCATGTATTAACAGTTAATTTAATTGCTTAATAGTATTCTAAAATATGGTTATGTTTACACCTATTGATCCACATTTAAATTGTTTCCAGTTTTTCCTGAATTCTACAAAACATATAAGAAAAAAAGAATAATGACAATTCTACACAAAATTTTTCCAAAAATTGAAGAGGAGAAAATACTTTCCAACTCACTCTATGTGGCCAGCATTACTCTGATACCAAAAACAGGCAAAGACATTATAAGGAAAAAAAAAAACTACAGACCAATATCAATAGTAAACATATATGCAAAAATTCTAAATGAAAATTTAAAAAATCAAATCCAATGATATATAAAAGGGATAATACATCATGGCCAAGTGGGGCTTATCCCAGAAATGCAAGTTTGTCTTACCATTTGAAAATCAATCAATGTAATTCACCATATTAACGGAGTAAAAAATTAAAAATACATACAATCATCTCAGTAGATGCAGAAAATCACTTGCCAAAATCCAACTTCCATTTCTGATTGGGAAAAAAACAAAAACCCTCTCAGCAATCTAGGACAAGGGAATTCCTTCAACCAGATAAAATGACATATACAAAAATCTTACAGCTAACATCACACTCAATGGTGAAAAATCAAATGCTTTTTCCTTAAGGTCAGAAATTTGGCAAAGATGGCTGATCTCACCATTTCTTTTCAACACTTTATACAATTAAGAAAAAAAAAAAAAGCCGTCCAGACTGGAAAGGAAGAAGTAATATTTTGTTTATTTGCAGAAGATTGTCTATGCAGAAAATACAACAGAACTTAATACATATGTATATAAACTTTTAGAACTAATAAATGAATTTAACAAGGTTGCATAATACTAGGTTACGATTTTTAAATCAACTGTATTTTTAGATTTTAGAAAATGAAATTTTAAAAATACAATTTACAATAGCATCAAGTATGTTAAATACTTAGGAACAAATCTGACCAAAAATGTACAAGACCAACAAACTGAAACCTATTAAATTGCTGCATAAGTTAAAGAACTAAATAAATGGAGAGATATTGCATGTACATGGAGCAGAAGACTCAGTTTTGTTAAGATGTCAGTTCTCCCCTAAATTCATCTACAGATTCAATAGACTCCCAAGCAAAATTACTGTAAGTCTTTTATAAAATTAACAAGCTGATTCTAAAATTCATATGGACTTGTAATAGCTAAAACAACTTTGAAAAAGAAGAACTAATTTGGGAGGCTTACCCTACCTGGCTTAAAGATTATAAAACTATGGTGTACTAGGGTTCTCCAGAGAAACAGAACTAATAGGAGATATATAGATATATATAAATATATGGAAATTTGTTGTAAGAAATGGCTCACATAGGCTGAAGGCAAGAAGTCCTACAATGGGCATCTGCAAGCAGGAGAAGAAAAGCTGGTGGTATAACTCAGTCTGAGTCTGAAGGCATGAGGACCAGGGGAGTTGATGGTGTAAGTCTCAGTATGAAGGCCTGGGGAGGTGGGGAGTGCAGCTGGTGTAAGTACAGAGACCCAAGGCCTGAGAACCAAGAGCTCTGTCATCCGCAGGCAGGAGAAAATGGACGTCCCAGCTCAAGAGAATTTACCTTTCCTCCACCTTTCTGTTCTACTCGGGCCTTTAACAGATTGGATGATGCCTACCTGCATGGGTGAGGGTGGATATTCTCTACTCAGTCTATTGATTCAGTTGCTAATGTCTTTTGGAAACATTCTCACAGACACACTCAGAAATAATGTTTCACCAGCTATTCGGGCATCCCTTAGTCCAGTAAAGCTGAAAGATGAAATTAACCATCATATACAGTAATCAACAGAATGTTCTATTGGTATAAAGATAGACAAGTAGGTTAATGGAACAGAATAGAGAATCCAGAAAGAGACCTATGTGTGTGTGTATATATATATATATATATTTTTTCAATTGATTCTTAACAAAGACAAAAAAGATAAGTTGCATATTCAGTGGATAAAGATAGTCTTTAAACAAAATGGTTCCTCAGCAATTAGACATCCATATTAAAAAAGAATTTTGATCCATATGTCACACTATATAGAAAAAATAACTCAAAATATATCATATATACAAATGTAAAACCTAAAACTATAAGAGATTCTTTAGTTAAATTTTATTGATTTCTAGATTGTTGCATTGTTGTCAGAGTACATTCTCTGCATTATTTCACTCTATGAATTTGTTTAGAGGGACTTTATGGACAGTTACGTGGTCAAATGTTGTACATGTTAAAAGTCCGCATGAACAGAGCTTTTCCACTAATTAGTAGGAAAATCAGTTCCACAGCAGTATTTCCTCCTGTCATCCCTGAGCTATTGAGCTCACTCATTTGTAGATTCTTCATTTGCCTTAATGAAGAGAATATCCTCTAGGCTCTCCCAGGAAAAAGAGTCAGGTGGTGGGTTCTCTAGTCTCACATTAAATATCTATTCAAAATTCTCACATCTGGAGCCTTTTGAGCCTTTCTTTAATACTATTCCAAAGCATTTCTAGTATCCTCGCTTCCTTTATGTAGGCATCATCAGGTCCAAGCTTCAAAAATGCCACCTCAAACCATATTAAGACTGGCTACAGTAGTCCTTGCCAGAATGTTGAATCACAAGGTAATGGGAGGATGTGGCCCATGCCAATAAAATTTCCCTTATCCAGTCTTATATTTCTCCACCTTCACTTCCACCAATCTACTCCCACAGGTGTACTCCTAGTTCCTTCAAGTACTTCTTAGCCAGGATCTGAAATTCCTTTTGTGTATAAAGTGCAGTCAACTTTGAGGTAGTTATGTTCTATAAAGACACTGAACCCTTACTCCTAGGGTAAATGCAGGGTTAGGTTTCTGCTCGCCTTGGGTCACAACATTTTCCTCAACTGATCAATACACAACCTTGTTTTATGTGTGGTTCTGTTTAAAGACACCTTATTTAATATATATCATTGATTAATTAACATTGAACTCACAGCCAACAGCACTATAACTCATGCCTGAATGATGCATATTTAACATATATATTTTCTCCATAAGGCACATTACAGCTTTCCTGAACTAAAGAACACTAGACAGAATTTCAGAACTACCCTTGGGGGCCATTTTAAATAGCAAAATTGCCCAAAAAACCCCCCACAAAACTGTGAAAAATATGACATTAAATAGACTGGAAAAAGAGCACTTGTTTATCATGTGAGAGCTGAGTGTGGCTTTGTTGGACCTCAGGTGAGTATGCATGCAACAAGTGGCTCAAATCTTTTGAGCTCTGTATATGACCACAAAAGTGCTGTGAATATTGATTTTAGGGTAACAAATAAATTTTAACAAGTAGACAAATTCACAAATATGGAGTTCATGAATAATCAGGATCAACTGTATTTTCCCCTCGAGCAGGGATTACGTCTCCCTGTTCAAGGCAATGAGGAGTGGAGAAAGTAGATCCTGAAGATGACAAGCATTGTCTTTGAGGAACATGTCTCAATTGAGGTCTTGCAAGATTTTTACCTAAGGGGAGACTGCTTCTTTCTAATAAGAGGCAGGAGTCTGTTCTGCTGTTCAGCATATTCTGGTGGTATTAGTCTCAGGCTTGCCTATGGGTCTTAAGATTCCATCCTTTTACTATCAGGTCCCTGTCTTTGATGCTGGAGACCTGGAAAGGCTGGGCATTCCATCTTAATCATAGCACTGACACTCTTACAAACAGGTCTTGAGTCTAATTCTTATATAGCCTGCAGAAAATAAGGATTACCTTAAACACTACTATTAAGTTATAAATATGTGGATTAAGAATTGGATGACCTGAGCTTGTCTTTTTCTTCTTCAAGCTTTTAAAAGAGTTAATGAAAGCCTGCAGCAACTCCACAATCCTTATAATTATCGCTGTTCCCATAATTTTCAAATGTCATGTCTATCCTATAACCCAATGCTGTCTTTCATTTCCACCCTTTCCCAATCCCAATCCACCACAGATAAGAGAGAATAACCAGAAAAATTCTAAAAATGAAAAGTAACTGAGCGAGAACTAGCTTTCTTTATCAGATGTTAAAATATATTTTAAAGCCAAGGTAGAGTTATGTCAGCATCATGACAGCATAAGACCACCGTGCTCATTTCTGTCCCCCCCCCAAACACACACACAGACAACAAAGGGGACAGCATCAGTTCCCTTTGACCTGCACCATGACCACTTGTTTGGGTTATTTAATTTGTCCCAGTTTGGGGACAGTTGTATGATTTGAGCTTAAAAAATATTGGTACCATTTAAAGTCATTTTCTTCTTTATCCATCTCTCTTAATGAGGTTTCCTGATATTCCACCCTCCAGTCCCTTCATGGGAAGAGTGTTGGATTGGAGAATGGAATTGGTACAAAATTTGAAGTTGTTATTGTTTCAGACTTCAGTACTGGTGATAGTGTCTTAGTCAGGATAAGCTGAGTCATGCTTGACCCTGGGGGTAGGTGATTCACTCAGGATAGGAAAATCTCCTGAGAGCCTGCTTCCCCTCCCCACCCATAATGCTGTTAAAAAGTAGGGTGGGGAGAATTCTCTTCAGCTCTTAGGGGGAAAAAAAGTGTTCCTAAGTGCAAGAAAGGTGTGATGGGCTTTACGGAGAAAATGTGTATTAGATAAGCTTCATTCAGGCATAAGTTATAGAGCAGTTGGCTGAGAGTTCAACGTGCGCCCCCCCCCCCGACCAACAACAAATATTCTTTGAATTTGTTGAATAAAAGTGACTTTGTGGGAGCTGGGGGTCCAGCACCACAGTCCTGGACCAACGCACACAGGAGGAATCTCACCCACCCATGCATCAGGTAATATAGGCAGAGGGACCTTGGTTCCAGCTGTGGACACTGATGTGACCCACATACTAGCTCTAGCCCCTCTCAAGCAGTCTGGAAGCCCCAGGGGAACACTGACTTAGGCAATTACCCATGGATGAGAGAGACTTTGCTGAAGTCCAGGTTTCCAGAGGAGAAGATCCAACATGCCACTGGAGAAAAAAATATGAGTTTTGAGTTTGGATGCATTGATGTGGGTAAGAGGAACAGTTTGATTTTACCCAAATCACTCCTCCCCCAAGGGAGGCACAATTTAGGATTAAGAGAACTCTTCCTTGGTCCATGGTTTCTCCCATGGGGGAAAAGGAGAGCATGTGAGTGAGAACCCAGCTTCCCCAGCTGTGTGGATTCTTCCAAAGAGGCTCATTTCTCCCTCACCCCATCTACAAAACTAAATGAAGAGCTCCATGACTGGGGGACAGGAATAGTCTGGGAAAGTTACACATAGAATGTTTGGAGAGCATTAAACTGACACTGATCCTATTAACTAAATATAGACTCCATCAAGAAGCCTTCCCACAAAATACTAAGGAAGCCCCACTTGTGGATACCCCTGACTGGGCCACGGGCAACGCCAGCACATCCTGTGCTTTACCCACGCTCTCCACTCTGCAGCCAGCACACTGTACATGATCCCAAAGGTGGTGAGCAAAAACAAGCTTTAGAGGATGGCTAGTGAGCATGCACAGAAAGCAGGCCCGAATCTTTGGGTCAGAAAGAGACCACAAACTTAAGCTGTAGCACCAGCTTTGGAAAAACAAAAGAGAGGCTGTCAGGCACTCCACCTGGTGCACTGCAGGATTGAGAGAAGGCATACAGGTTAAGAATTCTGCCACAAGAGGGAGCAGGTGTAACCATAGAAGGTCTGAGAAAGCCTCAAAATTTCTAGCAGGGCTGATGGAAGGTAATTCTCACCCAAAAGCAGTTAGTAAAGACTGGAAGAGGTGACTGCTATTCATATGCAAAGACAGCAACACAAAATTCTAAGGAACATGAAAAATCAAGAAAACATAACCACAAAAGGATCACAGTAGTCTTCCAGTAACTGAACCCAAAGACACGTAGATCTATGATTTACCCAATAAAAAATTCAAAATAGTCTGAGGGAAACTCAATGAGCTACAAGAAAACACAGAAAGACAACTCAACAAAATCACGAAAACAGTACATCAACAAAATGAGAAATTTAACAAAGAGATGTAAGTCATAAAAAGGGAACCAAACAGAAATTCTGGAGCTGAAAAATTCAGTGAATGAAATAAAAAATGCAATAGACAGCATCAACAACAGACTTGATCAAGCAGAAGAAAGAATCATTGAAATTGAAGATAAGACTTTTTAAATTGTTTAGTAAGAGGGGAAAAAAAAAATAATGAAAGTCTGTGTAATCTATAGTATACCATCAAAATGGCCAATTTTCAAATCATTGGACTTCCAGAGGGAGAAGAGAAAAAGGGGGCAGGAAGCTTATTTATTTTTTAATTTTTACTTGTTAAAAATTGAAGTATAGTTGATTTACAATATTACATTAGTTTCAGTTGTAGAGCATAGTGGTTCAATATTTCAATAGATTATACTCCATTTAAATCTGTTGTAAAATATTGACTATACTCCCTGTGCTGTACAGTATATCCTGTTGCTTATTTATTTTATACATAGTAGTTTGTGCTTTTTAACCCCTCATCCCTATTCTGCCCCTACCGCTATCCTGTCCCCACTGGTATCCACTAATTTGTTCTCTATATCTGTCAGTGTCTTTCTGTTTTATTATATCCATTCATCTCTTTATTTTTTAGATCCCACGCATAAGTGATAACATACAGCATTTGTCTTTTTCTGTCTGACAAATTTCAGTAAGCATAATACCCTCTAGGCCCATCCATATTGTTGCAATTGGCAAAATTTCATTCTTTTTTATGGCAGAGTAATAGTCCAATGTGTGTGTGTGTGTGTGTGTGTGTGTGTGTGTGTATATAGACATACACATATATATATATACATCACATCTTCTTTATCCATTCATCTGTTGATAGACAGATTGCTTCTGTATCTTGGATATTATAAATAATGCTGTTATGAATATTGGGGTGCCTGTATCTTTTTGAATTTTAGTGTTTTTATTTTCTTCAGATATATACCCAGGAGTGGAATTGCTGGATCATATAGTAGTTTTATTTTTAGTTTGTTAAGGAACCTCCATACTCTTTCCAAAACTGGCTGCACCAATTCACTTTCCCACCAACAGTGTGCTAGGGTTCCCTTTTCTCCACATCCTTGCCAACAGTTGTTATTTGTGGTCTTTTTGATAATAGCCATTCTGACAGGTGTGAGGTGATATCTCATTGTGTTTTTGGTTTGCAGATGATTACTGATGTTGAGCATTTTCCATGTGGTTGTTGGCCATCTGTATATCTTCTTCAGAAAAATATCTGTTCAGGCCTTGTGCCCATTTTTAATAGGATCGTTTAGTGGGGTGTTTTTTTTTGGGTATTGTGTTTTATGAGCTGTTTATATATTTTGAATATTAACCCCTTATCAGTCATATTGTCTGCAAATATTTTGTCCCATTCATTAGGTTATCTTTGTGTTTTATTGATGGTTTCCTTTGCTGTACAAAAGTTTTAAAGTTTAATTAGATCCCATTTGTTTATTTTTTCTTTTGTTTCCTTTGCCTTAGGAGACAGATCCAAAAAATATTCCTATGATTTATGTCAAAGATTGTTCTGTGTATGTTTTCTTCTAAGAGTTTTATGGTTTTCTGGTCTTATACTTAGGTCTTGAATCCATTTTGAGTTCATTTTTGTATATGGTGTTGGAAAATGTTCTATTTTCATTCTTTGCATGTAGCTGTCCAGTTTTCTCAGCAACACTTATTGAAGAGACTGTCTTTTCCCCATTGTATATTCTTGCTTCCTTTGTCATAGATTACTTTACCATAAGTCTATAGATTTATTTCTGGCCTCTCTATTCTGATCCATTGATGTATGTGTCTGTTTTTGTGCCAGTACCTTACACAGTCACCCAAATACATACATGCACCTCAATGTTCATAGAAGCATTATTTACAATTGCCAAGATACCGAAGCAACCTAAGTGTCCATCAACAGATGAATGGATAAAGAAGATGTGGTGTGTGTATATACATATATATATTCAATTTTATATATATATATAAAATGGAATATTACTCAGCTGTAAAAAAGAATAAATTTTTGCCATTTGCAACAACGTGGATGGACCTGGAGGGTATAATGCTAAGTGAAATAAGTCAGACAGAAAAAGACAAATACTGTGTTATCACTTATGTGGGGAATCTAAAATACAAACAGATGAATGGATATATCAAAACAGACATAGACTGACAGATATAGAGAACAAACTAGTGGATACCAGTAGGGAGAAGGTAGGGAGGAGGGACAAGATAAGGGTGAGGGGTTAACAGGCACAAACCACTATGTATAAAATAAATAAACTACAAGGATATAATATACAGCACAGGGAATATAGCCAATATTATACAATAACTTTAAATGGAGCATAATCTATGAAAATATTGAATCACTATGCTGTACACCTGAAACTAATAAAATATTGTGAATCAACTATAGTTCAATTTTTAAAAATTAAAAAAAAAAAAGAATAAAGCTGGCAACTGAGAAGGAAGAGGTAAAAAATGGTGAAAGGAGTTTTTCAAGCTGAAATGAATGGTTGCTTATTAATAACATAAAACATTTGAAAGTATGCAACACACTCATAAAGGTAAGTATATAGTCAAATTCAGAATAATGTAATGTAATATGGTGGTGTGTCAACTCTAGTGTAAGGTTAAAGACAAGAGGATTAAAAATAACTATAGCTACACAATTTGTTAATCAATATACAATATAAAATGTGGTTAATTGTGACATCAAAAACAGAAAAGGAGGGGGTAAAAAGGTACAGCTTTGGTATGTGATTGAAATTAAGTTGTTATCAGTGTAAAATAAGCTGTTATATATATAAGATGTTTTATGTAAGCTTTGTGGTAACCACAAAGCAAAAAGCTTACAGTAAATTCACAAAAGATAAAGAGAAGAGAATCAGAGCATACCACTATGGACAATCATCAATTCACAAAGGCAGCAAGAGAGGAAAAAAAGGAACAAGGAAACTAGAAAACAGCCAAAAAATAATTAATAAGATGGCATTAAGAAGTTCTACCTACCAATAATTACTCTAAATGTAAGTGGATTGAATTCTCCAATCAGAAGGCATACAGTGGATGGATGGATTAAAAAAACCAAGACCCAACTATATGCTGCCTACAAGAGACTCACTTCAGCTTTAAGGACACACATAGGTTAAAAGTGAAGGGATAGGGCTTCCCTGGTGGTGCAGTGGTTGAGAATCTGCCTGCCATTGCAGGGGACACAGGTTCGAGCCCTGGTCTGGGAAGATCCCACATGCCGCGGAGCAACTAGGCTCGTGAGCCACAACTACTGAGCCTGCGCGTCTGGGGCCTGTGCTCTGCAACGAGAGGCCGCGACAGTGAGAGGCCTACGCACCGTGATGAAGAGTGGCCCCCACTCGCCGCAACTAGAGAAAGCCCTCGCACAGAAACGAAGACCCAACACAGCCAAAAATAAATTAATTAATTAATTAATTTAAAAAAGTGAAGGGATAGAATAAGGTATTCCATGGAAGTAAAACCAAAAGAAAGCAGGGGAAGCTATAATTTTATCAGACAAAATAGACTTTAAGCCAAAAACAGTAACTAGAGACAAAGAAGGTCATTACATAATGATAACAGGGTCAATTTATCAAGAAGATAAAACAATTGTAAACATATATGCACCCAACATAGGAATACTTAAATATATTAAGCAAATACTAACAGATTTGAAGGGAGAAATAGACAACAATACACTAATTATAAGGGACTTTAATACGCCACTTTAAACAATGGATAGCTCATCCAGACAGAAAATCAACAATGAAATGGTGAAATTGAACCGTATGTAAGACCAAATGGTCCTGACAGACAAAATAGAACATTCCATCCAACAGCAGCAGATGCACATTCTTCTCAGGTACACATGGAACATTCTCCAGGACAGATCATATAATTGATCACAAAACAAGTCTTAACAAATTTAAGCAGAGTGAATTTATACCAAGTATCTCTTCCGATCACAATAGTATGAAACAAGAAATCAATGATAGGATTTGCTGACGAATTGGTTGTATGATGTGAGAGGAAGGATGGAACCAAGGAAGACACATAGCTTTTTCAGACAGTGCTACTCAAAAGAATAAAATTTGAAATGTGTTAAGGCAAGGGAAGTGAGGGGGAGGGGGAAGTGCTGGAGGGCATTGAGGAGAGTGGAAATCAAGAGTTTGGTTTTGGACACATTAAGTTTAGAAATGACCATTAAACACCCTATGTCAAGTTGTCAAGGAGACAACTGGGTATGGGAGTCTGGAGCTCAGGTGAAAGGTTAGAGCTATAATTGCCCCTAATGTACAGGTCTCTTACAGGACTTTATCATTACACCTAAGAACCTGGCACGAGTTCCCTGAAACACTTGTCTAGAAGATAGTTCGGGAGACATCTCAGTCCATGCTGAACCAAAATTAATGTCTCACCCTCAAATTCTGTCAACAGACCAAAATCTCTCCCTCCTTCTATCTCTCTCTTTCCTCTCTCCTCTTTTTTCTTCTTCTCCATCTTCTGTACTCCCTAGGAAATAAAAAGAAGGTTTGCGTCCTGCTTCCTGATTCCTCAAGAGGAGGCAAGTACTGACCCTAACAATGGAGTAATGTCTTTTTCGTTGAACAATACTTCCTCAAAAGAGGCTGGATCAGAACCAGCATGACACCTACCAAGTAGAATAGGGACAAGAAAAGGCAAATAGTAAATTTTTTAGAAGAATATAAACCTTCCAAAGACCTACATCTAACCTTGATATATATTACTTGTCCAGGGAAATTACTAAGATTAAATTCTCATGCCAATACTATTCCACTGATTCCTCTTTCAATACTTTCATTGTGATTCAGTCAAAACTTTACTTTGATAAATACTGCTAGAATATTAGTAGATATTATATTAAGAAATAACCAGTCATAATAAGAAAATTGGTAATATAGTTAAATACAGAGTTTGCCTTACATTCCCAATAAGATTGCTTAAACGATCTTTTCTTATGGTCTAAATCATGATCTAGACCAAATTCTTATTTATTTACTTTAGCTCAGAATTTAAATCAGTTTTCTCAAAAATGTCTCCTTTTACTCGTCACGCCACTACAGTAAAGACAGAAATTTATAAGCATATTATGTTACTCCCTTGTTTAATTACCTCTACTATTTTTCTCACTGATTATAAAAACAACTTCAATCAAACTCCATAGCCTCATTTCAGCCTGCACAGGAATATTAGTCTTTGGTGCACCACAGAGAAGAAGATTCAAGAGTGATGTTTTTGAAATGACTGGGGACATGGTTATATAAGTGGGCGAGGTTAGGGGAGAACTTTCAGTGGTGGGAACAGCCTGAACAGTTGATAAGCAAACCTATCTGGGACTGGAGTGCAAAACATAGGCTAGACTACAGAAGAAAGTAAGTTGTGTGGGATTCAATTCTAGAGGGCCTATAAGGCTTTTATTAGGTATTTTAATTGACTTGAACTGGTACTCGGAGAGCTTTTTATGGCATCTGAAAAGGGGAATACAATGATAAAACTTCTCCTTTAGGAATATGATTCATACTATAATTTGCAGGTTAGGTCGGTCCAGAGACTGTACTATCTTTCTGAGGCTTCCAATTTAGTAAAGTAAATCAGAAACACCAAGAAACATTTGTAGTTGGTTTAATCCCATATATCTATTTCTTTTGATTGGTACTGCAGTTCTGATGAACTGAGAAGCCTCGTATATAGTCTCAGTGAGGGAACACACAGAATATGATAGTGAACAATCAATATAATGTCTTTCCTGGACTTATGCCCTGGGGTACTTTTTAAATAACATTTTCTCTGAAGCTTAAAAATAAGAATGAAGATTGATTTAGTCATCCTCCACGGAATGTGTGTATGTGTGTGTGCGCATGTATGTGTGATACTAGGTTTTGAGGACAATTACAAGGGCAAGAAAGTTTTGGGTTTTGGCTTTAGTTAATGTAGGTACTGGTTAAAGTTAACTAGGACAAAATGCATTTGAAGTTCCCATTGCAGTATCACATTAGCTAATTTATTACAACATGCATTTTCATAATACTCTCAAAGGCTTTGCTTTAATGATGAAAAATAGTTTCTGAATGAAATAAAATTTATATATTCTTTGGGCTTAACAAGCTCAAGAGTTCTCTTCAATTAAAGACACATAATATTTATAAGAAAGATGATCCACAGTGGGAGTTTTGTGATTTCTTGGACACTCTAGGTCTAATTTCTGAATTCTAAGTTCATTTTTTTCTAGTTTTAGAGAAATAAGTTGACAGAGCATGTAAGTAACTTGTATAGTTTTTCTTGTTCTTCTAAAACTACCGAAAGTTTCCATTTTTATCTTTAGAGAATGAAAGTGGTTGAAATAATTGGGAAAAATAGAAAAATAACATTTTCTAGACTTTAAAT
Organism: Eubalaena glacialis; assembly: GCF_028564815.1. Lineage (NCBI taxonomy): Eukaryota > Metazoa > Chordata > Mammalia > Artiodactyla > Balaenidae > Eubalaena > Eubalaena glacialis. Next base: position 121,326,552 of record NC_083718.1, read on the forward strand.
AAGAGGATCTGAATAAATCTGTTTCTCTAGAAATACCAAGGCAAGGAAAAGTGTGAATATACCAACATATCTGGAACATTATAATTCAATTAGAGAAAAGCATTCTGTCTTTAGAAAGGGCATTATGTGTAATTTTCTCCATACAGACTCAGTAACTGTATAAAAACATTTTATGAAATAAAGAGAATGATTACAGGTTCATGAATTTTTAGTTCATGCATTCTTTTAAGATGGTATTTTGGAACAACTACATTTCTGGGGTAGCAGATGGGATGACCATGGGGTAGCCCGTGGGCCAGGACCTAAAGAAGCTTGATAATATCTGGAAGGCTAGGTAAAGTATTCTTCAAAATAAGTCTTTAAAGGCACACAATCATAGGCTATGTCTAGTTCTGGAAATTTCAGAAGTAATTCAAGTCTACTAAAAAGGAGAAAATGACGAGAGAAACGTGCAGATGAGTGGAGCATAGGTTTAGAGCTGGAACTCTGGAGACAAAGACACAGACACTGCTTTCAAGGCCAGTCTTTGTGCTGGATCAGATGCTCTGCATTTCTATTCTGTCAACTGTCTAACCCTCATTTTCCTCATCATAAAATGGGAGAAATTAGTGCCTATTTTATGATATTGCTGAAAAGATTAAAATGGGATAAATCATGCAAAATACTTAGCATAGCATATGATGCAAAGTAAATGCTAAATAAAAATGTTGGTTACATTTTGCCAGCATTGTTGCTATAGTTTCTGTATCAGCCAGGTTCATTCAGAGAAGAAAAGCCACTATGAGTTACATAGAATAAGGAATTTATTATGTGGATCGTATGGACCTTACACAAATGCAGGAGCTAGTCAAGAAATCTATGCCAGATTAGGTGACCTTTTTACCTGGTGTTGGGGCTAAGCTCACTATAGGTTAGGTGGGCTGGCAGTTGAAGAGAGCTGGATGAGAATGTTGGGGGTGAGGTAGGGGGAAGAGGGGAGCAAAGATAAGCTACATCTTGCAATGATGAAGGGAACCATGATAACAAACTGGATTCCATGAGGATACCTGGAACCTCAGTGGTGTGAGGGACCTACTGGAGAAGCTGGTGTTCTTTACCATGGAGTTTCATATACCTAGCCCCGGACACTAAGAAGAGATTTGGGGGGGAGCTGGAGAAACTGTGAGCCCCGGTGGTATCCCACACAACAAGGTTAACTAGAAGATCAGCAACAAGTGTGAGCTGCCATACGGCCTGGCACCCTACACCAAATTTTAGAACACAAAAACGGCAACTTTAAAATGTTTCTGCCATATAAATTTTGAGCAAATTTCTTTGTGACCAACCCTAACATGGGACTACACAGGAAAGGGAATTATGGGAAACAACCCAGCTTGACCAAGCTGAAACAGTAAAAAGCCATCACAGTTCACCTCCTGTCAACTTGGTATTTGTACACACTTCTTTAAAACTCTACTTGAACTCTACTTAATGGTCAAGTACAGATGACAGCAAAATCAAGCATCCATCTAACATGATGCAAATATGTCTTACATAACCAAAATCATGCAAACCCTCTCTCCAAAGAGGATACAAATTCCCCGTATATATTTTGATAGATCATGTATATTTCTCTTCTAGCTGAATCACATATGCTTTTGATAGTCGATAACTTAAATTCTAAGATATCAGACTATTATTAACACATCCTATGTTAGATAAGAGAGAAATGGATGAGGGGGAAAGATTGGTTACTGTATACACAAACATATTCATATCAAACTCAAGGACCAGATACTCATAATTGTTATACTGTTTCTTTCTACAACTAGTCATGTAGTTGTAGCTGTGTAGCATCTCCTTTTGCTACTTATTTGCACTCAGCAAGTAGCTTGGAAGCTCATGGTTACTTCTTTTGTGGGTGACTCAAATTTTCATTCCTGAGGGGTGTGAGTCATTAGGAGCCCTGCCTATATTGGGTTGTTGTAGTTTTCCACTGACTTATTTTTAAAAAGCTTTGTTGAAGTTTAATTTACATGTCTATAATTTTCACTCATTTAACACAGTTCAGTGATTTTTAGTAAATTTTCAGATTTGTTTAACCATCATCACTCTTCAGTTTTAGAACATTTCCATAATCCCAAAGAGATCCCTTGTGTTCCTTGGAAAATAATCCCCATTCCCACCCTCAGAGCCAGGAAACAACTAATCTACTTTCTGACTCTGCAGATTTGCCTTTTCTGGACATTTCATATAAATGAAATTGTACAGTATGTGATCTTTTGCATTTGGCTTCTTTTAAGTAGCATAATATTTTTGAGGATCATCCATATTGTAGTATATATCAGTATTTTTTTCCTTTGACTTATATCACAGTACATGAAAGTTTTTTGAGTTGCTCACAGTGATCTCCTGCATTCCAGACATGCTCTTCCTTACCTCGTTGTATAGTATCAGTGTCCCCTTGATAGTCAGGATCAATCACTCCAGTAATACATTTAACTCTCTTCTTTGTTGATTCACAGGTTTAATAAACCCCAAGCAGGCAGGTAGCAATCTCAACTTCTACTTTAATGGAACTATTGCTGTATCTGGATGGAAATATACCATCCTTAAGAACTAGGAACGCTAGACCAGCAGAGCCCAAAGTCATGGACACAGGAAGCAAAACTTTTCATAGAGTATCACAAAGGGAAGTGCCTGTGTGAAAAAGAAAAATATGCAACAATTAAAATAATTTAAAAACATGACTATATACATAACCCCAGGTTGTCTAATCTGTTTGGATGCCCTTCTCAACCTTGTAAATCTGCCTGGTAGGGATGTGATGACCATATTGACTAGGAACTCTGACCTGATGGGAAATGACTGCTCCCTTTGCATAGTAACAGGCATAAGGCAAACAAAGATGTTATTTTTAAAATTTTTGTGTTATCATTTATCATGATTTTTGTATTAATTTTGATTTTAAAATATTACTTTAAAATATTGTTGACCCTGATTACTACATTTTTGGCACCTAGTTAAATTTTGCACCATCAGTGAGTGCTTCACTCATCTCATCTTAATTCTGGCCCTGATTAGAGGCAATACTGAGAAGAAGCATTCCCATTTCAACCAGTTATTCCCAGATGTATAAATTCTTGGAAATGGGAGGAGGAGCATCATATACTGGTCACTGATTTAGAATATACACTGCAACCTACAGATCATTACCCCAGCCTTGCAAGGTGTTGTCATTTTAACTGAGTCTTCAAAAGGCTATCCCACCATTCTATCAGGCTGGCTACTTCAGGGTGATTCGATGTGGCCCACTGCCACATTTCATTTGCTGTAAAGTGAACTCCTCGGTGAGAAGCAATGTTGTGTGGAATATAATGATGGCGAATAAGACGTTTTCTAAGTCCACAGGTGATGGCTTTGGCAGATGCACTGTAGGCAGGGAAAACAAATCCACAGCCAGAGTAAGTGTCTACCACAATGAGAACAAAGTGGTCTATCTTGCATGACAGAAATAGGCAATGTAATCAGTCAGGAGGTTCTCTGATTTCCCTGCGGAATGGTCCCATATGTTTAGTAGATTGCGTAGCCAGCTCAGCCTTAGTGATTAGAAGTCTGTATTGCTAAGCAAATACATAACTTCCATTTGGACAGTTTGTCATGATTGCATTGGGCAAGGATGAGGTAGCTAGGGAAAGAGGTTGACTGATGTCTGTAGAATTGGTCATCTTGTTCACTTGATAATTAACAGCTCTTTCTGTTGAGCTTGTTCTTTGGTAAGCATCTGTCTGGGACACAAATATCTTTGCTTCCAGAAACAACTATCTATGGACCCTTTCTCCAGATCTCTTTGTCACCAGTTTTCCAGCTGTGTTCCTACCAATTCTCTGACAATCCAGCCAAATTACTAGCTTTTGTCCATGACTTAGAGTAGATTTCTACCTTTGGTATTCCAGGAAAAATAAAAAAACAGATAGATTGGTTGAAGTCCTGCCCACTGGAAGGATTTCCCTTCAAGACCATTCCAGAGTGGGACTGTAGTGCTAAGTCATCCACAGTTCACTTTTGCGGTGTCAGATATCACGCAGAACCGAATAGAAAATTAAACTCTTTTTTCCCTAAGTTAACTGGCAATGGAAAACACTCCATAAGAAGGAGGAACTGTAGCAACAAGAGGGGCCTTGGAAACCTGGGCTACTTGCTCACGCAACTTATTTGTACTTACAGGACCTTCTCAAGTCCAGCTTCATATACACCACTTCTATTTTACAATAGAGCACAACTGTGCACACCCAATATTATGACTTAGTGGATTAGACAACACTCAGTTCATGATGGGCAGCTCAGGTTGCATGTTACTTTATGGCCCAGGGTAAGTCAGTATTCTGTCTTTACTAGGGCTCTGTAACAAACTGGATGGTCTTTCTTAGAAGTATAGTTATGTGCTGAGAGTGGCATAGCTTTGCTCAAAAATCTTAAATGTCTGCCCTGTAACTCATTTATAGACACCTGTCAAAGGCTCCATGCAGCATCCTTGTCTGCCACATACATTTTAAGTATCATGTCTGCTGGGTCATATGACCCAAGTGGCAGAGCAGCTTGCATGGCAGCCTGGCCCATGTCAGAGCCTTTATTTCTTCTACACTTTATCAAAACTGGCAACTTTTCCAAGTACACAGTAAATACTTCAGAATAGTATACCTAAATGAATATATGTATGTATTACCTCCAAAATCCAAAGAGACCCACTAATTGTTATGCTTCTTTCTTAGTAGTAAAGGGGCCAGATACAGCAATTTGTCCTTTACCCCTTTGGAAGGGGTAGCTTAATGTGCCTTGAACATTGGAACCCTAGAAATTTACTGAGGTGTCAGGCCTCTGAGTTTTTGTGACTTTATTTCCTTTTTCTTTTTATAAATTTATTTATTTTTGGCCGCATTGGGTCTTCGTTGCTGCTCAGGCTTTCTCTAGTTGCAGAAAGCGGGGGCTACTCTTCGTTGCGATGCGCGGGCTTTCATTGTGGTGGCTTCTCTTGTTGCGGAGCACAGGCTCTAGGCGTGTGGGCTTCAGTAGTTGTGGCTCGCGGGCTCAGTAGTTGTGGCTTCTGGGCCCTAGAGCGCAGGCTCAGTAGTTCTGGTGCACGGGCTTAACTGCTCCATGGCACGTGGGATCTTCCCAGACCAGGGCTCAAACCCATGTCCCCTGCATTGGCAGGCGGATTCTTAACCACTGCGCCACCAGGGAAGTCCCTTGTGACTTTATTTCTTACCACCAGACATTCATGCATCTTACCAAAATGTCTAGAAGAGTTTCTACTTCCTGCATACCAGGCCAATCATCATGATATTGTCAACGAAATTGACCATAGTAACATCCTATGGAATGCAGGGGCAGTCAAGGTCCTTGAGGACCAGATCTTGGCATGGGTTGAAGAATTGCTATAACCTTGAGGTAGGAGAATTGTTGGCCCTAGTAGTTAAAAAGAAACTATTTTTGATAATTTTCCTAATAGGTTTAGAGAATAAAAACATAAGCTGGATGAACAGCTTGCATGCAAGGCATCAGGGATATGTCGATTTGCACCAGCAACAAACTTCATATGGAATAGGAGCTGCAGTTGAAGCTAACATCTGATTAAGTTCACTGTCCACTGTCATTCTCCGAGGTCCATCAATCTTCTGTATGCGTCATGTCATTCCTTTGCTTGAAACACTCCAATGTCTCCCTCAGCCTACAGGACAAAATCGAAAATCCTCAGCCTCAGCCCTTGGTGTTCAGCCTAAGAAACACCTCATGTTATTTTCATGTTTTCTTTCAAGTATTTTAAGGGTTTTTCTCCCTTAGTGAATTTACTCTATTTTGAATATATGGAGTAGGTAAATATAGAATTTTTTCATGTGAGTAGCAATTTTTTTCAGCAACATTTATTTAAAGATCCATCATTTCACCAATGATTTCTTATTCCCCCCTTGTCACTTACCAAGGTTCCATATATTCATGCATCTGTTTCTGAGTTTTTCACTTGGTTCCATATGTCTGTTCCATATGAATGTTTGTTTTGTTTTACCCTAAACCACTGGGAAGTCCTTAGAGAAGGCAGTATATAGTTTCCCCCAGCTTTATGTAGCTCCCTCAACTCTGTTGTCACCCATGCATGACACCCATGACCTGGATTTGCCTCCTCACACAAACATTAAAATTCCAGCTCTCTGCCTTTAAGGACTATATTCAGTTCTGATAAGCTTATAAGCTATTACTCACCATTCTAACTTTGATTTCCTGCTTATTTCTGGCACTTTGGATTTTCCTTTTCTTAATTTTGAGTTCACTAAAAAATTTAAAAATATATTTTTTGCAGTGTTTCTATGTGTTTAAAGCATGTACATGGTGTATCTTCCATGTCAGATCAGTTCATCATATTTACCACATTTCTATTATTTGGGAATTTTTCTTCTTTCCTTGAAATTATTTTCTTTGTTCCTAAATTCTCCACCCACTCGACTAATATTCATTGCCTCAGGGTAAAGCAGATAAAGTTCTACAACAAAGACGTTTGTAGAGATGGTAAGTGGAATTTTTTAAACACTCAGCAGGCACACAGTCTGAAACCAAAGAGCTTTTGATTTGCAAGGTCTAGGACTTCAGAGGAAAGTTGTTTGTTTTGATTTCTAAAAAGATTTGGCTTGGATCTTCAAAGCTAGAGCCTGCAGGAGTAGAGCACAGATATTATAAAAGATAAATGTTGAGTAGGGCAAAATACAGAGTACAATATTAGCCCCTTAGAGGAAGCACAGAAAATAAATGACAATCAAAAAGTCAGTATATCTAAAGGGAGTCACTACAGCAGGAGGCAAGGGAACCCTGTAGCAGAAGCTACAGGTAGACCACCCCAAAAGGGGTCCAGATGGAGGATTCAGCTGAGTCTCAAAGAATCAGCAAGCCTGTGAGAGCCAGAGTGATGCCTGGGGTAATCATCCAGTCCTACTCAATCCCAGACATCAAACAACAAGCTACTTTATTAGTGGGGGAGACGAGTAAGGACCAGAGGGCATCAAGAGAACCAGAAGCCCCTCTTCCACTACAGTGATAATGGATAATGTTTACTGAGAATTTACTATGTGTTAGAACCTGTTTTTAGCATTCACATGCCCTATCTAATTTAATTCTAGTAACAACCTATGAGATCGGTGGTGTTATTATCTCTAGTTTAAAGATGAGGCAATAAAATGCAGAAAATTTATGGTCATATGGCTAGAATTTGGTAGATTCAGGGTTTAAATCCTTATGTATCCAGACCCTACTAAAGGGAGAAATAAGGAGAAAATCCTTTAGAGGAATGAAAAGCAAGATGCGAGTTTGAATTTGAAAATGATTTGGGGGGCAGAGTCAAGATGGCGAACTAGGGGGGAGGAGCTTCAAGATGGCAGAAGAGTAAGACGCGGAGATCACCTTCCTCTCCCCAAATACATCAGAAATACATCTACAGGTGGAACAGCTCCTACAGAACACCTACTGAACGCTGGCAGAAGACCTCAGACCTCCCAAACGGCAAGAAACTCCCCACGTACCTGGGTAGGGCAAAAGAAAAAAGAAAAAACAGAGACAAAAGAATAGGGACGGGACCTGCACCAGTGGGAGGGAGCTGTGAAGGAGGAAAGGTTTCCACACACTAGGAAGCCCCTTCGCGGGCGGAGACTGCGGGTAGCAGAGGGGGGAAGCTTCAGAGCCACGGAGGAGAGCGCAGCCACAGGGGTGCAGAGGGCAAAGCGGAGAGATTCCCGCATGGAGGGTCGGTGCCGACCAGCACTCACCAGCCCGAGAGGCTTCTCTGCTCACCCGCTGGGGCGGGCGGGGGCTGGGAGCTGAGGCTCGGGCTTCGGTCCAATCCCAGAGAGAGGACTGGGGTTGGCTGCGTGAAGACAGCCTGAGGGGGCTAGTGCGCCACAGCTAGCCGGGAGGGAGTCCGGGAAAAGGTCTGGAACTGCCGAAGAGGCAAGAGACTTTTTCTTGCCTCTTTGTTTCCTGGTGGGTGAGGGGAGGAGATTAACAGCACCGCTTAAAGGAGCTCCAGAGACGGGCGCGAGCCGCGGCTATCAGCGCGGACCCCAGAGACGGGCATGGGACGCTAAGGCTGCTGCTGCAGCCACCAAGAAGACTGTGTGCGAGCACAGGTCACTATCCACACCGCCCCTCCCGGGAGCCTGTGCAGCCCGCCACTGCCTGGGTCCCGTGATCCAGGGACAACTTCCCCGGGAGAACACACGGCGCGCCTCAGGCTGGTGCAAGGTCACGCCGGCCTCTGCCGCTGCAGGCTCGCCCCGCCTCTGTACCCTTCCCTCCCCCGCGCCTGAGTGAGCCAGAGCTCCCTAATCAGCTGCTCCTTTAACCCTGTCCTGTCTGAGCAAAGAACAAACGCCCTCAGGCGACCTACACGCAGAGGCGGGTCCAAGTCCAAAGCTGAACCCCGGGAGCTGTACGAACAAAGAAGAGAAAGGGAAATTTCTCCCAGCAGCCTCAGGAGCAATGGATTAAATCTCCACAGTCAACTTGATGTACCCTGCCTCTGTGGAATGCCTGAATGGACAAGGAATCATTCCAAACTGAGGAGGTGGACTTTGGGAGCAAAGATAGATATATATTTTTCCCTTTTTCTCTTTTTGTGAGTGTGTATGTGTATGCTTCTGTGTGTGATTTTGTCTGTATAGCTTTGATTTTACCACTTGTTCTAGGATTCTGTCTGTCCATTTAAAAAAAATTTTTTTTATTACTTTAAAAAAATTTTTTCTTAATAATTATTTTTTATTTTAATAACTTTTATTTTATTTTATTTTACTTTATTTTATTTTATCATCTTTATTTCTTTCTTTTCTCCCTTTTATTCTGAGCCGTGTGGATGAAAGGTTCTTGGTGTTCCAGCCAGGCGTCAGGGCTGTGCCTCTGTGGTGGGAGACCCAAGTTCAGGACACTGGTCCACAAGAGCCCTCGCAGCTCCACGTAATATCAAACAACGAAAATCTCACAGAGATCTCCATCTCAACGCCAAGACCCAGCTTCACTCAACGACTAGCAAGCTACAGTGCTGGACACCCTATGCCAAACAACTAGCAAAACAGGAAAAAAAGCTCATCCATTAGCACAGAGGCTGCCTAAAATCATAATAAGGCCACAGACACCCCAAAACACACCACCAGACGTGGACCTGCCCACCATAAAGAAAAGATCCAGCCTCATCCACCAGAACACAGGCACTAGTCCCCTCAACCAGGAAGCCTACAAAACCCACTGAACCAACCTTAGCCACTGGGGACAGACACCAAAAACAATGGGAACTACGAACCTGCATCCTGCGAAAAGGAGACCCCAAACACAGTAAGTTAAGCAAAATGAGAAGACAGAAAAACACACAGAAGATGAAGGAGCAAGGCAAAAACACATCAGACCTAACAAATGAAGAGGAAATAGGCAGTCTACCTGAAAAAGAATTCAGAATAATGATAGTAAAGATGATCCAAAATCTTGGAAAGAGAATAGAGAAAGTACAAGAAACGTTTAACAAGGACCTAGAAGAACTAAAGAGCAAACAAACAGTGATGAACAACACAATAAATGAAATTAAAAATTCTCTAGAAGGGATCAATAGCAGAATAACTGAGGCAGAAGAACGGATAAGTGACCTGGAAGATAAAATAGTGGAATTAACTACTGCAGAGCAGAATAAAGAAAAAAGAATGAAAAGAATTGAGGACAGTCTCAGGGACCTCTGGGACAACATTAAACACACCAACATTCGAATTATAGAGGTCCCAGAAGAAGAAGAGAAAAAGAAAGGGACTGAGAAAATATTTGAAGAGATTATAGTTGAAAACTTCCCTAATATGGGAAATGAAATAGTTAATCAAGTCCAGGAAGCACAGAGAGTCCCATACAGGATAAATCCAAGGAGAAACACGCCAAGACACATATTAATCAAACTATCAAAAATTAAATACAAAGAAAAAATATTAAAAGCAACAAGGGTAAAACAACAAATAACACACAAGGGAATCCCCATAATGTTAACAGCTGATCTTTCAGCAGAAACTCTGCAAACCAGAAGGGGGTGGCACGACATATTTAAAGTGATGAAAGGGAAAAACCTACAACCAACATTTCTCTACCCAGCAAGGATCTCATTGAGATTTGACGGAGAAATTAAAACCTTTACAGACAAGCAAAAGTTAAGAGAATTTAGCACCACCAAAACAGCTTTACAACAAATGCTAAAGGAACTTCCCTAGGCAGGAAACACCAGAGAAGGAAAAGACCTACAATAACAAACCCAAAACAATTAAGAAAATGGTAATAGGTACATACATATCGATAATTACCTTAAATGTAAATGGATTAAATGCGCCAACCAAAAGACATAGACTGGCTGAATGGATACAAAAACAAGACCCATATATATGCTGTCTACAAGAGACCCACTTCAGACCTAGGGACACATACAGACTGAAAGTGAGGGGATGGAAAAAGATATTCCATGCAAATGGAAATCCAAAGAAAGCTGGAGTAGCAATTCTCATATCAGACAAAATAGACTTTAAAATAAAGACTGTTACAAGAGACAAAGAAAGACACTACATAATGATCAAGGGATCAATCCAAGAAGAAGATATAAAAATTGTAAATATTTATGCAACCAACATAGGAGCACCTCAATACATAAGCAAATACTAACAGCCATAAAAGGGGAAATCGACAGTAACGCAATCATAGTAGGGGACTTTAACACCCCACTTTCACCAACGGACAATCATAGTAGGGGACTTTAACACCCCACTTTCACCAACGGACAGATCATCCAAAATGAAAATAAATAAGGAAACACAAGCTTTAAATGATACATTAAACAAGATGGACTTAATTGATATTTATAGGACATTCCATCCAAAAACAACAGAATACACATTCCTCTCAAGTGCTCATGGAACATTCTCCAGGATAGATCATATCTTGGGTCCCAAATCAAGCCTCAGTAAATTTAAGAAAATTGAAATTATGTCAAATATCTTTTCCAACCACAGCACTATGAGACTAGCTATCAATTACAGGAAAAAATCTGTAAATAATACAAACACATGGAGGCTAAACCATACACTACTTAAAAACCAAGAGATCAGTGAAGAAATCAAAGAGGAAATCAAAAAATACCTAGAAACAAATGACAATGAAAACACGACGACCTAAAAACTATGGGATGCAGCAAAAGGAGTTCTAAGAGGGAAGTTTATAGCAATACAATCCTTCCTTAAGAAACAAGAAGGGGCTTCCCTGGTGGCGCAGTGGTTGAGAATCTGCCTGCCAATGCAGGGGATACGGGTTCGAGCCCTGGTCTGGGAGGATCCCACATGCCGCGGAGCAGTCGGGCCCGTGAGCCACAACTGCTGAGCCTGCGCGTCTGGAGCCTGTGCTCCGCAACAAGAGAGGCCGCGACAGTGAGAGGCCCGCGCACCGCGATGAAGAGTGGCACCCACTCGCCGCAACTGGAGAAAGCCCTCGCACAGAAACGAAGACCCAACACAGCCAAAAATAAATAAATAAATTAAAAAAAAAAAAAAAACAAGAAGGATCTCAAATAAACAACCTAACCTTACACCTAAAGCAATTAGAGAAAGATGAATAATAAAACCCCAAAGTTAGCAGAAGGAAAGAAATCATAAAGATCAGAGCAGAAATAAATGAAAAAAATGAAGGAAATGATAACAAAGTTCAATAAAACTAAAAGCTGGTTCTTTGAGAAGATAAACAAAATTGATAAACCATTAGCCAGACTCATCAAGAAAAAAAGGGAGATGACTCAAATCAATAAAATTGGAAGTGAAAAAGGAGAAGTAACAACTGACACTGCAGAAATACAAAGGATCATGAGAGATTACTACAAGCAACTCTATGCAAATAAAATGGACAACCTGGAAGAAATGGATAAATTCTTAGAAATGCACAACCTTCAGAGACTGAACTAGGAAGAAATGGAAAATATGAACAGACCAATCACAAGCACTGAAATTGAAGCTGTGATTAAAAATCTTCCAACACACAAAAGCCCAGGACCAGATGGCTTCACAGGTGAATTCTATCAAAAATTTAGAGAAGAGCTAACACCTTTCCTTCTCAAACTCTTCCAAAATATAGCACAGGGAGGAACCATCCCAAACTCATTCTATGAGGCCACCATCACCCTGATACCAAAACCAGACAAAGATGTCACAAAGAAAGAAAACTACAGGCCAATATCACTGATGAACATAGATGCAAAAATCCTCAACAAAATACTAGCAAACAGAATCAAACAGCGCATTAAAAGGATCATACACCATGATCAAGTGGGGTTTATCCCAGGAATTCAAGGATTCTTCAATATACGCAAATCAATCAATGTGATACACCATATTAACAAATTGAAGGATAAAAATATGATCATCTCAATAGATGCAGAGAAAGCTTTTGACAAAATTCAACACCCATTTATGATAAAAACCCTCCAGAAAGTAGGCATAGAGGGAACTTCCCTCAACATAATAAAGGCCATATATGACAAACCCACAGCCAACGTTGTCCTCAATGGTGAAAAATTGAAACCATTTCCACTAAGATCAGGAGCAAGACAAGGTTGCCAACTCTCACCACTATTATTCAACATAGTTTTGGAAGTTTTAGCCACAGCAATTAGAAGAAAAGGAAATAAAAGGAATCCAAATCGGAAAAGAAGAAGTAACGCTGTCACTGTTTGCAGATGACATGATACTATACATAGAGAACTCTAAAGATGCTACCAGAAAACTACTAGAGCTAATCAATGAATTTGGTAATGTAGCAGGATACAAAATAAATGCACAGAAATCTCTAGCATTCCTATACACTAATGATGGAAAATCTGAAAGTGAAATTAAGAACACACTCCCATTTACCACTGCAACAAAAAGAATAAAATATCTAGGAATAAACGTACCTAAGGAGACAAAAGACCTGTATGCAGAAAATTATAAGACACTGATGAAAGAAATTAAAGATGATACAAATAGATGGAGAGATATACCATGTTCTTGGATTGGAAGAATCAACATTGTGAAAATGACTATACTACCCAAAGCGATCTACAGATTCAATGCAATCCCTTTCAAACTACCAGTGGCATTTTTCACAGAACTAGAACAAAAAATTTCACAATTTGTATGGAAACACAAAAGCACCGAATAGCCAAAGCAATCTTGAGAAAGAAAAATGGAGCTGGAGGAATCAGGCTCCCTGACTTCAGACTATACTACAAAGCTACAGTAATCAAGACAGTATGATACTGGCACAAAAACAGAAATATAGATCAATGGAATGGGATAGAAAGGCCAGAGATAAACCCACGCACCTATGGTCACCTTACCTTTGATAATGGAGGCAAGAATATACAGTGGAAAAAAAGACAGACTCTTCAATAAGTGGTGCTGGGAAAACTGGACAGGTACATGTAAAAGTATGAAATTAGAACACTCCCTAACACCATACACAAAAAAACTCAAAATGGATTAAAGACCTAAATATAAGGCCAGACACTATAAAACTCTTAGAGGAAAACACAGGCAGAACACTCTATGACATACATCACAGCAAGATCCTTTTTGACCCACCTCCTAGAGAAATGGAAAGAAAAACAAAAATAAACAAATGGGACCTAATGAAACTTAAGAGCTTTTGCATAGCAAAGAAAATCATACAAAAGGCGAAAAGACAACCCTCAGAATGGGAGAAAATATTTGCAAATGAAGCAGCTGACAAAGGATTAATCTCCAAAATATACAAGCAGCTCATGCAGCTTAATATCAAAGAATCTAACAACCCAATCCAAAATGGGCAGAAGACTTAAATAGACATTTCTCCAAAGAAGATATACAGATTGCCAACCAACACATGAAAAGATGTTCAACATCATTAATCATTAGAGAAATGCAAATCAAAACCACAATGAGGTATGACCTCACACCGGTCAGAATAGCCATCATCAAAAATCTACAAACAATAAATGCTGGAGAGGGTGTGGAGAAAAGGGAACCCTCTTGCACTGTTTGTGGGAATGTAAATTGATACAGCCACTATGGAGAACAGTATGGAGGGTCTTTAATAAACTAAAAATAGAACTACCATATGACCCTGCAATTCCACTACTGGGTAAATACCCTGAGAAAACCATAATTCAAAAAGAGTCATATACCACAATGTTCATTGCAGCACTATTTACAACAGCCAGGACATGGAGGCAACCTCAGTGTCCATTGACAGATGAATGGATAAAGAAGATAAAGAAGATGTGGCACATATATACAATAGAATATTACTCAGCCATGAAAAGAAACAAAATTGAGTTATTTGTAGTGAGGTGGATGGACCTAGAGTCTGTCATACTGAGTGAAGTAAGTCAGAAAGAGAAAAACAAATACCATATGCTAACACATATATATGGAATCTAAAAAAAAAAAAAAAAACGGTTCTGATGAGCCTAAGGGCAGGACAGGAATAAAGACACAGTCATAGAGGATGGACTTGAGGACATGGGAAGGGGGAAGGGTAAACTGTGACAAAGTGAGAGAGTAGCACTGACATATATACACTACCAAATGTAAAATAGATAGCTAGTGGGAAGCAGCTGCATGACACAGGGAGATCAGCTCTGTGCTTTGTGACCACCTAGAGGGGTGGGATAAAGAGGGTGGGAGGGAGAAGTGAGAGGGAGGGGATATGGGGATATACGTATGCAAATCGCTGATTTACTTTGTTATACAGCAGAAACTAACTTAACACTGTCAAGCAATTATACTCCAATAAAGATGTTAAAAAGAAAAAAAGAAAACTCAATTTGCATCCTGAAGTAAATTGCCCCAAATAGTCAAGATTCTCCAGAGAAACTGAGCATGCGCATAACACACACACATATATACATTTTTCAATAAAAAGATTTATTATAAGATATTGGCTCACATAATTATGGAGGCTGAGAAGTCCCTCAATCTGCTGTCTACAAGCTGGAAACACAGGAAAGCTGGTGTTATCATTCCATTCTGAGTTCAAAGCCCTGATACCTGGACAGCCATGGTATAGGTCCCAGTTCAAAAGCAGGGGAAGACTGATGTCCTAGTTCATACAGTTAGGTACAGAGAGCAAATTTTCCCATACCCTGCCTTTGTTGTATTCAGGCCTCCAACAGATTGGATGAGGCCCACCCACGTTGGGGAAGGCAATCTCCTTACTGTCTACCAATTTAATTGTTAATCTCATCTAGAAACACCTTCACATACATACCCAGAAATCACTTTTTTTTAAAAAATTGTATTTATTTTTGTCTCTGTTGGGTCTTCGTTGCTGGACGTGGGCTTTCTCTAGTTGCGGCGAGAGGGGGCTACTTTTTGCTGAGGTGCGCAGGCTTCTCATTGCGGTGGCTTCTCTTGTTTCGGAGCACAGGCTCTAGGCACGTGGGCTTCCATAGTTTGGGCACGCGGGCTCTAGAGCACAGGCTCAGTAGTTGTGATGCACTGGCTTAGTTGCTCTGTGGCATGTGGGATCTTCCCAGACCAGGGCTCGAACCTGTGTCCCCTGCATTGGCAGGCAGATTCTTAACCACTGTGCCACCAGGGAAGCCCCAGAAATCACGTTTTAACAACTACCTGAGAATCCTTAGCCCAGTCAAGTTGACACATAAAATTAAGCATCACAGGTCCATCCTTTGTCAACTTGGCATCCATACACACCTTCTTAAATTATACTTAATCTCCAAGTAAAGACAACTCAAGGTCATAATTTCACCTAACATGACACAACTATTCTGCATACAACTGAAAATGCACTAACCCTTTCTCAGAAAAGGAGCTAATGTCTTTAAGTGATATTTACTATCATCCTTGATATCCCATAACTTAAATACTATGATGTAAGATTAATAATACTTAAATACTGTGATAATAAGTCAGTTCATCTTATGTTACATGATAAGGGAATAAGAGAGGGAAAAAAACAGATACTTACTTTATATATATGTATATATATAGATAAATACATACTTGCACAAACATATTTATAACAAAATAAGGAGGAATACTCGTAATAATTACAGTCCTCATTTCTTTAACTGGTCACATGGTCATAGTTGGTATTTACGTCTACTTTCTTCTACTATCTATTCTGTATTCCCGTTGTCTTCAGAAAGCACCTCAGCATTTCATGGTTCTTTACCCAGTGGAGTGACCTAAACTTTCCTTCCTGAAGGGTCTGGACCGTTAGTAGTCTTACCGGGATTGGATTGTTGTAGTTTTCCATTGACCTTAATCACAGGACATGGTAATACTAAAAGACATGTTAAGAGATCCCTTGTATTCCAGACATACTCTTCTTTACCTATACTGTGGAATTACAGTCCAATTTCCCCTTGGTAGTCAGGAACAGTTACACCAGCCAGCACAGTAACTCCCTTCTTTGCTTATTGATTCAGCAGCATGAGGAGTCCAAGGATGTTGGGCAGCAGTCTTAGCTTTCAGTTCAATGGAATTATTGTGTGTCTCTTGGTGAAAACATTCCTTTCTTTGGAATTAAGACCTCTGGGCCAGCAAAACATAAGGTCCTGGGAACAGGAGGCACAAATTTTGTCTAGTGGGTCACTAGGGGTAATAATGAGTGGTGCCATTATTACTCCCACTTCTGTCCCTTGATTCCTGGATCTATAAATCCTAGCTATGGGAGAAACGGTACCATATATTGGATGCTGATTCAGAGCATACATAGTCTTCTGGAGAACCTTGCCCCAGCCTTGCAAGGTATTGCCACCTAGCTCCTGCCATAACTGAGTTTTCAAAAGGCTGTTCCACTGTTCCATCAAACTAGCTGCTTCAGGATGGTGGGGATCATGATAAAACCAGTGAATTCCATGAGAATGGGCCCATTGCCACTCTTCTTTTGCTATGAAGTTAAGTTCCTTGAGTAGAAGCAATGCTGTGTGGGTAAGGCATTCTGTAAGTCTATGGATGGTAGTTTTGGCAGGTGTGTTATGTGCAGGGAAGGCAAATCTGTATCCAGAGTAAGTGTCTATGCCAATGAGAACAAAATGACGGATGCAGTCCACTGTAATCAACCTGCCACCAGGGAGCTGACTGATCACCCTGGGGAATGGTGCCATATTGAGGGCTCAGTGCTAGTCTCTGCTGCTGGTAGATTGAGCACTCAGCAATGGTTGTAGCCAGGTGAGCCTTAGTGAGTGGAAGTCCATGTTGCTGATCCCATGCATAACCTTTATCCCTGGCATTATGGCCACCTTGTTCATAAGCCCATTGGGTGATGCAGGGGTGGCTGGGGAAAGAGGCTGACTGATAGCCACAGAATGAGTCATCCTATTCACCTGATTACTAAAATCCTCCTCTGCTGAAGTCATCCTATAGCGAGCATTCACATGGGACACAAATACACAAATACCTCCCCATATTTTTCCCATTCAGAGAACTCTGATCTAGCAGCTTTTTGGGTCGCACAGTAAATGGGCCAGAGTAACACACTCAAATGAGGAATATATTGCTTCCAGAAACCAGAGGCCCACTAAGCATTGTGACTCTTTTTTGGTTGTGGGAAGCACCAGATGTAACAAGTTTTTCTTCCTCTTAGAAGAGAATGTCTTCACATGCCCCACACCACTGAACCCTTAGATATTTCAGTGAGATCGGAGACTCCTGAATTTTTATCAAATTTGTTTCCCACCCTCTGGCATACTAATGTCTTACCAATAATTCTAGAGTAATTGCTACTTCTTGCTTACTAGGTTCGATCAGCATAATGTCATCAATGTCGTGGACCAATGTGATATCATTTGGAAGGGAAAAGCTATCAAGATCCCAGTGAACTAAAGGATGACATACTGCCAGAGAGTTGATATACCTCTGAGGTAGGACAATGAAGGTGTATTGCTGGCCTTGACAAGCAAAAGCAAACTGTTTCTGGTGGGCCTTATTGACAGGGGTGGAGAAAAAGCATTTGCCAGATCAATAACCGCATATCAGTTACCAGGGGGTGTGTTAGTTTGCTCAAGCAATAAAACCACTTCTGGTACAGCAGCTGCCATTGGAGTCACTACCTGGTTAAGCTTGCAATAATCCACTGTCATTCTCTGAGATCTGTCTGTCCCCTCACAGGCCAAATAGGCAAGTTGAATACAGACGTGGTGGGAATCACCACCCCTGCATCCTTCCAGTCCTCGATGGTGGCACTAATCTCTGCAATTACTCCAAGAATATATTATTGCTTTTGGTTTACTATTTTCCTAGGTAGAGGCAGTTCTAGTAGCTGCTACTTGGCATTTCCTACCATAATGGCTCTCACTCTACAAGTCAGGGAACCAATGTGTTATGATACTTAGTGGCAAGATTGAGTGTTTTCCTCTGGACTGACATAAGTGGGAGTTGCAGGGGAGACATGAGTGAGTTAATTTCAGTTACAAAGAAATAAAAGTGGTTACACTGCTGCTCATCTGTACACATATGACACTGCTACACATATAAGCCTCTGGCACATAGTAAGCATTCTATAAATATTTACAATTGTTATTGTTGTAAATATTTATAGAATACTTAATAATACAATAAAAACAATATCCCTCCCACCATGCAGATTTTCATGGTTCTCTACCCAGGAGTCTTATACCAAAATTCCAGGTGTCTGCTTTATCCCAATGGTCACTCCTGGCACTGAATTTTTAAAGTGGTGCTGTAGTTTTCTGATATTGGTTGCTTGCCTTATAATGTACCCTTTTGGCCCTTGCTGCTACCACTTGCCTACTACCTGGTGTATTAGTCTGCTTGGGCTGCCGTGACAAAATTCAAGAGTCTGGGTGACTTAAACAACAAAAATATATTTTCTCACAGTTCTGGAGGCTAGAAGTCCAAAATCAAGGTTAATGCCAATTTGGTTTCTGGTAAAAAGGCCCTCTTCCTCGCTGGCAGATAGCCAACTTCTCACTATGTCTTCACATGGCTTTTCCTTGGTGCATGTGCAGAGAGAGAGAGAGAGAGAGGGAGAGGGAGAGAGTGCACGAGAGCGAGCTCTGGTATCTTTTCTTATAAAGACACTAATTCTATTGGATCAGGGCCCTACCCTTACAACCTCATTTTACCTTAATTACTTCCTTAGAGGCCCCACAGACACACTGGGGGACCGGGAGTTATGGCATCAGTATATGAATTTTGAGGGACACATGGATATTTAGTCCATGATAGTCCACATCCCTGCCTGTTGCTCCAGTTTCACCTGGATTACTTCCTTTGCCCTGGGGAGTCCCTATATTTGCTTGGTTATGACCATTTCTTTTCTAAGCTAACCATTCAAATCAAGCAAAGTATTCCTCTCCATTTTTTCCTTATTCCTCAGTTTATTTAAAAGCTTTTAACCAAAATTATTATAAACGCTGTTGTTATTCCATTTAATTTCATTTGATATTTTGTCAACCACTATCAGATCATGGCATATTTTAGTGGAAAGGCATAAAATAAAACTTTAATTCACTAGCATAGATTCTTAAAACACCATTTTTTTTCAAAGTTATTACAATAGATTATCGGGGGAGAGGAGGTGGGGACCTGCCTAGCCTTCTTACCTGCTTCAGAAAACTGAATAATAAGGAAGCCACTAGTAGTCCTGCTTATTTTAATTTACATGACCATACTCCTTTCTCTCCCAACCCCACCATTCCCTACCCTCTACCTGTGCTGCCTATACACACTTATGCACATACCAGAAGAAGAAGAAATAAGCTGTCAACAATCCTTTGTGGTAAATATTATAGATGTGGGAATTGAGTCTCGAATAAAATATTATTTTAATTAAAGATTTATGTTTTTAGAACCGTTTTAAGTTCACAGCAAAATTAAGAGGAAGGTACAGACATTCCTGTATATCTCCGCCCCCCCTCACCACATGCATAACCTCCCCCATTTTTGACATTCCCCACCAGAATGGGACACTTATTACAATCAATGAACCAACATTGACACATCATTATCAACCAAAGTCCAGAGTTTACATTAGTGTTGTCATTCTATGGATTTGGATAAATGTATAACAACACATATCCATCATTATCGTACCATACAGAATATTTTTACTGCCCTAAAAATCCTCTGTGCTTTGCCTATTCATCTCTCTCTCAACTCCAACCGCTGGCAGCAAATGACCTTTTTTTTTTTTACTGTCTCCATAGTTTTGCCTTTTCCAGAATGTCAGGCAATATGTAGCCTTTTTAGATTGGCTTCTTTCACTTAGTAGTATGCATTTAAAGTTCTTCCATGTCTTTTTATGACTGGATAGCTCATTTTTGTTTAGTGCTGAATAATATCCTATTGTCTGGATGTAACACAGTTTATTTATCCACTCACCTACTGAAAGACATATTGGTTGCTGCCATATTTTGGCAATTATGAATAAGGCTGTTATAAACATCTATGTGCAAGTTTTTGTGTGGACATAAGTTTTCAACTCCTTTGGGTAAATATCAAGCAGTGTGCTTGCTGCATTGTATGGTAAGAGTATGCTTAGTTTTGTAAGAAGCAGCAAACTGTTCTCAAGTGGCTATACCACTTGACATTCCCACCAGCAATGAATGAGAGTTCCTGCTGCTCCACATCCTCATCAGCACTTGGTGTTGTCACTGTTCTGGATTTTGGCCATTTTAATAGATATGGAGTGGTACCTTATTGTTGTTTTAATTTGCATTTTCCTGATGACATATAATGTGGAGCATCTTTTCCTATGCTTATTTGCCACCTACATATCTTCTTTGGTGGGTGTCTGTTAAGGTCTTTGTCCCATTTTTAAATTACTATTTTTTTAGTTTATTATCTATTTATTTATTTATTTATTTGGCTGTGCAGGGTCTTCCTTGTTGCGTGTGGGCTTTCTCTAGTTGCAGCGAGCGGGGGCTGCTCTTTGTTGTGGTGTGCGGGCTTCTCATTGCAGTGGCTTCTTGTTGTGGAGCACGGGCTCTAGGCACACAGGCTTCAGTAGTTGTGGCACGTGGGCTCAGTAGTTGTGGCTCACGGGCTTAGTTGCTCCGGGGCGTGTGGGATCTTCCTGGACCAGGGCTCAAACCCATGTCCCCTGCACTGGCAGGTGGATTCTTAACCACTGCACCACCAGGGAAGTCCCTGGCCCATTTTTAAATCAGGTTGCTTGCTTTCTTATTGTTGAGGTTTAAGAGTTGTGTTTTTTTTTTTTGTATATTTTGAATAACAGTCCCTTATCAGATGTGTCTTTTGCAGTTATTTTCTTTCAGTCTGTGGCTTGTCTTCTCATCCTCTTAAGTTTGTCTTTTGCAGAGCAGAAGTTTTTAATTTAATGAAGTCCAGGTTATCAACTATTTTTTTCATGGATCATGAGGAGGAGAGCAGAGGAAGAGAGAGATGGGAGCAGCCACAGAGAGTAGAATTAGAACCACTAGCTAGATGAAGTTAAAGGAAAATTAAATTCCACTAAAAGTAAGAAAGAATTTTCTAACATGTAAAGCTGTCTCAAATGAAGTGGGCTGCCTTGTGAAGGAGTGAGTTTCTCACCACTACAGTTGGTTAAGCAGAAGTTTGTCACAGATATCAAATAGAATATTCAAGTGCTATCCAATTGTCCCTCGGTATCCGAGGGAGATTGGTTCCAGGATCCCCCTGGATACCAAAATTCGGGGATGCTCAAGTCTCATATAAAATGGTGTAGTATTTACAGATAACCTACACACATCCTCTCATATAATTGAAATCATCTCTAGGTTACTTATAATACCTAATATAATGTAAATGCTGTATAAATGCTTGCCACTGTGCAGAAATTCAAGTTTTGCTTTTTGAAACTTTCTGGAATTTTTTTGGGGGGATATTTTCGAGCTGAGCTTGGTTGAATCTGCAGATATTGAGGGCCAACTGTATAGGGAATCAGACCAAATGACATTAGGGTCCTTCCCAAACCTGAGACTTTTAAGAATCAATGTCCTCCTCCTTGAATTTTGAAGATATATGCATATGTATGGAAGCCAACCCAAGATGCTTAAATGATTATGGATGAGAGTGTGTAAATAATCCACATGGAGCAGGAAAATGTCAAAGCCCCAAGGTATCAGTTCACTTTGGCTAAGATATGCTGGAGTTATAAACAATCCCCAAATCGTGGTGGCTTACTATAATAAAGATTTCTGTCTTACTCTCTTTACATGTTAGCTGAAGATTGACTGAAGTCTGGACCACTCTCCTCTTGGAGTCCAGGCTGAAAAAGAAGCCTGTATCTAGACATTGCTGGAATTATGGAACCATATGGAGGCTATTAAAACTTCTTGGAGCTGATATCACCATTTCCAATCCATTTCTTTGGTCACAGCAAGACATTTGGCTAAGCCTGCCATCAAAAGGGCAGGAAGGATGGCCCTGAAAGGGAGGAAAAATTTTAGCTATATTAAAATGTACTAAATACTAGCAAACAGAATCCAACAGCACATTAAAAGGATTATACACCATGATCAAGTGGGATTTATTCCAGGAATGCAAGGATTCTTCAATATATGCAAATCAATCAACGTGATACATCATATTAACAAATTGAAGGAGAAAAACCATATGATCATCTCAATAGATGCAGAGAAAGCTTTCGACAAAATTCAACACCCGTTTATGATAAAAGCCCTGCAGAAAGTAGGCATCTACAGATTCAATGCAATCCCTATCAAACTACCAGTGGCATTTTTCACAGAACTAGAACAAAAAATTTCACAATTTGTATGGAAACACAAAAGACCCCGAATAGCCAAAGCAATCTTGAGAAAGAAAAATGGAGCTGGAGGAATCAGGCTCCCTGACTTCAGACTATATTACAAAGCTACAGTAATCAAGACAGTTTGGTACTGGCACAAAAACAGAAATATAGATCAATGGAACAGAATAGAAAGCCCAGAGATAAGCCCACGCACATACGGTCACCTTATCTTTGATAAAGGAGGCGAGCATATACAGTGGAGAAAAGACAGCCTCTTCAATAAGTGGTGCTGGGAAAATTGGACAGGTACATGTAAAAGTATGAAATTAGAACACTCCCTGACACCATACACAAAAATAAACTCAAAATGGATTAAAGACCTAAGTGTAAGGCCAGACACTATCAAACTCTTAGAGGAAAACATAGGCAGAACACTCTATGACATAAATCACAGCAAGATCCTTTTTGACCCAGGTCCTAGAGAAATGGAAATAAAAACACAAATAAACAAATGGGACCTAATGAAACTTAAAAGCTTTTGCACAGCAAAGGAAACCATAAACAAGACCAAAAGACAACCCTCAGAATGGGAGAAAATATTTGCAAATGAAGCAACTGACAAAGGATTAATCTCAAAGATTTACAAGCAGCTCATGCAGCTCAATAACAAAAAAACAAACAACCCAATCCAAAAATGGGCAGAAGACCTAAATAGACATTTCACCAAAGAAGATATACAGATTGCCAACAGACACATGAAAGAATGCTCAACATCATTAATCATTAGAGAAATGCAAATCAAAACTACAATGAGATATCATCTCACACCGGTCAGAATGGCCATCATCAAAAAATCTAGAAACAATAAATGCTGGAGAGGGTGTGGAGAAAAGGGAACACTCTTGCACTGTTGGTGGGAATGTAAATTGATACAGCCACTATGGAGAACAGTATGGAGGTTCCTTAAAAAACTAAAAATAGAACTACCATACGACCCAGCAATCCCACTACTGGGCATATACCCTGAGAAAACCATAATTCAGAAAGAGTCATGTACCAAAATATTCATTGCAGCTCTGTTTACAATAGCCAGGACATGGAAGCAACCTAGGTGTCCATCATCGGATGAATGGATAAAGAAGATGTGGCACATATATACAATGGAATATTACTCAGCCATAAAAAGAAATGAAATGGAGTTATTTGTAATGAGGTGGATGGAGTTAGAGTCTGTCATACAGAGTGAAGTAAGTCAGAAAGAGAAAAAGAAATACAGTATGCTAACACATATATATGGAATCTAAGGGAAAAAAAAAAAAAAAAAGTCATGAAGAACCTAGTGGCAAGAAGGGAATAAAGACACAGACCTACTAGAGAATGGACTTGAGGATATGGGGAGGGGGAGGGGTGAGATGTGACAGGGTGACAGAGTGTCATGGACATATATACAATACCAGATGTAAAATAGATAGCTAGTGGGAAGCAGCCGCATAGCACAGGGAGATCAGCTCGGTGCTTTGTGTCCACCTAGAGGGGTGGGATAGGGAGGGTGGGAGGGAAGGAGATGCAAGAGGGAAGAGATATGGGAATATATGTATATGTATAACTGATTCACTTTGTTATAAAGCAGAAACTAACACACCATTGTAAAGCAATTATACTTCAATAAAGATGTTTAAAAAAAAAATGTACTACATCAAATCTTGTAGTCATGGTTTGACATTTGACAGTTCTACACAATGAAATAAATGATCTCTAGGGAGTAAGAAAAACCTTTTTTTATAGCATATATTTTGGAAGTGCTTTTTCCTTAAAAGGCAGAGTAATCTAAAAACCTACTACCGATTTCACTGCAGAAAGAGAAAATGGAACTCCCAGGCATTTATAGCAGGTATACTTGCAGAGTTGCAGGAAGAAATCATCTCCATTTATTCCATCATTGCCTTTCAGAAATATTAATATTCATGGCTACCTACGTGTAGTTGATAAAGCCTTTGTACTTTAAAAATAAAATTTTGAATAATTAATCACAGAGATCGAGAATTCTCTGTAAGTCCATGACAAGAACTGTTTGGGTGATGGCAGATATGACTCTGTTTCATGTGGGGACTGTGCAGCTGGGTAGAGGAGCTGGTGTTGGCATTAGACCAGAATGAAAGAGATAAGAAAACAGAAGATATCCAAAGGGTTTTTATGTCAAACTAATAGTCTGGACTTACTTTGGAGGCTATAAAGAGCTAAGGGAGACTTTTAAGCAGGGAAGAGACAGGATCAAAACTATTCAGACAATAATATGGAGGGTGGATTGGAAATGGAACAAAATTTGAGACAAGGCTAAGTAATTATTATAATTAGAGTAATGTTGGCTATAAGTGAAATACCCTGAAACTAGGCCAGAGTAGTAGTAATAGAAAAGTGAGAACAAATGGAAAACTATTATAGAGAAAAAAAAGAATAGGTCTTGGTGACTGATGGATGAGAAGGCTGAATGAGAAGGAGGACTCTGACAATTGCCAAATTTGGGGCTTGGTGCAGCTGGGCAAGTATAGAAATGCAGGCTTAGGGTTAAGCCCTTGTTGCTACTTCTTAGATTTGTGACCTTGAACAAGTTATTTTATCTTGTCAGCCTCCATTTCCTCTTCTGTAAAATTTAGCTGATAATAATACTCCGATCATAGAACTATTGTGAGAAGTTACACACTGTGACCAGTGCCAGCTTTCAGAGACCCTCTAAGGCACTTATGAGACTTGGGGACATGTTAAGATAGACTAATCTGCCATCAAGACTGCCATTTTATTGCTGGAATGGATAGGCCACATGGACAACAGAGCATGAATGTCTCTAGTCTTGCTTCAAAATGGATATTCTAAAAAATGCTTTCTAAATGTTAAAAACCTTTACTTTCATCTTGCCACTGTGTCAATTCGGGTTGGTCTCACAAATGTTTATCTTTGAAGACTTTTCTTCTCTCTTTAGTTCCTTACTAGATGCCTTAGAGCTGGAGCCTTCACCCAACTCCAGGTTCTCAGTACTCAGAATTAGTATAGATGTTACACATCCACTAGGGAGGAATGGTGACACATTTAAGGATTAGTGGTTTGTTTAACAGAAAAGGTAACTACATAGAAAGTAGGCAGTACATTTTAAAAATTTTGGATCAACTATGACTATAAACCCCAATACTTTAGTGATGAATCACAGAGTACTTAACCTTAATGCCTTAATACCACCCTAATACTGATTGCCCACCCCATTGTAAGCAACAAAAGCTATTACTTTTGTGATGTGATGATGAGGAGGATGATGAAGGATAGATGGCCAATTGAAATCTTGACAAAGACTATTAAGATTTCTTGAGGTACATAAAAAATCAAAAGGGAAAAGTCAGACTGGAAAAATATGTTTGTATCCATTTACTCTGGATACATAAAACAAATGATATCTGTGATTTCTATTTATCCCTCAATATTCATTCTCCCCTTCTTTCTCTTAGTCATAGAACTCCCTAACTTTAGACTCAGCCAAAGACTGTATATCCCAATCCACTCTGCAGCAAGTTTTGGCCATGTGACCATCAGGTCAAGGATAGGAGTATGAGTGGGAAGTGCAGCCTCCAGGTCACATTCTTGAGAGGAAGCTCCTAGCCCTTCACTTTCTTGTTCCTTTTCTCATGAGAATTGAGTGAGTGTCAACCATGTAAACAAGGGAAACAAAGATAAAGAACCCGAAGGACTTGGATGGCCATGTGGAGCAAAGCCACTAATAGCCCAGCTACCTCCAGCCTCTTACATGGGAGACTACTAATTTCCATTTTGTTTCAGCCACTGAATTTTTGAGTCTCTTCATCATTTATAGCAAGTTAGTGTAATACATGAAATAAAATGCCTGGTACAGTGCCAATCAACTATAAAAGAAAAGAACACACTTTAAAAAGGTTAAATGATTAAAATGTAAATGATTAAAAAAACACACTTTAAAAAGGTTAAATGATTAAAGATGGTGTCTAAAATGTGACTATAATTAAGTTTTAATTCTCTGGGTACAGAAGTCATCACACTTCCATATTGTGCATGTCTATTGCTTGAATTTCACACATTCAAGGCTATTTCACTTTTTGAGTGAATGAATACATTGTGAGTGAAAGTAGGGGATTCTCAAGTATGTTTTTAAAGATTCACATTCTTTGTGAGGGTTATGGCTCTCTCAGTCCTCAGAAATCAGACCACAGGATATTTGTCTTGGTACCAGCACCAACAGGACCCCTATTTTTTTGTCCGGACAAGGCATGAAGTCTGCTCCCACATCAGGTATACTGAATGTGTAGGAAAGGTTTCAAGCTGCATAATGCAATGATGGCCATAGTGCTGAAGCTGCAGGGAAGATAAACACAAAGTTAAAACGAGGAAAAGCACTTTTCTATTCACAAAGAAGGCCATGTTTCTTTGGTTGGCTTATTACAGACACTCCCATCCAAGCACCTGGTCTTTTCTTTACTATGTTTTGACATCGAATGTATTAAATACATCAGAGGATTCAGCTAGTATTATTCTGATACTTCTTTTATCTCCCAAGTTCTCTAAATGTACACATGGTACTAGGACCTCTGAAACTCCACTGACCAGATTTTTTCCCCTGCAATCAAGAAACCCCTGCATTTATATTTCCATAAATGGAAAGCTGTCAATTGAATTAATGACAGGTGGACTTCAAAAGGTCACTAACCTAGAAATTAGGCTTCTGGTTCTAGCTCTGCTATGCATAACTTTGTGACTTTAGTCTAGTCACATAATCAGTTTGGGTCCGAATCTTTAAATGAAAGAATAGAACTAACTGGTTTCCTAATGGCCATGTTCTGTGATTCTACAAATACGTATGTTATAAGAGGGGTTCTGTCCACATGGAGTTAAATTTTTGTTTTAGCATATTCAGCTCTTGAGGAACATATGTAAAGGAAGACTCTTGTGGAGAGAGTGTATGCATCATATATTTGAATATGTTTTAAAATGAAAATTCCAAAATTATGAGAGTTTAAAAATATTCAAAAAACTTTTATTGAGCGACTGCTAAGTGCTAGAGATAGAGTGGGGAGTAAATCAGACATGGTCCTGTCCCCTACAGAGTTCAGGAAAGGTAGATATCAAAAAAAAAAGGTAATAACATGCATGATGAGCGTTCTGAGGGAGAAGTAGAGAAGGCTTTGACAGTGTATAATTAGTGGGCTTAGGATAATCAGTGTAGGAGACAGTGATGTTATAAAGCAAGAGACGTAAATTTTGAGGATGACTTTTGGGGAATAAATGACCATTTCCTTTGTGTGGAAGTAGAGCTCAGAGGCCATGTACACCTGGGTTGAATCCCAGCTCTGCCACACACTGTGTCATCTTGGGTAACTTCTCTAAACCAGTTTTCTTAACCATCAAATGGGGATGATGATAGTACCTACTTCATGAGATTGTTAGGAGGATTGAATGAGATAGTGGTGTGCCTAGCACAATCATTATACTAACTACCATTATAATTGCCATTAATGAAGAGTATTGTGTGTCTTTGGGTCTAGTCAAGCATTGATATCAATCTCCCCGCTGTCCCCAAGAATCCTGTTATCAGTAAAACAGTCCTGAGTGGCATGAGAAATTTTTAAATTTGCAAACTGGCAAGCAATCTGTAGTTTATCAGAAACATCCAAGACGGGGCTTCATAAAGCTTCCCTGAGCTCTTGCTCCCACGTCTCTACCCAAGCCTCTCTTGGGGGAGCTCCAGCATATGTTCCAGAGCCCAGCCTGATGGACGTGGACCTGCAGCCACCCAACTGCTGTTCCAGCAAGATGTACACTTGATATAATTTGAACACAAATATAAACCTATGGTCAGTCATGACATGTTTAATTTCTGACAGTGATCCAAAGAATATGAGTCGGCAAAACAGAACAAACTTAAAAAGGAATGACACAAAGACTTCCATGAGAGGCAAGAGAAAGCTTTTTTGGCTCAGTTATAACTAGATCAGAGAATGTTGTATTCCACCCAAGTCAGCCAACAGCACACTCTCCCAGCTGCTCCCACACCTCTGCAGGCAGACTTTCCTGTTTGTAAGACAATGAGGTGCCTGCAGCTATATTTCCAGCCCTTCTTCATGATGTTTCTAGCCTCCTTGACAGCCTATTCTTCGTTACTCTGAAAAAGCCTCAGTTGCCTAAAATGTCTGTCTATCAGCTTTGGCTCATATGGCATAATATGATATGACATGATATGGTATGATAATCATACAGCAGAATATGATTAAGTTTGGGAGGAGCTATGATTCACTCCAGAATTAGTGTCTTAACGTTCAAAATGACAAAGGGGTTGACATCAGCCCAGCACCTAATTCAGAATCTAAACTGATTAGAAACAGATAATCGTTATCATTTATATACATCAATCTCTTCATAGGAAAAAGAAGTTGCAATCTATATTTTCTCAATGATTTGAGTATTCTTTTGGTCATATCTTCTCCACAGAAGGTCCCAACCACTTGGCAGAGAACTCTTTAAATTAATAATAAATCTGAATGTATTATAAAATTAATAATAAAAAAACATGTTGATGAATTTTATTCTGTCTTCAGCCCAGTATGAACAATAGCATCCCCTTCTTGGCTACTTTCAGACAATCTCTTTCTGAACTTCCAAATGATAATGTTATTAATATTATTATTAATATTGCTATTTCTGATCTATCACTTCATAAAGTTTTCAATCTAAACCACTCTGAAACCAGCATAAGTTGATGATTCTAACTCCTGGCATTTCACTGAACACAAGTCAGAGCATGGCGTGGCATGGCAAGAACACTCAGGAATCCTCCAGCTATGGAGATGCACCACACGGTTTCAGCAACTCTGAGGTGGAAGCGGCAGAGGCCCTGGAAGGACACACCAGAGCGGTCCTCAGACATGGCAGTCAAAACCTCTGGGGCCTTAGGATGTCTCCTCTCATGATCTTGGGGCAAATTGCTCCAGTGAGTGATGCCAGAACGTAAGCACATGAAAAAAAGAATAGCCTGTAAGTCCTGTCATCATGAAAAACCCACTTACAAAAGATAAACGTTCAAGCTGCCTGTAATCCCATCTCACAAGAGATGAGCTAAGGGCAAAAGCTCTCCATATCCCTTTCCCTGTAGAAAAATGTCATTAATCTCTCCATTAATGACTTCAATAAAAGGATGTCAAAGGAGCAATTCAATAAGACTCAACTGGCATTAATTTGAGATCTACTTAAGAGGGGTAAAAATAAAGTGGCTGCACAGAATTATCAGGAAACTGGAAAATATGTTAGTACCAGAGCAAGCTCTGAACCATTTCAAAGATGAATAACAAATTTGCTGAAAGAAAAAGGGAAAAGCAACAAAACTTCTATCTCCTGAAAACCTTATATTTTGAGATCTTCAGTTATGTTTCATGATGAAGACGGAAAGCTTTATTCTCCTAGTTCACACTCCCTGCAGCAAACCAGAGATGACAATGTATTGCTTGTTCCCTAGAGGAAGAAGCCAGCCAGACATTACGAAAAACAAGAATTGGGAGGATTTTGCCCTTTCTGAGCTAGTTTTTTTTGTTTGCTTTTTGGTGTTTTGTTTTAGGGTGTTGCTATATAGTAAAGGTCCTGCTGTGAGGTGAAATGCAAAATGTTTTAATCAGGCACCCGGGATTTGCTTTAGTCATGTATGGTAAGAGGCAGACACAGAAATGGTTGTCATGAAGGAGCTTTACGCTCACTGATCCCTAGAGAGAGAAGGCACAGCATGTGCCACAGGGCCACACAGGGAATAAAAGGGAGAGGGTAAAATGCAGGCAAGAACCTTTATTGTGGTTTCTGAGGGAAGGAACAGGTGAGGCGGGGTGAACAGGTTTGAGATAGGCTAGTTTCAAGAATTTCAGCAGGCTGTGGGGGACAGGGGCTGGTTGTCTGGTCCCTGGTCCTGGGGTGATAGGGCAGGGTAATAGTGGCCCTGAGTGTGAGAGCCCATTAGAGGAAGGGGTTAGGGGTGTGGGCTCTGGATGGGTTGGTTTGCATGTGAAAGACACGCTGGCTGGTGAGTTGCTTGCTAGCTCTAGAAATTAACGATCTCTGGGAGGGGTAGTCCCTCTGGTTCAGCAAGACCTCAGATGTCAAACATCAAAATACAGAAACTAGAAAACATGGTTATTACACAGAAATATGTCATACTTCATAACTGAAAAAGTCATAAAAGTACATAAAAATATGGCCAAAATTCATATTGAAAATAAACAAAACCCTGAAAAACATTGAAGTTCTCAGTATGTAGAAGCCATAGTTTCATTTTATTTGCAAATTTACTTTTTTTAGTACTATTTGGAGTAGTTTCAGTATAAGAATAAATACTGTAAAACTTTTAATTTATACTTTTCTTATGTCATTTGTTACATTCATAGATTTATATAATGGCATGACATCCGGCTAAAAGCAGCTTGTTTAAAAACTAACTACTATGTACCTTTTAAAAAATACTATATGAACAGAAAATGACATTTTTCCTACCAAATTGTTTAGCCTTGCCCCCCAAAAAGCTCAAAAATGTGGTGCAGGTAAAAGAATATTATGACTATTCATTAAAAAAATTCATATTTCCGGATCTTCAAGGTGACCAGTCAAACATGGCTCAGGGATAATTGTTAGTCTGTCAGGATTAATACAACCACTCATACAATCAGGTGTGTCTAGGGATAATGGATCAGTCTTCTTTGCTGGGTCCTCTTCTTCTCAACCTCTTAAGTTTGGAATGTCTTAGGGCTCAGTCCTTGGGCCTTTTCTGTTTCTATGAATATCCCCTCTCACAGTACTCTCAGCTAGACTTATGGCTTTAAATCTCATCTCTATGTTTTTAACTCCCAATTTTATTTCTCAAGCCCAGATATCTTTCCCCAGTTCCAAACTCAGACATCCAACCTTCTACTTGACTTCTCCACTTCGGATGTTTGATAAACAAATCAAGTTTAATGTGTCTAAAATGGAACTCCTTGTTGCCACCCCCAAACCCTGCCCGCACCATCACCAAACCTTCTACCTCAGTACACTTCTGCAGATCACTTGATGCATCTCCATTCTATATATCAGATTAGTCAGGACTCCCCTCTTTCTCTCACACCCCACATCCAATCCATAAGCAAATCCTTCTGGACAGCCCTGTCCGGCTTTCACTGCTCCTTTTTTCTGGTTGCAAGTTTGGGAGCCTGAAGGTTGTGTTAAATCTCAAATAGTTAAATGTTGTTTTAGTCAGAGTTCATAATCTCTTTAGCAATATAATTTCTTCAAAAATTTAGAAGGCTCTCAGTCTATTTTTCTGCTGAAACTCCTCATTGATTTTTGCACGTTCTCCAACTTTTACATTTGATCCTTTAGTATATTAAGCATAATTATTCTAAAGATTCTGTCTGATAGTTGTAACATCTGGGTCATCTCTGAGTCTATTTTTGTTGATTGTTTTATCTCCTCTCAGTGGGTTGTTTTTTCTTGCTTGTTAGTCTTATAATTTTGTATTGACTGCTGAATATCATGTGTAGGACAGTAGAGACTAAGGTAAACAGTATTCAGTCCTGGATATGCGAATACCTTTTCTTCTGTCAGACCATTAGCGTGGGGTTGAGTCAACATAGTCAGGAGTTGAATTGGGCTTGGGTATTGTTTTGCTTTTGTTGTCTTCTGTGCACCACAGGCTTCAGATTCTTTCAGCAGTTGGGCTATTACTCTCTTGTGCTTGGAATGAGAGATTGAGTGCTAGAGGGTTTCTCTCGCTGTTTCTGCTCCTCCCTCACCTGTCAGTCTCTGCCTACATTCCAGCCCCGCCCCCCACCCCCAGTGGTAGAATGCTGTTGCAGTGGGAACTCTCTGTTGTCCTGTTCCAGCCTTATTCTTTGGCAAGCCCTGTGCAGCTGGGCCTTGGAAGTGAAGCTTTCTCTCTCTTTCTCTTGTTTTTACCCTTGGATGCTTTTTGTATTTTGCATTTCATATATTACCCAGTTTCACGTTCTCACAGGATCAGCAGTTCCAACAGCCTCCTCGTCTCCCAAGTCTGAAAACAGCAAGACAGCCACAGCTGCGGCCAAAGGCAAAGCACTGATGTGCTCATGAAACAAAAAATGGTGTACTTTTTCCTTATTTTTCTTAAAGTAAAGGCTGACACTAAGGCTCACTGCTGGAGAACGGAAACCCTTTTCTTCTTCACACCTCAAACCCAATGTTAAACTTATGTGGGGGAATTCCCTGGTGGTCCAGTGGTTGGGACTCTGTGCTTTCACTGCTGAGGGCCCAGGTTGGGGGACTCAGATCCCTCAAGATGCATGGTGTGGCAAAAAAAAAAGAAAAAACCAAACCAAACCAAACCAAAACAACAACAAAAACACCAAAACCTTATCTGAAAAACTTATCTGACAGGCAAACAAGGTCTCCTCAATAATTGCACACACATGAAAAACTCTTTATGATTCATAAATATTTCATTACACAGGGTACAAAAATACTTCTGCTTTTTGGTTGGTTTTGAATTTTGGAAAGAATGAGGAGTCATGGCAGGGGTGGGGTGCCCTGGGAAGAGGTAAGCAAAATGGGCAGAGAAAGAGTTTCCTTAAAGGGTGTTGGCCTGTCTGAGGAGAAGGACGTGGAGGACCCTGATTTGAAATGACAATGAAAACACTCTCTCTGTGTTGGGTGGTCCTTCCTGTTCAGCCTGGCAGTGTGTGTGGTAGTGGGGAGTGCTGGCCCCCTGGGGAAAAACAGGCTGCAGGGCTTGGCCCTCACTGAAGCAGGATGGGTACAGGGGAGAGGTACAGGGAGGGACCAGGAATGATGAACTATTAGTGGCCAGGACTTGTTGCTATGGCGACACAATGTGAGAACAATCTGTACACTCACATATACACAAGTTAGTGTCTTAATTCATGTCAGAAAACATGGAAAATGAAAGGCCTCGTTTCTCTGAGCTGGAGCTACAGAAACAAGTTTGGAGTGGAGGTCGGGCCTTGCTCAGTCCCAGAGAGGCCTCTCAGCTGGATCTGGGTGGCCCAGCAAGAAGGCCCCTGAATCCTGCCATGAGGCCTTGGAGAGGGGATTTAGGGCAGGGCAGGGCTGAGGAAGAGGAGAAAAAGGAAACAGGAAGCAGTCCACTGAGTCAGGCTTAAAATTCACAGTCTTTGGAGGGAAGCAGCAGCTCTGTACAGGCCACTTGGGGGCAGGGGGCGCTCAGGGAGTCTTCCTCCCCAGTGGGGCAGGGGCTTCAAGCTGTGGTGACAAGACTGAAGGTCTAACAGAACTGGCGATATTTCCATCTTTTCTGGGTGGTGTCCGAGGAAGGGGGCCAACGTAGCAGAACAGGCAGGGTGGAGGCGGCGGCAGCAGTGGCAGCTGGGCAGGTGAGGGCAGCAGGTGAGATGGCTGGGGTCAGCTCTGTGGGGTACAGAGGGTAGGAGGCCCAGGCCTCTGGGGATGCGGGGATCAGAGTGGTCCCCATCAGGTCATAGGGGCCCTTGCGATGAAGTGTGCTCCTAGAGCGGGGTGGGCGTTGGTGGAATTTGGTGTAGCCATTAGCTTGTTCTTGGCCCTCTCGGTTTGGCTTTGGCAAACTCTACCCTCAAGATCTGCGGATTCTTGGGATCTAAGTGAATACCTTTCCATGCATTCTTGGCCACTTCTGCTCCTGCCCAGCTGTCGAAGATCACAAAACAAAGCCTCTCTCTATGTGAGCTTGATCAGGGACGCTTCATACTCCTTGGATGTTCCAAGGGGATGCAGAGGGCAAGCAGGGCTTCCGGCTTCGGGGAGGAGGTGGGAAGGGGCGCGGTGAGCCGTGGGTTCCGGGGGTGGAGCACTGGGGCCGTGAGAGGGGCAGCCTCTGTTTGGGGCTGGGGTCACCTCAACTTTGCCTGATGTGGGAGACGGGGAGGGGTGCGGGGGGCGGCACTGGGAACCTGAGCCGACTGGAGCTTTCTCACTATGTCTACACATCCTGTCGATGGCAGCCAGACTCTGTCCTGTATCTGGGATTGGTCTTGTGCAGGAGTTTCTTGCTTCTCCCTCACTCTGGCAGCACTCTGGTAAGATTCAAGATCCAAGATGGTTTCTTGCCTCTCTTCCAGAGCAGGTGGCTTTTTGCTTCTACTTCCTCCTTAGATGCAAGGCGTCTTTGCCTCTACCCTGTAAGCAAGAGGGTTTGCTGCCCTTCCTTGCAGAGATTAAGGCCTTTGCTTCGTATGGGAGAAGAAAACAAGGGAGCAAGTAAGGCCTTGTGCCCATCCCCTAACAGCCGTCCATTACTTCTTCATACCTGCATTGGTGAGGTGGTTCTCTCAAATCTCCTGCCCAGTCCCCAGTCTCTTTGTGAGTACCCTGTGGAAGCCTGTGGGAAAAAACTTGCAGGTGAGTACAATCTCCCCTTGTTTCTAGGAGGTTCAGCTATCCCAAACTGATGCAACAGCCCACATGTGTCTTTAATATATATTTTAAAAATTTTAGCTATTTTTTCCCAACCCATTTATTTGTATGGCTGCCACCAGTTTTTCCCCTACTCTGCCACAGGTTGAAAGGCTCACATGTTCCATCTGTCCTTGAAGGATTTTGTCCCTCATTAGAATTCGGGTTATGCAGTTGTCTTGTGATCTCAGCTCTGAAATGCTCAAGGAAAGTTATTGCTTTTGTCGGTTAACTACCTTTTTTCCCCCCTCATTTTTAGGTTTAATGTGATAATCTTTACAAGTTTGTACATCCTAGGTGGGAGCTGAAATTTTGTGTTCTTCAGTTTTAAGTAATAGAAATTAATTCTAGCTAATTAAAGCAGAAAAGACATCTTATTATATTGATACCAGGTAATTAACAAAATCTACAGGTAAGGTAAAGAACAAAGCTCAAATTAGACAAGAACCAGGGTGATTCCAAGGGTCCAGTCAACAAGAACCACTTAGCTCTCTTGGCAGGGTACCTTTACAGGAAGGAACAAATTCCAGCTGTCCTAGGTTCTCAAGATTTGGCCTTGGGAAAATTTCTAATTGGTCAGTTTGGTCCTCATGCTTTCCTCTTAGTTTTAAAAAGAAACAGTGGTTATACAAATGGAAGATAGGAATGTACCAAAATAGGTGCTATATCACTGGAATAGGGCGAGTGGACTCTAGATAGGGAAGAAAAACAATTTCCTACTATGCCTATAGGGGTTCCTGATTTACTGATTTCGATCTGTTATAAAGATTTCATTCATTTGTTTGTTCAACAAATATTTACCAAATATTTATTATATGCAAGGCAATGTTCTTGTTAGAATTATGTGCAAATGAGCCCAAAATAAGGAACATTTAATTAATTAAATTATTAATTTTGTGATATATATGAATGATTTTGCTTGCTTCCATGTTCTCAGTTTTATTCTTGAATATTTAGATAATCATGAGTATGTAAAATTTGAATCTGTTTTGTTTTGGAAGTGAGTTACAGGGGAAGAGTAAACAATAGTACTAGGGAATGTAGTTTTACTCACTGAAAATGTGAAATCATCATTCAGATTGTTGCATGATACTTTAAGAGATAGAATAGCCTTTAGAAGAGAAATGCTCTGTCTAGTATCAAAAATACTTTAAAAAATCTTTGTATAATTAGATGAATTTCAATAACTATTCTCTATATCCTGAAAATATTATGAGATCTAGTAGTTTTGGCAGTGACTTAAGGCAAAAGGGCAAGGCCAGAGGCAGTACAGAAGTACATCTGATAGAATTATTTATAGTGAGTGAGATTTTCATTCCTTGTACTTCTAAGGAAATTACTCTCTTGGAATCTTTGAATGGGCCAAGTGGTGTGCAAGTTTAATTTTGTATTATTTGTCTGGCAAATGGAATGGCTTTTCCTAAGGAATTGGCCTGATGATAAAATGTGCTAAGTCTGGGATACTTGGGTCCACAAATGGGATAAAATATACTAGCTTCTCTTCCTCAATGAGGCAGTGGAATGGGACAGGAGCTCAGGAATCAGAACAAGCTAGATTTAGACAAACCTGGATTTAAGTCCCACTTTGGCAATTTCTAGCTTTGTAACACTCCAGAAGTTATTAAATTCCTTTACATTTTCAGTTTCTTTATCTATAAGATGGGAATAACATGGTCTTTTCATGAGTTTAAATGAAGATTAAATGAAATATTTAGTATAGTGTATTTTACTTACTGAAAGCTCAATAAAAAAGTACTATTATTATTAGCTCTCTTACCATAATAATCTACCAGGCTTGTATCATCTCTGGATGATTTATGTTGAATTGTTTATAATTTATTCTGGAAATGAACTTGATACACTGAAATCCTGTTATTAACACATGGATTTACTATAATTATCAATCAGAAATATTACAGTCTCACTTTTAAATAACAAGATGTGCAAATTACAATTATAAGAAGAAAGGTGTCTGTCACTGGGAGCAGCAAACAGAAAACCTTAAGCTACATCCTTGACAGAGTGAAGAAGTGGGGTTGCATTGGGTAGGAAGGGCCAAATTCCTTATTCAAAACATATCACTGTTGTGTGGGAACCTTGCACAAGACTGAAGATCACTCACTGCTTGAAGGCCTGACAAGTTTGTAGTCTCTCAAATCCAATTATAAAATCGTAGAGCCATTAATCAGTGGGACAAATATTTGAGGGTTTTTATATTTTGTCTGCTTTGTTGTGATTTACTTTGAATCATTCCTTCCTTAAATGAAAGGGGACTGACATCATGGGTTAAAAACTAGACAAACTAGGCTTTAGTCAGACCCATTTTTAATTTCTTATGTGACTCTGGCAAGTGATCATGTGACTCAGTTTCCTACTCTGTCAAGCGTTGGTTATAAAATTGTGTTTCCTCAAACATCAGCAGCTGTGGGTAAAAACAGAGACACAATAACTACAACAATTAATATTCTTGTTTTCTTTCCCCATGTTTCCTAGGATTTCCCCCCATCTTTGTGTGAGGTACCTTGAGTTTTACTCAGAGTGTTCCTGTTATTTCAGGGAGAAAAATGGGACTGGTGAAGAGTTGCCTGAGAACTTAAGATGCCCAGTTATCTTAGAGCACTTGCCATTTCCTTTCCCTCTGCTTGAGTTTCCAGGAAATCACAGTCTGTTGCTGCCTGTGGTGCAGCTTCTCCCCAGTTTGCTGGTATTGCTGATGCCTGTGTGTGATAAGTGACTGTCCTCAAAATGGCCACAGCTGATATTAGGATAACAAACAAGCAGTAACAACGCCAAAATTAAACAAAAAACTCCCACCCATTTTTGTCATGGAGGTCCTAATTATTACTATTTTATGTTTTCAGTGTCTTACTGAGTATTCAGTAAAATGGTTTTTCTTGAGCCCTCGTTTTCCTAGGACTTGAACCTGAGAACTGGGCTAGAACTCAATGTGAGCAAAAGATACCTAGCTGCACTCAAATTCTGGCACTGAGCACAGAGGCATAATTATTGAAACAAGCTTATGAACCTGACTTTTTTTTCCCAGAAGACTCCTCAGTCTCTCATTGAAATATGTTCTTGGCAGACATTAGTCTTGTAGACAAGCCCTAATTGAGCTTCAAAGCATGGACTACCTGAGCTCAGCCAAGAACCCTAGTTTCATTGTCATTTTTGTGTCCTTTCTATAACATGAAATAGGTGTTAGAACATGTAATAATAACTAACACAGTTTGGCTCTACACAGGTGGAGTTTGCAAAATGGATACATGACTCAGACCAGATGCCCACTTCTCCTGTCCAAACATCTCAGCACCACATAAGAACTCCAGAATCAGGATTCTGTTCCAGAGAAAAAAAGACAGGATCTTGAATTGACTGAGATTAAATCTTTATTACCTGATGGAGTGAGAAACTTAAGTAAAAGTTAATGTGAGTTACAGAAAAGCACAGTTAGATTTCTGCACCCAACATAGGAGCACCTGAATACATAAGGCAAATGCTAACAGCCATAAAAGGGGAAATCAACAGTAACACAATCAGAGTAGGGGACTTTATCACCCCACTTTCACCAATGGACAGATCATCCAAAATGAAAATAAATAAGGAAACACAAGCTTTAAATGACACATTAGACAAGATGGACTTAATTGATATTTATAAGACATTCCATTCAAAAACAACAAAATACACTTTCTTCTCAAGTGCACATGGAACATTCTCCAGGATAGATCAAATCCTGGGTCACAAATCAAGCCTTGGTAAATTTAAGAAAATTGAAATCATATCAAGTATCTTTCCAACCACAAAACTATGAGACTAGATATCAATTACAGGGAAACAACTGTAAAAAGTGCAAACATATGGAGGCTAAACAATACACTACTAAATAACCAAGAGATCACTGAAGAAATCAAGAGGAAATCAAAAAAATCCTAGAAACAAATGACAATGAAAACACGATGACCCAAAACCTATGGGATGCAGCAAAAGCAGTTTGAAGAGGGAAGTTTATAGCAATACAATCCTACCTCAAGAAGCAAGAAACATCTCAAATAAACAACCTAACCTTACATCTAAAGCAACTAGAGAAAGAAGAACAAAAGAAAGCCCAAAGTTAGCATAAGGAAAGAAATCATAAAGATCAGATCAGAAATAAATGAAAAAGAAATGAAGGAAACAATAGCAAAGATCAATAAAGCTAAAAGCTGGTTCTTTGAGAAGATAAACAAACTTGATAAATCATTAGCCAGACTCATCAAGAAAAAAAGGGAGAAGACTTAAATCAGCAGAATTAGAAATGAAAAAAGAGAAGTAACAACTGACACTGCAGACATCCAAAGATCATGAGAGGTTACTATAAGCAACTATATGCCAATAAAATGGACAACCTGGAAGAAATGGACAAATTCTTACAAAAGCACAATCTTCCAAGACTGAACCAAGAAGAAATAGAAAATATGAACTGACCAATCACAAGCACTGAAATGAAACTGTAATTAAAAATCTTCCAACAAACAAAAGCCCAGGACCAGATGGCTTCACAGGTGAATTATATCAAAAATTTAGAGAAGCGCTAACACCTATCCTTCTCAAACTCTTCCAAAATATAGCAGAGGGAGGAACACTCCCAAACTCATTCTACGAGGCCACCATCACCCTGATACCAAAACCAGACAAAGATGTCACAAAAAAGAAAACTACATGCCAATATCACTGATGAACATAGATGCAAAAATCCTCAGCAAAATACTAGCAAACAGAATCCAACAGCACATTAAAAGGATCATACACCATGATCAAGTGGGGTTTATCCCAGGAATTCAAGGATTCTTCAATATACGCAAATCAATCAATGTGATACATCATATTAACAAATTGAAGGATTAAAACCATATGATCATCTCAATAGATGCAGAAAAAGCTTTTGACAAAATTCAACACCCATTTATGATAAAAGCTCTCCAGAAAGCGGGCATAGAGGGAACCTACCTCAACATAATAAAGGCCATATATGGACAAACCCACAGCCAACATCGTTCTCAATGGTGAAAAACTGAAACCATTTCCTCTAAGATCAGGAAAAAGACAAGGTTACCCACTCTCACCACTATTATTCAACATAGTTTTGGAAGTTTTAGCCATGGCAATCAGAGAAGAAAAAAAAATAAAAGGAATCCAAATCAGAAAAGAAGTAAAACTGTTACTGTTTGCAGATGACCTGATAATCTACATAGAGGATCTTAAAGATGCTACTGGAAAACTACTAGAGCTAATCAATGAATTTGGTAGAGTAGCAGAATACAAAGTTAATGTACAGAAATCTCTTGCATTCCTATACACTAATGATGAAAAATTTGAAAGAGAAATTAAGGAAACACTTCCATTTACCATTGCAACGAAAAGAATAAAATACCTAGGAATAAACCTACCTAGGGAGACAAAAGACCTGTATGCAGAAAACTAAAGGACACTGATGAAAGAAATTAAAGACGATACCAACAGATGGAGAGATATACCATGTTCTTGGATTGGAAGAATCAATATTGTGAAAATGACTATACTACCCAAAGCAATCTACAGATTCAATGCAATCCC
Organism: Eubalaena glacialis; assembly: GCF_028564815.1. NCBI lineage: Eukaryota > Metazoa > Chordata > Mammalia > Artiodactyla > Balaenidae > Eubalaena > Eubalaena glacialis. The sequence continues at coordinate 121,367,370 of NC_083718.1, forward strand.
TATCAAATTACCAATTGCATTTTTAATGGAACTAGAACCAAAAAAATCTTAAAATTTGTATGGCGACACAAAAGACCCCGAATAGCCAAAGCAGTCTCGAGGGAAAGAAACGGAGCTGGAGGAATCAGACTCTCAAACTTCAGACTATACTACAAAGCTACAGTAATCAAGACTGTATGGTACTGGGACAAAAAACAGAAATATAGATCAATGGAACAGAATAGAAAGCCCAGAGATAAACCCACGCACCTATGGTCAACTAATCTATGACAAAGGAGGCAAGGATATACAATGGAGAAAAGACAGTCTCTTCAATAAGTGGTGCTGGGAAAACTGGACAGCTACATGTAAAAGAATGAAATTGGAATACTCCCTAACACCATACACAAAAATAAACTCAAAATGGATTAGCGACCTAAATGTAAGGCCTGACACTATAAAACTCTTAGAGGAAAACATAGGAAGAACACTCTATGACATACATCACAGCAAGATCCTTTCTGACCCACCTCCTAGAGAAATGGAAATAAAAATAAAAATAAACAAATGGGACCTAATGAAACTTAAAAGCTTTTGCACAGCAAAGGAAACCATAAACAAGATGAAAAGACAACCCTCAGAATGGGAGAAAATATTTTCAAATGAAGAAACTGACAAAGGATTAATCTCCAGAATATACAAGCAGCTCATGCAGGTCAATATCAAAAAAACAAACAACCCAATCCAAAAATGGGCAGAAGACCTAAATAGACATTTCTCCAAAGAAGATATACAGATTGCCAGCAAACACATGAAAGGATGCTCAACATCACTAATCATTAGAGATATGCAAATCAAAACCACAGTGAGGTATCACCTCACACCGGTCAGAATGGCCATCATCAAAAATCTACAAACAATAAATGCTGGAAAGGGTGTGGAGTAAAGAGAACCCTCTTGCACTGTTGGTGGGAATGTAAATTGATTCAACCACTATGGAGAACAGTATGGAGGTTCCTTAAAAAACTAAAAATAGAACTACCATATGACCCAGCAATCCCACTACTGGGCATAGACCCTGAGAAAACCATAATTCAAAAAGAGACATGTATCACAATGTTCATTACAGCACTATTTACAGTAGCCAGGACATGAAAGCAACCTCAGTTTCCATCAACAGATGAATGGCTAAAGAAGATGTGGCACATATATACAATGGAATATTACTCAGCCATAAAGAGAAAAGAAATTGAGTTATTTGTAGTGAGGTGGATGGACCTAGAGTCTGTCATACAGAGTGAAGTAAGTCAGAAAGAGAAAAACAAATACCGCATGCTAACAAATGTATATGGAATCTAAAAAAAAAAAAGGTTCTGATGAACATATGGGCAGGACAGGAATAAAGACGCAGATGTAGAGAATGGACTTGAGGATATGGGGAGTGGGAAGGGTAAGCTGGGACGAAGTGGGAGAGTAGCATTGACATATATACACTGCCAAATGTAAAATAGATAGCTAGTGGGAAGCAGCTGCATAACACAGCAGTTCAGCTCGGTGCTTTGTGACCACCTGAAGGAGTGGGATATGGAGGGTGGGAGGGAGGTGCAAGAGGGAGGGGATACGGGGATATATGTATAGATACAGCTGACTCACTTTGTTATACAGCAGCAACTAACACACCATTGTAAAGCAATTATACTCCAAAAAAGATGGCCAAAAAAAAAAAAAAACAGGCTTAAGGGAGATTCTGGTGGTATGTTGACATGAATTCAGCTCCTCTTCCCTTCATCCTCAGCTCTAAGCTATCTGCCTTTCAAGAGCCTAATGGCTGCTGGCTTCCATGGGAAGCTCGGGAGATGTTAGGTCTCAGGCTCTGTTGAGGTTCTAGCAGAGGGAAATTAGTCTGATGCTTTTTCCCTTATGGGAAGGGCAACATCGTCAGTGGATGTTTGGAAATGCTGGGAGGTCAGAGATCTGTAACTCTCCAGACAGAAGACAATGTTGACCCAGATCTTCTTACCTTCACACGGCCAAGCCAAAGCTGTGCAGGAAGACTGGATCTCCCTGTTCCTCAGGCTGTGGGAGATCTGAGAGCAGGGAGGGAGTTTCCTTCAAGACCAGCAGCAGGGTCTGGCAGGCTCCTGTAGTTAGCGATAGCTTCATCTTTCAAGGTCTGTGAGATTCTTTTCATTTAGCATCTGAGCTCCAATGAGTTGACGTAGAAAAATAACCCACCCCAATAGCTGAGAGAAAAGCAGTCATTAGAACAGACACACCACTGATAGAGTGCTGTTGAAGGAGATGGTGACATTTTGAATTAAGATTCAAGACTAGAATAAAAAAATTCTTCCTAGAATTGAAAACGTGGCTTCCAAAATAAAAAAATTCAGGAAAAGAACTGTGGGAGAGGATAGTCTCTATTGAAACTGAAGCAGTGGTCTGAAACATCAAGTGCTAAGAAATATCTCAAAGCATAAGGCAAAGCGAAGTGAACCTCAAAAGGAAATGGAAGTCAGGTCCAAGGGACCTAACACCTATGGAATTTCAAAGGGAGAAGAAAGAACAATTGGAGATAAGGCAATAAGTAAAAATAATCAGTATAAAAATTTCCCTATTTTAAGACCTAAGTAAGTCTGCTAAAATCCCTGAATGCTAAGGATACAGGGGAAAATCTCACAAGTTTCCAAGCACTCATGAACAAATTATCTAAAAAAAAGCATCAGACTTCTTATTTGCAACAATGGAGCTAGAAACAAGAATGAACTAGTATCTGTAGATTTCTCTCAGAATAGGACCACAGCCAAAGAATTCAATACCTGGACAAGTATAAAAGAAAGGTATTTGAAGATATACAAGAAAGAGTTTACTACATATGCACTTCATCAGAGGCAAATCTACAAGAAAAGGCTTTAACCAAATAAGACACAGGCCAGAATAGAAATCTCAAGATGGGAAAAGATAAAGACAGAAATAGAACTGGAGCGTAGGAAAGAAAGAATGTTGAAAGAGAAAGAATGTTGAAAGAGGAAGAAAGTGAAAGTATTCTAAACCTTATTGAAATGGAAAAGAAGGAAAATAGAATCTTGGTAAGGAAAGTAATTAATATCTTGCTCTCATATAATAGCCCAGTAATACTATCTGATTATGAGAACAAGAGAAGGGGAGATAACCATTTATGAAAAAAAAAATTAAAAGATGGTATAGCTTGCAAATAAACAAGGGGAAAGAGGAATGAATAAAACTTGATCAGACAAGCAAGCATAAAAAAGGTAAAGGTTTCCCCTTATCCCACTTATCATAATGTGGTATGATAAGTAAGTAAAAAATAAGATGGAAAGAACAATGTGATACATATCAAGCATTATATAAAATGTGATAGACTCAAATTCTATTATTACAAAAGTCTGTTACAGTTTTTTAAAAAAGAGCAGAATTTTGCTCTTTGCAAAATACATACTTAAAATACAGTAATAAAAGGGATTTGAAAATAAAAGAACCATAAAAACCAAAACCAAACAAAACATTGGAAATGTATAGAAAGACATCAGGAGAGGAAATATTAATGGCAGACAAAGTGGAATAGAAGGATAAAAGCACCAAATAGGATAAGGACAGACATTACAAATTGATTAAATGCACTGTTTTTAGCACATAAAACAAGAAACTAAATATACAAACAAAACTTTTAGGATTACAAGGGGATATTTTATTTCTATGAAAAAAAAGAAATGAAAGAACATGATAAAAATACAACTGTACTGAATTTTTCAGTATATTTCCAAGAATTCGAATAATTTAATAGACTCCCCCCCCAGAAGCTATAGAGAGGATACAGAGGAAACGAATAATGCAATTTATAAACTTGATTTAACATATTAATATAGAACATTTTATGTCTTGAATAGGATATATAAAAACATGTTTCCACAGAACATTTCCAAAAATGAATCATGTGCTAGGCAAAAAGAAAACCTTAACAAATTCAAAGTAGAGAGCTTACAGGTTATGTTCTCTCATCACAGTCCAATAACGTTAATTGGAAATTAAGAAACACACAATGAGATAAGCCTGGTATGAAAGAGAAAATTAAAGAATTGTTTTAGTCTCTCTGGGCTGTTATAACAAAATATCACCGATTGAGTAGCTTATAAACAACAAAAATTTATTTCTCACAGTTCTGGAAGCTGGAAGTCCAATATCACTTCTGGTGAGGGTTTTTTTCCTGGTTCATAGCAGGCACTTTCTCACTGTGTCCTCACATGGTGGAAGGGACTAAGGGTCTTTCTAGAACTCTTTTTATAAAGGCACTAATCTCATTCATGAGGGATTCACCCTCATAACTTTAGCACCTCCCAAAGGCTGCACCTCCTAATACCATTATCTTTGGGGGTTAAGATTTTAACATATGAATTTGGGAGGGGACATAAATGTTCATACCATAGAAGCAATGGAAAAACAAACAATTTGTACTAAAATAATGGGAAACAGCAAAAGTGAACTTAGAGGAAAATGTGTTACCCTTAAGTATGGAAGCAGAAATATAAAAATAAAAGAATTAAGTACTTATCTTAATGAATCCAGATACGAACATCAATAAAAGCAAAACAAAAGAAACTTTGAAGAGAGAATTAATATTGATAAAAGCTGAAATTATTAAAATAGATGAAATAGCAGAAAAGAATAATAAATTCAAAGATTGATTCTTTAAAAAGACCAATAAAATAGATAAATACAATGTGAGCCTGATGAGGAAAAGAGAATGCAATAAAAATTAGACAAGATTAATAATGTGAAAGTAGAAAGAACTTAAAAGAATTCCAAGTAAATACAGTGACTCTAAAGCAGTATTAAAAGAAAACAAACCTAGAAGAAATGAATACTTTCCTAGGAAAATATACATGATCACAAATGAGATAGATGTGAAAACTTGAATAGACCAATTATTATAGAAAAGATTGGAAAAGTGATAAATGATCTCCTATCAAAAAAAGCAGCAGGCAGATGGATTCACAGGTGAATTTTTAATCTAACCATTAAAGAATAGATAATTCCAATATTATTTAAACTATTGTGGGTCTTAGAAAAGGATTGAAAATTCTCCAGTTAGTTTTATGAGACCAGAGCACCTCCAATACTGATGCCAAAGAAGGAATGCAACAACAACAACAAAAAAAGTGCAGGCCATTTCATCTATGACTATAAATGCCAAATGTTTAAATAATATATTAGAGAACATAATAGAGGAGTGAATCAAGTGAGTGATACACTATGACAAAACAGTCTTTATTAGAGGAATGAAAGGGCAGTTCAATTCCAGGAAGTTTACCTACATATTGATTACATTAAAAATTAAAGGGAAAAAATCCCAACCATTATCAATAGGTGGTCAAAAGACATCAGACAAAGGTCAAGCAACCAATGCCAAGGGAAACTTGAAGCAAAATAGGAATAGAAGGAAATTACTTGTAATAAAGAGAAGCCCACAAATAAACATTATCTTAAATGGCAAAAAATATATCTTTCACTTAAAATCAGGAATTAGACAGGCAACACTGTAATCACTTGTATTGGTGATTCTAGCAAATGTAAGTAAAATAACTAGTATAAATAATGTGAAGTTTCACATACGATGTGAAACTTGCTTTCTGTGTAGCAGGAGGCAGTAAAAGTATGTAGACAGTAACGTCATGTATTGGTTTGAGTTTGAAACCTGGCTTTGCTTTTTTCCAGCTGTGTTACCTTTGACAAATTAATCTTTAAGTATCTTCATCTAAAAAATGAGGATGAAAATAGTGCTTCATAGGATAATAGTACTTACTTTAAAAATAATAATGATTTAAAAAGTGTTAGCTAAAAGCAAATAAACAGAAATAATGATCTCAGGGGAGCTGTAGGGTGGCCGCGGCTGTGGGGACTTGAAGTGGCATCTCGGTTCCCCGACCAGGGATTGAACCTGGATGGCGGCACTGCTTTGGGTCTCGGCCCCTTTGGGAAAGAATTTCAACAAAGAGACGGAAAATAGCCAAGCAGGTAAAGTGTTTATTAAGAGAGGAATACGTGCGGATAGACACATGGGTGGGCTCAGTAAGAGTTGCACCTTTGGGAAGTTTAGATCATTTATAAGGGGGCAGTCTTCCGGGTCTTTGTTTTCCTCTGGCCAATTGTCTTGCTTTGACCCTGTACCTGATTTGTCTCAGGGCCCTCCGTATTTGCATGCGCATCCTTTAGCCAAGATGGATTTCAACTTGAGGGTCTCTGGGAAGTTAGCAAAACTTATTATGGTCTGGTGCCCCCTCTCCTGAGGAAAGTTTCTGTGCATGTGTAATTTGGGAGGTCTCCCTGACCCCAACAATGAGAAAGATGTGACTTCCTTATCTTTTACCCAAGCAGGGCTTAGCCCCTCTCTGCCTCTGCCATTACTGTTATCTTAAAGTGTTCACAGGAGACAAAGTCCAGCTATTCATCCTGTTCCTGTTGTTATTTCTATCCGAAGTATAAATAGGAGGCTAGTTGTAAATTATACAACTGGAATCCATTTATCTCCTGCCTCAATAACGCTAGTAAATACTCTCCTCAGCAACAGTAGCTTGGGAGGTTAATGTCACCATACACCTTAGTATGGGGCCAACACATAGTAGGTACTTAATATTCTTGAATCAAGTTTCAACATGGTGTGGCTCACACTGTACTTTTATCAAAGGCATTAAGTATTTTCTTTCTCTCTAGTTCTCTTCTTATTAATATAATTTTAAGTGTAATATCATTTGAACATCCCCATGTGATTCTGGTTTGTGAATACAAATGAATTCACCTTAATATCACTGCCTAAATAAGTTTTATCAATCACCTCCCTCTACCTGGGCTCCACCATTTAGGACTGGAAATCTTCAGTTGTTTCTCTCAGATGCTCAGGAACAATTCCACTCCTGTTCTACTGGTCTGTGCTCCTCATCAAGTTATCTTGACCCTGGATTGGGCACTAGTGTCCTTTATGAGAATATGCCTTCTCTGGGTAGAGCCCTTCCTTACTGGTGACAAGGTACACAGAGGTCTTTGGCAGACTGGGTTGAGAGAATGACCCTCTCTCCAGTTCTGTGCTATACTTTGTCACCAGAGCCCAAAGTAATACTTCCTAAATCTGAAATCCCACAGTCATTTGCAAAAATGATTCCTCAGTCTCTGGCCCTAAGTTCTTTCCCCAAGGGGCTTAAAACCCTTCAAAGACTCTGTGGGAGAGCAGGGAACGCAGGCACAACATCACTCCCTCCATTCCTTTTGACAGTTTCCCAAGGCCTCTGGCACAAAATTTCTCCATCCTTCTTTATTTAGAAACATATGCTCCAAGATCATCAACGTATACGAACAGATGGCTGGAGTTGTTGCCAAGTCCATCGGGTTTATAGTTGATAAGGTTCTAAATCCCAGTTTGGTCTCAGGTGGCCCACCAAAGACCTTATCCTCCTTTCTTATATCCCTGTCAACCAGACAGAGAATTCTAATTCGAAAGGCATCTTGTCTACTCCAATTCTGTTCCTTTGTTGTCTCCTTTGAAAGTGAAACATCTGTGCATGGAGAGAAGAATCACACATTTCTGAGGCAGAGGCCATCCTGGCCCTGAGTCACAGCTGCCTGACTTCACTGGGGATCTAGTGCCCAGGCTTCTCAGCAACATGGAGCTCTGGGGATTTCTGTCGTGCTGGTACTGATGTACGAACATCTATAACAAAAGTTAACGTCATAACAATGGCAAAACATAAGGTTAACAATTTAATTTCTTATTTCTCAGAAAGCTTCTTTAAGGTGATATGAAAGTTGTTAATGCCCTGTTAACTTCTTTAAATTCTAGTGAGGTATATAAAAGAGGTATATAATGACATTAGGCCCATTAAAAAACTCTTGCTCCTTCCTGGGATTGGAAGGATAATAGCGTAAAGTGTAATAGAGTAACAACTGTTTAAGTGTTGTGTAAAGTGCCATATAGTGATTAACAAAAAAATAATGAAGAATTCCTCCTCACCTTCACATGACTCTAATCATGCATTTTTGAAATAGATGTTTTCAGTCTAGTTCTGGATGAAGTCCAGCTTCTCCTTTCTGATCCTTATTCCTAATCTCAGGGTGACGTCCACCTTAGATACTTAAGTATTCCTTTCTCCACTATGAAACCTAGTTTTCACAAGGGAAGGATAAACAAACTCATGTTCAAGTGCCAATCATGGGTGTGATAAGGCTTAGCCTGTGTTTCCCAGAGGCATTCTAGTGGAAAGGAGTTAGTCAAAAACTCCAGGCTGCAATGCCTGTTCTGCCACTTATTCTATGATACGTGAACACAGCACAACAAACTCTGAGGCCAGTTTCTCTTTTTGAAAAATAGCAGCAATATGGGGACTTCCCTGGCGGTCCAGTGGTTAAGACCTCATGCTTCCACTGCAGGGGCCACAGGTTGATCCCTGGTTGGGGAACTAAGATCCCTCATGCACCGTGTTTGGTCCATAGCTGGTACTCAATTTATGTTAAAAAGTCTTGTTAATTTACCCAAAAGAGAACAAAACCTTAATCCAGAGAAAACGGCTTTTAACTGTGGAATTTCATAGTGTTTGAGAAGAATTTGGTGGGCCTTTTTTGGGGCTCCCTTAAATCATATTTTATAGGTAGTTGCCAACTCTGTTCTTTTTTTTTCTTTCTATAAGGAGAACAATACACTTGTCTCCATCTCCACCATGGTCTGACATGAACTTGTTTCAGCCTGGTTGTGTCAGGGGCAGGGACCACAAAAGTGCTTTCACTAAAGTCTAAGGGATGTCACGTGTGGGGCGTCTCTTTCCAGTTACATAAAGTTCATTTCATATGAAGATACGATTCCCTCCCCATTCCCAAGACACTAATCTGTAAAATGGTGAACAATGACCCTCAAATAGTTGTGCACTTCTTTAATCATCTTGTATAGATCTATATGTTAAAACGGTTTCCTAAATCTACATTTTCCAGCTGCTGTGGTTCAACGGATTTGAAAACGGATTCCAAACTGTCGCTCACTTCTCCGTGTCTACAAAGCATCTACAGGATGGGGGAACCACTTGATTTTATTTTCTAACTTTCAAGCTGGCCTTGGATAAATACCCTTTTATTTTTTGCTCCACAGAGATGCTTGGATAAAAGATCTGAAGAGTCCCGTCAAGGGCTCCAGACGGCCCTCTCTGTTTGGTGATAATACATCAGTGGTGAGCTCTGCAGCAGGACTGGCGCCCCGGGGGCCCGCGCTGGAGCAGCAGGGGCACGAAGGCAGGGCTCCGGGCCAGCACCCTCTCACATCTCCTTAGGAGGGGACACCGCCCAGGCGCCCGCGTTGCTAGGTCTTCTGTTTGCCGGCTTCTAAAAGAACCCAGAGCGGGACCAAAGCAAACCGGGAGGGGGGCCGGAAAAGCTAAAGCACCTTCTCCAGTCGTCAGTCGGGAAAAGCGGACGCTCCTCGGTTGGCCCCTCCCGCCCGTAGCCATCCCGGCGCGGGGCGGGGTGCTGAGGAGCCCCCTCGTCCTTGGTTCCTCCCAACCGTCGCCGGCCCCGGCGCCCTCGCTCCCGCTCCGCTGCGCACGTCGCGCACCCCCGGTCGCCGCCCGCGAATGGTCTGGCCCGTCGGTAGCCACCACCCCTTTGGCTGCGCCCCCTGCTCCAGCTGCTCCGGGTCGAGCGCCGGCGCCCAGAGCTGTGGCTGCCGCGGGCGGTGGGTGGCTGCCGCGGGCGGTGGGTGGGTGGGTGGGCGGAGGGGAGCAGCCGACATTCAGCGCAGGCTGCCGGGCCCGGGGCGGCCGCGGTGGGAAGCCGAGGCGCGCGGGAGCCGCGGAGGGACCGCCCGCAGCCCGGAGGCGAGGACCCGGGCTGGGTTTTCCTTACCCCGGTGAGTACCTGCTGCCCCGATCCTCCCTGACCCCCTTTCCCTGTCCCCACGCCCCCGAGGTGTCGGCCCCCGCCCGGGGCCGCGGCACGGGGAGCTGCTGCTGTTGGTGCTAATGATTCAGCACCATTCGCGCCCTGAGAGATTTGGGCAGAATGGGGGAGGGTGGGGGGGTGCCGAGGTCAGTTGCCGCCCTCTCCTCAGCTTCTGGGTTCCAGATGAACGACCCCGGCGGGCGAGGTCGGGTGGGGGGAGCTAGGAGGCTCCCTGCTGGCTTGTTCTGTGATTCTGTCCTTTTCCCACATCACGGTACAGACCTCCGTGAGTGTGCGGTGCAGTATTCAGTGTGTCTTTTTCCGCACAGGCGAGTGAAGTCTAGGGCCCTTTTCTATACCTGTCATTTTCTCTACTTCTTCCTCGGTTGGATGCCCAATTCGTGCCATCATTCGCTCAACTTCACATCGCGTTGCATCCCCCGCTAACGTGTGAGAAAGATGCTGTATCCAAGTTGTCTTGTATTCAGAGTGGGTTTAATTGGTCTTGACATAGTAGGAAAAGATTTAAGGGAGGTAGGAAATAATACTTTCAGAGCCTAGGCGCTTTATATATACATATATATATATATATATATATGTATATATAAATAATTTCATTAAATCATGACAACAACTCAGAACCAAATGTGCAAAGTGAAGAGCGGGGAAGTTAAATTACGTGCCCAAGGTCACAGCATAGGTATTTGGATATAAGATTCCCTGATCCCAAAGCCCACGAACCTTACACTGTATTAAGGAGTTGTGTATCCAAGTGTGTCCAAGTTATATGTACATATATATGATTTATTACATATTAAACATAGTATTAATTTTCATAGAAGTAATCTCAAACAACAGCAACAACCTGTAAACTTCCTGTGTATGGAATTATCATTCTTTTAGTATAAAAGTAGGACATTCTTTGAATTATATGAAAAAATATACTATTTTCTTAGAAAGCATATGCCAAAAAGTAGTATCTGGACCACACTGCATAGGAGAGCTAGGTCATAACAGGAGCTGTTCAACACATTTTTGGCAGTGATAGATGGTGAATGCTTTGTGCTTTGGCATAGCAGGTGATAGCTCCATTTTACAGACGAAGGAACTGAAATACAGAGAAGGTTCAAGATTACACAGCTAGCTAGTGGTGGAATCTGGACAAGCATTGACTCTTACACAAAACATGTGTTGTAGCAAAGTGTAGCTCTGTATAGTGGGAAACTGTATTGATTTGTTTTTACCCTGCCCTTCAGAGTCAACAGCTATATTGACCTTGTATGCTCTTTCTATAAAAACAATGGATGCTAGGCTTTTCTTTGTTCCTTGCTTGGCCATTTGATTTGCTTTCATTTATGATTTATGTATTTTCTCTTAAGGTATGCAACTCTTGTTGATGTTTCAGGAAGTAGGTTGCTATAGTACGAATGCTCATTATCTCCAAGGGCAGATAGGAACATAGTCATCTTAGTCCATCATTCCTAAAGTATTTAACCATTTGCATTGGAGAATTCTTTTTTGAGTTGATGAGGATATTGATAGACTAAAGGGATAAAATGGAGGCACAAATTTACATTTGTTGTTCAGACAAGGCTGTTAAGAGAAGTAGAGTCTTGAGATGAGTCTTAAGTTTGATTTCTAGGAGGTCATTTCTTTTTGTTCTTTATATGGCTACAGACCATGCCCTGACCCCAGTGAGGGCTCTTGTGGTCCAATCTGTTTAATCCCAAAGGAGACAGCAGAACTGGTATGAATGAATAAGCAAAAATACAATCCCACTGCTATTTAAAAAAAAAGGAAAGTGCATGTTCTAGCGTTGGAGGGTCAGTAGGAACATTGTAAAACAGATGCAACATACTTTATTTAGATAACATCACTGAGTATGAATATAATACCAACTTGGCTTTAGAACTGTATTCTCTCTCTCTCTTCCCTTCTGTGGGTGTGTGTGGGTGTGTGTGGGTGTGTGTGTTTGTCGAATGACTACTATCTGCAGACCATCTAAATTCTAAAAGTCTAGCTGGGGAAACTAAAAGTCTAGCTGGGAAAATATTTACCTACATACGAGCAATTAACCAAATAGATAGAATTGGCTTAATACCAGAAAAATGTAGTGCAGACTTAAGTGCCATACGAGCACCTTAAGAAGACGGAGAAATAGTAATGGTTAGGGTCATAAGAGGATCAGGAAAGTCTTCATGGATGGAAGTATATTAAATCACTCTCTGAGAGATGGGAAGGCTTTTAGTAGGAAAGAGAAAGCCAGATGAAGAAGTTCAGCAGAGAAGTGGTCATGTACTGTTTGGATGCATGGTGACAAATTATGAAGAACCTTGCATATCAGGCAGTGAAATCTGCTCCTTATTGGGTAATCATAGGGAACTAGTGTAGGTCGCTGAGCAAGCCAAGTTTCTCTTTGGCTTGTCTTGCTCACATTCTCCATATTCCTTGTTCCAAGTGCCGTTTGAGAAAATGTTATGTTTCCTGGGTACTGATATTAAAAGCACTAAACCCAGAAAGTTTTCTATGCAAGTAAGATTTTTCCTCTTCCAAGGAGGTTTGCCTTTTTAAAAGCTTTTCCCCTTTCATTATAGTATTACAAACAATTTGGAAACTAAGAATATATTAAAAAAACACCGTAATCTTACTAACTAAAGACAACCGCTATTAACATACTGATGTGTTTCCTTCCACTCTTTTTTCCGCGCATAGTTTTAATCATGCTGTGTATATTACTTTTTATACATTTTTACTTTAAATTTTATAACAGTAATTTTCACTTAATTACAATTTGGCAGTGAACATTTAAAATGCCTACATAATTTTCCATGAGGTAGATGTGCCATAAATTTCTAATCACTCCTCATTGTCACTGTATTTTTAAAAAAATTTTTATTGCAGTATAATTGATTTACAATGTTGTGTTAGTTTCAGGTATACAGCAAAGTGAATCTGTTATACAAATACATAGTCACTGTATTTTTGATGATAATAAATAACACTGTGATGAACATCTTTGTTCATAAGCTCTTTTCTAAATTTTAGAAATTAGTTCCTTAGGATAGAGTTTCAGAAATAAAAGTTCTGGGTTAAAAGGTTCTGAGTTCTTGTTTGACTTTTTTTAAAAAAATTGAGCTATAATTGGTATATGGCATTTTATTAGTTTTGTGTATATAACGTAATGATTTAATATTGGTATATATTGCAAAATGATCACCACAGTAAGTCTAGTTAACATCCATTACCACACATAGTTACAGATTTTTTTTTTGTGATGCTTACTTTGACTAAATTTTATGCAAGTTTTAAAACTCTACTGGATTCTGTATGTTCTCTTTGGAGCATTAGCATATTAAGTATAGGATATTTGCATATTAATAATGAATAACACTCCTGTCTATGGCTCCTCAGATTATACTATTTCAGGCAAACTTGTCTTTTGATTAGAAAGGTTAGTTAAGTCATGGATACTGGGAGAAAGGCAGGCAGTTGGGGCCACTGAAGAGAGAAGATGTAAATAATGGAGGACAGGTTTGGTGAGAGTGAGCAAGAGTTTGTAGCCAGAGAAGGGGCTTGTGTGATAGACTACTTTCTGGTCCTGGTGTTGTATTTGTGGACGTCAACTCTCTCCTTTACCGTGCCCTTCCCTCAGGAATCCACCCCTATCCTCCACACAATATCTGTCTCTTTCAAACTTTTTCCACCCTCCTGTATCAGGTTCCCAGGTCTCAGCTTCAGTATCCCGGCAGTGTAAGGCTTATGAACTCGCTCTCGCGTTCTAATTTGGAGAATCCACATAGGTGAGCGCAGGAATTCCAGACCTCCTTCAGTTCTCAGCAGAAGCCCAGGTTACAAGGTGCAAGAGTGTCTGGTGGACATTGAAGACTCTCGCCCTCTCCCCCGTGCACATTGCCAGAGATGGCCTTTGAGAACAGCAGCCGCTGGGGAGTCGCCTGAGGTTTCCAACATCCCCTGCCCTCGTTCCCAGTATTCCTCGACCAGAGGAAATTCCCCTCATTGAGGAGAAACAGTGTGCCTCAGTGTCCCACCAGTTGTAGGGTTACATGACACTACCTCCTTGGACAGATACATTGGCCAGGCCTCTGCCTTGCTCCCCCAGGCTCTCACCTGGGTTTCCTCTGGATCCCGCCCCCATTCTCCTTGGAATTTGAGGCCAGGGAGCCACTGAGGCAGGGAGGCCATGAAGTGTCTCTGAGAACCAGTGGAAGGGGAGTTAGGGATACGAAAATGCCTCGAGGGCACAAGTAGGTAGCAGAGAGGTAGGTACTTGGAATATATCATCAGTCTGGGAAGATGTGAAAGGAAACAATGAAAACTGAAGCATCACTTTACAAACCAAAAATAGGCCCCTTCTTTTTAGGACCTGACAGATGATTTCTGGTGGAAGTTGGGCACTGAGGTAGGCTGAGTAATATTCTGGGCAGAATTTGTTGTGTGCTTAGTTGGGACCTACTATTTAAAAGAGTTTGCTTAAGCTATTAGAAGGTGGTAGATCTATTTCCATTCCTCCCAGGCATTATTTCTCAAAGTTCAACTGGGCTTAGTCAACAGTTTTCCCTAGGGTTAAGTTAAAGCTAAAAACTTAAATTTATTTATTATTATTATTTATTTTCCACTACCCTTATTTCGTTAGTTCCCATTTGACATTTACCTAACACATTCCCACCCATGGTACACACGATAGTTGACAAAGCCAAGGTGTTGGGATTGTTTAGGCTCTGGGAGTTGAGTGATAAATCCAATTTTCTCTTTTTTCTTTCACTTATTACTTGTAAGCAACTAGTTGGCCTGTGTTTCTTTGACTTCTTTGAAGGTTTAGAGTTAGGTGGTCAAGTGGTCACTGCGTCTCCCCTGGGGCTGATTACTCCTTCCTTTTGAAATTGATGATATTTTTGGTCCACTGGGCATGCTGAACTGTCCACATTGTTTGGTTTTTCTAAATTGTGTTATGGCACCTGAGCTTCCAAACTTCTGTGTTATTTTTGTTCTGCGTAGTTATGTGAAATGGAACATTATGTTTGATAAAAGGTTATTTTGAACATTTCTATCTCTTTTACCCACTACTTTGCAAAGTCTGAACTGGTGACACATCTAATTCAGCAAGGTGGCAGTAGCTTGTTTTTATAAAAATTCTCCTCCCTCCTCTGTGAGCTTATTTGCAGTGAAGTTGACTTTTTACAGTAAATTGAGCATTTGTAGATTTGGAAGATGGATCAGCAGTAATCCAGGCAGCAGCTTCAAGATTATTTTATGCTCTTTGTGGGATTAGAATTTTAGGGCTGCTTAGGTATACTTCTCATTTAAGGTAGTACTGTCTTTCTTTTGTAAGAGAAGAGAGCCCACTTAAAATTTGTGTAAAATCTAATTGATGTGATTCTAGTACTATGTTTGACTGGCTTTGTGATATGAATGGTTGTATGTGTGGTGTATTGGTAGGAAAAGTTAGGAACTGTGGATTTAATTTGCATCATTGCATTTGATGGGAAGATTTTCATGTGTAATTTTGTCATTGCTATTATTTAAAATATATTTTTTCCAGGTATTTAATAAATAAAATCCGTAATCATGTGTGACATTCATAGTGATTGCTGAAAAATCAGGACAATAATTTTAGCACACGTCTCAGTTTATATTTAGAATCGGTCTGTCTGCAGTTACCCAAACAAATATGTGCTAGCTACTCTATGGAGAGGAGAGATAGAAATTGAACACTTTCTACAATCAGCTTAGTTCACATGAAACCAGATGGAGACATTTTCATTTAGCTATAGGTTTGATCACATCCAAGATGATAATATTGTATTTAATTACTTAGCATCTCTCAATCTAGAATCCTAAAGATTGGCAGATATTACTTCCTCCGTTTTAATGATGTGAAAAATCGAGCTAGGCAGAGGGAAAAAAAAACAGGCAAAATGCATGCCGAATCATCGTAGGATTAGAAATTGGTCTACGGCTGCCCCTTTTATACTAATTTTGACAATAGGTGCTACTGTTTATTGTTATATGTAAACAAGGGGATGACCTTCATTCATTTATTAGATAGTTTTAATGGTTTTACTACTTTTACAGTATTTGAGAAAAAAAAATAACTCGTCAAATCCATTGAATACTTTTTCCTGATCTCTGATGTCTACTTTTAGTCCATGTCAGTTTCACCCTTAGTCAACACACACATACTTCAATCCATTATTTTTGGAAAATGTAAACAAGTTATTTCTGGAACTTGCTGCAAAAATTAAAGGAAAACAGACATTTTAATATTCAGGAAAGTTTTAAAGGGAGGGATCAGTGCTTCTTAAAATCAAGTGGACTATGCATATGTGGAAAACTTCTTCACTTGTCAGAAATCAGTGCCGAATGGGCATTTCTGGCAGAAAGAAAAGTTTGCTGCTACATATGTTAGGAGGTTGTCATTTTGGAATAGGAGGCATTTCGTCTTTTAAAAATGTATCTTGGGTATGTGTTGAGAGCTATTTTCATCCTTGACTAAGGAATTAAAAGTTAAATGTATTTTTCATTAGTTATAGTATGGCCTATTTACTTCCATAATGTGCTTGAAAGCGTATCTGTGAATTTTGTTTTTGAATTCATAAGGAACCAGAATAATAAATATAGGGTGAAATGAAGGTCCTAAAGTATAGCTTCTACTGAGAACAAAATTAAACAAATACACTTAGCAATACCTATGAATATAGATATTTAGATCTCCAAGTAAAATTACCTAATGGTAATCCAAGAGTTTTTCTCCCCTTGGTATAACTATACATATTATGGTAATATGCAAGTGATATTCATGTTTTCTGGAAGAAAAAAGTCCAGAGTAGTGTAAAAATACTGTAATTATTTGGGTGATTTCTGATATTTTGTAGGCATTCCACAAACGCAACAATTTTTTCTTTCAGTTAATGTTTTGTATTTTTTATTGTGATAAAAACACATAACATAAAATTTACCATGTTAACCATTTTTAAGTGTATAGTTCAGTAGTGCTAAATATATTCACATTGTTGTGAAATAGATCTCTAGATCTTTCTCATCTTGCAAATCTGAAATTTTATACCCATTAAACAACAACTCCCCTTTCCCCTTCCCCCAGGTCTCTGGTGACCACCATTCTACTTTCTGTTTCTATGAGTTTTAGTAGTTTAGATACCTTTATATAAATGGAATCATACAGTATTTGTCTTTTTGTGACTGGTTTATTTCACTTAATAAAATGCCCTAAGGTTTTATCCATGTTGTAGCATATGACAGGATTTCCTTCCTTTTTTAAAGCCAAGTAATATTCCATTGTATATACACCACATTTTGTTTATCCATTCATCTGTTGATGTATATTTGGGTTACTTCCACCTCTTTGCTGTTGAGAATAGTGCCGTTATGAACATAGGTGTGCAAATATCTCTCCAAGAGCCTGCTTTCAGTTCTTTTTGATAGATAGCCGGAAATGGGATTGTTGTTATATCATCTTTGGAGAAATGTCTATGCAAGTCGTTTCCCCATTTTTAAATCTGGTTATTTGATTTTTTGTTGTTGAGTTGTTGGAGTTCTTTATATCAGATAAATGATTTTCTCCCACTCCATAGGTTGCCTTTTCACTCTATTGATTGTGTTCTTTGATGTACACAAAAATTTTGTTTAATGTAGTCCCATTTATCTAGTTTTGCTTTTATTGCCTGTGTAGCACTGATTATTTTTAGCAGTTTAAAAATGCATTGATAGAATTGTTTCAAGTTGCTGTTTATTATTTTCCTCTTTATTCTTTGAAGTCCATGAGATTATTTTTGAGGCTTTGCAATTATGAAGCCTGGTGTAATTATTTAACAAATTAAACTTAATTTTGATTAACTTTTTCTTTTTGGAAGATCCATTTTTCAATCTGTTTAATGTAGAATTTGTTGCTATAATTTAACTAATATGTTAATAGGAATTATGTTAAACCTGTACATTAATTTAGGGAGAATTACCATTTTTAAAAAAATTAATTAATTAATTAATTAATTAATTAATTTTTGGCTGCATTGGGTCTTTGTTGCTGCGTGCGGGCTTTCTCTAGTTGCGGCAAGCGGGGGCTACTCTTCGTTGCGGTGCGAGGGCTTCTCATTGCAGTGGCTTCTCTTGTTGTGGAGCACGGGCTCTAGGCACGCAGGCTTCAGTAGTTGTGGCATGTGGGCATGGTAGTTGTGGCCCATGGGCTTAGTTGCTCCATGGCATGTGGGGTCTTCCCAGACCAGGGCTTGAACCCGTGTCGCCTGCATTGGCAGGCAGATTCTTAACCACTGCACCACCAGGGAAGTCCAGAATTAACATCTTTACTACATTGATTCTTCCAATCTGTGAACATGATATGTGTCTCCAGGTATTTGTCTTCCTTGATTTCTTTTATCAAAATATCATAATTTTAATTACAGATATCTTGCACATGTTTTGTTAGATTTATACTCAAGTATTTCATATTCTTTGGAGCAACCGTAAATGATACTGCATTAAAAATTTTTGTTTCCATTTCTTTGCTGTCAATATATAGAAATGCAATTGGTTTTTGTGTTGGTCTTGTATCCTGAAACCTTACTGAACTCACATTTTGGATCTAGGACTGTAGATCCTTCGATTTTTTTTAATGTAGACAATCATGTCATTTGCATACTGAAACAACTTCTTTTCAATCTGTATGCCTTTAATTTATTTTTCTTGCCTTGTTGCAATGGCTAGAACTTCTAGTATTGTGCTAAATAAGAATGGTGAAAGTGGACATCCTTGCCTTCTTCCCAATGTTAGAGAAAAATTATTCTGTCTTTTACAATTAAGTATGATGTTAGCTGTATGTTTTTTTGTAGATGTTCTTTATTAGGTTGAGGCGGTTCCCCCCTCTGTTCCTAGTGTACTGAGACTTTTTATCCTGAATGGATATCAAATTACATCAAATGCTTTTTCTGCAACAATTGATATGGACATATGATTTTTCCCTTAGCCTGTTGATATGGTGGATTGTATTGATTAATTTTTTTAATATTGAATCAGCCTTGCATACATGGAATAAATCCCATTTGGTCATGTATACATGACACACATACATACACACATACAAATGCACATACATATACATGCTTATTGTAGTATTCAATTTGCCAACATTGTTAAATATTTTTTGCTATTAATTTCAGGAGAGATATTGGTTGTAGTTTCCTTTTTGCTGTGCTTCCTTTATTTGGTTTTGGTTGTTAGAATATTACTCACCTCATGTGGTACTAAGAAACTACCGCTTGTTGAGTTTGGGTGTTGTATCAAATTCAAATATCTATAATAACCTGAGAAGGGTATTAAAATACTCCTTTTTCCAACTACATATCTCTGTGAGGCCAATTTTTTCCATATATTTCAACCGGAAGAACTTATCAAAATGAATGCAGAAGCAGGTATGAGAATCTATTTTCTTGAAGAAAGATATTAGAGGAATTTGAAAAAGTACAAAACAATGTTACTCATTCCTTTTTAAAAAAACTATAGTTATTTTTTAATACAGTATGTTTTTGTTAGCATGTAATGGTTTTATTATTGTTATTTTAAAATGAATGAATAAGTATTTTAAACATTTATCAGTTTTACTTTCTAATAAGGTGAATATTGATAGGTATGACCCACAAAAACAAAGCTCAACAAGACTGAAAGAGCATAAAGAGTTCCAGCACCAAAAGTTTGAGAAGCACTACTAAGATGACCAAGGCAAGGAGAAAAGTGAAGCCAGAGGCATGGGCATGTGTATCTCACATTTGGCATTGGTTTAAACAAGTTGTTCCACGTGCACATTTTCCTCTTTCTCCGCTAGTATTTTTATTTCACAAAAAGATGGCTTTTTCCTCCACATCAATTCATTGATATATATGCTAATCTCTTAGGAAAAAAATACGATAAATAGACCAATAGAAGTCCATAATGTAATCTTCACAAAATGAAATCCCTCAAAATTATCTCCACCGTAACTTTAACAAATGTCTTATATAGACATATAACTATATTTTAAGTTACAAATTATAATAGAAATATTAATTCAGTTATAACTTATGCAAGGATGAAGTAATTTAGAAGGTTTTACCAAGAATTGACTAAAAGATAGTACAAGAAATATTTACATTACTGTCTTTTGATTTTGATTATTGTAAATGGCTTTTCTTTTGTACTTTTCCCCAGTACTTCATTGAAGTATAATTTGTATATAGTAAAATGTACACCTTGTAGAGTTTTTATAAGATTTTGGTAATACCATTTGAAGATACCTAGTTTGTAATAGAATGAACATGCAAGATGAGATGATAAAAAGAATCTTAGAATATCAGTGAGGGAAAAAATAAGATGAAGTGAACTAGGGGAGACATTAGCTCACAAAATCCATGTTACGAAATCCTGCATGTTTATTAGAGCTGGACACGCTTTTTTTTTTAACATCTTTATTGGAGTATAATTGCTTTACAGTGTTGTGTTAGTTTCTGCTATATAACAACGTGAATCAGCTATATGCATACGTATATTCCCATATCCCCTCCCTCTTGCATCTCCCTCCCACCCTCCTTATCCCACCCCTCTAGGTGGTCGCAAAGCACTGAGAGCTGGGCACACATTTAATTCAAGTTTTCTAACTTCCAGGCAAAGAGGGCCATACAAAAAGTTTAATGATTAATTGAAAAGCTAATCAAAGAGAAAAACAAACCAATTGCCTAAGAGGAACAAAGTTGTTCCTATGTAGAATCCAAAGTTAAATTTATGCTACAGTTTCTTTTAAAGTGGATTCAGTATAGTGTAATGCAAAATGTCTTCAACATCCTTACAGTGGAATTCAGTAGGATTCTTTGGGCTATTTTTTATAATGTCCTTCAATGGGCCTGTGATGTGGATCTGTGTCTTTGGGGAAAGTAACCTCCAAAGGTCTGATTATTTTCTTCTCTAACATGAGAATAATATCTGCCTTGAGAGCATTGTGATATAGGTGAAGATTGTAGTCTGTGCTCAATAAATGATAACTATTCTTCTGTTATAGGGTGGCTGTGGCCAGCAGTGTAGTGTGGTCCAGGTATGTAGCTCTCTGATGATCTGGCTTAATCTAAGAATGGATGTTACAGTGTCTCAAAGAAACTTCTGCATATCTTTTAGGAAGTCCTTCATACATATTATTATTCTTAGCTGAGATGTTAAGGAGCAATCCGTTTGAGGTTTTGCTCCCTGAGAATTACCTGCTATTATTTCTTTTCAGTCAAGTAAAGAATTCCATGATTTGAGAGTCAGCTGGACCGAGTAATAGGAGGACTTTACCAAATGTATGTACCTAAATAGAAGGCCACAGCTCCTCTGCGGCAAATGGGCTAAAGTAATGATCTTAGACAGGTTTAAATCTCCTCCAAAATCAATTTTGCATTTGTTCCAACACACAGAAGAGTAGGTGTTGGAAGTCCTAAATTTATGACATGGAATGTGGCTCCAAATGCCCATTTCAGCTAGAACAGTTTCAGGTACAGATAAAATAGTTGGAATTACCACTTCCGCCTCTCTTGCAGAGAAGTGTAATTTTTTTCTTCAGACCAAAATATTTTTTCTGGAGTGTTTTTTAAACGATCAGTTAAGTTTCTATTGAGAGAAAGTGAAAACAAAATTGTTGGGGTTTAGAAAATTCTCACCCAGCAAAAGTTGAATTAGGCCTCAGACTTTTTTGAATAGAGGAGTAAAATTAGTTTGTAGTAATTGCATGAGCATTTTAGGTTGGTTTGCTTCCTTAGCAGTAGTCTTTTAAAGTCAACTATCAGATCAACGTAATGGGTATTTGATTTTTAAAAGTCTTTTGAGCGTCTGAGTCTAATTTTCTTTCATTAGTAATCCCTTGAGAATTTGCCTTAAGTAAGTCCTACAATCTGTACACATTTTCCACATCATTTAAAGCCTTCTGGGGCTGCCCACGGTGGACTAACTCAGATTCACTGTGATGTCTGCAGGCGGCTGAAGCTAGAGCACGGGCTCCTCTCTGCTTCCCAGGGCCCACAAGAGAAAGGAGGGCCCAGATCCTTCTTGTCCAGACTAAATCAGCGGGAAGGTCATGATCTTAGGTTTGGAGTCAGTTAGGTACTTTTAACATGTGCTAATGAATGAATTAGACTCAATTTTATATCCTAGCCTCAGTGATTGTTTTGAAATTCTAAGCAACTAATTTGATTATAACATAGCCAAATTTCCATCATATTAGAAATTTCCATTTTCCTCACTGCCAGATTAGAGTTTTGGGGTTTAAATAAATGCTTATTTATTTGTAATATATAAAGATAACATAATCTATTATTAATTGTAAATGATTATTAATATATAGTATTATATGTTATAATAATATAATAAACTATAATTCTCATTCAGTTTTCCTTTTCCAAATACCAAAGCACCTCTTGCTTTATTGGAAAGTCTTCTGTATAGTTTGATTTAATTTTGATTTAAACTGATCCTTAAAAAATGAGTTTTACAATGAGTTACAAAAATCAGTTATAAAAATATAAAAATATTTAATTATTAGATTTATGCTACCTATTTATTAGTCTTGCTATCATGGTTGAGATTTGCAGTTTCTCAGGAAAACTAGATGAATGTTTAATTTTTGACAAAGAGCATTTCTTCTCTATATTATGGAAAATCTGCAGGATGTCATTCTAGAGGGTAAATAAGAGGGCTACCCTTTCCCCTCCCCTCCCCTCCCCTCCCCTCCCCTCCTCTCCCCTCCTCTCCCCTCCCCTCCCCTTCCCTCCCCTCTCCTCTCCTTTCCTCTCCTTTCCTTTCCTTTCTTTCTATGACTATAATTTATCTGTCTCATTTGAGTTTTGGATGTGGTTCTGGTTTAAGGTCCCTTAGTCCATCTCCTCTAATTAGTGGATTCTGGTCTGTGAGGAGCCAGATAAATGGACTGGGAAGCTGAGAAAGAAAAGCTTCTCTGGTGCATATAGTCCCCAGGGCACATTTGTAACTCAGTCTCTATGGTATCTGCATCATTTTTATCCTGATGGTCTTCTTAAGCAGTTGTCTCAGATTGTGTAATGTAATAGATGAAGGGTTATTATTTTAACTCTAAAATGTTTAGGTATGTATTTGGTTGGTGAGATAGTTGTTATATAAATTCTAATGGACTAAAATGAGGAAAATCATTTTTTTTGTTATAGGTTACCTCCAGGTTATAAAGTACAAGCTAAATACTTAGCAGAGTATAGGTGAAATAGTCATATAACTCTTGTTAATGAAATTACGTGAAAAAGGAAAACGTTACTGTATTCTAAAAACATACTTAAATCGTCCAATCTTGGGATCACAGTATAGCTCTGCAAATTATTACTTTTACCTCCCCACTGCCCTTTTCTGGCCCAAAGGAACCACATTTAAATTGAAATTCAAATGTAGCGAGCTCAGAGTTTTGTCTACTTCCAGTGCTTCTGTCTGTGCTCCAAGAGGAAATACTTGGCTTATGACCATTACTTTACCCTCTTTGGACATCATCAGAACTGTGGATGCTGCAGCCTGCTTCTTCCTGAGATGAATCAGCGATGCTGTCTGCCAGTCAGCTCCAGCCATGGCTGGCTGTTCATTCTAATAGTTGGACCCATAATGTTAGGTGAAGCTGCATAAAGTAGAAGGTCATAAAGCCATTTGATTTGGGCCAAAAATTTGAAACCAAAGAATGGTATGTGATTTTCTTCTTCACGTTTTAAGATTGCAAAAGTTTGTAAGTAGAAATTTTGAAGGTTAACTTTGCAGAAAGACTGGCAGAATTTTTCACATGGATTCCTAAAATAGATTTTTAGGGAGTATGCTTTCTGGCATTCTTCCAATTTTAATTCTCATTTATATCCTATTATAATTTTAAATTACTTTCTTCTAATGCTAAATAAATTTGAGTTCTGTTTTATTTAAATTTCTGTAGCTTCTATTAACTGGTGCTTACTAGATATGGTGAATGATATCTGTTAAATGTCTTAATTATTCAGATCACTGTGATAATATTGGACTTTTGACTGATCAGGGATATAAGATATTAAAACCGCATATTTGTATATTTGTATATATATTTATATATATAATGTATATTTTTAAAATACTTTTTTTGAATAATCAAATAGTGCCAGTATTTCAATGAAGTTAAGAAATGTGAAAGACATGATGAAATACCTTTATTTAGATGAACATAGATGATAAAAAGAGTTTGGTGGAGTTAAGAATTTAAGATTAAGAGAGAATAAATCATTATTTGTTTCATTTTGATTTGCCTTTTAGTAAAAATGTTTTTTTTCCCCATTACCATTTGTAAAATGGAAACAAAACATAACCTATTCAGTGTATTTTGTTTGGTAAGTGTTCAGTAAATCTGTTTAATTAAAACCAAGTATGAAAACAGAAATTGGAAAAGTCTATTTAATATTAAAATAGATAAGAGAGTAGGCTGGTATAAACAATGTAGGCTAATGCAATAGAGATACTTTCAAAGTTTGTCTTCCTGCTTCTTTGATGTAATCCTTGGCAGAGAAAGGGTATCATGTAGACTAGGTGTTGATAAGCCAGATATTAAAGTAACTATATTTGTGATTATTTAGAAAGATGGAAGATGTGATTCATTCTTAATTTATATTTTGTATCACCAACATTTCATGAGTAAAATAATGCAGAGTTGCTGTAACCTAATTAAAAAAAACCCAAACAAACACATTAAGCTCTACTATGTATCAGGCTCTGTGTTTTGTTCATATTGCTCAGAATGAGAGACACTGCCTTTTCCAGTAAAGAACTTTAAATCAAATACTTTAAAAATATGATACAATGTGGTAGATTTTGTAACAGTGTTCATGCGAAGGACAGACCATTCTGCCTAAGAGATAGAAGGAAAAGAAGGGGCATCTAAGCTGTGCTTGAATGTTGGGTGGTGAAGGAGAACATTCCAGGATTAGAGAAAAACACAGGTTAAGTGTATGCAAATTAGAAAATGAATACCATTTTCAGGATCGTCTTTTTATCTCATGCTTTTATCTCTAGCTAGAATATTTTTCAGACATATTTGGCTGCAACTCATGGTAAGAAGAAATAACAATTTATTTCTTGCCATAGTATACATACACCCAAACACACCCATGCGTTCCCCCCACCCCCTACCAGAAAGAAAAATGTCAAGACTCAGTACTTACTTTTCCTCCTACATGCAATGCAGTCTGTCTCTCTTATATTTTCATCTATTCTATTCTTTCATTTAAAAATGCTGGTTGAATCTCACTAAATTGATTTCATGACCCTCTATAGGTCATGGTCTGTATTTAAAAAACAAATAAGCAAAAACCTGTACTAGAGTTCAGAATTCATAGGGAGGACCCTTTCATACCCAATATGCAGGTTTACAAAGGAACTATTTGGCTTTTTCTCATCAGGGTTTCAAGATTGTGAGAAACAGACCGATGGCTTTAGCATATTTGCAGTTCAGAAGGCAACATGGTATAGTTCAAAGGTTTTGAGAGTTGAGGAGACCTGTCCAAGTCTTTGACAAGTTAGTGAATCTCTCTGAATCTCAGTTTTCCCATCTGTAAAATGGAATTAATAAAACAATCTATGAGGATCAAATGAAATAACACATCTATTTAAATAGTGGTTCTCAAACTTTTCTGTATGTTTAAATCATATGGGGAGCTTTAACAAATTTCAATGCCCAGCCTGTAACTCAGACCAATTAAATAGGAATGTTTGGGGCTGGGACCCAGGCATCAGTATTTTTTTTTTTTTCTTTTTTGAAACTTTATATTTTTTGAATAGCGACTCTTCATATTCCCCTCCCTTCAGCTCCTGGCAACTGCCATTCTTCTTTCTGTTTCTCCTTGTTTGACTATTTTAGACATCTCATAAAAATGTTATTATGCAATATCTGTCATTCTGTGACTGGTTTATTCCACTTAACATAATATCCTCAAGGTTCACCCATACTGTCATATATGGCAGGATTTCTTTCTTTTTTAAAGCATAATACTATTCCATTGTGTGCATACACCACATTTTCTTTATCCATTCATCTACTGATGGACATTTAGGTTGTTTCCATGTCTTGGAATGAACCTGGGAGTGCAGATATCTCTTCATAATCATGATTTCAGTTATTTTGGATAAATACTCAGAAGTGGAATTGCTAGATCATATGGTAGTTCTATTTTTAATTTTTTGAGGAAACTTCATACTGTTTTTCACAGTGCCTGCACCATTTTACATTCCCACCAACAATGTGAGAGGGTTCCAGTTTCACCTCATCCTCACCAACACTTGTTATCTTTTTTTTTTTTTTTTTGGATAATAGCCAGTCTAATTGTGTGAGGTGATATCTCATTGTGGTTTTGATTTGCATTTCTCTGATAATTAGTGATATTGAGAATCTTTTCATATACCTGTTGACCATTTGCAGGTCTTCTATGGAGAAATGTCTATGCAACTCCTTTGCCCATTTTTTAATTGGTTTATTGTTTTGCTGTTGAGTTGAAGGAGTTTCTCATATATTATGACTATTAACCCCTTATCAGATATATGGTTTGCAAATATTTTCTCCCATTCTGAAGGTTGTCCTTTCACTCTTTTGACAGTTTCATTTGCTGTGCAGAAGCTTTTTAGTTTGATGTAGTCCCACTTGTCTATCTTTGCTTTTGTTGCCAGTACTTTTGGTGTCATATCCAAGAAATCATTGCCAAGACCACTATCATGAAGCATTTCTCTTGTTTTCTCCTAGGAGTCTGCAGTTTCACGTCTTACATTTAAGTGTTTAATCCATTTTGATTTTTTGCATATAGTGTTAAGATAGGGTCCAATTTCATCCTGTTGCATGTGGATGTACAGTTTTCCCAACACCGTTTGTTGAAGAGACTATCCTTTCCCTATTGTTTATGCTTGGAATCCTTGTCGAAGATCAGTTGACCATATTTACGTGGGTTTATTTCTGGACTCTCTTTTGTTCCCTTAGTCTGTGTGTCTACCCTTATGCCAGTATCATGCTATTATAATTACTATAAGTTTGTAATATATTTTGAAATTAGGAAGTGTGTTACCTTCAGCTTTGTTCTTTCTCAAAATAGTTTTGGCTTTTTGATATCCTTTGTAGTTCCATATGAATCTTAAGATTGTTTTCTCTATTTCTGTAAGAAATGTCATTGGGATTTTGGTAGGGATTGCATTGAATCTGTAAGTCATTTTGGGTAGTGTGGCTATTTTAACAGTATTGTCTTCTAATTCATGAACGTGGGATGTCTTTCCATTTATTTGGCCCTTTTAGGATTTCTTTTGTCACTGTTCTGTAGTTTTCAGTGTACAAGTTTCACGTCCTTAGTTAAGCTTATTCCTAAGTATTGTATAGGCATAAGTATTTTTTTAAACCTCCTCTGGTGCAGTGTATGTTGAAATGCCTGACTGTGAAGCCTATAGTGCAATGTGTGGAATATGGTAGGCATTTGATACATGTCTGGTTTCCTTGATTAACAACATCAACAATAATGTATAGCTAACCCTTTTGTGGTGCTTACTATGTTTTAGGCACTGTGCTAAATAAGCGCTTTTCATATCATGTAGAAAACACTATGTTTTGTTTTTGTTCTGTCAAACAATAGAATAGCATATGACTGAGAAAAAAAGGGAGAACACTGCTTACTAGAGAGGAAAATGGCTACTTTTATCATCAGGAGCTGAGTTACCCATGCAGTTATTTCAATGAATTATAGAATTGTCTTTCACTGAACAGTCTCAAGAATATAGGTTGAATACCTTAAAAAATATTTTAGATTCAAGTTTAAACCTTACACAGTGACTTACAGGGCAGGTATAGCAGATCAGTTTGATTCAGATAAATATCTCAAGCATAAGTATTCTAATTTTAGTAGAAATGTATTGATATTATATAGTGGATTGTGTCTGATGTATATTTTCTAGAAAGTACAAAAAAGTGAGTATTAACCTACAAATGCTTTTGCCACTTGATGTCAAAATCTGTTAGCTTAATGTCATGATGACTGGAATATTTTTTGTGTGCTTATTAACAAGGTCTGTATTTTCCATTGTATTAAGTCGATATACTTAGTAGTCTTCTGGTATGCTTTTTGCTATTGTTGTTTGTTTTGATTTTGGTCTTAGGAAGCTTATTTATTTATTATAATTATTTTTCAGTATGATTTTTCTATAATATAATTGCTTCAAAAAGAATATCTGAATGATTTATTTCAAATATATAATTTATTAGTTGCCTTTGCATTTAAATAAGAATTTACTAGTTCTTGTCATAATCTTTAGTTTGCTTCTTAGTTTTCAATAACAGCTTCTGTAATGGTAACTGAGAAAGCATTTATTTTTCATGGATGTATGTGTTCCTTATACTTAATGTTCAAATAACAAAACAAACATTTTTTTGTGTCCAGGAAATGGATTTGTAAGTTGCTACATCAACTTTGTTTAGATAAAATGCATTCTTGTCTTACCTTTTTCTTTGTGCATTTTCTTTCAACCTATTCAAGTATTAAAGCATTTGTAGGGTACATATGCTCTTAAATTTAAATGAGTTAATAGATGTAAAGTTCTTAGAATAGTATCTGGTACTTAGTAAGCATTTACTATATGTTAGTTATTGTTTATTGACAGTGACTTACAAAAATGCGTAATGCAAAAGTGTATCATGGTAGAGTCAGATATTTGCAAAAGAAGTTGAAGAACTTTATGCTTTCTGACTGAGAATAAAAGTTGGTATTTCTGCTTGTCAGTGCACCTGAAAATGAAATGCTTGATAAACCAACAGGCATCATGTATTCAAAGATGAAATTAGGTATTTAAAATTGAAGTGTCAGATTTCAGGAAGGAAAATTAGCTTTTTAAGGTTTTACAGATGATTTAGTTTAAAAAGCTTTGCTATTGAGGATATCAAGAAAATTGAAGAATTTTAAGCCTAAAGAAGGGCTTAATCCTTTACTTTGTTAGCCTTTGTAGGCACAAAATTAAATTCATTTGATAGCAGTAGAACAGTTTTGAGGTGAAGTATTAGTAGAGAAAGGAAGAACATTTTCTGAATGTAGGATTTGAATGAAGGATTATTTGTTTCCAGAGCATTCCAACATGGTAAAACCCAAGCTAGGAATAATCCACTTGGATTGGACCCTAGAATTTGTGAGAAGTATCTAAACCATTGAGTTGAGTCTTATGAAGATTGACATGTGTTGTCAGTATGATTATCTGCCATGTGCTCTCACTCTGCTGTCATCATTCTCAAATTATTACCTTTGACACTGTGGAACTATTAGAGTCTCTTGTGATTGACAGCTGAAATCTAGAATGTGTCACACAGGACAGCCGTTGTCAGAGGCCATGTGATTTACTTAGAATTAATGACTAAGCATATTTTGTAGAGGCAAATGAAATCATACACTCCTATGTGACTGAAAAAAATGGCTTAATTTTGTTAGGAAGAAAAATTTAACTCTCAACCCATCCTTTCCACCCTCTTCCCTTGGCTTTCCTCCCTTACTCTTTTTTTTTCTCTTTTTTTATTTTTGGCTGCGTTGCGTCTTCGTTGCTGCGTGCGGGCTTTCTCTAGTTGCAGTGAGCAGGGGCTGCTCTTCGTTGTGGTGCGCGGGCTTCTCATTGCGGTGTCTTCTCTTGTTGCAGAGCACGGGCTCTAGGCGCGTGGGCTTCAGTAGTTGCAGCACGCGGGCTCAGTAGTTGTGGCTCACGGGCTCTAGAGTGCAGGCTCAGTAGTTGTGGCGCATGGGCTTATTTGCTCCACGGCATGTGGGAACTTCCCGGACCAGGGCTCAAACCTGTGTCCCCTGCATTGACAGGCGGATTCTTAACCACTGTGCCACCAGGGAAGCCCTCCCTTACTCTTATTTCTTCCTTCTTCCTTACTTCCTTTTCCTTATGAAAAATTAACTTCATCCTTTTGAAAAACTTTTCCATATAAATATGCTATGATATACATTTCCCCCCATTCTATATTCCCTTTTATTAAAGGTCTTAGGGTGTGTTAAAATGATTCTAATGGAAACTAAGCCATGGCATTGTATGACATTAGCATACAACTGTGTTGTTTAAAGTGCTGTGCTATGTCTTCCCATTAACTTTATTAATTTCTGAAAAGAAGATCGTGCTCATAGAGAGTTTACTGTGGAGTTTAGTCACAGAAGGAGAGATTTGGTGAATCTGAATGTGGATACAGTATAGGGATGAATTTTGTGCCTGGCTGCAGAGAGGTAGCGGAATTAAGGTTTTTTTTTAAAAAAAGCAACGAACTTGGTGTTGGACCTGGGCTCTAGGCTTAGGTGGTACCTAGCATGGCCTTAGGCAAGTCAACTAACTTCTTAACTCTCAGCTTATTCATTTGTGAAATGAAAAAGAAAAATCTTATTAAATTGGCCTTATAGTGTTGTGAAGGGCAAAGGGATTGATAGCGTGAATGCTGGAGTAAAGCTGTTCTTTGTGCATAAGTGATAAGGTACCAGTCTTACCACTTACAGCAATGTAACTTCATCTATTCATCTGTAAAATGCGAATGATAATAGTTCCAGACTCATAGCATTTTTGTAAGTATTACATGAGATAATCTACATAAAGCATTTTACATAGTGCTTGGTACAGAGCAAATATTCATTCATTTATTCACTCATTATTGAGCGCCTGTCATGTCCCAGGTGCTTTTCTAGGTGCTTGGAAAACACCTGTGAGCAGAACCAAACATAGTCGCATTTCTTTGCAAGTTTATAGGCCAGTGACAGAGATGGAATTGATTACAAATAAATGTATAATTATTACTATAAGTGCTATGAAGGAAAAGTACCCAGTGCTCTGAGAGTAATGTCAGGGAAGGTGGGCTCTGACTAGGCAAAGGCCAGGGACAGATGGAGGTGGATTTCAGTCAGAAAGAATATCATGTATAAAGCGTATGTAGTGGGAACATGCCGTGGGTGGTTACCGCACAGTGAGTGAAAGGGAAGGTGGCTCAGAGGCTGGAAAGACAGACAGGCTAATCGGCACTTGCATCTGTTCAGGGTTCCATCAGGGAAGCAGAACCACTAAGAGTGATACGGAGTAAAGTATTTATTATAAAGATGAAAAGCAGTCTACAGAGGGCTTATAATTTTGCATCTGGTGCTGGGTCAGCAAGGCTGAAAATCGGAAAGAACTAATATGAACTAGAATCTACTAGAACAGATTGGAATCCATAAGAACAAACTGGAACCTATATCTGACTCTTGCCTTCTTTAGTCTTGACAATGTGGCTGACCTCCAGGAAGAGATGCTGTTCTTTGCCATGGAGCTGCACGTGTGCCTGGTCCAGAAAGGCTTGATGTGCCAGGATTTGGAGAAGCTGAAGAAGATCTGGCAGGATCTGGAGCAGCTGCAGGCTCAGATGCTGCTCTATACCAACAGGGGGAGCCAGCAGATTAGTGTCAACATGCACAACAGTGCATGGTGCCCCTGTACTGACCTTTGGAGCACAAAGGCTACTTCTTTACTTCTGCCTTCAAAATTGCATGCAGATTTCTTCTTGTGGCTAACTCTAACCTGAAACTATGTCAGGAAGGGATATCTAGGAAATATTGTTAGCTTAGCTGAATTGACTAGTACCACAGGTCTTTTTTGGAAAGGTCTTTTTGGGCCATGAGTGGGCTTTTGGATTTTATCAGATGAGCACTGAAAAGCTGTCAAAGGGGTTTAAGCCAGCTAGGATGATGGGGGGAAGGGAAGTGCGAGAGTAACATGACAAGATTGTGATCAGATTTGTATTTTGGAATCTGCACTGTAGGAAATGGATTGGAGGGGACTAAGAGTATAAATATGAGTAGTTCTATTAGGAACCTAGTGTAGTGGTTCAAGTGAAAGAGTGATGGTGGCTAGGACTAGATGTGGAGGTGAAGGGGACAGAAACAAGTAGATGGGTTCCAAAAATAATCAGGGGGTAAACAAAGCAGGACTTGAGCATGGAATTGCTAAGGGGTAGGGAGAGGAAGATTCCAAGATTATGAGTTTGGTTTTGAGTTTGTGGTGACATTGAGAATATCCAGATGGAAATGTTCAGTAAGCAGTATGATATTAATATTAGTCATTGCTGTAGTAGTAGAAGCATCAGTAGTAGTTGTTAACATTATTATAGTTGGCTTATTTTCTGGGGGCCTGAAACCATTTCTAATTTATATATGGACACTCAGTGCACTGCTCATTCCCTGGCATAGAAGAGGACTAATTTTTTTATATCCCTCCCTCTCTCGACCACTATTTGTTGACAAAATCTCATATTTTCTACTCTTGTAGAGAGTTAACCTCTCTACGTCTATTAATTCTCCTTTTAGCTCTTAGAGAACCCTCATTCTGGGGTCAGTAAACTTTTCTGTATGAGGTCAGATGCTTTCTATTGCAACTATTCAGTCCTACCGTTTTAGGGCAAAAACAGCCTTAGACAATAATATGCAAATGGGGGGTTGCTGTGTTACACTAAATATTTATTTATAAAATAGGCAGTAGGCTGGATTTGGCCTGTGGGCTGCAGTTAGATCCTTGTGCCTAGCCCATTAGGCATTTCATTTCTTTTTTATTTTTAATTATTTTCAACTCACTGGCTCAACATATTCAAGTTTTTTCTCTCATATCCCTCTCTTACTACACACCTCCAAAAAGACCCAACTTTCCTTTAGACCTTCTTTCTCCTAAACTACATGCCATCTTTCTTTTCCCATTCCCTTTTGAAGGTCATCTCTTCCTTCTTTTATCTAGTAAACCCTAAGTAATCTGACTTTTCCTGTTGCTGTCCCCCAAACAGTCATAACCTCCGCTTTTCTAAATAAGGTGACTACTTCTTGGTCGTTTTTCTTTTTGATTTTTCTTTCTGTAGTACTCATGTGGTTGATCATACCTTACGTTTTTGGAAACCCTGTTCTCCTTTTGACTTCTGTGACCCTGGAGTCTCCTTATTCTCTTCCTATCTCTGATGGTTATATATAACTACCTTTTTAAAAACTGAGGTCTCACACATATGCACACACACACATACACACACAAATATATGTAACATATATAGAGTAAACGGCACACATGTTAAGGATACGGCTTGATGGATTTTTAAGTATGTTTAAACTTGTGTAAGCATCACCCAGGGAGAGATATAGAACATTTCCAGCATCCCAGGTTTCCCTCATGACTGATCACAGTGAATGACCTCTGATTCTACCCAGAGGTGGACTTTATTCTGAATTCTATCATTTTAGATTTAGGTTTTTTAAAAAAATTGAATCATAGTTGATTTACAATATTATATTAGGTTCAGGTGTACAACATAGTAATTCAATATTTTTATAGATTCTACTCCATTTACAGTTATTACAAACTAATGGCTTTATTTCTCTGTACTATAAAATATATCCTTGTTGCTTATTTATTTTATACATAGTAGTTTGTATCTCTTAATACCATACCTTTATCTTGCGCCTCCCCTGTTTCCTCTCCTCACTGGTAACCAACAGTTTGTTCTCTATATCTGTGAGTTTGTTTCTGTTTTGTTATACACATTTGTTTTATTGTTTTAGATTCCACATATAAGTGATAACATAGAGTATTTGTCTTTCCCTGTCTGACTTATTACACTAAGCATAACACCCTCTAGGTACATCCACAGTTTTGCAAATGGCATTATTTCATTCTTTTTTATGGCTGAGTAGTATCTCTGTCTGTGTGTGCGTGTGTGTATGTGTGTGTACATCTTCTTTATTCATTCGTCTGTTGATGGGCACTTAGGCTGCTGCCATATCTTAACTATTGTACATAATGCTGCTATGAACATTGGGGTGCATGTACCTTTCTGAATTAGTGTTTTCATTTTCTTTGGATATATACCCAGGAGTAGAATAGCTAGAGCATATGGTATTTCTATTTTTAGTTTTTTGAGGAACCTCCATACTGCTTTCCATAGTGGCTGCACCAGTTTACATTCCCAGCAACAGTGTACTAAGGTTCACTTTTCTCTACATCCTCACCATTTGTTATTTATAGACTTTTTG
This sequence comes from Eubalaena glacialis, assembly GCF_028564815.1. NCBI lineage: Eukaryota > Metazoa > Chordata > Mammalia > Artiodactyla > Balaenidae > Eubalaena > Eubalaena glacialis. The sequence goes on from NC_083718.1 coordinate 121,401,350, forward strand.
ATAATAGCCATTTTGACAGGCATGAGGTGATATCTCATTGTGGTTCTGATTTGCAGTTTCTTTGATGATTAGTGATGTTGAGCATTTTTAATGTGCCTGTTGGCCATCTGTATATCTTCTTTGGGAAAATGTCTATTCATGTCTTCTGCCCATGTTTTAATCGGGTTGTTTATTTATTTTTTGATACTGAGTTGTTTGAACATTTTATATATTTTGGATATTAACCTCTTATCAGTCATATCATTTGCAAATATTTTCTCCCATTCAGTACATTGTCTTTTCTTTTTGTCAGTGGTTTCTTTTGCTGTGCAAAAGCTTTTAAGTTTTTAGGTCCCATTTGTTTATTTTTGCTTTTATTTCTTTTGCCTTAGGAGACAGATAAAAAACAATATTGCTACTATTTAAGTCAAAGAGCGTTCTGCCTATGTTCTCTTCTAGGGGTTTTATGGTTTCAGGTCTTATATTTAGGTCTTTAATCCATTTTGAGTTTATTTTTGTACATTGTATGAAAATATGTTCTAATTTCATTCTTTTATATGTAGCTGTCCAGTTTTCCAGCACCACTTATTGGAGAGATTGTCTTTTTTCCATTGTATATTCTTGCCTCCTTTGTTGTAGAATAATTGATCATAAGTGCATGAGTTTATTTCTGGGCTCTCTATCCTGTTTCATTGATCTATGTGTCTGTTTTTGTGCCAGTACCATGCTGTTTTGATTATTGTATAGATTTAGTTTTTCCTGTTCTTGAACCTCATATAAATGAAATCATACAGAATATATGGGCATACTATTTCGTATCCAGCTTCTTTCACTCATCATTATGCTGTGATAGTAATCCATGTTGTTGTGACTAGATGTAGTTCATTCTTTTTTAATACGTAGTTTTCCATTGTATTGATATGTCACAATTTATTTCTTCATTTTACTCTTAGTTGATATTTGGGTTGTTTCTGGTTTCATCCTATTATTACTAAAGCCGCTATGAATATTCTCATACAAGTCTCTTGGTAGACATATGGGATGTGTTACTTACCGGGATTGTTGAAGTTTTAAGATAGAAAATGCTACTAAGTTTGAAATGTCAGAGGGAAAAGCTTTGGTTATAGAATCTGGAGTTTAAAGGAGAGTTAGGAACTAGAGGTTTAAATGGTGTAAATCCTTTCTTCCCATCTCTTCCTTTTTTTCCTCTTACCTTATATTTTTAGGATTGGTTTTTACGGGGCAGGGGGACTGGAGTGGGAAGTTTATTATTAGAGATAACAGAGGCATTAATACCTTAACAGCAAAGAGAACCAAGCACTATATGCCAGGAACTAGAAGGTAAGTCTGAATAGGCAGTAAAACTGTAGGGTCCAGAAGAAACATTCAAGGATGGGGTACAGAACCAGGAGTGTAGCAAACTCCAGTGCATGCAGTGGAGTTGACAGAATGAAAGGTTCCAGCAGTGGGCCACTGAGGTGTATCCTGTGGATGTGAACCACATATGTAGAACCTCTACATCAACTTCAAAATCACACACACACACACACACACACACACACACACACACACACACCAATCTAATTAATATAGAATACCTACTATGCAAATACAGCAAGTAAACAATATAAGCAACTATAGTGTACTTGATGTGCAATATCAAATCTCCTAGCACACCCATCTAAACCAGATTGTTATTCCTAAGTCCTCCATATAGAAACTGGATCCTAGACCTTGCTAAGAACTGGTGCTGATATTTTAACTTGTTTTTATATGATAGCTGGACCACGATAGATGGTCTGTTGGTTGAATTTAAATCATAGTGTAGAATGGATCCATCATCAGGTAAGTGATAATTAAGTCTTGGACACAAATAATGTAATTTAGGGATAGCTGTTGATTAAAAGCCCTCAGTGTCCTGCCCATATCTTTGGTACTTTACCACTTCATTATGCTCTCCCTACTTCCACCTGCTTGCCAACATCTGCATTACTTTCCCTTAGGGCTTTTGAGGACCTTTCTGGAAGCCATGGAACTACAGACCCCTTGCCTTTCCAGGCCTCATCTCCCCACACCCACTCTCACCCCTCAGGAGGGCTAAAAGTGCTAGGGAATTAATACTCATCTGCCCCCTACAGCAGCCGTCAACCAATGATTGATCCCTGGGTGGGTTAACTCTGAAGTGTGGTGTTTTACCCTGGTTCTCAGAGTTCCCTCAGGGATTAAGCTTCAGCCACCTATAGTGTAGCTGGCTTTGACTGGTTTGATTGGCTTCCTTCCCTTACCTGTCTCACTTCCCAGTTCCCCTAACAGGATTTCCTGTACTTCCTGAAATAAACTACTTGTATCTGAATACTAATATTAGGGTTTGTTTCTGGGGATCTCAAACTAAAGCAGATCTCTTTCATAATATTCCCAGCTGAAAGGTAGACAAGTGAAGAACTACATCTTATTTATTTACTTTTTTTGATTAGCAATTGTTTTGATTTCTGACTGCTTCCTGGCATTTCTACTCGGACATCCCATTGATAATATCAAACTGAAATCAGAACTTAAAAAGCACACTGCTCCCAGATTGATTAGGGAAAGAAGATTTCTAGGATTTTGCTTTATTTTCTATTCATCTCTAAATGGAAAAATTTTTAAGTGAGTTCAGTATTACTATGTGTTCTTAATTTTCTCTGAGTTGCAATGTGAATAAAACCTCAAACAAGTATAACTTGTACTGTAACTTCATTGCTAGATATTTTTACTTGATGATCTAAGTCTTGGCTTGAATTCCTGGAATCTGGAATCACTTAGTTTACATTTTGATTTACTCTAGACGTGTTAACCTCTGAGGTAGTTTAGAAAACATTTCAAGTACCAAAATAAACACAATGTTGTAATTCACAGTCATAATCCTTGTGTACTACTTAGGAATCAGTCTTTTTTTGGAAGTAGCCGATTTATAGATTTATTTTAAGTGGTTCTTATTAATACTGCATAGTAAAGTTCATCCTGGCATATAATTCATAATTGATGGTTTTCGTATCTTTGCTTTAAAGTATTTTGAAATTTCAGAAAACTAAAAATAGAACTACCATTTGACCCAGCAATCCCACTGCTGGGCATATACCCTGAGAAAACCACAATTCAAAAAGAGTCCTGTACCACAATGTTCATTGCGGCTCTATTTACAATAGCCAGGACATGGAAGCAACCTAAGTGTCCATTGACAGATGAATGGATAAAGAGGATGTGGCACATATATAAAATGGAATATTACTCAGCCATAAAAAGAAACGAAATTGAGTTATTTGTAGTGAAGCGGATGGACCTAGAGTCTGTCATACAGAGTGAAGTAAGTCAGAAAGAGAAAAACAAATACAGTATGCTAACACATATATATGGAATCTAAAAAAAAAAAAAAAAGGTTCTGAAAAACCTAGGGGCAGGACAGGAATAAAGATGCAGATGTAAAAATGAACTTGAGGATATGGGGAGGGGGAAGGGTAAGCTGGGACGAAGTGAGAGAGTGGCATGGACATATATACACTACCAAATGTAAAATAGATATCTAGTGGGAAGCAGCCACATAGCACAGGGAGATCAGCTCGGCTTTGTGACCACCTAGAGGGGTGGGATAGGGAGGGTGGGACGGAGATGCAAGAGGGAGGAGATATGGGGATATATGTATATGTATAGCTGGTACACTTTGTTATAAAGCAGAAACTAACACACCATTGTAAAGCAATTATACTCCAATAAAGATGTTAAAACAAACAAACAAACAAAAACAAATGGAATGTGACATGTAAAGCAGGTAAGTGGTGAATATAAGATCTCAATATGAACAGACCAATCACAAGCACTGAAATGAAACTGTGATTGAAAATCTTCCAACAAACAAAAGCCCAGGACCGGATGGCTTCACAGGTGAATTCTATCAAAAATTTAGAGAGGAGCTAACACCTGTCTTTCTCAAACTCTTCCAAAGTATAGCAGCGGGAAGAACACTCCCAAACTCATTCTACGAGGCCGCCATCACCCTGATACCAAAACCACACAAAGATGTCACAAAAAAAGAAAACTACAGGCCATTATCACTGATGAACATAGATGCAAAAATCCTCAACAAAATACTAACAAACAGAATCCAACAGCACATTAAAAGGATCATATACCATGATCAAGTGGGGTTTATCCCAGGAATGCAAGGATTCTTCAATATATGCAAATCAATCAGTGTGATGCACCATATTAACAAATTGAAAGATAAAAACCACATGATCATCTCAATAGATGCAGAAAAAGCTTTTGACAAAATTCAATACTCATTTATGATAAAAACTCTCCAGAAAGTGGGCATAGAGGGAACCTACCTCAACATAATGAAGGCCATATATGACAAACCCACAGCCAACATCATTCTCAATGGTGAAAAACTGAAACCATTTCTCTAAGATCAGGAAAAGGACAAGGTTGCCTACTCTCACCACTATTATTCAACATACTTTTGGAAGTTTTAGCCACAGCAATCAGAGAAGAAAAAGAAAGAAAAGGAATCCAAATCAGAAAAGAAGTAAAACTGTCACTGTTTGCAGATGACCTGATACTATACATAGAGAATCCTAAAGATGCCACCAGAAAACTACTAGAGCTAATCAATGAATTTGGTAAAGTAGCAGGATACAAAATTAATGTACAGAAATCTGTTGCATTCCTATACACTAATGATGAAAAATCTGAAAGAGAAATTAAGGAAACACTCCCATTTACCATTGCAACAAAAAGAATAAAATACCTAGGAATAAACCTACCTAGGGAGACAAAAGACCTGTATGCAGAAAACTAAAGGACACTGATGAAAGAAATTAAAGATGATACCAACAGATGGAGAGATATACCATGTTCTTGGATTGGAAGAATCAATATTGTGAAAATGACTATACTACCCAAAGCAATCTACAGATTCAATGCCATCCCTATCAAATTACCAATGGCATTTTTTATGGAACTAGAACAAAAAATCTTAAAATTTGTATGGAGACACAAAAGGCCCCGAATAGCCAAAGCAGTCTTGAGGGAAAAAAATGGAGCTGGAGAAATCAGACTCCCTGACTTCAGGCTTTACTACAAAGCTACAGTAATCAAGACAGTGTGGTACTGGCACAAAAACAGAAACATAGATCAATGGAACAAGATAGAAAGCCCAGAGATAAACCCACGTGCCTATGGTCAACTAATCTATGACAAAGGAGGCAAGGATATACAATGGAGAAAAGACAGTCTCTTCAATAAGTGGTGCTGGGAAAACTGGACAGCTACATGTAAAAGAATGAAATTAGAACACTCCCTAACACCATACACAAAAATACCCTGAAAATGGATTAGAGACCTAAATGTAAGACTGGACACTATAAAACTCTTAGAAGAAAACATAGGAAGAACACTCTTTGCCATAAATCACAGCAAGGTCTTTTTTGATCCACCTCCTAGAGTAATGGAAATAAAAACAAAAGTAAACAAATGGGACCTAAGGAAACTTTAAAGCTTTTGCAAAGCAAAGGAAACTACAAACAAGACGAAAAGGCAACCCTCAGAATGGGAGAAAATATTTGCCAACGAATCAACGGACAAAGGATTAATCTCCAAAATATATAAACAGCTCATGCAGCTCAATATTAAAAAAAAAAACAAAAACCAATCCCAAAATGGGCAGAAGACCTAAATAGACATTTCTCTAAAGAAGACATACAGATGGCCAAGAAGCACATGAAAAACTGCTCAACATCACTAATTATTAGAGAAATGAAAATCAAAACTACAGTGAGGTATCACCTCACACCAGTTAGAATGGGCATCATCAGAAAATCTACAAACAATAAATGCTGGAGAGGGTGTGGAGAAAAGGGAACCCTCTTGCACTGTTGGTGGGAATGTAAATTGATACAGCCACTATGGAGAACAGTATGGAGGTTCCTTAAAAAACTAAAAATAGACTTACCATATGACCCAGCAATCCCACTCCTGGGCATATGCCCAGAGAAAACCATAATTCAAAAAGACACATGCACCCCAATGTTCATTGCAGCACTATTTACAATAGCCAGGTCATGAAAGCAACCTAAATGCCCATCGACAGATGAATGGATAAAGAAGATGTGGTACATATATACAGTGGAATATTACTCAGCCATGAAAAGGAACGAAATTGGGTCATTTGTATAGACGTGGATGAATCTAGAGACTGTCATACAGAGTGAAGTAAGAAAAAGAAAAACAAATATCATATATTGATGCATATATGTGGAACCTAGAAAAATGGCACAGAGGAACCGGTTTGCAGGGCAGAAATTGAGACACAGATGTAGAGAACAAACGTATGGAAACCAAGGCGGGGAAAGCAGCGGCGGGTGGGGGTGGTGGTGGGATGAATTGAGAGATTGGGATTGACATGTATACACTGATGTGTATAAAATTGATGACTAATAAGAACCTGCTGTATAAAAAAGTAATAATAATAAATAAATAAAATATAAATTTAAAGGGTAGACAGAGAGACTTCCTATAAACAACTTCTACATTTATTATTAATATCTTCACCACAACTTACCACCTCCTTGGGTGAAGGAAAATTCCAGTTGACAGTTATATAGATTGAGATTATAAAGTGAGCATTTCCATTTTTCTTTGACAGCGTAAGATGGAAACTCTGTTGTGCGGATAAACATTAGGGACTCATAAGTTGAGAAAGATATCTCAATTCCCTAACCTTAGCGTTACAAGAGGGCAAAAGAAAAGATACTTTTCCAGGCCAATATCCTAGCTGACTTTTATTAGTGTTTGTAATAAAACCTCTTCTCCTTGGAACTCAATTGTAATACGTCTCATCTAACTAGAACCCAACTGAGAGTCAAGAGGCAGATATAATTGACTTCTCACTAGCCAGAGGGGAGTAATGTCTTCATTGAAAACATGAATTTAGATATAATCTGTGTGTCATTGGATTCCATGCTTAAGTTCTTATCCTTTTTAGGGGTGGGTAAGGAGTGGAGGTGATGAGTAAAGAGGGCAGAGAAAATGGCAGGCCACTCTTCATTTTGGGATTAGGTGTGACGGAGGGTGGGTACTTATGACTCCAGTATTTTTCTGGTCCAGTAATGGTATAGACAGGATCACAACCACAGGCAACTGTGATGCTGGCCTTCCCTGATTATTTGCCACCAAGTTTGCTATTCTTTTTGATAATGCCTATGGGCATGGTGCTTTTCCACACTTTGCTTCAAATCAAGTCAGGTCCATTCAGCAGCAAAGCTGCTGCATTTCATGCCCTGCCCAGCCCTGGTACTGATGGAGTTGGAGGGTACTGGTGTATGAGGATGGCTCCAGGCTAAAATGCCACTCCCACTGTTCTTCCTCCAAGTTCAGTACTTTTTCTTGAATGAAAGCCTTTCAATTTCTTATATTCCAGAGTCCTGGAATGGTTGTTTGTGACAGTTTTGTGCAGTTTTTTCATTGTTTTGAGGAGAATTGCTGAACTTTTCACTTCACTACTTTAGAAGTTCTGCATTTGGAGTCTAGTTTTAACTGGAATGTTAAAAGTTATATTTTGAGTGAGGCCTGAGTAGAAAGCCTATCCAGATCATGAATGACCTAGATTATAATTTTTTTTTCTTTGCTTGGGACAAAGATTTTAGAATTTTAGAGCTAGAAGGGGTCTTAGTTCTACTTCCTTTTTTTTTCAGGTTAATAATTGGAAATGTTAGTACCTTGTGCAGTTATCACACAGATTGTTGGTGTCAGAATTGGATTTGGATGGATCACTCATGTGTCAGTCACTGTTTCCCCTCCCTCTGTGCAGCTGCAGGTACTGATACCCTTTCTCTGCAGGCTCAACCCTTTGCCCTGAGCTAATCCTGCCCAGGTCAAGAGTATATGAGGTTTCGCAGCCTTGCTGGAGTAGGTCTGACATGAGTTGTGCTGCCTTGAGCGAAAAGCTTGGGGAAGGGGCCTAGTGATCTTATTCAAGCCCTCCAGGAGATTTTGATGCACATTCAAGTTTGAGAACTGTTGGCATAGAGTAAAGGTTCAAAAGATGGTTGGAGTTGTCATTAGTTCTATACACTCGAGATACTGATAGCCAGTATGCTGCTATTTTTCATTGCAGTTAAGATCACATTCATTGTAAGACACACTGTTGTTTTATTAGTTTGGGGAAAAAAAACCCTCTGCAATTTCAACTATGAAGCAACACTCTCTTAGTACTACAATTTTATTTTATACACACTGGAAGAGCGTTTATTTTAAATGCTCTTAAAGATAATTTTAAAAAGTCACATCACTTTCATGCAAACAAGGAAAGGAAAAATATAAGTCAAATAAATTGATCAAGACATTCCTTAAACTTCTTCACATTCAAAGGCAGACACTTTTGAATCTCTTCTTTAGAGCCCTCATTGTCCATGTTTTTCTGTACCACATTATCCTCTCTGTCATCAAGAGTTGGTGATGCAACATTTCTTAAAAGAGCGTTCCATTATCATATCTGCGTTTTTCTCTGTCTCTGACACTGGTTCTGCGAATTTTGATGTAAATGCACAGGCAGTGATCACAATGTCAAGACTGCCGCCCGGCTGGCAGCGATTGTAAGATGCATCACAATTTTATATGTTTTTGAATGTTAAAAAACAAAACAGTATGGCTTAGAATCAAAGAAATATGGTGGTAATTATGAAATAGTCTATATAATCTACTCTTTTTCTCACTTCTATTAAGATAAATCCTGTAGATTGTTCTTTATATAACTGTCCTCATCCATCCTTTTTATAATAATCTAACATCCTTAGTTTAGGCCTTGGTTATATTTAGGTTGGTATATCTTTTCCTCCAGAACCTTTTTGCCTTAAAGAGTATGTTAAATCATGGTTTTAGTCTCATGAAATGTAGCTGACCCTGTGGAATAATGAATGTATTACTCAGGGTTCTCTAAAGAAACAGAACCAATAGTATATGTAGAGTGGAAAGGAGGAGAGGGAGAGGGAGTGGGAGAGGGAGAAAGAGAGAATGAATATGAATTGGTTTATGTGACTGTGGCCACTGGGAAGTCCAAAATCTGCAGGGTTGGCAATCTGGAGACCCAGGGAAGAACTGATGTTGCAACTCAAGTCCAAGACAGTCTGAGGCTGAGTTCCCTCTTTCTTTGGGGTTTCAGTGTGTTTTCTCTTAAGGCCTTCAACTAATTGAACGAGGCCCACCCACATTTTGAACATGCAGAGTGCTGTGGAGAATGCAGAATATATATACTGTACAGAAGCTTATATTCTAGTTAAAGAAGACATTAAAGTGAGTATTTAAATAACTAAATAATGGCAGAAAATAATAATGTAGGTAGAGACAGTATTTAAAATTGCACACCAAATGTATATTGCTGTTTTAAGATTCATCTTTTCTATGTTCTTAAAGAAAGCAAATCTTTTTTCTTTAATAGATTGATTGGGAAGATATAAATGAAGCTTTAAAAAAATAATCTGTTAGTATAAGTTCTAGCAATGTGGCATGATCACCAAAGCCAGCCCAAGACAGAAATAGATGACAGTTTTCCAGTACCTTGATTGGAATTGTTCTAAAGAATGCACATTTTTATAGTCAGACTTGTATAATATATGGTTAGCTTTTTAAAATTTCTCCTTTTTATTGAAGTATAGTTAATTTATAATATTATGTTAGTTTCAGGTGTACAGCATAGTGATTCAGTATTTTTGCAGATTATACTCCATTATAGGTTATTACAAGATAATAGGTATAATTCCCTGTGCTATACAGTATATCCTTGTTGTTTATCTATTTTATATATAGCAGTTTGTATCTCTCAATCCCATACCCCTAATTTGTCACTCTTCCCTTTGGTAACAAATTAGTTTTCTATATCTGTGAATCTGTTCCTGTTTTACATATGCATTCATTTGTGTTATTTTTTAGATTTCACATGTGATATCATAGAGTATTTGTCTTTCTTTGTCTGACTCATTTCACTAAGCATACTACTCTCTAGGTGCATCCACATTGCTGCAAATGGCCGTATTTCATTCTTTTTTATGGCTGAGTAATATTCTATTTTATACTCCATATTATGCATATATTACATATATATATGTATATATACCACATCCTATAATCCAGTCATCTGTTGATGGGCACTTGGGTTGCTTCCATGTCTTGGCTATTATAGATAGTGCTGCTATGAACATTGGGGTGCATGTATCTTTTTGAATTAAGAGTTTTCATCTTTTCCGGATATATGCCCAGGAGTGGGATGGGTGGATCATATGGTAGCTTTAGTTTTAGTGTTTAGAGGAACCTGCACACTGTTCTCCATAGTGTTTGTACCAACTTACATTCCCACCAACAGTGTATGAGGGTTCCCTTTTCTCCACACCCTCTCCAGCATTTATTATTTGTAGACTTTTTGATGATAGCCATTCTGACAGGTGTGAGGTGATATCTCATTGTTTTGATTTGCATTTCTCTAACAATTAGCGATGTTCAGCAACTTTTCATGTGCCTGTTAGCCATCTGCATGTCTTCTTTGGAAAAGTGTCTATTTAGGTCTTCTGCTCATTTTTTGATTGGGTTGTTTGTTTTTTTGATATTGAGTTGTAAGAGCTGTTTGTATAATTTGGATATTAACCCCTTGTCAGTCACATCATTTGCAAATATTTTCTCTCATTCCGTAGGTTGTCTTTTTATTTTGTTGATAGTCTCCTTTGCTATGCAAAAGCTTTTTAAGTTTAATTAGGTCCCATTTGTTTATTTTTGCTTTTATTTATTTTGCTTTATGATACTGATCCAAGGAAATATTGCTACAATTTATGTCAAAGAGTGTTCCACCTACATTCTCTTGTAGGAGTTTTATGGTTTCAAACCGCTCTTACATTTAGGTCTTTAAAGCATGTTGAGTTTATTTCTGTATATGGTGTGAGAGAATGTTCTAATCTCATTGCTTTACATGTGGCTGTCCAGTTTTCTCAGCACCACTTGTTGAAGAGACTGTCTTTTCTCCATTGTATATTCTTGCCTCCTTTGTTGTAGATCAATTGACCATAGGTGCATAGGTTTATTTCTGGGTTCTCTATTCTGCTTCATTGATCTTTGTGTCTGTTTTTGTGCCAGTACCATGCTGTTTTGATTACTGTAGCTGTGTAGTATTGTCTGAAGTCTAGGAGGTTTATACCTCCAGCTTTGTTTTTTCTTTCTCAAGACTGCTTTGGAAATTCAGGGTCTTTTGTGGTGCTATATGAATTTTAGGATTATTTGTTCTAGTTCTTTGAAAAATGTTATGGGTATTTTGATAGGTGTCATGTTAAATCTCTATATTTCTTTTGGTAGTATGGCCATTTTAACAATATTAATTCTTCCAATCCAAGAGCATGGGATATCTTTCTATTTCTTTGTATCATCTTTAAATTCCTTCATCAGTGTTTTAAAGTTTTTAGAGTATAGGTCTTTAACCTCCTTGGTTAAGTTTATTACTAGTTTTTTTTTTTTTTTCCTTTTTGATAAGATTTTAAAGGGGATTTTAAAAAACTTTCTCATATTTCATTATTAGTGTAGAGAAATGCAACAGATTTCTGTATATTAATCTTGTATCCTGCAACCTTGCTGAATTCATTTATTAGTTCCAATATTTTTTGGGTGGAGACTTTGAGGTTCTCTATATAGAGTGTCATGTCATCTGCAAATAGTGATAATTTTACCTCTTCCCTTCTAATTTGGATATCTTTTACTTCTTTCTCTTGTCTGATTGCTGTTGTTAGCACTTCTAATACTATGTTGAATAGAAGTGGTGAGAGTGGGCATTCCTTTCTTGTTCCTGAATATAGTGAGAAGGCTTTTAGCTTTTCTTTTTCTTTCTTTTTTTTTTTTTATTGTTTCAATTTATTGCACTTCACAGATACTATATTTTTTTTTTTTACAAATTGAAGGTTTGTGGCAACCCTGCATGGAGCTAGTCTACTGGTGCCATTTTTCCAACAGCATTTGCTTACTTAGTGTCTGTGTCACATTTTTTTTAAAATTTTTTAATTTAATTTAATTTATTTTTTTATACAGCAGGTTCTTATTAGTCATCAATTTTATACACATCAGTGTACACATGTCAATCCCAATCGCCCAATTCATCACACCACCACCACCACCCCCCCCGTGGCTTTCCCCGTTCGGTGTCCATAGGTTTGTTCTCTACATCTGTGTCTCAATTTCTGCCCTGCAAACCAGTTCATCTGTACCATTTTTCTAGGTTCCACATATATGTGTTAATATACGATATTTGTTTTTCTCTTTCTGACTTATTTCACTCTGTAACAGTCTCTAGATTCATCCACGGCTCAACAAATGACCAAATTTCGTTCCTTTTTATGGCTGAGTAATATTCCATTGTATATATGTACCACACCTTCTTTATCCATTCGTCTGTCGTTGGGCATTTAGGTTGCTTTCATGACCTGGCTATTGTAAATAGTGCTGCAATGAACATTGGGGTGCATGTGTCTTTTTGAATTACGGTTTTCTCTGGGTATGTGCCCAGTAGTGGGATTGCTGGATCATATGGTAAGTCTGTTTTTAGTTTTTTAAGGAACCTCCATACTGTTCTCCATAGTGGCTGTAACAATTTACATTCCCACCAACAGTGCAAGAGGGTTCCCTTTTCTCCACACCCTCTCCAGCATTTGTTGTTTGTAGATTTTCTGATGATGCCCATTCTAACTGGTGTGAGGTGATACCTCATTGTAGTTTTGATTTGCATTTCTCTAATAATTAGTGATGCTGAGCAGGTTTTCATGTGCTTGTTGCCCATCTGTATGTCTTCTTTGCAGAAATGTCTATTTAGGTCTTCTGCCCATTTTTGGATTGGGTTGTTAGTTTTTTTAATATTGAGCTGCATGAGTTGTTTATATATTTCAGAGGTTAATCCTTTGTCCATTGATTCATTTGCAAATATTTTCTCCCATTCTGAGGGTTGTCTTTTCGTCTTGTTTGTGGTTTCCTTTGCTGTGCAAAAGCTTTGAAGTTCCATTAGGTCCCATTTGTTTATTTTTGTTTTTATTTCCATTACTCTAGGAGGTGGATCAAAAAAGATCTTGCTGTTATTTATGTCAAAGAGTGTTCTTCCAATGTTTTCCTCTAAGAGTTTTATAGTGTCCAGTCTTACATTTAGGTCTTGAATCCATTTTGAGTTTATTTTTGTGTATGGTGTTAGGGAGTGTTCTAATTTCATTCTTTTAAATGTAGCTGTCCAGTTTTCCCAGCACCACTTATTGAAGAGACTGTCTTTTCTCCATTGTATATCCTTACCTCCTTTGTCATAGATTAGTTGACCATAGGCACGTGGGTTTATCTCTGGGCTTTCTATCTTGTTCCATTGATCTATGTTTCTGTTTTTGTGCCAGTACCATATTGTCTTGATTACTGTAGCTTTATAGTATAGTATGAAGTCAGGGAGTCTGATTCCTCCTGCTCCATTTTTTCCCCTCAAGACTGCTTTGGCTATTTGGGGTCTTCTGTGTCTCCATACAAATTTTAAGATTTTTTGTTCTAGTTCTGTAAAAAATGCCATTGGTAATTTGATAAGGATTGCATTGAATCTGTAGATTGCTTTGGGTAGTATAGTCATTTTCACAATATTGATTCTTCCAATCCAGGAACATTGTGTATCTCTCCATCTGTTGATATCATCTTTAATTTCTTTCATCAGTGTCTTATAGTTTTCTGCATATAGGGCTCTTGTCTCCCTAGGTAGGTTTGTTCCTAGGTATTTTATTCATTTTGTTGCAGTGGTAAATGGGAGTGTTTCCTTAATTTCTCTTTCAGATTTTTCATCATTAGAGTATAGGAATGCAAGAGATTTCTGTGCATTAATTTTGTGTCCTGCAACTTTACCAAATTCATTGATTAGCTCTAGTAGTTTTCTGGTGGCATCTTTAGGATTCTCTATGTATAGTATCAGGTCATCTGCAAACAGTGACAGTTTTACTTCTTGTTTTCCAATTTGTAATCTTTTTATTTCTTTTTCTTCTGTGATTGCCGTGGCTAGGACTTCCAAAACTTTGTTGAATCATCGTGGCGAGAGTGGACATCCTTGTCTTGTTCCTGAGCTTAGAGGAAATGCTTTCAGTGTTTCACCATTGAGAATGATGTTGGCTGTGGGTTTGTCATATATGGCCTTTATTATGTTGAGGTAGGTTCCCTCTATGCCCACTTTCTGGAGAGTTTTTATCATAAATGGGTGTTGAATTTTGTCAAAAGCTTTTTCTGCATCTATTGAGATGATCATATGGTTTTTATTCTTCAATTTGTTAATGTGGTGTATCACATTGATTGATTTGCATATATTGAAGAATCCTTGCATTCCTGGGATAAATCCCACTTGATCGTGGTGTATGATCCTTTTAATGTGTTGTTGGAGTCTGTTTGCTAGTATTTTGTTGAGGATTTTTGCATCTATGTTCATCAGTGATATTGGTCTGTAGTTTTCTTTTTTTGTAGTATCTTTGGTTTTGGTATCAGGGTGATGATGACCTCATAGAATGAGTTTGGGAGTGTTCCTTCCTCTGCAATTTTTTGGAAGAGTTTGAGAAGGATGGGTGTTGGCTCTTCTCTAAATGTTTGATAGAATTCACCTGTGAAGCCATCTGGTCCTGGACTTTTGTTTGTTGGAAGATTTTTAATCACAGTTTCAATTTCATTACTTGTGATTGGTCTGTTCATATTTTCTATTTCTTCCGCGTTCAGTCTTGGGAGGTTATACCTTTCTAAGAATTTGTCCATTTCTTCCAGGTTGTCCATTTTATTGGCATAGAGTTGCTTGTAGTAGTCTCTTAGGATGCTTTGTATTTCTGTGATGTCTGTTGCAACTTCTCCTTTTTCACTTCTAATTTTATTGATTTGAGTCCTCTCCCTCTTTTTCTTGATGAGTCTGGCTAATGGTTTATGAATTTTGTTTATCTTCTCAAAGAACCAGCTTTTAGTTTTATTGATCTTTGCTATTGTTTTCTTTGTTTCTATTTCATTTATTTCCGCTCTGATCTTTATGATTTCTTTCCTGCTGCTAAGTTTGGGTTTTGTTTGTTCTTCTTTCTCTAGTTCCTTCAGGTGTAAGGTTAGATTATTTATTTGAGATTTTTCTTGTTTCTTGAGGTAGGCTTGTAAAGCTATAAACTTCCCTCTTAGAACTCCTTTTGCTGCATCCCATAGGTTTTGAATCGTCGTGTTTTCATTGTCATTTGTCTCTAGGTATTTTTTGATTTTCTCTTTGATTTCTTCAGTGATCTCTTGGTTATTTAGTACCGTATTGTTTAGCGTCCATGTGTTTGTGTTTTTTACGTTTTTTTCCCTGTAATTGATTTCTAATCTCATAGCATTGTGGTCAGAAAAGATGCTTGATATGATTTCAATTTTCTTAAATTTACTGAGGCTTGATTTGTGACCCAAGATGTGATCTATCCTGGCGAATGTTCTGTGCGCACTTGAGAAGAAAGTGTAATCTGCTGTTTTTGGATGGAATGTCCTATAAATATCAATTAAATCTCTCTGGTCTATTGTGTTATTTAAAGCTTATGTTTCCTTATTTATTTTCATTTTGGATGATCTGTCCATCGGTGTAAGTGAGGCGTTCAAGCCTCCCACTATTATTGTGTTACTGTCGATTTCCTCTTTATAGCTGTTAGCAGTTGCCTTATGTATTGGGGTGCTCCTATGTTGGGTGCATATATATTTATAATTGTTATATCTTCTTCTTGGGTTGATCCCCTGATCATTATATAGTGTCCTTCCTTGTCTCTTTTAACATTCTTTATTTTAAAGTCTATTTTATCTGATATGAGTATTGCTACTTCAGCTTTCTTTTGATTTCCATTTGCATGGAATATCTTTTTCCATCCCCTCACTTTGTCTGAGTGTGTCCCTAGGTCTGAAGTTGGTCTCTTGTAGACAGCATATATATGGGTCTTATTTTTGTAACCATTCAGTGAGCCTGTATCTTTTGGTTGGAGCATTTAATCCTTTCACGTTTATGGTAATTATCAATATGTATGTTCTTATGACCATTTTCTTAATTGTTTTTGGTTTGTTTTTGTAGGTCCTTTTCTTCTCTTGTGTTTCCCACTTAGAGAAGTTCCTTTACCATTTGTTGTAGAGCTGTTTTGGTGGTGCTGAATTCTCTTAGCTTTTGCTTGTCTGTAAATCTTTTGATTTCTCCATCGAATCTGAATGAGATCCTTGCCGGGTAAGTTAATCTTGGTTGTAGTTCTTCCCTTTCATCACTTTAAGTATATCATGCCACTCCCTTCTGGCTTGTAGAGTTTCTGCTGAGAAATCAGCTGTTAACCTTATGGGAGTTCCCTTGTATGTTATTTGTCATTTTTCCCTTGCTGCTTTCAATAATTTTTCTTTGTCTTTAATTTTGGCCAATTTGATTACTGTGTGTCTCGGTGTGTTTCTCCTTGGGTTTATCCGGTATGGGACTCTCTGCGCTTCCTGGACTTGGGTGGCTATTTCCTTTCCCATGTTAGGGAGGTTTTCGACTATAATCTCTTCAAATATTTTCTCTGGTCCTTTCTCTGTCTCTTCTCCTTCTGGGACCCCTATATTGCGAATGTTGTTGTGTTTAATATTGTCCTAGAGGTCTTTTAGACTGTCTTCATTTCTTTTCATTCTTTTTTCTTTATTCTGTTCCACAGCAGTGCATTCCACCATTCTGTCTTCCAGGTCAGTTATCCATTCTTCTGCCTCAGTTATTCTGCTATTGATTCCTTCTAGTGTATTTTTCATTTCAGTTATTGTATTGTTCATCTCTGTTTGTTCGTTAATTCTTCTAGATCTTTGTTAAACATTTCTTGCATCTTCTCGATCTTTGCCTCCATTCTTTTTCTGAGGTCCTGGATCATATTCACGATCATTATTCTGAATTCTTTTTCTGGAAGGTTGCCTATCTCCACTTCATTTAATTGTTTTTCTGGGGTTTTATCTTGTTCCTTCATCTGGGACATAGCCCTCTGCCTTTTCATCTTGTCTGTCTTTCTGTGAATGTGGTTTTTGTTCCACTGGCTGCAGGATTGTAATTCTTCTTGCTTCTGCTGTCTGCCCTCTCTCTTTTAGCTTTTCACCGTTGAGTATTCTATTGGCTGTGGGTTTGTCATAAAGGGTTTTTATTATATTGGGGAGTGTTCCTTCCTCTTCTGTCTTTTGGAATAGTTTGAGAAGGATAGGTATTAGTTCTTTATATTTTTGGTAGAATCCCCAGTGAAGCTATGTGGTCCTGGAATTTTGCTTGTTTCGAGTTTCTAAATTACTGATTCAAATTCATTACTGGTAATTTGTCTGTTTGTATTTTCTATTTCTTCCTGTTTCAATCTTGGTAGTCATTAGGTTAGCTCCTGTGTTCTAGGCTGTATGTTTGAGATTGAAGAATATGTAAATTAAAAGACAATTTTAAAGCTGCTGCATCAGAGCTAATTTTCTCATGGAAGAAACATGTAAGGAAGCCTCTTCTTATTTCACTTGAGTTGTGACATTTTATGCAAAGACATTGTGAAGTAATTTTCTTTGTTTAAGAACAAAATAAAAAACGGAACATAAGCTTATAATTATTTGTATTGGTTAAGAATCTGGTTTAAGCAAAAAAGGAATGTTTTAGTTTATTTTTTCAGCCATAATTTCTTCAAATACATTCTCAATACTCATCTTGTTCTCTTGTCTCCTTCTGGAACTCTTATAATATGAATGCTGGCATGTTTAATGTTATCCCATAGATCTCATATGTTTCTTTCATTTTTTTTTTATTTGTCTTTCTGTCTGCTGATCTGAATGAGTGACTTCCATTATTCTCTCTTCCAGATCACTTATGCATTCTCCTGTGCCATTTAGTCTGCTATTCATTGCTTCTAGGGTGCTTTTTATCTCAGATATTGAATTATCTATTTTTGATTGGCTCTTTATATTTTCTAGTTCCTTGTTAAAATGATTTGTGTTTAGATCAGTTCTCTCCTCTAATTCAGTTAGTGTTTCTATTGCAAAGGTTTTGAATTATTTGTCTGGTAGATTGACTATTTCTGTTTCATTATTTTTTCAGGGGTTTTCTCTTGCTCTTTCAGTTGAGAGTAGTTCCTTTTTATTTTACTTAACTTTATCTGTCTCTGTGAATTTAGGTGAACTAGTTATCTGTTGTGGTCTTGAAGGGGCATTCTTATGTAGGAGCATCCTTATGTAGACTGTGTTTGCCCAGTGTGTTTGGTGGGAGGGCTGGATTTGATGTGGACACCAGCTGCATCTTTCCTCAGGGTGTGCTGACCACTGTCACCTTAGTAGGTGGTGTGGCTGGTGATGGAGGAGCTAGAGCCTGTGCAAGGTGTGAGGCAGGGCTTCCTCTTTGCTCAGTGGCTGTCACTGCCTGATTAAGGGTCTATCTGCTCCCAAGTTGCTGGAGTGGAATCCCTGAGTGTCAGGTTTGAGCTGACTCTGTTCCCTTTAAGTGTGTGTTTTTCCTTCTCTCTGCACTGGGGCCTTTGCCCCAATAGAGGGAGGTGCTGAAGCAGTTTGAGTTTGTGTACTTACAGAGATCTGATCGGCTGCTTGTGTAGGCATCTGTGGCTCTGCTCAGATGCAGCCCCCAGTCGTGTCTTTTCCCCTGTCGTGACTGCCCCAGGTCTAGTGCTAGGCTATAGCATGGAGTGGGTGGGGCAGGAGCATTTGCTCAGCTAGCACTGGGTAGGGCAAGGTGGTCTCAGGAATTCTGGTGGCCATGGTGCCAGGAGTTTGGGCTGCTTCTGGGGTGCTGTTTGTGTAAGCGCTAACAGTGCTGCTGCTGCTGCCCCGCCTGGACCACACCCTAGGCCCCTGGGTTACCTGTGCATCCCTAGATCAAGTCTTTTCCCAGGTCCTGGCTGCTATAGACCCAGCATCAAGCTGTGGCATGGAGTAAGGGGGGCTGGGGTGTTCACTTGGCTCAGGTTAGGAAGCGGAGAGGCGGTAGCTGCTGGGGCAGACCTCTTTCCGCCCTGCCTGGAGGCAAGCCAGCACCGGTGCTCTCTCACCAGTGGAGTCTAGGCTTCCCCAGTCTTTCTATCTGTCCCAGCAGTTCTCCAAGCAGTCAAGGTGGCTTTTCTCTTATACGTTGGACCCCAGGACTGTGACACCCAGTCTGTGCTGGACGCACTCATTCCCCAGGAGGAATGTCTGCCTGTGTGACGTCCCTTTTCCTCCTAATCCCCTCCTAGGGGCACATTTCCCGACCCCATGCTTTTCTTCCCACCCTACCCAATTCTGTGTAAATCTTTCCTGCAGCCTTGGTTTTATAGGAGTCCTGCTGCAGGTTTCCAGTTAGTTTCCCATGAGACTTATTCCACTTGTAGTTGTTTTTTTGATGTGTTTGTGGGGGGAGGTGAGCTCCACATCCTCTTACATTGCCATCTTGATCTCCTGTATATGGATAACTTTGAATACTAGGTAAGATTAGAAAATAGTAAATGTAAATCCCATGAGGCACAACTGAAAATCAGCTTTCTTGATTTTATATAGTAGTTAATTTATAACACTGAGATACATGTTGTGGATATATGGTTACATGTATAATTTTAAGAATGAAAGTAGACCCTAAGTATCTATAAAATGATATGATTTTGGGGAAAGCTTCTTATCTTAAAATGGGCTAAACTTATTAAAATATAGTTAAGTTTAATTCGTTTTCTTAATAGTGGGCCTGTTAGATAAAAGCTATTAGTATTTTACTTCTTTCCAAAAGCTGATCTTGTAAATTCTCTTTACACCTAGTTTAATGGTCTAGAAACAAAGTAGTCTTATTATTCCTTCCCTCCTTAGGATCTTATGGTGACATACTCAGCTTAATTTAGCTGATGAGGGCATGCAGAGCATTATATGAACTAGGCCTGTGCATTTTCCTTTTTTCCATATGGATTTTCTACACTTAGACTGCATGACTCTAAGACCATGGCTTAATTTTACTGGGATTTAATTTAATTTAGAGGGATTTGAAAACTGACAAATTTACCTGATTCTATTGATAGGAATTAATACAATGGAAATTTAAAAAATTTTTATATAGTTTTAAATGTTACACTCCATTTACAGTTATCACAAAATACTGGTTATCTTCCCCGTGTTGTACAATACATCCTTGTAGCCTATCTCACACCTAGTAGTTTATACCTCCCACTTCCTCACCCCTATATTGTCCCACCCCTCCCTCCCCACTGGTAACCACTAGTTTGTTCTCTATATCTGTGAGTCTGCTTTCTTATTTTAAATTCAAAAACCTCCTACAGAACTGTATCCCTCTGATATGGAAGCTCAGCAGTTTAGTTTCTATGTTCCAGGCTGTGTGTTTGAGATTGAAGAATACGTAAATTAAAATACTTTTTCTAAAGCTTTTGTCTTGGAGCCAATTGTCTCATGGCGGAAACGTGCAAGGAAGCCTCTTCTTATTTCACTTGAGTTGTGGCATTTTATGCAAGGACATTTTGAAATAACTTTCTTTATTTAAAATCAAAATTAAAAATGGAACCTATGTTGGTTAGGTTCCATTGGTTAGGAATCTGTTTTAAGCAAAAAAGGAATTTTTTAGGTTATGTTACTGAATAGTTCAGGAATACGTTATCTGTCTTTGTCTCTGCCTCCTTCACGTTGACTTTATCCTCAGACTCTGTGTAGAGGCAAGATGAGGACCAGCAATGCAGATCCTCTCAGGTTCAAATCCAGCTCAGAAGAGAACCTATATTCTTTAAGAGTCTGAAGACGAGTTCTAGGCTTGATTCTTGCTGGTCTTAGTTGGATCCCATGTTCCTCTCTGAACCAGTTCCATGGTCAAGGGAATGGACTTCCACAATCACTTTAGATCTGAGTCATTTGCCTAACCTTGGAGCTGGGATTGGCATCAACCCCATGAAGGTACATGGAATGAAAGCAGGGGGAGTAGTTCTTCACAGGAGATTCAAATCACTGTTCACAGAAAATGGGTAAATGTAAGCTGTGGCAAAAACGATAAATGCCTAAAGTCACTTGTGCCAGTGACTTTGCATTTGGTTTATCTTTTTCAGAAACAAAACCCATAATTTCTATTGGAGTATCATGTCCATTAGAAGGCACATTTAGCTGATGATGACAGAAACTTAAAATTACCGTGGCTTAACAAGATGGAGTCCCCCTCACCCCAGGTAGGCAGTCCAAGACTGAATTAGCATTTCCATGACAAAACCAACATCACTTTGAATTGCTGCAGCTCCTGCAATCACATTTGCATTCCAGGATGGAAGGAAGAAAGCAAATAAATGAGTGTCCATCAATTGTCTACCTCCCTTTTACTGGAAAGTCCTGCTCAACAACTTCTACTTACACCTCACTGGGCAGAACTTGGTCACATGGCCTTGTATACCTGTAAGGATGTCTGGGAAATGTACTTATTTAGATCGGTACAATGCCACCTCTAATAATAACTCAATAGGTGTTTTGTTAGTAAGCAAGAACTAGTGAAAGGCTATTAGGTAGATAGCTAGTGGTCTTTCTACATGTGTTAACTTATTAACTGATATGGATACCATCTGAGGTTTAACAACCCAATGCATTTTATACATTTAAGACTTAAAACACATTTTAGAGGTAGATGATAAGATGAATAATGGAACTAATATATACCCTAAAATTAGTAACAGGGTGTGCATTGAATGAGTATCAAACAAGGAAGTCAAAAAAAGAGTTAAAGATGATTCTGACTTATCTGTCTCTTGAATACTTGGCTGTAGTGATGCCTTTGCCTAAGATAAGGAACATAAGAAGAGTGCCAGGTTTTCAGCAGAAGTTAAAGAGTTAAGTTTTGGACATTGAAAGCTATAAATGCTGGCATCAGATGACCTTTGGGTGATGTCATTTGTTCACCAGCTGCGCATTTTGATATCTATTGTGCATTTTCTGGCAGAGTACAGAGAACTAGATACTTTAGAAATTTTCCACTTCCCTCAGTCCCTCTCTTTCAACTTGTGATCTAGGTTCCAGAAAATCATGGAAAGTTGGGTCCAAAGAACCTTTAATTCCAATTCTATAGCTTAGAACAAGAGAGAGGTCTTTGTGGAGTCAGGCATGGGTTGGGTATTTTTCATTATCCTAAGTACTGGAAATACAGCTATTAATAAGGAAAAAAATGCCTTCAAGCTATGCTTTGTTATCATTACTTATTTATCAATCCCTGTTTTTTCATGTCATACTAAATTCCAAAGACGAGGAATTCCACAGAGCTTAGTGGAATTTTGTATGGGTGCTGTAATTTAATTATAAACATTGAACAAATGCTAAACAGTCTAAGGCAACTTGAAATATAAATAAGCAGTACATTCATGGGAGCTACTGTTGCTCAAGGTAAATACTAATTGTTGCTAGAATGAATAAATAGTTCTTCTGTTTATTCTTATGTAATGTCACACTTGGCTCCCTATTGGGTCTTTACAAGTGGTTGATCAAATGGTTTTTTTTAAGGTCTGGAAAACACTACGGATCTAGCTTTTGAGAATATACCCAGTCTGGGAAAGGGAGACAAAAGTTTCTGTGTTCAGGGAGTAAGTAGCTTCTCTAAAAACCCTTTTAATTTGTACACACAATGAGTGGTGGCAAAGCAGTATCGCTGTGACAGTTGTTTGGGTGATGTCATTTGTTCACCAGTCAGGCAGCTGGGCATTTTGAAAATCTGTTGCCGTTTCTTGGCAGAGAGCACAGAGATAAGAGCATTTATGCTTTGGAAAGGACCTTTCTGTGCTTATCCAAAAGCATTTTATTTATAAAAGTGGAGGTTTTCCTTATCTTCAGTCATCACTAATTCCATTGTCTTATTGTCTATTTTTTTCCATCTATCCTTTTCTGCAAATATAAAACTGAAATCATCTTATCCCTCAAAATGGCTTTTCTTTCTGCCTTCTCTTGTTGAATGGTGCTGTCTTCTACCCAGTTCTCCTAAGGCAGAGATCTGTAAGTCATCCAAGATTACTTTTTCCTTCTTGATCACCAAGTTCTGCTGTTCTTCCGTAGTTAACGTGTTCTTTCTCCCTGTGTCTGTTGCTTGTATCCATGATCGAACTCTTACCATCTCTCTCCTGGACTTGTGCAACTCTTGAGACTCTCTGTTCACTCCTGCCCCTCTCCCATCCAGCCCCCACAATAACTGCTGGTGTAATCTATAAAAAAGGAATTTGGATTATGTTACTCCTCTTTAAATCCTTCAGTGACTCCACCATATTGCTAATGAGTCAGAATTGGACCTACATTTTCAACAGTGTGACTTAAAACAGAATACTTCCAAGGAGACATATAGTGGTTCAAACAAAAGTATTTTGGCTATTTCATTTCTACCTATTCTTTCAAAAGGCTAAAATGATAAGGGTATATTCATTCTTTTTTTTTTTTTAAACTTTTTTTTTTTTTTAAGAGATTGGGGAAGGACTTTTTTTTAAATAAATTAATTTATTTTTATGGCTGTGTTGGGTCTTCGTTTCTGTGCAAGAGCTTTCTCTAGTTGTGGCAAGCGGGGGCCACTCTTCATTGTGGTGCGCGGGCCTCTCACTATCGCGGCCTCTCTTGTTGTGGAGCACAGGCTCCAGACGCGCAGGCTCAGTAATTGTGGCTCACAGGCCCAGCTGTTCTGCGGCATGTGGGATCTTCCCAGACCAGGGCTCGAACCCGTGTCCCCTGCATTGGCAGGCAGATTCTCAACCACTGCGCCACCAGGGAAGCCCCGGTATATTCATTCTTTACATTAAGAGTTACATCTTTGGCATGTATAGGAGCATAGCTGCTCACTTTCTGTAAAACAGGACTGGCTATTAGATGCTCTCCCTTCCTCTCAAGAGGTATCATGGGGTGTTTATCATCCCCATGTAGTTCTTTACACTTTTATTTCAGATGCATTAATTTCTAAGAGATCTATATGTATATCTCAATGTTTATCATATATTATTGTTTTAATAATTTTAAACTTCATGTAAATAATGTACTGCTGTGTATATTCCTCAACTTTTTTTGATATGCATTGTTTGTGAGATTCATCATGTAGTTCTAGTTCATTTAGTTTCACTTGTGTATAGTACTTTCACCGTATGAGTGTACCACAATGTACGCACTCTCCTGTTGATGTTCGTTTCATCCCCTCCGCCACCATTTTTCTGCTATCCATGACCTTTTCAGATCAAGCTCCCACGCTCCTGGACCAGTACTTGGGAGTAGAGGGTATGTAATTGATCTTTGTGGTTGCTGTTAATCTTCAAATAATTATTTTTGGTAGATTGCTTATCTTTAAAATGAATGTCTTTGTTGGTCAACACTGGCAACTGCCTTGGGCTCAAGCAAGGGGTATAAATTGTCTTTCTAAATTAGCAAAACCTCACCTCACTTAGCAGGGCTGTCTGCAGTAGTAAATGAGATCCTTTGTAGCAAATGCCTTCCTTTGCAGCTGCTCAGAGCCCTGCGTGGTGTGTGCGTTCTCCTCTACTTGTTACTTGGCCAGGTGATTTCTAAGTCATATGGCTTTGCTTCAAAAGACCAGTGAGGAGAGAAGAGGCTCCAGTAGTGGCGTCCCTTACTTTCGTGGGGTTTGCATGTGCCCTCTAGTCCAGTGGTTATCAGACTTTAGCCTACATCAGAATCACCTGGAGAGCTTGTCGACTGGTGGGCCTCACCCCCAGATTTCTGATTCAGAAGATCTCAGGTTGGGTCTGAGAATATGCATTTCTCATACGTTTGCAGGTGATGCTGATGCTGCTGTTCCTAGGACCGTACTTTGAGAATCACTGTTCTAGGTCAACATTTCCCAACCTTTTAAATTTTATTTTAATTTTTTTGACTCATGGACCCATTTAATATTAATACATAACTTCACATCACTACATGAATTTTAAAATCATTTTAGGCCTTCCCTGGTGGCACAGTGGTTAAGAATCCACCTGCCAGTGCAGGGGACATGGGTTCGATCCCTAGTCCGGGCAGATCCCACATGCCGTGGAGCAACTAAGCCCGTGCGCCACAACTACTGAGCCTGCGCTCTAGAGCCTGCGAGCCACAACTACTGAGGCCAGGCACCTAGAGCCCGTGCTCCGCAACAAGAGAAGCCACCGCAATAAGAAGCACACACACCGCAACCAAGGGTAGCCGCCTCTCGCTGCAACTAGAGAAAGCCCACGTGCAGCAACGAAGACCCAATGCAGCCAAAAATAAATAAATAAAATAAATAAATTAAAAAAAATTTAAAAAATCTTTTTATAATTTCATAATTTTTACATATTATAAAGAAAGGCTTTACGTTAAAAAAATTCTATCAGCATAGTATTAAGCATCGTGGTTGTCTAGAGCCTTGCTACTCAAAGTGTGGTCTGTAGACCAACACACCTGGGAACTTGTTAGAAATGCAGACTCTCAGGCCTCACCCCAGACCTAATGAATCAGAATCTGAACTTTAACAACATACCCAGGTGATTAGTATGCACATTAAAATTGAAGTTGGTGGTCTAAGGCTCACATTAAATCTGATCCTGATAATATTTAAAACAAATAAGAAACACTTCAAATTTTAATGTTTAAAAAGTAGCACATGATTCATTTACTTTCATTATCTTATTTTCATGTAAGAAAATGCGTCATTTCTTGGAAAATAAAAATAACATATCAAATTTGGTTTGAGGACCAACTGCTGAAATTTAATGATGTTTTAAAACACAACAATGGACAAAATTGTATTTATGACCTGATGTTTGGAAATATTACTATTTTTACCTAAAAAACCAACTGCCTTATTTTGATGATTTTCATGAAATGATAGATTCCTGACTGCTACTTGCAATAACCTGTCTGCAGATAATACATTATGTGTATGGCGAGTGTTTTCCCCACCAAGTAAAAGCTTAATTGGATATAATTTTTGTTATATTTATTATTTTTCATTTTTCTTGAAGTAGTAGTCGAAACATCTTTCATCAGATGATAACAGTTTGACATCCAGAGAGAATTATCTTGAGGCAAATTTGCAAAATTGTTATCACTTAAAAATTTTATTTGTGTTTTAATATCATTGTTTATTATACTTCTTTTCTTTAAACAACTGTCTGTGGGGATAGTAATAATGGGATACCATTTAGGGTTGGGAAGATCAGAGTTTTATATGTAGAAACCTAGAAGAGTGCCTGGCACATAGTATGTTTTATATAAATGATTGTGTCAACCCCATCCTCCTCTTCCTCCTTGTCTTCTTCCTCTTCTTCACCATCGTTATTTCATTCCATAGCAGCTCAGGATAGAGAAATTTAACTATCCACTGTGTAAAGCTGAGAGGTAGAGTGGACCCAATACAGACCTCAGCAATTTTTCTTCCAGGCAGGGGAGAATACTATAAAGTGGAGCTACGGAGAACTAGAAACTAGGTTCATGTAGGGAGTAATCAAGGTCTGAGTCTGTGATGGTTGTTAGCGTTATTTACTGGCTTTTTTTCCTACTAGTCATTTGATATGATTGCACTTCCTAACTCTTGTTGGCCGGGGTCATGTGACTGCTTGAGGCCATTGAATTGTGAGCAGAAATTGTGTGTGTCATTAGCTGCTGGGATAAGATCCTCCAAAACTTTCTTTCCCTCTGGCACAGTGGCTGGTTATTGTTAGGATGATGGCTGTTCTGACAGCTTGGGTTTCTGTGTGACTGTGATATGTGGAGCACCCCTGCCATGGTTGAGATGTAACATGATCAAGAAATAGACCTTAGTTGTTTCAAGCTCCTAAGATTTGGGGGTTGTTTATTATTGCAGCATTATATAGCTTGTACTGACTAATATAGATTTTTTGATGGGTTTTGAAAACTGAAAGTATGGAAGTGGGCTGAGAGTGAGCTAGATGCCAAAAACTACACAGTTTTTGCTAGGAGCCCAAGAACCAAAGAGAGTCCTTAGGAGTGTGTCACAATCTAGTGTCAGTATAGGGGACACAAGGTGGAGGGAGTGGTTGGGATCTTTCTGGTGCCTCCCTCCTTCAGAAAAGTGATACACTATGAAAAGTATACAAAACTACATACACTGTGAAACATATCTGTTCTATTCCTTGCCAGTGTGAAAATAGAAATATAAAAATCAATGTAGAAAATGATGTAGGAAAACTAGGATTTAGGAAGAAGAATCATGTTGAAGGGCTGAAAGATTGTTCAGTACCCAGAAGGTAGTAGGTTTCCCCATTTCCTCCCTGTCGTACGTGTTCACATCCACACATGCTTACATGCCCATATGCTCACATATGCATAATATTTTTTAAAAAAAAATTTTATTTATTTATTTATTTATTTATGGCTGAGTTGGGTCTTTGTTGCTGCTCGCAGGCTCTCTCTAGTTGTGGCGAGCAGGGACTACTCTTTGTTGTGGTGTGCGGGCTTCTCATTGTGGTGGCTTCTCTTGTTGCAGAGCACGGGCTCTAGGCACTCAGGCTTCAGTAGTTGTGGCTCACGGGCTCTAGAGCGCAGGCTCAGCAGTTGTGGCGCATGGGCTTAGCTGCTCTGCAGCATGTGGGATCTTCCTGGACCAGGGCTCGAACCCATGTCCCCTGCATTGGCAGGCAGATTCTTAACCACTGTGCCCAGGGAAGCCCCTGCATAATATTTTTATCAACTCAACTTGTGATTACAAATCATTGCCCTCCTTAGTATATCATCCCCAGTGAGGCCTATCTGGATACAGTACTTAAAATTGCAAACCTTCACCCTTTCCCCTCCACACTCCTGACATCCTAATTACTAGCTCTGTTTTTTTTTCCCCATAGAACTTAGCATATTCTTTAGTTTATTTACTTATTTTTAAAATTTATGTCAATAAATTTTATTGACATATATAGTTGATTTACAATGTTGTTTTAATTTCTACTGTAAAGCAAAATGACTCAGTTATACATATATATTCTTTTTCATATTCTTTTCCATTATGGTTTATCACAGGATATTGAATATAGTTCCCTGTGCTATGAAGTAGGACATTGTTGTTTATCCATCCTATATATAATAGTTTGCATCTGCTAATCCCAAACTCCCAATTCTTTGCTCCCCCCCAATACCCCGGCAACCACAAATCTGTTCTCTATGTCTGTGAGTCTGTTCTTGTTTTGTACACATGTTCATTTGTGTCGTATTTTAGACTCCACATATGTGATATCATATGGTATTTGTCTTTCTCTTTCTGACTTATGTTGCTTAGTATGATAATGTCTAGGTCCATTCATGTTGCTGCAAATGGCATTATTTCATTCATTTTAATGGCTGAGTAATATTCCATTGTATATATGTACCACATCTTCTTTAGCCATTCATCTGTTGATGGACATTTAAGTTGCTTCCATGTCTTGGCTATTGTAAATAGTGCTGCTATGAACATAGGGGTGCATGTATCTTTTCTAATTATAGTTTGTCTGGGTATATGCCCAGGAGTGGATTGCTGGATCATATGGCAATTCTATTTTTAGTTTTTTGAGGAACCTCTGTACTGTTTTCCATAGTGGCTGCACAAATGTACATTCCCACCAACAGCATAGGGGGGGTTTCCTTCACACCCTCTCCAGCATTTGTTATTTGTAGACTTTTTAATGATGGCCATTCTGACTGGTGTGATGTGGTACCTCGTTGTTTTGATTTGCATTTCTCTAATAATTAGCAACGATGAGCATCTTTTTTGTGTGCCTATTGGCCATCCATGTGTCTTCTTTGGAGAAATGTCTGTTTAGGTCTTCTGCCCATTTTTCAACTGGGTTTTTTGTTATTGTAGGAGCTGTTTGTATATTTTTGAAGTTAGGCCCTTGTCAGTCACATCATTTGCAAATATTTTCTCCCAGTCCGTACGTTGTCTTTTCATTTTGTCTATGGCTTCCTTTGCTGTGCAAAAGCTTGTAAGTTTCATTAGGTCCCGTTTGTTTATTTTTGCTTTTATTTCTATTGCCTTGGAAGACTGACCTAAGAAAATTTCTGTAGTTTACTGTTATTGTTTGTCTCTCCCCAACTAGAATGCAAGCACCATGGAGAAAGAAAATTTTTATCTATTTTGTTTACTGAGAACAGTACCTGGTATATAACAGTACTTGTTGAATTGCAGTACATTCATGAAGGAGAAACCCGGGAAGATGATCTGGATCCTGCTAGCTGCCTAGGTGTTCCAAGAAGGGAAACTAAAGCTGATGCAGCTTGGTGATCTCAACCACATTTTAAACTACACTTTGATTCTCTTGCTTTCATTCCCTAGCTTTTAAAATAGTTCCTGTCAAGCAGAATTAAGCTTCTTTGTGAAATCGTTAATATGTCATGTTTAAAGACTGAGTTTTGAAGGTAGCACAAAAAGTGGGAAAGAATATGGGCTTTAGAGAGAAATCACTTCATTGTCACCTATTAAGGTGTGACTTTGGGCAAGTTACTTATCCACGGAATCTAAATTTTACCATATGTAAAATTAGAATAAAAAATGCTTTGTGTAGACTAAATACACATAAAGTTATGTGAAAGTGCTTAGTATACAGTAGGTACTGGTTTATTTGGGTCCCTTCTCCTTTCTCTCATCACCAGAAAAACAGCTTTTATTACATTTCTATTTAATGTTATTGCACATATTTTCAATTTAGCTCTAATTTTGGTTCCCATGACCTTTTGTTAGATTATTTTAGTAATCTTTGGTAAGCTAAAATCTCAGTATGTGCAAAGAGCCCATATACCGTTCACCAGGGCATGGGTTTGGTGGGATTGTTGGAGAAGGTCTGAGTTTCCCTGTTTTTTTACACAAAAGTAGTTTTGTCTTCATCTTGTTGTCATCCAAAATATCAACAATGCTATCCTCATTGGTTGACATTTTAGACTTTAGGGCTGGAAAGAATCAATTCCTTCCTTTTGCATACTAAGAAATTAAGTCATCTATTTGGTAAATGGCAGAGTAAAGGGTAAGAGTTCTAATTGACTTCTTGTTCAGTGCTCTTTCTACCATATTATACTTTCATCTAGATTAAATTATTTTCATCTAAATGAAATACACAATTTGATGGTTTTTGTTGTCAACATGATAATGTTGACACAAACTTTTATCACATATATTTAATTTTTTGAATCGGTGATACATGCTTGGGTCACTAAAGGGTGTACATGAAAGTTAGCCTCCCTTAGCTCTGCCCCCAGCTACAAAAGGCCACCACTGCCCTGTGCATATATCCATGTATTCACCTATCATTTTACACAAATGTAAACTTTTATGTACTTTTCTTTTTTCACTTAAAAATGTGAAAGTAATACATACATGTGTTTTGCTTCTCAGAGCTCCATAACCACCTCTTCTTATTCCCAGGTGTCGTTAGTTGATTGATTTTTAAAAATTTTTTAAAATTCATGAACAAGCACTTACTGTGTTAGGCACTATTCTAGGCTCTGGGAGTGGAAGAGTGAACAAGATAGAAGAAAACCACTGTTTTCACAGAGCTTAGTTTCTTGGTTTGTGATTGGTGATATGATAGGGGTACAAATAATGGTCTCTAGGATAGGCCAGAAGAGGGAGAAATGAATTTCTTCAGACATGATCAGAGGAAGCTTTAAGGAAAAAGTGGAAATTTATTTGGATTTTAAGTGATGGGTAGAAATTCAGCAGGAAGAACTGGGAAGAAAGGGTACTCCACAAATATATTAGAATTTTTGTTGTTTCAGTCTTATGCAGCTGTTGTTTTGCGTGGTAGCACTTGAAGTTCTACATTTAAGGATACTATTTGCTTGACATTTTAGTAAATTGATTCCTTTTGGAAATGGCTTCTTTACTTGCAAAATAAAATTGTTTGTCTTAGAAATCAATTTCTGCTGATCTCCTAATTCTTTTTTCTTCTAATTTGTTTACTTGAACTAGATATGAGGATTTTTATAGATGACTTCTACCTATTTGACCCTTTTCATTCAGTTATAAGAGCTTTCATCTTTGTTTTACTTTTTTCTTATAATTTGATATGTGTATTTTGTAATTAACTATTATTTGCTTTAGTGCAGTTATGTGCTTACAGCAGAGGTTGTCAACCTTGGCTGTACACTAGGATCATTTGGAGAGCTTTAAAAATGCTGATGCTTAAGCCCCACCTGGGTCTGGGATCTGGCCTGGGTACCAGGATTTTCAAAAGTGCCTCAGGTGATTTTACTTTGCAGCGAAACTTGGCTTATTTGGGAGGTAACCAAAACATGCTTTCTCCTTTTGGAAAGTAGGTAACCATGGTTCATCTGAGTGGTGTGATCAATCTGTCATCTCAAATCTCTTGTTTAGAATAAAGTGAAATGGTTAGAATTGGATGGCAGAATGAGGTCCTGGAGTTTGTTAGAGCACTTTTATTGTTAATCACCAAACCATACATGGAATTAAGCATAATCTATGGAGAGAATAATTTTAAGGCCTTTAAATTCTGTGTGGTTGGGGGAAGGGATAACAGTTCTCGATTTGAGCTCTATACAAATCGAAGTTGTTAGGCTCATTATGTAAGTCAGAAATTAATAAATCTGTTTTTACAGCCTATAACAATTATTAATTTATTGTTAGTATAGTTAGGCAAACATTGTTCTCAAGCTCTTGTTGACTTTGTCACCTACTTTCAATGTAATAAGTACTCCATTACCGTAAGAGGATCTTTGTTTACTCCAGTAACAAGGTGTTGCACAAGGACTTGTAAACTCAAATAGTTACCTCCCTGAGGTATCAGACCTTCCAGAAGGAAACCAGACTGAACCATAGACTACTCCTTTCTTTTATTCTGAAAAATGCTCTAGTCTATTTCCAGCTCGGAATTGGGAGCTGTCGTCAGGTTAGGGATGTTTACTGTGATTTCACTGTTGGGTTTGAAGTATCGTGAATTCCCAGATACACCCATATCTTGCAGTATGGACTGCAGTAGGGTCACAAACTTCTTGTACATCTATGTAGCATATTAGCACGCTGTCTGAAACTAGTGGGGCTCAGTGAATAGAACAGATAATCAGACAAAATTGGGTTCAAAGCCCAGGTTTTCTATTTGTAAGCTGTATTACCTTGATTTACTTAACATATTTAGCCTTAGTTTCCATGTCTGGAAAATTGGGGGAAATGATACCTAAGTTCCAAGTTTGTTAATGAGGTAAAATAGTTTAGATTCTTAACATAGTGCCTGCCCACAGTTGGTCTGTAATAAATAATAGTTCCCTGGTTTTGATATTGAGTTATTCTAGAGAATTATTCTAGTGAAAATGATACTTGAGAACAAATTAAGTTCTATATTTTCTTTAATAATGAATCTTATTATTAATAATGACTGTTGGGAGTGGTGTATATGAGTCACATTTTATGTAGCTGAATTTTTAAATACTTCTGAACTTCTCATAAACCTGATAATATCCTGATAAAGGTGTTGATATCATACCTTTGTTTATTGTGATAGGTTTTGTAACTTTCATTATGTTTAGAGACATTTTACAAGGACTTGAAGATTCTTGAAGTATGAAGGGAGAAGTTAGAAAGTTGATAGTATAGAGTGGGCAGTATAGTATAGTCAGGGTACAACCCCTAGGTTCATACATACACAATGAAAATATAAGTGAAGTGTAAAAGGCCATGTTGAGGCGTAGCCAAACTAATTAGTTCATTCATTACAAAATGTTTATTGTGTTCCTCTGTGTGCCCAAATAAGATCATCATGGTAATGACTCCTATTTTCTGCCTTTCAAAATTGTTCTCATTTTTAAAGGCGTAATTCAAATGTGGTCTGTTTGATGAAGTCACCCTCCCCCTCACACAACTTAAAAGGGAATTTCTTTTTTCTCCATTCTGTCAGCATGTGATCTCTACCCTGGCACTGACACTTATTTCACTGTTTCATATTAAAAGCAGGGCTGCAGCTAAGTTACAGGCATTGGGTTGAAGGTTGTATGGGGTCCTGGTTAAGGGCACTGGTTTTAACATCAGAGAGATGTTATTTTAATCTCTACTTTGTCACTTACTTTCTTTGTGAAGATTTGTCCTTTCTGAGCTCAATTTACTTATCTGTTAGATGGGGATAAAAGCTTCTACCTTATAGTTTTGTTGAAAGATTAAGTGGTATAAGTGACCTGAGATAGTAAACGTTCAACAAATGGTAGTGAATATTGTTATTGTTGTTCTTGTTTGTGTAAAGCATGTTATTTATTGTATGTAAATATGATACATGACTTAAAGTCTCCTCCTTTAGATTGTGCACTTTAAAAACAGGGGACTATTGCTTGGCATTTTTACATAAGGTTTAATGAATTAACTAATATTTGTTGATTAACTACATTTACTTTCATCTCTCCTTGACTTTTAAAAAGAAGAGTATTGGCATATATCAAAAAAATGTCATAAAAGTTGTTTTCTAAATGCCTTTGTTTTAAAATCCCTGCAGGTCCCTTCTTATCTCATAATTTCAATGTCCTGAAATCTGAGGATTCCACCAAGATAATATGATAGGAACTTTCAGTGATTTGGAGCCATATCCTCCTTAGACTAATGCGGGCCTTCCAGGTTTCCTAAGAGCTTGTACAGCAGCGCACACTGCTTGTTAATCGGCAGAGGCAAGAATGCCATCTTTGCCTCAAGAAAGAGGTAAGCAGCTTGATTTAATCATGTGTACCTATTATGTGGCTGTATTATAGATCATCACTGCTAATTTTTTTAAGAATTAAAAATTAATTGGGGACTCAAAGAATCAGAATTTATAATTTTACCCCCTTGTGGGGGGCATTTATGTTCTCTGGTATGGAGTTTTTGTTATTTCAGTGATGTTTGGTTGGTTTACATTTCTTTTAAAGTTATTCAGGGACCCTCTCCCCTGGATCTGAATACAGAATTGCCTTATCAAAGCACGATGAAAAGGAAAGTCAGAAAGAAGAAAAAGAAGGGAACCATTACAGCAAATGTTGCTGGGACAAAGTTTGAAATTGGTAGGTCTCCTCAGAATCATGAGATTTTCATAATTGTCGGAAAAACTAATTTGATGTTGAAAACAATACAGAAATTCAGAGATAATTATCTTCTATGTAATGGATTTTTGAATGCCTTCTATAAAATTTTCTTTTTTATGAGATATTCAACATGTCAGTAATCAAATAGAACATCACTGTAAACTAAAAAGCTTTAGTTATTGATGGGATTGGATTAAATATATATGATTTTGATTAATACTTAGTTTTTAAATCAAGTGTAAAGTAATATGAGCAGAAAAACCAATGGTTCTAGCTTTAATCTTTAAATACAGATGTGCTTAGGAAAACTGTATTATTCTAATGCATTTTTCACTTGGGGCTAAAATTATGTTTAATCTTTAACATTCATTATTTTGTAAATCATTTTTAAAACAGATTAAAAATGTAAAATGAAAAGTGCAGAATTTGAGATTTATATTAAACAATGAGAACCTGACCATAGAGTAAGAACATATTTCTCTCTATGCTTTAAAAATTATTTTGATGATACTGTTGCCTTTTATTAATAGAATTTTAGTTTTTATATGTAAGCAGTATTTGCAGTGGAGAGAATAGGTAAGAATTAATTACTTTAAATTAAGATACTTTTGCCCGGCACTGAAAAAGTCATTACTACTACAAGTACTCAAATAATCTTCCTCTTTTTAAAAAATAATTTTGCATTAAAAGAGTTGAGGAAACCATGTGAATCTCAAGGATGTTAATTACTCTTACTCTTATTAACCTTTGAGGGTCGTGTTTCCACTTACAGTAATTCACCAAAGTTCATCAGGAATCAATGGAATATTTCATAGGAATCGAGGTCCCCTAATACTCTATTTCAACAAGTGTTCCTCCGAGGAAAAAACTTTGGGCGAGTTAATGTGGGAGGGTGAGATGTGAATTATTTGCAGTGTATTTTCTAGAGTGAAAAAACAAGAGTAACCATTGTCAAAGTGATTAATGGGCGGTGTTAACCTATCCTCCTGTTTGCTTTTAAGGTCCTGGTGGGGTTTATAAGCAACTTGATCCAAAGGAGAGTGTTTTTAACTGTAGTTCCCTCTCACTTCTAAGGGCTGAAGTTGCATTAGGCTGCTTCACACTGATTCCAGACCTCTTTGCTGAGCCTGCTCAGTTGTGTTTAGCAAAAGCCCTGGCTAGATCAGGCTTGGAGACTTGGACCAGGGACTGCTGGGAGAATACAAAGCTAAGTATAGGGGAGGGAAAGAGACAATTGGCTATGTGTCCAGGAGAAAGTGTTACCTTGCTTTCCCTTATTTAACCTTGTGATATGCAACAGATTACTTCTTGTAATTTAATTACTGCTCCTTTGACAGGTTGAATTATATAATAGAAAGATAATTAAGCCATAGTCAGGACACTTGTGTTTTGTCCCTGGTTTGCCTGTTTCCTCATGTAGAATACTTTGATCACTACTAGTCTTAATATTAATTCTTTTATAACCCTGGACCAAATATTTTCACATGAATTACCTCATTTAATCTTCCAGTCACCCTGTCAAATAGGCTGCATTACTCCCTTGTTGTCCTTTTCCCTGACTTTCCTCACTCTAATAGTGAATTTGAAGTGGCTAACAGCCATAAGAAAATAAATAAGGAAAAATAAAAACAGTAAAATAGGATGAATCTTGTGGCTGATCAGAATACAAACTGCATTCCATGAAATCCTGTATAGTTAGAGATGTGCATGGGTTTGACTCTGAGCTTCCTAGCAAGCAAAGCAAATAATCGAAACATAATCAGCTATAGAATACACAGTGCCCAGAAGATAAAACCATACTGGTTATTCAAGGGAAATGCAATTTTTTCTATTTCCGAGTCTTGAGAGAAATTTCTCCCATAATTCCTCATGGAGACACGTTGTGGAATGGTGAACTACATTCTCACAGTAGTCCTATAATTAATACATTATGAAATTTTAATTATTACTTTTTAAAATGCCCCTTAGCACAGTTGAAGAAACTGAAGCTCACTGAGAGTTAGCAACTTACTCAAGATCGTACAGATGGCAAAAGTAGAACTTGAATCTGAATTAATTTGCTTCCAAATTTAGTGTTCTTTTTACTCTATCATACTGCCTAAATAAAATATGAATTGAAATTTAAATTGAGGAACATTAAGGTGTCCTCTGTATCTAAAATTCAGAGAGTTGTTGCATGGATTCCTATTTTTAAAACTCCTGAACAGCCTCTGAAAGCTCTATGGGTCAAGGCAAAAAAAAAGTAGGACAAATTTGTGAGAAATGTATTTTTGGTAATTTTCATTAAATGGGAGCAAGACAGATTGGAGAACAGGGTACTTAATTATGCAAGGGGAAATGTGAGAAAAATGGTTGGTATGGTTATCTCTGTTTTTTATCTCTGTTTTACCAATGGGGAGTTTGGTTTGGTAGAAATTCAATATTGAGGCAATTACTTCACTTCTTTTTGTAAAGAGAGCTCCTAAAAG
Organism: Eubalaena glacialis; assembly: GCF_028564815.1. Lineage (NCBI taxonomy): Eukaryota > Metazoa > Chordata > Mammalia > Artiodactyla > Balaenidae > Eubalaena > Eubalaena glacialis. Next base: position 121,437,787 of record NC_083718.1, read on the forward strand.
ACCAACATTTAAAAGCACGGATTTAGGCTTTGGCTGCCAACAGCCTTCTATTTGGAACTGACACGTTAAAGGAAGTTCTTTTCTATGCAGTGGAGGATGGTATACTTAAAAAGATGCCAATTGATTTCTAAAACCTCAATTCAAACAAAAATATGATTAAATAGCTTAGCTGAAAAAAAAAGTGACAGTTTAATACCCTACATTGTATTTTTCTTTGAAGTTCAACTTTGTCAGCTCTCCAAGCTTTGAATTTCATAATAAGAGAGATTTATATATGACCGACCTTACAGATTTGACTTTGAGAATCTAAAGAAAGAATGGATCTTTTCCACCATTGTTATGTACCCTGAATGTTCCCAGCCTCACCAGCTCATGTGTACATTAATACCCACATTTTAGTAGCTCATTATACTCCCTCCATCCGTAACTGCCACCAGTTCCATTTCTCTCCTCAGGGGTTTCCCAGTTATTTCTGAGAGGCCCAGGGCAATGACTTCCATGCACTCAGAAATGGGGCTGCCCCTGAGCTGCGGTTCTGGCCTTGTCCCTGTTTTCTGCTTGTGAGCCACTGAAAGAACTCTCCTAGGCTGTGTCTCTACGGTCCTTGCCCTCCCCACGAGCTCTAGATGACACAGAAGCTCTTGGGCCCTCAGGACGCCAACACTGCATGGTGGTCTGCGGCAGAGAGCGGAACAGCCCTTTCCCCAAATTCTTGTACTGTACGTTGTCACCTAGGCCTTCAGAACAGCCCCGCGTTTTATCAAGCTTCTCATGGATAAAACCAGCTTCACCTCAACAGTCCCTTCCCCGACCTCACCCGTCTCCAGTCACTGTCTTCTTCTATTATGCCTGTGTTCCAGGCATTAGTGCATAACAAGCCCGTTCTTTCTCCTCAGCCAGAAAGAAATCAAGAGTCCCTAGGACTTGAGACCAGCAGGTGTCTGGTCATCAGTTTCATACTTGAGCCAAGTACATTCAGACAATTAATCCCTTTTTACCGTATCTCCCCATATATAGGGCAGTAAAAAGAAAATGTTTAAAAATAAACATCGAAGTGCTGCTAATCTGTTACACCATTCTATTAAGACTCCAAATTCTGTTGGAACCTAAATTTATCCTAAGTATTTGCTGATCTTTATTCTAAATTTGAACCTCATTGGAAGAAAAATGTCAATATGTTAATTGTGTAATTGTGATATCAATGTGTTGATTGTGAAATCTAAAAAACCAGATTTTCTCTGAGCATAAATTTTTCCCATAGGATTAGAGGGTTGGGAGCAGATAGGAGGACCAGAGTTTCCAAATCTCTACTGTAATTCTGCTTCATTATTTTGTGTCCTGTGTCAACATAGCTGACTTGGTTTTAACTGCTAAAAATAATTTGAACTAGGGAGGTGGAAAATATAGGATAGGTCTAATGATCAGGGGCTGTTTTTATCTTTTCCCTTTTGTACCTAACCCAAGGTCATGAAAAAGCCATAAAAGTACATTTTCCTGAGTAGAGGTGTTGTCAGCTGTGTGTGTATTTTCACTATGCTGTGAATAATCACTAAACTCTTTAATAGTGTTGTGTACCTGTTAAATCTCAGAAAATTGAAACTAAGGATTTGGGGTGCCACTTAAAAACAGTTCTCTGTTGCTATTGAGTATAATTTGGCATTAAATTGTTGTAGCTAAAAATAAGGTTATGCTATAACTAGTGGAAATTTTACAAGTGAAATACTGTGAGCTAAAATGGATATATATCAAAAAAGATTTTCATAATGAATGTATTTCAGAAGTATTTTAATTTTGGTTTAACTTAACTGCTTACTTGCAGTTCGTTTAGTAATAGATGAAATGGGATTTATGAAAACGCCAGATGAGGATGAAACAAGTAACCTTATATGGTGTGATTCAGCTGTTCAGCAGGAGAAGATTGCAGAGCTGCAAAATTACCAGGTGGGAAATTAATCATGACCAATTTTTGGTCAGTAGGAAAGTTATATGAATTCCATTATAATTTTCTTTAGATAGGGCTCTTAATATGTTGACGTATTAAATTTCAGTTCTAATTTACCTGAATAGCCTGTTTTGTTGCTGTCCAGTTGTACTGACTCTTTGCCTGAAGACTGCATCCTCTCAAATTTAACTTTTAACCTCTTTCCATCTTTAAGGAAGAATTGATAGAGGAAAACTCTTCCTAGGCTGGTGCGTTGCATTATGCTTAAAGATGAACCATGTGCAGTAGATTGCATAAAGAGATCTGAACACGGATATCCCTTGTAATGTCAGCTATGTGTAATTTGGCTTCATTATTTTATTTCTGGAATGTAATACAAACATATTAAAAAATAAAAAAGCCAAATACATGGAATTTTAGACAATTGAGATTTTGAATAGTTCTTCCTGTTAGTGTAGAGGGTTATACAAAATTGACTGTAGGCAACAAATTAGTCCATTTTCATCAGTTTTTTTTTTTTTTCTAAAAAAAATTAAACTCAAAGAATGAATGTAACTGTATTATAGTATAAATGGATATATTCATTAAGTTAATGAAAATATTAATGTTGACCTTTTTATTTTCCAGAGGATCAACCATTTTCCAGGAATGGGGGAGATCTGTAGGAAGGATTTCCTAGCGAGAAATATGACCAAGTAATCTTCATTTTCTTGTAATAGAGAAGACCTGTTCAAAAATTACATTTTGAATGTCATAGTGCTATCTTTCACAAATTTATATTGATTTGAAATGATATTTTGTTGGAAGAGAGAGAATTTTAGAGCTAGAAGTGTTTTAAAATTTTCCTGGTTCTATTCTTTGACTTTGCAGAGGAGGAAATTGAGGGTCAGAGACATGAATATCTTGCAAAAAGTCAAATAGCTAACAGCAGAGCTGGAGTAGAAACCTGGTCTCCAGAATTTCAGGGTTCTTTTCACTGCAACTTGCTGTCTCTCTAGCAGCATAAGTTTTTCTTTTAAATGTAAAAAGTTTTCTGTACATGGCATTCAATATATACTTAATTATTTTCAGTTAAACCTTGCAGGAACTAATTTGTTGCATTATATCCTTCCTGTGGGTATGTGTGTGTTCAGAATACTGGTTATTGAGCATCTAACATGTGCCAGGCACTGTAATAGGTGCCTGTGTGCACACATATATGCATACACGCATGTATATGTTCCTACCCGGGGATACATGCATGCATATTTATCTCAGAGACCATTATTTAGAGTAATAATCTGCTTTCATGGGAAAAACTGTTAACAGGTAAAGTGTTGTACTGAATATACTGCAGAATTTTTGTGCAGCTTATATTTCTGTTGATTAGATTCTTTTTTATTTTAAGAAAGTTGATAAACTATATGCTTGGATTTTTTTCTAAATATAACAAAGAATGGTATCATTCATAAACACCTCATGGTTAGTTTTAAAATGTATTGTTCTATTAAAGCTTTAACTTGATCTAATTTCACATTATTGTTAAAATATAATAAATACATGTAAAGGTGTTGGAAATAAAAACAAGTACATTAGCACTGTTATTGTGCTTCCTTTAGATGTGTGTGTGTGTGTGTGTGTGTGTGTTTCAAAGCAATCAATGTTAGCCTATTTTGTACTGAGATTATTTACCTGGTTGGCTTATTTTGGATTTGACAGATGGAGTTGGTGATTATTTTCCTTCTCATAGTGGAAACATAACTTTTTTTATAGGGTTCTCTTGAAAGAGCACTTGAAATATGATAACTGTATGACCTTCCAGTTGTGGAAGCCAGGTGGCTTATGTATTCCACACCCTAGTCTTAGAGTATAGGCCCTGCTTCTGTGCATATTATATACTATGGTCCCATTTTAGTTTTAACTAATCTCGTTTGGAAACAGTAACTACTCATCTATAAAATACTTGCATACATTTATAAAGAAGACTTTTTGAAACAATCAGATTTTCTTTAATAGGTAATATTTTAAAATATTTCTAAGAATTTAAAAATTGTTATGGGAATCAATATGTACCAAATAATTAGCATTTGGATTACTCAAAAGCCAACATTTTATACCTAGTATTGTATCAATATCCCTAAGTTATGTACCAAATAGGGAGCCTGATTTATAGCAAATACAAAAATGTCAGGCCATACATTGTAGCCATAAAACTACATGTATAGGTAGATGTAGTTGATATAAACAAAACCTGACTCAGAGGCTTCAATGGTTTTCTCACAAAAGTAGTAAAACTCCACAAAACACCGGGGTAAAAGGCAATCTAAAATTTTTCCCTATGGATGACCCAGCAAACTCCAAATCATCTTTTAAGAAGCAATATGAATGGCACCTGGCTGTGAACCATACTAACCAACCCCATCCCGGAGGCAGAGTTAATGACGCCTTCCACATGTTACCTTGCCTTATACAGCTTTATTGCACCTATCACACTGTATTTAATTAATAGCTTATATGTAAATCCCTTAGAACAGAGACCATGTTAATCCTCAGTGCCCAACACATAGTATATACTCAAATGTTTGATCTATTAATATGTAAATTAGTACATGGGGCAGAAATTCTAGTCTATTTTTTCCACTAATGTATCCCTAGTATCTAGAATAGTGCCTAACATATAGTAGGTGATTAATAGGCATTTAAAAAAATTAATGAATGGATCAATAAATGAAGAAATGGAGGGAATTTAAATCCTTGTAGTAAATGTCAGTAGCACAGAGAAAGAAAGTTTAGATAAGTTTGAATAGAAATTACTTTTCATATTATCTCTAACTTACAGAATGATCAAGTCCCGGCCTCTGGATTATACCTTTGTTCCTCGAACATGGATCTTCCCTGCTGAATATACACAATTTCAGAATTATATGAAAGAATTAAAGAAAAAAAGAAAGCAGAAGACTTTTATCGTAAAACCAGCTAATGGTGCAATGGGTCATGGGTAGGTATTTTTCATATGGAATACATAAAAATTTTAAAAAATTGGGGGAAAGAATAAGTGTGACCATTTGCTCATGGTTGAGTACTAATATGAAAAAAATAATAAAATAGCTTTCTAACTTTTGCTTTTTTGGAACTAAATATTTAATGAGCCCTTTTACCCTGTCCTGGAGACTTCAATAATTCAATCTAAAAATTTAATCAGCAGGTTGTGAGACTTTGATAGGAGACTACAAAATAGAGAAAAGTAAATATTTTCTAATTTTTTTCTTAAACATAAAATTTGCATTCATCATAATTTTAGAGTAAGCTTGGAGAGGAAAATCAGTTGATACAGTAGAGCTAAATTGAGTTGGTGAATGAAATGGAAAGGGCGTTACTGTTTTCATCTTTAAAAAAAATTTTAAGCACAAAATATCTATTTTCTTTGCTTTACAAATAATTTTTTTCTTTATGTAGCCATGGTAATTGGATTGAAGATGAGTAGAACACATTTTAAGCTAAAGTGCTGAGAACTAGACCTGTTAGCTGGGGATAGATTATACAACTTAATATTCCTGTTTACTTTTGCTTTCTTATGCTAGTTTTCTGCTGTTTACTTTTTCAAAGAAAATGTGGCTGAGGCTACTTTTAATAAAAACACAAGTAATTTTTATCTTTGATTTAGAGTGCTGTGGGGAAAAAAGATATTTGGAAATATAGCTGCCAGGTAAATTACTGTTCAACACATTTCCTTTTAACTTTTAATCATAATTTAATAATTTAATCAGACATTATTTTAAACTGTGGTTTAGTAATTTAAAAGACAAACAACATGTAGTGTTAGTGGAAATTGTATATTAATTGTTTAATGTAAATTTGGTTCACTATATGTTAGTATCAAGGTAAACATTTTGGGGGGGATAATTGAAGTTCACATTTTCTCAATTTTAATGTTAAAAATTATGTTAAAAATTCATTTTTATATATATTTAATGTTAGTGTAAATAGTTAATCATATGAATTGACTACAGTAATAAAATAGCTGAAAATTATACTATACATACTGTGCTGCCAGGGTTTATCTCATGCAATGCAGAAGTACATAGGTGAAGTACACCTCTCTCATCTGTAGAATCTATCTATTTCCTTGCTGGTTTTCTGTTTAATTGTCCTGTTCATTATTGAGAGTGGGGGGCATTGAACACTTCAACTGCTATTGTTGAACTGTCTATCTGTGCCTTCAATTCTATCAGTTTTTGCTTCATATATTTTGGAGCTCTGTTATGAGGTGCATATGTTTATAATTATTATATCTTCTTGATGCATTGACTTTTAAAAATTATTATATTACTGTTCTTCTTTGTCTGTTGCAGTACTTTTTGTCTTAAAGTCTATTTTGTCTGATACTAGTATAGCCACTTCAGTTCTCTCTTGGTTACTGTTTGCATGGAATATCCTTTCCATTTGTTCACTTTCAGCCTATTTAAGTCTGAATATAAAGTGTGGCTCTTGTTGACAGCATGTAGTTGGGCCATATTTTTTATACATTCTGCCAAATCTTGTCTTTCAACTGGAGAGTTAATCCATTCTTATTTATTATGTAATTATTGATAAGGAAAGATTTACTTTTGGCATTTTGCTATTTGTTTTCTTCATGTCTTATATAGTTTTCATACCTCAATTTCTCCATTTCTGCCCTCTTGTGTATTACATGGGTATTTTCTAGTGTACCATTTTAATTTCATTGTCATTTATTTTACTATATATTTTTTGAGTTATTTTTTAAGTGGTTGCTTTGGGGTTACAATTAGCATCTCAATTTATAACAACCTAGTTTGGATTAATATAATTACTTTTAACAGTAAAAATAACAACAACAACAACAAAACTTTGCTTCTATTTGCCTCTGCCCCCTTTATGATGTTTTGTCACAAATTACACCTGTATATATTGTGTGCCCATCAAAATAGATTTATAATATTTGTTTTATGCAGTTGGGTTTTAAATAATACAGGAAAAATAAGCAGTTACAAACCTAAACTACACTAGTAGTGACTTTTATTTTTACCTATGTAGTAATCTTTAGAGGTGTTCTTTATTTCTGTGTGTAGATTTGAATTACTGCCTAGTGTCCCTTTGCTTCAGCCGGAAGGATTGTCTTTAGCATTTCTTATAGGCCAGGTATAATAGCAACAAACTCTCTCAGTTTTTGTTTATCTGGTAATGTCTTAATTTCTCTTTCAATTTTGAATATTTTGTCAGATATAGATTTCTTGGTTAACAGTTTTTTTTTTTTCTTTTTCTATCAGCACTTTGAATATGTCATCTTACTGTCTTCTGCCCTCCATTGTTTCTGATGAGAAATTAGCTCTTTATCTTAATGAGGATCCCTTGGGAGGGATGAGTGGCCTGTCTTGCTACTTTTTTCTCTCTTTCTCTAGCCTTTTGACAGTTTGATTCGAACATGTCTTAGTGTGGCTCTCTTTGAGTTTATCTTACTTGAAGTTTATTAGGCTTCTTGATTTGTAGGTTAATATTTTTCATCAGATTGGGAGATTCTCAGCCATTAATTCTTCAAAGAGTCTTTTTGCCCCTTTCTCTTTTCTCCTTTTGAGACACCCATTATGAGTGTGTTGATATTATTGATGTTGTCTTGCAGGGCTCTTAAGCTCTGTTCATTTTTCTTCATTCTTTTTCCTTTCTGTTCCTCAGACTAATCTCAATTGATTTATCTTCAAGTTTGCTGATTCTTTCCTTGCCTTCCCAAATCTTCTGTTTAGCCCCTCTAATGTATTTTTGTTTCAGTTATTGTACTTTTCAACTTCAGAATTTTTGTTTGGTTCCCCCCACCTACCCCACCACCTTTAAAAGTAATTTCTATCTCTACTGATATTCTGCATTGGTGAGATATTATTCCCATGGTTTCCTTCAGTTCTTTGTACATGATTTCCTTTAGCTCTTTGAACAAATTTAAAATAGTTGATTTAAATAATTTATTGTCTAGTAAGCCAAATGTCTGGGTTTCCTCAGGTATAGTTTCTATTAATTGAGAATTTTTTTTGTGTATGGGTCATACTTTTTTTTTTTGAATGACTCATGATACTTTGTTGAAAATTGGACATTTTGTGTATTGTAATGTAGCAACTCTGACAATTAGATTCTCTCTCCTCTACAGGGTTTTTTGTTACCGTTGATGTTTATTTGTTTAGTGACCTTTCTGAAATAATTTTGTAAAGTTTGTATTTTTTATTGTGTGTGACCTCTGAAGTTCCTGTTCTGTTAGGTCAGTGGTCAGTGTAATTGTCCAATCCGTTAGTAATTGAATAGAGATTTCCTTAAACACTGGGAACCAAATATCTATATCTATACCTATATCCATATACACACACATACATATATATATGTGTGTGTGTATATAGATATAGGTATAGATATATATTTATCCCCCAATCCTTGCAGATGGTGTATGTGTGTGTGTGCGTGTGTGTGTGTGTTGGAGCATGCCCTCAACACTTAGCTAGGTAGTTTATAACTCTGCCTTAGCCTTCACTTCCTACTTGTACAGAGCTTGATGGTTAGCTGGAGGTAAGAGTTTAGGGCCATCTCAGGTCTTTCCTGAGCATGCACTTAGCCCTGGGCATTGATATGGCCTTCTAGAATCCCAGAAATATGTGAGAGATTTTCAAAGCCCTTATTCCCTGAAGATTGTCATTCCTGTCTTTTTCCCCAATCTTTGCCGTTAGTCTGTTGTTTTTCCCAACTGCTATTTGTTGCCCCGGGCAGCAGGGACTACTACATTTGTCTTTAAATGTTTTCAACATTTGTCTCTTCCCACCCCCCGCAACCCCCCCAAGTAGCTGCCTCAGCACTGGGAGAGTTCGCAGTTAGGCAAGATAAAAGAAAACCTTTGAGATTGTCCAGGGGACCACAGAACTGATTTAAACAAACAAACAAACAAAACAACCACAAGAATAGGTCTGTTCTGCTGCCTCTAGAACCAGTATCTGTACTGGGAACACGGGTTACTGCTCAAGGCCACTGCTGAGCTGGGGGTTGGGGGTGGTACCAGAGTAAGTTAAAATGCTAGGAATCTCTTTTACACAGATTCCGCTGTTTTTTTTTTTTTGTTTGTTTGTTTTTATCACATGTTCCTTGGTTAGTATCCATGGTTCTAAAAAAGTTGCTTCTGACAGTACTTTTATGCCGTATTTTTTGTGTGTGTGTGTGATGGGACCACTTTCCTCTTGAGTATTACTTATAACTTTGTTAAAATCCTGACTCCATAACAAATTATTCTTTTAATCTTTTCTTTAAATTTAGGATTTCTTTGATAAGAAATGGTGACAAACTTCCATCTCAGGATCATTTGATTGTTCAAGAATACATTGAAAAGCCTTTCCTAATGGAAGGTTACAAGTTTGATTTACGAATTTATATTCTGGTAACATCGTGTGATCCACTAAAAATATTTCTCTACCATGATGGACTTGTGCGAATGGGAACAGAGAAGTACATTCCACCTAATGAGACCAATTTGGTAAGTGATACCAGACACTATGATTTTATTAATTTATTCAACATCTATTTTTTAAAACACCCATTGTGTATAAATGTTAAATGAACAAAGTTCCTCCTCTCAGGCTTTTATAGTCTAGAAGAATTATATACGTAAATAAGACTGCCTCTAATTTAAGACAGCTTTGTGGAAATTAGAAAAAAAAGTGCCTGCTGCTCCAGGTAGGCTAATTAGGAAAACACACCCCATCTGGGTGCTGTGAGCATGAGGATGGATTTCGAAGTATATATGTGTGTGTAGTGGTCCTGGATAGAAATGATTGATACAGAAATACAAATTAAAATAATATGCCATTGAGAAATACAGATAAAGTGTTATAGAATTGAGTGTAGGAATAGGTTTTGTTCAGCTTCTCATGGGAGAGGTGGTATTTGAGCAGGCTTTGTATGAAAGGTATGGTTTAAACATGTAGAATGTGGTAGAAAGTACATGAAACAGAGAAAGCAAAAGTTATCAGAAAGTAGAGTTATTATTTTTTGTTGGAACAAAAGAGAAGATTTTAAATTTATGTTGATCAATTGTGAAGTAGAGACATAAATTGGCAGTTTCATGGTACGTTTTTAATTCTTTTAAGTGGAGATTTTTGTTAGTGTTTTTCCATTAAGATTATCTTTGTGTAGCTACAACATATTGATGAAAGTCATAACTGTGTAGTTTATGAAGGTCAAACTGTAATTTATTATCATAATTTATCATGAAAGTCATAAATATAATTTATAGTTTATGAGAGACAAACTGTAGTTTATTATCCATACTTAAAAGTTTAGTTAACCTCTACCTCTATTTTTGGATCTACTAATTACAGTAAAAATTACACCTAATTAAGGATTGTTTCCCATTTTTGTCAAAGGCCTGGTTATTGTTCTTCTATAATATTATGCACATAAATGACTACATTGAGTGGTCATTTTCCAAAATTAAATGACTAATCATAAATGTTGCTACGTTCAATTAACTAAGAAATGTTGTAAACCTGGCTAAGGAAGAATAAGGGAACTGTCAAAGTTTTTACAGGAAAGGAAGATAAAAGAAAGAATCATCTCTTCAAAGGTCATAAGGTGTGGATACATCCAATCTTCAAGAAATGTTTGAACTCTACTGCTTTCTAGACATTGTGTTGGTTTTGGAAAAACGGTGACCAAGACAGATACAGTACTTGATCTCACAAAAGCAACAATCTAGTGGGGAGGCAGAAAATAAATAAGCAATTATAATACCCAGTGGTAAGTGTAATGGTTTAAGAAACTGAGACTGTTATGGCAGTGCATAGCAGGAACATCTGAGTTGGAGATACAGTTAGAGAGGGAGTTTGTAAAGTGAAATCTGAAGAGTGAGGGGTTAGCTAAGTTAGAGGTGGGGTGGGATGGGTTAAGACTCCAGGTAGAAGAATGGTCCAGAGGTAGAAGGGAGAGTGATACGTCTGGAGAGAGCACACACGTTCAATATGGCTAAAGTACAGACTAAGAAAGGATGGGTGTTCTGACATCAGGATGGAGAGTCCCAGAGGCCAGATCTTGGTAGATCGTGGCTAGGATTTTGGAACTTAACCTAAGAAGAAGGGAAGCATTGAAAGATTTTAAACAAGGGAAAGAAGGAATGAGATTTTTGTCTTAAAAAGGTCACCTGGTCTATAGTGTGGGGAATGTGAGATGGGGCTGTAGATGGATGGGAGAGACTAGAGTAAGGGAGACAAGAAGCTGTATTCTAGTCTAACCACATGTGAGAGACAAGATGACTTAATTTGAAGTGATAGTAGGACAGGACTACGAATAAGAGCACAGATTTCAGATATATTTATGATACCATGGGTAACACTGATATACCGACAGGTTGATTTGTAGAATAAGGGAAAGAGAGAGAGAAATTAAGGATAAAACTCAAAAGAGTTTTGGCACAGCAGTTGGGTGGATGGTGACATTCTCTGTGATAGGGAGTATAGGAGCTTTTAAAGTTTTGCAGAAAGCTGATGTGTTTGATTTGAGATGCCTGTGTGACTTCCAAATGGATCTATACTATTGGCATTTGGATATACAGTATAGGTCTGAAGCTTAGATGAGAGAACTGATCTACAGGCGTAATTTGGGGCTTGTCAGTTTATAGATTATAATTAAAATAGTTGGAGTGGGTAAGACTGGATTATATATATGTAAGGCAGATAGTCATGTTTTGAGAGGAAAGAGTAAGGGAAGAGATAGGAAAGGGTAAGACTTGAAAGCTCATTTAGGTGATAAAGTGATTTATTCTAATTTCTTAAGTTGGATGTATGTGATTTGCTTAAGTACACTGGGTTAGGAAATCATATTGAAAGATTGGGAGTCAGGAAACGTGGCCTCTAGGTTTCGCTTTGCCAAGTGCTCTTGAGTCACATAATCTCCTGGCTTTGGTTTTCACATGTATGAAAAATGATGTTCTCCTGTATAAACATCAGTGTTCCTCATATATCTCTAAAATTTCATGATTGAATTCCTACATGAAGATATGAAAAATTTTAAAAGTGAAGTGCAAAACTTTATCTAAAGTGAGATCACTCGTATGTAAAAGATAAGTTTAAGAAAAAAGGTGGAAAAAATAAACCAAAATGCTCCCATTTGTTGTTTTTGGACAGCAGACTGCTTCATATTTTTTTCCTTCGTATTTCCAATTTTTAAAATAGTGTGCATTTTGTCATGAGCTGTATATTGATAAGCTACATGTAAGGAAATCATAAGAGAGAATTTCAGAAATTGAAATATAATAAACATAAATTTTTTTGCCACGCCGTGTAGCAGTCAGTCAATCCTTGGAAGGTTCTGTATATTCCAATTCATTATTTTGAGCCTATACACTATAAAATAGGGTGGAGAATAGTTATATACTTTTCATGCGTTGCAGGTTGCATTTGATTCAGAGCTGCCATCACTTCTCCTTATGGCAAATGTCCAACTGACAATGAACTGTTTAGAAGGGGATTTTTGTCAAGGTAGATGTGAAATTGTGGAATTTCCAATGCTATATATAAAGATAATGTTTTAAGAAAAATGCAAAGTTCCATTTCTTATTCACTTTTCCACTAGGATATCTAGAGTTTTTATTACTGCTGTTAGTATTTATTTTAAGAAATTCCTGCCAAATGGAGAGCGCCTCAAAAAATTATTTTCCAAACAAAAATAATTTCTATTTTGGAAACTAAGAAATGTTATAGTTTGATTAATTTCCTTTTTTCTTTAAATCAAGCACGTAAAATTAGACAAGTATGAGGTTATGCTCTTTCTTTTAAATATCACTTAGTTTAAAGTGATAATTTTCATGAAGGTAGGGACTATGTCTGCCTTGTTAATCTTTGTGTCCACAGTGCACAGCACACATTCCTGCCAGTGGTGGGTGCTCCTTAAATATTGTTCAATGAACAAAAAAAATTCTTAATTACTGGTGGGCATATGGATTAATAAACAACATGTAGCTCATATGATCAGTTCTGCATATTTGCTTCAAAGATTTCAATACTGTAGACTTAAGTCACTGCAGTGAAAATAAAGTATGATATAAATATCATTGGTTATTAACAAATCAGAATAGTAATGATGTGCCCAAAGTATGTATTCATTGTGATGCAACATTGCTATCTAAAGTGGTTTCTGGGAGTAGGATCATGAGGGTGGGATTTACAGACCTCATGAATGTTTATGATAGATTGATAAGGAGCTATTAATGTATATTAATTGACAATTATGAGAAATTTTAAATTTTGTATTCTTTTTCAAGTTTAGTTGAGGATAACGTTGTCAACAAACGTAAGAATATAAAGAGACTAAGACCTAAGAACTCCAGTATGGAGCGCTGTAAATTTGCTGTTAATCATTTAGACATTTGTGCAGCATCTGTGGTGCTTCTGTCTGCTGACTCTGAGTGCACTCTGTCTTGTTAACAAGTCACAGTGATCTTCCAGTCAGGATGGGAGGGCAGAGGTTGAGGTTGGCATCCTGCCTCTAGGTTTCTGCTACTTACTTGAGCTTTCACTTTTAAATCTTTGTTTGAGAAGATATAGAATACTCTCTCTCAGAAAATTCCTTTCCCAAAACAAGTTAGGATGACAATTTTAGACAAACATTAAAAACAAACCAACTAAGAAAAACAAACTTCAAAGTTCAACATTTTTCTTGCTTAGCAATATGTAGTTTCACATTTTCATTTAATTACTCTATATATCCTTATTATTTTCATACTTTCTATGGTAGATATATTTTCAGTAATATACAAAGTAACTTTGTAGGTAACTACTTTCACAACCTTTTTTAGAAAAATGTGCCATTGCATTTTGAAAATTATCTTTATAATCATTAAATTATGAATATGTATATTTTAAACTTTAAGATTGTCTTTCCTCTTTGGATGCTTTCTTTTCTGTGAAACTTCATGGTTCTAGAGTCTCATAGGTGATAACAACTTTGGTTCTGACTTGTTACAGACCCAGTTATTCATGCATCTGACAAACTACTCTGTGAACAAGCACAATGAACATTTTGAAAGGGATGAAACTGAAAACAAAGGCAGCAAACGTTCCATCAAATGGTTTACAGAATTCCTACAAGCAAATCAACATGATGTTGCTAAGTTTTGGAGTGATATTTCAGTAAGATTATACCATTTTACAATTTTAACTGTCTTTCCTCATATTAATTGAAAGGATCATCAACCATTTTAAATAAAGAACGGATTACATTAGATTGGGCAGATAAAGTGTGCTTTTATGAAGAAAGTGAAATTTGTCATGGACCTTAATAGATAAGTAGTACTTTTACTGCTAGGCTCGGAAAGAGGGAATGCTAAGCGGAGGCAAAAGCGTGAGTAAAGGCATGGAGGTATGAAAATAGTTCAAAGTGGCCCAGGTTGGCACATATCGTATTTGTGGGAGATTCATGAGGACTTAATGGCTGGAAAGCTATGTGGAGCCAAGTTTTAGGTCTGAAAATCAAGGCTTCACTTGGTAGGCAGTAAGGATTCATTCAGTTTTTAAGGGAGGAGAGTAATAAGGCCAAAGACCATGCATTTGAAAGATAAATCTGACAATGGGTATAGGATGGGTTAGAGTGAAGACCAGAAGTAGGTAGAGGAGGACATTTGGGAGTAGTTTCAGGGAAAAGAATGGCCTGAATTGAACCACAATAAAAGAGGTGACAATGAAGTAGACCTTGAGATTAACTGAGTGTTCAGAATGGGGAGGGGGGAAGAAGTATTCAGATATTCTTCTGCAGTTTTGAGGAATAATTATAAGGAGAATGGGTGTGGCATTATTTGAAATAGAATAGGAAGGAATTTATTTTGAGATGTAGAGCTTAGTTTTGCAGATGAGAGAAAAGAGTTCTATTCACTTATTTGCTAGTTCATTTATTCATTTATTCAGTAAACATTTATTGAACCCATAATATAAGCCTGTCCCTGGCTGATAATTTGAGGATTTATAAGATACAGCTCCAAGCCTCAAAAAACTCAAGAGTTTGGTAGGGAACACTTGCACATAAATTGTTAATGAAATGCAATGTAGCAAGTACAAAAACAGAGGCATACATTGGATTCTGTGGGGTTGTAGAGGAAGACCACATATAGTAGCTTTGAGTGGATGGGCATAGCAGGACTTCCTGGAGGCATTGACACCTGAACTCAGTTTTTTAAAAGTCCATGAGGCTATGATGAATTCTACTTTCGATATGTTAAACTTGAAATGCTCTCTCAGGTAGAAAAGTTGAGCAGGCAGTTAAAAGTGTATGTATGAGGTGTAATGGATAATTAAAGCCATGGCAGTAGATGAAATTCCAAATGTTAAGGGTAAAGAGAGAAAAGGAAACACATATGAGAAGATGACCTAGGTGAAACAGACCCTTTTATTAATCCTAGCAGAAATATTAAAATGGTATTCATAGTTAAGAAGAGTATGTTGAAAATACTTAACATGATTAGGGCTATACAGTTTGACTTCTGGGACAAATAATATATATTTAAACAAAAATATCATGGAAAATGGACGTGAAAGTTCATTGTTGGTTGAACTTGGTTCTCTTGAGTAAATCAGAGAAAAACTCAGCATCATTATATTTATTCCTTTTCTTAGTGTTTTGTTGGTTTAAATCTTTTTTAAAATCTTATTTTCTGTGTCACAGAATGTAAACCTGAAGACTTTAGGTATCAGACAAGTAAAAAGGAGTTAAGTAGTCTGTATAGAAGAAAATAGGGCAGGCTGAAAATGGTGGTAATTTGAGGAGCATAAGAGGTCTAAAGGGGATAGATACCACTCAGCACCAGCCTATTGATGCCATTTGGTATTTTGGGCCCAGTGTGCCTCATTCTCTAATTTGTCAATAGATGCGCTAAGTCTCCTGATTTATAAATGTTAGCAACAAATTCAAAATTTTAAAAAATTTAGGGGTTCCATCAAATTTTAAAGTTTGTCATTTGGATTTGGTCAGATTCTCACGAACTTGTTAACTTTCTATTATATCTTCCTGAGAGACTAAATATTGATACATCCAAACAAGAAATTTGATTCCAACAATGCCATTTATTTATCTATTTACTTTATCAAGGCCAGTTTTTTGGAAATTCCAAAAAATATTCTAATAATGATAGTTTACTATCATGTGGGTCAGAAACATCAAAGTGGTAAAATTTGCAATTTTGATACAATAGCTCAATGATGGAAGATCTACTGGGGATGATTTAATGAATGGGTCGTTTGGTGACTAGCTCAGTGAGACCAAGAAAGTTTTAGATGCCCTCTGGTGTTCTTTTTCTTTACCAGATTCTTCACTTCTTATGAGTTTGATTGTTCAGGGAAGTCTTTGTGAAAAGGTGGAACCTGTTGGGTTGCCTTGGTGAGGAATGTATGGGGAGAATCAGTCAGAGAGAAAAATGGATATCATTAGCTTTACAGACATTAGTTTTAAGTGGTACTTTCCCCACATAATTGAATTAGGACAAGGTATACAACTAAGACTAATACTAATAAGAGTATGGAAATTAACTCCTCAGTTAGAGCTTAAAATATAATTTTCAGATATGACCTGAACATAGCAATTGCGGGCCTATTAAGCTCTGATACATTGCATGATCTTTTCTATAAATGGGTAAATTTTGCATCATTCTTGCCTACATTAGTTAAAATGTATATTAATAATCTATAAGTAACCAATTAATAAATAATTAATAACATTAACTTTTCCAAGTACCTTCTTACAATTATCTTGTCAGACTATTTGCACTTATGTAATTCTTTAAAAATTTGCCTTCCTTGTTAAGAATTGCATGTACTTACAGATGTCTGTTGAAGGTGAATCAATGGGATAGTATAAAAAGAGAATAAGAGGAGACGAAGAAGGCAATTGTGCAATAAATTTTTATCTTAATAGTTTACAAATTTCATGACTTTAACTTAGAACTTTTTTTGGTGACTACTTTATTGATGGTAATTTCTCTAAAAAGTAGCTGTCTGCATATGAAAACTAACATTCAGCAATACCTTCTATGAAGAACAGATATATGTGCTTTTGTGCTGGTCAAGAATAAATAAGAAATCAATAGAAAAGCAGGTCATGGGGGTTAAAAATGACTCTAATCACTCATAAAATCATCCTTAATGAATGCTTTTTATATACTTTAGGTACAAATCTACAAAATCATCTTTCAAAGCAATGTTGGAAATTCTCAAAAGCATTAGTGGAATTTGATTTGATTAGTGGAATTTGTGTTTCGTTGTATCATTCCTGATTTCACATATACCTGCAATCTTGCCTCTGCATTCCTAAAAGTGTGCTGTTTTTTATGTAGAAAAAACACAGATTTGTAATCCAGAGTCTAAATATTCATTCCCCCTCACCCTGCCCCCCCATCCCCCCACCTATCTTGTTTCACATAGACACTTACTAGTCAAGGTTTTAAGTTTTTTTTCCTACCCAGGTGATTTCAGTAATATCTCAAGATTTATATAACGTGGCCTTTTTTTTTTTATCCTCATATACTGTGGTGCTACCATGCATTTGTTATTTTGAATAGAATTTTCTAAGAACAGCCTCTTGTGGCATCTCTGATATCCCCAAATACGTTCTGGGTTGGGATTCTTGGTAACAGTGAGGTTAACGTCATCTTCCATTTCTTTCTTTCATATAATAAATACTGCTCCCACCAGGCCGCTGAATGTTTGTGTCTGACCAGATATATGAGGTGGAATTCCAGAAGAATAATAGAATAAATATAACGATAGTAGTTAAGTTGCTAACCCCTCTTGATGGTTTACTCTGTTCTAGGCGCTATGCTAAGAGTTTTACATGGAGTCTCATTTTGTCCTTCCATCAGTCTTTTGCAGCAGGTATTTTTGCTATTGCCAGTTTACATTTTAGAAAAATGAGACTCACAAAGTTTAAGCAACATGACTGAGGGTGCACATCTAACAAGTAGCAAAGCCTGGGATAAAGCCAGAAAGTCAATACTTTGGAGCCATTTTCTAAACTGCCATGCTATATTGCCTATACCTGTAGAATGGGAGTTAAAAAGACAGTATATTCTAAGCAAAAACCAGCGAGACAGCTTTTCCACAATCCATAGCTTGTTTTCAAACTTCGGTAAGCCAACTTTTTCTTTTATTAGCATTAGTAACTCACCCTAGTAGTATTATGTGTTCTCACAGAAAATGTTGACAGCTAGTTTGTTAATTGGCAGTACTCTGATTTCAGATAAACCTTATGAACAACAGAATCATCACTGCACAGAGAAACCCAACTCTCCTAGATTCTGTCCTCTTGGCCTTTCAGGCTTTGTCTAAGTGGAGGTTCTATAATGTTGTTTGTGAAATAGTTTACTCTCCTTGGAATTGTCTTCCCTCCCATCCCCTTGCCTTCTGTATGGTTTCTGAGAAGGCAGGCATGTGATCCTACCTTACTTATTTAACAAATACAAGCCACAGTCATAAAATTTTATTTGTTCACAGATGATCTTGAGCATTTACTAAATGCCAGGCACTATTGTTAAGCACTGGGAATGGGGTTGTAAATAATACAGACAAGGACTCTGTTTTAACAAAAAAAAGAAAAAGGTCAGCTGGTACTATGCTGTGTAGTGACACAGTAATGAATGATGTATGGGTGCCTACTTTTGATGTATGGGTGCCTTCCCTACTTCAGGGGTCAGGGAAGGACTCTCTGAGTATCAAGGGGCCAGACATGGGAATATTGGGGGAAGTGTGTTCCAGGAAGAGGGATCAGCTAGTGTGAGAGGCCTAGAGAAGGGGAGCATGGCTGGAGCACAGTGGGCAGGGGGAGAGTTGGGTGACATGAAGTCAGAGCAGTGGCAGGGGTTAGATGCCACAGAGCTTTGTGAACCTGGCCAGGATGCTAGTTTGTAAGTCCAGGCCTGATTTCCATGTATGTAAATGAGATACAAAGAAATAAGGCTTTTCATCTTTTTTTAAAAATCACAATCTTTACAGGAATTGGTGGTAAAGACTCTGATTGTAGCAGAACCTCATGTCCTGCATGCATATCGAATGTGCAGACCTGGTCAACCTCCAGGAAGTGAAAGTGTCTGCTTCGAAGTCCTGGGATTTGATATTTTGTTGGATAGAAAACTAAAGCCATGGCTTCTGGAGGTAAGGCGTTTCTTTAAGAAGAAAGAGAAGTGATCCCTATACTTTATTTTTTTTTTTTTGTATTTTATTTTATTTTTTTATACAGCAGGTTCTTATTAGTCATCAGTTTTATACACATCAGTGTATACATGTCAATCCCAATCTCCCAATTCATCACACCACCACCCCCACCCCACCGCGGCTTTCCCCCCTTGGTGTCCATATGTTTGTTCTCTACATCTGTGTCTCTATTTCTGCCCTGCAAACTGGTTCATCTGTACCATTTTTCTAGGTTCCACATATATGCGTTAATATACGATATTTGTTTTTCTCTTTCTGACTTACTTCACTCTGTATGACAGTCTGTAGATCCATCCACGTCTCAACAAGTGACCCAATTTCGTTCCTTTTTATGGCTGAGTAATATTCCATTGTATATATATACCACATCTTTTTTATCCATTCGTCTGTCGACGGGCATTTAGACTGCTTCCATGACCTGGCTATTGTAAATAGTGCTGCAGTGAACATTGGGGTGCATGTGTCTTTTTGAATTATGGTTTTCTCTGGGTATATGCCCAGTAGTGGGATTGCTGGATCATATGGTAATTCTATTTTTAGTTTTTTAAGGAACCTCCATACTGTTCTCCATAGTGGCCGTATCAATTTACATGCCCACCAACAGTGCAAGAGGGTTCCCTTTTCTCCACATCCTCTCCAGCATTTGTTGTTTGTAGATTTTCTGATGATGCCCATTCTAACTGGTGTGAGGTGATACCTCATTGTACTTTTGCAATTACATTTCTCTAATAATTAGTGATGTTGAGCAGCTTTTCTTGTGGCTCTTGGCCATCTGTATGTGTTCTTTGGAAAGATGTCTGTTTAGGTCTTCTGCCCATTTTTTGTTTGGGTTGTTTGTTTTCTTAATATTGAGCTGCATGAGCTGTTTATATATTTAGGAGATTCATCCTTTGTCCGTTTGCAAATATTTTCTTCCATTCTGAAGGTTGTCTTTTTGTCTTGTTTATGGTTTCCTTTGCTGTACAAAAGCTTTTAAGTTCCATGTCCCATTTGGTTATTTTTGGTTTTATTTCCATTTCTTTAGGAGGTGGGTCAAAAAGGATCTTGCTGTGATTTATGTCATAGAGTGTTCTGCCTATGTTTTCCTCTAATAGTTTTATAGTGTCCGGTCTTACATTTAGGTCTTTAATCCATTTTGAGTTTATTTTTGTGTATGGTGTTAGGGAGTGTTCTAATTTCATTCTTTTGCACGTAGCTGTCCAGTTTTCCCAGCACCACTTATTGAAGAGACTGTCTTTTCTCCATTGTATATCCTTGCCTCCTTTGTCATAGATTAGTTGACCATAGGTGCGTGGGTTTATCTCTGGGCTTTCTATCTTTTTCCATTGATCTATGTTTCTGTTTTTGTGCCAGTACCATACTGTCTTGATTACTATAGCTTTGTAGTATAGTCTGAAGTCAGGGAGTCTGATTCCTCCAGCTCCGTTTTCTTCCCTCAAGAATGCTTTGGCAATTCGGGGTCTTTTGTGTCTCCATACAAATATTAAGATTTTTTGTTCTAGTTCCATAAAAAATGCCATTGGTAATTTGATAGGGATTGCATTGAATCTGTAGATTGCTTTGGGTAGTATAGTCATTTTCACAATATTGATTCTTCCAATCCAAGAGCATGGTATATCTCTCCATCTGTTGGTATCATCTTTAATTTCTTTCATCAGTGTCTTATAGTTTTCTGCATACAGGTCTTTCATCTCCCTAGGTAGGTTTATTCCTAGGTATTTTATTCTTTTTGTTGCAGTGGTAAATGGGAGTGTTTCCTTAATTTCTCTTTCAGATTTTTCACCATTAGTGTATAGGAATGCAAGAGATTTCTGTGCATTAATTTTGTATCCTGCAACTTTACCGAATTCATTGATTAGCTCTAGTAGTTTTCTGGTGGCATCTTTAGGATTCTCTATGTATACTATCATGTCATCTGCAAACAGTGACAGTTTTACTTCTTCTTTTCCAATTTGTATTCCTTTTCTTTCTTTTTCTTCTCTGATTGCTGTAGCTAGGACTTCAAAAACTATGTTGAATAATAGTGGTGAGAGTGGACATCCTTGTCTTGTTGCTAATCTTAGAGGAAATGCTTTCAGTTTTTCACCATTGAGAATGATGTTTGCTGTGGGTTTGTCGTATATGGCCTTTATTTTGTTGAGGTAGGTTCCCTCTATGCCCACTTTCTGGAGAATTTTTATCATAAATGGGTGTTGATTTTGTCGAAAGCTTTTTCTGCATCTATTGAGATGATCATATGGTTTTTGTTCTTCAGTTTGTTAATATGGTGTATCACATTGATTGATTTGTGTATGTTGAAGAAACCTTGCATCCCTGGGATAAATCCTACTTGATCATGGTGTATGATCCTTTTAATGTGTTGTTGGATTCTGTTTGCTAGTATTTTGTTGAGGATTTTTGCATCTAAATTCATCAGTGATATTAGTCTGTAATTTTTTTTTTTTGTAGTATCTTTGTGTGGTTTTGGTATCAGTGTGATGGTGGCCTCATAGAATGAGTTTGGGAGTGTTCCTTCCTCTGCAACATTTTGGAAGAATTTGAGAAGGATAGGTGTTACCTCTTCTCTAAATATTTGATAGAATTCATCTGTGAAGCCATCTGGTCCTGGACTTTTATTTGTTGGAAGATTTTAAATCACAGTTTCAATTTCATTACTTGTGATTGGTCTGTTCATATTTTCTATTTCTTCTTCATTCAGTCTTGGAGGGTTATACCTTTCTAAGAATTTGTCCATTTCTTCCAGGTTGTCCATTTTATTGGCATAGAGTTGCTTGTAGTAGTCTCTTAGCATGCTTTGTATTTTTGTGGTGTCTGTTGTAACTTCTCCTTTTTAATTTCTAATTTTATTGATTTGAGTCCTCTCCCTCTTTTTCATGATGAGTCTGGCTAATGGTTTATCAATTTTGTTTATCTTCTCAAAGAACCAGCTTTTAGTTTTACTCATCTTTGCTACTGTTTTCTTTGTTTCTATTTCATTTATTTCTGCTCTGATCTTTATGATTTCTTTCCTTCTGCTAACTTTGTGTTTTGTTTGTTCTTCTTTCTCTAGTTCCTTTAGGTGTAAGGTTAGATTGTTTATTTGAATTTTTTCTTGTTTCTTGAGGTAGGCTTGTATAGTTTTAAACTTCCCTCTAGAACTGCTTTTGCAGTTCTAGGTTTTGGATCATCGTGTTTTCATTGTCATTTGTCTCTAGATATTTTTTGATGTCCTATTTGCTTTCTTCCATGATCTCTTGGTTATTTAGTAAAGTATTGTTTAGCGTCCATGTGTTTGTGTTTTTTACGTTTTTTTCCCTGTAATTCATTTCTAATCTCATAGTGTGGTGGTCAGAAAAGATGCTTGATATGATTTCAATTTTCTTAAATTTACTGAGGTTTGATTTGTGACCCAAGACGTGATCTATCCTGGAGAATGTTCCGTGTGCACTTGAGAAGAAAGTGTAATCTCCTGTTTTTAGATGGAATGTCCTATAAATATCAGTTAAATCTATCTGGTCTGTTGTGTCATTTAAAGCTTGTGTTTCCTTATTTATTTCCATTTTGGATTATCTGTCCATTGGTGTAAGTGAGGTGTTCCAGTCCCCCACTATTATTGTATTACTGTCTATTTCCTCTTTTATAGCTGTTAGCAGTTGCCTTATGTATCGAGGTGCTCCTATGTTGGTTGCATATATATTTATAATTCTTATATCTTCTTGGATTGATCCCCTGATCATTATATAGTGTCCTTCCTTGTCTCTTTTAACATTCTTTATTTTAAAGTTTATTTTATCTGATATGAGTATTGCTACTCCAGCTTTCTTTTGATTTCCATTTGCATGGAATATCTTTTTCCATCCCCTCACTTGCAGTCTGTATGTGTCCCTAGGTCTGAAGTGGGTTTCTTGTAGACAGCATATATATGGGTCTTGTTTTTGTAACCATTCAGTGAGCCTGTGTCTTTTGGTTGGAGCATTTAATCCAATCACGTTTATGGTAATTATCGATATGTATGTTTCTATGACCATTTTCTTAAATGTTTTGGGTTTGTTTTTGTAGGTCCTTTTCTTCTCTTGTGTTTCCCACTTAGAGGAGTTCCTTTAGCATTTGTTGTAGAGCTGGTTTGGTGGTGCTGAATTCTCTTAGCTTTTGCTTGTCTGTAAAGCTTTTGATTTCTCCATCGAATCTGAATGAGATCCTTGCCAGGTAGAGTAATCTTGGTTGTAGGTTCTTCCCTTTCATTACTTTAAGTATATCATGCCACTCCCTTCTGGCTTGAAGAGTTTGTGCTGAGAAATCAGCTGTTTACCTTAATGGTAGTTCTGTTGTATGTTATTTGTCGTTTTTCCCTTGCTGCTTTCAATAATTTTTCTTTGTCTTTAATTTTGGCCAATTTGATTACTATGTGTCTCGGTGTGTTTCTCCTTGGGTTTATCCTGTATGGGACTCTCTGTGCTTCCTGGACTTGGGTGGCTATTTCCTTTCCCATGTTAGGGAAGATTTTGACTATAATCTCTTCAAATATTTTCTCTGGTGCTTTCTCTCTCTCTTCTCCTTCTGGGACCCCTACAATGCGAATGTTGTTGCGTTTAATGTTGTCCCAGGGGTCTCTTAGGCTATCTTCATTTCTTTTCATTCTTTTTTCTTTATTCTGTTCCATGACAGTGAATTCCACCATTCTGTCTTCCAGGTCACTTATCCGTTCTTCTGCCTCAGTCATTCTGCTATTGATTCCTTCTAGCGTATTTTTCATTTCAGATATTGTATTGTTCATCTCTGTTTGTTTGTTCTTTAATTCTTCTAGGTGTTTGTGAAACATTTCTTGCATCTTCTCGATCTTTGCCTCCATTCTTTTTCTGAGGTCCTGGATCATCTTCACTATCATTATTCTGAATTCTTCTTCTGGAAGGTTGCCTATCTGCACTTAATTTAGTTGTTTTTCTGGGGTTTTATCTTGTTCCTTCATCTGGGACATAGCCCTATGCCTTTTCATCTTGTCTGTCTTTCTGTGATTGTGGTTTTTGTTCTGCAGGCTGCAGGATTGTCGTTCTTGCTTCTGCTGTCTGCCCTCTGGTGGATGAGGCTATCTAAGAGGCTTGTGCAATTTTCCTGATGGGAGGGACTGGTGGTGGGTAGAGCTGACTCTTGCTCTGGTGTGCAGAGCTCAGTAAAACTTTAATTTGCCTGACTGCTGATGCGTGGGGCTGGGTTCCCTACCTGTTGGTTGTTTGGCCTGAGGCAACCCAACACTGGAGACTACCTGGGCTCTTTGGTGGGGCTAATGGCAGACTCTGGGAGGGCTCACGCCAAGCAGTCCTTCCCGGAACTTCTGCTGCCAGTGTCCTTGTCCCCACAGTGAGCCACAGCCACCCTCTGCCTCTGCAGGAGACCCTCCAACACTGGCAGGTAGGTCTGGTTCAGTCTCCTATGGGGTCCCTGCTCCTTCCCCTGGGTCCCGATGCACACACTACTTTGTGTGTGCCCTCCAAGAGTGGAGTCTCTGTTTCCCCCAGTCCTGTTTAAGTCCTGCAATCAAATCCCACTAGCCTTCAAAGTCTGATTCTCTAGGAATTTCTCCTCCCATTGCCCGACCCCCAGGTTGGGCAGCCTGACGTGGGGCTCAGAACCTTCACTCCAGTGGGTGGACTTCTGTGGTATAATTGTTCTCCAGTCTGTGAGTCACCCACCAGCTGTTATGGGATTTGATTTTACTGTGATTGTGCCCCTCCTACCATCTCATTGTGGCTTCTCCTTTGTCTTTGGATGTGGGGTATCTTTTTTGGTGAGTTCCAGTGTCTTCCTGTTGATGAGTGCCCAGCAGCTAGTTGTGATTCTTGCGTTCTCACAAGAGGGAGTGAGAGCACATCCTTCTACTCTGCCGTCTTGGTTCAGGGCCCCTGTGATCCGTGTTCTTGTGTACTAAAACAAATGTTTTTTACATGTGTACTTGGCACAGTTGTTTCATTAACTGAGCAGAAAGAAGCCTGAATAGAGTATGTGGGAGGAAGAGAATGAGCATTCGGGGAATAGAACAGTTCCGAGAGTGGGTCAGTGTATTTGATCTTAACTTTTCCCAAATTAGCACTGGGTGAATTTCTAGGTTAGGCATTTTGCATATACGCATGGATCTGCTTTTACTGATTTTTTGTTTACTCTCTCCACTATTTTCTCAGCCTCACAGCTCTACCACTTCGTGACTTCTGGTTGTTGTCTTTCCTCTCTGTGGGTGCCTAGGCTGCAGGACTGTAGCTCCCTGGGTTCAGTGTGTCTCCCCTTCAAACTGTCCAAGAGGAGAGAGGCTCCAATTAGTTCATTAATCAGTAGTTAATACTTAATACCCCAGGTGACATGAATTCTCCTTTAAGGCCGTATTATGTGCCTGGGGCTCTCCTCATGTCTAGCTTGTCAACTGTGCCTTTGGGTTTGCTGCCAGACCCTGGTTTGGTCAGAGTCGTCATTATTTTTCTTCCATTATAAAAGATCATTTGGAAAATATAGAATAATATAAAGGAAAAATAAAAATGACGTCTAAGATTTTTGTACCTTTTCAGTCATGTTTGTATTTATATTGTATACAGAAGAAACCTTAGAAGTCACACAGTACCACATCCAGCAATTCCCCTAAGTTCCCTGATCATAGAGCATGTGGCTCTGATCATCGAGCTCCATGGTCATAGGTCACATGGCCACAGAATACTGTGTTTAGGAAACTTTGTCAAGAAAATAACACCTACCTAAACAGTGTTTACTAGATTAGTTACATTTTAAGGAAAATATTACTATAGAAGATATCATCAACAACTACCTGTCCTTTTAAGTTGGTTATCTCTTTTATTGTTAATGATTTAGAAGTTAGAAGTTACATCTGTAATATCAAGGTTTGCAAAAGCAAATTGAATGAGTGATAGGTGAGATCAAGACATTCAAAATATATATTTAGGAAAGAACACTTTTCCAGCTTGAGGGCTACTGGTTTCATTTGTGTGTGTGTTGAATCTACTATGAGCAAATAATGTGTATTATATTTCCAATCAAATACAGTTCTGTCAGGTATTCAAATTTTGCTTCTGCCTGTGTCCTAGACATATGATAAATGTGAAGAATTTTGCTTATCATTTTGCTTCCTCCATTCCTTGGATATGAAAGCACTTGACTCTGGACTATGGCCCTTCACCTAAGGCCCAACATTTTCTTCCTTTATTTTTGCTGTTTTCCTGTTCTTACTTTCCTTTCCTGTTTTTACCTGTATTTTTTTTCTGCCCCTGCTGCTTGTCTTTTAGCCTTGATGGGGTGGGAAAGAAGTGAAGGCAGCATGCATGAAGTAGAACTGAAAGGATAGCAAGGAATAATGATTTTATAGATATTTTATTTACCTGTTTTTAAAAGCACTTGCTTAACTGGAGCTTACCATTAGCTTGGTAGATCAGAATTGACTAAATGGTTCTGTATTTTTTAAAGGCTCAAAAATACCATTGTTTACATTCATGTTTCTTTATACTTTATTTTCTCCATCATTTCCAGATCAATAAGAACCACTAAAAAACTCCACAATAACTTCTTTTCATTTTCTATTCATTCTTTCATCATTTTCAGATCAATCATAACCATTTAAAAACTCCGCAATAACCAACAGCTGTGGGTAATGAACATTTATTATATCAAAACAGTTAATAGAATCTTACTTAGATCTTCCTTTGTATTTTCTCCCAGCTGCAATCATAGTACTTCTAATATACATTGGTTAAAAACCTTTTGGCGCCATCAAGTGGAATTAGGTAGAGAGTGCCTCTGAGCATGTTAACTTTTAGTTAACTGGAATAATTGCAGGCAATGATTCTTAGTGGAAAATTGCAGAAATTTTCAATCATAGAAAACATTTTTAGGGAAAAACATGGAAATTGAGTGGAGTATAAATATAATGCTAATATTTTAAGTATCCTTGAATTAATTTCAACAAATCATTGGGCCAGATGGTGGAGATAGAAGAAAAATAAGGTTGTCCTGGTCTAGTGGGGACTCAGATATGTGTTTATGGTAGTATTTACAAGTATAAGTAGGGAATAAGGAGCCAGCAGAAACAGAGTGATTAATCTCTCTGTGTACATGTGTATATTTGAGAGTTTAAAAAAAAAGTCTTTGCAGAAGAGGTAACACCTGAGCAGAGTATTTAATGCGGTAGAAAGTGGGGTAAGGGTTGGGGCTGGGAGAAGTTACTGGCCAGAGGAAACAGCACTAATTTAGGAGCACAGAATCTATTATGGAAACTTTTATGTATGCATGAAATGATTGTGCTTATATTGATAATAAAACTGTGATTTGGATGGTTAATAAATAGTATTTATTAATTTAATTTGCTTTCTAATAATTTTCCTTTTTGCACGCATTTACAAGCTGCTGAGCTTTAAGATTCTAACACTTGTGGGTTTTGTTTGTTTTACAATTGGGTTAGGAAATGAGAACCAAAGAAGCCATCCACGTTACAGAGTAGAACTTGGTCTGGATGGAACCCTAATTTTCAGCGTTTCTTCTGTCAGCCATTTGTGGTTTTTCTTTTATTTTTTTCTTTACCTTTCTCATAAAACTTAAAAAAAAATCCAAAATGTTAATTGAATTAAGTTTTTCTGCCTTTCCATGTATTAGTTTATTTGATGTGTAGGTACATTTCTTGATAGACCAATTTCTCTTACATGAGAGTAGAGTTAGAATCTGAAATAGAAAAGAGGGAGGGTCTGAGATTATGTTGTACCAAGACTGCCTACCATCCTGGAGGAGGGATATGCTTGGCAGAATTCCAGACTGCAGTTTTAGAGTGAAGCACTAAGGAATTCTATAAAGATAGATAACATTTCAGTAAACCACTTAATCATCAGTTCAAAAAAAATTTTTTTTTAAAATAATCCCATTACATGTAGTAGCAGAACTGTCTTTGTTTTGCAAATTCCAGAGATTTGAATCGGTATTGAATGGTTGAAACTTTTTTCATATAAAAATATTACTTTACCCTTTCTCTGCACTTGTAAGAGGAAATACTTGGAGCTTTGAAATAGTAGATTAATAAACTTCCTTTTTCAAATTTACCTGGAATAAATGGATGTTCTTGCAATTACCAAGCTGTTCTCTTCCCCTTGAGACCACATCACACAGACAAGAATATGTTCATCACCTTCTAAATCAGAAATCAGCAAAGGCATAATATAGTAAGGCATTTCTCTATTGAAAAAAATACAGTTTGCCATAATTCTATACAAGGAATACCAGGTAACCATCAAAATGATGACATGAAAGATTTTCACGATACATTGTTAAGAGAAAACCTTGGATTATAAAATAGTATATTTAGTATAGAGATATATTTGGAAGGCAAAATGAATATTATAAAATGTATACATAGCAAATATCTGGAACACCATTTATCAAATGATTAACAAGACACAAGGTAGTGGAATTGCAGGTGATCTTTCTGTTGTTTGTTTGGCTTCTGTTTCTAATTTTTCTGCAGTGATCTTGTGCCACATTTATAATTAGAGGTATTTGTATTCCTGGATGATTTCTTAAGTGTAATGTGGCATTTCCTTCAGCTGCCAGTTGCAAAATGCATGCTGTCCGTTATCTTGTCTTTTGTGGTGATGGTTTTGAATAAGATGACCCTCCTCTATGAGGATTAGCATGCATGTTTTTGAGATAGCCTGTGGAGTTAGTTGGTGGTCATGAAGCTAAGCTGTAGTTTTGAACTCAGCAGTGTTCTCACCAGTTGAGTTATTTGAGTAAATAATTTTCTTAAACATCTGCTATCGCAGTTACATTTTCATAACAACAACAACAACAATAAAACCCAACAACAACAAAGACAAAAACAAACACTCCAGCTCTTGAAGTGGTAATATATTGTACACTAGATTTCAGGGTATATGTAGTTACTTCTTATTTTTCTTCTTAGTGAAATCCTAGAAATGATGTGGGAAAGAAGAACAACCACAAATGGCTCAGTTATTCCCATGAGTCCTTAAACAGTTAGAAAAGCTCATAGAGGTTAGTTTGCAGCTACCTTTAATGGTATCCTCTGAGTAATTTCAATGAAATGAAATGAAAATTGATGAATTATTGTCTGACCCAGGTAGAAAGAAGTAAAATTTATTTTTCAGGCAACAATAAACATATTCATCCAGAAGGTCTGAAAGCAGTGAAAAGAGGACACTGATAATTTCAATATGGGAAATACATACATGAATATAATTATTACTATAGTGGTAATATCCCTATTATTTTTTGTTCCATTTTTATTATTGTTATTGTTATTACTGGTCCTCCAACCTTTTTGTCTGGATGAGTCACTTTAACTTCCTAAAGTTAAGACCTAGAGTTCATGGGGTAATAGATTGGAGAGAGTGGAGAGGAGGGAGAGGGCCGATATGCTGACTGAAAATCTGGAGCTAAGGCAGCAGGGGGAAGGGGCAGTGATGACAGTCAATTCCTTGCAACTCCTTGACTTAAGGTGTTGGGGAAGGGAGGTGTGGCAATGGTGACTGGGCCATCTACCGTATAGTGCTTTGATATTTATTGTAGAGTCCTTCTACTGGTTGGGGATCCCACATTAAATTAACAAATTTGTACTGCATATTTATTGACCTACCAACATCTGTTTACTCATTGTTTTCTTTGTAAATTTCAGATCAATCGAGCTCCAAGCTTTGGAACTGATCAGAAAATAGACTATGATGTAAAAAGGGGAGTGCTGCTAAATGCACTGAAGCTACTAAATATCAGGTAAAGTGTTTCCTCCATCTTCTGGAATTTTTTTCACCATATTTGGCATAGAACAATCATTTGTAAGTGGAATTGTCTTGTAATTTTAGTATTTTGTATTGTGAATTTCTTGATTCCATTCTTCAAACCCATTTAGTTTTCTTCTTTTTAAATATCTTTTCGTCTTCTCCTGAACTCTGCTTCTCCTTCTCCCCACATGATTTGAACCTACAGTAAATATGCTTAAATTGCATTGTTGGTATAATACAGACTATGGGGTGGAATTGGAGAATACCTTAGGAAACATTCTAGACTGTTTTCCTCACCTCACAAGAAGAAACTAAAGCACAAAGTTCACTCAGGGAGTTAAAAAACCTCAAAAATACATTTCCAATCTTTCTGTCCAAAGGTCTTTCCACTGTATCATGCTGCCTGGGTAAACAGAGAAGAAAAGAGAAGCAGTTAAGTGAGAGTTAACCTTCCCATTGAACAGCATAAACAGGATTTCCTTCTTTTTCAAGGCTGAATAATATTCCATCGTATATATACCACATTTTTTATCCATTCATCCATTGCAGAACATTTAGGTTGTTTCCATGTCTTGGCTGTTGTGCATAATGCTGCAGTGAACATGGGAATGTGGGTATCTTTAGATCAGATACCCACAGGGTATCAGTTGAATCCTGGTTCAACAGGATCAGTCGAATCCTGATTTCAACTTCTTTGGATATATACCGAAAACTAGGATTGCTGGATCAATAAAATATTATTAGTTTGGTTGCAGTGTACATAATCATGGATGTCAAATATTTGAAATGCTATTATGTGGGAAGCTTTGGCTCATTGTGAAAGAAATTTGTTAGAAGTTTAACTGAACTGCTTAATGAGGTAGTGAGTTGTCTGCTATTATAAGTGTTCAAATAGCATTTAGGATCACATCTTGGGTCACAAATCAAGCCTCAGCAAATTTAAGAACATTGAAATCATATCAAACATCTTTTCTGACAATGCTATGATATTAGAAATGAATTACAGGGAAAAAAAAGTTAAAAACACAAACACATGGAGGCTAAACAATATGTTACTAAATAACCAAGAGATCACTGAAGAAATCAAAGAGGAAATCAAAAAATACCTAGAGACAAATGACAATGAAAACACGAGGATCCAAAACCTATGGGATGCAGCAAAAGCAGTTCTAAGAGGGAAATTTATAGCTATACAAGCCAACCTCAAGAAACAAGAAAAATCTCAAATAAACAATCCAACCTTACACCTAAAGGAATTAGAGAAAGAAGAACAAACAAAACCCAAAGTTAGCAGAAGGAAAGAAATCATAAAGACCAGAGCAGAAAATAAATGAAATAGAAACAAAGAAAACAATAGCAAAGATCAATAAAACTAAAAGCTGGTTCTTTGAGAAGATAAACAAAACTGATAAACCATTAGCCAGACTCATCAAGAAAAAGAGGGAGAGGACTCAAATCAATAAAATTAGAAATGAAAAAGGGGAAGTTACAACAGACACTGCAGAAATACAAAGCATCCTAAGAGACTACTACAAGCAACTCTATGCCAATAAAATGGACAACCTGGAAAAAATGGACAAATTCTTAGAAAGGTATAACCTTCCAAGACTGAACCAGGAAGAAGCAGAAAATATGAACAGACCAATCACAAGTAATGAAATTGAAACTGTGATTAAAAATCTTCCAACAAACAAAAGTCCAGGACCAGATGGCTTCACAGGTGAATTCTATCAAACATTTAGAGAAGAGCTAACACCCATCCTTCTCAAACTCTTCCAAAAAATTGCAGAGGAAGGAATGCTCCCAGGCTCATTCTATGAGGCCACCATCACTCTGATACCAAAACTAGACAAAGATACTACAAGAAAAGAAAATTACAGACCAATATCACTGATGAATTTAGATGCAAAAATCCTCAACAAAATACTAGCAAACAGAATCCAACAACACATTAAAAGGATCATACACCATGATCAAGTGGGATTTATCCCAGGGATGCAAGGATTCTTCAATATATGCAAATCAATCAATGTGATACACCATATTAACAAATTGAAGAATAAAAACCATATGATCATCTCAATAGATGCAGAAAAAGCTTTTGACAAAATTCAACACCCATTTATGATAAAAACTCTCCAGAAAGTGGGCATAGAGGGAACCTACCTCAACATAATAAAGGCCATATACGACAAACCCACAGCAAACATTATTCTCAATGGTGAAAAACTGAAAGCATTTCCTCTAAGATCAGGAATGAGAGAAGGATGTCCACTCTCACCACTACTATTCAACATAGTTTTGGAAGTCCTAGCCACGGCAATCAGAGAAGAAAAAGAAATAAAAGGAATACAAATTGGAAAGTTAGGTAAAACTGTCACTGTTTGCAGATGACATGATAGTATACATAGAGAATCCTAAAGATGCCACCAGAAAACTACTAGAGCTAATCAATGAATTTGGTAAAGTTGCAGGACACAAAATTAATGCACAGAAATCTCTTGCATTCCTATACACTAATGATGAAAAATCTGAAAGAGAAATTATGGAAGCACTCCCATTTACCATTGCAACAAAAAGAATAAAATACCTAGGAATAAACCTACCTAGGGAGACGAAAGACCTGTATGCAGAAAACTATAAGACACTGATGAAAGAAATTAAAGGTGATACCAACAGATGGAGAGATATACCATGTTCTTCAATTGGAAAAATCAATATTGTGAAAGTGACTGTACTACCCAAAGCAATCTACAGATTCAATGCAATCCCTATCAAATTAACAATGGCATTTTTTACGGAACTAGAACAAATCATCTTAAAATTTTTATGGAGACACAAAGACCCTGAATAGCCAAAGCATTCTTGAAGGAAAAAAACGGAGCTGGGGGCATCAGACTCCCTGACTTCAGACTATACTACAAAGCTACAGTAATCAAGACAATATGGTACTGGCACAAAAACAGAAACATAGATCAATGGAACAAGATAGAAAGCCCAGAGATAAACCACGCACCTATGGTCAACTAATCTATGACAAAGGAGGCAAAGATGTACAATGGAGAAAAGACAGTCTCTTTAATAAGTGGTGCTGGGAAAACTGGACAGCTATGTGTAAAAAATGAAATTAGAACACTCCCTAACACCATACACAAAAATAAACTCAAAATGGATTCGAGACCTAAATGTAAGACTGGACACTATAAAACCCTTAGAGGAAAACATTGGAAGAACACTCTTTGACATAAATAACAGCAAGATCTTTTTTGATCCACCTCCTAGAGTAATGGAAATAAAAACAAAAATAAACAAATGGGACCTAATGAAACTTAAAAGCTTTTGCACAGCAAAGGAAACCATAAACATGACGAAAAGACAACCCTTAGAATGGGAGAAAATATTTGCAAACGAATCAACAGACAAAGGATTAATCTCCAAAATATATAAACAGCTCATGCAGCTCAATATTAAAGAAACAAACAACCCAATCCAAAAATGGGCAGAAGACCTAAATAGACATTTCTCCAAAGAAGACATACAGATGGCCAAGAAGCACATGAAAAGCTGCTCAACATCACTAATTATTAAAGAAATGGAAATCAAAACTACAATGAGGTATCACCTCACACCAGTTAGAATGGGCATCATCAGAAAATCTACAAACAACAAATGCTGGAGAGGGTGTGGAGAAAAGGGTACCCTCTTGCACTGTTGGTGGGAATGTAAATTGATACAGCCACTATGGAGAACAGTATGGAGGTTCCTTAAAAAACTAAAAATAGACTTACCATATGATCCAGCAATCCCACTACTGGGCATATACCCAGAGAAAACCATAATTCAAAAAGACACATGCACCCCAATGTTCATTGCAGCACTATTTACAATAGCCAGGTCATGGAAGCAACCTAAATGCCCATCAACAGACGAATGGATAAAGAAGATGTGGTACATATATACAATGGAATATTACTCAGCCATAAAAAGGAACGAAATTGAGTCATTTGTTGAGACGTGGATGGATCTAGAGACTGTCATACAGAGTGAAGTAAGTCAGAAAGAGAAAAACAAATATCGTATATTAACGCATGTATGTGGAAGCTAGAAAAACGGTACAGATGAACCGGTGTGCAGGGCAGAAGTTGAGACACAGATGTAGAGAACAAACATATGGACACCAAGGGGGGAAAACCGCGGTGGGGTGGGGATGGTGGTGTGATGAATTGGCGATTGGGATTGACATGTATACCCTGATGTGTATAAAATTGATGACTAATAAGAACCTGCAGTATAAAAAAACCAGAGAAACAAACCAATAAAAAACAACTAATACTAAACTTTCTTTGGGTTATTTGTATGGAAATATGTTAATACAAATGTTTCAGACATTACATGAAATTTCTAAAAATCTTATATGTTCTGGTATAATGTTATAAGTCATAATTCTAGTTATTACTTTAAAATGTATCTCTCAGAAATAACTAAATTTCCTTGTCAATTGCATTATTATGAACTTTCATCAAATCTTTAACCATGGTCATTTTTAAGTCTTTTGTCATTTACAGACAGTTCTGGGTGTACTCTGATGCTTTTGCAAAAATGTTCCTATAAAAGGGTTTCATCTTCAAGGAATTCATGGAAAAGACTCTGACAAGTACAGGTTTCTGGTAACTGACTATACTGCTGAACTGAATGAATAAGCATTTTCAGAACTCTAATGGAAAACTGATGAATTCATAAAAGTGCTAACAAAAGATCAAGATGAAAAAAAATTAATTACATGGGACTGAGTGAACTGATGAGGATGATTATAATTTTTGTGACTTTCTGTTTGAATTAAAATAAAAAATTCCCACAGGGACTCAGAAGCAAAAAATATACAAATCAATTTTCACTGCAAAGTAAAGGAGCTGTTACAGTAGAGGATTACTGGACTGAATGTCAATACTGTGACATAGTATGAGTGTGTTTCGTGTTTGGTAATTGCAATCATTGTTGCTTTTGTTGTGGTCATCCATTTACAATGCTTGGTGTCAGTTTATTTATCTCTTGTAAAAATAAAATACAGTGTGTGTGTGTGGAAAAAAAAAAAACAAATAGCATTTAGGGTATTAGATTAAAGGACCTCTGAGGTCATTTAAGCTCAGGAATTTTATGATCTCAATTGGTTCTAATTGTCATTTCAAGAACTCTAAAAGAGTTGTGGGATACTTCCAAGCAATTTATTTATTTGAAATGTTTTCAAGCGTTTAGCAGATGCCTGATTGCGAAGTAGATTTATGTGGAAGGCATTATTAAAAAAAGATTGACATATAAACTTGTTCAGAAATTTTCATATGGCCCCTTCTTTTGTATGATCAAAGAATGATTTGCCTAAATTCTACTGATATTTCAATTATTCTAAAGGAAATGAATAGAAAGGAAAGAAATGTAGAATGGGAAAGTTTTATTTAGCTTATACAAGTGTATCAAGTATTTTAGATTATTTAAGCAATATGCCTATACATTTTTTGGCATATATATTGTTTAAGTAGTCCTGTCAAATGTATGACTTCTGCTTAATTTCTTAGACTCCTTTTCAAGTTTAGGGACTTCTCATTTCTCTCCTGGGCTATTTTATTGGTTTCCTTCCTTCCTTCAGCACTAACCTTCACCCCGTTTTGCAGTGTTCACTCTGTTGCTCTGCAAATCATTTAACAAGTGTTTATTGAGTGCCTGCTACTATAGGGGTAGGTGCTGGGAGTTCAGAGTCTCGGTTTCTGCCTTGGATGACTTGTTTGACAGTATGTCATTTATTTAGATAGAGCTCTAAGACAAGAATCAGGCTTAGAAGTGATGGGGGAAGGTAGAAATGAGAGATAATTCAGTTTTAAACATGTTGATTTTGAAGTGCTTTGAGACACCCAGGCAGAATTGTTAAGTGGGAGATTTGATATACAGGGCTCCAGGGCATAGAGACATCTATGTGATTGACATCTGTGTATAGATTGCTGTTGAATCCAGTGGATGAGAACATACAGTTGGAGTGTATATATTGAGAAGTAAAGTGGGGCAAGGGCAGAGCCTGAGGGATGCCAACATTTAAAGAGATATTTATAAACTCTAATATTCTGCTCAGATTGTTTCCACACTATCAGATAAAGTTTAAACATTGCTTACAAAGTGTTTTTGATCTTTAGATACAAGACTTCTTTTGATCTGGCCCTTGCATATCTCGCCAATCTGATCACTTTTTGTTCTTCTCTTTTCCCTGACTTAGAATTAATTTTTCTAAGAACTCTCGTGCGATGCTGTTTCACGTGTTCATGGTTTTGCGTGTATTCTTATTTAAATTTTCTCTTAGCTTTGTTCCTCTGGTGAATGTTGATTCATTTTTAAAAATCGTGGTAAAATATACTTAAAATTTACTATTGTAACCATTTTTAAATGTGCAATTCAGTGGCAATAAGTACATTCACATTATTATGCAACCATTACCACCATGCTTCTCTGGAACTTTTTTCATTGTGCGAAACTGAAATTCTGTACCCATTAAACAACTCCCCATTTCCCCCTGCCACCAGCCCCTGGCAACCACCATTCCACTTTCTGTCTTTATGAATTTGCCTAGGTACCTCATATAAGTAGAATCATACAGTATTTGCTCTTTTGTGACTGCCTTATTTAACTTAGCATAATGTCTTCAGGGTTCATCCATGTTGTAGCATGTGTCAGAATTTCCTTCCCTTTTAAGGCCAAATAATATTCCATTGCATGTATATACCACATTTTTGTCAACTCATCCTTAAATACCTAGCACAGGCCTGACTTC
Organism: Eubalaena glacialis; assembly: GCF_028564815.1. Taxonomy (NCBI): domain Eukaryota; kingdom Metazoa; phylum Chordata; class Mammalia; order Artiodactyla; family Balaenidae; genus Eubalaena; species Eubalaena glacialis. The sequence goes on from NC_083718.1 coordinate 121,474,495, forward strand.
CTATTTGAAGCTTTTGCTGAGGCAAAGTGGTTTACTTCCTCCCTTGTTCCATCACCCTACTTACTATCACTTTTTAAATAGCATCCATTGTACTCTATGTATTTATTCACATGCCATTGCTGACACTTGAGGGCAATGTCTCTGTCTATTCATCTTTGTATTCCCAGGGCTATATCTAGAACTAGCGTATAGTGAGTACTAAATAAAATTTAGGTTGGAAGACAAGGGTTGGGGAAGGACATTTCATTCCAAGGTAACTCCTTGTGGTAAGATAAGGAAGTGAGGCAAGCACAGGACGTTCATAGAACTTCCAGGGATTCCATATTACAGGAGCTTGAGTGTGCAAAGCCAGCTGATTAGAAAGAGAAATCCCTTGTATGGAATCACAGGGTAATGAATAGTGGAAAGAGCTCCAGAAACTGTAAGCAAAACTCCTTAGGACAGTGGGTGGATAAAGCTGAATGGAAAAATGCTGATTACAATGCTAAGTGAATGGAGATCATTTGGTCTCTGGTTAAATTTTTATTTTGGACTGAGAGTCATTAGTGCTGATTTATACCTATATTTATAGGAATCCAAACATAGTTTTTAGAATGGCAGTATTTCTCAAGGCCAGAATATGGGAGCAGTCGTCTAGAGAAAATGTCTGTGTGTGATTGGCTTTTCTTTGTTTCTCAGTGTGTCTAAAGGAACTTCTTTGTGAGCTTATTTCTGTTACTCGTCTTTATAGGTATGTTCTTGAGCTGTGTGTATGTCAGTGTCCTTGTCTGTGAGTGCCGTGTTTGCTGTGAAGGTGCATATAGCTCTATGTTGATTTCTTCCACAGCATTCTCATAATATTCTCAATCCTTTTTTTTTTTTTATTCTCCCTTCCTCTTTTCTGTCATTTCATTTTTCCTTCCTCTCTTACATTTTTTTCTTACCAACTGTTTGGTCTTTGTTCTTCTCTATTCTTCTTTTCATTTCTATTCCCCTTTTCTCTCCTCTCCTTCCTTTAAATTGTATGGTAAATAGAAATGATTGCTCTACATAAAATGGAATATCAAAAAAATTAAAAGTTAAGAGCTACCTAAACCACATTTCCCCTTTCCCTAAACAAAGGAAACTCAGCCAGATTTAGTATTTACCATTGGAAAAATGATATTCTCAATCATCCAGTCACTAAAATCAGAAATCTTGTTGCCATCTCAAGTTCAGCCCTTTTTGTTACTCCTCACATCTAATTAATAATAATAATTAATCACCAAAGTCATTCATTCTTCCTCTAAAATAACCCTTCAAATCTTTCCTTATTTTCTAATCTGACTGCTGCTTCCCTGGTCCAGGCTGTCATATTTTATATTTGCTAATGAACTAGCATTCCATTTGTTTTAATTTGTTCGGGCTGTTATAACAAAATACCACAGACTTAATAGGTTATAAAAAACAGATTTATTTTTCATGGTTCTATAGGCTGGTGCTCCAAGATGAGGGTGCCAGCATGGTTGAGTGAGGCCTGCTTCTGGGTCACATACTTCTTATTGTATCATCACATGGCAGAAGGGTCTAGGGAGCTCTCTGGAGTCTCTTTTGTAAGGACACTAATCCCTTTCAAGGGGGTTCCACCCTCATGGCCTAATCACCTCCCAGAGGCCGCACCTACTAATATCATCACCTTTGGGAGTTAAGATGTCAACATATGGGTTTTGGGGGGGGGGGCACAAACATTCAGACCATAGACTATCTTAACAGCCTGCTGCTTTTCTCATCCACTTCTAAGCCACTGTACATATTGCCAAGGGATAATCTTTTTTTTTTTTGAATTTTATTTACTTATTTTTATACAGCAGGTTCTTATTAGTTATCAATTTTACACATATTAGTGTATATAAGTCAATCCCAATCTCCCAATTCATCCCACCACCACCCACCCCCACTTTACGCCCTTGGTGTCCATATGTTTGTTCTCTACATCTGTGTCTTTATTTCTGCCTTGCAAACCGGTTCATCTGTACCATTTTTCTACATTCCACATATATGTGTTAATATACGATATTTGTTTTTCTCTTTCTGACTTAGACAGTCTCTAGGTCCATCCACATCTCTACAGATGACCCAATTTCGTTCCTTTTTATGGCTGAGTAATATTCCATTGTATAAATGTACCACATCTTCTTTATCCATTCGTCTGTCAATGGGCATTTAGGTTGCTTCCATGACCTGGCTATTGTAAATAGTGCTGCAATGAACATTGTGGTATATGACTCTTTTTGAATTATGGGTTTCTCTGGGTATATGCCCAGTAGTGGGGTTGCTGGGTCATATGGTAATTCTATTTTTAGTTTTTTAAGGAACCTCCATACTGTTCTGCATAGTGGCTGTATCAATTTACATTCCCACCAACAGTGGAAGAGGGTTCCCTTTTCTCCACACCCTCTCCAGCATTTGTTTGTAGATTTTCTGATGATGCCCATTCTAACTGGTGTGAGGTGATACCTCACTGTAGTTTTGCAATTACATTTCTCTAATAATTAATGATGTTGAGCAGCTTTTCATGTGGCTCTTGGCCATCTGTATGTGTTCTTTGGAGAGATGTCTGTTTAGGTCTTCTGCCCATTTTTTGATTGGGTTGTTTGTTTTTTTAATACTGAGCTGCATGAGCAGCTGTTTATATATTTTGGAGATTAATCCTTTGTCCGTTGATTCATTTGCAAATATTTTCTCCCATTCTGAGGGTTGTCTTCTCATCTTGTTTATGGTTTCCTTTGCTGTGCAAAAGCTTTTAAGTTTCATTAGGTCCCATTTGTTTATTTTTGGTTTCATTTCCATTTCTTTAGGAGGTGGGTCAAAAAGGATCTTGCTTTGATTTATGTCATAGAGTGTTCTGCCTATGTTTTCCTCTAAGAGTTTTATAGTGTCCGGTCTTACATTTAGGTCTTTAATCCATTTTGAGTTTATTTTTGTGTATGGTGTTAGGGAGTGTTCTAATTTCATCCTTTTACATGTAGCTGTCCAGTTTTCCCAGCATGATTTATTAAAGAGACTGTCTTTTCTCCATTGTATATCCTTGCCTCCTTTGTCATAGATTAGTTGACCATAGGTGCGTGGGTTTATCTCTGGGCTTTCTATCTTGTTCCATTGATCTATATTTCTGTTTTTGTGTCAGTACCATATTGTCTTGATTAGTGTAGTTTTGTAGTATGGTCTGAAGTCAGGGAGTCTGATTCCTCCAGCTCTGTTTTTTTCCCTCAAGATTGGTTTGGCTCTTCATGGTCTGTTGCGTCTCCATGCAAATTTTAAGATTTTTTTGTTCTAGTTCTGTAAAAAATGCCATGGGTAATTTGATAGGGATTGCATTGAATCTGTAGATTGCTTTGGGTAGCACAGTCAGTTTCACAATAATGATTCTTCCAATCCAAGAATATGGCCTTTATAATGTTGAGGTAGTTTCCCTCTATGCCCACTTTCTGGAGAGTTTTTATCATAAATGGGTGTTGAATTTTGTCAAAAGCTTTTTCTGCATCTATTGAGATTATCATATGGTTTTTCTTCTACAGTTTGTTAATATGGTGTATCACATTGATTGATTTGCGTATATTGAAGAATCCTTGCATCCCTGGGATAAATCCCACTTGCTTATGGTGTATGATCCTTTTAATGTGTTGTTGGATTCTGTTTGCTAGTATTTTGTTGAGGATTTTTGCATCTATATTCATCAGTGATATTGGTCTGTAATTTTCTTTTTTTGTAGTATCTTTGTCTGGTTTTGGTAACAGGGTGATGGTGGCCTCATAGAATGAGTTTGGGAGTGTTCCTTCCTCTGCCATTGTTTGCAAGAGTTTGATAAGGATGGGTGTTAGCTTTTCTCTAAATGTTTGATAGAATTCACCTGTGAAGCCATCTGGTCCTGGACTTTTGTTTGTTGGAAGATTTTTAATCACAGTTTCAATTTCAGTGCTTGTGATTGGTCTGTTCATATTTTCTATTTCTTCCTGGTTCATTCTTGGAAGGTTGTGCTTTTCTAAGAATTTATCCATTTCTTCAGGTTGTCCATTTTATTTGCGAAGAGTTGCTTGTAGTAGTCTCTTATGATGCTTTGTAGTTCCGTGGTGTCTGTTGTAACTTCTCTTTTTTCATTTCTAATCTTATTGATTTGAGTCCTCTCCCTCTTTTTCTTGATAAGTCTGGCTAAAGGTTTATCAATTTGTTTATCTTCTCAAAGAACCAGCTTTTAGTTTTATTGATCTTTGCTATCATTTTCTTTGTTTCTATTTCATTGTTTTCTGCTCTGATCTTTATGATTTCTTTCCTTCTACTAACTTTGGGTTTTATTTGTTCTTCTTTCTCTCGTTCCTTTAGGTGTAAGCTTAGATTGTTTACTTGAGATTTTTCTTGTTTCCTGAGGTAGGATTGCATTGCTATAAACTTCCCTCTTAGGAGTGCTTTTCCTGCATCCCATAGGTTTGGGTCATCGTGTTTTCATTGTCATTTGTCTCTAGGTATTTTTTGATTTCCTCTTTGATTTCTTCAGTGATCTCTTGGTTATTTAGTAACATATAGTGTAGCTTCCATGTGTTTGTGTTTTTTACATTTTTTTCCCCTGTAATTTATTTCCAATCTCATAGCGTTGTGGTCGGAAAAGATGCTTGATATGATACTCAATTTTCTTACATTTAGCGAGGCTTGATTTGTGACCCAAGATGTGATCTATCCTGGAGAATGTTCCGTGTGCACTTGGGAAGAAAATGTAATCTGCTGTTTTTGGATGGAATGTCCTATAAATATCAATTAAATCTATCTGGTCTATTGTGTCATTTAAAGCTTGTGTTTCCTTATTAATTTTCTGTCTGGATGATCTGTTCATTGGTGTAAGTGAGGTGTTAAAGTCCCCCACTATTACTGTGTTACTGTCGATTTCCTCTTTTACAGCTGTTAGCAGTTGCCTTATGTATTGAGGTGCTCCTATGTTGGGTGCATATATATTTATAATTCTTATATCTTCTTCTTGGATTGATCCCTTGATCATTATGTAGTGTCCTTCCTTGTCTCTTGTAACATTCTTTATTTTAAAATCTATTTTATCTGATATGAGTATTGCTACTCCAGCTTTCTTTTGATTTCCATTTGCATGGAATATCTTTTTCCATCCCCTCACTTTCAGTCTGTATGTGTCCCTAGGTCTGAAGTGGGTCTCTTGTAGACAGCATATATATGGGTCTTGTTTTTGTATCCATTCAGTGAGCTTGTGTCTTTTGGTTGGAGCATTTAATCCATTCACGTTTAAGGTAATTTTCGCTATGTATGTTCCTATGACCATTTTCTTAATTGTTTTGGGTTTGTTTTTGTATGTCCTTCTCTTCTCTTTGTTTCCCACTTAGAGAAGTTCCTTTAGCATTTGTTGTAGAGCTGTTTTGGTGGTGCTGAATTCTCTTAGCTTTTGCTTGTCTGTAAAGCATTTGATTTCTCCATCGAATCTGAATGAGATCCTTGCCGGGTAGAGTAATCTTAGTTTTAGGTTATTCCCTTTCATCACTTTAAATATATCATGCCACTCCCTTCTGGCTTGTAGAGTTTCTGCTGAGAATCAGCTCTTAAACTTATGGGAGTTCCCTTCTATGCTATTTGTCATTTTTCCCTTGTTACTTTTAATAATTTTTCTTTGTCTTTAATTTTTGTCAATTTGCTTACTCTGTGTCTCAGTGTGTTTATCCTTGGGGTTATCCTGCCTGGGATTCTCTGCACTTCTTGGACTTGGGTGGCTATTTCCTTTCCCATGTTAGGAAGTTTTCGACTATAATGTCTTCCAGTATTTTCTTGGATCCTTTCTCTCTCTCTTCTCCTTCTGGGACCCGTATAATGCGAATATTGGTGCTTTTAATGTTGTCCCAGAGGTCTCTTAGGCTGTCTTCATTTCTTTTCATTCTTTTTTCTTTATTCTGTTCCACAGCAGTGCATTCCACCATTCTGTCTTCCAGGTCACCTATCCGTTCTTCTGCCTCAGTTATTCTGCTATTGATTCCTTCTAGTGTATTTTTCATTTCAGTTATTGTATTGTTCATCTCTGTTTGTTTGTTCTTTAATTCTTCTAGGTGTTTGTTCTTTACTTCTTCTCGGTCTTTTTTGAACATTTCTTGCATCTTCTCGATCTTTGCCTCCATTCTTTTTCCAAGGTCCTGGATCATCTTCACTATCATTATTCTGAATTGTTTTCCTGGAAGGTTGCCTATCTCCACTTCATTTAGTTGTTTTTCTGGGGTTTTATCTTGTTCCTTCATCTGGTACATAGTCCTCTGCCTTTTCATCTTGTCTCTCTTTCTGTGAATGTGGTTTTCGTTCCACAGGCTGCAGGATTGTAGTTCTTCTTGCTTCTGCTGCCAAGGCATAACGTTTAAAACCTGCAAATATAATTATGCCCTTCTCCTTTTAAAACTCACTCTCTCCCCTCCCCCATTGTCTAAAGTTCAATTTGAGACTCAGTAACATAGTATTAAAGCTAGAAGGCTTTAATTAGCTGAGTTTCTTGCATTCGCCCATAGCTCCAGACATACTAAATGACTTACAATTTTCTGGACATGTTTATTCCTTTTCTCAAATTATTCCTTCTATCCTGTTCACTTGTTGAACTCCTGCCACTCAAACCTTAATGTTGTTATGAAAGATAATAGATCAGTTTCCTAACACCCTTGCAAGTTCAAGTTGTGAGGTGGTACATACTTCAGGCAAAAGAACATTCTCTATTATCTAGGGCCTTGGCCCAGTATTCTCAGTGCAATCCCTTATTGAATAGAATGGGACCACCTGTAAACTTAAGTGTGTGTTTTACCTCTACACTAGAAGCTGGCCAGTTGGCCTTCTTGTACCCTTTCCTTTGGTTTACACCTTCATCTGGGCCCTACCAGGCTAATGACATTGCAAGGCATGGAAATGTAAGCTCAAGAATAAGAACTCTATTTTTTCCTATGGCTGAGGGCAAAATTGGCTTTGCCTTTCCTTTTTTCTCTAGAGTCCACCCTGTTCCTGCTAGATCTTTAAGATTGGTATATAAGAGTGTAAGTTGGAGGGAGAGAGGAGAAGAGACCTCAGGCTTATCTGATTGTACCAGCTACATGGGAGAGAAGAGAGAGAAAACAAGTTCAGAGGAAAGCAATCTCACAACAGGAATTTTCCAAAAAAAACCAGACCGCTATGAGTAAATTTGCATTGTTGGGCAAAAATGAGAAGGACTATGCAGATGCTTTCAATTAAGCAATGATTGTTTGGCTGAGATTTCAATCTGAATTGAAAATATGCTGAAGAGTGGTCAGTATAAATGAGAATGCTTAAATATAAAGGGCACTGGTTGAAGGAAGGGAAAGGAAACAACATTTATTAAGGACCTATTAATATTACCTCAAGTTAATCTCTATAAGAACTCTAGGAGGGAAATGATACTGTTAGCATTTAATGGATGGGAAAACAGACCCAGCAGTTAATTGACCTAAGGTTGTATTGATAGTAAGTTGCTATACTGTCTCCATTTTATCTTGTTACCTTCAGAACTTCTGTTTACTGTATGGAGATCCATATTTGATGAATGACCAGGTGAATATAACGTATGTGAATATATAAATTTAATAAACACTGATTCTTATCCCCACTGGCTCCCCTCTTCTGCTGATTCTCACAGGGATAAGGTTAGAGCTTATTTGAATTCTTGAATGTGGTCTTGTGTTCTATATTTTAGGACCAGTGATAAAAGGAGAAACTTGGCTAAACAAAAAGCTGAGGCTCAAAGGAGGCTTTATGGTCAAAATTCAATCAAAAGGCTTTTACCAGGTTCCTCAGACTCAGAACAGCAGAGACATCAGTTGGAGAAGCGGAAAGAAGAGTTGGTATGGAAAATTTAACAATGTACCTGCAATTTGAATTGCATAATTCATTTTTCAGGTTTTATTTGTAAAATTTCTTCATTTCTAGAAGGAGAGACTCGCTCAGGTACGGAAGCAGATCTCGAAAGAAGAACATGAAAATCGACACATGGGGAATTACAGGTAACTGTGCTTTTGTTTTTTAATAGATTGAAGAAGTGAAGTGTCAAAACAGAAGTGTCTGCATTTTTTAACTTTTAGGCTTATTTTAAGCACTGTTTATTTCATTCTGAGAAAGTGCTTTTTGTTTAGTTTATTTCCAGAAAGAAAAGATAGTTAGCAAGTAGATGGTTCAGATTTGGGGAGAGCTCCTGGGGTGGCTGTGTGAAGTCTTTTCAGGCTGATGTTATCGTGTGACCTTATTTAATTATAATACACTATTTTGAAAAAGTCAGGTTTCAGGTCTCTTAGTATTCTTTCTGTCAGTTCAGAGTGGTTGCTGTACTTTGTTTTAAGTTCAGATATATCAGGAACCAGGCAAATAATGAAAATGTTTGGAGGAGGCAGGTGTGAGACAATAGAAAGGGGTCTGGACTGTACAGAACTGTACCTCCTCCACAGTATCACCTTTGACAGGAGAAAAAGGGACCCCCTAAGCTCTTTGTGTTCTTGGAAAGACAGCCCCTCCTCCCAAGCTTTGACATTGACCCAGCAGAATTAGGAGGATTTGATGTCATAGAGCTTCCCGCACTCCTGGTAAGATGTTCTTTCCGGCCTTAACACTATCAACAGTGATGATGAGAACACATTCCTCTCACCCTACGTCTACCTAATTCTCTCCACCAGAGAGACAAATTCCACCACCCCTCAAAAGATCATTAGGATTAATCCCTACATTCTTGTATACATCAATAATCACACTGAGTCTAAAACTTCTCAAATTATCCCTCATCACCTAAATTCTCTCCAGTAAAGTTCTATATTTCTCAATATGCCCAATTGCAATTCTTCTTCAACCACCTGCCCTTGACCAAACCTTTATACTGTGCCTTCTGGAACTGCATTGTTTAATGATAATTCTCTAGATAAACTTCAGTTTGTATTGGTAACAAACGAAAATTTATGGATTTCTTGTAACTATATTCATCTTTATTTCTAGCACCTAGTAAAGTGACTGACAGAATAGATGGTCAAGAATTATCTATGTTGTTGACCTTAACTCTTGTGCTATGCTAGCTTTTTTTAAACAAGCTGGTTTATCTGATTTTATTGTAGGCGAATTTATCCTCCTGAAGATAAAACACTACTTGAAAAGTATGAAAATTTGTTGGCTGTTGCCTTTCAGACCTTCCTTTCAGGAAGAGCAGCTTCATTCCAGCGAGAGCTGAATAATCCTTTGAAAAGGATGAAGGTAAAGGAATGAATGTTTATAAAGAAATAAAAGAATGAAGCCACACAATATGTCTTTATAAACAACCCATCTTAGTTCCACATATAAAAACATTTTACTTTTAAGATGCACTTTCCTTCCATTTTAACAGTTGGTAATGTTTCATAACCAACCAAATGATTTCATAAATAAGATGTCTTTTAACAAGACAATTTAAGCAGTAGAGAATGTTGATATTATGTTGTAATCTATTGTAATAAATGTTTTATTACAGTTATATATACATAACTGAATAAAAAAATAGATTGAAATAACCTAGTGGTTTGTGATGTTCTCATTGTTTGAGAATGAGATATAACTATATTGTTACATAGTTAGATTGTAACTAAAGTTATACAATAATTTTTTCCTGATACTGCATAGACCTGGCATATGAGAAGTAATTGAAACACACACACAGGGTAATCTATTTGCCTTACTAAAAGGTCTGTTAGTTATCTTTTGCAGTATAATAAGCCATTGCGTTTATTTGCTCATTATTCCGCAGTCTTGGCTGGGCTCAGTTGAGTGGTTCTTCTGCTGAGCTAGCTTGGTGTGAATCATATATTTGCATTTATCAACTCAACTGGGGATGGAAATCCAAGAAGGCTTCACTCCTGTGTCTGGTGCATCAGATGAGATAGCTGGAACATCTGGGGAGCAGGCTGGGTGTCTCTTTCTCTCTACATGACCATGTAAGGAGGGTAACTGGATCTCTTAATATGATAGCTCAGGGTTCCAAAATGGAGCATTTCAAGAGGACAAGCCCAGAGTGCAGGAACTAATCAAGCCTCTGCTAGCATCATGCTTGCTAATGTTCCATTGGACAAATAAGTTTTTATTTGTTGTCTAAACAGTCAGTGGTCTTTAATAGTTTTCTAAGTATTCATATTTACTCACATACTTACCCTTTCTTGTGTTCTTCATTCCATCACACAGACCTATTAAAATTGTTTATATTTTATATTACTGGAAATCTCCTTAGAGTGATACCTCCAGTATCTTGGATACCCTGTTATACTGAGTGATTCAAAAATCATGATAAAGTTTATTATCGATAGATTTTGCTATGGTCTTTTCACTAAAATTCTGCAACAGGAGGATATAAAGCCATTTTCAAGCTGGCTAGGCCTAAGGGACAGAAGCAGAAGGAATATTGTATACCCCAATGCTCTTTTCCTTTAAATTTCCCTCTTTTGACATATGCAAGTATTTCCACCATTAGAATTATGTTCTGTGGTCTTTTTGTTTTTCCTGACCCCAGACAGTGAGAGACCTTTGTTCCTTTTCCTCTACCTGTTCTATAATGTCATTTCTCTCTCCTCTGGATGCAGCCTCTGTTGCATCTTCCCATCACTCTGCTCCTAGAAATCCTGAGGATTCTGGAGCCAGATAGACCTACATTCAAATTCCAGCTCCCCCACATGTTAATTTTGTAAACTTACATTAACCTATTTGATCAGTCAGATCACTAAAATAGTAGTATTAAAATTATACTTGACAGGTTGTGAAAATAAAATTGAGGTTAATTAAAATAGTCTGTTTAAAGTACGTTGGCACATAATAAATAGGCTTCAAGTCTCAATTTGATTCTTCAAAATCTAGTTTAAATGTCACCACTTTGCCTGCCCCATTCCATTGATCTGGGAGCCTCTTCTTATATAACACTCACACAATCTTCATTACTGTTGTTTTATAATGAGTCTCAAAACTAGGTAGTGTGAGTCCTCAAATTTATTCTTTTTAAAACTCTTTTGGCTTTTCTAGGTCCTTTTATGCTTTCATACAAATTTTAGAATCAGTTTGATTCTAAATTTTGATTAATTTTTTAATTACAAAAAAAGGCTGCTGGGATTTTAATTTGGACTGAGGAATCTACAAAACAACTTCTGGGGAATTAACAATACTGAGTCTTCCGGTCCATTAATATGGCATAGCTCTCCATCTACTTGGATCTTTAATAACTCTGCTATGTTGGTAGTTTTCAGTTTATAGTTTTTGCACATCTTTCATTAAATTTATTTTTAAGTATTTGATGTTTTTGCTGCTGTTGCTGGTAATATTGTTTGTAAATTTTTTTATTTTTAATTTGTTGCCAGGATGTAAACACCTGATTATTTTTATATATTACCCTTATATCTAGCATTTTTATATATTGTATTTTTACTAACTGCATTTCAAATTATTTTTTGATTTTTGTTTTGGTTACTTAGAAGTTTGTTGCTTAATTTCCATACATTTAAAAAGTTCTAGTTTTATTTTTGGTAAAGTTTCTAGTTTAGTTCATTGGTGTTAGAAAACATACTCTGATTTCAGTCTTGTAAAATAAATTGAGACTTGCTTTAACTCAATATGGTACTTATATTAGTGAATGTCCAAGTCTACGTGAAAATAATGTGTACACTACAGGTGATGGTTATAGAGTTTTATTTATTTATTTAATTTATTTTTCAATATTTATTTATTTAATTAATTAATTTTTTTGGCTGCGGCGGGTCTTAGTTGCAGCACGTGGGTCTTCATTGAGGCATGCGGGATCTTTCGTTGCAGCGCGAGCTCTTTGTTGCAGCGCGTGAGCTTCTCTCTAGTTCTGGTTTTCCATCCATGCCTCTATCCTCCTATTCTACTACATACTCACCTAAAATTGCTATTGGAAATACCCAGCAGGCAAAGAGAACCAGCTCTGTGGGGCTCTTCTAGATGTCTCAGTAGCCCACGGGACCTTTGAAAACTCCATTGGATTCTCTTTACCCCCACAGAATCTCTCTATTATAGACCTAATCTCTGCTCATATGTGTCCAGACCTGACAAATGAACGTAAAGCAGAAAGTGGCCACTTATCTCTGCTCACCTAGGGAGAACTTTTCCCTCTCTGGTATAATTCCTTTTACACTACTTTTATCCACAGCTTTCTAATGTCTTAAAAAATATGATTATTTAGTTTATCATCTTTTTTTAGCTCTTATGATGAAAATGCTGTCTATATGACCTTCTTTCTCCTAAACAGAAGCAGAACTCCTTACTTTTTAACTGTCTTGTGCTGCTGTCTTTGGAATCCTTTGTAGGATTATTGATTAATCAAACTTTATATTAAGAGTCTTTTGATATTTTAATAGCTAAATCTTAGATTGGGATGAAGAGTAACCTATTTTACAGATTTCCACTGCACAGTGAGATTTCTAGTTTCTCTGAAACCCTTGTTTTAAAAAAAGAAACACAGATATAAATCACAAATATATAAATGAAGATGTGATATTTTTATAGGTTGAATAAATAACTCAGTGAAAGCAGTTAACTCTACCTCGTTTAGTAAAGCTGTTGTACTCCTATTGCTCTGGTTTGCTCAACATCCACTTGGGTGTATGTTTTTATAACTTTACCCTTTGACTTCAAAGTGACTCTAGAAGAGCATGAGAAAAGGTGTTAGGCCTATAGAGTGAAAACCTTTCATAAAGTTCTAAAGATACTCGTGTGCAATAGTTAAAAATTTAAAAGTTTTATTAAATTGTGCCTATTACCTAAATACTAACATTAGATTGTTCTAAATGAAACTATTAGGCCAATCATCAGTGTTCTGTCTGCAGTTGTAATATTATTTTGCACTAATTGATACAGCAATGATTGATGAAATTGCGGTCTGGAAAAATTAGAGTGAACTTTTAGAAATTTTAAAGTGTCCAATAGGCTAATTTATTGAAGTATTGTATTCTAAGATTTTAATAGTATACTAGAACATAAGGATATATTTGTTTATGGTAATCAATACATAATAGATTTCAGCTAAGTATTATTTTTATTGCCAGGTTTTAGTGAAAGTTTCTTTAAGAGGGTTTGCCATGAACCTTTATTTCTCATTTGATCTGAGCAATCTTTGTTAAATACTGTTCGGAATCCTTGTACACAAGATTAATAATCTTTTAATTAATTCTGGAGTCCATTAGTGATCACGATTTTAATTAAATATTTTTTAAGGAGGAAGATATTTTGGATCTTCTGGAACAATGTGAAATTGATGACGAAAAGTTGATGGGCAAAACTGCCAAGTCTCGAGGACCAAAGGTGCAGTACCTTTATCTTCCTTAATATCAGAGTAGACTCTACTAAGGACAGTTGATTTTCCCTTCGTATTTCTCACTGTAAGAATGACTGATGCCACTTTCAAGGAACTCTGTGGACTATGTTTCCAGTGCAGATAGAATTGGGAAGATCATGTTTTCTTATACTCAGGAGAAGTTTGTTTTGTTTTGATAGTTTTCCTCATTTTCTAACTCTTTCCCTCATCTAGTGAAAGCCTTGTGAGTCAGGGCCAAGTAGAACCTAGAACTGGTACCCTCATTCTTTACTCAGTATTATGTTTTCCTATCTCCAAACATATAATTATCAGAGAAGTGTAGCATTATAGATCAGGCAAATCATGACTCCAGAGATCCTAATGGGGAGCCCCATCTTTTGCTGGCACGGCAATATTGAAATTTTGTAAGGAAAAATAGTTACAGTTTCTAGGAAGACATAGAAAGCTGTCATGCTGACAAAAATAGGCAGGTGTTTGCTTTACCTTCATCTGCTCTGTGGTGATGACATCCACATGTTCTTTTGTTATATGTCAAAGTCCTTGCTAGTAGAGTAGGAAAGAGTTGAATTTGTAAAGTCTTGGAAAGTTTTTTCATTCTGCTTTTTTTCACTTTACATTTCAGCAATACTGAACTATTACTATGTCCTCACATACATCATGCTCTGTCATGCTTTCATGCTTTTTCTGTATGCCTGGAATGCTTGCCTATTAAAAGAATAATTGATTCATTGCTTGATTGATTAGAGACCTCCCTCCTAATCCAGCTGAACCATTGCTGCTTTTGTGAAATCGTCCCTCATTCTCCTAGTTGGATGTAGATCTTCTGTCCCCTCCTTCTATTGCTGTACCACAAATGACACTTCTATAGAGCAGCTGTGACAAATAATTGTTTGCATGCTTGCCTTAGTATGAGCTTGTAAGTTCCTTGAGGATAGGAGGTGTATTTCATCTTTACATCTCTAGCACCTAGCACAGCATCTGGCACTTAGTAGGTTCTCAAAACCAGTAGTTAAATTTGTTGAATGTGTCCACAAGGACCTCACTGACTAGTGGAAGGGCAGATAGGTGAACCAAAAACCAGGGTATATTGTGGCAAGTACTGTAATTAAGGGAGTGGGAAGTGCTACAGCAACATAGAGAAGAAAGGGATTGGTAGATTATGGATGGCTTCATAAAGGCAGTGCCATTTGAATTGAACATTAAAGGCAAAGACATGGAGGTATGATGCTGCCTAGGGTGTTGGAGAAATGACAAGGAATTTGGTATGACTCAGGTGGAAGGCTCTTGGAGAGTAAATTGGTGCAAGATGAACCTGGTAAAAGATACGTATCTGATGAAGACCAGAGACCTTGAATGTCAGGCACTGTTCTTCTGAATTATGTATTCTATATCAAAGAACTGTAGAAGATGTTGTTGATAATTCCTTTGGAACAAATATTTTTTTAGAGTATCTGTAAAAGTGAATACCTTCATGAGTTATTGCTTCATTTTGGAAAACATTGGAAAGTCTCTAAACTTTGTATATTAATTATTTAGCAATTTGGCAAACCAGATGTGAGGCAACTTGGGGGCACAATATTCATGGCAGGTTGGCAAATGCAAAGGCTCTAAGTCAGTCTTCTACTGTCTTATATTTTCCTTTGCTTCATCAAATAAGGCTTATCATCCAAATAAAAATATAACCTCCTAGAGGGCAGAACTCACACTGTGTATTTTTCAACCCCTCTTATTCCAGGCAAATAGTAGGAACTAACAATGTATTCGTTGAAATGAAATGAATTGGTTAGTTCCTATAGTTATTAACACCAGAAATATTTCGAAGTGTTGAAAACTGCATAATCAGTCTGAAGTAAAAGTATTTTTATAACTTCTAACCTTAGGTATACTGAGGGTCTGGAGTGAGCCAAACTTCAAAGCAGCCTTTCCTTTTTAGAGGGTTGTTATCACATGTCAAACACTGATTTCCAGTGTCTTTACTGGTAGAATAATTGAAGGTTATCAAGGTTAAATTAAACTTGGGAGAAATAACTTTTCACTTATTCGAGAATCTAAGAAGTATTAATTAGCTATGTAAATAATATCACATAAAGTATTAGCATTGTTCTTCAGCCAGGTGCTAGGTACTTGGTATTTGTTTTATTATTCTTTGTGCCATTTATATATATTTTAATATATGAGCCAGTTCATAATACAGTTGGACATAAAAATAAATGGTATGGTTTGTGTCAGAACTCAACACCGGTTTACAAATTCCATTTTGTAGTTACGGCACTGTTTGGAGTTTATGTTGCTGTGACTTCTTATTACTTATTGCTTTAACAGTGTATTGGTTAACAAATCCCAAATGCATATATGACACAAAGGTTCAACTATCCGTTTCCCTTTGTGATTCTTTATAGGATCGAGTAACTCATTATGTAGTCAAGCTCCTTAAGAAACTTTAAAGCTGTTTGCCTACTTGAAGGAAGGCACTACTAGCAAGCCTGATTGTGCCACTGTTTCTTCTGGGTATGCTAGACTTCTGAAGAAACATCCTTCCTCTAGAATTCATATTCCCTAAGACTATCAAAATGTTTGATGATTGTGTTACTGGTAAATGTTTTTATGCATATCTCTTTGAACATTGTTAGTGCTCAGTAAATATTAGACTACCAAAAGGCGAACATATTTTTAAACACAAGTTGGTACCTTAGTGTATTAAACTACTTCCCTGCTTTGGTTATTTTTCATCCTTTGCTAAGACAGTAACTTTAAGAACATTATGCTTTGGCTTACTATGTATTCCAGGCACTTCGTGAAACGCTATTTCTTTCTTTGTCTTTCATCCTACACTGTTCCATGAGAGGATATACCTTATTTCAGTGAAATCTCAGGGTAACCAAGGATTTCATTATGGTATATCCTAACATCAAAGCATTTTTGTTTGATTTAACAGAGAACAAGAAACTAGTATACAACTGCAGGAACCTTCCCCAGGAGGAATAAGAGGCATGTGGCATGTGTAATTGTCTCTTAAAATGACTAAGTTACAAAACTGTTGTGCTCTTGGTTGTGCACATTCTTTCTGAAGTGAAGATGTCCCACTTCCCTTATCTTTTATTCCTTCAGCTGGCATCATTGGAAACACATTGATTGGGAGATTCGGAGACAAGTGATTCTGATGGAGATATTGGAACATGATAGCCTGGCGTTTTAAATCTTTACAGATTTACCCTTCTACATGGCACTTATCCTCTAAAAAATTTATGCCATACTGATTTTTACATTATATCCCTTTTTGAAAATGTAGTGTGGGCAATGAAAAGTAATGTTGCTCCATTATGGCCAGATCCTATGTAACAGAGGTAGGAATCCTCCAAGAAAAGCTGTGAGTTTGTGCATGGCCAATTTGGAAAAGTGGATAATTAACAAAAATTTTTATTTCTAAAAATGTCCAAAGAGAAATTAGACATGTGAGGAATACCTTGCTTCTTGTTGCATATTATCTGAGTGCATCATAGGCTCATAGGCTCTGTTTTAAGATGTGGCCTACTTTATTGATAGTGGATTATTTTACTTATAGTGGTTTATCTGGCTGCTGCTTCCTTATTTTATTTTACTTTTGCCTCTCTTGCCCCTCCTTCCCCTCGTTCTCTCCTCTCTCTCTCTCTCTCTCTCTCTCTTACAAGTGCACACACA
Organism: Eubalaena glacialis; assembly: GCF_028564815.1. NCBI lineage: Eukaryota > Metazoa > Chordata > Mammalia > Artiodactyla > Balaenidae > Eubalaena > Eubalaena glacialis. The sequence continues at coordinate 121,491,500 of NC_083718.1, forward strand.
CACACAAATACACATTTGTTGAGTGATTTTGAACATTAGGGATACAACAGAGGTATACCTCTGAGTCTTGATGAGTAATGAGTAATCACTCTGCATGGAATGAAGAAAAGCTATGTTTGATTTTTATGTTTTTATCTCAAATGTTTTTTCTTTATTTTGTTATTCTTTGTGGATATTTTGGTCCTTCATTTGAATCGTGCATAAACAGCATTTTCCTCATCATGACTGAACTGTATTATTTAAGAAAGAATATTTCACAGAAACAGAACAATTAGTGGATAGCATTAGAGCAATAGTACTTTGGGGGGATTTTTCAGGCTTAAGTGAAAAGCAGCAATCATAAGTGGGAAATTAAAAATAGTAATTAATCATGTGAATGAGCCTTTTTGAATTCTAACAAAATATCACATTTCCTTCCATTTTAGCTTCTGTCTTCCATGCCTGAGAGTACCGAGATCACAAAAAGACAGAAGTACTACAGCAGTGACAGCAGCTATGGTAGTAGCAGCAGCTCAGAATCAGAAGAAAATGAAAAAGAAGAGTCCCAAAATAAGAAAACAGAAAATCAAGTTACATATAATCTTAAACAGTCCAACCACTACAGATTAATCCAACCATCCAGTAAGTTAATTTCTTCTAATTTAGTTGTTATGTGAAAAATTATGGAACTGAAATTACTGAACTCAATAAAAAGACCTTGGGCCAAATGAACCCTTGTGTGTGAGGAGACCTGGATTCTCTCCCACTTCCTTCTCCAACCAGACCTTGATTAGGTCTGGATCCCACAACTCTTTTCGGGGTCTGCAAATAGAAAACAAAAGAGTTGACTTAAGGATCGCTACAGTCCATTCTTCTATATTTCAAAGTTTTTGTTAAGTCCTAGATTTCTGCATGAATTGTATAAAATGTGCCTCACGGTTGATCTGATGAGTGCATTCTCTTTTAAGCCCAAATATTCTCTCATTGTATGCCCCACTCTGGCACTCATTTTGTTTCATATTCTCGCCTGTTTTTAAAAATGTGTGTATCTCTCTAGGCATTTGACTTGAATGTATCTGTGAGCCACACAATTGTGAAATAGTTGAAGTTTTGTTCCCTCCCATTTTCGTCACGGGTAAGCACTTCAGTCAGGGCTTCGGTGTATAGGAAGGAAGTATTCAGGAGAGGAACCAACCAGCTTCTCTGTCTCCTTCCTTTCCTGCTGCCTTTTTCCTCTTTCATCTTTTATTCCTTTTCCCATTTTCTCTCTCTTCCATTCTCCTGTCTTTCATTCCTTCTTCGATCCCAAATGTCCACTATTGTGTCTGTTATTCTTCTTTCAGCCCCAGATGTCCAGTGTGGTACTGCTGTTGCCCAGGCTCAGTCGGATACCCCTTCCTGATGCTGCCTCCAAAGCAGGACTTTTCTTAACCTCTGTTTCTCATCTCTCTGTTTGCCTTGTCCTCCCTCATCCTAGGGCTCCACAAAGGGACCGGTCCAATCACGCTATAAACACATTTCTGAGCCTTTGTTGCTCTATCTCCAGCAATGGTTTAATAGTTACCTGATAATATGTATGTTTTAAACCTGGCCTTCCAGACTTATGAGAAAATGCATAAGGAATGCAGACCTAATAGTTGAAGATTTTTAATGGTCTTTCTTTTACTTCCAAATTATTCCATAAAGATACGTGCTAAAGTTCCTGTCTTTGAGGGCTTATGTGTTTGGAGGGGAAATAATGTATTATGTTCCATTTCATTTGTTTATTTACTCCTTTAATATATATTTATTGAGCACCTGTTCCAGAGTTTGTAAGCTGTTTTATCTATTATTTCCCTTTTTCTTAAAGACTCCTTAAGTACTTTCAGTGCATCTCTGTGTAAGTATGGCTCTGTTTCTCTTTTGGAAGCTGACATTGTTCTGCCCAGATTTTGTCAGTTTTGGAGCCCCTTTCCTACTGGCTAATGTGTGTATCCTTAGCAGCAGGAACTGACAGAGGATAAGGCTAGGGGTGAGAAAAAATTGCTAGGGCTCCTATAGCTCTGAGATTCTTCTTTCTTCTCAGACCAATAGGTTAATAAATTGAGATCAGACAAAGAGTATACTAGAAATGTTTTTAAGTGTAAATTCACATTTTAAAGCTAGTCTATTTCAATTAATATCTTTTTCCTTATTGGTTATTTGTTTTTATAGTCATTAAGAATTGCAGCAAGGGTTTCAATTTGTTTTATATTCCCTCTTTAATCTTACACTAAGGAATATTTTAGCCACAAACACTCCTTGAGTTTTCTCTACAAAGGGATGTTGATAACCGAGGACAAAAATCCAGATTATGTACAATGCTTTCTGTTGTAGATAGTTAATTTAGGCAATTTAAACTTGTTACAGTACCAAAGGATATATTTAGATTTGATATATGGTAGTCCTACGCAAAACTATATGAAGTATTTTTTTCTCAGATAATTTGTGTATGCAAGTTTCAACCATTTTTTGTTAATCTACCTAACTATCATTGGCATGTGTAGCTATTTAGTTATTCTGTCTGAATTCTAGTGTATGCAGAGGAAAAAATGGAAATCTCTGGTGACTCAAGAGAAAGGATATTTCTTTCTGTAGCTATGATCAGATTATATATGTCCAAACCCATCATCGTAAGCCCTTGAAGAGAGCAGGGCCAAGGTGTAGGTATTAGTACATGCTTATGGGTATTTCTTAGTAGAAGATTGACCAGTGTTATGTACCCCACACAGCCCTTTTTAGAAGCACTGTTCTTTAAAAAAATAGTGTGACTTTCAGGTTCAGAAGGAGGTTAATAGTTGGAACAAATGGAAGGTTTTTTTTTTTTTCTTAACATCTTTTATAGTTTGAATGAGTATACTTTTTTGGTCCTCTCCAGAACCAAAAGAGGACTATTAGACTTATCATCAATTCAAAATATTCTTTAGAAATACTTCCCTAAATATAAGGTTCATGTCCATTGCCTTTATAAAGGTTTAAATTTTTTCAACAGCTAATGAAGAGAAATATTTGGGTATTCAACATGCCTTCATGTGAGTTTTATTAAATTGTTTAATTAATGAAGAGTGATTGATATATTTCCCAAGCAGAGAGAGAATATACAACAGAGGGTATATAGAATATATGTACTAAAAAAGATATAAATGTTGATAATATTGAGTGATATTCTATTTCTCTGTGTCAGGAATTAAAATTTATCTGGAATAGTTGGTTCTCTTTTTTAAATGTTCTCAATATGCCCTGAGGAAGATGTTCTTTGGTTTTCCCTAGTTGTTCTGATAACAACCCTTTTGATCCAAACATTTTTCTTCACTTAAATCTTTTACTATAGGAATGTAAATCTAATTTTTAAAATTCTTCTGTCCTGTGAATAAGAAGACTTATCTGTCTAGTACTACTCTTATAATAACCAGTTACATATTTAAACTTCATTAGGACAATCTTTGTTTTTCTTCTGTTTTATTATCATTATTTTATTCTCATGGGCCCTAAATTTTATAACATCCATTTATCCTGGCCATTCTATAGACTCCTATCCATTTCCCCTTATGAATCCTGCTGTAAAATATTCTATTTCTAACCTCTACACAGATTCTAATAAGTGACCAGTCTAGTCCAAAGATAGTAGGTGGCATCATGACATTATAGAAAGAGGGAGGTTGCTGCCATTAAGTCAGGATTTAAATCTGAACTTGGTAACTTTCTTGTCATGTGACCTTGAGAAATTTCTTTCTCTGAGTCTCCAGGTGATGGAGATTTGTACTTCGGAGGGTTTCTGTGAGAACAAAAATAAAAGTGAAGCACCTAGCATGATGTCTGGTTTATAGAAGGTGCTCCATACATGTTAGCATTCCTTTCTTTTGTTCCTTTTATGTCATGTTTTGAGAATAGAACATTAAAGTACCGTTTAAGTATTATTCTCATGATAGCCATTCTTTATACATGACAGGGGTTCTGCACCAAGTTCACTGCTTAAATTGAAGAATTAACTCGAAACTCATATTCTCACGATGATGCCTATGCTTTGACATTTACTGCCACCCTGCTAATCATTACTTTGTATAGATCCAATACAGTGGAGAACTTCTACTAACTCTGCTACTGTGCGATCCCTCCTCTCCATCATCCATAGGCTCCATAAGGCGTTCAGTCAGTTGCCCTCGGTCCATCTCTTCTCAATCATCATCCAGTGCAGACAACCGCCCCTTTTCTGCTCAACAAGCGGTATCATCATCCCGGTCAGCTTCAGGGTCTCGGTCACATTCTTTAAACCGTGCTTCCTCCTACATGAGGCATCTGCCTCAAAGTAATGATGCCAGCTCTACTGACTCTCCGATGGTAAGTCTTCTGTTTTGCTCCCCTGAGATTAGCGCTGTACTTAGGATTTAAGTGGCAAAGAGATTAGCTGGGAGGAGGACAGATTGAACTTCAGATCCTTTCTATAATTCAACTCATGGTCTCCTGGAATTTGGGTTTATTCATCTTTCTTCACTTATAACTGAGTATGGACTCTTAAAAGGCAGACTTCACTGTATCGCAGAACTTGAGGATGAACACTGAGAATAGTATTTTATTTTCCATTTGCTGATGGAGTAGGATAATTTTGTTGAAAATCATCTGAGTAAATACGTGATTTTGCAGTGTACTGTACAGTATATCTGTAAATTTGGGGAAATTTGTTGTATGGAAAATTTTCCTTAATGGGACTATTGATTAATAGGTTAAAAGAATAAACTATTGGTAAATTATCCTTAGAGCACTGAAGTATGGCATTGTTTATAATGTTTTCTGTATATTAAGTTAACATATAGTATTAGTTATATATATATATATATATATATATATATATAACTTAGCATAAATCCCAGAGATTCAGTATTGAGGAAGTCAATGAATTTATTTTGCAACCAGGCTTACTTGTAAATGCTCAAATAGATATCTCCATGTACCTTCACATAGACCAGGGACTTATTTAATCTGTTTATTTAATGTGGATGTTGCTTCCAAAGGGAAGAGTCTGAAGAATATAAGTGAATGAATTTCACTGGGTAACAATGAATGCTTTTTTTTCTAATCAAGAATTGCCTAAGGTATATGTAGAAAATGAAACTGACCAGGAAGTCTTTTTTAAACACTTGTATTTTTGTTTTAGTATTTTGAGCTACATAAAATACAACTGTATGGAAGTGTGAAAGACACTCTTGGGAAATCATACCCTTTTAATCCTAAGATTTTAATGCTAAGAATAAATGTAAAAACATTATTTTCTTCCTTTTTCATTGTTATTTTTTCAATTAAAAGTGCATCATTTTTACCTAGAAATATCTTTCAGATTATAGTGGCACAATGAAATAAGACCCCCTCCAAATATCTGTATTCTTTCAAATTTAAGAGTGAGTCTTTGCGGCAACTGAGACCAAAAGAACAAGAAGACGATCTAACAAGTCAGACCTTATTTGTTCTCAAGGACATGAAGATCCGGTTTCCAGGAAAATCAGATGCAGAATCATTACTTCTGATAGAAGATGTGAGTATTTGATGTATATAAAATACCAAGGAGCTCATACCTTTTTATTCTTCTTCTTAAAATATTAAAATTTATTACTTGATGGCATTATCCTCAATGACATAGTAAACTTAATTGATGTTCTTTTCAACCTCCACAAGCTTTAGAAGATACAGGGGTTATTTTAATTGTTATAATTCATGAGCAATGAGATCACATTTATAATCAGCAATGCAAAATATCTTTTAGTGTATAGTCCTATTTTAATGATGCTTCATCAAGTGAAAATAATTAGTGTTAAATAATTATTGTTCTTAATGATTAAAGACACATCAAGTTAAGCCTGCTTCTATAATGATTTAGAAAGATCTAATATGGAATGAGATAATAAGGGAAAAAGTGGGGCTATGGGCATAAAGTGTCAGGAATATTTGAATGTGACACCTTGCGTGGTGTTAGTCAGATTTTGAAATGGCTTATGTTGTGTGTGTTTTCTTGTTACACAAGCATTTGCACCACCCAGTGGAACGTTCTAAAATGTCAGAGTCTTAAAATTCACATTAAAGTCAATGACTTACTCCTAATTTAGAAAGAAGGCCCAAGTTATTCGAATATTTTTGGTGAAAGAGCATTTCTTCACTCAAAGTTCTATTTCTTCATTCAAGCATTCTTTTCAAATTGTCATTCTTAGATAATTCCTCAGAATAGAACGTTGTTTTCTGGTTTCCCTGTTTGTTTGTTTTTTATCCAGAGGAGAAGGCACCATCTAGTGGCCAGTTGTAGGATAAAAACCACAGCCATACATTTGGCTTTTTTCACTTTTTAGCTTTACTTTAGACCTGTCTAAAGCGCTGTCTAGAAACAAAACAAACAAAAAACAATAATAAAAAAGACCTTCTTAGTTAACAAATCAATAATGGCAATTTGTATTTAGTAGTCATAACATAGTTATAACCAAAATCCCCAAATATTATGCGTTGCATTTGTTATATATTTTTTAAAAAGTGAAATGGTATCTTGTTTGCAAATGAGGTGCTATTTGTTACATCAAGGGAAAAGGAAGAAAAATGAACATTAGTTATAAAGCATTATGCTAGATATATTTTTATTTACATATGTTCTTATTCAATAAAGTAGGACGTCTTTGTACCAGACATTTTATTTCTATTTCTTAGAGATATAAATTATGTAATAGCTTTCTGAATCAGCTAGATGAAAAATTAGATAATCTGAGAGTAAAACTAATATTTGTGGCTACTGTGATTGTTCTATAAAGAACATGTATATAGGCTTATATAATTGATAAAAGATATTAATAATTATACAAGACATTAGATTATTTACTATATGTTTACTTATGCAGCAACTATTTTAATCTATTTATTATAATGTATATAACTAGAATATATATTCAGAAATTTTGCAGTTTGCACAAAAAACAAAACAGGGGGTAATGGAATCCTAATTAAATATAGGCTATCTTCTAATGTGTTATTCAATATTTTGTTACTGTGAATGATGTTGTAAATACAGTTCTTGGAATTAAAATGAAAAATATATGTTTTGGGCTTCTTCCCAAACCTTATATTCCTGAAGACATTTGACTTTCAATCATTAGAGATTGTGTGCTTTTTACAGCAAGAAGAGAAAAGCTTTAAATTCAGATGGCTTCTTTATATTACATTAAAAGTCTTTTCACATGTCTTTTTATGTAAGTAGACATTCTTTATTGCAAATAGTATTATAGTGCTTTCATTTCAAAAATTAATTAGATTAAATTTCTTAATGTTTCTCCCCAAAACAGATCATTGATAACTGGAAGTATCATAAAACAAAAGTGGCTTCATATTGGCTCATAAAATTGGACTCTGTAAAACAACGAAAAGTGAGTAATGAATACCCAAAAACAGGTTTGCTCTTTTGGATTATGTATTAAGCTAGGATCATTAAGCCACATTCATAATCAAACTATATAAATGCTCATCTGCTTACTCATTTCCTCAACAAATATTTATTGTGTATCTACTATGTTTCAGGCACTGTTCTAGCTTCTGAGGATAAACAAGTAGATTAAAAAAAAATTCCATGGTCTCTTAGAGCTTATATTCTAGTTAAGGTGTTTGACAATACACCAATATATACTAGAATGTAAGGTAGTATTAAGTACTATGAAGAAAAGTAAATCAGGATTAAAAAATTGAGAGAAGGTGACCTAAATGAAATGAGAAAAATACCATGCAGACATCTGTAGGTACAATGCATCGGGCAGAGGGAAGAGCAGATACAGAGGCCCTGGGGTAGAAGTTAGCTTGATGTATCCATGAGACAGGAGACACCATTTATTTCCTTACGTACAGGATAGTTGGTTTGTGCTGGTTAAGAGTGAGTGATGTGGAGGTGACAGTTGGATAGATAAGCAGGGGTCAGATCACAACTTTACAGGCCATGGACAGTCTTTGGGTTTTATTCCAAGTGATGAAAAACCACTGGAAAATTTTGAGCAGAGGAGTTACATAGTCTGGTTTATAATTTAGAAGGTTCATGAGAGCTACTTGTGAAGAATAGAACTAGGGGAGAGGAAATGTGGCAGAACAGAAGTAGAGACCAGGTAGAAGGTTTTTAGAGTAACTGAGGCAAGAGCTAATGGTTGCTTAGCTAGGGTGGTAACTGGAGAAAGAGCAGGGCTTTGTTGTTCCTGTTGTTCCTGTTGTTTTGTTTTACTTTGATTTTGGTTTTGGACCTGCTAAGGTTGATATATTGGTTAGACATCCAACTGAAGATACTGAGTGTGTAGGTGTATATATGAGTTTTTTAGTTCAGAGCTAAGGTTGCATATGGAGATACAAAATTTAAGGGTCACTAGGATATTTAAGCCTTGGGACTAGATGAGATTACCTAGAGAGTAAGTGTGGTTAGAAAAGAGAAGAGTTTTGAGGACTGAGCCCTGGGCCACTTCTGTGTATAGAAATCAGAGAGATGGGGCGGAGGGATTAATCTAAGGGGACTGAGAAGGAGCAGCCAGTAAAGTATGAAAAACCATGGGAACTTGGGGTCCTTGAGACCAAGTAAAGAAATTATTTCAGGGATGGAGTGATCAACTGAGTCAGATGTTACTGATAGGAGTTATAAGATGAACACCAAGACCTGACTGTTGTTTTTGACAACTTGGAGGTTAATGGTTACCTGATCATAACAAATTCAGGGGAATGGTGGGGAGTAAAACTTGAATGGAGTAGGTTCAAGATATGGGAAAAAGCACAGCTAGTCCAGGCACTTTTTCAAGGAATTTTGCTATAGAGGGGAAAGTTAAATGTGGTGGGTGGTAGCTGGAGAGGGATGTGGGTTAAGGACAAGGTTTTTTGTTTTTTTTTTTTAAGATGAAGCTATTTACACTTGTTAGTTGCTGATGAGAATGATCTAGAAGAGAGGAATGGTACAGGAAAGAGAGGTGATAGCAAATCCTCAGAGTAAGTAAACTGGGAAGGTTTGTCCTAACCAGGAGCACTTATTCTAATAGGAGGGAAGGTAGAGTCTGGGCATTGTGGTGGGAAGATGTGAAGGTTTTCCTCCAATGGGGAGGGGCTTTGGAGATTTGCAGAGACAGTACAACATCTCAGAGAGTAGGAGAGGGGAGTGGCCAGCAGCCCGAGGGGCCCATAGATGCATTGCAACATTATCTGGGGGGAGATGTACTATTTTAGTAGCTTTAGTGAAGCTGTTGTATTCCTAAATAGTGCAAACTATTACTTCCCCTTTCTAGGACTTATTGCTAGTAAGCTGAAAGTTGACACTGATCAAATAATGACTTTGAAGTTATGTACTTTCCTCTGAGTAAACTGAACTCATTATTAAGCATTAACTCATTCAACAAAGGACAACTTAGTGTCCTGTCATGTGCCAAACACTGTGCGGCTGTTGAGGAGGGTGTAACAAAGCTGGTAACAGAAGTAGATTGAAAACGTACTGTAAGCCCAGAACTCCTGTTTGTCAAGTCACTAACTGTGGCCTTATTCATTAAAATAAGGACCTCTTAGTGGAATTGGAACCCTGAATCTTTTCAAGTCCATGTACTTTTTGTAACCTAGAAGATAGAAGAGTTTAGCTAAATTGGTAATTAAAACAAAATAGATAACCCAGAAACAGATTAAAATGCTTATAAGATATTAATACTTGATAAATGTGACATTTCAAATCAGTGGAGTAAAGATAATTTTTTCCCCTAAATGATACTGAAACAATTGACTACCTATTTGTAAGAAAATTAAGTTGGAGCCTTACCTCTCACCATATGCAGAAATAAATTCCAGATAGATGATAGTTTTATATGTAAAAAAATATTAAAAGTTTAAAAGAAAATACAGAAAGCTATGTTTATAATCTTAGAATGAAGAAACAACTTCTTAAGGAAGACTTAGGTTTTAGAACCCAGAAATCATAAAGGAGAAGAACGACAGATCTGATGACATAAAAACTTAATGGATGGCAAAAGGTGTCTTAAACCAGGTTAAAAGGCAGAAGTGGTGAGGAGAATTGGGTGGCAGGGGAAAGGGGTGGATGTTGAAGAGGACAGATGTTTGCAGCACATAAAACACAAACTAGCACAAGTAAACCAATATTTCCTACCGATCAATCAGCAGAAGACATACTATCTTGTAAAGTTAATAAATAAAATGGAAAAGCATATAAAAAAAGCCATGAAAAGACAATTTATGGATCTTCAAAGAGCCAATTAACGGGTAACTAGATCTTGTCCTCACTAATGCTGAAGGAAAAGCAAGTAAAAAACATCATATCGGCAAAAATTAATAAGACATAATATCCAGTGATGGAAATAGTCTGGATAAAAGGGGCTTTATTATACTATTAGAGAGAGAACACATTGGTAACAGCTCTTTAGAAAGGTAGCTTGCTGTATCTATTAAAGTTACAAATGTTCACAACCTTATGACTCAGCAAAACCACTTCCAGCATTCTGTCCTACAGAATAATAATCTGTATAAAATGTACGTGTAAAAGATTTATGCACATGAGCATTCACTGCAGTGGTATTTGTGCAAGCAAAACACTTGAAGCAGCCTAAATATCTATCAGTAGATTTATGGTTAAATAAATTATAGTACATCCATACTATTCAGTTGTGTTAAGTTGAGTACTATTCTGGAATCATAGATCTTAACTTGAGATATAGCACAAGATTATGACTTGTGACGTATGCAACATATGTACATTGGTAAAATTAGCCAGACTTTACTAATCATGAGTGAAGAATATAAGCGATAAGCAGCCACCAAGTGCATGGTTTCTGGGAGGCCATGAGTCCATCAGCCCTCAGGCATCTCTTTTCACATATGGGAAGCATTCTGGTTCAGAGTGATGAGTGCCAACTAAGTGTGGTTCGCGTTGGCACTGAGGGAGCCTTCCAGATTTGGGTGGCCTTCATCTTTATTCTTCATTAGTTACCCATGCAGTCTTTGTGACCAATCCATTCTCTAGCCAGGTGAAATAAAAATACCAGGTTTATTTACTATGAGTGTTGTCTCATAGAACTTTCTGCAATGACGGATATGTTCTGTATCTGTGATGTCCAATACGGTGGTCACTAGCTGCATGTGGCCATTGAGTGAGATCTTGAAATGTGGCTATTGTGACTAAGGAACTGAACTTTTAATTTTAATTAACTTAAATGTAAATAGCCAAATGTGTCTAGTGGCTACTGCATTTAAGAGCGTGGATCTAGACAGACCACGTGTAGCCTTCTAAGTTCTTAGATGAGAACCTTCTCAGTTATTTTCCTGCTGAGAAATTCTATCAGAGGGCTCGCAAGAATGTCCATTAAGGTCACCATTGCCTTGGGCATCTCAAAGGGAGAGTGCCTTTTTCCTTTTCATATGCCATCTTACAAAGATACCAAGATAGTAAATTAAACAAACAAGTTATACAGTAATATGTGTTGCCCTACTTTAAATCACCACTGTGATTTTTACTGTTTTAAAAATATATATCTAGTGTTAAAAATTTTCAAAAACTAAGTTCCGAATTATTAAGATATTTTATTTCTGGAGGATAGACTTACTGAGCCAGAGGAAGGAAAGTGGTAATATTTGGTGTCTCATGTTTCCTTTTGTTTTTGTATATTTCTGTTTTTTTCAAGTTAACATAATCTTTTTAGAAATGAAAGAATGACAGGGAGACACAGGCGTTTCTGTGAGGCCTGTCTGTATTCCCCCATAACCAGATATTATCTTTCCCTATTCTAAATCCTCCCAGTACTTCATACTCAGTTGTACTTATGATCTGACTTGAGAGGTTTCTGTATTAATTTTTCCACCTTTCTAAAAGCCAGGGGCGAGGGGGGTAGGTACGTCTTACTTTGTAGTCAGCTGTAGGCTTTCTATAAACATTTGTTCAGTTGATTCAAATCTAGACTCTTTTGTGGATTCTGTCAATAGCAAGTTAGCTTCTTCTTTCTTTACCCTTGTTTCTTTACTAGTGCTATGTATTTATCTGAACATCAACAAATTAAGATAATGCTGTTATGTTTTTTTAACATGTGATATGAGAAGGTCTGATAAAACATTGTATGGGGTGATCAAATGATGTGCATGAATAGTAATTATGTTTATCAATTAGAAGAAACAATCTATTTCATGTTTTAGGGTTGTTATGCTCAATTGTGTTTATAAATTTCGAGTAAAAGTAAATACTTGCTTATAAATTTACTAGCAAGTACTTGTGTCAGTATAGTGACTTCTGCTATACTGATTTACTCTAAGAATATGTGGAGTAAGTCATCTTTGTGTAATCCTTCCCTCCAGTTCTCAGATGTGCAGCTACATCTCTGTATTCATCATACCCTGTTATGTTAAGGGAATGAGAGCACTGATGAGAGAGGGCATGTTTTTTATTACAACTTAAACACCTTTTTACCTTTTCTTTGAGCTCCTTTGTTGCATCTTCCATTTTGGCATTAATCAAAGCTACTATATTTCCTTTGTGCCTGTTATCAGTGATAAGATGTCCCATCTCCAAAGCTACCCAAGCAGTTACAGTCATTCTTCTACAAGGTAATTTAATAGACAGTTCTATTTTGGGCAGAAGAATTCATAGCTTGAATTTTTAAAAAAATTTTATTGGAGTATAGTTAATTTACAATGTTGTGTTAGTTTCTGCTGTACAGCAAAGTGAATCAGTTATACACATATCCACTCTATTAGATTCTTTTCCCATATAGGTCATTACACAGTATTGAGTAGAGTTCCCTGGGCTATATAGTAGGTCCTGATTAGTTATCTATTTTATATATAGTAGTGTGTATATGTCAATCCCAATCTCCCAATTTATCCCTCCTCCTCCCTTACCCCCTGGTAACCATAAGTTTGTTTTCTACATGTGTGCCTCTATTTCTGTTTTTAGGTAAGTTCATTTGTACCCTTTTTTTTTTTTTGATTCCATATATAAGCGATATCATATGATATTGGGTTGGCCAAAAAGTTCGTTCGTGTTTTTTTTTTAATTTTTTAATTTTTTTTTTTTTTTTAAATTTATGGCTGTGTTGGGTCTTCGCTTCTGTGCAAGGGCTTTCTCTAGTTGTGGCAAGCAGGGGCCACTCCTCATCATGGTGCGCGGGCCTCTCACTATCGCGGCCTCTCCCGTTGTGGAGCACAGGCTCCAGACGCGCAGGCTCAGTAATTGTGGCTCACGGGCCCAGCCGCCCCGCGGCATGTGGGATCCTCCCAGACCAGGGCTCGAACCCGTGTTCCTTGCATTGGCAGGCGGATTCTCAACCACTGCGCCACCAGGGAAGCCCTCGTTCATGCTTTTCCATTACACTTTACGGATGAACTTTTTGGCCAACCCAATATTTGTCTTTCTCTGTCTGACTTACTTCACTCAGTATGACAATCTCTAGGTCCATCCATGTTGCTGCAAATGGCATTATTTCATAGCTTGAATTTTGACTCTCAGAGAAGCGTAAGGGCTGATCTTAACAAGAATAAGTTTATCTTGCTAAGTTGCCCAGGTTCATGGAGGGTCCGGAAAGGTGGCTGAGGGATGCTAGGTGTAGGTTATGATGAGAAGAGGAAGCCCAGTATTTACACAGTGTGCAACTTATCTGTAGCAACTTTTCTTGCAGTTGTTACGATTACTCTGTTTCCTGTTCTTTCATCAACCATTTTGTTCTTTAAAAGGCTTTTTTTTCCCCAAAACAGACTCTAATTTCCCAGATATATAGCGATGGATGAGACTTCCTTATATATTTATAATAATGTATATATTATACATTATTCCCTACCTTGTTTATTTCAGATGAAATCAGAGGTAAAGTGGGATCAGAGAATGACTGACTGACTGGAATATTTTTTTTCTTGACAACAAGAGAGCCAATATAATAATTAGCTGCAAAGTGTATTGAAAAAAATTTTTAAAGCTTTTATATGTTGATATTAAACTAAAGGGGCAATAATAGGTAGTGGAAAGAGGAACTGGACTTGTAGTCATATGGACTTGGGTTGAGTACTGCCCCTGCCCTTTTTGCGGGGGCAGGTAACTTCTCACAACTTCTCTGAGGTTCGTAGCATTAAGTATTGGACAGTTCTTGTGAGGAAGTAAGACTTCATATGGCAAGGTGCTCTAGGCTTAGAAGGTGTAAAATGCAGGTGACTTTTTTTTCCTTCTAAGGATCTTCATGCCAGGCTGTTTCTCTGATGTATTTTATTTTACTAAGAACTCTTCATGTGTAGAATTATTTTATGTAGAATATGTATAAATGAAGTATAAAAATTTGTCTGTTGGGTTGTAACATGTTGACTCTTCATTTGACTATCTGTTCGAAACCTGTGCTATTGCTTTATAAAGCTAGAAACTGCATCCAAGACAAAAAAGAAACCTAGAAATGTGGGTCAGCTTTAGAATGTAGAATTAGGTATTATTAAAAGTTACCCATTTAGAAGGCCAAGAACTTAACTAATTTAACATCTAGATGTGGATTAATCAGATCTGTCCTTTGGACTATGATGATAGTCAATAATCATTGGATGGCTATGTCAGTTCAGTTCCCTGGGAAGCAGACATAAGACAGAATTAGAAGTGAAAGACATTTATGAGAGAAGACACCCAAGAAGGATAAAGGGGAGAGAGAGTTTGAGCAGGTAGAAGAGCCTTCCACCTGCAATATTGGTCTAACACCAGTGAATGGAAGGCAGGAGGATTGGGGAGGAAGATCTTCAGACTTTAGTGAAGTTCTGAGAAAGGCCTGTCAGGCTGATGGGGAGCCCAGAACACAGATTGCCTGTTAGAGGGATCACACTGGGCAGAAATAGCCCCCCTCTGGTATCCCGACCATGCTCAATCCTTGGTCGGGAGCAGTCTGGGGAGAGTATAAGTTTGGCTTGACTGTTGTAACGGATCCTGAATGGGGATGGATGCTGTCAGCTAACTGCACTCTTAGAAGCTGGTTGATTCAAATGACATGACTCCATGACTACCACAAAGGTTGTGTGTGATACAATTTAATTTGACAAACATTTATTGGTTGCCAATTTTGTACAAGAACTGTACTAGGCACTATTGGGGATTTTGAGAGTTGTTTATTCATTCATTTATTTATTTGCTCATTAAAACATGCACTCAACAATATTGATTGAGAGACAACCACGTCCCAAGCAGAATTCTTGATGTGGAATGCACAAGACTCTCATTTAAATCTCTTAATTCCATTTAGAAACCATTGTTGAAATATGTATCTCACTTTTTCTGCTCCAGTATCGAAGCTTATGCTAGTTACTCATTTGAATGTTGCAAAACTCTTAAGATTAGAATGCCACACACACAAACTCTTACACGTGTCTTATTTCAAATTTTCCTTAATGGGTGTAAAATTTAAAGGTCAACGATGTAGGACTAAACTACTGAAAGGAATCCTCACCAGGTGAAAATGGAATCAGCTAATCTTACTTACTGTCATGTTGTGGTAACTCCACACTAGTATAATTCAGCTTTCTGCTAAGAATGCAGTTGCTTTATATAGTTTGTAAGGAATATACTTGAAGTATGAAAATATCGCAGCGATGGTGGGCTGTGAAGAATGCCAAATTTTCTGAAAAGCTTATTCTCTGATATCTAGGCATAAACTAAGATTGGAGAAGGAAGAGAAATAAGTAGTGATAATAAGGTTGTACAATATTTGCATTTATTTTAGGGTTCTAAGAAATCCTTGTTTATCAAGTATTTCTTCTCTAACTAGCAGTTTTTAAAATACCTACTGTAGCTGCTTCTGCATGAATTTTGATGTTATTATTTTCCATCTCTTTTTCATTTGGGCTGACATAGATGCTGTACAGGGCTGTTCATTTTCCATCAGCAAAGATGCCTTTACCCTATAGTCATGGCTGCTGCATGCATCATTAGTACAGCATGTAGTGATTTTAATGTTATTTCTAAACCTCCCTCACCTCATGCCATTATTTTAATTTAGGACCAACTGTTCAGCCATATGGAGTAGTTTGTCATTCAGCATCTGTATGTTCTTGCAAAATATGAATTTGTCTGTGTGCTTTATGCCTTCAAATGTGCTGTATTTCATATGGAAAAGATAAATCTTTTCATTTTATTAATGCTTTCATTGACTGAATATCCCATTTATTTTTTCCCTTGGAGAGCTTGATGTTGAATCGGGATGCTTTTAAAAGTCACAATGTCAGGAAATGGATACCCACATTGTATAAGTTAGCCTCACGTGAGTCCACTGATAAACACAAAGGGCACCTTGCTGACTGTTTGTTTTTGTGTTTCACAAGTTATTCATCTCCCGTCCATTTACTTCTAACCCCAAAACACCCAGAAATCCAAATAGCATTGCAGATAGAACTGACACTAATTTACCTCATCCCAGTCTGATTTCTTGCCTGTTTTCTGCCTTCCTAAATTACTCAGCCAGTGTTTTGCTAGAGATACAGGCATTGTCTCCCCATCTGCGTGGCCTGTTAAGCAAACTGGTTCCTGATGGACTGTGTGGCCTTATTGGAGGGGGTGCCTGGGCAACCTTGTTTGTACACAGTGACTCCACCCATTTTCCCAAGTATTACCTGACTAGAGGTAAATCTGAATCTAAGAAGAGACAGTTTCTTCTAGGATTTTGCTATTGGCACCAGGACAGATCAAATTAATTGTGAGGCATTGTCGGGTAGTGGTTAAGATCATGGGTCTGGCTACATAGCTATCCATTACCTAACTGTGCAATCTTGGGTAAGTTACTTATCTGCTCTATGCCTGAGTTTTCTCGTCCATAAAATGAGATCCAAAATGTTTTCAAAACCAAACATTTTTCATAACCATTAGGCAGCAAAACCTAACCCACCGGAACTCATTTGGAGACAATGACCCTACAGGAAGTTATTTGTTATTTTTGTCTGTCTCTTGGCTTGAATATTCACATGTTTTCCTGTGGAAGTAGTAATGTGTATGATTATGAAATCTAGACTGAAGATTTTTGGAAAGGGATTGTGGACCAATTTTATCTATCTCAATGTTTTTATTTTGAGGATTAAATGAATTGCTATATGTAAAAGTGATTAGAACAGTGCTTGGTCCACTGTAAGCCCTCAGTAAGTGTTAGCTCTGATTTTTACTTTGTTTGCATAGGTTTTACTTTCTTGCAAGAAGCATTTTCACTAAGACAAACACCTACTAAGTGCTAGACCTCTTTTGAGCCTTGGGGACATGGTAGGTATACTGGTATAATTCCTCTTTTTATGTAGCTAACAGTCTCCATTAACTAAACAGGAGATTAACATAAAGTGAGATAATTATTAATGGGGGAAGAGTTGGGCATTAAGGGATCATACAATAGTTTAGTGGCAGATAAAGGTCTCCCTGGAGAAGTGATGTTTGAGGTAAAACATAGAAGTTCACCAGGTGAACAGATGGGGCAAGACTGTTCCAGGCAGAGGAGAGAGGCTATGTGAAGACTCAGAGGAGAGATGAAGGGTTTGGGCTCTTGCTTCCTTGGTTTATATGCCCTCGTACCCTCCAAATTACAGGTCTCTCTAACCCACTCCTTCCTCCAGGACCAGAGCTTGAAATTGAAAGATGAAGGGAAGCAAAGGAGAATGTATCTTCCCAGGAGGTGCTCTGGCAAAGAAGGAGCAAGTTTCTGGGTTGCCCAGATCATGCTGGTCTCACAATCTGGGAGATCACTCCTCAGGCAGAGTTGTTTGCTGGGTTGCAAGAGGCCTGAAGATTTATCCATCTCCACGTTGGAGGAAACATTAGGAGTGGAGCAGCTGCATTCCCTATCCCTAACTCCTGGGCCGTTTTCCGAAGTTGCTGCTTTTAGCCATGTGTAGGCTAGTATATTAGACCATCATGCTTTAAAATTCCCTCGAAATTAAGAATAAAGCATATACAGAGTAGCGGCCAAGAGAGCCTCTCTAAGTGATGTACCGAGAGCAGTGATTGGCGCGGAGCAGGCAGCCAGTTCATGTGAGCTGCCCTCCTTTTTGGTTCTGTGGCATCGTATGCATTTCACTCTGCGCATATTCAGAAGGAAATAACGAATAACCCGTCATCTCAAATGCTGTGTCACTTTAAAGCTGAATAATTATTTAATAATAGAATATGAAATGAAGGTAATGTTAAAATTTCCAGTATTGTTAACATTTTAATTTCATTTATTATGTAGAACTCATATTTATTCTTGAAACCAATTTATGGGTTATCTTTGCTGCTTTTTAAATTCTTCCTGCGTTATGGCTTTTGGCCTGTTATTACTCACTAATACATAGAAAGGAGGAAGGGAAATTGAGACGAGAATTGATTAAAATTTACCGTTTACTGATAGTGTTGATTCTTGTATCACATCAATTATGAGTCCTGTTTTCTACATTAAAAATATAAAAGGTTAAACTATTAGCTTAACTGAAAATCGTAAAAAAATAAAAGGTATGAATTAATGTCTGATGTCCAAATTATGTCAGTATTATTGTGAACAACTCATATCAAAAAATTTTAAATCCCTCTTCATAATTAAGCTTTCTTTATCTGTAATAACAAGCTTTTCCAGGACAATTTTTTCACAAGCTACTTTATTACGGATTGCATTATCTCTCCTCATTCTCCTCCCCTTCAGCCCACACACCCCTGTCGCCTGTAGGGTTTACATACTGTTCCCACTTCACAGTGAAAGAAGCTGGAGCAGGAAAGGAAGGAATCATGCTGCTTACACAATTCACTGTGAGAAGCTGTAGTTGATATTCTTCTATAAATAAAATGTTATTTTGAAATTTTTTCCCTAAGTTGATTTTTAAACAGATGTTTATTCTAAATTTGCCTTTATCAGAGAGAATTAATATCACTTCTTTAAATATGGCTGTTTTAAAGAGAAACAAATTAAATTCTTCTTTTATATGCTCCCAATTTTCTGTACGTTTGTGCCTATGGAGAAAAATCGTATCTTCATTCAGTCTTTATGTTTGAAAGTCTTTCTCTTTTCATCTCTCACTCTCATCTTTACAAGGAGTTCCTTTAATTAGACAGATAAAATAAGAAGTGAAAAATCTACTTTGGTGAACTGAAATTAGGATAACTGTATTTGTTCATATTTACTTTTTTAAAAAAGTGTTTCCTTGCAAATACCTGAATTGCAAAAGTATTAAATACATTGAATTAGTCAAAGTAGCTTTTTGGGATTTATAAATTTTTCAGAACCTCTAGGATTTTAGTTTCCCAGAATTAGATTAATCCTAGGCCTTGTTTCATGATACTTTCTCATTATTGGTCCATATATGGTCTGCTTTTATTTAGTTAGTGTTTTTAAGTTATTGTACCTTTGTGAACCCAACACCCAAATCAAGTATCTTGGCAATAATCTATTATCTTATCAAATGACTACCTTCCATCCCCCTGGCCCTTCATGTCTCAGGTAGCCATTTTCTTAAATTCAGTATTTCCCTGTCCCTTGCTTTCTTTCTTTATATATTCTTATTATATCTATGTGTATTCCTCGTAAGTATTTTTAAAATTTAATTGTCTTTACCTCTATTAAAAGAGTTTCATACTGTATGTAATGACTGATATGTATTTTTTAAAAACTTAACCATTAATAATTAAGATGCTCCGTTGTTGTTGTGTGTCCTTTTATTTCATTCATTTTGACTGCTGTATAAAAGTCCAAGGGAATGAGTATACGACTATTTATTCACTCTCCCATTGATGGAGAGTTAGATTTTTTTCAAGGTGTAATTGTGAACAGCTGTTTGAACATTCTTGTACATGGTTCTTGTTTTTAACCTGTGAGAGGGTTTCTCTTAGGAATAAACTTGCTGGGTCTTGGGGTATATGCATTTTCAACTTTAGGAGATAATGCCCAGCTATTTTCCAATTTGTACTCCTGCCAACAATGTCTAAGAGATGCTATAGATCCATATTTCTCCAGCACTTGGTATTGTCA
This sequence comes from Eubalaena glacialis, assembly GCF_028564815.1. Taxonomy (NCBI): domain Eukaryota; kingdom Metazoa; phylum Chordata; class Mammalia; order Artiodactyla; family Balaenidae; genus Eubalaena; species Eubalaena glacialis. The sequence continues at coordinate 121,511,449 of NC_083718.1, forward strand.
GACTTTTAATTTTTGTCCATTAAATGGATAGAAAATGATGTCTTATTATAGTCTTAATTTTTATTCTTTATGTTTATCATGCATATTTATTTCCTCTTTTGTGAAATTCCTGTTCATGTATTTTTGTCCATTTCTTTCTGTTAATTTGTTGGTGTGTATTTAACAATTGGTTAGGCATTCATTATATATTCCTGATACTAATCTTTTGTTAGATGTATACGTTTTGAATGTATTTTCCCAGTTTGTAACTTAATCTTTATTTCCTTTAAGGTATCTTTTGATGGCCAGAAGTTCTTAATTTTAATATAAGGGAAACCTATTAACCTTTTATGTTCTATACTTTTTTGCTACTTAAGTAACCTTTTTCTAAACCAAGGTCTAAAAGATATTCACTAATACTTTTCACTAAGATATTTAATGGCTTATTTTTCAAACTTAAAACCTTAATCACTCTAGAGTTGATTTTTGTGAATTGAGTGAATGATTCAACTCCATCTGTTTTTTCCATGAAGATTACTATTTAAAAAATCTCCATTTATTGATTTAATTTAAATTTCACTTAACTTTAATTTTTAAATTTAATCTCTTCTTACTCCAATGAGTCAGACTTGCCACCTATGTCATATACCAGAGTTTCATAAATACTGGATCTATTTCTGGACTTTTTATTCTGTGCTGTCATTTAGTGAGTGAGTGAGTGAGTATGTGTGTGTGTGTATTCATTTTTGAATTATATATTTTCATCTTTGAATTTTAGACCCACATGTATACACCTAGATTTTGAAATATTTTGGTTTTTCCACTAGGTTTTGGACATAGTAAAAACAAGTGTCCGTACAGTTCTTCCACGCATCTGGAAGGTACCTGATGTCGAGGAAGTAAATTTATATCGGATTTTCAACCGAGTTTTTAATCGCTTACTCTGGAGTCATGGCCAAGGACTGTGGAACTGTTTCTGTGATTCAGGGTACGTTTTAAGTTATCTTTTATTATTGTCATTTTTAATATTTTACTGTTTAGTTATAAAGTTAGCCCAATAAACTGGCTGAATTTCTTTAATCTCTTAAAATGTGGATTTGTAACTGCATGTAAGTTTCAGTACTCAGCTATAATTTATAGCATTTAAGCTGATGTAGATGAGATGATGGATCTGAACACAACACCACCCAACAAATTTGAATTCAGTGGAGAGAAAGTAGTCTTAATTAATGAAAAATCTCAGTTACAAATCTGTATCCTTACAGCTCTTCTGCTGTTGCCTTTATGTAGCAGACTTCCAAAATCATGGCTACACTCCTGCTCCTCTCCAGACTTTCAGTCCTGTCAAAGCTGTTGTGACACACTGTCATTTTGTCTTCAAGATATCTAAAACCAAACGTTCCATACCTCCCTTTTCTTCAGAAATGGCTTCCCTTCTGGACTTCCCAAAATTCCATTGTTATTCTCCCAATCACATGGGTTTGATATCTCAGGGGCATCCGCATCCTTGTTCTCCTTCATTGTCTTTATTCAGTCATGTGCTAAATCTTGTTAGTTTTTCTGTCACATCCCCACTGTGGCTACTCTAGATTGTTTTTCATTATTCTTAACAATTATCAATTATTTAATTATAGTTGTTCTTCACTGTTCTTCACAATTGTCGAGTATTTACTTGATAATTTAAATACTTTTGGAGATACAAAGCTGAATCTGACATAGATCCTGCCCTGAAGAAACTTAAAAATGATAATAGCTAACACTATACCACTTACACTATGTGCCAGGCCTTGTTCTAAGCACTGTACATGTATTAAGTAATTTAATCCTCATAACATCACTTTGAAGCAGGTTTTATGATAATTTCCATTTTATAGATAAGGAAACCAAGGCACAGATAGGTGCTAAGGACCTAGTGCAACTGGGATTTGAACTTAAGCAGCCTGGCCCCAGACTTCATGCTCTTAACCAATAAAACTCTGCTGTCTCTAATAGACAAAATAAGATACATGCAAAAGTCATGATTATGAAGGAGATGACAGATACGTTATTGTAGGATTTCAGAGAAGAGGAGCCTTTTTGGTAGAAAGGCTAAGTGAAATTAATAGATTCCCAGGCATTTTTGCCTCCAGTTTTTTGTTTCCCTTATCCATCCTACTGTCAGAGTCATTTCCTAAAATCTGTAATGATTTCCCTCATTTATCATTAAAGTCTAGACTTTTTATCTAGAGATATAAGACTCTCTAATATGCTGATTCTTTCTTATTTCTCCAGTCTTCTCTCTCATTACTCTCCTACTTAAACTTTGCTCCCCAAAACCAAGTTCATTATTTTTCAAGTATCTTAAAAATTTGTCCTTTTCTGCCTCCGAACTGTTAGTGTCAATGAGTAGCTGATTGGGCTGCCTTCTACCACCCCATTTCTCCAATCCCCTCTGCATTATTTAAATCCTATGTAAAGACCCAGACCATGCCCTTTTTTTGGTAAAACCTTAACAGACTATTCTAGTCTGACATAATCTCTGAATGTCTTCCATTTAAATATTCTAGTCATCTAGTACTGAATCATTTATACCATTTGCAGACTTATTCTCACCACCATAGTTTTCCTCAGCTACCATTCACCAACAGGGAGAATTCACAAGGTGCTCTGGGTTGTGATGAAATCTGAGAATAATCTTGGCCATAAATTATTTCTACGGAGACTTAAGTGAAACATTTGAACTGTACTCCATGGCCCTTAGTTGATGGCTGTCTGTAGAAGTTCTCTTAAATCTAAAGTCATTATTAGAATTTTTTTCTGTTTGTTGATCCATTGGTTGGAATGTTAAACATGGATTTCAGCTACTCTTCACAAATGGAAGGCAGTGAGATAGTCTGCTACTGAAATTGGTGCTGATGACACTATTTTGGTAATTTACTCTGACTCCATTCAGAATCCTTTTCTCTTGTACCTAGCACACTACTCCCCCCCCAGATTTCTCCGGTGGTATCTATTACTACTAGTAATCATAAAGAATGTAAATAACATTTATTGAAAGATTACTAAGTGCCTGATACTGTTTTTCATATTAAACATTTTTATAATTACCACTACAATATTTTGAGTAAACTATTATTATTATTCTCATTGTATAGATAAGGAAATTGAAGCATAAAGTATATAACTTGCCCAAGTTTTCATAGTGAGCCTGGATTTAAACCCAGGTTGTCTGAGTCCAGAGCCCAAGCTCTTAACTCTATGCTTTATTCAGTCCTCTCAAAGCAGCATTGCCCGTGGTTGCCAAGCTTGCTATACTGCAAGCCCCATAGCATTAGCCCAATCCCCAGCCCATTGCAGGAGTAGCTTTGAGTCCAATTTGACCTCCACTCTCCATCCATTTCTTTAAAAACTTGGAGGCTTGTAGAGGTGAGTTTTACATCAGATTTTTTTTTTTTTTGTACCTCTACAAATGGCATTCCTAGGCTTCTTCAACTTAGTGAAGTCACATAGTGTTGTGTGTGTTTGATTGTCACTTTGGACCCAGAATAGTTATGCTTATTCTTTGAATCGTATCTAGTCCATGTATACTCCTTTAACCTTTGATCTAACAGCCTAGCGGTCTAGGTAAAAATCTACTCTTAGCTCATTTCTAAAGGAATGATTTTAATAAAAGGTGCAGCTGTCTTTCACAGTTAGGTGTAAAACTCTTAGAAAAAATATTATCCAAATAACTCTGGGCCACCTTGATTCCTGCCTCTGCCTGTCAACATCTCAATAATAAAGCAAAATGAATAAACCATTCCCTGTCCACGTCCAGAAACTTCAAAGAATATTGTAGACGTTTGTCATAGGTTTTCCTAGAATTGGCCCCGGGGTTTTGCTGATGCATCAGATAGAAAACACCCTCCCCCCCCTTCTTGCTCTGCCAGGCTGCTGAAGCCCATGCTCAGTGACCGTTTTTATCACATGCAGCCTCCTGGGAGTGCTATTCAGACTGATGCTCCACGTTCTGAATGTGTCCTCTCCAGGGGAATAGCTCTTGGGATTTTCATACATAAAATTATCCACCATGTTTTACCGAGCTAGGGGAAGCCTAGGTGCTATGGGACTCAAACTCAGGCCACAGAGCTCAGGAAGTGTGGCCACGGGAAGTAATATTTCAGCTTAGACTTGCAGGATGAGGAAGAAGAGGAATTTGCCAGGTAAAGCAAAGAGGAGGAGGTAGGGGGACTATGGGAGAAGGAATGTATTATTTGGAAAAGCCCTCTTTCCACTCAAACTCCTGATATGTAAACCCCAAAGAAAAGAATCTAGTTTAGACCCTTCAGCCAAATACATTTTCCTATGGAAGTTTGTCATAGAAAAGCTTTTCTTTTACAATCTCGGGGAAAGAAGAAATTGTAAGGAATATTCTAAGGCAGCAGTCTGCTTCTAGGCTGAATTATATGCCTACCTGAAAATGTATGCGTATCATATAGACTACTTAAAATGATGTGAATCTTACTGTTCTCATATCACTTTCAACTGGATGTTGCGTTGTTCATAGTTTTCAGCTCATTAATCTTTCTGTTGCTGATTGTCAAGTTGGTGTAGTCCAGATTTTTTTTTTTTTTTTTTTTTTTTACTTCCCTTTCTTCTTTGGGCTACTCAGTCATTCATTAGGGCTTCTACCAGAGGAGAAAGAAATGAATGTTTCACTTTTTAGATAGCTGCTTTATTAAATATTTTGATGAAAAAGCTGGTAAAAATTATTGGATTACTGGATAATATGAGGCTTTTCAAGTCTCTGGATTTCATTAATCATTCCCCTTTGTTACCGGGAGGTTATTCAGTATTCTGTATCTTATTGTTATATTATTAAAAATGTCATTTGAAATCATTTCTTTTCATATTTCTCTGAGGATTAGGGAGTGCTGGAGAGAACTTTTTAACCATTTAATTTTTCTTTTTGAATTCATAGATTTTGGCCCCCCCATTTCCTTGGAATTTAGATTTAGAAAGCAGGCAGATAAGACCCTGGGTTCTTTGATAAAGGCACTGGTATTTTAAATTATTTCTCCATCCTTTCACCTTCTTAAAATTTTTTGTGTTAGTATTGAAAATTGAGATACTGTAGTGTTCTAGAGGCATTTCATATTACTCAGCTGTGCCAGGTAGTGGGTAGGAGGGAGGGGACATGGTTCAAAAACATTCAGGTTCAAGAATAGGTTTCTTGGGCTTCCCTGGTGGCGCAGTGGTTGAGAATCTGCCTGCCAATGCAGGGGACACGGGTTCGATTCCTGGTCTGGGGAGATCCCACATGCCGCGGAGCAACTGGGCCCGTGAGCCACAACTACTGAGCCTGCGCGTCTGGAGCCTGTGCTCCGCAACAAGGGAGGCCGCGATAGTGAGAGGCCCGCGCACCGCGATGAAGAGTGGCCCCCACTTGCCACAACTAGAGAAGGCCCTCGCAAAGAAACGAAGACCCAACACAGCCGTAAATAAATAAATAAATAAATAAATAAATAATTTAAAAAAAAAAAATAGGGATTGTCATAAATACATTAAAAAAAAAAAAAAAAGAATAGGTTTCTTTTGTGCAGAGGGGGTGCCATTAGCCTAGTACCAAACAAAGCAAGTCCTGGTCATTTTCTTTTTTCTTTATGAGTGATTCTGGAGTGTTGACACTTAAATATAGATTAATAGAGTAGAATGTGGTCTTTGGTCAGTGGTGGTGAACATACACACCAAAATTAGGTAGAGAACCTTGATTCATATGTTTATTTTAAATATTTAAGGAACAATGAGAGAATGAGAAGCCAAAGCTGCTCATATTATAAGTCACATATTACTCAGAGTGTTACATCAAATTAAGGTGTTATCTGAAGAAGGTCCTTTGCCTTTCCTCCATTTTATGTGTTCTTTTCTTACGTCTGTACTCCAAGTCAGCAAAAGAAAAATTACCGTGATGTGAGTAACCTGATAGTGAATCTAATCAGATGGCTCCAAAGTATCAAAATATAAATATATTCAAATTCAGGGGGGAGGGTGGTGATGGAGGTAGGCTTTTACAGAAATACCCAGAATCCCAGGGGAGAGAAAGTAAAAGTGCTCAGCTGAGAGTCAGAGAGTCAGACTGTTTTCTTTGTGTATTTACGTTTGTATGAAATTTTGATTTCTCTGGGCCCAGGCATGTAAGCCTTGCTAGATCAAGACTTATTAGTTATAAACATATTCCCTTATTAATTGGTGTTCTCCTGTTTTTCTTGATTACATCAAGTAAATTGGAGATATATCTATATACACACAAATATAGAGATATAAACACATGCATATCATATCTAGTTTTTCTTACATTTAGTAATAATTTAAATTTTTAGAGTTAATTTAACTAACATATTACTGTTTCTTGAATGAAAGTAACTTTTAATCCTTTTTACATAATAAAAACAGTATTGTATTGAGCCCTGAACATCTTAGAACGTGGAAGAAAATTTATTCCTTTCAATCTACTTATTTGAATCTTATTCCCTTTAAGAAAATCTGTCATTCACTGATGACATGCTGTCTTTTTGGGCCCATGTTTCTCCTGAAAAAATAAACAGTAGCCTTTCTACTAAAAAATACCTTTCTGAGTTTCTAAAGCATTTTTTAAAAATTACAAAGATATCAAATATCCACAGAAGATTGAAAATGGAATCTTTGAATTTCCCATTGGGAAGTACATTTCTTCAGAAAAATATTTTCCTTAATATTTTTTTCTTTCTGAAAATCTGGTCTTTTCTCTCTCTGTGGGTTAAGCGAATTGGTTTATGTAAAATGAGACTTGAACCATTACCAAGTCTTAAAGCAAACCTTCCCCTTGAGGCTTGAAAGGAGTTTCAGTTACACTAAGGAAATAAGTCAGTCTCTCTCTCTCTCTGTCTCTCTCTCTCTCTTTCTCGATGGTGGTAGGGTGATAAGATGTTTCCTGATTTGGGCCATGACAATCAGCTTAGAAACTGTGAATACATATATATGTGTACACACACACACACACACGCACGCACGCGTGCACGCACGCATTTAAATTTACCAAGACAGTATGTACTACTGCCTGCTGTGCACTAAGCTGAGTGCACTGAAGGAGGGAGGACACTACCTTTGGAACTGCAGTAGGGCAGGACTTGTGGAGATTACATTACTTCTACAGTGTAGAACCTGTGCTCTAGGAATATCATGGACATAATTACATATGAAAGTGTTTTGAAAGGGGTGGTCATAAGCAAAGGATTAACCTAATTTCTCAGAGAGAATCTGAGAGATCACAATTAAGAGATCACAAATTAAGTTGCAGCAACCTTTTAATTTGTTTGTGGGATCATTATTAATATAAAAATAAATGTAGCTTCCTAGAAAACGTAAATTCCTAGGATACCTAACTTGTGAGAAATTAGCTCAGTAATTTACAATTACTTTAATGTAGAGTAACTCTATTTTTAGGAGGTGTTGGGAAACCATCCTGTTACTTAGAGCTAGCAGCAGTGAAGTCTTTAAAGATATGAATTCTATGTTGTGTTTTTTTTAATGTAAAGATTAATTTCCAAATTTATATATTTACTTTATACCTCTCAACCATCTGTAGTCACTTCAAATGTGTGAGGCCATTTCTACATTTTTTTAATGGGCTTGTTGCTAGGTAAGTGATATAGTTGGTTGCCATTTTTAACAGCCACATGAGGTCATGTCTGTTTCCATGCCAACAGATCCTCTTGGGAGAGTATTTTCAGTAAAAGCCCGGAGGTGGTGACTCCTTTGCAGCTGCAATGTTGCCAGCGCCTGGTCGAGCTTTGTAAACAGTGCCTGCTAGTGGTTTACAAATATGCAACTGACTCAAGAGGATCACTCTCAGGCATTGGTACCAATTGGGGTAATTCCAGGTACTTGTTTACATTTCCTAGACCCTGTGATTTTATACAAAGTAATGCCACAATGCAGTTTGAAATTGAAAGTCTCTTTTTGTCTATATGGCTAGAGAAAAAGCTAAAGACTAAAAATTCATACATGCTATTATCTATAAGATTCTTTTAATTTGAACAATCTTTACCTTTAAAGGACTGAACAAGGACAGCAATCACAAACCCGGAGGTGACAGAAAGAACCTACATGGAGATGATATTATTTAACTTATATACTTTTGCTTTCAAAAGCCAAGTAAGAGCATACAAAAGGGTAATAAATTTAATTTTTTCCCCAATAGGGATGTTTCAACATTTGTCCTTTATCCTAATATAGTTGAGAAGATGTCTTTAGTTTAATTTTTATTGTTCAGTATGCCTCTACTATTCCCTTCATCACCAAACAGATCTGTGGGAGGTGGATTTTAAATTCCATTTAAAAACTGGATTTTTATAAATATTGTCCAGTTAAAATAGGTAGTTTTCCAAAAGTATGAAAATATTGTTTTTAAGCTGCAAAGATACACGAATAAACAGGAAGTACATTTTAGCACTTCTCAAGACAGTCGTAGTTCCATTTAGAATTAAAGACGAATATGTGACTTTTAGTATGTGTAAGTTGTAGTACTCTCAGGATAGAAGAGAATAAACCATGACTTTGAAAAACTAAGTGATAGTCAAAAGATAATAGGATCTGCTAACAGTTGAATAGACGGTGAGGAAAATGAAACTACCATAACTTGGATTTTCTCTTTGAAACATCTAGAAATTGATCTGTTTATTAAAACGATCACAGTGAATATAATATAGCTAACTTTCTACAGAATTGACCTGCAACAGCAGAATGGTTTGGAACACTTTTCACAAAATGTATTGAGAGATACATTTTTAATGTTTGTTTGTCTTGTATTCTGTCATTATACTATTGTAGTATAATGCAGTACCTTTAACCTATTTCAACTCTCCCCCTGCAAACGGAAGCTGATTGATCACAAAAATGGTAGAGGTAAAGTTAGACATTAATATTTAAAATATGTAGATACCAAAGCTGTATTCTACAGTTTTAATGGTTTGACTGAAGCAAATTATTGAATAAAGCTTCCATTACTTTCATTAATATTCTCATATGATTTAAAAGAATGATGGCCATCTTTAAGACATTACAACATATAAATGAAGAGCCTTCTCTTTAAGGAATGAAACTCTGGGAGCATGATCAGGAAAATCTTAAATTCCAGTCTAGGAAGGATGGTTTCAAACTCTTTAATATCCTCTTGCAATTCCAGATTTCATAACCCATTTTCTGTTGAGGGATCTTATAACTTTTGTGGGTGAGCAAAATAGGATGAGTCTTCCTGGCTATTCTGTAGGGAGAAATTATACTTTACAGTTGCTTCAGTCCTTTTTATTTTCTTCCCTTTCTAGTGGTCGGAAGAAATATTCCTCAGCTTGGAATTTTGAGTTCCGGACTCTGATAAACACTCACTATGACCCCAGTGTAGTGATTATAAGCATTTTAGGGGAGGGGTGGGCCAGTCTTTCATTCCTTCCCAAGTTCAGAACCATTTGAGAGAGAAATGTAGGAGTCAGACAGGTGATCATCAAAATGTAGCTTCATTACTGAGGAAAGCTATTGAGGGACATGGAGTAGATGTGAGCCAAGTGAGTTTTCTAATATTGAATTCCAGAATTAAATGTACCTGTCCAGTCAAAGACAGAGCTGGATCAACCCAAACCTTCCACTAGCACTATCCCATGAAGTCTAATTCTATTAATGTTGGCAGGAGAGCAAGTAAAAATGCATTCTTTCTGCAGATAGGCTGACCCAAAAAGAGAAAGGGGCTGAGCCAAGCCTGCCTGGTTCCTTCTTTTAAACCTGCAAATTAGATAACTCACTTCTGGTAAGAGGCCAGAAAGTTTATATTGGTGAAAGTTTTACTTGGAGACAAAGAAGAGAGAGAAACATGTCCTCCTAATATCTAGCTGTTAAAGTCCAAGTCAATGTCACATTAATTTAAAAACATGGAAAAAGTGGCCATATATTCTTTCCCTTATAGATTAGGAACCTATAGCATTTTCCTTTATATGTAGGAGTCAATTAATTTCGTATTTATTAATAGATTGATAAATTCCATTTTTGAAGTATGCCTAGTAACATATAAATTTATATTTATAAGTAAATATAAATATGCCTAATATAAATAATGTGTAAGGTATACCTAAATATTTTATGAGGAGATACATATTTGGCTAATTTATCTGTAAAATTAAAAGAGAAGAAAATAGAGCTAACATCAGTCAGGTTCATGTACCATCTTTATTTTGACCACATATCTGCAGGATATTTCTTAAAAGGCTTAAAAGTGTATGTGTCACCTATTACATGGAAGAGAGTGGCCTTCAAACTTGCAGTCTCACAGAAATAACAATTTAATAGGCATACCAACTGAGAAGCCATTTCTCAGAGGTAGACTCATAACTAAGCAAATATAATTGATATTTACACCCAGATGGTCATCTCTCTCTCTATCTCTGTCTCTATCTCTATCTCTATCATCTCTATCTCTCTCTATCTCTATCTCTATCTATCTCTGTCTCTATATACATATCTATATCTATATCTATACCCATATCTCCAAGATACTAGCATCTTTGGGACCAGCTCAATATTTCACTGTAACTAGACTTATTTGGAAAGCTTTGGGATCACCAAACAATTTTCAGTCTCAGCATCTCTGTATTTCTATCTTTCATGTACTGAGCTTCCATATAAGCTCATTTCCGTGGCTAAAAACATTTTTTAAAAACCACTGAGTTAGGGCTTCTGCCTTTGGTAATAGAGCAAGCACTAGGTATTTGGACAAATCCTCCCTCTGATGACAACAAGAAAAGCTGGACAAAATACCAAAACATTTGCTTGAAGACATCAGAGAGTTAAAACCAGGTACTTGTTAGTGAGTACTTGTTAGTACTGAATAATGCTTTTGACAGACTCATGGGCCTAAGGGAAAAACGTAGGAGTTCAGGGCCTGTCAAAGATTGGGGCCTTGATAAACACCATAGATTCCTTCAAGTGACAATGTCCCAGATGTTTTGCAAAGCAAAAGTTGACAGAATTACAGGGAAAAGTAGACAAATCTACAACCATTGAGGGAGATTTTAATATATACTTCTCAAAAAATTAGAGACAAAGAACATTTTAACAATATGATTAACAGATTTAACTGTCACATAATAGTGAATTCAGTGACCTCAGAATACAATACATGAAGCATATCTGAATCTTTTATAAAAATCAACTATATAGTGGAATAATAAAACATAGTTCGAAAAATTGAAATCACACAGAGTATTGTTTCTCATCACATGCTATTAAAAATAACAAAATATCCAGAAAATCCATACTTTGGAAAGATAAAAAATACACTTTAAATAACCCATGAATCAAAGAAGAAATCATAATGAATGTAAGAAAATATTTTTAACTGAATGATAAAAATATTACAAATAAAAACACAGTATGTACATAAATCATTATTATAGGGATACTTATAGACTTAAATGAACATATTAGGGAGGGGTAAGGCAAAAATTAAATGATCTAAGCAACCGTCCTGAATGGTGACAGAATGATATTAAAGTAAACCCAAAGAATACAGAAAAAGGAAATAATAAAAATGAGAGCAGAAATTAATATAATGACGCAAACGGAATAAAGAAGATCCAAATGGCAAAAGTGGGTTTTTTAAAAGGCTAATAAAATTGATAAACAACTGGTGAGACTGATCAAAATATAAAAGACAAAAATAGTTAATGTCAAGAATAGAAATAGAGATGTTACTGCAGATATTACAAATATTGAAAATTTTATAAGAAATATGAATAATTTCATGCTGATAAATATGGTAATTTAGATTGTTAACAAATTCCTTGAAAAACACATATTACCAAAAGTGAGAAGAAAATATACTCTTAATTATTGAAAAAATTGAATCAATAATTAAAAACCCTCCCACAAAGACAAGTCCAGATTCTTAGGTCTTTACTATCTAATTCTACCCACCCAGAGAAGAGAGAATTACTATCTAATTCTATCTAATTAAACCCACCCAGAGAAGAGAGAAAAGGAAGGAATGTTCTCTAACTTGTTTTATGAGGCTACCATACCTTTGATACCTGACCAGGACATTATGGCAAAGGACAATGACAGTTTAGTCTCACTCCTGTACATAGATGGAAAAATCTTACATAAAATATTAGCAAAACAAACCCAGAAACCTTAAATAGGATAATGTATCATGACTAACTTTTGTTTATTGCATCAACTTAATGGTACAATAACATTAAAAAGTGATCAATGTAATTTTAGTAGAATAAAAAATCATTTAAAAATATATGGATAAGTCACTTGTTAGAATTCAGTATATTACATTCATGCTTAAAACATGCTTAGCAAGTTAGAAACAAAAGGGAAATTCCTTAATCTAATAAAGGATAACTACAAAACCCCTACAATCATATACTTAATGGTGAAATGTTGAAGGCTTTCCTTCTGAGATGAGAAACAAGACAAGATTGCCTGTTATTACCGCTTCTATTTACCATTGTATTGGACCTAGCTCTTTCAAGGAAGCATGCCAAAGAAGTAAAAGGCATTGGATTTGAGAGAAAGAACTAAAACTCACTATGATTGTGTTCACAGAATATGATTGTGTTCACAGAATCTAAGTAAATCTACAGATAAATTATTAAGTAAATTTAACAATTTTGATGAAATCAAAGTTGGGATAAAATCAATTGTATTTTTTCTATATTAATAACAAACAGCTAGAATATGACATTTTAGATACAATATCGTTTTTCAATAACATCAAAGAATAACTAATTCTTAGGAATAAATGTAACAAAAATGTGTAAGACTTTTAAGTAGGAAAATGTAAAAGATGGAAAGTTATACCTTATTCATCATTGAAATCGATATGAATATGTCAGTTCTTCTCAAATAGTTCTTCACATCTATAAATTCAATGTAATCCTCATATAAATTCCAACAATTTTTTTTGGAGGGTGCAGAATTTGACCAAAGCGTGTTCTAACATCTATACAGAAAAGCAAAGGGTCAAGAATAGATAAGACATTCTTGAACTAGAACAATAAAATAGTAGAATTTATTAACTACAGTGTACTAAGAATTATAATAAAGCTATAGTAATTTAAGACAGTGTAATACTGCCAAAAGGATAGACAAATAGACCAATGGAACCATTCAGAAAGGCCATAAATAGATACAGGCATATGTAGGGACTTGATTTATGACAAAAGGACACTTAACTTATAACAAATGGGAAAAAAGTTTGTTTAAGCAAATGGTTCTGGGGCAATTGGGTTTCCAAATAATAATTAAAAAAGAAACTTGCCTTTACCTACGCCATATACAAAATCATTTCCAAAGAATTGAGTACATAGATGTGAAAGGCAAAACTAAAGATTTGAGAAGATAATATAGGAGAATATTTTCATGACTTGAGGTATGCAAAGATGATAAAATATCAGGCTGAAAGGTACAGATCATAAATGAAAAGATCAATTTTACTATTTTAAAATTAGGAGCATATGTTCATCAGAAGACCCCATTAAGAAGGTGAAAAAGCAAGCCTCAAGATGGAAGATGGTTTTGCAACCCATATAACCTACCAAAGATTGTTATACAGACTGTATAAGAACTCCTACAGATTTCTAAGAAGAAAATAGAACACTATGGAAAAATGGGGAAGATACTTGAAGAGCCTCTTCACAAAAGAGTTTTTTTTAAAGACAGTAAATATTTGAAAAACTGTTTAAGCTCATATTCAGGGAAATGCGAAACCCATCTTTCAGACCAAGAGTTGATCAGGATGTAGAGTAATGGGAACTCTCTTACACTGCTGATGATAGTGAAAATTGTTACCTTTTAAAAAAAGTTTGGCATCACCTACTAAGGTTTACCATTTTCTCAGCTCTTCTATTCCCAGTAACTCTAAGCAGAAATGTATGCCCATGTGCATCAAGAGCATAATTAGAATTATTCATAGCAGCATTTACTTATAATAGCTAAAAATGGGAAATAACCCAAATGTCTATTCTGGAAGAATGGACACATTTTTTGTAATATCCACTCAATGAAATGTTATACAGCATCAAAAATGAACAAACTGCACGTAAACATAGCAATATGGATGAGTCTCAAACAGAAAGTTGAGCAAAAGATGCCAGATCCAAAGGAACACATACTTCATTCTATTTATTTTTAAATAAAAAAACAGGGAAAACTGAATTATAGTGTTTACAGAATGTGTACTTAGGTGGTAAACAGGAAGTAATTACCACTGAAGTCTGGATAGTGGGTAACTTTATGGGGAGGGAGGGTGCTGTAATACAGGGCTCTGGGGTGCTAGCAATATTCAGTCATTCAACCTGGGTAGCGGTTACATAAGTAATCACTTTATACTATTCATTTACTGGACATTTATGTTTTATGCACTTTTTGAATGTGTGCTATATTTTAAGATTAAAAAGTTTTAGAAATCAAGTTAAATACATGGTACCATTTTGATCTTAGGCTAAGATAGCTTGATACATCTATCTTAAAACAGGCATGGCGTGGCTAATAAGGCTGATGTTAATAACACATAAATAATAATATTCCACCTATGTGCACTGTTTAATTGGTTCCATACTCTGTGAGACAGGCATGGCAGAAACTATTGGGCTTTTTTCACCAGTGAGAAAACTGAGGCCCAAAGAGGTTAAATGGCTCATCCAAATCCACGTTGCTAGCATATGACAAGAGGTGGGACTTGAAACTAGGGCTTCCCCCCAAATCAAAGTTAAAACCACAATACAATGTGCTGGCTATTATATTTAAAATGCAAAACAATAAGTGTTGGTAAGGACATTGAGAAGCTGGCACTGGTTCAGAATATAAAATGGTGTGACTGCGGTAGAAAACAGTGGCAGTTCCTCAAAAAGTTAAATATAGAATTACCATATGACCCAGCAATTCCACTCCTATGTACATGCCCCAAAGAATTGAAAACAAGGACTCAAACCAATACTTGTACACCAATGTTCATAGCAACATTATTCACAGAGGTCAAAAGGTGGCAACCACCCAAATGTCCATCAGCAGATGAATGGATAAATAAAATGTGGTATATACATATATTATTAAGCCTATATAAAATTATAAATATAAATATAATACTGTTACATAATATTATATAAAATTTATAAATATAAAATATTATTCAGCCTATATAAAAAGGAATGAAATTCTGATACATGCTACAACATGGGTGAACCTTGAAAACATGCTAAGTTAAATAAGCCAAACACAAAAGGACAAATACAGTATGATTCTACTTATATGAGGTACCTAGAACAGACAAATTCATAGAGATAGAAAGCAGAATAGAGACTACCAGGGACTGGAGGAGGAGGAATTGGGGATGTAGTGTTTAATGGTACAGAGTTTCTGTTTGAGATGATGAAAAAGATCTGGAACCAGATCATAGTTATGGTTACACAACCATTGTGAATGTATTTAATGCACTGAACTTGCATACCTAAAAATGGTAAGGAGCTTCATGTTATATATATTCTACCACAATTTAAAAAAATTAAAAAGAACACAGCCCAAATATGGCGATGAACTTTATTTACCTTGTGTTCCCCAAACGAGGAAGCTGAGTTTATTCTAGGAGGATTGGGGGTCCTGGTCTTCCTCCAGGAAGATCTCAGAGGTGGGTGTAGCTTCTTTCAAGCCTAATTAACTTACCACTCTCGAAATACTTCACGTTCTAGAGATTCTCCATGGTCAGCAGTAAGTTGGTACATGACAAACCAAACAATTGTACCTCAAGGAGGAATTAGACAAATGCATGTTTTACATTTATATGATAGATATGTGAAGATGTGCCTAGCTAGTCTCAGAGATGAGGAGTAAGGGTATGTGTGTGAAGCAAATAGGGTAGTCTGAGGTGTTTCTCCTTGGGATGAGTTAGCTACGAGTTAGCTATTTTTGTACTTTGAGGGTAAGCTACAATAAAAATAAAGCTGGAAACTTCACATATTTTGGTGCTTTAGCACAAACTCTTTAGATACAGTCTATAGATCCACTTTCTAGAGATTCTTCCTGCTAAAAAAATCAAATTGTATTATTTAACTTCATTGCAAAGAACATTTCAAAAATAATCTTTGATGTTCAGCTAGTGTGGGATCTCCCAAGAGATACTAATGGAGATATTAAGGCAAATAATCCATTGTGTTTCCCTGTAATGCTTTAAAATATCCCACAGCACTTGCTTTAGGGAAGCAAAGTGTTTCTTCCCATGTGATTTTATATGCTTTTTCTAGTTCACACTGAATTTCTTTTCCTTTCTAAGTCTTCAAAAACGTTTTATTTTAGCCTTTTCTGCTTCTATTAAAAAGTTTAGGTTTGCGGATATATAATATTTTTCTACTTTCTAGGTTTTTTATACTTTATATTTCTGAAAAAAATGAGTATAATCATTATATCCTTTAGTTTTAAAATTGGGATTCACACAGAAATGACAGTATAGTATAGTTGCTGGGAGCACTGGTTCTGGAGTGAGACCAAATGGATTTGAATCCTGGCTCTGCCACTTACTAGCTACGTGCCTTTGGGCAAGGCATTTAACTCCTGTGCACTCTGGTGTTTTCATCTTTAAAATGGAGCTGATAATAATACATATCATAGAGAATCATTAGAAATAACTAATATTTTTAAATCAATTATAATGGTCCTGGCACACAAAAACACTTTTAAAATACAAAATAGTGTTAAAGAAAATAGTATAAGTTAGCTGTAACCCTGGACTTTGTACTTTTATTTTTTCGTCTGTGAAAATGGAGATCTTTGGCTCAGAAGGCTATGTGAATGTTATCGTAATTTCAGTAGTAACTACTGCTTGGAAATTCTTCAAAAGAAAGTCGGCAAAAGTTACTGTTTACTATAATAATTATCAATGAAATCAGAATGTATTTTCAGTAGAAGATAGAATAACTCTCAACTAATATGGAATAGTGGTTTTTGATCAAACACTTTAGTTTCTTTTGCACCTTTGCCCTAGATAGGAAGGGTAGCCTTTTCCTGGCAGAAGATATCAGATCAATCATCATGACTCCACTAGCTCTTGACATAATAATTAATCCATATAAATTACCTAAGTGATATTAAGAAAATAATTTATATAATCTGTGATGTGAGAAATCAATTGTTTCATTATTCATCACCCATTGTGCAATTTTGATTTAATTTAGTTTGTTGTATATTATTTAACTGCTCTATTAACTTAATGATTTGAGCAATTATTTATAGTTCGTGATATTAAGTAATAGATTTAGGGGATGTTATCAGATAATTCATGATGAAATGATGTTTATGAATATTATGGAGAATTCTGCCATTTTAATCTGAATGCTGTATGCAGTTTGATCATAATGAATTCATATTCTTCTACAAAATTCATATAACACAACTATAAATGTAATTTCCCATTGACACAGAAGTTAGTAGTTACCAACATTATTTCGTATAGAATAGGTAGCTAATCCTTGGCCTTCAGTTTCTTCATGTGTCTTTGGAAGTATGATACTGTGGCTGGAAGATGCTAAAGTCAAGTGAAGAAAATAAGTGATTTGATGCTCTACCTTCGTTTCTTTTTTCAAGACTAATTGTAAATCTCCTTCTGTTGCTACTTCTGCTCTTGGAATTTTTTTAGATATCTTTGTCCTGACTTTCTAGCATGTCCTTCTCATCATTACCAGGACTTAACGCTTTTAATAGTGATGCTTATTTGCATTTGCTCATGTGGATTTCCTTGATCATTTCTCTCTCGACATATAGATTGGACTGGCCTAATGCTAATCAGAGGTTTTCCAGAGAAAACAGATTATACAGGCACACACTCCTACTTGCAATTACTGAATCCCAAAGCTCTGAAAACTCAAACGAATAAAAATAAAAGTAACCCATTTATTGGCACATCTGAATTGACACGAAGTTGTTTATAGTCTTTATCCAATTTATTGTGAATATTTCTCTGTTTCACTACAGAAATATTAATGATTTGTTTACAGGATGCTGCCCCAAGACCCTGATGATGTTACATTATATATAATATATATACTATAGTGTCCTAAAATCTGGAAAATTTATGTATTCTGAAATATATTTGGCTGCAAAGGTTGCATGCAACCTGTAATTATGATTGTTTTTGGTTTTCTGTAATCACAAGCACCCAGTAGTCCAAGAATATAAAATTTACAATCTAGTTATGAATGTTAATCTTTAACTTTTTCTTTTAGATTACCTATAGTCATAACATATCAATGATATATTTATTAAATTATAATCAATGGTTTCAACATCCTTGAAACAATTATTTTAATTGGTTAGCCAAATTCTCATGTCACATGTTTTTAAGAATTATTTGACTGGTTACACACATTATTTACAGAGGTGAATGATGAATTCCAAATTAACATGAGTCATATAAACAGTCTCCTAGCATGTGAGTTCATGGCTCTTTATGGGATGTCTCGGGACACTAAGATCACATGTTACATCTATATTCAACTCTTTGGGTGAGGCTTTATGACCCTCTCCCTGCCTCCCCTCCTCAGCTCAGGAGAGGAAGTCTTTTTATGTGGGTTGCATTGTTATAGTATCATTTCTCATGTAAGATGTACAAATTATTAACCACATAATATTTTAGTGAGAGATGTTAATATTAGTTTGTAAAGTCTAATTTTTTAACTATCATTTTTAGATATTTACTACCAGGAAGTACACAATTCTTCATGAGAACACCAACCTACAACTTGAAATACGGTTCACCTGGAATGGCTCGCTCCAATGTTTTGTTTACATCCCGGTATGGCCATTTGTGAAACAGAGGGAAGATCGCCATGGGTTATGCATAATAGCAATTCATATTTTTCCCAACTTAACATTGCAAAGACAGTGACCATTAAGTGCTGTTTTATGTATATATGACATATGTGTGTGAAACTATATTCACACATGCACTCAAATAACATATATTTATTATAATATATGAAGGAAGAATTAGCAGGAAACTGGATATAAGATTTAACCTTTCTGGAAATGTAATAAACCATGTTAAAATTGTTTACACAAATATGTGAATGTCTAGAATTTGCTAGGTTTATAATTAATACCTTCCTACTAGAAATGTTATTTTTGCTGCAGAGTATATAAAACAGAATTGATCTTGAAGATCCCATTACAGTCTTAAATTATTTTCTAGGTAATATGTCTTTTGACTTGAAAAAGCATTAATAGTAAATTACCTTATTAATTCTCATATATAGTAGCTATTTAAAATGAAAACAAAAATTAGAAGCCTGGTTTTGCTTGATGATAGGATTAAGTATGAAACAGGTTTGTCATTACTATAGCACACTGTAAAGTACTATAAAAATCCCAACCAGATTCTCCAAAATTTTTATCCCTCAGTGTGGAAATTTAGCTACTTGTGAAAGTGATAATGTAAATTTTCAGTAAGGATCTAGTACGGTCATATTATGATCTAAAATGGAAGACAATCCAGTGGGTTAAAAATAAACAAAACTTACTAGCTTGTATTTTTACTTTTTATTGGGAGTCACATAAAGGGAACAGAAAATGGTGGTAATGACAAAATCGTTCCATATGATTTTTGTATCTCTTACCACTGTTACCACTCACTTTTTTTTGGAAAGTATATCTCTGATGAGTACATATGGTCAAGGACAATTTCTTCTGTTCAAAGAGTTGATATTTTAAACTTATTTCAGTGTTACAGAATGATGTGTCACACTTATTTTATAAGTCTCTCAATGCTGAGACCAACTTACATTGCAAAGACTAATACAGAGTTTCATATTGCACCATAGAAAATAATCTAAATTATTGCAAATAGAAGATTCTGATTACTAAATATTATTAGTCATCGATGTGCCCTTGAGAATTTTAAAAAAATCAAAATAGAGTTTAAAGTTTTCTTCTTGTCCAAAGTTATTATGTGTAAGTTTCATAGCAGTTTACTTCCTTTTTTTGCTTACAGTTTCGGAAACAGTGAGTGAGCTTTCAGTTTTCTATACAAATATAAATAGTACCATGGATATCCTTAGAGACTGCAATATTCACCTTTTAGAATTTTATTTATACTTCTCCCAGTAGTTTTATTTTCTCACAGATGGTAATTATTTGCAACATTCATGAGTGTTTTACCTCCTTTTACTATCCTGAAAGCTATTTCCAGTAAATCGAGAAATGGTCCCAAAGCAGAAGGAGAACTGAGAGGGGCAAACTGGCCTGCTTTAATTCACAAGCTGGATAACTGGCAACCCAAAGTTGTAAGTTGATATATTGTGCTTTTAAAGCCATGTCCTGAGGCTGTATTAGGATAAAATAGGTTCTTCCCTAAATTATTGATGGCTACTTGATTCTTTATGACTACCTACCATCTGTATTCCAGTGGATACTTTTCCTTGCTAATTGCATCCCAAAGAAGAGTTTGTTATTGTCTTTGCGGGAAGAGAGGATAAGGATGTCAGGATGAAGGAAATTGCAGTGTAGCTCTGAGTGTTTATGATGCCATTTTGTGAATTCTTAAATATGTTTAGAATTTTTTGGAATAAATAATGCAAAAATTGGGATATTAACAAAATTATTATAAGAATGATCATCAAGTAGGCCTTTTCATGGAGCAGTTTTAGTCATTTTTCATTGAAATTCATGATTTGTTCATGAATGAGACACAATTTCAAGTGTCTGATATATGATATCAACCCAGTTTGTTGGCCACTCACTTGCATTAGCTTAAATCACAATGGTGACTTAATTTGCTAGAGTGGGTACTTTGGAAGTTCTTTTCTTAGTTGTATAAAAGTGAAAATTTTATTTAAAACAAAAAAAGAATGTCCAACATGTCTCCCCCTGGGGAAAAATAAATACAAAACAAGTAAATTTAAATGGATGAAACTACCCAGTTAGTTACTGATGAGCAAATTTCATTTTCATTCCTCTAGCTACCTAAGTCTGCCTTTGTTTGAGTGCTAGAATTTTATTGCCCACATTTGCCTCTTTATCCTGGTCTAGTCTGATATGATGAAGTTGTGAATAAAAGCCATGTGCTCATTATTTATGTATACTACCTGGTATGCTGTGGACTACGGTTGTGTTAATGCTTATTCCCTAATGAGAAACTAAGAAAAGAAGATACAGTAATAAACCTTGGAAGTCTTTAGAGGGCATAGAAATATTTTAGTGATATAAAATATTCCTTAGTTTTTATTATAAATTTTTTATTCATAGAGTTAAAATGTAACAGTATAAGTGATAGTATGGGTCTGACTCTCTTCTAGGAGAGAAAATAACTTTATCTGAAAAACTCAAGCTATTCAATCTTACCAAGAGATTTTGATAGGGAATTTGGTTTACTTATGATGAAAGCATATTTTCATTCTGTTATTAAAAAATATATCCCTGCTCATTCTGTGACTGATGCTTTCCAGAACTGTATATGTTTGGAATGATTCCAGAATTGTACAAGAAGTAACCTTTTAATGTTAAATTATCATCTATGAACATTGTATGAGATTGCAGATTAGTTTTCACTGTAATAATCCAGCATTGTAATAATTACCATTTGCTTTATGTATTCTGTTGAAGGAACTATTTGTGATTCATATTATGATGATTAGCAACAAATTTTATTTCATGTTGCATGTGTAAAAATGAAATTATAACAGGATCAAATATGGAAATGCCAATGGTAACCTCTATCAGATGCAAAGATCTGTACAGATTTTTTCATATATCTGAATTAGGTCTAAATACACAAAATTTTTCTACTAATTCCTCCCCCCAGAACTAAAATGAACCAAACTCAAGCAAAAAACCCCAATCTTCTTCTCATCTAACATTTACACACAGCTAGATGATAGTGGCTTCTAGACATCAAGAAAAAGATTTCATTCTAATTCTTTTTTTAATTTGGAAAGTATATGATTATAGAATGTTGTTATCTAACTCTAAATTTCACGTTTTAATATAAATTAATCCAAATGCTTTCTTCTTTAGCATGACAAAGTCATTCCATTTAAAACTTCTCTTTAAATCTAAACTTCCACAATACTTATTTTCAAAAGTACCAAAAAATTGATAGTTGCATAAACTCTATTATTTCTAGTTTTCTATAAAGCATTGATTCATTCTTAAACATATATTCTTTAGAATATAATAGCAAATACCTTGAGAAGAGTGACAATAAATACTTTCCTTTTCTGTTCTGTAATGCTATTTTACATTTTGAGTCTCAGTTTACTTGGTTCTAAGGGTTAAATAATAAAAAGTGTAAGTACAATTAGTTGTGTTCCAGTGACCTGATGATTTTTGAAAATTTCTTTTCTCTTTAAATTGAGAAATTTAATAAAGCTTTCAAGAACTGAATTAGTTATCTAAATATTTTGCACTAATGCTACTTACCAATAAATTAAAATTTTGAAAGTATTTTGATGATGAAAATTTTACTCCTTACACTGTTTTTTCTTTCTTTTCTTCTTCTTTTTTAAACTTTAAGTTCCATTTGAAGTTTTGACCTTTGCATGGACAAATTCAAGAAAAGAGAAATCCTGCCTTTTAAACATTGGTTTATGGTGGTGTATTTTTGCTTCAGCAACAATAAAACTTATAAGATGTGTTATTGGATCAAGTTTAGTTTTTCTGCTGAGATTTTTAAGAACAAGGTTGAAGTTTCAATGTCTGAAAAGCATTAATTGTCTGGATCCATATGAACCAAGATAATGGCCACAAATAACAGTCTTGCGACCAAAAATTGTTAAATTAAAACTAATTGCACACTTTGCGATTCTTGCCCTTTTTTGGTGCTTTTTTGCCTTGTTATGGGTATTGAAGGAAAACTATTCAGGTGAAACATTCTGCATTAACTGGGCTGTATTACCTAAAAAGAGCTACATAAAGTTTTTATTTTATCCCCACCTGCTAATTTGAAAACTATTGGTAAAATCATCATTCAGTGCACGAATATTTTCTAAATTAGTAAGAAGACTTACCTTACAAAAATAATCAGATAATGCTGATATTTCGCTTTCAAAGGCTAACAATGACAGTTCTTGGTCCTGAGCTGGTTGGTTCATACAATAACTAATGTACATGCTACTACATTGAGTATTAATGGATTTGCTGAAGATTCTGGGTTTGAGGATTAGCTTGAAAGCAATACATTTGCTACCATGAATCATGACTCCAATTATCCCCATGTGTTTTACTACCTGTATATGAATGCAAATGTTGTTACAGAAAATATGCTTGAAATGTCAACACAATGTGCAATTAGTATTGCATTGTCATGCTTCAGCATGTGATATCTGTATGGTGAAGTTATTTCAATTACTCAGATATGTTACTATAATAAAAAATGTTTAATATAAGAAAGCTACATATGTCATCAAATGGTTATTTCTGTTACCCCCCCAACCCCCCCCACCCCCCCCCCCCCACACACACTGTTTTTAGTAGTAGAAGAGACTGGCTCTCAATTAAGCTTTCAGGGTGATGAAATATATTTTCACAGTAATTTTCTTCTGCTGTAGAGTCAGCAGTAGAACTGTGGGGATAACTTTACCTGCTATTAAAGTCAGGTTGAGTAAACAGAATTGGTGTCAATTCCTCTCTTAGTTAGCTGGAAGGTAGACTGGTCTAAAATTTAGAAATGATATTTTTATATCTTTCTAGCATCATTATAACAGTAGTATTACTAATCTGAATAGAAACATGTCAGCATCTCAGCTATGACTTTTTTTTCAGGAATTTATAATTTTATCACTATTAAAATATACTAAACCTCAATAAGAAGCATATCCTAGTCTTATTGCCACTATTACCATTGTCTATAAGATGATTGTACATAAAGAAATTGAATATTTTTCCTTTAAAGGAAGGAAGCTCTTTGGATAAAAATCTATCATGATAGGAACTTTAATGCATGTATACCTCAGCAACAAGTGATACAGATATTGACTTTTTAAATGTATTTTTAAAGATTTGTTATTTTATAAAGTAAAAATATTCTATAAAAGCTTTAAACTTTGAATTTTTGAATTTTTTCAGTGACAAAGATGAGACCAATGTGGGTAGTTTAGTATCTCCCTATTTTATCAAATAATTTGTAAGATAAATATCCATATAGTAAATGATTGAAAATCTTTTAAAACTATAAATAAATCATCCTGAAATAATCTCAAGTGTTAGAAAACTTCTTGTAGTGCCTTAAAACAAGATTAACATTTAGCTCTTTTGTAGAAAGTAAGATAATAGATCTTTAATTTGCAGAGAGTAATCTCTTAGTGATTATTCATGTACATATAGAATATAGTGACGAAAATGTCCATCACCACGGTCAAGTAAATGTGGAAAACATTGGATGTATAAATTGGAATGTGTTTCCTTCAACTTTCCGGACCTATCAAGAGTCTTTAGTATTCTAAGATTCTTTGAGAGTCCCCAGCGAGGGACTGGGACATAACACTAGTTCCTAAACTAATTTCACTATGGTATCTTATTGAAATGCATCTCCCAGGACTAGTCTTCTATTGACTAAGGTTTGGAAAACACCTAACTACACCAAGTCATTTACTAATAAAGGAATCAAGGTATTTATTAATTTAATATAAACTGGTATAATTATGAACACTGACAAATCTATTGCAAGAATTTACTTGCACTTGTTGCTTGAGAATTTGGTCATTTCCAGAGGAATATTTGAACAACTGTTTCAGCAGGAATGTCTTGACCCAAGAAGGATGACCGCAGATAAATAGTCTTAATGGTAAACATGTGTTATATTAGATATTTGAAACATAATCATGATATGCAAAGTAATATAAGATGCTTAAGATGTGGACAGAATGTGGTTCAGGCCCTTATGAAAAACTATTAATGATGTATTGGGTCTAACATGATAAAAGTTTGTCTTTAATGAGAGTCTAACGTCACCCATCAGCAGATGATAAGAGCTTTGTATAACAGGCAATATATCTAGATGCCCTTGCTGGCCATCTGAAAGACTCTTCTTATATAAACAAAAAGGCCTGTTTGTGGCTGATAAATTTCCTTCAAAGCTGGAATTTATTAAAAGTTTGTTGTATTTGTGAGAGACAAAATCTACTGAGCCAATTTTTTTTCTGTGGTTAAGTTTTCCTTAAGCAGTATGTTAGACACTTTGGGAGCCTTCAGAAGTTTCGTCTTTCATTTCTGTTTGTCCTTATGAAATATTGCCAAATTAGTCTCCCTCTTTAAAAATACAGGAAAAATACTGCTATTCAGTATATTTAGGGAGTTATACACTGAATGGTACTATAATGACCTAAACTGAACTATTTTATATAGTTACCAAAAATACTAAAATTTTGGCTTGGAAAGTAGTGTCTAGACTTTTGTACAGAAATGACACCATTTTTATAACTATAGCAAGGCAGCCTTCAATATTTTATATAGAAGTAGAAATATACAGTGAAAGTAAGCAAATTCCAAATTTTGTCCTAAGAACAGGTGCAAGCGGACATAAACCACATAAATTGGCACTGTTGTAACAAAAACCTTCAAGGATAATAACAAAACTATGTAAATTTAGCCAAGCTCTGTTCTATTACAGATGCTGCTGTTGCTAGTGATAGAATAAGATAACTTTTAAAAGGTCAAGAAACATAATAAAATTTATTTTTTAAAATGGCAATACAGTATGCTGTTAGCAGTAAAAACATTAATATATTGCCATGTTTATAATACATCTGATTTTGTGGAAAATATATGACAGTGTATGTGAAAAATACAGGGTATATAAACCTTAATGCAATCTAAGAAAATACAATTTCAACATATTACCTCATTTTCATTAAAATGATGAAAATGTGACTTCAGAAAATCTTGTAGTCCTTAGTCTAAAAATAGGTAGATCATCAAAACCTAATATCATTTAAACTCAAATTGGTATTTGTTCAGTAAATGTTCTACATCATAATGTGATGTACAAAGGAAAACTCAAATTTGTGGAAGAAAATGAAGGGATTATTTTTAAACAAATTTAGCTAATCCCATTATGTTTTTGACTCTTCCAAACTGAAGCAATAGTCTTGTTGTCATGAAACATTTACTGCAAATAAAGAATAAGTAGATTCCTCAGAAGTTAGCTAGATTTTGTATTTTAGCCTCAGGTTTCTCAGCCAAAGATTACTTATATTTGTGTTTTTGAATTTTTTTCCTGACCATTTCTAATTTTCTGCATTTCATCTCCTCTGTTCCACTTATTACCATGTGAAGCATTACCACATTATTCTCACTCTAAAAATACTAAACAATCATTGCCTATTTTGGTTGTTTTAACTAAAACATTGAGTTCTTATAAATGTATACAAAGTGCAAAGGCAGATTCCACTTCTGCGTTATTGTCTACACTTTTGGATTAATACTTTTTTCAGCATTTTGGTCCACATAGTATCCATTTTTTCTGAGCAACAGGTAAATGGTTTCACTTCTCTTAAGTTGTGTGGCTTAGAATCTCCTGAGAATGTACATCCTGATAAACCAGGAGAAGCTCACTTCTAGAGCTGAAATGTTCTAATATCGATCTTGCTTCTTATACATGCTAGAAATTTCCACACCAGTTTGCACATCTGACCTAGGTACTTAATTATTAAATAGGGGATTACAGATTTCTAGAGAACTCCATGGCACCGTAACACCTTGCTAAGTAATCCCAAGGCTTTGGGAAAATAAAAGGAAGCTCTTTATAAAGATTGGAGTCTGCTTTATTACCTTCCTTAGCTTATTATCTCTCATCTACTGTCCTTTTTACTTTTCTTATGTAATAGAACATCCAATGGAATAGGAAGCAGACGATGTGTGTTCCAATCCTGGTTCTGCTATGAACTACCTGGGTGGGACAGGGTCTTCGTTTCTTAAAAATAAATACCAACTTTGTCTATATGAGAATTGTGAGGAAAATAGGAAGCACTAGTCTCTGTAGTAAAGTAGTGTCATTTCCCCATTGTATATAAAAAAAATCTCACCAATGATCAGAAGACTCTTCTTTGTGATTCTGAGTCTGTCGGGGTATCATCAGGATGTCAGGATCTGTAAGAATGAGACGAAGGAAACTTGTTACCAGGTGGTGATCATCTTCACCCATTCTATAAAAACACCTTACATATACCCACTAAATTCAGTCTCAAGATCACAAGTAAGTTAAAAGTTATTTACACAGCCAGGGATTTCAGACAAAACAAAACCAAAATCCGTAGATTTTGTTATTCTCAGTAAAGTAAGATGCTGGTTGAAAGAGTGGCCTCAGATGCCAGATGACCTCGGTTTCAATGACTCTGAGCCTCAGTTTCTTCATGGTAGAATAGGGCATTCCCTATAGTGTTGTAAGGGAACTAACTGGACTATTCTATGCAAGGTTCTGAGCCTGGTGCGTACCTCCCAATAAATGTTTGTTGCTGTTATTTTACTTCCACGTGATGCCTTTCTCCACCATCCCAGAGAAGCACAATTCTGTGGTGATATTTTAGGATTGAGAGCTCCCCAAACCGTCACGGCACTCTGGGCCATGCTCCAGGTCCTCCCATCACATATTTCCAGCCTTGCTGTCTAGCTCGTTCCTCCTCTTGAAGCAGGTCAGTTTTGGTCAAGGGAACAATGTGTCTGTTCAATTCCACAAAAGTTCCTCTAACCATCAAGATCTCTGAATACACTGAATAGAAGGGAAAATAGAGTGTTCTGTAAGGAACAGACTTATGTATTTGTTCTTAGGAAATGCCAAGTATAAACATCACAGAATTACCATGCACATGCCTTTTCTGAAACAAGAAGGTGTAAAGAAAAATCATAATAAGTGAAAACTTTTTATGGGCTGCTCTTGGTTTTGCTCAACAGGGCTTGATGTACGCTGTCAGCACCACAAACAGCACTAGGCCTCCTACCTGCCAAGCGCTGCTGAACGGAGCTCTGGGGTATACAGACGTCACATTCTGGGTGGGGAGATACATAGGCACTGCTAGGTAGCAGTAATGCAGGCAGGTGGCACAATGGAGATATGAGGGGGTTTTTTGTTTGTTTTTTATTTTTATTTTTGGCTGTGTTGGGTCTTTGTTTCTGTGCGAGGGCTTTCTCTAGTTGCGGCGAGCGGGGGCCACTCTTCATCGCAGTGCGTGGGCCTCTCACTATCGCGGCCTCTCTTGTTGCGGAGCACAGGCTCCAGACGCGCAGGCTCGGTAGTTGTGGCTCACGGGCCTAGTTGCTCCGCGGCATGTGGGATCTTCCCAGACCAGGGCTCGAACCCGTGTCCCCTGCATTGGCAGGCAGATTCTCAACCACTGCGCCACCAGGGAAGCCGATATGAGGGTTTTGTGCGAGAACAGCAGAAACCATGAGCATCCTGCGTGGGAGAACTGGGAACAGTGTCACAAGACAGCAGTGGAGTTAGGTCTTGATATATGAGCAGGATTTCAAAAGAAAAGAAGAGGGTTCCAGATACAGGGAATATCAGAGGTGAGAGGGCCCGACTCACTCACAGAGTCGAGAAGCTCCGTGTGGCTCAGCGTGGGTTGGGGTGTGGAGTGGATGAAGAGATGTAGGTTGAGCCCAAACTGCAAAATCCTTAGATGCTACAGTTAAGAGTTTGGATTAGACCCTTTACACACTGGAATCGATGGGCATTAAAAAAGATCAAGTAGTAAGGAGATGGGGTCTGCGATTTATGGAGTTGGCTATGCTGGCCTGGTGGAAGGAGGAGAAAGACTGGGCTTGGCGGCAGGAAACTAGTTAGGACTGGAGTTAGGACCAGGGCCTCAACTTAGGTGGGTGGATCCAGAGTCAAGAGACATTTCTGAGGAAGAATCCTTCAGACCTTTGGACCTATTTTATATGAGGAATGAAGGAGAGAGATCAAGGGATTGTCTGCTTTCAAAAAAATTATTGTGAAAAATTTAGTGTAAAAAATGTGTGTTTAATATGCAGGCTGAAGTTGTTCCTTTCAAGCCTGCTTTCGTTGGCTGAGGCATGTAATTTCATTTTGACAAACATGTATCAAGTATCAGCTGTATGTCAGGAGCTGTGCTAGATACCAGAGAAACAAATGATTAATAAGACAACATGCTCACTTTCCATGAGCTGCAATTCCAGCAGAGGAAAAAGTCATCTACACAGATCGTTATAGTAAAATATACTAAGGATAAATAACAGAGAGATATGTAAGGAACTCTGTAAAATGTTCTATTCTTGGTAACATGGAGGACCTCTATAATGTGAGGGCTTAGCTCTGGTTGCCAGATGGAATTGCCCTTAAAGGCATCCAGGTACAATGAGTAATTTGCTTAACAGAAAGCTGAATTGATGCTTAATATTTAGATTATAAATAGGAGCACATAATAGGAAGAGGTTAAAAAAAAAAAAAAAAAAACAGTTAAACTTTCTCTTCAGAAAGGACTCCTGGATTTTCTACAGTTTCAGCTTTAGTCCAAATGATGAGAGGTGTGTAATGCGGCTGCTCGGAGGCAGGACTCAGAAGTGAAACTGTCAGGATTTGAATCCCAGTCCTACCACCTCCTAAGAGTCTGACCTTAATACTCTGTTTCTCATTTTCCTTATCTGTAAAATGGGGATAATAATGACAGTGTTGATAGGGTGGTTATGAAGATTTTTTGTGCATTTCTGAAGTCATCAATGAGAGAGATGCATTTCATTCCTTATGCTAGATAGCCTTCAAAATAGCTGTACCAGAGGTCAGGCTTTTATTTTATTACGTAAATACCTTATTGATTTGATGCAGTTTTTAAAGTTATTTTTATTATATGGTTTCACAATAGATTCTGATTATATGTTGTATTTAAAACTTGATTCTCACATATCTTCAACTGAATGACTTATAACAGTGCAAATTGCATTCCCATTGATTGTTCTTCGCAGTGTGATAATTCTTTCTTTCTACGTTACTGATATGATGATCTTCCTGTTTGTCTGTCAATAATATTAGCAACAACCTTATATCACTAGATATTCTATTCTGAGGTTTAAATGATAGAGAGACAACTCTTGCTGCTTTAGTGATTATATATTCTCTAACATCTTTTCATCTAAAATGTGCTTTTGTTATTGGTTTTCATTAGGAGGAAATACATGGAAAGATTAATTTAAAAGACACTGTTTCTGCCCTCAGTATCTGGTACTGTTTATCAATTGCTCAGCTCTACTGTCACTCTTAGTGACATTGTTAAGCTACTTAACTGAACTATTGCTCAGTTAGTCTCTTTCCGTTATTTATATGTAATCATTAATTAATTAATATTATATTACTTTCAATAAAATAGTCACCGTGTGGTACAACATCTTCAAGCAGATCCTGGGGGAAGAGGCAGAACTGGAATAATAATAATCAAACCTCTACTCGATAATCCTCCCTACACAGTGAGCTGTACTTAATGCAGATGCAAGCTACCAGACCGTGCTCTGTGAGTTCCTTGCATTGCCTTTGACATCTGTGGGCTGCAGAAGACTATGATACTTCAGAAGTTAAGTTTTCATACCTTGTAGAATAGAAGGTCCTGCTCTGTTTTAAACACCATAACACTTGTTTCCTGAGGTTATTTCTCTAAACTTACGGGTAGGTCTTCCAAGGGAAAGGAAAACTCTGAAAAGTCCCTGAGTCTTGCCTTCCAAAGATGACCCAGTGAGCACAAGAGGGGCTTGGCTTATGGAAAACCATTTTCAAGTCTTTGTCAAAGAAACTTTTGCTTACATCTTTCATGTCTTCGTTCATGTGATTGAACATACACTTTATTCAGTCTCGTATTTAAAATACTAAAGCATACAAAACAGTCTTTCACTTTGTTGGTTGAGTGTGGTATTTTGGTAAGCTAAATTTCCCAAAAGTTAGTCAGGTCTATTTGACTAATGCAGAGAACTGGTTAAAGTATGACCGGAATGCCTCTCTGAAAAGACTCTTGATTTGGAGGAGAGGAAATGCGGAAAAGGTAATTGTGAAGTTTCTCTTCTGACAATAAAATGCTATATGTTGCTTGAGTTATAAGTGAATTAAAGAAAAAGGAAAAGATGCCTGTTTATTCCAAGATTCTACACTCAGTTTAGTTGTATTTTCACTTATACAATGTTTAGTAGGTAATGGCTTCCCCTGGTTCTTTATTCAGTATTTATATGCATCATAATTAGGAAAACTTTTGTTTTTTGTTAACTTGTTAATTATATATCAATTGTCATTAACCAGTGGGAAAGACCTTTTTGGCATGCTTTTTGACATTTCTAGTGGTGTGCTGGTAAATACACACACATACAGAAAAACAAAACCCTGATTTACAGTCTTTGCCAATTTCTGTAGTGTTAATACTCCCACATGACAGATTTCTAATATCAAAATTATGTCCATGGACGTGGAGTTGGGACATTATTTTCACAGTCAGCTTTTGCAAGTTGGTAATAGCTGGCTCCAGCAAACCACTGGCTCTGATTTTAAAATTGGTAATCACACAATTTTTTTTTTAATTAATCATTTGGACTTTTGCTACTACTTATGTTTATACAGTAAGTTTTCTTTTCAAATGGTTCATAATTTGTTTCTGCAATATGTAAATGGATAGAGCACTTAGGAAACTGCAAAGACTTTCACCTTTCAGTAAATCAGGTTCTCAAAGCTGAATTTCTTAAGTAGTTAGTACCCTCCTGTTCATTTTCTTTGGTACTTTGTTTATTACAAAGTGAAATTTCCTGGCAGGCCATAAATGAAAACGTTTAAGTGTGTGCTCCAACTGGCTTTTAATTCATGTCAATTTAGAAACTCGGAATTATTTAAAGCAGTTCTAGCTGTTCTAAGGTTAGCAATTAGCACTTCAATTTGTGCAAATGGCACTGAAAATGCTGTGTTGAAACAGACTGTTTCTCTTAACAAGAAAACCTTTAAACAAAGTTTTAAAAAATCGGTGGCAATCAATCTGAACAGTACTGCCTTTTCACCAAGAGAGAGCAACATAGGCACACTTTACAAAAATACATTAAGTGGCCATTTTACACTGTAAGTGGTAGAACCGTGCCCGAGCTCTACTTAGGAATCTGTTACTTTACCTGCCTCTGAACATGATGGATGAGGTGCAGTGATTAGTTAGGGTTATGGCAGTTGACGATCTCTATAAAGATCATATTTTTGCCTTCAGATATTTTTCTATGCACAATACGTTTCTTCATTATGATTTCATTTATCGTCCATGTTTAAGTTTCTGAATATTGACACTGTTTGTCCTGTCAGAAATGGTTTTCAACAAGATACATTTTCTCCATCTGATATAATGAAGTTAAGTAAAACTGCAGGAGTTTTCAAGGTATGAGTGGTGGATTTTTAATTTTTGTATTGTTTGAAAATAATTAAGGTGTGTAATATCCAACTTTAAGAGAACTGGTATGTCTGGAAATTTTCTTTAGGGAGATTTTAGTTCTATTAAATGGAATGGCAACTCTGAATACAAACAACTGACACTTGACCGTAAAGTGGACGTGTGAAGATGTCACCAATAAATTTTGAACTTTCAAAGAATTAATTGTGATTCACTTTAATTGGACATTTTGCTGGATTTTGTGTCTCAAAAAGTCTTGCCTTAATTACTTCAGGGACAAAATTTCCTCTTAAGGTTTTCATACTTTAGTAAGACAGTGTCTTTAGGTTGCAGTAACTAAATATTAAACTTATATTGCTTCCATATAACAGCAGGACTACCTGCAAAACATATCAGTTAAAACTCGATAAGGCCAAATCTTAAAAATGTCAGTGACAAGTGATTTATTATACTTTTAAATTCAAGTTTTATGGATCTTTAGATACTTGTCAACCTCTGGGAGTGCATTTACCAGGTGAGGGCAGAAAAAGAAAAAAACAAAAACGGTCATGGCTGCAAATAAATTCATCAGATCTATGCTTTTAGGAAAGTTACTTTCATGTTACTTTAATTCAGGAAAACTCAGAAAAAATAAAAATACACCTAAAGCATTTATTTTTAAAAGATTTACTTTTAGAAGTCTTTATAGGAAGAAGCTTGTGGCTTTAAAAATTTCTGTGTAAATATTTGCATGGTTTCTGTAGCTTGCTGCTGGGAATGTTGACAGGCGTGTGTTAGGAATGTTAATGCCACAAGGAGGTGTTGCCCTGTACCCTTGAGGTCTGGTCCTGCTCTTGTCCTTTCATATTTTACTTAGTTTTGAAAAAACAGTAATTATATTTAACATCCTGGGTCTAACTCTATACTAGACATAGTTACCTCAGAATATAACAAATTTCATGTATTCAGTGAGCCACCTACTTTGCAAAAAAATCCTCAGATCATGTATACGTATACACACACACACACACACACACACACACACACTCGTATACTTATAACTGCAAGATCCCAATTTTAAAGTTGTAACTTAGGAATTATTCTGCACATTTAATAATATTTTACTTCCGGTTTCTTTATATAGAAAATTCCCCTAAAGAGTTTAAAATACAAATTAAATGAATAAAATTTTGACTTGTAGACTTTAAAGGGCCATCAATCAATCAAAAAGCTATTGATATTTACAGAACACACACTATGTTCCAGGCAGTCTGATGAGTACTAGAGATCCAGAGGTAAAATATCTCTGCCAGTGGAAGGACATCCCACCAAAGCTCAAAGTCCTTGAAAAGTACAAGATGGCAAGTTTAGGGAACAGAGAAAGGCTGTGACAAGAGGGAGGGGTGGCCTGTGGTAGGTCAGGGAGGGCGGCAGAGATGAGCATGGAGACGAAGGAGCTACTCACATGGGCTTGCTGGGCCATGGTGTGGAGGCTGGATTTTTTAAGTTCCGTGGAAAGCCACTGCACACTCTTAAGCAGAAGAGTGAGACGCTGCTATATCTTCGAAGAAAGACCTTTCTTACTCCTACGCAGAAGACAGACCGTAGGGTGGAAGGAGTGAATATAACGTCATTTGGGAGGCTACTAATGTTAGTAGCTTTGATGAGCGTGAAAGAGACGATGAAGATGAAGAAAGGAGAAATTAAAATATTGGGGAGGTAGAGCATAAGACTTGCTGGTATCGGGGGTCAGTAAAGGGAAAGAATCAAGGATGTTTTTAGATTTTTTGACGTGAACACCTGAGTGTATGGTTTATTGACATTTATTGACATGAGGAGGAAAGGTTTGTGAGGGGCTGGGGAATATAGAATTCAGTTTTGACGTGTTAAATTTGATATCCAAGTGGAATTATTAGGAAGATAGTTGTATATAAAAATAGCTACTATTCTCATATCCATTTTCAAATGAGAGTACTGAGGCACAGAGAGGTTAAGCAACTAACCCAAGATCATCCAGCTTAGTTTCGTCAGTGGAGCTAGGATTACCATCCAGGAAGTCTGGCTCCAGAGTCTACTCTTTAAGCCACTTCTCTGTCATTCTGGCATTCAGGGTTGGAGATTTTTAAAATCATGGTGTTGGAAGGAGCTCCCTCTGGAAGAGAAGGTAGATAGATAGGGAGTAGAAAGACTCCCAGCCATGCCTGTACAGTCCTGCATTAGAGGTGTTGAAAGAGATGAGAAGATAGCAAGGGAGACTGAAAAAGAGCCACCACTGAGGTCTGAGGAAAACCAGGGGTAGGAAGGGTCATAGGAGCCAAGAGGAGAAATTGTTTCAAGCAGATGAAAGCTGCATGGACATTGAGTGAGATGAGAAAAGAGGTGAATTGGTCAACATGGGAAAGGTTGTGACCTTCACAAGAGCTGTTTCAATAAAGCGGTAGGGAAGGAAGCCAGTTTAAATTAGGTTGACCATATTATGGGAAGCACAATACTGACAAGGAATTAGGAATTAAGAAGGTATCTGATGTTGCTACATATGTGGCATATATGTAATCTGGACAGTGAATCGCATTCTGTTTGGGTCAATAATGTGGAGAGCATGGGCTCTGGAGTCAGACCTGAGTATTAATTCTAAATCTGATACTAGTTCTGTCATCTTAAGACTTTTACAAGAGCTTTTAAGCCTCTTTTATCTTAAGCTTCTCTGAGGCTCTTTGTTTATCCGTAACATTTGTTTCATGCAATTCTTGGAAGAGGCTCTGCTGGTTACCTCCTTGCTTTTCCTTTCGTAAAATGCTATTCCCTTTACTTGAAATCGGTTGAATCTCCACCTGCCCCTAACGTCCTCATTACTAACTGCCCCGGTCCATTATGTTAAGGCTTATATGCATTTCTAAAGTTGCATTAAAACTTTTTTTTTGTGATTACTCACATTTTTCCCTCCTAGTAAATTGTGTGCCAATTAATTAAAATAGGGTTCCTGTCTTTTCATTTTGTATCTCTAAACACCGATCAGATTGTGCAGCATAGAGTACGTATCCCAAACATTTTGACCGAGTTGAATTACTTTAGTCCCACGGTGTGAGTGGAGCATGAAGCCAGTGAGGACTGCTGTGGGGGGAAGGAGAGGGCAGGGAACACTGGGGCTACACAGATGCTTTAGGCAGCAGTGCAGTGGTGCAATCCACTTTCAGTTTAAACGCCAAATGCAGACACGTGACCAAAGAGATTTAGAACTTCTCCCATCACACAACATAGAGAGAAGGCAGCTGTCAGAACAAAGGATCCAAGGTCCCTACAGAGAGAACTCAGACATGTTTGTCGTGCAGTGTTAGAGAGACAGGGAGCTGCGCAGTGGTAGAGAGACAGGGAGCTGCAGCAGTCTACAGCCGTGGCCAGGAGTTCATAAAGCGGCCTGGTGGAGGCAAAGTTTTCAGGAGAAAACAGTTGATGATATATTCACTCAGTACTCTGAGCTAAGATTAAGGGTAAGGCTTAATAATAAAGAGTCCCCAAATAAGAATAAATAAAGTGAATAATCTGACTTTAGAATGTTGGAGTTTCACAAAATATTGTTTACTTAATATACAAGTAAACTTGATCTTGTTTTGTACGGGGGAGTTGATTATATAAGGGCATGAAATAAAGTAAAATGATGATTGAGCCAGGTTTGTTCATATGTTATTTTCTAGGTGTGACGGAATTTTTCTTCTTGCTCGTAATCTGTTCATTTTCGGATTTCTTTTAAGGGCACTTCTTATTGCTCTCAAATTAAATAGCTTTATTCTGGCCCACATACTAAGAATATAAAAGAAATGAGGTCAAGTCTAATGAAAATCATAGAGTGAGACACTTGCTATCAGACAATGAGTAGAAATGAGAAATGAATGTAATCACCTTCTATTATTTACGGGTTTTTATTACTATCATTATATTTCATGAGGAACTGTTTTGGGATATAATCGAAGCATCTAGATATGAAAAGAACCTCAAAGTTGCCAGCTCAGAAGGTAAAGAACTTGTTTTTCTGTTGAGTTCTACTGACATATATAGGGAGAAATATAGGCTACCTAAGTAGTAAAGAGACATTTTAAGTGTAAAAATTAAGATTTGAGATCAGGGAACATAAAAATCTAACAAATCTAACAAATATAAAATAAAGTATACTGTCACTTAACTCACTAAGGAAGGGAGAAGAAATATAAGGAAGTTTGAGGTGGAAGGAGGGAGAGGACCAGAAAAAGAAATAGACTTCTGACATTCGTGTGGACAGCTACCAAGAGGGAGAAGAAGAATCAGACTTCCCCTCAAACGCAGCAACACAAGTATGAAAACAAAGTTTAACAGGCACACCCCATTTACCTAGATAAATTGAATAGAAAAAAAGAAGAGAACACCATATAAATAAACTAAATAAAAGAGATTATGAACTCCCTAAAGGCAAGGCTTGTTTCTCATTTATCTTTGTGTCTTCAGCTCCTAGTACACCAAAGTAGGTTCTTAGTAAATGTTTGTTAAAATGTTGGAAAAACAGAGAAAACAATTTCTTATTGAGTAATAGCTCATCCTGTAGCCTACAAAGGTACTTTGCAACTCCAGGCATGAACAGAATATATAAACTGTAGTCACTCATCCAAAGACTGTAAGAGATTCACTGAATATTGAAGGTTTTCCATTATGCTTTAGCCTATTGATATGGAAAGCAATGGAAGGAAGGAGTCATGACTTATAATTGTCGAGGTCAACACTGATATGTTCTGAAATGGTCAATACAAATACATTTCAAAAGACACTGAAAAAATTTCTAAGAAGTTGAAAGAAATACTTGCTTGTGAATATCTAGAGAAATGTGCAATGCACCACGAACATTTTTTATGACCTGATAAATTTTAGGTATTTAATTTTGAAAACTATTATCAAATTCAGTATAGAGTGTCTTTAAATGCCTGTGTTGATTTGACTTTAGAATTCCTCATAGCCATACCACCTCTGCATATGTTCTTTCCTCTCTGTTTTCTTTTAATAAGAAACTTATTTGACATAACTTAGAGTTTTTAGAAAAGAATAAAATATTCTTGTTATATTGCTCTTAATATATGAGACCATGGGAGAAAGTGGTTTGAAGCCCTGCTATCCAGGAAAGCCCATTTTTCCCACATGTTCTAGTTGAGAAAGTAGTTAAAATAGCTGGTGTGATAACTTGTAGTAAGATGGAAACTTGCTTTGCTGTATTCTGCTTTTTTCAGATTGTCAGGTTTTACTGTTGTTGTTATGCTTTTCTCCTAGGTAAACCTTGGTATGTTTAGACCTTATCCTAGGCTAAACAATGATAACTGTGGTGTTTTGGCATGGGGGCTGCTAGGGGCATTGGGTGGGAGTAATCACTCAACATAACCCATGTACAGAAGCTGGGGGCTGGTGGCCTCTCCTTCTACTGTGATACCACCACACTAAGACTCCAGTGCACTCTGTTGGAGACTTTCAAGTGTCCTGAGCTTCCAGAGAGTCAGTAGGAGGAAGTAGATTGTCCATGAAGGACGATTCAGATAGGGCTGAAACAGATAGGCATGATCACCAGGTGATAAGTAGACTGCAGTGAATAGTAAATTCCTGGATGGTAATAAAAAGAAAAGCTGATGGAATTTCTTAGCATCAATGATGTGTACTGGTCCATTGGATGCTCTTAGAATGGACATGGGACAATGAGACGGTTTTCTATGCCTCTCTGATGCTTGTAACATGTACCTATTGCTCTGGCAAAGGCTGGGCAGTTTCTGGGTGCATTTTGTTTTTCTTCCACGCTCAGGCCCCCATCTTGGGCCTCAGGGACCTCTTCCCCTAGTCACATCCTCTTTCATTATTATCTTTCCTCTTCCAGCCCCCTGAATCTTTATCTCCTCTGGAGTGCAGTAACCTGGCTCTCCTTTGGTCTTTCCAATTAGTGTTTATGGCATAAACTTTATGTCCCAAGTTCTTTCAGTGCTTTGCCTTTTTATTTCTTACCCAATTCCCCAAACCATGCTTTCGAATTAAAAAAAAATCTTTCTTGCAAAATAACCTGGTTCTTGCAAGGAAAAACTTCAGCGTTCACACTTTGCTCTCTGCTATCAGTTTCGCAAATCTACTTTAAAATTTAAAAACTGAGCACTCTCTCACTTCATCCCAGCTTACCCTTCCCCCTCCCCGTGTCCTCAAGTCCGTTCTCTACGTCTGCGTCTTTATTCCTATCCTGCCCCTAGGTTCTTCAGAACCTCTTTTTTTTATTTTAAAGATTCCATATATATGTGTTAGCATACAGTATTTGTTTTCCTCTTTCTGACTTACTTCACTCTGTATGACAGACTCTAGATAGCTAGTGGGAAGCAGCCGCACAGCACAGGGAGATCAGCTCAGTGCTTTGTGACCACCTAGATGTGTGGGATAGGGAGGGCGGGAGGGAGACACAAGAGGGAGGAGATGTGGGGATATATGTATACGTATAGCAGATTCACTTTGTTATAAAGCAGAAACTAACACACCATTGTAAAGCAATTATACTCCAATAAAGATGTTAAAAAATAAAAAAATAAAAAATGAAAACTGAGCACTGCCTGTTTCTCTTCTCTCTCTCTTTTCATTCCTGTTATAACAAGGCTGATCTCCCAGAGACAAAGAAGGCTATTCATTATTGAGTGATGGGTTCATCAAGAGTTTGTGGGGCTTATGGAGCCACCTGTGCAGGGAGAAGTGGCAGCATTAAGGCAGGTCTCTGCTCCCATCAGCTGGTGTCACACAAATATGTATTTTCCATAGAGCAAGTTCTTAATGTAACTGGGCTCCAACTGCTTTGATGAGACCCTGGTGTGTGTGTGTGTGTGTGTGTGTGTGTGTGTTTGTGTGTGTGTGTGTGTCATAAGAAGTTAGGTGGGGCATGCCCACATCAGCTAAATAGGGGGTATGATGTACCCATAAAAGGCCCCCGCAGAAAAGCTAACATGTGAATACACAGATGGCATGTAAAGCATCAGGAACAGCCAGTATAGAACTATAAGCATTATTGCCTAAGTAACAATATTTTGTCCCTTTCTCTGGACATGCCTTCTCCCTGTCCTGACTCTAGAAAAGCCAGAGTAGCTGGTGGGAGAGAGGACAGACAATGCCCAGCTTTTCTGCTACAGGATCCTGGACTCAGGTTGGGCCTGAACCGTGCTGGGGGGAGAAGAGAAGCTTTGAATGAGATGTGAGGTTAAAGTTTCAATTTTTTCTTTTTCTTTTTTTTGGGTGAAGTAGAAAAGCATAGCTTTATTGCTTTGCCAGGCAAAGGGGGCCATAGTGGGCTCATGCCCTCAAAACTGTGTGTCCCAACCTGGAGGGGGTAGTGAGGAGTTTCATAGTAATCGTACAAAGAGGAGGGCATGATCAGCTGGTGGACATTCTTCTGATTGGTTGGTGGGGAGGTAAGCAGGAGTCAGCATCATCAGCCTGCTGGTTCCAACCGGTCTGGGGTCTATGTGCCTGTGGGCAGCACACAGTTAACCTCTCCCACCTGGTGGGGGTTTCAGTATCTGGTTTCAGGACTTAATGAAGCTCAGACTCTTGATGTCTCAGCGCAGAAAGAATTCAGTGAGAGACAAGGTGATAGGTAAGAAGTGGGTTTATTTAGAGAGAAGCACACTCCACAGACAGAGTGTGGGCCATCTCAGAAGGTGAGAAAGGCCTCAAGTTTCAAATTTAAGAGAACCTTTTACTATCTGGAAGTGTGTCATAATTACTGAAATGGGACTAATTTTTGTTGTTGTTGTTATTGAAAATGACTAGAAAGTAATGAAGCTGCCTAAATGTCATTCAGGTATGGGACAGGGGAATCTGGCATGTTGAAGGGCAGTGGTAGGAGGAAGATACAGCTGCTTCCTGTTTGTACTCAGTATGTTCAGTCCTTTCAATAGACTGGTTACACATCTATTGATTCTCATGTAGTCATACAATGACTAATAGCATCCCACACTGCATCCCAAGCATGAAAGCCAGAAGACGGAGGATCCCAAGCAGAACATGGAGAGGCTCAGATTCCCCAGCTCACAGAGAGGTATGCATGGGCTGACATGCATGTCCATTGTGTCTATGCCTGGAACCCTGAACTCTCTTTCTCCTTGTCTTCTTCAAGCCCCAGCCTGAAATTGTTAACATTTTTCTTTTACTTTCTTACTCATCCTAACCCGTGTTTTCTGATTTCTTTTGCAAGATCATCCTCACCATCACCTAGGCTTGACCTTGTATTTGACACCCTTCATAGCTTTATCATTCACATTTAACAGGCAACAAGCCTACGCAACAGCCTCCAAAACACCCCTAGTTTAAGACTTTATTACTTCTGAGTTGAACCATTTATTGATTTTTTCACAAATGTAGAAAGGCCTATGATAAAGCCTACCCAGCTAGATAAGAAATGCTACTAGTTCTCTGGGCCCTTGTGGTTTAGAGAGCAATGGACTCATCAGTAGATCATTGCAATGCAATGGGATGAGTGTGATAGTGGAGACACAGTGGAGACACACAAGTGGAGACACACAAGCTGCTATGGAGTC
Source organism: Eubalaena glacialis (assembly GCF_028564815.1). Taxonomy (NCBI): domain Eukaryota; kingdom Metazoa; phylum Chordata; class Mammalia; order Artiodactyla; family Balaenidae; genus Eubalaena; species Eubalaena glacialis. Next base: position 121,552,352 of record NC_083718.1, read on the forward strand.
TGGGGAAGAGCTAACTGCTTAGTGGAATGGAGAAGACTCATCAGGGGAGGGGCATTGGAACTGTTCTTTAAGGATGAAATACAGAGAAGTGAAAAGCAAGGGGGGAAATCAGCCAGCCGGAAGCCTTTAAGTAGGGGGAGACTGTTAACAAAAGACAATGAGAAATGCCAGTAGTTCCTTACAGCTGGAGCTAGAGAGTGCTGTGGGAAGTGACAGAGATAGGGCTAAAGAGAGACAGTTTAATATTTTAGACTATTCATTTAGAATAGATTCCCTGGAACAAAATGATAAATGTCACTAGTATTTCTGCTGGGAGAGAAGGGGAGCACAGCACATTGCAACAGAGGCTGAATGGGTTTTAGGAAATGTTGGGAGGGTGTGTGTGTGTGTGTGTGTGTGCACATTTGTGTTGGAAGTGGATAAAAGGTAGATTATGGGTCTGCTTTTGGCTAACCAAGTACATACCATGTCCTTTGTTTAATAGGCCATATGGAGCCATCAGCGGTGTTGAAGTAGAGTGGTGAGGAGTATACACACAGTTTAGGAATATGATTCTAGCAGTAATGAGAAAGTGAGGCAGGAGGCTATTACAGTCATCCAGGTGAGAAATAACGAGGACCTGAGGTGGGCAGTGGGAGTGGGTATGAAAGGAAGAGACATATTGAATGAGAGGAAATTGAAAGTAGCCGGTGGCTCCCAACTTGGTTGAGTATCGGATCACTTGTGGATCATTATAGCTATAGATTCAAAGGCTGTACCCCAGGCCACCTCAGTCGGAATTTCTTAAAACTGAGGATTAACCAAATTTGCAAATAGTGGCACTGATTGGTCTGCCTTTGACTTCTCTCCTACTTCATTTTACTAGTAGTTACGATCCAGTCTAACCACCTAGTAAATCTGAATGTCTACCAGCTACTGTTAGTGCTCCCCATAAGTCCCTTCTCTGCCCCTGTGCCTTTACATGTGCCACTACCTTCTTTTTGAAATGTCCAGTATCCTACTTCCCTGCATGGCCAATTCCTAGACATCCTTGGAGGACCACCTCAATTAAAATCTGTCATGTAAAGCTTTCTCACATCCCTCTTCCTTCCTCACATGACCAAACCCAGACTCCTCCAGTGAATGAGACTGAGATGATAATCCTGCCTCAAGCTCCAGAATAATTTACCTATAATTCATGGATGGACCATCACCTTTTACCATGCAATAAGGTTATATATGAATATATCTTATCTCTTCTATCAGGCTGTGAACTCCTTAGGAAAGGGATCATGTCTGGCATAAGATAGGTGCTCAGTAGATAATAAGTAAGTGAATATTGGTAATCATGTTTACCAACTCATGATTAAGAGAATAGTATGATATTTTCCTCTTTTCAATGGGGGGAGACACAACAACTTTAAAAGATACAAAACATAGTTTTAATTAAGTCTTCCAGTTTGATCGGAATCTTCATAAAATTTTGCACACTTGAAGATTCCATTTTCTGACATTAAGATCTAAATATATAAACGCTATTCATTCCTTTATTTTAAATAGGGATTAATTCTTTTTCAAAGGAAAACTGCAATCCTTCAATAGTAAAACTCACAAAAATGACTCCCATAATTCTGTTTTAAAAAGCAGAGGAGGAGAGACCTTCAAGATGGTGGAGGAGTAAGATGTGGAGATCACCTTCCTCCCCACAAATACATCAAAAATACATCTACATGTGGAACAACTCCTACTGAACACTGGCAGAAGACCTCAGACTTCCCAAAAGGCAAGAAAATCCTCACGTACCTGGGTAGGGCAAAAGAAAAAAGAAAAAACAGAGACAAAAGAATAGGGATGGGATCTGTACCTCTGGGAGGGAGCTGTGAAGGAGGAAAAGTTTCCACACACTAGGGAGCCCCTTCACTGGTGGAGACAGGGGGTAGGCGGTGGGGGAAGCTTCAGAGCCACAGAGGAGAATGCAGCAACAGGGGTGTAGAGGGAAAAGCGGAGAGATTCCTGCACAGAGGTTCGGTGCTGACCAGCATTCACCAGCCTGAGAGGCTTGTCTGCTCACCTGCCGGCCGGAATGAGTGGGGGCTGGGAGCTGAGGCTCAGGCTTCGGAGGTCAGGTCCCAGGGAGAGGACTGGGGTTGGCTATGTGAAGACAGCCTGAAGGAAGCTAGTGCGCCACAGCTAGCCAGGAGGGAGTCCGGGAAAAAGTCTGGATCTGCCTAAGAGGCAAGAGACCATTGTTTTGGGGTGCACGTGGAGAGGGGCTTCCTGCTCTGTGTGCCCACAGCTGGCTTAAGTGAGATCCAGAGATGGGCACAAGCTGCAGCTATCATCTCAAACCCCAGAGGCAGGTATGGACCACTAACACTGCCGCTGCTGCCACCAAGAATCCTGTGTGCAAGCACAGGTCACTACCCACACTCCCCATGGGAACCTGTGCAGCCCACCACTGCCAGGGTCCTGTGATCCAGGGACAACTTCCCCGGGAGAACACACAGTGCACCTCAGGCTGTTGCAATGTCACACTGGCCTCTGTAGCCACAGGCTCGCCCCGCATTCCAATTATGGCTACCATATCCCTCCCTCTCCCTGGCCTGAGTGAGCAAGAGAGCCCTAATCAGCCGCTGCTTTAACCCCCTTCTGTCTGGGCAGGGAACAGATACCTGAGGGTGGCCTACATGCAGAGGCGAGGCCAAAACCAAAGCTGAACCCCAGGAGCTGTGCGAACAAAGAAGAGAAAGGGAAATTTCTCTGTGCAGCCCCAAGAGCAGCGGATTAAATCTCCGCAATCAACTTAATAAACCCTGCATCTGTGGAGTACCTGAATAGACAACAAAAGTTCCCAAAATTGAGGGGGTGGACATTGGGAGCAAATGTAGACTTGGGGTTTGCTTTCTGCATCTGATTTGTTTTTGGTTTTATGTTTATCTTAGTTTAGTTTGTAGTGCTTGTTATCATTGGTGGATTTGTTTATTGGTTTGGTTGCTCTCTCCCTTTTATTTTTTCCTTTTGATCTTTTTCTGCGTGTGTGTGTGTATGTTTCTTTGTGTGATTTTATATGTTTAGGTTTACTTCTACCATTTGTCCTATGGTTCTGCCTGTTCATTTTTGTTTGTTTTGTTTGTTTGTTTTCTTTTTATGACGGTTTGTGTGTATGTTTCTTTGTGTGATTTTGTCTGCTTAGTTTTGCTTTTACCATTTGTTTTGGGGTTCTATCTGTTCTTTTTTTTTTTTTTTTCTTCCTTAACTTCTGAGCCATGAGGCTGGCAGGGTCTTGGTGCTCCCGCTGGGTGTTGGGCCTGAGCCGCTGAGATGGGAGAGCCGATTCCAGGACATTGGACCACCAGAGACCTTCTGGCCCCACATAATATTAATTGTTGAGAGCTCTCACAGAGATCTCCATCTTGACCCTAAGACCCAGCTCCACCCAACAGCCAGCAAGTGCCAGTGCTTGATGCCCCATGCCAAACAACTAGCAAGACAGGAACACAACCCCACCAATTAGCATAGAGGCTGCCTAAAGGCATACTAAGTTCACAGACACTCCGAAACGCACCACCAGAAGCAGCCCTGCCCACCAGAAGGACAAGATCCAGCCCCACGCACCAGAACACAGGAACCAGTCCCCTCAACCAGGAAGCCTACACAACAACAACTGAACCAACCTCACCCACTGGGGGCAGACACAAAAAATAACAGGAACTACGAACCGGCAGCCTGCAAAAAGGAGACACCAAACACAGTAAGTTAAACAAAATAAGAAGACAGAGGAATATGCAGCAGATGAAGGAACAAGGTAAAAACCCACAAGACCAAACAAATGAAGAGGAAATAGGCAGTCTACCTGAAAAAGAATTCAGAGTAATGATAGTAAAGATGATCCAAAATCTCGGAAATAGAATGGAGAAAATACAAGAAACGTTTAACAAGGACCTAGGAGAACTAAAGAGCAAACAAACAGTGATGAACAACACAATAAATGAAATTAAAAACACTCTAGGAGGAATCAATAGCAGAATAACTGAGGCAGAAGAAAGGATAAGTGACCTGGAAGATAGAATAGTGGAAATAACTGCCAGGGAGCAGAATAAAGAAAAAAGAACGAAAAGAATTGAGGACAGTCTCAGAGACCTCTGGGACAACATTAAACACACCAGTATTCGAATTATAGGAGTCTCAGAAGAAGAAGAGAAAAAGAAAGGGACTGAGAAAATATTTGAAGAGATTATAGTCAAAAACTTCCCTAACATGGGAAAGGAAATAGTCAATCAAGTCCAGGAAGCGCAGAGAGTCCCATACAGGATAAATCCAAGGAGAAACATGCCCAGACACATATTAATCAAACTACCAAAAATTAAATACAAAGAAAAAATATTAAAAGCAGCAAGGGAAAAGCAACAAATAACATACAAGGGAATTCCCATAAGGTTAACAGCTGACCTTTCAGCAGAAACTCTGCAAGCAAGAATGGAGTGGCAGGACATATTTAAAGTGATGAAAGGGAAAGACCTACACCCAACATTACTCTACCCAGCAAGGATCTCATTCAGATTCGATGGAGAAATTAAAACCTTTACAGAGAAGCAAAAGTTAAGAGAATTCAGCACAACCAAACCAGCTTTACAACAAATGCTAAAGGAGCCTCTCTAGGCAGGAAACACAAGAGATGGAAAAGACCTACAAAAACAAACCCAAAACAATTAAGAAAATGGTAATATGAATATACATATTGATAATTACCTTAAATGTAAATGGATTAAATACGCCAACCAAAAGACACAGACTGGCTGAATGGATGCAAAAACAAGACCTGTATATATGCCGTCTACAAGAGACCCACTTCAGACCTAGGGACACATACAGACTGAAAGTGAGGGGATGGAAAAAGATATTCCATGCAAATGGAAATCAAAAGAAAGTCTGGTGTAGCAATACTCATATCAGACAAAATAGACTTTAAAATAAAGACTATTACAAGAGACAAAGAAGGACACTACATAGTGATCAAGGGATCAATCCAAAAAGAAGATATAACAATTGTAAATATATATGCACCCAACATAGGAGCACCTCAATACATAAGGCAAATGCTAACAGCCATAAAAGGGGAAATCGACAGTAACACAATAACAGTAGTGGACTTCAACACCCCACTTTCACCAATGGACAGATCATCCAAAATGAAAATAAATAAGTGAACACAAGCTTTATATGACATATTAGACCAAATGGACTTAATTGATATTTATAGGACATTCCATCCAAAAACAACAGAATGCACTTTCTTCTTTAGTGCACATGGAACATTCTCCAGGATTGATCATATCTTGGGTCACAAATCAAGCCTCAGTAAATTTAAGAAAATTGAAATTATACCAAGCATCTTTTCCGACCACAACACTATGAGACTACATATCAATTACAGGAAAAAAAATGTAAAAAATATAAATACATGGAGGCTAAACAATACGCTACTAAATGACCAAGAGATCACTGAAGAAATCAAAGAGGAAATCAAAAAATACCTAGAAACAAATGATGATGAAAACACGATGACCCAAAACCTTTATGATACAGCAAAAGCAGTTCCAAGAGGGAAGTTTATAGAAATACAATCCTTCATCAAGAAACAAGAAAAATCTCAAATAAACAACCTAACCTTATACCTAAAGCAATTAGAGAAAGAAGAACAAAAAAACCCCTCCAAAGTTAGCAGAAGGAAAGAAATCATAAAGATCAGATCAGAAATAAATGAAAAAGAAATGAAGGAAATGAGAGCAAAGATCAATAAACTAAAAGCTAGTTCTTTGAGAAGATAAACAAAATTGATAAACCATTAGCCAGACTCATCAAGAGAAAAAGGGAGAAGATGCAAATCAACAGATATAGAAATGAAAAAGTAGAAGTAACAACTGACACTGAAGAAATACAAAGGATCATGAGAGATTACTACAAGCAACACTATGCCAATAAAATGGACAATCTGGAAGAAATGGACAAATTCTTAGAACAGCACAACCTTCTGAGACTGAACCAGGAAGAAACAGAAAATACAAACAGACCAGTCACAAGCACTGAAATTGAAACTGTGATTAAAAATCTTCCAACGAACAAAAGTCCAGGACCAGATGGCTTAACAGGCTAATTCTGTCAAACATTTAGAGAAGAGCTAACACATATTTCTCAAACTTTTCCAAAATGTAGCAGAGGGAGGAACACTCCCAAACTCATTCTACTAGGCCACTATCATGCTGATACCAAAACCAGGCAAAGATGTCACAAAAAAAGAAAACTACAGACCAGTATCACTGATGAACATAGATGCAAAAATCCTCAACCAAATACTAGCAAACAGAATCCAACAGCACGTTAAAAGGATCATGCACCATGATCAAGTGAAGTTTATCCCAGGAATTCAAGGATTCTTCAATATACGCAAATCAATCAATGCAATACACCATATTAACAAATTGAAGGATAAAAACCATACGATAATTTCAATAGATGCAGAAAAAGCTTTTGACAAAATTCAACACCTATTTATGCTAAAAACTATCCAGAAAGTGGGCATAGAGGGAACCTACCTCAACATAATACAGGCTATATATGACAAACCCACAGCCAACATCATTCTCAATGGTGAAACACTGAAAGCATTTCCTCTAAGATCAGGAACAAGTCAAGAGGGCCACTCTCACCACCCTTGTTCAACATAGTTTTGGAAGTTTTAGCCATGGCAATCAGAGAAGAAAAACAAATAAAAGGAATCCAAATTGGAAAAGAAGAAGTAAAACTCTCACTGTTTGCCGATGACATGGTACTATACATAGAGAATCCGAAAGAAGCTACCAGAGAACTACTAGAGCTAATCAATGAATTTGGTAAAGTAGCAGGATACAAAATTAATGCACAGAAACCTATTGCATTCCTATACAGTAGTGATGAAAAATCTGAAAGAGAATTTAAGGAAACATTCCCATTTACTATTGCAACAAAAAGAATAAAATACCTAGGAATAAACCTACCTAAGGAGACAAAAGACCTGTATGCAGAAAACTGTAAGACACCGATGAAAAAATTAAAGATAATACAAACAGATGGAGAGATATACCATGTTCTTGGGTTGGAAGAATCAACATTGTGAAAATGACTCTACTACCCAAAGCAATATACAGATTCAATGCAATCCCTATCCAACTACCAATGGCATTTTTCACAAAGGTAGAACAAAAAATTCCACAATTTGTATGGAAACACAAAAGACCCTGAATAGCCAAAGCAATCTTGAGGAAGAAAAATGGAGCTGGAGGAGTCAGTCTCCCTGACTTCAGACTATACTACAAAGCTACAATAATCAAGACAGTATGGTACTGACACAGAAACAGAAATATAGATCAATGGAACAGGATAGAAAGCCCACGGATAAACCCACACACCTATGGTCACCTTATCTTTGATAAAGGAGGCAAGAATATACAATGGAGAAAAGAGAGCCTGTTCAATAAGTGGTGCTGGGAAAACTGCACAGCTACATGTGAAAGAATGAAATTAGAACGCTTCCTAACACCATACACAAAGATAAACTCAAAATTGATTAAACACCTAAATGTAAGACTGGTTACTATAAAACTCTTAGAGGAAAACATAGGAAGAAAACTCTTTGACCTAAGTCACAGCAAGATCCTTTTCGACCCACCTCCTAGAGTAATGGAAATAAAAACAAAAATAAACAAATGGGACCTAATGAAACAAAAGCTTTTGCACAGCAAAGGAAACTATAAGCAAGACAAAAAGACAACCCTCAGAATGGGAGAAAATATTTGCAAATGAAACAACTGACAAAGGATTAATCTCCAAAATATACAAGCAGCTCATGCAGCTCAATATCAAAAAAACAAACCCCATCCAAAAATGGGCAGAAGACCTAAATAGACATTTCTCCAAAGCAGATATACAGATCGCCAGCAAACACATGAAAGGTTGCTCAACATCACTAATCATTAGAGAAATGTAAATCAAAACCGCAATTAGGTATCACCTCACACCGGTCAGACCATATGACCCAGCAATCCCACTACTGGGCATAGACCCTGAGAAAACCATAATTCAAAAAGAGACATGTATCACAATGTTCATTACAGCACTATTTACAGTAGCCAGGACATGAAAGCAACCTCAGTTTCCATCAACAGATGAATGGCTAAAGAAGATGTGGCACATATATACAATGAAATATTACTCAGCCATAAAGAGAAAAGAAATTGAGTTATTTGTAGTGAGGTGGATGGACCTAGAGTCTGTCATACAGAGTGAAGTAAGTCAGAAAGAGAAAAACAAATACCGCATGCTAACAAATGTATATGGAATCTAAAAAAAAATCGTTCTGGTGAGCCTAGGGGCATGACAGGAAGAAAGATGCAGATGTAGAGAGTGGACTTGAGGACACGGGGGTGGGGGAAGGGGAAGCTAGGACAAAGTGAGAGAGTGGCATGGACATATATACACTACCAAATGTAAAATAGATAGCTAGTGGGAAGCAGCTGCATAGTACAGGGAGATCAGCTTGGTGCTTTGTGACCACCTAGAGGGGTGGGATAGAGAGGGTGGGAAGGAGGTGCAAGAGGGAGGGGATATAGGGATATATGTATACATATAGATGATTCACTTTGTTATATAGCAGAAAGTAACAATATTGTAAAGCAATTATACTCCAATAAAGATGTAAAAAAGAAAAAGAAATAAAGGAGAAATAAAGAATGTCTCAGACAAAAAAGAAAAAAATCAAAAGCAGAGTAAAATCTCAGAAATACAAACATAATCGGGTAACTGCACCCATGTTATTGTGACACATTACATCTCTCCAGGGAGCCCATATTAGATAGCTTTGCTATTTTCCAGTGGGCATCTTTATTTTTTCCCCCTGTATCCTAAGTGGCTTGTTTAGGGTTTACTGGAATGCTACATTTTTTCTAGTAAATTATGAGCAATATGGATGAATGGACAGGTAGTATTTCACTTTTGCCTCATTATGCCTTAGATTTGGGATCTCCAGTTTTGTAAATGATAGCTACGATATATCAGGCCATCTTTACACATGCTCATGCTTGAATGCCTCCTGCTTCTCCTCCCATATGGAACAATGTCAATCATTGATGTACAGCTGTTGTTAAGATGCATCCTATGTCTACAGAAAATAACCCATAAGTATTTGCTATAAAATAATGCATAAGATTGCAGGAAAACACAGGAGAAATGGTCTTGGCTGAAAAAAGGAAGCAAACAAACAAGAAAATAAACCCTTTGGAATATTTTTAGGTAAAGGGAGACAGGAAGTATTCCCTTTTCTTAAGGCTCTGAATTCACCTCATAGCTCCTGCTACTCCCTGGGTGACTGAGACGTTTGCCATCATCTTCCTGAACCTCAGTTTCTTCATTTGTAAATAATTCTCAGAGTTGACAGTGTTTTTTGAGGAACAACAGATAAAAATGCCTTGAAAGTGCTTTGCGAGCCTACAGTACTCTGTAAACGCTTAATGATAATAATATACAGTAGGGTATCTTCCCTTGAAAACAGCAGGAGTGCTTCCTTACATAATGACCTGACAGATGGGTTGTGGTATCTAATCCCCTTAAACCCCCAAAGCTCTTTGATAGTGGATGTTGTAAAAGGCCAGATTAAAGCTCATGCTGCTCTTTTATTGAGCCCTTTCTTTCAGTATCTATGCCATATTCAATTGCTTCCTTCTCTAAGTACCGTTGCATGTTAACCTACTACCTACAGGAACAATTAGGAGCAGAAATAGAGACTGAAGGACAGTGCACTCCAGTAGAAAAAATTAGTAAATGCTTGCTGTCCCCAATATTAAAATCCACTTTGGCCTTTATATGTGGCTTTTATCGAAGGTTCCTGCCCTCCTAATTCCTGACTATTAGTCTCAAGCTGTGGGTATTTGTCGATGTTGAACACAGGCTGTGTGTGTGTGTGTTTGTGTGTGTGTGTGACAGTCCTGTAAGTGGTGAGAATGGAGCTTTAGTGATATTAATTCTAAACCAGTGAGGCTTATGGAAATCACTGGCAGTTTAGGATATTTGTAACATTTATGGAAGAGCTGGAGCTTTCAATCTGTTCAAAATGAGGAAAGGATGATTACCAGTTATTCTACTGTAACCTTAATTCAGCTCTTGAACCTGCATTGGACCAAGAAGTTTACATTTCCTCTTTATGTTGTGCTTGTCTTTTGAGAATAGCCATTAAAGTTATCAGTTTCTAAAACCTTCTGTGAAAATCCCTTAACCCAAATTCATCATCCTTCCTTAGTGACAAACTTTGCTTTCTTTGCATGCTGTAAGAAGTGTTAATTGTGAAATCACCCATGGTATGTAATCTATATAATCAAAGAAAAGAAAGGGAGGAGCAATAGTAGTGTGTGTGTGTGTGTGTGTGTGTGTGTGTGTGTTTCTTGTTTGGCAACTGAGTATATGCCAGCACTGCATTAAACATTTTAAATGCACTATCTATCTCTTTTAATTTGGTGTGTTTAAAGAGACCACGATGGTTGTTCAAAAACCTTTCTGAAGAGTCCCTCCATTTATATTCTGGATCCATCCCATCTTAACCTTCTGAAGAACATCACTTCTATATTTGGGTCTTCTTTCCCTGTATCTTCACGTACTCCTTCTTTTCTGAATCATGGTGCAAAAAGGCTGAAATATCACCCGACTTTATACAAACAACGTTACCTTGACCCCACATTCCCTTCCTGCTCTGTTTTTCTGAATCTTTTTGTAGCAGAACTTCCCCAAAGAGTTATCCCTACTTGCTATCTTAACTTTCTCTTTTCCTATTCTCTCTCTCATTCTCTATTTGTCTCTCTCTCTCTTTCTAACTCTCACTCTTTCTCTCATTGAGGCATATATATATATACATATACATATATATATATGAATATTCCTCAACCCCATAGGCAATCACCATTCTGATTTTTCGTACCTAGATTTGTTCTGCCTGTTCTGGATTTCATGGAATAATAGAATAATAAAGTATGTGTTTGTGTTTTTTTGCTCAACACAATCCATTTGAGATTCATCCAGTTGCTGCTTGTATCAATCCATTCTTTTTCCTCTTGCTGAATAGTAACTGATGTTATGAATATGCCACGGATGGTTTTTTTGTTTTTACTGTATTCTCTTGTTGAGATTTTGCATTGCTTCCATTTTTCTTTTTGTGGCTATTATGAATGAGGTCTCTACAAACATTCTTGTACAAATATTATATTTGTCTTTGTCTTGGCATATGTCTCTATTTCTCTTGGGTAAATATCTAGGAGAGGAACTGCTAGGTAACGAGGGTAAATGTATGTTTGACTATATAAGAAACTGCTGGTTTTGAAAGTGGTTGTAGCATTTTTATACTCCTGCCAGAAGTATATGAGAGCTCCAGTTGCTACACATTCTCACCAACATATGATTTTGTCAGTATTTTAATTTTAGCCATTTAAAAAAGTGTGTGTGAAATAGTACCACATTCTGGTTTAATTTTGCATTTCTCCGATGAGCACTTTTTTTGTGCTTATTGACCATTTGTGCATCTTTTTTGTAAATTGTCTGTTCAATCTTTTGCCCATTTGAAAAAATTGCGTTGTTTTTCTTTTTATTACTGATTGTAGTAGTTCCTTTTATACTCTGTATACAAATCCTTTGTTAGGTGTATGCATTATAGGAGTTCCTTGCAGTCCATTGCCTGCCTTTTTATATGCATAAATGGTATATTTTGTTAAGAACAAGTCTTTAATATTGATGATGTCTACTCAATAATTTCTTTTAAGGTTAATGCTTTTTTGGTGTCCTATTTAAGAAATCTTTGCATACCACAAGGTGATGAAAATGTTCTTTTATATTTTCTTCTCCAAGTTTTATAGATTTAGCTTTTACATTTAGGTCTGTAATCCATCTCAAATTAGTTCTTGTATATTGAGTGAGATAGGGGGTGAAGTTTGTTTGTTTTTCCATAAGGGTATCCTTTTATTTCAGTGCTACTTGTTGAAAAGATTTTCCTTTCCTCATTGAATAATCTTGGTACTTTGGTCAAAACTATCTTGATCATATATACACCCTAACATATTTTTACACAGAGTTTTTTTTGTCTATCGTTACACTAACACTTCATGTATACCACATAATTATAGTAGCTTTATATTAAAGTCTTGAAATCAAATAGTGGCATCAATACAGCTTTATTTATTTATTAAAATAAATTTATTTATTTATTTATTTTTGGCTGTGTTGGGTCTTCGTTTCTGTGCGAGGGCTTTCTCCAGCTGTGGCGAGCAGGGGCCAACTCTTTATCGCGGTGCGCGGGCCTCTCACTGTCGCGGCCTCTCCCGTTGCGGAGCACAGGCTCCAGACGCGCAGGCTCAGTAGTTGTGGCTCACGGGCTTAGTTGCTCCGCGGCATGTGGGATCTTCCAAGACCAGGGCTCGAACCCGTGTCCCCTGCATTGGCAGGCAGATTCTTAACCACTGCGCCACCAGGGAAGCACTATTTTGCTTTTTTAAAAAAAGGTTGTTTGGCTGTTTTAAGTCCTTTATAGCATCATATAATTTTATGATATATATGTCAATTTTTACAAAGTTCTTCTAGGGTTTTGATTGGGATTACATTGACTCTACACCAATTTGGGTAAAATTAACATCTTAACATTATTGAGTCTTCTAATCTCTGAATATGGTTTATCTCTGTCCATTTATTTAGGAATTCTTTAGTGTTTCACAGAATGATTAGAATTTTCAATATATACGTCTTGATTTTTTTGTTAGATGTATTCACAAGTATGTATTTTGGGTGCTTTTTAAATGGAAAATTTTTATTTTCTAAGTTTTTGCTGATAGGATACAGAAATATAATTGCTTTTATTTATTATTGGGTTGGCCAAAAGGTTCATTCGATTTTTTCCATAAGATGGCTCTAGCAGCACTTAGTCGTCTTTAACTTCATTCAGAAAAATTTGGTTAGACTGTATGTAACAGATGTCTTATCAGTGTGCATTAAAAAAAAGACTTATCAAAATTGGTGAATTTTTGTGTAGCCATTTTAATATTGAAAATGGAAGAAAAAAAGCAACATTTTTGGCATATTACGCTTTATTATTTCAAGAAAGGTAAAAATGCAACCGAAATGCAAAAACAGATTTGTGTAGTGTATGGAGAAGATGCTGTGACTGATCGAACGTGTCAAAAGTGGTTTGTGAAGTTTTGTGCTGGAGATTTCTCACTGGACGATGCTCCGTAGTCGGGTAGACCAGTTGAAGTTGATACCGATCAAATTGAGACATTACTTGAGAACAGTCAACATTATAGCACGCGGGAGATAGCTGACATACTCAAAATATCCAAATCAAGTGTTGAAAATAATTTGCACCATCTTGGTTATGTGAATGGCTTTGATGTTTGGGTTCCACATGAGTTAAGCAAAAAAACCTTCTTGACCATATTTCCATATGCAATTCTCTACTTAAAGGTAATGAAAACATTCCATTTTTAAAACAAATTGTGACGGACAATGAAAAGTGGATACTGTACAATAATGTGGGATGGAAGAGACTGTGGGGCAATCGAAATGAACCACCACCAACCACACCAAAGGCCGGACTGCATACAGAGAAGGTGATGTTGTGTATATGGTGGGATTGGAAGGGAGTCCTCTATTATGATCTCTTTCTGGAAAACCAAACGATTAATTCCAATAAGTACTGCTCCCAATTAGACCAACTGAAAGCAGCACTCGATGAAAAGCGTCCAGAATTAGTCAACAGAGAACACATAATCTTCCATCAGGATAACGCAAGACCGCATGGTTCTTTGATGACCAGGCAAAAACTGTTACAGCTTGGCTGGGAAGCTCTGACTCATTGCCATATTCACCAGACATTGCACCTTTGGATTTTTATTTATCTTGGTCTTTACAAAATTCTCTTAATGGAAAAAATTTTAATTCCCTGGAAGACTGTAAAAGGCACCTGGAACGGTTCTTTGCTCAGAAAGATAAAAAGTTTGGGGAAGATGGAATTATGAAGTTGCCTGAAAAATGGCAGAAGGCAGTGGAACAAAAGGGTGAATATGTAGTTCAATAAAGTTCTTTGTAAAAATGAAAAATGTGTCTTTTATTTTTACTTAAGAACCGAAGGCACTTTTTGGCCTACAACCCAATACTTTGTATCCTAATCCCACCTGTGGTAGATTCTTCACGTTTCTGCCTGGGATGAGAGCATCTGGAGGTTTTACTTTTCCTACATAATATGGCTCCTCTATTTCTGGTGTTTGGGTTATTTGTGGTTCTTTTGGTACTCAGTATTTTGATTGGTTTTATAATCCTATTATTTTGTAGTTTATCTGATCTGCCTTGTTTTGGTTGCTAGGATGAGAGTGATGGTCTCTTGCAACTTTCTATATCTAAGCCAGTGATGGAATGGCCCTTTCTATAGTTTCAATGTCTGTAGGATCTGGAGTGATATCCCCTCTCACTAAATTATATTTTATGTCTTAATCTCTTGCTCAGTTCACTAGAAGTTTATCAGTTATTTTTATTCTTTTCAAACAACCTTCTTTTGATTTTGTTAACTTTCCCTGATTTTTTTTTCTATTTCCTTTTTTTTCTGCTCCGATATTTTTATTTCCTTCCCTCTACTTACCTTGGTTTTTATTTGTTCTTCTTTTTCCAGATTCTTAATGTAGAAATTTATATCACTATTTTTATACCATCTTTCCTTCCTAATATATGTGTTTAAACCTATAAATTTCCCTCTAAGCACTGCTTTAGTTGCATCACACAAATTTTAATATGTTGTATTTTTATTGCTATTCAATTATTCAATTAAAATTGTTTTAATTGAATTAAAACAGTGATTTATTCTTGGCCCATGGGTTATTTAGAAATGTGTTACTTAAGTTAAAAATATTTTGGCATTTCATAGATCTCTTTCCGTTGCTGATTTGTGGTTTACTTCTGTTGTGCTCAGATAACATATTCTATAAAATTTTGGCCTGCAGTCAGTTATTTTTAAAATAAATGTCAATTAAGTCAACTTTGTTATTCAAATCTTTATCTTGATAGATATTTTTGTCTAGTTGTTCCATCAGTTTCTGATAGAGGAATGTTAAAGGAATCAACTGTGATTGTGGATTTGTCTGTTTATCTTTTTAATTCAGTCAGTTTTTGCTTCCTGTATTTTGAAGTTCATTAAGATTATTATATGTGCATTGAAGGACATGATCAACAGAGTGAAAACCAATGGAATAAGAGAAACTTGCAAATCATGTATCTAATAAGGGATTAATATATTGTATATAAAGGACTCCTACAACTCAACAACAAAAAACGAACAGCCCAACTTAAAAATGGGCAAAGGAACTAAGTAGAGATTTCTCAAAAGAAGATATACAGATGGCCAATAAGCACATTAGATATCTAAATGATATTGAGTCCTTAACACAGCTGATTATACTCTAAATGTCATTGTTTCTTTGGTCATGGGACATGCTAGGAACCCAGAGACTGGCTGAATGGGAGTTGAGAAAACAAACCAGAATACCTAAGAACTTACAGAAGAGTTACTCCTATCCATGGTGAAGCCAGACAGACATCCAAGGCCCCTAAATATAAGAGAAGACAACAAATTCTAATTCTAGCCAGGACTCTAGTGATGTTAAGAGGCCCTTTGAGATGGTAGACAGGGCATGGCAATAGTGTGTAATTGGCAGGTCATATTGCTGTATAAAGTCAATAACAGGAATATGAGAAGCAAGATCCAGTCTCTGGCTGGCAATAAAGAGAAGAGTTCAGTACCCCAAGCTTAGGAATTAGTGCCAGGCTTCAACTGCAGTTAAAAACTGTACATGGGTAGTCAGGCATATACTAACAAATAGTCCAACATATGTGCTCAATGTTAGAACAAAGGGCTAGAGGTCAAAGCTCTTTTAGATACTCAAGGCACAAAATTTATTACAGAATCATAGGGTGTGAGAACTACAGACATATTCACTGGTTGGGAAGGATAGTACTTTGTCATTATCACCTCAGTATCAATTTAAGGCTGATTCTGTCTCTAATTTCATGTTACTTCTGGCACATCTGGAGCAGAGAACTTCTTGAGAAATTGTGTGAGGATCAGAAGACTAGAAACAGATGCCATTTTGATTTTTAAAAAATGGGACAAGAGTGAATTCACTGAACCACAGATGCATTCATTCATTCATTCAACCAACCAATCAACCAACCAACCAATCAACCAACCAATCACCAACTAACCAACTAACCAACATTTATTGAGTGCCTACTGGATGCTAGGCACCGTGCAGGGCTCTCAGGACACAAGGCAGTTATGGTACCCTGCTGTCATGAGGCTTTCCATTTACCTTTATTAAACCCAAAGGTAAATTCTAGAAATTAATGTCAACTACAGGCAAAATTATAGGCGGGATATTGAATGGATGGCTGTATTTACCAAAAACGAGACATGTTAACCTAATTCTTTCTTTGCCAGAGCTATTTTACTAGACGATCTTGGAGATGTACTATTTTATATTGACTTTTTCCTCTGTGTCATGATAAGCTTAAATTGAGGGGACAAAAAGACTGCTTGGAAGTAAAATTAGGCAGTGTCATAACAAATTAAGCAACTATGTCAAAATATTTCTGATGAATTCAATATATTAATAATAATATATTAATCTGATAGCAAGTTTGTAACACTTCTGTCTTCAAACCTGTTCTGTATAATGTTCTGTTAATAGTTTGCTTGAAAATATGAAAGGGTGATTTTAAAATTTGCTGATAAGATGAGGCTGAAGAATATCAAATATTTGTTAAATGAATACAACAAGAGTTGAATTGGAAAACCTGTTCTCCACATTGGTCTCCATTAGAAGTTTTCTTAGTCTTGACTAACATGTTCAGTGAATGCTCCTTTAAGAACTCACCTCCATGTAGATTCATGCTCCCCCACCCTTAGAGACACTCCTGTGTAGAAATTCTGCAGCCACTTTGATTTGGAAGGCAAAATTACTAGTATGACTGAAGATACTGACAAGCTGAAGGGGTGAGCAGAATCTAAGAAGACAAGTTTTTATGAGTTAACTGTAAGATTATGTATGTGGGTTCAAATAAAAATTAAATAAATGAAAATGATACAGAATCAGGGAAAGGAAAAGGGGACTTAGCTTGCCAACAATTTCTGTTAAAAAAATGATTTTAACATTTTTTGTCAGTCAGAGACACCTGAGACACCTCACCAAAGAAGATATTCAAATCACAAATAAGCATATAAAATTGCTCCACATCCTATGTCATCAGGGAAATACAAGTTAAAATAACCATAAGATACCACTACACACCTATTAGAATGGCCAAAATCTGGAACACCGACCTCATCAAATGCTGACGAGGATGTAGGGCAACAAGAACTCATTCATTCTTAGTGGGAATGCAGAATGGTACAGCCACTTTAGAACAGTTTGGTGGTTAATTACGAAACTAAACATACTCTTACCATATGATCCAGCAATCGCTGTCCTTAATATTTACCCCAAAAATGTGAAAACTTATGTTCACACAAAAACCTGTACACAGATGATTATAGCAGCTTTATTCTTAACTGCCAAAACTTGGAAGTAGCCAATATGCCCTTCAGTAGGTTTATGAATAAACTGTGGTATATCCAGATAATGAAATTTTACTCAGCACTAAAAAGAAATGATCTTTAATCCATTTGGAGTTTATTTTTGTGTATGGTGTTAGGTAGTGTTCTAACTTCATTCTTTTACATGTAGCTGTCCAGTTTTCCCAGCACCACTTATTGAAGAGGCTGTCTTTACTCCGTTGTATGTTCTTGCCTCCTTTGTCATAAGTTAGGTGCCCATATGTGCGTGGGTTTATCTCTGGGCATTCTATCCTAAGACCAGACTATAAAACTCTTAGAGGAAAACATAGGAAAAACACTCTTTGACATAAACCACAGCAAGATCCTTTTTGACTCACCTCCTAGAGTAACGGAAATAAATACAAAAATAAACAAATGGGACTTAATTAAACTTAAAAGCTTTTGCACAGTAAAGGAAACCATAAACAAGACAAAAAGACAACACTCAGAATAGGAGAAAATATTTGCAAATGAAACAACAGACAAAGGATTAATCTCCAAAATATACAAGCAGCTCATGCAGCTCAATATCAAAAAGACAAACAATCCAGTTAAAAAATGGGCAGAAGACCTGAATAGACATTTCACCAAGGAAGACATACAGATGGCCAAGAGGAACATGAAAAGATGTTCAACATCACTAATTATTAGAGAAATGCAAATCAAATCTACAATGAGATATCACCTCACACGGTCAGAATGGCCATTATCAAAAAATCTAGAAACAATAAATGCTGGAAAGTGTGTGGTAAAAAGGGAACCCTCCTGAACTGTTGGTGGGAATGTAAATTGATACAACCACTATGGAAAACAGTATGAAGGTTCCTTAAAAAACTAAAACTAGAACTACCATATGACCCAGCAATCCCACTACTGGACATATACCCTGAGAAAACCATAATTCAGAAAGAGACATGTACCACAATATTCATTGCAGCACTATTAACAATAGCTAGGACATGGAAGCAACCTAAATGTCCATTGACAGATGAATGGATAAAGAAGATGTGGCACATATATACAATGGAATATTAGCCATAAAAAGAAACGAAATTGAGTTTTTTGTACTGAGGTGGATGGACTTAGAGTCTGTCATACAGAGTGAAGTAAGTCAGAAAGAGAAAAACAAATACCATATGCTAACGCATATACATGGAATCTAAAAAAAAAAAAAAAAAAAAAAATGGTACTGATGAACCTAGTTGCAGGGCAGGAATAAAGATGTATACATAGAGGATGGACTTGAGGACACGGGGTGGGAGGGGGAAGCTAGGTCGAAGTGAGAGTAGCATAGACATACATACACTACCGAATGTAAAACAGTTAGCTAGTGGGAAGCAGCAGCATAGCACAGGGAGATCAGCTCTGTGATTTGCGATGACCTAGAGAGGTGGGATAGGGAGGATGGAAGGGAGGCTCTAGAGGGAGGGGATATGGGGACATATGTATGCATATGGCTGATTCACTTTGTTGTACAACAGAAACTAACACAGTATTGTGAAGCAATTATACTCCAATAAAGATCTATAAACAAACAAACAAATAAACAAAGGTGTCCTAGGATACCTGGGCACTTTAAAAAAAAAAAAAAGAAATGATCTAGCAAGCCATCAAAAGACATGGAGGAACCTTAAATGCATAATACTAAGTGAAAGAAACTAACCTGAAAGGCTACATACTCTATGATTCCAACTATACGACATTCTGGAAAAGGCAAAATTATGGAGACAGTAAAGAGATCAGTGATTTCCAGGGGTTGGGATTGGGGGAAAGATGAATAGGTGAAGCACAGAGGATTTTTAGGGCAGTGAAACTACTCCATGTGATATTATAATGATGGATACATGTCACTACCCATCTATCCAAACCCATAGGATGTACACCACCAACAGTGAACCCTAATGTAAACTATGAAGTTTGGGTAATTATGATGTGTTAATGTAGGTTCATCAATTGTAACAAATGTATTACTCTGATAAGTGATGCTGATAACGGGGGAGGCTATGCGTGTGTAGGGGCAGAGGGTATATGGGAGATCTCTCTACATTCCTCTTATTTTTACTGTGAACTTAAAAACCTCTCTAAAAAAATAGTCTTTAAAAATCTGAAAAAAAAATTAGAAGTTGGCTACCCTATAAAAAGTTTATCAAATTGATGTGTCATTGTTCAGGAATATTCCTAGACAGAATGTTAAAATTCCCCAGTATTTAGGAGATGTGTTGTATTGGACATGGTACAATGACTAAATAGATTTGAAATTTCTTGAGGGTCAAGCTGGGTCAGATTGATTTTTTTTTTCTCTTGCAGGGTGTTTGTCTGGAAAGCCAGATATGCTAGATCTAGTTTTGCTAGCAACTTTTTTCCATTACCTGATTGGCCTATAATTGGCCTGCTGTTTATTAGAGGATGTACAATATGAGACAGTCTCAAGTTGTGAATTTTTACATAAGAACTAACATACTTACTGACTCTGGGTTCTCCTCATATAATGAGAGAATAGATTCTCAATTTTACCAAATCAATTAAAGAGTTGGAATATGAAGCATCAATTTACAAATGCTTAGTCTCTTAGGTATAGAGGATTTAGCTATATGTTTAGGTTAATGTCCAAATAACATCTACTTGAAACGTTAAAACTATGAATTTTAGCCTTTAGCAACATAAAATATTCAGGCATGTTAATGCATGGATACTGATTTAACCATATAAGAGATTCACTATAAAGAGGAAACAAAATATGAGATAGCAGTGAGAGTATGCCAAATAACATGTCAAATCATGAAGCTCAGTTCAAGAGAGAACTGAGTTAGAATCCTGTCTTCTCTCTATCTATTAGTTGGATGATCTTGGATAAGATGCTTAAGTTTCATTGTCATTGCCTATAGGATGGGAATAAAAAATAATATTTCTATAATATTTTGTACCAATAGAATGGTAGTGACATTGCTTTAAGAAAGATGTGGAGATTGTTCCTTTGAGTAGCAGTGTTCTTGCTGCCCCATTTAACATCTCTTTACTAAGGTGTTTACTGGACAAGACGTTGAATTGAACTGTCTCTATGCCTCAGATATGCAGGCAATCCTCCAAAATGAGAACAGTAGGCCTCCCATTCTAAAAACTGTCTCCAAAAATCCTTGCAGGACATGCTTAAGAGGTGGCCAAACTAGCCCCTCCATTTATATAAGGAAGTCAAGAAGAATAATCAGAGAAGTTGTCAGCTTAGAGGACAATGCATTCTTGGAGCACCTACACAATTGCAGCCACCAGAACAAGTGAGGGGAGAGCTAAGAGAACCACTTAAGTTTGTAAGGGGGACTGGAAAAAAGGGAGAGAGTCTGGCTTCTTCTCTCCAGGTGGATCTCTGTGTATGAAGAGGACTTGCTGATGTGAATAAAGGAAAAAAGGAATTGGCAAGAGATGAGAATGGAAATATTGCTTACAGCTACACCACTGTCTGGCCTAGGAGGGTTCTATGAGATTCTTTTTGACCTCTTGACCTCTTGGAACAAGCTGGGCTTGAACCGTCTGGACAGGATGCCGACCAAGAGCTGAAAGAAGTGACACCAGTAGCAAGGGGGCTGTAGTGAATTGTACCAGGGGCCAATAAAGAGAGAAGGTTTGAAGAAATCATGGCAGAGAGCATCTCCCCTACAAGAAAGTATCCAGCAGGGACTGAGCCTTGCAGTGTCCAGATTGTTCAATACACCACTTATATTTGCTTTCCATGAGATTCTTATCTGCAGCCACAACAGGATCACAATAATGGGGAAAAACAATAATCTCCGGCTTAGCACCCCCAGCGAAATCACTGGCGCCCTAGTTCCCCCAAATCCTTCCTATCAATGACAGAAGTATCTGTGGTCTCTTATCAAGTGCTTTGATCCTGCTGATCTCCACGTACTTCCCCTTGTTGTTTCTGTTCTGACACTCTCAGCAATGGCCACGATGCTCTCAGGTATCTGTAGTATTATCTTCTGCTATTTTCTTTCTTTTTTAAAAACCCTTTTTAAAATTGTAGTATAGTTTATTTACAATGTCATGTTAGTTTCAGGTGTACAGCACAGTAATTCAGTTATACATACACATATATCCATTCTTTTTCAGATTCTTTTCCCATCTAGGTTATTACAGAATATTGAGTAGAGTTCCCTGTGCTATACAGTAGGTCCTTGTTGGTTATCTCTTTTATATACAGTAGTGTGTATGTGTTAATCCCATCTTCTTCTGCTGTTTTCAAATGGCTTAGTTGTCCTTCAGTCTTGCACATGGAAGTGGGGAAATACTCTCTTCTCTCTCTTGCTTTGCTCCTTTCTCATCTCTGGTGGCTGGATCTCCCATGTGACTCTGCATCTATAATCATTTTCCTTTGAAGGTAATATGAGTGCCACCAAACTGAGAGATGCTTAAAGTCATTCATCCTCTGTGACCTCCCGCCCCCCAACCTCGTCCCTGGGTCAAGTGTTGAACCTCCACCTTCTCTTCTTAGGATGGCTTGTTTCCCCATCCGACCATCAGCATCATTACCTTCACTCCTTCACTGTGTCTATCCAGGTGCACTGCTTGGGGCCCCTGGGAAGGCTCATTGCTGGTGAGTTTAGGATCTTAGCCCTAGCAGTCACGTGTCAGTCTCAGTATTACTAAGGCATTTTGAAACCTTGCATCTTCTTGCAAATGAGACCTGGTTGGCCTTCCTTGCCAGCCTCTGGGGCAAGTAAAGCTCACTGAGTTTTGCTGTATATATTTAGTTTAAAACTTTGTTTTGGTCCCCCCTCAGAGAGAAGAAAATTCATGCAGGTGATGCTAATGGGGAAAAAGATCTGAAGAAAAGGGCGCGTGTTCATAGCATTACAAAAATATTCTCTCAGTTTATTTTGTCTGATGAATCATATGCTCATAATCGAGCTTACCATGTTGGCAAATCTCAAGGCTTTGCTTTCAAACAACTTGGAGAAATGTTTCTAGGTACAAGTGATTGCTAACAACCATATACATTATTTTGCAATATAATGAATAGTTTCAGAGCTTAATAAAAGGGAAAGAGCCAAGCAAAAATTTTTGACGAGAATAGGGAAATTGAGCATTTGACAGGATTTGTTTTCAAGCTGTTTTTTGGGAGATTTAAATAAATCCTCTTAAGTACTCCAATTTTTGAGCCCTAACTGTGCCTTAGTTAGTTTTACAAATTTTTTTTTAATCAGGTAAATGGTAGTGTAAAGAAAGACCCTCCCAGTTTCTGGGTGTGATGAAGTCTTCTCTCTCAGGTTCATGGAAGGTTATGCCACAAAATCTGTGAAAGATGCTTCTACACTAATGATGCTACTCAAAAAGTTGTCTCCAGTTCTTGGCGCTTTTAAAGACAATGACAGTATTTTCAGGATTCAACCATTTTGAGATCAAAGTCCACATCCAGGGTCAGGCTAATTTGGGCAGATATTTCAGTGCTTAGCAATCAAAGACGCACTTCCCAACTATAAATTTGACTTTCCTGTCGTAGAATCTGCACTAGTATATCTGTCAAAAACGGAATATTTTGATTAATTGGGGCTTTGTGATGGCATCTGGCTTAGGAGGACTTAGTCATCCCAGGTAGGTATGGATTGTCCTCTGGAAGACCTTCAGGCATAGAGGTTCCAAAACCTTCTTCAATTTTCTTCACCATCTAAATGTCCTGTGCACTTGAGGGCTTCCTTTCTTAACTTTTTTTCTTCTAGTGAAGATAAGGTACAGATGGTCCATATTTGTATAAAATTTTTAAGTTTATGATCATCTTATTCCTTCCTTGCTCTATTAAAAAATGAAATCCTAATTTCTTTCTCTAAAATACTCCTTAATTAATTAAAAAATGAAATCCCAGCTCCTTATACGTTTAGTAAAACTTGCTACTTATTGAACCCATAGGGAACACATTGTTTTGAAAAATGGTATTTGCCGCTAAATAAAGTTTCAAGTCTGTTTGTAATAAACAGTTATTGAGCAGAGCAGTTTGCTTACAAGAGGACTGTCTTCGTGGAGACGTAGGTAAACGTGAACCATGTGGCAGTTTTCTAGAAGCCGTATTTTCCCAGGGTGGGCTCAGAGATCTTAGATGACATTGATCCATACCGTTATCCCCAGCCTCCCAAAATTACCAAAAAAATACAAAGTATGACCATGGTCATTTACTTAATGCTTTGTACTGGTCAATCCCAATGTGTGAGAATTAATTTAAGTAACAGTGAAATACTGAAAGACCAATTACGATAACAGTAAAATCATATCTAACACTCCCAAACTCTCACAAATTTTAATAATTTTGTAGTTTCTTCATGTATGGGTGAAGGTTTTAGAAGTCAAATTTTGGTTTACAATAACTACACGTTCACAGCTGTGCAAACTGGCTTTTCTCATCTTTCTCAATTTATGACCATTCAATGAGAAGAATGCTATTTCATATCTAGAGACATTTTAATAAAAGCCTTCAGCTTTCATGTCCTTTCTTCAAATGTTTAACAGATGACAGTGTATCATTCTTGATTCTCAAAGAGACAACTTGCTTCAAGCATATGAAAAACATGAACTTAATGTAAAACAGTAATGCATATTTCTTGGCCAGAGGCTGAAGACAGAAAAAAAATTGCAGCCATGTTAACGGTGGACTCGTGTCCTTTTAACAGAAATTTCCTATATCTAACAATGCAGTGAAAGCAGCAGTATAACTTATTGAGTGGTTCTTACGTGGTGATCATGGTGCTAAGTCTTTACAGTATTTCACAACCCTAGGAGATAGCTATTGCCTTTTCTACTTACAGCTCTATTAAATCACTAAACTTCCAGAGGATAAGTGACTTGTCCAAGGTCATTCCTTTAATAAGTGACTGAGCTAAGATTTGAACCCAAGCTATCTGATTCCAAAGTCATGCCTTTTAGCCATCTGATGGCACCTCATTTCCCACTAGAGAACTGTATCAGATAGTCACTCCTTGAGATTGTTAAAAATCTCCAATTTTTTTTCCATTTTAAAACCACAAAGTTATATGCAGGCAGTTTAAAAGGATGTTGAGCTCAGCCATCCTGAATGTCAAGACCTTGTCTTTCCTGGGAGTTTTAGTCTGGTCGCTAGTGTTCCAGTGACACATATTAGTTGCAGCAATTCTATTTCTCCATTAACAGAACTCAGAGAATAATACCTAATTCTAAAGCTGTTTTTTTCTTTTTTAATTGTTTGTAAGGAAACTGACTTTTCCACTTATTAAAAAAAAAATGCTAAGCCTTTACCTTATATATGCAGAATTGCCCCTACCGAGTCTATCTCATGTTGACATTTGCTTATGAATTTCATTTCTCTTATCCCAGAAGGACTGCTCCTTGATTGAACAACTTGAATGGTCGTGATGACCTATGGGCACCTCACATAACTCCAGTCTGTTAGAAGATGACTTGAGGATAGGGGTGCTTCAAATATCTTGCCTGTCTAAGGCATTTCCCTCTTTTTTTCCTGTGTGATGTATCGTGTGTGTGACCACAAAGCACTTATCTCCTATGATCCATACCAACTGTAACTTTGGACTAGAACCATATTCAGCTTATCATATCTATCGTTTGCTATCCAGAAAGTTCTGTCTCTCCTTAAATAATGTAATCAAAACAAAAATAGATAAGTTAGAAGTTATTTTATAATATCCATAGTCCCATTACTACTTACTATGTGTATTAGAAACTACCTTCATTACTTATAAAATTTTGAAATTTTAAAATTCAATATATTATATGATTAAGGTTACCTATAATTTAAATTAATGTGGAATTCTCAAAATTAAAACTCCCTACTTTTTTTCTAAATCTTTGAAGTTCAATTTATAAATAGTTCTTGTTACAAATTTAAATTTTTAAACAACTATGAAGCCTAACTTTGAGGGGGAATTGACTAAGTGTTTGATCAACTTAACAAACTAATTTCTCTTTAAATAGTCAGGCTCGTTTACAAACTTGGGCATTTTAAACTGCAGCTATAAATGTAATGCATTCAGTTTTCTTTTTAAGCACTTTAGATACTTGACCAGACAAGTTTATGTCTCTAATGAGCAAAACGGCCTTGAGAATTCAAATAAGTCATTTCAGTCTAATAAATTATTAAACTTATAAATATAGTAAATCTAATTCTCTTAAACGTTCTAATTCTGTTTACAAACTTAGTCAAAAATCTTATACCTCAACTTGAAACCACAAGTCAATTACATATTTTAAATTGGAATCACAAGGCTAATCTGTCAGACTCTCTAATATGCCAATTCTAAATCATTACGAACACTTTAAATACTGAATATACACAGGTTGTCCCAATGATGAAAAACCTATTCTTGAACTTGACACGAAAGTATTAATACTTCATCATCTTTATAATTAATTCTAAACCATCCTGGATTTGGAAAGACACTCACTAAAGGAATAGTTTTTTCATCTCTGATGTGGAATCCAAGCCTTTGCACGTTCAGGGTTATTCTTTTTATCTCAGATATGGACACCTGGACCCCTTTTTAGTAGTTGCTATGAAAACAAGGACTTCAAGCTACTTTCTTCAGATGAGGTTTGTTTTACAATCCCTATCTTCTGGGTTCAAGGTACGCTTTATCTAATTGCTTCAGCTGATTTGTTTAGGTGCCAGCCTATAATATTGTACCTTCAACCAGGATATAACTAACTGCCCTTTATTTTCTAAATTTCCTGATTAAATTTTGGATCCTTTCTGCCTCTTTGGGCCACAATAATTATGGATATTTTAATGACATCTTATTGGATTCTGCATATTTCTCATTTGCACATCTGATTCTACACATAGCCATAAAGATATACTAATGACAGATACATTTTTGGGGAAATATATTACAAATTGGAAACTAGTTTTAGTAAATTCTTGCTAATAGATGAGTGTAGAAGATCATAGAATACTCCTTACTCTTTCTGTGTCAAATAGACAAATTATTTTTTCTTTTCAATGAGTTTGTAAGTCAGACTTTAAGAAAGATATTTTCTAAGAGGCTTTTTCAGATATAGCAAAAGCAATAAGAAAGAGTAGATAAATTATACTTCATCAAAATTAAAAATTTTTGTGCATCAGAGGACACTATCAAGGAAGTAAAGATACAACCTTATAGAATGGAAGAAAATACTTGCAAATCATACATCTGATAAGGGCCTAGAACCCAGAATATATAAAGAACTCTTATAATTCCACAAGAAAAAGGAAAAAATCCACTTAAAAATGGGCAAAGGACTTGAACAGACATTTCTCTGAAGATGATATACAAGTGTCCAACAAGCACATGAATAGACATTCCACATCATTAGAATTAGGGAAATGCAAATCATTAGAGAAGCACACCCACTAGAGTGGCAAAAAAAATACAGAAAATAACAAGTGCTGACAAAGATGTGGAGAAATTGGAACACATATATATTGCTAGTGGGAATGTAAAATGATATAGTCACTGTGGAAAACAGTTTAGCAATTCCCCAAAAAATAAAATTTAGAATTACCATATGACCTAGCAATCCTACTCCTAGATATATATCTAAAATAATTGAAAACAGATATTCAAACTAAAACTTGTACATGAATGTTCATAGCAGCACTATTCTCAATAGCCAAAGGATGGAAACAATCCAAATATCCACCTACTGATGAATGGATAAACAAAATGTTGTAAATCCATACAATGGAATATTATTCACTCATAAAAAGAAGTGAAGTACTGATCCGTGCTACAAAATGGATGAACCTTGCATATATGCCAAATGACTGAAACCAGACACAAGAGGTCACATATAATTCTATTTATATGAAATGCCCAGAATAGGTAAATCCACAGGGACGGAAAACATGTGGTTGGTTTTCAAGAGCTCAGAGGGAGTGGGGGATGGGAAATGACTGCTTAATGGTTATGAGGTTTCTTTGGGCTGTGAAAATGTTTTGGCAGGAGGTAGAGGTGATGGTTGCACAACATTCTGAGTGTGTCAAATGCCACTGAATTGTACACAGTAAAGTGATTAATTCTATGTTGTGTGAATTTTACCTCAATTTAAAAATGAAAAGGGTTTTTCAACAAAGTCCCATTTTTTTTTCTCCACTAAGGATGATATTAAGAATCAGATTATTACCAACATTCTTTCTCATAACTTTACTGGTGAAAATTTGCCACAAAGATGGAGGTTCGCTCCGTAAGGGGTGAACAATGTTCCATAAAAACAATATGCTCCAAGCTATACAGGAGCAAAGTTTCCTGACTCCCTCTTATAAAGAGATGATTGACAATGATGACATCAGTTATGACTTTTCTTTCTCTATGGGGTCACCAAGAAGGCAACTTCCTCTATTTAATAAAAATTTTGCTAAGCACTAAGATATAATTACTCAGGACTGATATCAATAAAATTTTCAGACTATTTCGTACATGACACACCCTCCCCCCTTTTTTGGTTTTAACATCTGTAAATTATCTTTTGCAAATGAAATGGCTCAATTCTTGTGGTATCTTGCTCTAGAAACACTCATAATAAAAACTTACAAGCTCAGAACAAGCTTATAAGAGAGGCAGTATTATTATCTTCATTTGATAGGGAGGAGATTGAGGGACAGAGAGATGAAGTGAATTGGTCAAGTATACTTAGCTATTTAGTGGTGGAGCTGGCAGTCAAACCCAATCTCACTCTAAAGTCCAGGGTTTTAAACTATTGCTTTCTATTCTACCTCTCCTAGAATCAGTTTATCAAACCTATCATGTTCTAGGTGAAGAAAGATGTGGCAAAGGTAGCTTGTGCTCATTAAATATCCATGTGCTTCTCTACATTTCCCAGCTCTCTTTGCAGCTGAGTTGAGGTCATGTGACTAATTGTGGTCTATTAATTGGGAGTAGAAGTGATTCGTGTCACTTCCAACCCAAGACAGTTAAGAGCAAGGGTGAGTTTTTCATGCTCTTTCTCACTCATCTTCAAGGCTGGAACGGAAGAACTTTGAGATGGTGATAGATGCAAGATGCAAACAGTCTGGATCCCTGAGTCACTGTTTGTTAGAGGAAAGTTGTACCCCCCCCACCCTGCCCTCAAAAAAGAGCTACCAGATCCACTAC
This sequence comes from Eubalaena glacialis, assembly GCF_028564815.1. Classification (NCBI taxonomy): domain Eukaryota; kingdom Metazoa; phylum Chordata; class Mammalia; order Artiodactyla; family Balaenidae; genus Eubalaena; species Eubalaena glacialis. Next base: position 121,581,134 of record NC_083718.1, read on the forward strand.
AAACTGTGACACGAGTGAGAAATAAACCTTTGTTGTGTTAAGCCATGCGTTAGTTTGTGACCAAAGCATATCCTACTCTCTTCTGCCTAACTCAGGATTGTCATACGATAAATGACATAAAGTCTTGACCCAAGAAACAGGGTTTTTCTAAGGGCCTTTTGGTGTCTCCTTAGGGATTGTTAAGGGTTGAATTGTGTCTTCCTCCCAAATTCATATATTGAAGTACTAACCCCAAGTACCTCTGAATGTGACCTTATTTGGAAATAGGGTTGTTACAGATATAAGTAGTTAAAACGAGGTCATTAGCATGAGCTCTGATCCAAGACGACTGGTGTCCTTATAAAAAGGAAAAAAAAATCTGGACAGAGAGGCACTCACACCAGAAGTATGTCATGTGAAAATGAAGGTATAGATCTAAGAGCCAAGGAGTGCCAAAGGTTGCCAGCCAACCACCAGAAGCTAGGGGAGAGGCACTAAACAGATTCCTTCTCACCATCCCGGGAGGAAAGAACCCTGTGGACACTTTGATTTTGGACTTCTACCCTCCAGAAATATGAGACAATAAATTTCTATTGTTTTAAACCACACAGTCTATGATACTTTTTTATGGCAATCCTCGCAAACTAACACAGTGATCCCCGTACGCTCCATCTCAGTGGAATGGCAGTTGTGATGCATTCAGACCTGGGCAGACCAACCAGCACGTGGACATGGCACACTTGCAGCTGTGATTCTCCACTAAACTCCATTAAGAACTACCACAAGCCTGTTAAGAATCCTTTGGGACGCTGGATAAAATGGCCCAGATGAAGTAATAAGTCTTTGTTTTAAAAGAAAATCTCTTTAAAAACAAACATGGAAAGGATCATAGGGTGAAAAAAAAATGTTCAAACAGTGATAGGAAGTGTATTATAAATACATGGCATGGACAGAGCGTGAGGCCAAGCAAGACAATTTTAAGGTCTGAAATTGAAATTCCTCACTAATAAATTTTTTACCCCGTGACAAAGGGGAGTCTTGAAAGGGAGAGCTCGCTAACCTTTGGGAGCTTGTTCAGACACCGATAGCAAATTCAATCTTCCTGAGCCAGGCAGAGGTCAAGCCCCAAATGGAATCCCTTTTTTCTTTCAGCCTGTGGATCCTGGCAATTCCCCTGCCTGTCTGAGCTACTCTCTGCATCATAAGTGGGATACCTGAGGCTGGGTGCCCTCGTGTCAGCAAGTTGTGCTGGAAAAAGGAACAAACCTTCTCAAATTCCAGCCTCAGAAAGTAACTATTCTCATGCAACAGCGTCCTTATTCGAGAGGTCCATCTAATTCAGGAAAAGCCCTGCCGTATAGATTTGGGCCTAAAACTTGCCTGAAGAACATTTTTTTCTCTTAACAAAAACTATAAAGATGGTTAACAAATCACCCCAGATAACCCCAAGCAATATGCCTTGAATCTGAACTGAGCAATCCAGCCCCATGAGCAATTTACAATATTTATTATTCTCCCCTCACATATCTTGAGTAGAAATAGCTTAACCGCAATGAATCATGGTTGGTCCTACTATTTATTTACTTTAGGTGGTTTTTATTCTCTAAACAGAGAGGTTGGAAAAATGGCTCTGCTTTACCAGCTACCGCTTAGATTCCTTGGCTATGCCTTTCTTCGTATACCCTCCAGCAAGGTTTGCTTCGTGAAAGTTGTAAGTAAGTAAGGTATTGATTGCCAGGGGGCTGTTACAAACCAAGAGCTAGCTAGTCGTGGCAGGGTCTCGCAGGGAGCATAATGAGCTATAATTGTTGGCTGGGATCTAAGAGGAAGGGAAATCATTTGAACAGGACTGTGGTTCCTGCTCCAGGTAGTACAACACTCCTTGCCTGTTTCCCCACTGTGTGCTTCCTTGTGCTAAAGGGAGAAAATCTGAGAAATGGAAACAGTTGCCTCTATGGCAGTATACCAGGTCTCTGAGCTCAGGAAATACCTGCCAAGGTAAAAATCCTTACCCTTCAGTCAATCAACAACCACTTAATGAGAATGTGTTTAATTCAATTCAGTTATTTGTTGAGCTCTAACTATGTGCAAAGCAGTTATAGGAGCTGTAGAGATACACACTTGAAGCAAATAGAGTTTTGACCTCGGGACGTTCATAAAGAAGACGGAGGAGGGGTGGAGTCAAGATGGCGGACTAGGGGGACGTGGAATTCACGTCTCCACGCAACTAGGGCGCTACCAGGCACCAGTGGGGGACCACAGACACCTAGGGGACAGGAGGAATCCCCAGCGACCGGGTAGGACATGGGGCGTATGGGGAGTGAAGGGGGAGGAGAAGTGGAGGCGGGAAGGGACTGGCGCCCCTGAGGGGCAGCTGGGGGAGGTGAAGGGATCCCACGCCTGAAAGGGGAAATTGGGGGACCACTGGGAGGGCAGAGGATCAAAAGGGAGTGTGGCCAGGTTTCCCTGCCCACTTGGGTGCCCGGGAGCCAGCTGAGATCCCGGGCCTGAACCTCTGCCCCCCTCCAGCAGTGCAGGTCCTGAGGGAGTGGGAGGGAGGAAAGGGGGAGAAAAAGCAAAGGCTGGACCTACGCACCCCTGAGGGGCGCCTGGGGGGAGGGGAGGAGTTCCTACACCCAGCGGGACCCACCCACAGTTAGGGGTCCAGCAGGGATGGGGGAGACGGGGGGGGGGGTGCACAGAGTAACGGAAGGGAACGCCGCCAGCACTTTCTCTGTCTACTTAGGCACTGTGGAGCCTGTTGGGCTCCTGGGTCTAATCCTCTGCCCTCGGAGCCTCCCTCCTGCTGTGCAAAGCCCAAGCCCCGCCCCTACACCCCCACCCAGGGCCCTACCTCTACACTCGGAGACCCCCTCTGAGACCCCCTCCAACATGCTGGGCCTAAACCCCACCTGCACAGCCTCATCCAGGGCCCTACCTCCAAACTCCAGAACCCCACACTCCAGAGGCCCTCCTTTCCATGTGCTGCCTCTCCCCTTCCACGCAGGTCCTAAGCAGAGGCGTCCCATGCTTTTGAATGGCGCCCTGCCTAGGCCCCACCCCCAAGGGCTTTTCCAGCTGCTGCTGTGGGTCCTGAGCCTAGGCCTTGCCCCATGCTCAAACGTCACCCCCTCCACCAGCCTAGATCCTGCCCCTGCCTAAGTTCCGTCCCTGCCTAAACTCCGCCCCCATAGCCAAGGCTTTTTTTTTTTTTTTTTTTCCTCTTTTAGATTGGGGTTCTGTTTTACCTTGTTGATTCATTGTTGTTGATTCATTTATATTTTTATTTTTTCTAATAAATCTTTTATTTTTCTAATTTTATTTTATTCTTTATACTTTGTTATTGTTCTTTCCTTTTGGCTTGTCCCCACACCCCCCTTTTTTTTCTTTTTTCTGTTGTGGTTTTATTTTACCTTGTTGCAGTTGTTTCAGTCATATTTTAATTTTTCCTAATATATTTTTTATCTTTCTAATTTTATTTTGTTTTTTATTCTTTGTTATTGTACTGCTCTCTTTTTCTCTTTCTTTCTTTTTTTTTTTTTGCTGCACCACACGGCTTGTGAGATCTTGGTTCCCAGGCTGGAGGTCAGGCTCAAGCTCCTGTGGTGTGAGCTCCAAGTCCAAACTGCTGGACTAACAGAGAACCTCAGACCCCAGGGAATATTCATCGGAGTGAGGCCTCCCAGAGGTCCTAATCTCAGCACCAAGACCCGGCTCTATCTAACTGACTGCAAACTCCAGTGCTGGAAGACTCAGGCCACTAAGACAGGAATACAGCCCCACCCATTAAAAAAAAATGAAACAAAAAAAAGTTTGTTACAAACGAAGGAGCAAAGTAAAAACCTACAAGACCAAATAAATGAAGATGAAATAGGCAACCTACCTGAAAAAGAATTCAGACTAATGATAGTAAAGATAGGCTGCTAAGCTGGACACAGGCTATTGAAGGAGTGATGAGGAGGTGAGGAGTATGGAACCCAGGATGCATGTGGTAAGGAGGGCTGTGAGGAATTGGACTGAATATGGGGCATATCCTGGAGAATTTCTAAGAGTGACACTTAGAGATCTCTGCTCTGAAATAATAACCTGCAGCTTGTAGAATTTGAGGGACCTCCTCTAAGAAAAAAAAAAGAAAATTATGAATGTAAAACTACATGTGTAAATAAAAGAATATTTACAATGAGAAAAAAATTTATCATATTAGTGGAGCCTTGAAGATCAGGTCTCTACCCTCTGAGATCTCTTTAAGCAATTTACCAGAACGGCCTACATAGAAATGCTCATGACTGCAACCTGGCTTCACTCCCTCCCCAGGCGGACACTCTGTACCTCCCAGCATATCCACCACTCCCAGGAGCCTGTTCTGATAAGGGGCCTTGACGGTTAAACCTCTTTCATGTCACAGTAAATCCACCTGTGCAGAAGTCTCCAACTTTTGCTGATTCCTTGGTAAAAAGTTTGAGTGTGAATCCAGACTATGGCAAGGGGAATAGGTACCATGATTAGTCCCCTCTAGGTCAGGTGCTTCCCCCTGTGTCTAGGAGGGGATATCTGTGATGAGAACCTTTCCATCATCCCAAAACACGTGGTTAGAATAGGGAAGCAACAGTTCCCTAAAAGAATGGAAGTGGATGGAAGTTTGTGCTACTCAAAGAGTATTTAAGGAGACAAACATGGTAAGGGTGCAAAGAAAAAGACTGGAGAAGGGAGAGTCTTTAGGCAGGAGGCCCAGATGCGAGACTGTAGCCCAGGTCTGAAGAACTAATGTTTTGGACAAGGCTGATGACTGTGGGAAAGTAAATGAAGGACCAGCCGTGAGTACTGTTATGAAGAAGGGGTTAAGAAAACTTGGACCTTACAGCATTCACTGCTATTAGTATATCCATTACGATTCAACACTTCAACAAAAGTCAGTCACTATTTAAGTATAGATCCTGTTGTCTTGAGTTTTATTTCTTATGCATTCATTGACCTCCAAGTGAGCCATAGATGTAGCTGTGACTTGTTCAAACCCTATACACATATGCCTGCTCACCAATTCTCAGGCTAGAGGTTCTTTCTTTCTTTCTTTCAATGTGGTCACCACACATATTGTCCCTGCACATCGAGGTGGCAGAAAACTAGTGCCTTGATTACTCAAAATGATCTCCTAGGACAATCTTGGTCTCTATTTGCAATGGTAACATTATTATTTCTTGAATACCAGTCTCTGGCCTCCTTATAAGTAACAGTCAGGTCAGCTTCCACGTGTAATGGCTCCCACGCAGCCTATAAAGCTTTGATATACTTGAACTAGTCTTTCACCGAAAGTTAGCAGTAAACAACTGGCCTATAAAGCTTTCCAAGAAGCAAGAGAACACCCGCTTGGTTGCTATAATTATGACTTCTCTCTTCATGATGACCTTTGAGGAATCTAGTTAAAAAGCAGAGATGCCACCTTTCTATTTTTCTCCGCAGTTTATTTTGCACAGTAAATTGCCAGCTCTGTGTTTGACATAGGAGCAAAACACTGCTGGGCCTCTTACCTCTAACTCTGACAGAGCAACAAAGCATATACCCTTTAATTCCAACATAATCAAGAATTTATTTTCTACAAACTACATTTCATCTTTTTCCCTCACACGTGGCTATTGATGTTTGGAGTAGTTTCAAGTGGTTTGAAAAATGTGCTTGCCTCAACAAAATGGGCAATTTATTTCTGCACACAGTGTAAAGACAGAGAAATGGATTATTCTAGTGAGGTTAATGAGAAACCTACCCGTGGCTGGCTTGTTCTCCTGGCCCGTGACACTATTGGTCAAAGAGTGCTCAATTAGGCAGTACATTCATAACAATAGATGCCAGGATCCTAAATGTGGCAGGACAAGTGGCTAGGGTCCTAGCATCATTTTTGTCTATCTCAAAAACGTCACAGTAGAGGGAAATGGAACCTTTCTCATTACTTGAGGCCTGTTTTGGCAATATCAGTTTAGCAACTGTGGCTCTGAACGGCATTGAGTGGGGTGAGCTTCTTCCTCAGGGGAATTTAGGAAATGGAATAATTGATTGTGCTCTGAGTAGTGGTGCACTCAGAGATGGTTGATATGCTAATTAATTTATACATCCGCAACTCAGCTCAGTTTTATCTGCAAATATTTATTTAGTTTTTTAATGTTAATTTTAATTTTTAAATTTTTGTTGAAATATAGTTGATTTACAATATTGTGTTAGTTTCAGGTGTACACCAAAGTGATTCAGATATATATATATATAAAAGAATATATATATATGATATATAAAGAATATATATATATATTTTTTGCCCTCTATACCAGATACCATGTCATGTGCTGAGAAGCCAAACCTGAATAAAACATGGTCTTATTCCCCTCTTTCAGTGCAGGTTCTGATAGAGGAAGAAGAATTGTTCATAGCCTGTTTTAATGCAGCGTGGGAAACTCAGTGGTAGCAATGTGTATTATGCAGGGTTGCACGGGGTAAAGGGCACCTGACCCAGTCTACAGGGAGTGGAGGAGGAGGACAGGAAGGTTAAAGGGGGGGCAGCTGGAACTGAATTTTTGAAAGGGAGTAGGAACTAGGGGAACAATGAGGGCAAAGGCAGGGAGGCATGAAACAGCGCGGAGCGTGTGGGTAACAACAAGCAGATTGAATTTCTAGTGAGTAGAGAGCAAGACAACGAGTGGAGGAGACGACGGTAGTAAAGTAGGCAGAGACAGATCCTGGAGATGCTTGTACATCTGCTGAAGAGGTGCAGCTTGGTCCTGTAGGTAGTGGTGGGGGATGGAGTACTAAAAGTCATAAAGTGAAGGACAGCATGCTTTAATTTGGGTTTAGCAACCTGGATAGAATAGATTTGAGAAAGGCAACGCTGGCGTAGAGGACAAGGGACATTGCGGTAGTCCAGGAGGGGAACGGATGGGGACGTGGGGGAGGACAGCAGGATGGACGTGGAAAACGTTCTGGGGTTGACGCTCAGAGAGGGTCGAGGCTGGAGATGGGATGTGGGAATCACCACCATGTAGGCTGGGGCGAATGGCGATTAGCGTGTTCTTGTGGAGCGTGCGCAGTAAGAACAAGAGACTAAGCTCGATCCTCTCATGGATGCAACCTTTCTGAGTGGACAGAGGAAAAGAATGTCAGTGAAGGAGACTGGGTACAGAGGAAAAATGAGAGTCAGCAGTGTGCGCTGTGACAGAAGCCAGGTGAGCAGAGCTGGAGATATTTTAACAAGAATGCTGAATCGTCACATCTGGAGCTGTACTGCAAAAGCTAGCATTAATTAATCCATTCAACAAATATTTACCGGGTCCCAACTATGTATCATGTACATGATGGTTTATAGTATTTTTAACTTATAATTTTCCTGAGATCAACTTGCAGATGACTAGCCTAATGCAAGCTACAAAATAGGTTTGTTGGATTTCACTCCGGCAAGTATTTATCTGCTGTTTTGTTTTGGTCCCATCATTGTTTTCAGTTTATTTCCACTTCTAACTTTAAGATTGTTTTATACAGTACAACAAAGGCAGAGACTTCCATCTGAACCTGGCATGCAGAAGGGCAATGGCAGCAATGTTGACTGCTGGTGAAATAAATGCTACAGGATGAGGAAAACATTTGTTCTTTCCATTCCTCAGAGTAAGCAGGCTGGACCATGTCGGGAGAGACTGAGAGTTCCTCACTGTTGAAGGGCAAAGATTGCTCTTCACTAGAGTTTTCCCCTCTCTCCCTGTGCTTCTAATTCTCATAATGGTCAGTGTAAATGTGTCATATTCTTTCCACACTGTTATGCGCAAACGTACCCTTAACACCTGCTCGGCACCTGACGTGGGATGCTGAAACTCAGCTGAGGTCATTCTCATGTCAGACTAGTGAATTTTGCTTCTTTTTATCATCTCCCAAGAAATCAGGAAAGAACTGGGCTACATATAGGTAGGGGTAACAAAGATGGATTAGCTTTACTTAACGGCCTTTGAATTATTCATAGTCTAGCAAGATAATTCATATATGTGAGAATTCTTTATAAACTCTTAAGTTCTTTCCCTTTACCACCTGGCCCTTTAGATCACAGACATTCCAATATGCAGGTAAAAGCAGGAGGGCCGGATAGCTCACATGAAAAGCACCACATCTGTGGCAGGCCGTTGTTGATCTCTGCCGTGGCAGCCTTGTTTTGGTGACTGACTTCAGCCCCCTTCAGACTTCCATTTCTCGCAGTTCCTGGCTCTGTTCTCTGAGTTGGAGGGCCCTAAATTATCACGGATGAGATATTCTCTGCTTCTGTCTTGGCCTCTTGGGATCCTCTACTGGGAGAACTGAGGGGGAAGATGCGTATTTCTATATAAATATTAACCTCGGTAATCATACATCAAATCCCAATATAATCACTGCATTTGAGCGCTTGTAATTTCTTAATGACCAACATCTCATTAATTTGTAAAAGACATGTTTAATGTAGTAGTCTTAGCAATATGCCCTATTCTCTTAGCTAAGTGTTTACGCATATAGATTTGTTCTTATGGTTAAGAATCTTATAATCATAGTCTCTTCATACTCTCAAAATACCATTTGGCTTAAAGAACTGATGTTTTCTCTGATAACTTCCACATGGCATCTGCTCAAACTATCCTTGAAACTACTGCATTAATTTGCTAAATGTTTATCTCTTTGCACTTGCCTTTGCACTTGTGGAAACTGATCTTTTACTGGTTCTCTTTCCCCTAAATCAGCAAAACCTCAGCCTGCTCCATCTGGCAATATCCTCATTTTCCACTTGGCAATATAGTGTAGTGGTTATGAGCACGGGATTTAGAGTCCATCAGGCCTGGGTTTGAGTCCCGGTTCTAGAACTTTCTAGACATGGGATCTCGAACAATTTACTTCAACTCTCTGTGCTAGGTTTTCCAACTGTAAAATGGGTAAATTAATGTTAGCCATCTTGTAGGGTTATTGCAAAATGAATAGCACTGTGTCTGATTTAGAATAAATGCTTAATAAAATCTTTTCTTTCTTATTATAATTTTCTCGCTATAGTGGGAAGCATTAAAATCAGATGGACTTGTTTGAACTATGTCACTGGGCAAGCCAGTTGCCTTTCTGAATCTCAGTTTCCTCATCTGTTAAATGGAAATATCAATGCCTTCGAGCATTGATATGCTATTTCAAAGACTGAGACAAAATAGGTAAAAAATAAATCGTCATGGTGCCTGATATGATAAAGTGATAAACACTGCTTATCAAATCTTGTCAAGGATTTCTGCCATGATTCAATCCCCACACCTAAAGCATCCCTCCTTAAAATCAATCTCTTGCCGAAATCTACAAGTATACTCAGTATCACAGAGGGCTTTAGCACATGTGAAAAATCTGGTCTCCTTGACTGGTGTTACATACGGTTTACTAATCATGAAATCCTTTTCTAATTATTTCTCCTTAGGTACAGGTATAAATGTTTTAATAGAAAATATTTTACCTCTAAGTACACTTGAAATTGTCTCTGGTTCATGCCATATCTTTTGCCTATGTTGAAGTACTGCTGGGAGCGTGCAGGTACATGCCTGCGCTCATTCACTCACTCAACAATATTTGTTGTACATCTACTATGTCCTAGGCAGTGCTCTAGGTGTTTGAGATGATCAATAAACAAGCCAAACAAACATGTATTTGTTTGTGAAGCTTATATTCCAGTGGAGGAAGGCAGACAGGCAATGAAAAAGGTTAGCAGTTGTATTGATGGGTTTTATGGAAAAAAGAAAGAGTAAGGAAGATTAAGGGGCTCAGGAGTCTGGGGTGGAGTCACAGTTTTAAATAAGGTGGTTAGAAGTAACCTCACTGAGAAGGTGACATTTAGACAAACATTTTCGAAAAGTACCTTGGAAACAATTTGAACAGTATCCTACCCTTTTTCTAACTCAATAAAACCTCAGTAATTCTGACTTGATTACTTCATCCTTCCAAGAACACTGCCTTGCCTTTGCCTTACCTGGATGTCATGGTATTACCCTTGCCTCCTTGTGGTCTCCCTTTGCCCAGCCCTGGTTCTCTGTTATTAACAATCCCACATTGCTGCAAAATGATATTCTAAAACTATAGGTTAAATTGTGTAGCCTTCCTCCTCAAAGGATCCAGTCGCTCTCTATTACTTTCAGAGTCAAGTTCATGCTCCTTGGCAGGACCATAATTCCCTGGAATGCTCCTCCAACCTCCTCTTATGCCATATCCCTTTTTGGGGCCATAATTCAACCACTCTGGAGTTCCTGATCTTTGCCTCTGCCATCATTCCCATCAGAAATACTCTTTCCCACATTTTATGCCTATTAGAAGTCGTACTCATCTTTCAAGTCCCAGCTCCAATGCCGTCTCCTTTGTGGAGCCTTTCTGTGCTTTCCAAGTGAAGTTAACAGATCCATGCACTTCCCCATTTCCTTGGCCCTGAATGCTATATGGTTAGTGGATTAGATAGCCGCCTTCTCTTGAAATTGTCAGTTCTTTCTCTACAGAAGATTGTTCTCACTTATCATGGAATCTTTTCAGAGTTTAGCACACTTTTTGGCCCACAGTAGACAACCTGCTTACTTGAATCAATCTAATTGGCCAAGCCACCTCTCAACTTTGAGCCCCAGTTTCCTCATCTTAAAATGGGCTAAAGACACATTTTCATGAGGAATAGATAAGGATTAAATGAAATTACATGAGATAATATCTCATTATTTGAACGCTTCTTGGCTGGCATGCAACTTGCCTTCAGTAAGCATTCTATGAATCTAACTTTGTTTTCTAAATTGTCTTTTAATAATAATGAAGTTCCATCACCCATCGTCTTACTTCTTTTCATTGCATTATGGCTTCATAATTGTCACTATTTTTTCTTTCTGGATTTCCAAAGGAAAGTGCTCCTTCAGTTTTCTGTTTCTAAATGACTTTCATACAGTCTCTTTGGCTTAATTAATAGATTTTGGTTTTTAGAACAGTTTTTGGTTTACAGAAAAATTGAGTGGAAAATACAGAGAGCTCCATAAACCCCACACATGCACAACCTCCCTCACTATAAACATCCTCTACCAGAGCAGGTATGTTTGTCACAATTAATAGATGAACCTACACTGCCACATCACTCATCACCCAAAGTCCACAGTTTACATTAGGGTTCACTCTGGAAGTTGTACATTCTATGGCTTTGGACAAATGTATAACGACATGTACCCACCATCATAGTATCATTCAGAAGTTTCCCTCCTGAACAATTCTAAATCTTTTGTGTCATTCTGACTGGACTCTTCTGCTATAAAGGACTTTTTGGGAAACAGGAAACTTAAGTGGGATCTGTCGATTAGATGGTAGTAATGTATCAGCATTAATTTCCTAATTTTGATGACTGTATTTGAAAACATAGGAGAAATATATTGTGGGTTTTTAAAAATAATATAGGAGAATTATCTTTGTTTATAGGACATATAAACTAAAGTATTTAGGGATTCAGGATATCGTGTTAGCAAATTACTCTCAAATGGTTTAGGCAAAATAGTTCTTTGTACTGTGTGCACAATTTTCTACAAGTTTGAGATTATTTTTTAAAAAGTTGGGGGAGGGGGAGAGAAGCCTCTGTGGAGAGGTCTGGACATGTTACCAGCTAACACATCAATGGGAGCTTCTTTGGTAGTCATTGAAAATACAGCTCTGGAAAATACAACGCCAGGGGAACTTGCCTATCATGGTGCTAAATGCACGGCCAGGGCTGGGTTTCTAGGGGCATGGAGCTCAGGCCCGACTTTGCAATTTAACAGCAGAATGTCTTTAGAGAGAACACCTACTTTCTCTGGATGGCTATTTCCTCATCTGTAAAATGAGGGGTTGATGTAGCTCCCTTCCAGCTCTAAAATTCAACACTGTGACTTCACCTTCTAATATGTGACAGCGCTCACCACCTGCTCCGCGGTGGCCTTCGCTGCGAAGTTCTCAGTTCTCTGTATCTCGCTGCCCCGAGGAAGTCTCTGACTGATGTGGTGCTGCCTCGTTTAGCAGTTTGGTCACCTTGGCCTGATTGAATTCTCCTCAGGCAGGAGAATTAGTGTCTCTGACATGCAGAGCTCCGGGAAGGGAACACACCCCGGTCTAATAGTACAGTGATGGCTTTAAGATAAATCCATGCTCTCTTCTGGCCTGTATCATTTCAGCAGCATGACTTGAGGCTCAATTGTACACTGGCCACAGAGAACGTTTCCTTGGAGGGCCTCCAAATGTGAATTCTGGACATGATGGTGGAGCCAGAGGTGACGAGCCAGATGGGCAACACTGGTCCATGATGAGAATATCATCTCCCCACACCCAGGCCCGTCGGAGTTTTAGAACATGCGAGGAAACGTTAGCAACATCCACATGCGTACATGCCAACCACACACAAAAATCAGTCATACCAGTTGACATTTTGCCAATGGAAATTCATATGCTGTAGTGTGCTGGGAATGCTCTCTACTTAATAATAACCAGACTTAAGAGAATGAGAACAAGATGCAAGACTACTGAAAAATGAAGGGCAATAATCTGTATTCATACTTTTTCATATAGAGTAAATTTCCCAATTCCAAAGGCAGCAGATTTTATATATAATTTAACTGAGGATCTTTCCATCAGGTGTTTGTAATTGAGAATCAGCGATGCATCAGGAGGGCTTGCTTGAGAAAGAACACCAGCAGGATTTAGGAATTTCTTTACTAAATGACCCTAGTGCCTGGTACATAATTGGTGTTCAATAAACATTCACTGAATAAAGATATAAAAGAATATATTTACCTGTAATGGTGATATTCATGGATATGGACTCAGGCAGCTAACTATATATTTAAAACATTTCACAATTTCGGCTCCCTATAGAATTCCAAACCAGATAGAGATTTAACAAAAATTGATTAAAACTAATGATAAATATTTCCTGAATGAAATAGAGAGCTCAACCTAAGAGATCTTTTTCTGTTTGCTGGAATTCTGTTTCTCTTTTTGTCTTCTCAGCTCCAAGTTAAGACAGTTTTGGGGACACTGCCTCTTCCACACCCCACCCCTACAATCTGGCAGGTAGGGGTAGCATAATATAGACTGATTTTTCCCTATGTGTGCACTGGTATTTCTCTAGTGCAGCTCAATCCTGCCACAAGGATGATGGCTTGCTTATAAAGCTTGGGTAATGAATAGTCCAAGAGTTATTTTCACATTTATTTAGGACAATCTTCTCACTGTCACTGTGCCAACACCATCAGTACAACATCAGATGTTGCATTAAAAAAAAAAAAAAAAAAAAAAGCATAGCTTTGGAGAAAAAGAAAAAAGCCTAAGCTTAAATGTCTGCTCTGTCACTCGTCAACTGCATGCATGACCTTCGGCTGGTTATTGAACATACTTGAGCCACATTTTCTTCACAGTACTGTTGTTCCAGTTAAACAAGATCACATTTGTACAGGGCCTGGTACCTTGTAGGCCTGCAGTGTTAATTTCCTCTTAGATCACTTCCTAGGGGCCCACCTTAGCTTTCTTGTTTCATGACTGCCCTTCTCTGTTCTCCCTTTTCTCCTGGCTCCAACCTGAGGCAAATAAATAATCACTGGCTCACCCTATAGTTGGACTATTCCTGTGATGTTGTAACTTGGTCAGCATCTCTTTGCTGATCTCACAGGGAAGGTGAGAGTTTGTGATTCTTGGAGGTGCCCTAGGTTGTCTTCTGCCAGAACAGAAGTCTATTATTTTGAACCCTCATGGCTTCAGTAGAAACATGTATAATTTTAAAGTTCACATTCATGATTTAAATTCATACTCTTGCTCAATTTATATAGCTTCACCTTAAAACTTTCCCCTTGGGGCAGATTCGAATTGCCTTGCCTGTTTCTGTTGGAAGTGAGCGTGGAGACACCAGCCATGATAGCAGTTGACATTCAATACCATGGTCACCTCCAAACCACTGAGTAGCTGTCACCTAACATTAGTACCATTAGGTGTTATGGCCTATTTTCAAAACAGCAGCCAGAGTGATTCTTTAAAACATGTCAGATAATAAAGCACACTCTCCTGCTCGGTGCTGTCCAGTGGCTTCCCATCTTACCTAGAATAAGATCAGGGCCTTTCATCCCATGGCCCAGGTGAGCCCATGGGACCTGGCCTTGCCTACTCTGCGACCTCATCTCATTCTCTCTCTTATTTACTGTGTTCCAACCCCATGGGCCTCTTTGCTGTTTCCCCACCACTCAGAAGTCAAGGTCCCACCTCAGGACTTTCACACCTATTGTTCCTATGCCTGGATGCTCATCCTTCCACAGAGCCACATCGTTCCAGCCTCTGCTCAAATGTCACCTCTTCAAGGAATTCTGCCTACCCTTGTCTAAATTAGCACTGCTGACCACTACTCTCTGTTCCTTAATCAGCTTTATTTTTCTGAACACGCAAATACACATTTGTTATTAGTTGAAAGCCTATCTCTCCCTCTAGAACATGGGATCTTTAGAATGCAGGGACATTGTTTTCTTCACTGTGGTATCACCTTCACTGCAGTATCTCCAGAGCCTAGAATAGTGCCTGGCCTGGAGAATGCACTTGGTAAATGTTTTATGATTGAATGACGAGATAGGTTAGGTTAGTTTAAATGGCCCTGAGGCTATTAGGATTTGGTAAGAAAAGGGCTGTGAAACCACTTCTGCTCTAAAGACATCTAGATGCTATGTCTCCATAATAAGGACAAGAACCACAGCCATGTAATAGCTTCAATTTATTGAAAATTATGATGCCTTGCTCAGTGGGAATCTACAAGTTGTTTATGATCATTCATGAGCTTATAATTTTATCACTTTGGTCTATGTAAAAATGTGCAATAGTTTATTAGGAGGTTATTACAAAGAAAATGTGCAGTTTTAAAGCTACTATACTAAGATAGCACATCATTAAAATTACACTCTCATCTACTGATATACACAAAATGTTTTGTCACAAGAGGTCCTCCTACAATTTTAGTCCTTTCCCTGACACATCGCCAGCACTCTACCCTGACACTTTCCCCATCTCCTGCCAAACAAATCCAGACAAAGCATCTGGGATCATAAGACTGGGATTCTGAAACTTGAGCACTAGAACAAGACAGATCTGGTTCAAATGTATATGGCCTTGGATAAGTTACCTAAAGTCTCTGTGCCTCAGTTTCCTCATCTCTTAAATGGGGAGAATGATAGTATCTACATCATGGGTATGTACTATTTGATGTATGTAAATTAAATAATACATCATGTGATTAGCATAAAGCCATCACTCAACAATTGTTAACATTAGAAGAGGGGTGGGGCTAAGTATATGGGGTTTAAGAAAGGCAGTTCTTTTCTAACATGAGATAAAGAATTACTTTTCTTTAGGATATATAATCACAATTATACCAGATATTCATACAAATCTGACAATATCCAAATTTAAAATGGTGGCAGATCTCTGCTCTATAAAATACCTTTTGAATTTAAAATGTAATTGTCCTCATAGCTTTCACTATGACCAGCTACATGACTGGGACACTTTCAGGTCTCAGTCCTTTGGTGGAGTGAGTGAGTCTTCAGGATTTGTTTTAAGCCATTTTCTTTCATTTTTTTTTCCTTTTTTTTTTTTTTTAAAGCACAATTTTCATCAATTGCTTTACAGAAAACCTTTTTGCTCCCTCTGGAATGGTGTGGGAGGAGTAGTTGCAGGAATGACGGAGGCATGACGGGTTTGCCTGTCATGGGGTCAGATGTGAGAGAGCTCCACTGGGGCTGAGTTCAGACTAAGGTCCTTTGTGTTCCTCAGATGGAGATGTTAAGAGTTCACGGCCTCCCCTTAAACCACGTGCAAAAGCAGGCATTACTGACCTCACGTAGGTACTAGGGCAATTTCATTTGTATTTCTTTTATTTAGTATCAGCTTTTATTTGGAGGAAGAATATTATATTATTTCAAATGGCTACACACACACACACACACACACACACACACACACACACACACATCAGATACATGCATATCTGAGGCTGAGGAAGATCCAGAGAGACCAGATAAAAGTAAGATAATCCAAGGACATACCCCTGAAATGATCTTTTTTTTTTATTTTTTTATTTTCCTGAAATGATCTTGAGTCAACTCAATAACAAAACTCTGTCTCTCTAAGGTGAGTTGTATAGTCCTAGAGGAAATGTCAGTGCAGAGATCTGCAGGAGCCCAGGTGTATGTGTGTGTGAGGTTGGGGGCATGCCAGGGGCACCAGGATAAAGGGAGGACAGAAACAGATACTACTTCAACAGAAATACTTTTCTCTTTCTTGCATATCCTCCCACTCATAGTAAAATATACTTTTTCAAATTACACATCAGCTGTTTGCAGTGTCTGAGACTGACTGCCTGGGCTGTGATTTTTTTTTTTCCCCAGCAGGAAACTAGGAAATGAGTCATAAAACATTAATACTGCCTTAAAATAACTTAGGGTAGGGTGATCCCAAGATGAACCCGAGTTGAGCACCAGAGGGAAGGAAGCTGCACCTCCAGAGGAGAAATTTCATTAAAGAGGACTTGCCCTTTCCCACAGAGAGCTCTGGGTCTAACTTCTTGAAGCTGGGAGGGCTGTGTCATGCTGAGTGGGAATCCTGGCTGCTTCACACATGTGGGGGACACTCGACTTCTCAGAAACAGAAAAAACTGAAGAAGTGAGGCAACCTCTCGATTCTAAATGAAGGAATTCTAACACATCAGCTGGGCCCATTACGAAGTGCTTTTAAGTTTCCACAATCTCAACCAAATTTAGGACTTCACTAATTCGGACATGTGATAAGGAGGCCGAAATATGCAATAATGGTTAAGGGTACAGGTTTAGGAGTCAGACAGATCTAGGTTAGAATCCTGGCTTTGCCTTTTATTAGCTGTGACCTTGAACAATTTTTTTACTCTCTCTCAGTCTGTTTTCTCTTCTGCAAATCTGGGACAATTATAATTATAAAGTCGTTTTGAGAATTAAATGAGATAATGAATGCACAACCGTCCGTGATTAAAAAGTAAAGTCATATTCCCTTTCATAAATTACCCTAAGCCCTCACCCTACTGATTATAGAAAGTCCAATTTTCCATTGGATCCCCTTTCCCCAAGTTATTTCTGGGAATACCAAAGAAAACACTAGTTCTACAAAACACCCCTGATGATTATTCTTCCTATGAAAGATCTCTGCCCCAGACATCGCCTGTAACCTCATGCCATTGTATAATTCACTTCTCTGGGCTTGAATCAGTTAGAACGAAGCCACAGCTAGGCCATATAGTGTCTTTGTGTGAATCAGCAAAAGATGTCCTTTCCAGATAGGGTCAGGGCTTCAGGAGCAGACAGACTAGGCCTTTGGATGAATTAGAAAATAGAGCCCTCTTTATCCAGGTGGACTCAGTCACATATCAGATTCATGGTTTGTTGAGGGGAGTACAGTCTGATTCCAGCCCCCATCTCTCTTACCCAGCCAGATGCTTTTGTGCAATAAAAAACCAACAGAGGCATGTGCAACCCTGGGTAGTCCCTGGCTGCATGTAACGGAAAATCCCAAAGCAATACTGGCTTAAACAAAATAAAAGTTTATTTCCTGCTCATGTAAAAGAAAGTAGGCCTTCCAGGGTGGATCTGACCACTTCATAGTGTCATTAGATTGCTTGGTTCCTGTTTTTCTGCTCCACTATCCTAAGTAAATGGCTTCCACTGTCAAGATCATCTAGTAGTCCATGATAACCGCAGAGCTCACGTTATCTTATCCAAGTTCAAAGTAGTAGGATGGAGGAAGAGATGAAGATGGGCAGTGTAAGGATACTTTGGCATAAATCTTATTGACCAGAAATTGACCATATGACCGTGCTTGCTTGCAATGGAAACTGAGAAATGTTTTAGTGGGGCTCACTGCTATATGGGGTTCTATTATTGAGGAGGAGGGGAATGAATGTTGGAAGTAGGCAGTGGGCAATTTCTCACAAGGCTTTCCTTGCTTCCAGTTCTACTTTGCTCTAAACATGGGCCGAGTCACTCCTTTATCATTACTCCATGCCCCACCCCCCAGTGCAAAAGCGCCAACAGCCTAATTTAATAAAGTTTAACTGAATGCAGAGAAGAATAAGACAACAATACTGCAGAGAGCTGAAGGCAGTTAAGCACGTGGGTTCTAGACTCAGATTGCCTGGCTCCAAACACTGGCAGTACGATAATTTCTTAGCTGTGAGACCTTGGGCAGCTTTTGTCCTAACCTTTCAGGGTTTTTGGTTTCACAATCTTCAAAATAATAGGGTTGTTATGAATATTAAATGAGATAATATACACATAGGCCATTTCGTGCAGAGTGCATGTATTCCCACAAATTTGCACTCTAACGGGTGTGAGCGCAGACAGGCTATGACATACTCTGGCCATAGTTTCTTGAAGATACCATTTATAAGACTGTTGGTCTGTGCTTCCATTCTGCAGTGATGTTTATGAAGTCCCTCCTAATGGCAAAAGACCCACTAATCCCTTCTTCCCTCTCTCTGTTGAAGGCCATGCTCTTTCCTACCTGGCAGTGGAAACTTTCACTTCCTTCAGGGGACGCTCTTAACCCTACCCAGAGGTATAGCCTGAATTCCATTGTCCTGACAAGACAATCACAAAGGTTGAAAGTATTTACATCACTCAAAAAGTAAGTTTTTTCCAACTTCAGTAATACCATGTGTGAGTTCTAAAATCCAGTTTAAATCCATATTTTGGAAACACATTTCTCTGCATCTGCAAAGATATAGCATAGTTAGAGCTCGATCTAGTTTGTACTGTAGTAATAAACAAACACTTAATATCTTAGTCTACAGCATCATCATTAAGGTTTATGGTGACGTCACAGTTTTTCTTTTCCTAAAAATCTATGGATAGAACTTACGTTGTATCAGTAATAGCAAGTTTTTTCTGATCATAATTCCAACCTCCCACCCCCTAAAAGAATGTCCCAGAGGTCTCTATCTGGAGAAACTGAAAACTGTCAACCACTTCCAAATTGCACTTCTGTTGCTTAAAAAGAAAGAAAAGAAAAATTCCTCTTTCACTGAAGACCTCACTACATATATATACTTCTTGCCAGTGTTTAACATATGACAAGCACTAAAAGAGTAGCTATTGTTCCTGCCTGCTTCTTTCTAACAAAAATTTATTTTTCATGGCTTTAAATAAAGGGCTGATGTAAAATAAGGTTACAGTATTGTAAAATCAGGATCATGTAAAAGAAGAGGTCCAATGTTAATTGCAAAAGACAGAACATTACTGTGAGTTTCCTTGTAGCCAGGACAAAGAAAGGAAACATGCCAAGCTTTATAACTACGTATGCTCATTCTTCAAGGGAGAAATTTTTTCATGGCAGTGCATTCTAAAAGATATTTCCCCAATGATCTATTATAGAAAGCACTGAGAGACATAATACAGTGTCCTTGAAAACAGATTTACAGGTTTCATATGGCTATTTCTTGTAAGAACTAAGAAAAGCTAAAGGCTCAGGGTTTTTGTGCAACTTAAGACAATTGTAAAGGCAGCTAAGCTGATGTGGAGGTCTGCCTGGACTGATGGTAGACGTGAGAATGCAGGGGTGAGGCTTGAGCTTTAGGTCAACTCTCCCAAACATTCCTTCTTCTCAGTTGTATGGTAGACATCTGACAATGAATTGTCTGTCTAGTGGCTATTGTCAGATGGTGTGGTAAAGACCAGAGGAGTAGTTGAGAGAGTTGAATTTGACCTTTGGAGGTATCTTTTAAAAAAAGTTTGCTGAGTGCATTGATATATAGAAATAATGTTTATAACTACTTAAATACAACTTTCTCTTTTAAAGTTTTTATTGTAAAAATAAAATACATACAATATACAAATAAAATTGGTTAATAAAGGAACAAATGGGTCCACCCACGTCTCTACAAATGGATGGACCTAGAGACTGTCATACAGAGTGAAGTAAGCCAGAAAGAGAAAAACAAATATTGTATATTAACGCATATCTGTGGAATCTAGAAAAATGGTTCAGATGAACCGGGTTGAAAGGCAAAAATAGAGACACAGATGTAGAGAACAAATGTATGGACAGCAAGTGGGGGAAGAGGGGGTGGGATGAACTGGGAGGCTGGGATTGACATATATACACTAATATGTGTAAAATAGATAACTAATAAGAACCTGCTGTATAGCACAGGGAACTCCACTTCGCTGGCTGTACAGTAGAAACTAACACAACATTGTAAAACTATACCCCAATAACAAAAAAATTAAAAAAAAAAAGAAACAAATGGGGGACTTCCCTGGTGGTCCAGTGGTAAAGAATCCACCTTACAACGCAGGGGACGTGGGTTCGATCCCAGGTTAGGGAACTAAGATCCCACGTGCCGCGGGGCAACTAAGCCCGTGCACCACAACTACTGAGCTCGCACGCCTCAATGAGAGAGCCTGAGTGCCGCAAACTACATAGCCCACGCGCCCTGGAGCCCGGGCACCACAGCTAGAGAGAAGCCCATGTGGCGCAACGAAGAGCCCACGCGCCACAAGGAAAGATCCCGCATGCCTCAACGAAGATGCCACGTGCTGCAGCTAAGACCCGACGCAGCCAAAAAATAAATAAATAAATAAATCTTTAAAAAAAAGAAACAAATGACTCACACTCCTACAATTATAATATGATTACTAAGGTGATTTTAAAATACATCCATAATTTCTTTGATAATCCTCCTTTCAAAAGGGGGAAGCTAATTCCCCTCTCCTTAAGTGAGGGCTGGATTTAGTGACTTGATTCTAACAAGTAGAATGTGGTGGCAGTAAAAACACGTGGGATTTCCAAGCCTAAGTCATAGAAAACATGTGGCTTCCTCCCAGCTCTTGGATCACTTGCTCTGGAGGAAGACACCTGCCATTTAGTAAGGACACTCAGGAAGCCCTTCAGAGAGGCCCACGTGGTGAGGAATTGATGCTTCCTGCTAATAGACAACAAGAAACTGAGGCCTCCTGCCACCAGCCATGTGAGTGAGCCCTCTTGGAAGCAGATCTTTGAGCCTCAGTCAAACTTTCAGGTTACTACAGCCTTGGCTGTCAGCTTGACCATGACTTCATGAGAGACCCTGAGCCAGAACTACCCAGTGAATCCACTCCCACATTCCTGACCTGCAGAAAACTCTGAGATAATAAATGCTTGCTGCTTCAAGCGGCTAAGTTTGGGGGGTAATTTAGTTACAAAGCAACAGGAATTTATATAATCACCATTAATACCCTCTTGGTTTATTTTTTCAATTCTCTATTTCATTTATCTCTGCTCTGATTTTTATTATTTCCTTCCCTGTGCTAGTTTTGGGTTTAGTTTCTTCTTCTTCTCTTTCTAGTTCCTTAAGTTGTAAAGTTAGGTTGTTGATTTCAGATCTTTCTGGTCTCTTTTTGGTGTCTCTTCTTGAGACTGGCTGGCATGTAGTCTGAGTGCAGACAGCTCCTAGTGGGGTCTTGAAGAGCTCAGACACTAATTTCAGTTGAGTTCTGCTGCATCAATAGTCACAAGTGCACCAAAATCCAGATAGCAGGGACCGTGGTCCAAAACCCCTGGGAAGCAAGGCATCTGAGCTTACTAGCTGTGTGACCTTGTGTAGGGTCAAGGCTCATTTTCCTCAGTTACAAATTTATGGGCTAATAATTCTCACCTTATAGGGAGGGTAGCGAGGATACAATTAAATAGCTTTAGTCCAAGTACAAAGTTACAATATAAAGATAGTAGTTATTCCTAGATCCTGAGCATCCTGGAGGCAGGGAACTGTGCCTTTTTCTCCTTCTAGTGAATGAATTCCATAGCAGCTTCCAGATCGGGGCCATGCATCTCCAGCATCTAGCACACGATGGACGCTCAGCACATGTCAATTGCATGAAAGAACCACTTCCTCTTACCTTGAGTGGTGACCCGTATGGCCTTTGACAAGCGTTTCACCATCGTATCCCTCTGCTCTGCCTCCCACTAGTGCTGTTCCTCCATCAACAGGAACTCCTCCGGGGTCAGTTCTTTCACAGCCAGAGCCAGCACCAGCACAAACATTTGTCATTATCACGGGAGATGCCGTCCCACTGGGATGACTGAGAAGAGGCAGGAGAAAAATAAGGAAGAGGAGTAGCATTCGCTTGTCTCAGCGTTTCTTCATCTGCTTCTTGTCATCTTTCTTGCTTCCCTAACACACACACACACACACACACACACACACACACACACACGTCTGCTGTCTTCCATCCAGAAAGACACACATGCGTCTCCCAAGTATCAATTTCGGGCTGGACTCCACAGTCTTCTCTGATCTGAAATTCACTGTGCACTTGCCACCTGGCAGAGCCTGCAAACAGCTCAGTGGGTGTTTTTATAGTCAGCACTAAAATAAAACTGCCACACTACTAATAAAGTTGTCCTTATTGTTGTCACTGTTGGCAAAGGCAAATGTCTGGGGAGACTGACTGCCTGAAAAGCTTCATTATGCTGTAAGAACATTTTTGATAGAATTTCAACAGCGCCTGACTGACTGTCAACTTCACCGTGTGACTTATGTCCCCCCTACCCCTCCCTAATTGGTCCTCAAACTCACAAAAACATTCAGGTCAGTTGTTGAGTACCTGAATCTTTTCAAGTAATTAGCAGGTAGAATTACCAGGTAGCAGGCAGTGTTTGCGTGTGATCTGTCAGTCTGGGCTGCTGTGGGGATTACTGTCATCTGGAGTGGCCTTGCAACCATGTTCAATTTAAAGTGTCAATAGAAAGTTTATTTCTGTCTTTTGTTTCCACTGCCAGGTTGTGAGTTTTCCCTTTAGAATCCAGACTCAAAGTAAGACAGGTATTTGGAACATGTGAATTTCAAGGAAAAAATTTCCCCAGCAACCCCCAAAATGTAAAAGCATTTAGGCATCATTCCTGGATCCACAAGACTTGGTCGTTTTATATCAACTTATATATTCAAGGCAGATACATGGTATCTGAGAAATGTAAGATAGACATTAAACCTCTTACCAAGCAGAGTTCCACTTTGCCAGCTGGGTTGGGGACAGGCAGATGAGGGTCTTTTAATGCTAACACTTGACTAGTAATATCAGTGGCTGCTACCACCATTAGGCTTCTTGCTTTTTTGGCAACCCGTGGACCTTTCTTTCTTAATCCCTCACTGAACTGCTTTTTAGTTCAAGATAGATAGATTTGCCAAAATGACAAAATGTATATTGCATAGACAGTATGCCTAGATTTACAGGGCACTGGTTCAGGAACACATTTTTCCATTAGCAGAGCCTGGGTCTTGGCTGCAAAGTTTTCTGACAGCTCTTGGGATCAGTCCTGGGCCAAGGCGCCGTGAGGTCCAGCTGACTGTTTCATTCTCAGAAATACCTTCCCTCTTTGAAGTCCCCTTGACTGGAAAAAATCATTCCTTGTTTTATATTTAAAGACAGGGTCCCATTATCTTCCTTTCTTTTCCTTTTTTTTTTTTTCTGACTCACATATAGAACCAAGATGTTGGGTTCCAGAAGCCCATATGCTAATTCACAGATGGCTTTTAGTGATGATTTTTTCTTGCCATTTGAATCATTTAGGTAATGTGCTTTATTTTCCAATACAGAATTAAAAAAAACATTCTAAACAGACATCAGCGTCATATGGTGCCTTACAATGTCTTCAGGTACTGCCATCAATGTGGTTTGTTTGGTAATGGTATGGAGTGAGATACATATTTTACTATGAAGTTTTTCTTGGACTTGCTTTCTTGAAGATATCATTTAAGGATGAATTCTAAATGCTGCTGATATAACAGCTCGTATTCAGCATTTGTTTTGAATTTGTATCGAATCAAGATAAATTGATTTTCTCTACAGGTAAAAGAACAACTAGTATGGAAAAAAAGAGTAACTTGCTTATAATCTTATAGCCAATACATTCCATTAATATATTTTAGCTTTAAGAAAGTATAATCAGTTTTTATTAGGGAAGAAACAAAACAGCATGCAGAGAAACATGGTTTTACGTGGCCTTGTCATAGGCATTCAATATCTATTTGGCCTTAGTAGATCATCATAGAAAGGGAGACTCAAACTTGAGAAAGTAAACCCACTGGAAACTTACCTCTGTAACATTCAGATGATTAAAAATCTTGCCCCCCCCATCTCTTTTATTAAACAGCTATCAGCCAATACACAAGTGATCCCTGTAACTTTGGGTATAAGGAACAGAAAATGTGTTCCAAGCCAATTCATGGTATAACTAAGCTTCATTGCATAAGTCCTACTCTGATGGGGATTCCAGATAAATTCTGAGGTAACCTGACAGATGTGTCATAATGTCTAATCCCTTTAAACACCCAGAGCTCTTGGGAAGTGGATGTTTTAAAAGAGCAAATTGGAAAGCATGCTGTTTTTGTATTGAGCTTTTTCCCCCACTGTCCACACTGCCCCCCAGGATCAGAGTCCTTCCTCCTGCAAAGCACTAGGGATAAGCAAGATGTAAATCTAGGCATTTAAACAGTAATAGGAAAACAGGAGCTAGATGGTGTTTCTTTGCAGCTGAAACAATAAAAATAGAAAGACGTGAACCTAAATGAGCTTGCCTTTCCCCAACAAAACCCCCAAAGCTCTACCATTTTCATAAGAAGGCTTCCTTCAGCCCAGCCACTCAGTGGCAACATGCTTGCATTCCTGAGTTAAAGAAACGCATCCTGGATTGGCCTCTGGGAGGGCCAGAGGAAAAAAAAAGTGGGGATAGTCTCATAATGAAAGAAATAAGAGCTGCCCCCTAAAGATCCTTTCAAACCTGCTCGGTGTTTTTGGGCTCTGTACCACATTTCTGGATTGTATAAATCTATGTTTGGCGTGGCACGGTGCCAGGTTCCACGGAGGCCGAGAGTTGCTTTCACGGAGAGGAGTGACACCCTCGGAATTGCACACAGTTGTGAGGTCTGCTTCTCAGACATTTGGACTACTGCCACGAGGAAGAGAAGGAGGAAATTGGGCCGGTTTGCATTCTGTTACAGACCAGCCTTTTGGATGACAGAATTCTTTCCAATCAAAATGCCATGGATTACTCCCTGCTGTGAGCGAATAAGGTGCTAATTAGCATATTTCATTTATTACTTAACTGGAATAGAAACCATTGGGCACGTGGCCCACTTAGAATGGTTTCTGGGGAAGCCGTGCACTGCTCTAAGAACCACCTCCATGCCTTAAGGAAACCGGTTCACAGAAGCACGGTATCGGGTGCCCCCCTCTCTGCTCTCTTCACCCCTCCCTCATCTCCAAACGCACACACACAGCACAGACAAGGGCTTGAGTCTAATCTGGTCTCACTTCAATAAGAATCGAAATGAGGAATGAAATTCCACAGCCATCTCCATGGCCGGTTTCTGGCAACCGCGTGGACCACTCGACTTGCCGCTTCACCTGTGATAATGACTCTTGGGCATCAGCGGAAGCAGAGGCCTCCCCTGATCTCTTTATCACTCTCTCTTTCAGACCTAGAGCCAAACTCACACAATGACTGAAGATGGCTGCTGGGTTCCAGAACCCTCTCTGGACTACTACTTGGGGAATCTTAAAACACCTGTTTGCCATGGTTTCCTCCTTACTTAGGCAAGAAGTCACTTTATAATACTCACGTTCCTTTAGAGTACTTTTAGGCTCTTAGGCGTTCCATGTGTGTTAATCTCCCTAATGGCATATTTTGTTTGCTCAAGGGCAGACCATTAACAACATGCAATGAAAACAAAGCAGCCAAAACTCACTAAGCAAGGACAGACTGACGCTCATCTCAAACTGCCTCCCGTGCTGTGGAGGTCCATAGGGCGGAGCAGTAATACGGGGTGGCGGGTACACAGGCAGCCAGTGCTCTACAGAGAACTCTCAGTGGGCAAAGAGCTAAAAAAGCAGCCTCACTCAGTCGGAGTATTTCTCAATAATTTGGTAGAAATACATATGTGTAAAGGGTCTTGCAGTGTTTCTGCATAAAACTTTATATACCGAGGACTCAGTTAACAGCTCCATAATCCACCGTATTGTCCAAGCCTGACAATCTCCAGCCTCAGAGTCATCATGAATGTTTCCTCTTACCCTAATCAGTCACTGAGTCTTGTGAGTTTTACTTCCTGGCTGCTTCTTGGCCCGTGTCTTATCTCCTGCTTTTCCACTGTCACTGCCGAGTTCGGTTTTAGGTCACCTGTCACCTAGACCTTTGCTACTCAAAATACGTGCCATGTACTGGAGCGTCATCCTCACCTGGGAGTTTGTTAGAAATTCAGAATTCAGTGACTCCTTCACCCCCAGGAGAAATCAGAATGTGCATTTTAACATGTCTCCCAGGTGATCTGTCCTCACGTTAAATTTGAGGATCACTGAAGTAGACTCCTACAGGCTGCCACCTAGTATCCTTCCGCCATCCATTTCCTCTCTCTCAACGCCTTCCATACACCTTTCTTTACAGTACATAGATCTGATTATGTCACATTCTGCTTGAAATGTTCCATACCTCTCCACTAGTTACAGAATACCATCTTGTAGCAGAGATGATATTTCAGTCTACGATATCAGGTAGCCCCAAGATATAACTGTAGTTTTGTCTCCAGAATATAGTTTCTGTGTCAGGTTTTCTGTGCAGTCTGATGGTGGAAAATGTTTCTAGTCAATTCTAGAAGACCCCAGTCACTTCATGTTTTCCTCAGTCGCTTCACATTTAAACTCCGTCAGTCATGATTTGCCACTCTTTACTTTTCATCTTACCCTAGCATCAAAATTCCTAGGGACTTACACAGTTTTACGGTGTCATCTGGAATTTCATTGACCATTCGTGGTGTTTGTCCATGCTGCAGCGGGTCTTCAGGCATGGCCCTTGCTCCATGCAGGTGTCCACTAAGCAGTCAGATCCCCATGTTTCCATCCTCTCCCTGATTTTATGGTCTTTGCTGCTTTCTCTTGTGGCACTTCTTTGTGACAACCAGGGAGTCCCCTCTGGGCCAGCTGGCTTTCTCTCTTTTTCAGTTAATTTATGAAGCCATCTTGGGGGACAGAAAGACTTCTCTGTGTTTTGTAGCTGAGAGAGATGTAGTGGGGTGGCCTCGATCCTCTGTAACCCATATGCTCCCACATCTACCTCTACTGTTCTCTAGCGTCTGTGCCTGGGCACCTGAGGTTTCTAAATCTACTTTCTAGCTCTTCTTCTGCCACTCAGAATTTGGCACTATGCCTACTGGAACCATTATCAACTGAAATGAGAGATATGTCTGTATCTTCAGGCTCTTTACAGAACACACCCTTCACCTTTCACCTAAATAGTATCTAGGTTCCCCAAAAATAAATAAATGAATAATAATGATATTCTAACATATACTTATAAAATGCTTTGTCCATTACAAAACTCTTTAAAATCCACCCCCCTCCCTCCAGCCATTCAATTTACACAGGTGGGTAAGCTAGATATCTCAGGATGTCATCTCCAGATGAAGAAACTTTATTTTAGAGATGTTAAATAACTTTCCTAGAATCAACTGGTGACTAAAAGGTAGAGGGAAAAATAACCTTGAGGCCTTCTGAATCTGGACCTACCAATATTCCTTGCAATGTATCATATAGAAAACTAATTTCTGGTTCTCCCCCTCAACTCACATGGTTTCTATGCAGATCACTTAGACTCCCTGCATCCCTGCCAATCACACTGTAAAACGCTTATGAGAATGGTACTCTCTGCCAGGTAATTATGATGTGCTTTGAGCTCCCTGGGGGAGAGAAAAACTGTAGGTAGCATTTGCATTTCCCAGTTTCTCATATTTTGTCCAGAAATTTTCTCCCATTTTATTTCTACACATCTTATTTCACCTCTTAGATATTAGGCAACCTGGCAGGCAAGGACTCTTTCCTTACCTTCTTTTATTTTTTCATAGTAATTAGTGCAATATGGGGTAGACAGTTGGTAACTAATGAATGCATATCAAATTAATAAATAAATAGAATCTTATTCCTGTATTTGCTGAACCATGTGAAAGGCTCTATATCTCTGTGAAGTTTGTGATATGTCTTGTTGCTTTATTCAAAAATATCTTAATTTTAATATCACAAGCTGTTTCTTAATTTAAACCACTGGTACTCAGCTTCAGAGTCCCAGCTGTATCTTGCCAGAGGGTAACATCAAGTGTTCTCATTGAGGGCAACAGCCTTCTAAATGAAACAGCTGAAGAGCTTCACATATTCAGCAGCAATTTATTATTCTCTCATTCAGGAATTTCTTAGTTCAGTCATTCATACATAAACAACTTAATTAATGGATGAATTTACTTATTCCCTCACTGATTTGTTTAAACCTTTCCCAGATTGCTCCTTTTGGAAATGCTACCTAATTTTTCAAGTCCTGATTTGAAGTTTCCATCTCCATAAAGCCTAAAGCCTTTTCTGTTTGTCTCAGATTGATGCGATCTTCTCTTTTTAGAAATTTACCATATTCTAGCATTTATATACCTTTACTATTTTCCTGATCAGAACCGAAGTTCTTCTAAGAGCAGAAACAGTATGTCGCCTCTTTCTTGGCCCACAAAATACCATACATAACTGTCCAGTAACTCTCTGAGTTTGGTTAACTGAAATAACAAGACATTCTAGTTTTATTTTTGAACATGAGAAAGAGATTATTTCTTGCTGGAAATATTATGGCAACTATCCATTAACATTTTAATATTATAGCCTACTTCTCCTCCTAAGATTTCATCCTAATAACTGAGCCCTCCAAAAATACCAGTGAGTATGCTATTTGCAAGAAAATTACAGGAAGAAGGGAAAGAAGAGTCTCTGATTTTATTTTTTTCTTAGAGCTGCTCTGGGCTTAAGTGATAGAATTTATGATTCACTCATAGTTGTTGTTCATATACTAATACAATTATTTATATGCTCTCATTGCCAAGGTCTTAAATTATAAATGTATCCACGTCTGGTATCCATTCTGCTCCTGTGAGTATCCACCTACTTTCTACTGGATAATAGCCATGGATCTTAAGAACTAGTAAGAGGTAGCCTGATTGAAGCCCCCAAACAAGAAAATATTCCTTATAGAAAGAAAGCTACCTTTTAAACTGAACACCATGAGTTATGAATACATAACGCTAGTGAATATACTTAAAATGAGATTGGAACTACATTTTCTTTCTTTTTTAATTGAGATATAGTTGATTTACAATACTGTGTTAGTTTCAGGTGTACAGCATAGTGATTTGTTGTTGTTTTTTTAACAGATTATATTCCGTTATAGATTATTAAAAGATATTGGGTATAATTCCCCATGCTATACAGTAAGTCTTTGTTGCTTATCTACTCTATGTGTATCCATTAATCCCATACCCTTCTCTCTCCCCTTTGGTAACCATACGTTTGTTTTTTAAGTCTGTCGGGACTATGTTGGCAATGTTAGGAAACACATTGAATAACAGTTGTGATTATCTTCCATATATTATAGAAATAAGAGAGGACATAGTTAGGGAAAATAGTAGGAAAAATAAGGTAGTTGTTAAGAGTGCTGAGCTATTGCACGGGTATAAGTTAGCTGGGGTATCCTTGATTTACTCAGAATAAGACCTGATAAGAAATGATGTGAACGTAGGAGTCAAACTCCTAGGTGTAGCTCTCTTTCCAAAGGACCAAGTATTAAAGCTGGTCATGACATCTCTCTGACTCTCACTGTTATGGACTGAATGTTTATGTCCTCCCAGAATTTATATGTTGAAACCCTATCCCCCAATATGATGGTGTTAAGGGGTGGGGCCTTTGGGAAGTATTAAGATTAGATGAAGTCATGAGGGTGGAGCCCTCATGAACAGGGTTATTGCCCCTAAACGCGAGAGAGCTTGCTTCCCCTCTCTGCTCCCTGCTGTGTGAGGACACAATGAGAAGCTGATGGTGTGCAACCCAGAGGAGGGATCTCATCAGAACTTGACCAGGCTGGCATCCTGGTTTCAGACATCTAGGCTCCAGGACTGTGAGAAATAAATTTCTATTGTTTATAAGCCACTAGTCTATAGTATTTTGTTAGAGCAGCCTGAACAGACTAAGACACTAGTACTTCCTTCCTTGGCAGAATATAAGGAAAAAAAGAAACTGTACTTAGAAGATCAAAAGCACTGATGAAAAACCACATATCTCTCTCCCCACCTTCTTTCTGGGGCTTAGTGGTATGTGTGGGTTTAGAAGAAAGCCAGACCATCTCTCATGAAATGTCCAATCCAGGAACTTCTGTTAAATGATGATCTCATTCCTCAGCTTATCCAAGAATTTCCTAAAGGTCATTCTGGGGACGTGTTATTTCCTACTGTATGTGATGCAGGAGGAAAGGGAGGAGATCATAGGGCTGTAAGCTACAGTTGTTGTTGACGGGAGTATTGTGTTTTGAGAAGTACAGTGTGTTATATTAGCCAAGGATGTGGCCAGGTTTGCTGTCTGCAGGAGTTGAGCAATGGAGTTATTCTTCAAGGATCCAATTTATAAAAATTGTTAGTTTGAGGATGGTGAGCTGTACATGGGGAATAAAAGTCTAGAAACAAAGGGACATATGAGCAGTAGGTAATGGAAAGCACCAGTTTCTTGCCTTCCCATCTAGATGACAATGGTTTCTTGGATTACTGATATCCCAGGAAAGGAGCAAGGGGCTTAGGACAGGGTAGGAAGCTGGTAAAATGGCCTAGAATTTGGTCTCTATAGCTGCCATTAGCCCCTGAGACTGACTATTCATCTCTGATGCAGGACCAGGCAGCCGGTCACTCTGAGCGTCACACTTCCCCTTCTGGTGGATAAGGACTGGAAACCATCTCCTCTTGTCTCATTGGCCCAAACTGAGTTACATGATCATCTTTGAACTGACCACTGTAGCCTAGGAGATGGGTTTCACTCATGGGATTAAGTCAAGAGCACTTTATAGGTATTTAAACCACCAATTATTTTTGCTACTTTGAAATAAAATATATGTTGATGCTTAATCATACTTATTAGTTTATTATAGCCAAATTATTCTGAATTAGAATGCAAAAGAAACCTTAGTTGCTTATTAATTCCATGAAGCACTAGGTAAAGCATAAAAGACTTGCCAATTTGGCTAAATTAAATTGTAAAAATATATTGTGGTTGGCTGAAACCACCTTGAAGATTTTGAAAAATACTTTATCCTCAAATAGATTCCTGGTCAGCCAGATGTGACCTATGTGAAATCCTGCTTTGATACAGGAGGATGGAATAGATAAAGGCTCAAAGATCCTTCTGTCTCTACAATACTAAGAAAATACATAAGAAATACTCTTCATTCTTCCTACCACAAAACAAAGAGGAGTAAAGCCACACACTTGAAACATAATGTCTCAGACCATACAAGCTGTTATAACAATATACTAGAGACCAGCTAGTTTACAAATGACAGAAATTTTATTTCTCCCAGTTCTGGGTAGTCTAAGATCAAGGCATCAGCATGGCTGTGTTCTGGTGAGGGTCCTCCGCCTGGTTCACAGTCAGTGCCTTCTCTCTGTGTCCTCACACAGTGAAAAGGGCAAGGAAGGTCTCTGGAGCCTCCTTTTATAAGGGCACCAATCCCATACGTGAGGGCTCCACCCTCATGAGCTAAGCATTTCCTAAAGGCTCCACTTCCTAATACCATCACCTCTGGGGATTAGGATTTCAACATATGTATTTTGAGGGGACACATTCAGACCATAGCACATAACTTTTCTCCTATTAGATGATTTATAATCTAAGAGAGTAGGAAAAGCAGGGAATGCGAATCCAGAGGGAACTGGTTTTTGATATCTGCTCTGCTACAGACAAGCTGGGTTAATTTGGTTTAATCATTTCAGATCTCTAAACCTGTTTCCTTACCTGTAAAATGTGGATAATAATACTTACCCTCCATCTATTTCTGCCATGAGGGTCAAATAAGAAAATATTTCTAAAAGTGCTCTCTAAACTGTAAAGGGCTTTCTGGATGTAAGGTATTCCCTTATTACTAATACTATTATTTGACTGCTAAATTTACCCCAAATAAATTTATGGCCTTGGCCAAGTTATTTAATATCTTTTACTCTCATTTTCTGTTCTTAGAAAAATGAGGGTTTGACCCAGATGATCTCTAATATCTCTTCCAGCTCAGCTTCGGGGTCTTTTAATTATATTTTTTTCTTGCAACTGTTGAATAATGCTTGCCCATTGGACAGAGAGTTAAGGGGGCATGAATTTACAGTGGCCAGCTTTGGACAGTAATGCTGAGGGTCAGCTACACTATATCTCCGATACAGATCCTTGGAATTTTAATGATGGTAATTACAACCAATGTAGAGTATTTGTGTGGTGCCCTGAGTTGTTTTATGTATTTTTTTTTCAAGAATAGCATTTCATTTTTAAATTTGTATTTATTTATTTATTTGTTTGTTTATTTTTTGGCCGCACCATGCAGAATCTGGGATCTTAGTCCCCCGACCAGGAATCGAACTTGTGCCCCCAGCAGTGGAAGCGTGGAGCCTTAACCACTGGCCCACGAGGGAAGTCCCTGTTTTATGTTTTATATGCAGCATTGGATGTATAAAAGTTTGCAAGTTAGTTTGTGGGCATACTTTTTGAGGAAGAATGTGCACAATTCAGAGAACTGATGAATTAGCCAAAGACGTTCAATTTAGCAGCAATTTCAGGAATAGAATTCATATATCTTGATCTTCATGGAGCAGGATTTGCAGTTATTATAATTTTAGTTTTAAAGGAATAACTGAATTAGTGAGAAAATGGCCTCCAAAGCTAATGAGAAAGGGTTGCCTTTGAAGGTGGGAAGTTTTGAACTATCTGGATGGATGGGAAAATGAAAGAACAATTCAGAGAATTAGGACCTAGAAACAGTGAACTATTAGGTTTATGAACTAATAAAGGAGTGCTATATGATAATCTTGCCTATTTATTCGTTCTAGACAAGGCTTTTATTTGTTTATATTTTCAGACCATAAATGCGAATTCTTTTGGTAGAGATGATGATGATGACGATGATGATGACTACCACACAAAGACAATAATAGCTAACATTCATGACTTGCTTACTCTCTTCAGGGCCCTAATCTAAGTCCTTTACATGTATTCTCTCATTTGATCCTGACTATAATTTCATGTGATGGGCACTATTATTATTTTCTCTTTGTAGATGAGGAAATTGAGGCACAAAGTGTTAATTACCTTCCTCAAGAACACATAGTAAATAATGGGCAGAGCTGGAAGTCACACCCATATAACACTGAAAACACACTTGACCAGTTGGCTATATCACTTAATGCTACCACCAACAATATGAACAACTAACCCTACTGATGTTTTTGCTATTCTAGGCATGTCAGCTGTTAACTTATTTTATCCTCATTACAACCCTAACTTGTAGGTACTATCATAATTACTGGTAATCGTATAGATATGAAAACTAAAGACCAGAGGGCTAGCTCTAGAGTTTGTGCTCTTAGCTATTATACTATGTCAGTAATAATATTTTTAAAAGTGGTAATGGAAAACACCTTAAAAATAATAGCAACAAGTACTTGTTGAGATATTTTTGCAGGCCAGCTACAAAATGCTTCGTGCACATTGTCTTTATTATAATTGTCATAGGTATGAATTTTTTTATCCCCATTTTACAAAGGATAAAATTGAGACTTAGAAAAATTAAGAAATTTTCCTATTGTCTCATAATCTTATAATGTTAGGACCCAAGACTCAAGACTTTGGAGGCTGGCCCCAAAGCCAAATTACAACACTAAAATAGTTCAGTTCTGCATTTGGGACAAGGCTTTATGAAATATTGGCTGTTTATGGCCATAACATTTGTTCATTCTTTCATTCAACAAATGTTTATTGAGCATCTATGTATTGTGTACCAAGTGATACAACCCCATGGCTTCCCAGGTGGGTTGTAAAATAGTGCATGGTATTTCCTCAACCACAGAAAGACCCTAGAAGGGTGAATAAATGGTGGCAAAGATGTGCAAACAAAATACAAAGGTAGTTTGATAGTGATCATTCTAGGCTTGATCTCAGAAAATATATAAATACCTGATTCCATTTTAAAACAAAATATTTAAGTTAGCAAGCAGGGGCAAAAAAAAAAAAAATCTCAGAAATGCTTATAAAAACAATGAGGTATCACCTAACAGCAGTCAGAATGGCCATCATCAAAAAATCTACAAACAATAAATGCTGGAGAGGGTGTGGAGAAAAGGGAACCCTCTTGCACTATTGGTGGGAGTGTAAACTGATACAGCCGCTATGGAGAACAGTATGGAGGTTCCTTAAAAAACTAAAAATAGAACTACCATACAACCCAGCAATCCCACTACTGGGCATATACCCCGAGAACACCATAATTCAAAAAGAGTCATGTACCAAAATGTTCATTGCAGCTCTATTTACAATAGCCAGGACATGGAAGCAACCTAAGTGTCCATCAACAGATGAATGGATAAAGAAGATGTGGCACATATATAGAATGGAATATTAGTCAGCCATAAAAAGAAACGAAATTGAGTTATTTGTAGTGAGGTGGATGGACCTAAAGACTCTCATACAGAGTGAAGTAAGTCAGAAAGAGAAAAACAAATACCGTATGCTAACACATATATATGGAATCTAAAAAAAGAAAAAAAAAAAGGTTCTGAAGAACCTAGGGGCAGGACAGGAATAAAGATGCAGAAGTAGAGAATGGACTTGAGGACAAGGGGAGGGGGAAGGGTAAGCTGGGACAAAGTGAGAGAGTGGCATGGACATATATACACTACCAAATGTAAAATAGATAGCTAGTGGGACGCAGCCGCATAGTACAGGGAGATCAGCTTGGTGCTTTGTGGTGACCACCTAGAGGGGTGGGATAGGGAGGGTGGGAGGGAGACGCAAGAGGGAGGAGATATGGGGATATATGTATATGTATAGCTGATTCACTGTTATAAAGCAGTAACTAACACACCATTGTAAAGCAATTATACTCCAATAAGGGTGTTAAAAAAAAAAAAGATCAGTATAACTTAAGCACAAATCCTTCCATAAAGAAACCTCCCCCCATTTCAATAACTAAATCTGTGAAAATCAAATGAGATTACCTAGTGCAGTGTTGAATAGCTTCTCCCACTCTTTTACTTGCAAAGTAAGTGCTAAGTGGGTAAAGCCAAGGTCTTTCGGTTGGGAAATCTTTCTGGGAGCAAGGAGTGACAACAATTATAAAGCCAGTCACTTCAAAGCTAGGAGATGTCACAGAGTGTCCTAATCAAAGGGTCTTTGTGTGATCAACCATATCCTCCCTCTCCTGTTGACCTTTTACTTACTTCTGATACTTTCCACCTGCTTGAATGCACTGGAGTTTTCATTTCAAGAAAACTAATTTCTTGGCAGATATTTACGTTTGTTTTGTAGAGATAAAGCTAGTTGTTGTTTTTTCTTTTGAGTTTTAAGACCAAAAATATTTTCTAATTGTGTATTAGTTGTGAATACACAGGTTTGTTAAAACTTTTGTAACTAACCAATGCTGGCAGAAATAGGGCTCCCTGGCTAAGGGTGTGTTATCTATCTTCCTCTCAATTTCAAAAATGTGGCATTTTCACAGTATAACATAGTACCTTTAAATAGTAGGTTTTCAATTTATGCTTGTTGAATTGGAATTTAAAATTTTAATTGACATATAATTAACATACAATGAAATGCATACATTTTCGTTATTCATCTGATGAATTTTGACAATTCTTTCCAACCCTGTAAGTGCTACCCCCCCCCAAAAAAACCCCACAAAAACATTTTCATCACTGAAAGTTTTCTCATGCCTCTTAGTCAATCCCTATCCTATACCTGAATTCAACCACTTCCTACTTCTATCTCCATAGATTGGTTTGCCAATTTCTAAAATTCGTGTGAATGGAAACATGCAGTGTATTTTTACATCAGGATTCTTTTTCTCATCTTAATGTTTTTGAAATTCATTTATGTTGTCGCTTGAATTTGTACTTCATTTTTTTATTAGTGAGTAGTGTTCCGTTTTATGAATATAATACAATTTGTTTATCCATTGTTTTGTTGATAGACATTTCAGTTGTTTCCAAGTTTTGGCCTATTGACAGTCTAGAACAAGTGTTTTTGTGGATAATTTTCATTTCTTCCTGGTAAATACCCAGGATGGAATTCCAGGTTATGGGATGAATGTATATTTAACATTACGAGAAACTGCCAAAAATTCTTCAAAGTGATTGTGCCAGTTTGCATTCCCACCGGTATGAGAGTTTTAGTTGCTCCTCATCCTCACCAACATTTGGCATTTTCAATCTTTTAAATTTTATCCATTATAGTGGGTATGAAGTAGAATCATATTGTGGATTTAATTAGCATTTTCCTGATATGGAGCACTGATGGGTGTTTATTGACCATTTGTTTATCTTTTTTTTGGTAAAGTATCCCAGCCTTTTGCCCTTTTAAAATTTAGTTTTCTTTTTATTCTTGATTTGTAGGAGTTCTTTATATATTCTTTATATATCTACATGTCTTTTTCAAATGTGTGTTCCAAATATTTTTTTCCCAGTTTGTGGTTTGCCTCTTCATTTTCTTAATGGTGTCTTTTGATAAGCAGAGCATTTTCATTTTGATGAAATCTAACTAATCAATTTTTTCTTTTAATGTTATTGCTTTTTGTGTCTGTCCAAGAAATCCTTGCCTAACTCAAGGTTGCAAAGTCATTCTCTGGTGTCTCTGTTTTCTTATAGAAGCTTCATGGTTCTGAGTTTTTTGTTTAGGTCTATCATCCATTTAGAATTAATTTTTGTGTATGGAGAGAAATAGGGATTCATGTTTGTTATTATTCTTTCATACAGCTATCTAGTTGTTTCAGCAACATTTGTTAAAATGATGTCTTTTCCCCAGTAGCTTGGTATTGTGGTAAAAAAATCAATTGACCTTATATGCTGAGGGTCTATTTCTTGACTCATTTTTCCTTTAATTTGATATCCTATGTTAGTACCACACTATCTTGATTATTTGGTTTAGAATGTCTTGAAATCAGGTAATTTAAGCCCTCCAACTTATTCTTCTTTTCAAGATATATTATACTATTCTAGATCTATTGTATTCCATATAAGGTTTAGAATTAACTTGTCAATTGCTTCAAAAAACTCTGATGGAATTTTGAAAGGGTTTGCATTGAAGATCTAGATAAATTTGGGAAGAATGGGCACAGAAACACTATCGAGTCCTCCAGTGCATGAATATGACATATCTCTCAATCTATTTATGTCTGTATTAACTTCTCAGCTGTGTTTTGTTGTAGCTGGTATGTATGATTACATATTACTCATTATGTATGATTATATTACTTGGGAATAATTCCGGTTTTACTATTTTTTCAATATTTATCTCTTTTATGCATTTATCTTCCTTTATTGCACTAGTTAGAATGTCCAATCTTATGTTGAAAAGAAGTGATGAGGGCAGTCATATTTGCCTTGCCTCCAGTCTTAATCTATAACTGTTAAATATGACACTAGCTATAGGCTGTTATTAGACGCTTTTAGCAGGATGAGGAAATTCCCTTTTATTCTTAACTTGCTGAGATTTCTTTTATCATAGATAGTATTGTCAATTATTTTCTGTTTCTATTGAGACGATCTTTTTTTTCCCTTCCATTTATTCTGTTAATGTGGTGATTTACATTGACTGATTTTCAAATGTTGACCCTACCTTCCATTCCTGGGATAAACCCACTCAGTCATGATGTATTTTCTTTTTTATATATTTCTGGATTTGATTTGCTAATGTTTTGTTAAGGATTTTTATATCCATCTTCAGGAACAATATTGCTCTA
Source organism: Eubalaena glacialis (assembly GCF_028564815.1). Classification (NCBI taxonomy): domain Eukaryota; kingdom Metazoa; phylum Chordata; class Mammalia; order Artiodactyla; family Balaenidae; genus Eubalaena; species Eubalaena glacialis. Next base: position 121,618,970 of record NC_083718.1, read on the forward strand.
AAATTTTCTTCTCTTGTAAAATCTTTGTCAGATCTTGATTTCAAGGTTTTGCTGGCAGCATAAAATCAGTTGGAAAGTATTTCTTCCTTCTCTGTATGCTGAAATAAGTTTTTGTAAGATTAGGATTATTTTTTTCTTGGTTGTTTGATAGAACTTGCCACTGAAGTTTTGTTTGTAAGAACATTAGTGCACATTCAATAAAAAACAGGTTTTACTATCTATTGCCGTATAACTAATTACCATAAACTTAGCAGCTTAAAACATTACGTATTTATTACCTCACATTTTCTCTAAGTTAGGAATTCAGACACGGCTTAGTTGAGTTCTCTGCTTCGGAATATCTCACGATGGGGGAAATTGAGGTGTTGGTCAGGACTGAGGACTCATCTGTGGCTCAGCTGGGGAAAGATCTGCTTCTAAGCTTATTTGATTACTGATTGGATTTAGCTGTTTTCAGGGACTATAGGCTTCATTTCCTTGCTGGCTGCTGGCTGGAAGTTCTCCTGAGTTCGTTGTCTTGTGAGCCTCTCCACCTGGCAGCTTCATTAAAGCCAGCAAGGGAGAGTGTCTATAGAGAGAATCTGCCGGCAAGACAGGAGTTACAATCCTGTAACATAATCGTGGAAGTGACATCCCATCAGCTTTGCCTTATATTATTATTAGAAGCAAGTCACAAATGCCACCCACTCCCAAAGGGAGGGAATTAGATAAGATGAATACTAGGAGGGGGGGATAATTGTTAGATAATTTTTAGTGTCTGTCTACTACATATAGGGCTATTTTAGATTTAGTGTTTATTCTCATATTAGTTTTGGTTAAGCTGTGTTTTTCAAGGAATTTTTCCATTTCATCTAAGTTGTCAAATTTATTGGCATAAAGTTATTCATAGTATCCTCATTATCTTTTTAAATATTTGTTGAATGGCATTCTATTTTTTGTTCTTGATATTAATGATTTGCATCTTCTCTCTCTTTTTTTCTTCATCAGTCTTATTAGGGATTTGTCAGTTTTATAAATCTTTTCAAGGAAACAGTCTTTGACTTTGTTGATTTTTCTCTGATTTTTCCATTTTCTAGTTCACTGATTTCCTCTCTTATTTATTGTACTGTTTTTTCTATTTACTTTTACTATTTTCTTTTTTGCTTTTCTTTGTCTAGATTTTTAAAGTAGAAGCTTAGATCATTGATTTTAAGCTATTTTTATTTTTTAATATAAGCCAAATTTTCAGAACTATGTGACTGTGAATACTTCACTAGGGCCCCTCACAGGACTTCAGAAGGTATTATTCCATTGAGAGGCCCTGAAGCTAAAGCTTCATTTGGTTCAAAATAATCCACCTCGTCTACTAGTGCATTCAATTTATTTTAAGATGCACATTTCCCCCCCTCCGCCCCAAATTTTAACATCTCTGAAAATGGAATATGTTGTATAAGCTACGGCATCTTATAATTGCTATCAGCCAGGCAGAAGTCATGGCATAGTCATCATTGCCTGTGTATGCACGGACTTGGCTATAGCTGTTCATATTATCAGCATTTCAGTTGAGTCGTATGCACGTTTGGTACCTATACTGAGTTTCAGTGTTAAAATAGTATAAAATGATTACATTATGATTCAGCACTGAAGCCAAAAAATAGGGTATGTTTAGAAAAGCAAGGAAAGACAGGAAATGTAACATTAGTGAAGCAAATATTATAGGAGGACTGCTCATAATTTAATGTTCTCTTGCAAAGAACAACCAATTTATTTCATTGTATTTTCCTTTTTACATGTGCATCATAGTAATACTGGAGGAAAACTGCATCTAAATCATAGCTAACATAAAAATTTTAAGTGATGAGATAGCATTGAGTCATACTTTAATTGGCAGAATTTTTTTTCCTGATGTATCTTCTGTTGACAGTGCCTCTGATTTAATGAAATGTAGGTAGCCTACTCAGTTCTCACATAAATGCCCTTGAAGTTGCTATTATCCATTTTCAGAGATGAGAAAATTGAGTCCCAGGGAGTTTAATTGTCCAAGGTCACAGAACTGGTAGGTGGCAGATCTGGGATTAGAATGTAAGCGTCTGGGGCTTGAGTCTTTGCTCTTTACTGCGCATTCTATCGCCTTGGTAGATCATGGAAGGGAGGAGCAGTCTCTCTTTCAAGATCCTCATCAACTAAAAATATTAGATTTTCCAGACAGCTCTTGGTCTTGTCTGTCTCCTGCTTCACCACCACCCGTGGATAAAGCCTAAATTTCTTAAAATTTAAAGCATTCTGTGATCTAGCCTCAGCCAGCTCTTGCCTGACTCCTGTTCTTCAGCAACTTGGAACTATTGTCTCTATATTTGTCCATACCCAGGACATTTCTTGTCCTAGTCTAATATTTAATTGATCCTCCTTTCATTGTTAAAAACCTCTAGTTAATTTCTTTTTCCTTATCTGAAGTTATTCGTGCTAACCCCTTGTGTAAAACTTAGTTCACACAGTAGGCCTAATGGCTGTCTTTTGAAAGGCCTGCTTACAAAGTTGTCCCTTGGCTGGTGTCTGGAAACTTGATTTGGGGAGGGTTCCAATCATTTCTAGAACTGATAAGAGTGACTAAACTGTTTATGCAAATAACATGGTTTATGCAGAACACTTGTTTTCCTTCTGGGATTCTGGAATATTTGGGCATACTAGGCAAAGGATGCCGAAATGGTTATCCCCCAGTAAAATCCATGGGCTCTGAGTCTCTAACAAGCTTCGCTGATTGGCAGCAATTCCTATGTGTAGCCACACTCATTGCTGGGAGAAGTAAGTATGTTGGGAGAGAACTCTTGGAAGCTTATTTGTGGTTTCCCCTGGACTTCTCCCCATGCATTGCTTTCTCTTTGCCAATTTCACTTCATATCCTTTCACTTTAATAACTCATAGCTGTGAATATATGTTAAATCTATTATGAGTCCTCCTAGAGAATCATAAAACCTGAAGGTAGTCTTAGGGACCCCCAATATACCCCTCTGCCAGGAATCCCTTCCTATGCTCTTCCCCTTCCCTTTTTACCTGGATAACCTTTTCCAGGAAGCTGCCTCTGAATCTCTCCTACATCATTTTTCTGTATTTGGTACACCTCCTTGGGACTACTATAACATCCTGGGGCTCTCTCTATTATTACACTTATCATATCATTTTATAATTATAGGGACATTGTCTTTAGTCCACTGGTCTGTGATTTTCTGGAGGGCAGAAACTGTGTTATATTCATCTTTATATCTGTATACCTGTCACACAATGGTGGTCAACTAATATTTGTTGAATAAACAAATACCTTGGCCAATCTGAGATAGTCTTTTGATTGCTAGTAGTATCCATAATTAAAATAATTGACACAGAATTTCGGAATGGGCTTTGAGAACTATTTTTTAAAACATATCCTTGCCTACACAGTTAGTTATTAAATTGTTTCAACTTTCAGAAGCGACTTAGAAAACACTTACTGTGTATTATATTTTAGGTGGGAGTTTTGGGTATTAAAAAAGAGGGCTGACTTCTTGTTAAGAACATTAGGAAATTAAATAAGGCCCCAGCTTTGTCATTCTGCGAAATGGTCCTAAGGATACCAGCTCTTCCAAATCCACAGTCATGATAAGAAATAAAGTAGCCTAGGGTGATGCTTTGAGAGAAGGTGCTAGGTAATTGCAGCTGTTTATCAGTAACTTGTCCTTCATTAATTCCAAAGAAAATGTATCTATCTTCTTCTGTGGATTAGCCGTTGGCTGGAAACTTATTCTCTTGTTCTGGTGCACCTGATTTCTTTATACTTTCATAAAGATGGTGTTCAGATTTATTTTTTTCCTTCTTTCATTGTTTGCTAATGCCTTACTTTCCCCTCCCACAGTTATATAATCAGCTTGCTATTTTTAATACTGCACTTCTGACAAAACCAAGTCTGAGCTTTAACAGATACATTTTCATATCTTGGAAGTTGCCTCAATGATTCATTCTGCTAGAAACTGAATATATTATGTATCTTTTTGATTGTTCTTACTCTTAAAAAGGATATTGGGTTTCTTCAGATGTGATTTTTCAAGTTAAAATTAGAACTAGGAAAAGATACACTCTTTTGGGGGGTTGGGGGTTGTGTAGCAAGGAGTGGAAGGTGTTGGTAACTCAGGATAGAAATAAGTTCAGCTTAGCTCAGCCAACATTGTCATTATATCTTATATTTTCTATTCACAATGTGGAAGAATATGTGGGAACGGCTGGTATGGAATTGATCAGTGTCTGCGTCATTCACTTTGTGAGGACTTCAGCTGATCTCAGTGTGTTCAAAACACCCGTCTTACATACTCTCCCTGAGTCATTAACAGCCCTTATCCTGTCAAGGAGAAAAGAGTGCTTGAGACCCTGCTTTCAGCTGTGGAAGGCTTGTGGAATTAAACCCTTAGCTCTTTTCTTCGTTTTGGCTTCTATACCAATTTTGCCTGAATCATATACAATTTAAAAAATTATTATACATGATACGTGGGAATATTTTGGGTTATTGTTTTAATATTAGCAAAAGCATCTGTTTCATAATAGAAAGTCCAAATTGAGGCTGAATAATTCAGACATAAACTTGTAAAGAAACTCCTGAGGTAACCTTTTTTAAAAAACATTATTCGAATTTTTGTATTGCTCAAGCCTTATTTAATTTACCAAGATGAAAAAGGTATGTCTAAATCAAGTCGATCGTCTAGACGATAGAAGAAAATAATCCACAGAGGCTAAATAATAAAATCACAGTTCGGAAAGATTCAGCTGCCTCGCTCCCAAATATTCTTGTTCTCGTGCTCTTTTTCCTCTCGTTGAAATATACTATGAATCCTTAAATTACCTGTTTTCATAGGTTTTTAACATTTAAAAAAAACACAAAGTCAGCATACTTTTGGTAATGCTCTGATTTTAAATTTTGAGATATTTTACGGTTTTTGTTCTTTCATCAGATCTATGCACTGGCCCACATTTTAGTTTTATGATTCTATCTAAAGCCTTGAATGATGCCTAAGTATTATAGCTTAGTATAATCCTTTTTGAGATATTTTTATACTGATACAGTTTTCATGGCTTTCTGTTGTACTCTTTTATAAATCCTACCTTCAAGATGTTTCCTTTATAAAAGAAACCACTTCCTAACAAACATTCTGGTATTCCAACATAAAATTACAGTTTTACATCAGAATGAGACCTAAACCAGACTTACACGTTGCGTGGTGAGGAGAATACAGAGTAATAATGTTTCTTTTCACGTTGCTATTGTTCATCTCGGTAAAGAAGCAGGAACAAAGTCCTATCCTGTGAGCGTAGTGTCTCTTCTATAGGAAAGCAGCTAAACGTTGGACATCTTAGTGTGAAAATGACTATTGGAGGAACAAAAGAATCAAAATGAAAATCTCTGACTCACACTTGAAGAAATATTTCAGCAACAAAGTTCAAACTGCATTATTAATAGGAAGCTGAAATCTTTCTGGTCCTAAACACTTGTCTGTGGACCAATGAAGACTATTCTATTATTGGCCCCGTCCTAAGATTTCTCATCCCAGCCTTTACATTTCTTTCTTTTTTTTTTTTTTTTGATTTATTTTTTATTGAAGTAGTTGAATTACAATATTGTGTTATCTGCTATACAGCAAAGTGACTCAGTTATACATATATATACATACATTCTTTTTCATATTCTTTTCCATTATGGTTTATTACAGCATACTGAATATAGTTCCCTGTTCTATACAGTAGGACCTTGTTGTTTATCCATTCTATACATACCAGTTTGCATCTCCAGACTTTACATTTCTGATTTCTGATCAGAATTCCAACCCTCTGAGGAAGATTGTGGGCCCTAACAGCTCTGGAAAACCGAGCAGCGTCTGAACATAAAATGATTGATTCCTGCTCTAATTGCGATAGCTCTGAATGGAAAGTTACCATATGAGAAAGATTATTTATTTTAAAACAGCAACCCAAATAGTCATATTTTCAAGAACACTCTGGCTTGATAATCATCATTTTTCTATGGTTGCAATATATTTGTAAGTGTTGAAAAAAAAAGCACCAGCAAAAGACTAATTGAAATGTAAAGATATGCATCTATTATTAGGATCGTCAACTGATTATTTTTCACCACTTGTTTTATTAACACACATCTTATGTTACATGTTGCTTTAATCTTCTTTATTAAGACTAGCTGAAAAGTCCTGTCATTATGTATCGTTTCAATGCCTCAGGATCCATGTTTTGTTGAATTTTCTATGCCAACTTCTTTTGACATGAAAGTGAAATATTGTTGTTTGGGTAAATGTGCAAATGGGTCTAGGGTGGATGTTTTATATAAAAACAATCACAGAAAATCAGTTGTGTGAGCAAATTCTATCTTCAGGCAAAATAACACTTTTGCTGCAAATGATCTCCCTCTGTAAATGTTCTCTGATCATCGCTTTCTCTGGGCTAATGTGGTCCTTTCTCATTGCTCCCCTCCCTTTCATGCCCCCCAACTCCAGTAAAACCAGAAATACTATTGTGCAAATGGAGAAATGCACATACTTCTCCTTTCCAGGGGCACTTTTAGCGAAAAGGGAATATACCCCACACTGTTTTACCACTTTGACACAGCTTCGGTAAAGAAGAAAGAGTTAAGTTCTCGGTCTGCAGCTGATCCGGGCTTAAGCAGTTCACCAGGGCATCATGGTTATAACTGTGATAGAGTATCCCGGGAGCCTGCATAATTTTATTCTATTTTTCATAAATAAGTAAAAATGCATCAGAAGGCATTCCCACTTCCCAAGGAATGCACAATTAAAGAAGGCAGAGAAAAACAAGACCTAGGATGTGGGACTCTGGCTTCAGTCCTGTGGAGGAAAATGTGTTCACTTTTTTTTTTCTTTGCTTTTCTCAGTCCTCTGATTGAGTAATGACAATAGTGCAGTAGGAAAGCATACAGAAAGAAAATCATGCCCCAGAGCACATCAGTAGTAAAAGTAATTAGTTCATTGTTAACGTCAGGGTGCTGTTAACAAGCACACGGGCCCTGTTTTCTGGCTAAGCTGCTACGTATTATGATGGTCGACTCCAAAATAAAAATTACTTTGTGCAGAAGGAAGAAGAGCGGGGATTATAAGCTTGGGAAAGACGAAATTTGGGGATCGAGGATATTTTTCAAAAGCATAATGAGAATCCACAAATGCAGCCTCGCCTCCCAGATCTGGTCATTATGCACCACATGTGTATTCAAAGCATGCATGCTTATGAGAAGCGCAGAGACAGGGGGAGAGAAAGATTGAGAGAGACTGAGAGAGAGGAAGTGCCAGAGCGAACTAGTGAGTGCAGGAGACTGAGCAAAACCATTATTATACACAGCACCTAGGGAACACAAGATCTAATTGGAGAATCAATAACTGAAACCCCATTTTAAATATTCTGCTCTATTAATTCTTCAGGTTAATAAAAACTGCCCGCACGATGATATTTGGGGATATAGATATTCAGAGTTGGATTACTTTTGACAAGAGCGTAAGGAATCTATTCAAAGCTGATTTTCCCCCCTTTTGTTCACTGAGGACCTGCAGAATCTAAGATAAAAATGGCAGTTGTCCTGAGGGCACCCTGAGGCATGTCATTAAAATCGGAATTTGATCCTCTTTTCACGGTTACTTGGGACAATCAAGCACAGGAAACCTGAAAACTCATCAGTTTTCCAAAATATGACATGCCCTTGACTTTGTCAGTTTGGCTGCCATAGAGCAGCCCTGGCTATTTCAAAATCCCTTTAGATGTCACTCTGTTTTCAGGAATGCACGCTGCAGATATTCTGCGAAAGATGAGAGACTCGAGGCTTCCTCCTGGCACCTTTGCCCAGTTGTAGCACTTGCTTCTCTGTTTCCCATCAAAGAGAAATTCCATCACAGTCTTCCAGTAAAAGGCCAGTAAAAGGCTTGTGTTTTAAAAGAAACGAAGCAATTTCTAATTGTACTTCATGTTAATCTCAGAAGTGTTTTCCATCTACTCATTCAAGCATCCCAGGTAATGGGTTACTTTGGTTTTTAAAGCTGCAGTGTGTGGTAGACTAAGGGACCACAGAGAATCTTGGAGATAATTTGTTGCCATATAAAATTATATGGCTTACTATTGTCCGTTTGTTTCTGTTTCTTTGCTCTGTTTTTTAAATGTTAATTTCTACTGATGAAGGCTTTCTTCGTTTTATTGTTTGAATCATGCAATGTTGGAGACGCCACAAAACTAGAAATCTGGCCCACTTGGGTTGCTAGGAAGATGAAATGTGTATTCCACAAGGCAATCTCCAGGAACCATAGTTTTCTTTTAACTAATAAATTCCTAAATGAATCTGTGAACCAAGGCCTCTTCCCACCTTTTACCCTAATGCTGGTTTTTCCAGGATGAATGACAAGGAGAGTCCCCATCTCCGAGCTGTATGTATTGCCTTGACCTGAGAGACATTTGAGTATTCCCAGCAGTGAGAAGAGCTTTCCATGGGGAAAGGCCAAAACTCTAAACCCAGGGCAAACAGGAGGCTTTTCCAAGTAGGGAGCACGTGGGTTAGCTTTTTCTGCCACATGCCTTAAAACTAACTCCTCTTTCTATAAAAGTGAAAATAAGAAAGGTGATTTGGCTACTGAACTTTACCTGCCCACTGAAGCTAGCTGCATTTTGATAGATGTTGCCTGTTGCAAATATTGTCAGGTCAAGACAGTACAGGGGCAACCATGTGACCAGCCAGTTTGTAGAAGGATAGTAATTCAGCATCGCTGGCAGGGCTAGGAAATTCTGGTTGTGCTTGGGTCTTATACTTGGGATATACCTCTGCTTACGTAGAATTTTACTTAATGGAACTTTGGATGGTTAAAGGTTTTGTAGTTTCCACAGGGTTAGTTTTGTAGAACTTTTTGTCAGACTATAGATCCAGTACTCAAGTTAAATAATGTGTACAAAAAAGAAATAACTTTGAGTGAGCAAGGTCTTATGCAAATCTTTGATATTGTTTCTTGTTATTAACCAACCGTTTCATGTAAGCTAATCAACTTGTCTTTTACTTTGCTTTGTTCTATGGCTTTGCATTTGTTTTCCCTCCCACCTGGAATGCCTTTTCTTCTCTCTTCCCCTCTATGTAGCCTGCTCTCAAAAACCAGCTCTGAAATCGACTCCTGCTAAAAGCTTATCCTGATGTGTTCAACTTGACAAGGATCGCGTGTGTGTGCTTCTTTTCATTTTGTCATTGGTGTGATATAGCTCATAGTTCATTATTGCAGAAACTTGAATACCTTATAAATTAATGAATGTGCCCCCAAACCCAAAAGGAACATACTGTTATGACACCTATTGCCTGGTGTTAGCACCATCAAGGGACTCCAGTGGCTCAATTAGCTCTCCTGGGTGTGTTTCTTGATAAACTCTTCTCTCATGTGGGTGGGTTATTTATTTATTTATTTTTTAAATATTTATTTATTTTTGGCTGTGTTGGGTCTTCGTTTCTGTGCGAGGGCTTTCTCTAGATGTGGCGAGCGAGGGCCACTCTTCATCGCGGTGTGCGGGCCTCTCTTGTTGCGGAGCACAGGCTCCAGACGCACAGGCTCAGTAGGTGTGGCTCACGGGCCCAGTTGCTCCGCGGCATGTGGGATCCTCCCAAACCAGGGCTCGAACCCGTGTCCCTTGCATTGGCAGGCAGACTCTCAACCACTGCGCCACCAGGGAAGCCCCTGGGTGGGTTATTGAACATAAGCCATTAAGACCACTATCTTCTCTTCCTTTATGTTCTGTAGGATGCCTAATATTATGCCTAGCACAACTCAAAAAGTTCTTTCAGTTCAGTAAAGTAGTACTGAGTACTAACCATATACGAAGCACTTGAGGTAACATGATAATGACAACATGCCACTCTCTGGTGGTCACTTAGACTCTAGATCAGGGATCGGCAAAGTATACAGAACCATGGGCCAATCTGGCTTGCCGTCTATTTTTTTTTTTAATAAATAAAGTTTTATTGGTATCCAGCTAAGCTCATTCACTTATATATCATCTAACTGATTTGGGGCTACAATGGCTGAGTTGAGTAGTTTTAACAGAGACCACATTGCCCACAAGACTAAAATATTTATTATCTGGCCCTTTACAGAAAAAGTTTGCTGATCCTTGACCCAAATCTTTGCACTGACTATAGTAAAAAGACAATTATTGGCTTAAGACTTAGTGTAAAAATCAACCCAAATGAACTATTAACAGATAAATTATAAATGTACAGTATTGAGCAACTAAAAAGGCAGCTTCTTTCTATGAATAAATATTTAGGAACTTGTATTTTCAATGGAGAAAAAAAAAAAAACCCAAAACAAAAACCCAAAGCCTAGAGAATTAGGATTATCATTCCTCAAATCTACTTAGAACAAGCCCTGTTTATATGTGACATAATCATTTCATTTATTTATTCAACAAAATTTGTTCTAGGTACTGATGCCAGGGATTCAGTGATAAGCCAAAATGGAAATGGATACTTTACTTCCCATTTCTTATATGAGAAAACTGAGTCTCTGTAATAAGTGGCTTAGCCAGGACGGGAACCCAGTCTTCTGACCTAATATTCAGTGTACTCAAGTCAGTACTCATTACCATAGGAGACACAGATTGGAAAAAAACAATAAAGATTTATTATAAACATCATTTTTCTCTCCAATGGTAAATTTATTCGTTGGTGGTACCCTATTTTTCCCTATAAATTTTCAAATATGAGATAATCTAAGAGGCAACCTAATATTTACTAGCTATATGAACATTGTTTCTCTAAACCTCAATTTCCACATCTGTACAATGTGGGTAAATAATATCTAATTTGTAGATTACGGAAGGTAACTCAGTAGGACAGTGTACTCTGAAACTAAAAAGCAAAATCCTGAGCGGTTTAGGGTTAACGTCTTAAGTTTTAAACCTTATACTTAGAGACTCTCTGCCTGACATGCGATAGAGCATATTTAGATGTGGATTCATAAGTTTACTAAAAAATATTTACTGAGAGCCCACCATATGTAATCTGGCCTGGCACTCCCACTTTCTAGCTTGTGACCTACTTGCTTAATGCTGAGTCACATTGTCCTCATTGTAAAAATTGGGAGAAACAATACTAGCCTAACGGAGCTGTTGTGAGAATTGATATAAGACATGAGAGGGCATCTAGCAAGGCCCTGACTTTGTATGAGGGACTCAAGAGATGTTAGTCTCCTTTCTTCTATCTGTATCCTCTTGAGTATTAAAATCCAATCAGGATAATATTACTACTATTAGGAAGCAAATCAAGTTGCAAAAATATGAGAGGGAAGAGAATACCTATGTTTTTTACCCCTATCCAGGCACACAGTGAAAATGGTCATACTTTCCAAGGTGATGACACTGATGAAATTGCAGGAAACTCTATCTGATGAAAATCCGTTAGCACATCCCATCAGAAAATCTTGTTTCTTTGTCTTGGTTTGAAATCTGAAGACAGAAGAGCATTCCCTTTTATCACTTCAGTTGCCAGGAGCGATCGGACAAATTACACGTAAAAATAATATTTAAGGGTCAGGTAATTCTTCTAGTGACTTGGGGGAACTATCTTGGAAATAAAAGAAACACTCTCATCTCTTCTGAATTCTGAAGTCCAAACTTCTTTAGTGCCAGTCTGCTTTGAAATCTGATGACACCGCTGCTGGCTGTCGCTCCGCGATGTTAGAGAAAGTGTCGAACACTTAATGAATTCAGGGGTGTGTTTCTAGTGACGAGAAGTGCTGTCTTGTGTTAACAGTGTCAGTATGAGAGAGACTTGAAGGCACAAAAGACTATGTTTATGTAGGTGCTCTTTCATGTCGGGTGCTGCACTTACTGCTTTTGATTAAGATGTATGATTGAGTTACTGGATATGACATTTGTTGAGAGAAGGAAGATTACCACCGGTGAAGTGCAAGAGAGTAAAGAGGGAGGTGGTGGATGAAGTGTGAATGAAAGGTTACGTGCATTGATGTCTTGTTTATTTGATTTAGGGGTTTGAGATAGAATCAATCTATTTCATTTTTTAGCGTGTTAGGAGAACTGTCTTAAAAATGTACCTTCCAATACATAATCAAAATATATCAAAATAGACTTTGGAAGGTAGCTTTCAGTCGGCTTGAGCTGTAGAAAAGTGTGTGTTGGGGGGCGGGGTGGAGATGACACCTGGGGACACTCCTCTTAGGAAAGCTTAGACTGCTCTCACATGCATTATTCTATTTATATTCACAATACTCCAGTGCAATAGGTAAAGCCAGCATTTTTGTTTTTTTCATGAAGTTTAAATGTTTCAAATGAAAACCCATTTTATCTGCTATTTTTCTGGAACACTGTGAATGCAAACTAAACTCATCATCTCTGAACACAGAAATTAAAGAGTGAAATGGACTATCAACTGAAGCTGAGCAATCTAATTTCACTGTTGCAGTTAATATGGTGAGAAAACCCTCAAAACCATGGACGTTTAAAGGGCAGAAAATAAATGCACTGCTTGAGGTTGAATTCTCTAAATAACACCTGGATTTTGGCAGCTGAAAACGATGTTAGAATCCACAATGAAGAACCGAAAATTCTCCCAGAGCTAATCATGCTCTGAATCTACACAGTGGTTGTGTCCGACTATTTGCTAATTCTGCATTGCTGAGGGTAAGCTGGGCATACTATCGCTTCCATTTACATATGGAGAAAAAAGAAAGAATGGAGTTCTAAACTGTCCCGATTTACAAAGTGATTCAGTGGCAGTGTCAGAAATAGAAAACTAGATCTTCTTACTCTCAGACCAGCGCTCTCTCTTCGCTAAACCAAATTCCCACTCTCTGGTCCATTCTAAATCCGTTTGTTTATTCGCATCCTTACATAAGCCCCAGTATCGGGGTTATTAGTGCTCTTCAACTGGCCTGGGCTGGCTTCCCCCAACCGAAGGGCTGACGGCCACGAGGAGACCCGTGCCTCCTTCTGTTTTCTAATCAGGCCCATCCACTGCAAAGCAGTCTCACCCTGTTCAGAAGCCTGTGTGCCTCATTTTGTTTTAGGACGTATTATATATTGACTAAATACTTCTCTCTAAATTTAAAAAAAACTGTTAAAAGTGAAATCTAATTTTTCAACTCTGTGGATCTTCATTTTAGAATAAAATTTCATAGTTCACAGGAAATGTTAACTCCTGTTAATGAAATAAAACAAATATCTTCATCTTCATTTTAAACTAATTCAGATGGTTTTCTTTGTTGGTTTAAAACAGGAAACTTTTACGGTGTGTGTGCGTGTCTCTGTGCTTGTGTGTTTATGTCTCTATCTAGACATATAGATACATATACATAATGAAAGGAAATGTTTGCTCTTCCCTCCTTTACATTATTATTACCTTTTCTCTGTTTTTTCTATCCATTTCTAGTTAAGGAAATGGTGTCGCTAGCAATGTGAGGATGACAGTAAGTCAGTGAACTTCCCTGTTGAATTGCAGGACACAAAAACAAGCCCTAATCAAAACTTCATTTTTCCTTCTCCCCCACACAGGATCATTTAAAATTGCATTCATTTTAGGATTTCTATTGAAATACATAGAACCAAAGGTCTGAAACTGTCTACCAGAACAGCCTGGAGTTTAGCAATGCCAGCCTAGCTCAGATGACTGCCTGACTCCCTGGGACCCCCCATCAAGTGATCTGCCAGAGGGCATGGATGGAATCTGATATGAAGGCAACCTATTGATTCTTGAGATTACCTCCTTGGGAAACTAATGGTTGTTTAATCTTTACATGGGTGGATTTTTGTATTTGAAAATCTATTCTTTTTTTGTCAACGAGAGAAATATTAGTTTTGATTCTCAAAGTTCTTGCCTCTGATTTTAAAGGGATATTGCTTTAGTGCTCCATCCTTTGTGGTATCAATAAGCTAGTGGAAAAGGTGGCAAATAAATCCCGTAGAAACTAAAGAAGATCAAACATAACCTACACTGCAGACGTAGAGGTGACTATTCTTCTTTACTCAAAAAAAGATCCTGACTTGGAGATGCCCTCTTCTTTCAGAGAGCAACATGTTGTTTTCTTCTTTCATTAACATTTACATGAAAATCAACTTTTATTGTTTGCTGCAACTGAATGTGAACTTTGATAAATAGGGGGCAGATTTAAATTACAGGCCAAATGCTTCCTTACTATATTCTTAACCAGTTACCACTTTAAAAGCATAAATAATATTTGGCCACTGGAGAAGGAATATTAATAAAGTATTAACTTTTAAGGAACAGGATTGCTAAGAATTTTAACATAATTTAATCTTGCTGCAGTGCATTCAGTTGAAATATGTTAATAACTTACTATCCATCTTTGCTATTTGAGGGTCATTTCATTTTTCAATGCTATGGGCAGAGATTTAAAGATATTTAAGAAAGGTTATTCTTTGAAGCTTATTTCACTTACCTTTCCTTTAAACACATAAAAAATAAAATTTTCATTTAACTTGTTTGGGTTTTTGAAATTTCTGAATGCCTACATTTTATCTGCAATATCATATTATTATTCCAGTTAGAGTTTTCACGACAGAAATAACTTAGTACTTTGGCTAGAAATCTTACCGTGAAGAACTTTATGCTAACGCGGCAGTTGGGTAATGAGGGGTTTGTAAACCGAGTCAGAGCATGTAATTCTCCTCATAGGTTGCTCTCCATCTAGACTTTGTGACTTTAAGTACTTCATGATCAGTAAATAATAAATTCAATTTACCGGATAGAAGCTTTGTCACTTGGAAATACTCACTTGGAATATATATTCCTTAATTGGCATCAATGGCACATTTCCCAGGAAGCATAACAAAATGGATCATTTAATAGATGCGCAATGTCTCCATCCATCTATCGGTGCAGCATATGATGTTCCAACTTTACTATGGTAATTAGCTCAGGCTGACTTCAGAGCAGGAAGCTGCCTCCCACACAGCAGTGCTTAATTACTTTATTTATTTTTATTTTTATTTTTTTTATTTTTTATTTTTTTGACAAGTAGATTAATTTTTATTGAACATCATTATATGCCAGGCATAATGCTAAGTGCTTAATTACTTTAGACTTCAGCTTGCCAAGTGAAAAATTGACTGTTTTTTTGCACATTGCATGGAATTGAAATGATTTCATTGTCATTTCAGTTGAAATACAGCCTGACATCAGCATAGAATCATGGGAAAGATAATGCAAAATTTCTCTGAAATTCTAAAATGGCCTGAAAGCTGCCTTATTTTTTTATGAAGCTGCATTTCATTTTCAGAATGTTAATGAAGATCCACTTCATCTCGAGAGAAGCAAACTTTTAGGAATTCACTTCTGTGAATCCATTCCAATGGCAATTCAATGAAGGGCAACATCATTAGGAAGCTACAATTAAGGGGGCATAAGAGCCATTGGAATGGGTGTTGACATAATTAGTAGTAAAACCTGTTAGCTTGAGCGTACAACTAATGAAAGGAATAATAACCCCCCCCATTCAGAAAATTTAAGAAAACTCACCTTTATGCGGATTCTACACCATGATACTTTAATGTGCAGTTATGTGACATAAACTACACATTTGTACAATAAAGTGGCAAAATAAATCCAGGCTATCTTGTGTTGAAATTTATCAAAATATTTTTTCTTCAGATTTCAGCTGTCAATCACATGCTACTAATTGAATAATTTCCAAGATACCAAAGGTAGATTTCATGAATAAAATGTCCACAAAAATGTGCTCTTGGATAGAGGGAGAAAGTAAAATTATGAGAGAAGGCATTGGTATAATGGAGCAAATCAAACCCAAGCTTTCACTTTGGCCAGAAGCACTCCGCAAGTAGCAATGACACCTTTGCCATGAAAACCACAGGGGAAAGTAATTAAATTTAACAGAAGCTGCCCTTGATTTAAAGCCACAGGGGAAGTAATTAAATTTAATAGAAGCCACTACTTCTAAACAAAGATATATGGTATTTCTATCACCAAATGTTACCTTATTTTTTTCAAATGTGCCTATAGCTTCTAGTAGCCTGCTTGTGGAAACTAGTTCCAAAACATCTGATGGACACTATATGATTGAATATTGTGAGCCATATTGGGCAGTAATGTAATGAGAGCACATCTGAGCTGCGATTCAAGAAATGCCAAGGTGCTGCCATTTATGGCAGTCTGCTCAAAACCAATACTGGGCCTTAAGATGAAGACAAGAAAGTTTGGGGAAAAGAGTAGACTTGTGATTTTTTTTTTGGTCAACTTTGATGCATTTTGTACATCTGTTTAAACTGTGCCCTAACCTCAGCCCCTGGGGCTACCGTTCTCTTGTTGAGCTGATTCAGTACCCTGGCTTTGGAAGAAACAAAGTTCTCCTTTCCTAAAATGTGTGCTCTTGTCATCAGGGTTCTCCAGGCCAGGCCATAGGGCCGCACATGTTTTCTTGCACATTGGGCCAGCCCAGTTGAAGCCGGTCCCAGGGTCACTGTGGTTACCATGGATACCTGTATAGGATGCTCACTCCAAATGGTGGTCTTTACATCAAACCTTGTACCCTGGCTCTGATGGCTTGAAAGAAAGTTTGTTTTTTAAAATTTTGTGTCAGGATCCCTTACTTGTCAACTCCCGCATCTTCTGGGCTTTGTCCTAAACCTCGCAAAGGACCATAAGGACAAGCACGTCTCAGTTTGCTCCTATCTTCTTTTCAACTTTGTGTTAAGAACACCAACAATGAACATTTCTTGACTCTTTTTACGTAATCAGATTGGAAGGAGTAATAGTGATTGAGGGTGAGAAGACTCATTTTCCTTCCTGAATTTAAGATTAAGAAAACCGGAGATATCCTGCTTACTTAGAGCGTAAGGGGCGAAGAAGTAGTGAAACAGGTGTCATCCAGAGGGGCGACCCCAATGAAAACCAACTGTTAAGACAGTTTCAGTCTTAATACAATATAGTTTACAGTGGCAGAGGGATGAAGAGTTGGACTCCGTGTGTAGACTACTTGTTTGAATCTGGTGCAGCCACTCGAGCTTCATGACATTGGCAAGTTACTTTCTTGGTTTTATTATCTATAAAGTGAGGGCAGTAACAATATCTGCTGCACAGAGTTATGGAAAGGATCAGATAGGTTCGTACATGTAAAGTGATTAGAACAGCTCCTGACACACAGTAAACACTGTCTAAATGTTGACTCTCATTTTATACAATATATGTTGCAGTTCACTGCCTATTGATGGTAACAGTTCCACATCAAACCCAGTGTCATAAAAGAATATCCCCTATGGTTTTATTTGAATTCCATACTCCAAACTACAGTGTAAACATGTATCCTTATATATTATAAGTGGAAGCTATGCAGCCACAGCCCCTATTGCTCTGATAGAAGAGCAATGGTGGTCTAGTTGGGAGGTGGGGTAGGGATTTGGGGGGTGAAGGTACTGAGGGATGAAATAGAAGATAAACTTAGCAAGGAGGTATAGTGGTGAGAGATGTAAGTCAGTATATCTAGCTAAATCTCAAACAAAAGCCCAAATAATGCTTCCCTTGCAGTTGTGGATTATGCCAGCTTTCCTGGTTAGCCCAGAAAACTGGCACCACAATAAGTGAAATCTGTCACTCTTCTTCCAGGACAGAACGCATAGTCACAAAGCATTCGTCAGCTATATCTTTTCCTGTCGAGTAGTCATTGGGTAGAAAACCACCGAAAAAGAATTTTTCTTAGTCAGATAAACTTTTCACAGTAGAAGAATGTAGTGAAGGCTTCTGAAATAAATCTAGTGGCACTGGGGAGTTTACAAATACTAGCATATTAATATACAGCTAAAATAATAATAAAAAACACCATGCTGCTAAAGATGTTTAGTACTATCAGCTCACTGCAGGAGTTTATTAGAAACTCCTGCTTTCTTTTATTAAAATTTCAATTGGCTTCATGAATGAGATCCTATGTTAGTGTCATAAAGTGAGAAGCCAGAAGGAGAGGATATTGGCATTTAAGTGCAGATTTCATTTTAAAAACACTTTACATTATAAAAGAAGATTGCATATTGTAAATATCACATATAATGCTAGTGGTGTTAAAAGTAGTGTTAGTAATTTTTTTAAATTCGTCAAATTGTCTTTGTTTATGATGATATCTGGCAGATTTTATATTTCTGTAGTAAAGCAACGTTTTAAATTTATCCAAAGATGTTTTTAGTTATAAGCAGCAAACATAGTTTTCAGAAAGTTTTCATAAAATGATGCATAAGTGTAATTTAATGGGAGTCTTCTTTGGCAACAGCACATGACAATTGCTTAATTCTATAATTAGCTGATTATTTTCCCTCTGCATTTTGGAAGCTTTTGTTAAACCAACTTGGTTTAGCTGGGCAGCTGGAAAGATTGCAAACCTCAGTCTATGGTTGAATGTTTGGGTTGGCAATGTTGTAGTAAATTATATGGAGCACCTTCTGAGGTAAGCCAGGGTTTTCTTTCCTGGTATTAAACGGTCACTCTTTCTTTACCTGGTAAAAAATTGTTAAGAAGATGGCGGCAGGCAATGTTCTAAAGTGCAACAGCTGGGGAGCTGAGATGAAAACCTTGCTTCCCTGTCTCAGCATCAGGAGTCTTCATGGAAGTGAGAAGTTTGCAGGTTTGCAGCTGCAGCCCCTTCATGACAAGTTCGGTAAATTTTACACATGGTTGCTTGCTTAGAAAATATTTTCCAGATTTAACGTGTTTACAGCATTGACATTTGAAGCTGAAGCCCCTTCCTTCTTGATTAGAGCAGAGAGTACTCACAGACTGCATTCTAACTTTATGGGGTTGGAAATCTGGGAATGGGTCATTTACAATTTTCAAACAAATCAAAATGCACTTTGATCTCTGGTCCAAGTTTCTTTAAATGCAATGAGTAATAATAATAAATTAGCCCAACTTAGCTATTTTCCCCTTAAATACGGTCATTTTAAATGTAATCATTTTATTGCATTCTAAAATCCAACCAACATATTTAATCCATCTTATTCAAAGTATATATTTTCTGAGAAGGAACATTAACTCAGCAAATTAGGTAAAGACTATGTGTGTGTGTGTTTGTGTGTGTATATTTTTACATTTTAAAGTACAACACATTCTGTGAAAATATGTATTAATAATGAAAGCAGCAGTTTTCTTTACACACATTTTCTAACTGAAATCTCATTTTATTTATGTGTTTTTAGGTGCCCTGAATATTGTCAAAGCAATATATGGAATGTTTCAGCAATAAGATACATTCAAAACAAAGAGAATGTGATTTTGAATTTTCCAGTGTTAAGATCTCTAATTTAAAATTTATTTTAGCAGATTAATTTTACATTAATAACATCAGTTCTGTTGAACATTTGGATCAGACCTTTGAAGTAAGATAAGAAATAATATAATTGCTATTTTTTTTTTAGAACCATAAACATTCAGTTGATTGTCACCTTACTCTTAGGTTGCTAGCAGGTGTGCAAAAGGCATTCATATAATGCGATACATTTCACCATCCTCATCTCCACAAATGTAAACCCTGTTGTTTTAAACTGGATTTACCGGAGTCCAGATGCATAATCCTAAGAATTTTCTTTAACATTTCTCACATTGAATACAGTATTTCTCCTTCATGATTTAAGATAAACGATGGCACATACCATGTGAAAAAGTCTTTCATAGAATAGACTTTAGGTTATGATATTTCATATGTAAAACAAAGGCACCTCTGTTCCTCCAACAAAACAAATCAAAACAGCTTACAATTCTGAAACAATGCATTATGCGTGTTGTGATAGTATATGTGATACCATATATCACAAAATGATAGTTAGGTACCAATATTGCTCCTCTAATTCGCAAGGGGTAAAGGCAGTTTGTTCTTTTTTGTGTACTAAGTTTACTTAATTCCCCCGTCCCTAAATAAATGATAACTATTTGCTTTGAGTAACGTTTAACTCAGCCCAGGGATGACTTATATGAGCAGCCAAACGGTTTGTATTGATTTTGATCTTTATTACTTGTAGAACGATATTTTAGCAAGTTTTTGAAAGAGTAAAGCATTTCAAAATCAAATCCCTTTGGGATTAATTGCAGAGTCGAACATTTTAATTTTAACTGGGAGAAAGACAAATGAAAAAATATGAAGATCTGTAATGAAAAGCGGTAAAATAATCTGAGTGAATCATTTTATTAAAATGATTGCTTCACTATGAAGAACCATAAAAAGTACAATTTGTGTATTCTGTTACAAAAAAACCTCCCTCTAGGCAGCCAACTACTAAAATTTTATGTGAAGAAAAACAATGCTCCCGTAAGGAAAATGTGCCTATCTGCTGTTTCTTTTTTAACAAAGATCGAGATGCTTATAAAGAACTTAGCAAAGACTTCTGAAAATAAAAACTCTTTGCCGTCTCTCACACCCTCCATTGCACACACTGTGTATATGAGGGGTTTTTTTTCCCTATTCATGCTGAATTGTCTGATTCCAATTTAAATTGCTAGTCAGTATTTCACAGCTTTGCACAGCACTTTCTAACCTTTTCCTCTTGGGCATCTTTATTTGAAATGAAGCTTTACTGTCTCTCATATATCTGAAACAAACAAGTGTACCTACTTGATGGTTTAATTGTAACTGGCTAAGCTCAAAAAAATGAGCAGCAAGTTTAGGAAAAATGCATGGGTCCCAACCAGCCGACACAGCCAAAACCCTCAGCAGAGATGCAAATGATATTTTATTATTTGAAACAGCTGCCGTGCACCCTCAGACATTTATCTTTTCTTTACAGATTTTTCCTGACTAACTTCATGCTGGTGTGGTATATTCTTTCATGCTTTCCCTGGTGACCACAGCTCTCATGCCATTTACCTTGCTCCAGGTAATTTGGAGAAATACTACAGACATGTATCATTACAGAGTCTGTATAGTTGTTTAGCTGCTAATTGATTCTCAAAGGAAGCCGACGGATACTGTCACTATTATGCCACGTTAGAAATTCTTCAATTTAAGCACTCTTATTTTAGTGAAATTAAAACTGCTGGATATTCTGTCTGGATGTTCGACTACAAAAAGCTTTTACAGAAGAGGTTATAATCAATATTGCCTTTACTAGCCAAAAATAAAAAAAGAAAGAAAGAAATAAAGAAATCTATGCACATTTTCAGGACTGAGATTTTTTTTTTAATTAAAAAAAAATTTATTATAGTTTTAACTGTTGACGTACTTGAGGTATATCATGAGAAAAATTCAGTCTGGATGCTTTGAACCCATGATTGAAAAGGACTCAGAGCCTAGAATCAGAATCTCAGAAGACAGCGCAATAAATACTTGTTATAAAGTGGTTTCATTTCTCTTCAGTTTACCAGGTAACCCTGTTGTTAGCATCTGTGTTGTAATGAATGCTGTAATATCATAGAAACTTGCGCAAAGCGTCCTGCCTTTAAAAACAGAGTGCGGTGTCGATTTTTTAAAGGTACATTATTTCTGTGAATGGGTTTATCAGCAGTACAACCACATTACAAGACAAGCTAAGCCATAAAAAGGATTAAGTGGCTCTGGATAATACTGATTAAGTACCAGAGCCACACAGGCGAGTCGTGAGAGTAACTTGTGCTGCCAAGTCTTCTGAAACAGCTCAGTAGTAAAAGCTGACTTTCCTTGCAGGCCCAGCTCTTTCCTCTGGGATCTGCTCTAATAGCAGTCAAACATTAGCTCTTCTACAGTCACTAAATTCTGCCCACATTGAAAACAGTCATCAACAACAAAAAACCCTTGATACAAATGAACTTGTGTGCCAAACAGAAAGAGACTCACAGACAGAAAGCAAACTTATGGTTACCAAAGGGGAAAGGTGCGTGGGAGGGATACATTAGGAGGCTGGGCGTAGCATAGCCACACTACTATATATAAAATAGATAACCAACAAGGACCTCCTGTATAGTACAGGGAACTCTACTCAATATTTTATAATACCCTGAGAAAGAATATATATATGTATAACTGAATCACTTTGCTGTATGCTTGAAAATAACACATTTTAAATCAACTATACTTCAATAAAAAAAATAAAAACAAACAAACAAACAAAAAAACCCAAACCAAAATAAAGAAACCCAAAAAACCCTTTTTGTGTCTTCCTGTTTTAATAACGCTTCTGTGATGTGCAGAAAGACCCGGTTCCATTCGGACTCTGCCACATAACCTTGAGCTGATGATAGAGGTGATACTTCACCTCTTCTATTTCCTTACCTGTAAAACGGGGGTGATTAGACTCCCTTAAAAATTATCGTGAGGGTCAGTCAATGCATATAAAGTGCTTAGTGCAGTACCCAGCACATTTTAAGCGTTAGAAATATTGATAATTCTTATTAAGGGAAATCACTGTAAGTCCTTTTTCCCCAGTGATAAATATGTTTGGAGCAAGAGACCAGCTTTTGTTTTTTAAGTCTACAGAAAAGTTCTTATTCTTATCTTACTCTTATTACAACACTAAATGGTGGCAGATACCCCAAGAATACTTTATCATGCTGTGCCCTGAAATTTAAGATAGGTGCAGAAGGAGATTTCAGATACACGCACATTTAAAAGGCCTTTTACAAGTGACTTGGATTATTTGCCCCAGTAGTCTTTTTAATGTAAAGAATATTCCAAAACTGAAGTTAACACGCTGAAGATCCTTTACCTGTCAGCTGCTTATGAGAAGGGTTCACTCAGTTCAATTTTTATGTGAGAAATTAGTTTCAGGAGATAATTTCATTCATATCACTTGAAATGTTTTTCATATGGGCTATCAAGAATAATAAATTCTAACTTAATAAAAGGCAAAGCAGAAAAAAGAAGAGTCTGCTGGATTTCACACACAGAGTCCATTCCACATTGTTTTCTCTAGTTTTTCTAAGACCCTGAGGGAATCCAACAGCAATAGGTTATATTGAGTGCAATTAGAATCATAATGCAGAAGCCAGTAAATTAGGGCTGATGTTGATATTTCAAAACTAGTCTGTTTTCCTTATATTTGGACATAATTCATGAGCTGCATTAGGAAGTAACAATGTCTCCACTTCAATACATCAAGATTATTTTCAGAAAACAGGGAAGCAACATGCATTAGTATTTACATCTCCAAAATCTGGCCCCAAACAATGTTACTTTATAACATGGAAATGTTGATTATGTAATTGCACCCAAACTTGGAACCCTAGATTTTAAGTATTTAAATTGAATTCTGTACATCACCTTCCTGGGTTATGCTGCAAACAGGTATGAGCCAGAGTGGGGTGCAGTGGGCCTGGGGCCTGGTCCAACACAGGTAATAGGATGAGGGGCACAGAGCAACGCTTTGTTGTTAGACATCAGTGCGCTGTTAACGGCTTGGTGAAGCTGCTTTTGATTCGGGAGGGTTTCTCTGCCTGAGCTGGAGAGGAACAAAGAGGAAGGAGCCACAGTGGAGGCAGATGTGGGGTGGGAGGGTGTCAGCGATGATGCTCGGCAGACAAGGAAGCTTCCTGTTGGGAGGAAGCAAGCTGATGGCACGCAGGTAGGCTTGGGAGGGGAGCTAAGAAGCCGGAGTCCTGGAGCAGCTTCCTGGAAAACTGCCCTCCAGTTTTCTGTGAAAACAGGGAATAGCAGTAGAGGAAGCCAACCCCAGAGGACCTCTTCAGCCAAAGAAACTCTCAGTTTGGAGGGTATATTTTATTCTTACTTCTTATCACAACACAGACTATAAATTTTCAAACCTATTTGAGTACTTTCCCCGAGGAAGGAAGCTGACCCCATTCCCACAGCCTCCCTCCTCTCAGAGTTTTAAGTGTGCCACAAAACATTAGGAATGCTTCTTAAAATGTCCAGATCATTCGCACTGCAACGAGTCTCTTTCTTCTGCTTCTTTACAAGGGCTGGCAGCGGAAAGCAGGCCCGACACCAGCCACGAGGCCACCCCGCACCCCGGGGATTTGTGGCAGGTGGAGGTGGAGGAGGAGATAATGACCATTTGGGGACAACCTATTTAAACAACTGTTTGCTCTACAATAAAAATTACTCGGTGGCTCTGAGCTTGAACTCTCAATGGGAGGGTGCTGTTGTCGGCAGCTGGAAACTTTGTTTTAACCAAATGAGCAAACAGGAGCCTGGGGCTTTGTTGAGAGGAGGACCTTCCTCACTTCCTCAGGCTTCATTTCCTTGTGAGGCAACAGGGCTGCCCCTCAGGGACTCCTCTGGTGGATGAGGCAGCTGCAAAGGAGGATACAGGCTCAAGGCTTAGGAAGGGGGAAGCATCAGTCAGAAACTACAGGGAGGGGCTGAACAGATTACAGCTTGGTGACCACCTTCCAAAACGCACAAGTATGCAGTACTTGTCTCTTTTATATTATGCACATTTTCACAAAAACAGGAGCAAAGAAGAGCCATACCATAGCCTAAAAGACAGAGTCTGAACTCTGGCAACCGGCAGAAGCAGTGATTTCCAGAGCCCAGGGCGCCGGGGAGTGGAATGTCAGGGGCCTCTGGAGGGGAGAAGGGGGCGAACAGGAGCAGAGAGACCCAGCCCCACCAGACCCCCGAGAGCCTTCCGATGGCTGCACCTTCTCTGAGATTCCACTGGCATCGAGATGTGTCCGGACGCTGCAGGGGAACGTTGCACTGGAAACCCTGATCCTCATTCCCACGCAACCCCATAATCAAAATGATTTTTAATGTATGCTGTTTGCTTACTTCAGGGAAAAATTCAGCTGAGGGAGAGCAGGAGGAGGGCAAAGAGAGTCTGGAGAACTCCAGTAACGAAAATGAGGTCAGACAAAACCGTAGGGTTGCAAAGCTTGCCTACAGGCGGTATTTCCAAATGGGTTTTTATACCAAACAAAAGGCAAAAGGCCAGTCAACCTGTGTGCCCACAGGAATTGCAGGAGGACAGCTCTGGGGCCGAGCTGGGCTCTGGAGGAGTTATATTCTCCATCGCATCTGGGGCTGCCATTCGGGGCTGCCCACAAGCTCGTCAATCTCAGTGCATGTAAAGCTAGTGATTAGAGGACTCGTTCTCCATGGCTCATCTCTTTGAAGCCAGGTCCTGGCTCAGAGAATCTCCCTGCTGCAGGGACTGGGATTCTTCTGCGGGTCTCTCCTGCAAGCTGCCTGCCCCTTTGTATTATCTCCTGGAGTTTGTTCTGTGCTCTGCTTGCATCTACTGTATATTTATTCTCAAGGATCGGGAGCCCCGGCGGGCAATTGAAGTTTCAGTAATTGAAGGGCACTTCGGTCCTGGAGAAGATTCATTATTGGTACATTTCTAGGCTGTTTGACATAGGAGATTTCAAGCAGTTTATGTGGTGAGGAGAAGGCAAAATGACAACATGGGAACCTCTTAGGATATGCAAAAAGTGCAGCCCACACAGGACTGCCATTCATTAGATAATAAATATGATGCCGGATTTTGATAAAGAGCAGTATGGAAAATAAATACTCAAGACATGGGCCAAAGTCCAAGGTACGGCACTGGGTCCTGTCCATGGCTTTTGCCACCTCCTAGGGACTCCATTTCTCTAGATGAAGTTTAGCTCTTAACAGCTACATTATGAGGCAGGGTTACTAATACGACTCCTTTGAATATGAAAAATAGAAAGAAACCCCTTTTTAATCTTTGTTTTTATGGCTGCAAACATGATTACATAGAGGAAAATCAATCCCAATGGAGCGCGATGTATAATACAAAGTAATTGATTGGCCTTTATCATTTTCCGTTACGATATTAAAATAACACCATAATATCAAGTGGCAGCCACTGATACATAAAGGAAAACAGGAGTTGATTATGTCTAAGGGTAATCAGGTCAGGGAAGTGTGAAGGTAAGATAAATAAGGTAAATACAAAAATAGAAAAAGACTTCAAAGAAGCAAAAGGGAGTTGGTGGCACAGAGTCTACACAACGGAAGGGAGGTCTGCTGTTGGGAACATCATTAAAGCAGTAAGACACGAGAGACGGTCTATTGCAGCTGTGTGATTGCAGTATGTCTCGGTTGGTGTCCCAAGCTATGGGGGCAAAAGCTGAGCGACTTTAACTTCTCAGAAAGTGCAATAATCCTTTCAGAATACGATGCCTGCAGCCTGATTGCTATCAGGCTATGAAATTTAGAAAATGAAGGAGAGAAAGCATTTAGCTCTTGGTATTTCCCAGGCACCAATGCCACCAGCATGGCATTGCAAGCAGCCACTTAGAAAACCTCCATTTTCAGCCAACTTTGCAAACTGCCAGAGACCAGTGCGGCATTGTCAGCTCCCTAAATGCCGTGGTTTGTGTCCTAGAGGTGAGCAGCTGAAGCAGAGGCCTTGAGAAAAATTGCATCAATAGAATACCTAGATATATTATTCTGTGTTCTTGCCTGTTTTATCTCTCCGTATATATTTATTCTCTCAACGAATGTTCATACTTAAGCATGCATGAATGTTACTAATTACACCATTTGACATTAAAATATGACCAAACTTTAATACCTACCGACATTTTTCTACTTTGAAAATACTTTTTATGTAAAAATACATGTAACACACGTATGACAACCATCCAGAATAACCTTGTTGTGGCTGGAAGTCAGTTTTTCACATTCACACTTAAAATACAGTATAAAAATTTCATGCCCACCAGAGTGATCCAGCTCTTTGGATAAGCAGTAATCAGGAATATAGCTTAAGATGGTGGAATAAATCACTGCACAGGTTGGGAGCATTAGAGAACTGGTTAGCTGTGATACCCTCAAGAGATGTGGGAAGTGGTTGCTTACTCAGCAGAGGGAATCTCCATATTATAGAATTTGTTTCTAAATTTTCTAAATCCTGGGGGGTTGAACTCATTTGTTCATTCACTTGTTCGTTCTAGTAATTGAATGCCTGTTATGGATCTAGAACTGAAGTTGGTGCTGTGGTTAGAGAGATGGTCTCAAGGGGCATACAGGCTATTAGAGAGCATTGACATATATAGACAGATATATGAAAAGGTCCTAGTAGACATAACACAATTGCTATGAAACACAGAGCAAATGGAAGTCAGGGAAAGGCTTCACAGAGGTACATATGGATGGAAAAGTAGATTTCCAAACAGAAAAGATGGGTAAGGGCATTTTAGGCAGCAGAACTTCACATGAATGGTCCAAAAGATGCAAAGAGGGGTAATGTGTTGAGGAACAGAGGGAAGACCAGCATGGTGTGCCCGGGCATGGAATGAGTGTTGGGAGACTAACAGGATGGCAAATGAAGCCCTGATTCCCAAGGACCTTGTCTGCTATGCTAGAGAGATTTCCCTATAGAAAATAGAAAGCTCATAGGGGTGTTTAAGCAGAGACACAGTCTGATCAGATTGTTCTGGAGTGATGGCACTTGGGTACAGGGTAGAGAATAGGTAGGAGTGGGGACAAGAGAGGCCATTATGCCATGTAGTGATCCCCTGTCCTGGTTGAGGCCTAATGAACCACCTGTGCTCAGTGCAGAGGGGATCACACCGAAATTGTTATACCTTGTCTATCAAATGCTCCTGGTAGCAAGTGAGAGAAAACTGAAATGTAGCATCTCATCTAACAAGAAGTTCAGAAAGCCATGGCTCTGTGTGTGGTCTATCAGGGTCAAGCTCCACCTCTCAGCTGTTCTCTTAGCGATGCCTCTCCCATGTGTTGGCTTTGTCCTTGGGCTGGAGGCAACATGGCTGCAACAGTTCTAGTAATCTCATCTAGACACACAGTGTCCAGAGGAAGAAGGACCATTTTTTTTTTTTTTTTCCTAATGTTTTTTTCTTAGGAATGAGGACTCCTTTCCCAGAAATTCCCAGCAGGTGTCCCTCATATTTTATTGTCCATGTTAGGGAGAATGCTCATTCCTGAGCCACTGACTGATAAAGTTTCACAACGGGCTTTGGAGAGTCAACTACTATGCCCATCCTGCTTTCCTTTAAATATCTTCCCTCTTGATTTTGCATCTCCCCCACTGAAATGATAACTTCTAATAATTCTGTAATAGGCATTGGATTATTCCCTGCCATCCTGGGCACAGGTTCTGCTTCATTTCTTTATCAAATGTCAAATTAAGTCTGGTTTATCCCCGTCTATGAGGACTGGTGAGATGTCTTCCATCAGTCACTGTTCATAGCTTCGTTTCCTTCCCTTGTGCTGATGAGTGGGAACCCTGCTATTTACACAGGTTCAGAAGATACAGGGAAGCCCTGGTCCTCAATCCTCACTGTTGTGCTCCTTGCCAGGCCTGTGAGGTCTTCTCTGATACTGTTTTAGGTCCCCACACCCTCTTAGAACCTGCAAGTCTCATCCTATTCTCAGGCCCTGGAGAACCAAGCCCTTTCTGGTATAAGGGGTTACCTTTGTCAGACAAATTCAGCTTAATTATCTCAGTGAGTGTGCCTGTTAGTGGTTGTCTACCCAGATCCATCTCCATCTGACAACTTCTCCCAAGACCTTGAGGACCCAACTACCAGCTGACTCTGGCTGGAGAGGTGGCAGGTGTGCAGGGGGAAATTCATTTCAGTTCTTCCTGATGAGCCCAGAACCCACCGAATAAGATGCAGTCAATTACTCAATTGTCCATTCTACAGCAGTGAGTGTTCTTAAATGTCTTAATACAGTGCATCGAAGAAGTAAACACAACTATCCTGGGCCGGGCTGTCTTAATTGGTCTCTTAGAGGAAGTCTGACTTTGGAGGTTCTCTAATCCTGCAAAACCAATATTCCTTTCTTCTGTTACCCTTGCTCCTCAAGCCCCTCCCCCACCTCAAAAAAAACCCCACATTTCCTGAGTTTACTGACTTAAGAAGCTTGTTAGTGGGAAATGATCTGATTAATTAATTCACACCAAGTTTGAAAAATTGACAATCCTGATTAAGGTGATATGCTTACCAGGGCTATTTAAAATTTAAAAGAGATATCTTCTAACCCAGATGAATCAACCTCTAGTGGTGGAATTTCAGGCAACATAGAGGAACATAATTATTGGCAGATTTGCAAGGGTGACCTCTTAAATTCACCCCTTTTACAAACCTCTATTGTAGAATATTATATTTTAATAGTCCGCTGAAGAGGCTTTCTTACCCATGAAACTGACTTCACCAGAAGACCATGCCTCACTTGTTGTTTTGTCTTCAGCCCTTAGCGCAATTCTTATCACAGAGCAGCTTAATGGTTTTGGATGGTTGCTTAAACCATCTTTTTACAATTAATCTGTTACCTGGGCCTTGGGGGAATCAAAAAGAAAACAAAGAGATCACTTTTTTCTTTTCCATCCATAAATGATCCATATTTTCCTAACTTTTCATTTAAATTCTGTGAAGTGAAACCTTTCATTCATTTGCTATAAATCTCTATTACCCAGTTAGGAACTGTCTTAATTTCTCCATGATCCCCTTAAAATGCAGAATTCCCATCAAGGCTTGGCGTTCTGTTATCTGGATGTTTAAGTGACCAGCTAAAGAAGTTCCCATAACTTGCCCCTGAGTTCCTTTGGATGCCCGTATGTGTTTCATAGAGATTTCTCCCCAGGTGAGATTCCTCTGAATTTCCTGTTATTTTTCTAGAGATAAAATCCTCTATTTTAGCCTGAGCCCATGGTTTTGGTTTTCCTTTGAGCAGTTCATTTCCTTTGAGCTGGAATAAGAGTCGAAGTACATGCAGGTTCTAAGGGTAGTTCTTACTCATACACTTTTTCAAGCCAAACCAGCGATAAGGCCTCACGTACCCAGACAGTCTCCTGGCTTAGCGCAAAAATGCTTCACGCTTGATGGTTTCATGTTATAATGAATTATTGTTATGTTGTCTGCCCAACCTCTTTTTCTTCCAGCAGTTGTTCCTTCTAACCTGGTGAAATGTTGGTCACAAGGAGTTGCCTCCCCTGCCATGTTGGTGAATCTGTGACAACCTGGCCAATCGAGTTACTTCCTTCTTCTCCTGTGATACTTCCTAGATGGCCAAATGACCCAGATTTAGCCAATCTGAGTCATCCTCAGGAATTCTGCTGAATTTGTTAGGAAGGAATCCCTGACTTCTCTTTGTAATTAGCTGTAGGATGACAGAAGCTTTGGGTTGATTTGCTGGAGACTGCCTTTGGCATTAGGTATGAAAAAACTAGTGGTGCACAAAGAAAGCAGAACCAAGAGATGGATGGATGGGGGTGGAGAGAGAGAGAGAGAGGAGCATTGAGGACAATGTTTGAGGACCTGAATCCAGCCATATCTGAAAAGTTGAAAAATTCTCTTTTATTCTGTTTAAGCTAATTTGAATTGGGTTTCTGTAAATTACATCAAAAAGACTCCAGATAAACAAACGTGTTCTCAGTTTATTTATACAAGAACAAATGATATAAGCTTCATAAAATAAAGCTGTATATATATTTCTAGCCTTTTAAAATTGTGTTTTGAAACTTGCCATCTGAATCCACTGAACTGGGCATTATCAGACATGAACTTTGAACAAATAAAAAAAATAGCATGTGCTTTATGCTATAAAATGTGCATGACATTACTTCATCCTAGAGAAATTTCTATATCCTACATTTAGGTGAATTCAACTAACGAATAACTTTATAAAGCAACTGAGAAGAACTGGGAAAGTAAACAAAGTGTGGTTCAGGATTAAAAATGAAATTATACTTAATACAAAATTATCTAAGAGAGAGAGAACATGACAAGAGCAGATATTTTAAATCAATTATACAGAAAACAAAGTGGGTGATTTCCTCATGTGCGAACAGGCAATGGTAGCTTTAGAAACATCCCTGTTCTTCAGATCAGAGCTTGGGTACCACTTCCTCTGAGAAACCCTCCTTCTTGGCTCCCAGTACTTACCCCTTGGCCAGCAGTTACTACACCAAACGGGAATTGCAGTTTTACTTCCTGATCCCTAATGAGACAATAAGCATTTTGAGTGCAAGGACTCTCTTGTTTATTGCCATATCCATCTTATCTGTCTCAGTGCACTACACCTGCTCCGTTCACAAGGCATACTGAGCAATGGGACAAGTCTGTTGATGATGTCACAGGGTTGACTGTGCATGGAACCTGTGGTCTGGGATCCTCATCCTCTGGGGCCAGCTACAGTCTTTGTTTGATCATCGACCATCCCCTTGATGTTGATTGTCATGCTATGTTACTTATGTTTATTATGTAGATGCCTCAACCAGAGTCCAAAGCTCAGAAGAAACATAATCATGCAGTGGGAAAGTGTATGACGATTTTGTTATCTGACCATGGCTTCTCTCCTTCTTATACACAGACATGTTAAACTGCTGTTGTTAGACTTGGTTTCCAGGGTTGGAGAGGAAGAATATTCTCAGCGTGCTGAGAACAGCTTCAGTCAGTCCCTACAGGCTTAATTTCACTTACTTCTCCTAATTACCCTATGGGTATTATTATTTCCATTTTATAGATGATCAAATAAGACTGAAAGCAACTTTCCCTAAAAGAGAAAGCTCATAGCGAGCCAGGATTTGAACCTGGTTCTAACTTCCCAAATTGTGGCATTTTGCATAACCCTACTTAAAGGAGCAACTTCAATCCTAGGATTTTTCAAGCAAAGTTAGACTAAATTAGCTTCTTTAGAATTGTATATTCTTTGACAAAAAAGCAAATTCAATTACACTCATCTCTCAATTATCAGCAACAGAAAAGTTATGGAGAAAGCAGATTACCTGCAAATTTTATGTGGATAAAACTCATAAATAATATGTGAATAGCTGAAAGTTGCCATCAAACTATGCTCTCAGCCTTGAAAAGAGGCTGGTTATAAGTGAGGTGAGATGATTACCATGTTAGGTCAACTTACTCCTCCAGAGTTTATGGCAAATAATCATTTACCAGATGGAATTTTCTCTAAGAGATTTCATTTACTTGACTTCCTCTTCACTTATCCTATTTTTTCATAAAGTTGAGTCTGCTTAAAAATAACTTCTGGGATACCACTTGGGCGTGAAACATAGACTTACTTGATTCCAGGGGGAAAACAAAAGATTGTCTAAACATCAGCTTAATCCATAGCATGGAGTGGAGCCGCTAGGTCTATCTATTCTCCATGAGGAAGTCTGGGAGGGCAGAATAAATAGCGTGTGGAAAATCCAGAAAGAACCTGTGTCGTAGAGTCTAAATTATGAGGTGTTTTCAGGAAACATGCATTTTATCCCAGGTCAAGGCCAGCTGGGGTTGGAAAGGCAGTCTGCAATGATTTGACATTTCCCTGTTACCTCCTGGAGGAAATACTCATGTTCCTAGAGGGGAGTGTGCTCTGGGCTGACAGCTCAGGTCTGTTTTCAAGGAACCATTATGTATGGCAGGTGATGAAATACTCTGCAAGTTCTGACTGGTGAAAGCAGTAATAATTCAAAAGGGTCTTGCCTTCCTAGGCTGAGATGGCTACATTCCCTATGAGTCTTTACAGACCCCTATCTCCTGTGTACCCACAGTCACACAAACATAGGAACTATTCACACCCACACTTGCATGCTTATGTGCACACATATGCATACACACACAGGCTCTCACACACCCATAGGCACTGTTAGTTTCTAAACTTTGCACCTTTACAAAGTCTTTAAATTGTGGTGCTTTGTACCAAGGAAAATAGTATTTTGAAAATATTAGGCTATGTATTTTATTGCCCCTTAAATTTTGTTCCCTTGAAGCCTTCCACCTCCAAGGCTAAGCATGAATCATATGTTCCCTGGGAAGGTGTGGGTTAGGGGATCTACCATCCAGAACAAAGAAATCAAAACTATGATTGCTGAGAACTGAATATTTGTGTCCCCCCCCCAAATTCATATGTTGAAACCCTAATCCTCAGAGTGATAGTATTTGGAGAAGGGGCCCTTAGGATGTAATTAAGTCATAAGGGTGAAGACTTCATGATGGGATTAGTGCCCTTATAAGAGGAGACATGATAGAGCTTGCTTCCTCTTTCTGCCACATAAGGATACATTGAGAAAACGGTTGTCTACAACCAGGAAAAAGCCTCTCACCAGGAATGAAAATGATGGGCACCTTGATCTTGGACTTTCTAGCCTCTAGAACTGTGTGGTATAAATGTTTGTTGACTCAGCCCCCCAGTCTACAGTAATTTGTTACAGCAGCCTGAGCTGGCTAAGACAAAGATGAAGGGAATGTCCTGGTTAAGGAAGATGAGAAAATAGAAACATTCTACCTTCTATCTCATGAGATGGTAGATGGAGAAAAGGTGGAAGTAAGGAAATAAACAATAAAACCTGTTCTGAGCACTGATCTAGATCTAGGAGGTCACTAATTGTGGGTCATAGACCTCAACATAGCTTCATGTTTGTCTAATAAGACCCAATTTTGGAGTCAGTCATAAGGGACGTGGCCTTGTTCTCCAAGAACTTTTCTAATTACAGTTGTTCATTTCAAAGATGAACACAATAGGATGTCCAGCCTGGGCACACTCAAGACTAGATCAGACAGCCTGTCATGGACACCTGCCTGGATACCAGCATGAGACCAAGAACCTCTCCAGCCCCACATCCTGAGCTATATCCCCTATATCCAAGCATCATTTGATGAAAGAAGAGGGGAAAGGGAGGAGAGGTTCCATTAGGGAGTAAACTTTGAATCCACTGAAAACTTGTCCCAAAGAGACCATGTAACTCAGCGGTGCTGAAACATCATAAATAGGCAAATTTAAAGTTGAAGCCTGCTGATCCCTACCCTCCACCCCCATCAGCTATCTAGCAGAGTGGGAGTTTTTGAGAAGGATTCTATCACTTGTAGAAAATAAAGAAGTTCCTTTTTCTTTGCATATCTGATATGTTCATTGTGACCCTCCCAACTTAAGTAATACCTACAGCACGGTTTTGGAATCCCTGCTAGGACAAATGTCTTTTTCTGGGTCATTCTCTGGACCAGGAAAAGCATCACTAAGTAAAACTTCTCAATGCAACCTGATGTCTTGTTTCTTTAACAGCCTCCCAGTTTGGTTGGTGCTTGTTCAGAAAATGAAAAATGCCTTTTGGTCTATGTTTACCTGTGCAGATAAAGATCCTAATTGTGGATCAAGCAGGTACATAAATCTGTGTCAGGTTTCTCATAATATTATATCTGCAAATGAGATCTTGAAGGTATTGTTGTCCCTTTCACCTGATGACAGAGCGGAATGCTTCATTGAAAAATGGTAAAGAAGGGTAATTGAGTTCAATTCAGCCTGTGTATTTGAGTTTGTATATTTTAGGGGAAATGGACTCAGAAGACAGAACAGAGTTTTCAAACACACCAAGAAGACTGGTTGAAACATCTGGAAAAATCCTTTTGAGGCTGAAAGCATGTGATACACAGCAAAGGCAGCAAGAAGTCTCAGTCTTTATGTATTTACAGTTTCTTGATCGCTGTGAAGAAACCAAGTCACCAGCAACCTATGTACCCCAAACTGGCCCTTGTTAATACCTGGTATTATTTGCCAAGATATTGAAAATCCTCAAAACCGTGAGCAAGGAAATGTTAAATGCCTAATACACTCCTTACAAATTTAAAAGAATCGGAAAGAAAATAATCAAAGCATCTAGAATAATTGGATTAGGAGTTAGTAGATTTCACCCAAATCTCACTTTTATTGTGGCTTTTTTTTTTTTTCCTGGCAGGATATTTACTAGAGTTAATAAGAAGCCTTTGTATTTATTAGCATATTTATTGCAAGTAGCTCAGAGGCTCCACAGACATTCTTTTATTATTTCTCACAACATCTTTATAAGGTTTTCAGCAAGAGGAGAGGTATTATCCTTGTTAAACCTGCTGCAGGAAAAGCAACTCTTTTCAAATGTTATTTACAAAAAGCACCTCTTAGGCTGAAATATAAATTGCTGTTAAGGAACTCTCTCTTGGGAATGTTTTTCTCCCTTTTCCCCTTTAATTTAAAGTATGAGACTGTCATTTCTGTCATTAGTTATTGCAGTAACTTTTTCCTCTTCAGACCAAGGTCAAAAGTCTCCCACTGTTAGTCTATCCAGGAAAGTGCTTGAACATACACAGCCACATATTATGCATATTTATGCTGCACAAGTATTAGAGTAAACATAAGAGGGATGAATTATTAAGGGCAAAGTAAGACTGATGAAATGCTGTTAGCTTGGATATTTGACTGATTTGTACATTTATGAGCTGACATGAAGCAGATGAAGGCAAAGGAAACAAACTTGGTCTTTATGCTAACTCCTTAAAAATGATAAGTTTTAGGAATTGAGAATGAATATATATTATTTATATATATCTATAGGTTTATATATTTACATATTAGTGAATTATTTCAAGAAATGCATAAGAGCTTCTACTCTTATTTATCAGGGTACCTAGGCCCCATGGACTATGCCACGTGGAGGCTCCTATTGGCCCTTATTTCTCCTGTAGATCTTTAATTGGATTGGATTTTTTTTTTAATTCAAGAGTTAGTATTTACTTTCAGGGCCACTTCCACCCAATCGTCAGAGCCCCTGTCTAGAATGAATGTTCATTTCCAGATCTTTGGCTCTGATGTGGATGGTAAATATCATTGCACTCCCCAGGTGGCTTCTTAGAGGCAATCCTCCTTCCATGTTAAATAGCCCCAATTGTTTGGTGCTTAAGGTTCATCATGCTTTACAAAGCCTGCAAGTCAACTCTATTGGAGACTAAGACTATGGTAAACAAGCCCCAGTAGATTTCAAGGGAAAATGGTCCATTTTATCTGCCTTCTTTCATTGGGACTCCTCTCTGATTGCTTTGGAGTGGCTGGACAGAGAGACTGCTGAGTGCTCCAGTCTGCTGCAGCAGTTTGTTCTAATTGGTACAAAGGGGTGGCAGAGCTGGAAAGATGCATAGAAAGAGACGCTCTTTCCTTATCCTTTAAGAGTTCTGTGAACTAGGTGATGAAAAGAAATCATGGCTGGGGAGATATTGAGGTGATGATGCGAAGATGGGAATGAATTAGTTAAAAGGCAGGGTGTGGAATTTTTCTAGAGATCTGAATTTTATGCTCAGGAAGAGACCATTTCTCATTTTCAGAGCTGCTAGAGTCCTGTTTGTGGTGCTATCTCTTGGTTATTTCTCTTTCTGTGATTGAAGAGGTTGTAAGTTGTCAAAAAGAAAAAAAAATGTTACGAACTGAACTTAGGTCTGCTCACCCATTGCAGAGTAAAGCCAATCTACCGACACAGGGTTGTGGTGAAGGAAAGTACAGTGTTCATTGCAGGGCATCAAGCAAGGTGAAAGGGCAGCTAATGGTCAAAAGACCTAACTCTCTGATGGCTTTCAAGGAAGGGTTTTTAAAGGCAACATTTGGGGTGAGGGTTGCAGCTCGTGGACTTTCTTCTGATTGGTTGTTGGTGAGGTAACAGGGTGATGTTTTGGGAATTGTAAGCATCAACCTTCTGGTTCCAACCAGTCTGGGGTGTACGTGCTTGTGGTCAACATGTAATCACCATCCTCTGCCTGGGTGGGGAGGGGTCTTAGTTTCTGTTGAACAACTCAAAGATGTGTTTCAGATTGTTATGTATATCCTTTGAGAAGGAACTAGAACTTTGTTTTATTGCTGAACTATTGTTTCTTGATGGCTTTTCCTTTGCTTCTTCATTCCCCTACTTCCCTGCTTGAATTTGGTCTTTGGAACTCCACTGTTTTCTTTGATACACCTCAATCCTGAGGGGAACGGGGGCAGGATAAGAAAGGGAATAAAGTTTTGGATAGAGAGGGTAATCATAAACTTGACAGGGGAGCTCAGTTTTAGAGGGACTGGGTTTCAAAATCACAAACAGAAGCATGCCACCAAAAGTCATGATGTGGAAAAGGCTCTACTCTTCAATTTTGCATAAAGTGAATCAGAATCCTTTTTAAAAAATTGTTGATGTTATTGTCATCTGAAGGAAGCAAAGAATTCCTTGTATTATGCTCTTTAGGAAAATGACAGCAGCAACCAACAACTTATTGCTTGATGTGATTTGACTCTTAAAATTATTCTTCACATTGACAGACTTACAGCATCTAGAGTGGTAAAACCGTGTACCCACCAAATAGCCACATTTCACAAAGTTACATTTAAATAGAAGATTGTCACATTGTCCAGGGAGTGCTTATCGCTTAAAGAATAATTATTTCTTCCCTATTGCTTATAATAACTACTTTAAAGCTCAAAAGTGAAATCTATTTCCTCACCTCAATTTTCTCTCCTCCATCAGGTTTGCATACACCATGGGACTTCTGGTGACTGCTGGGCTGCTGGCATTGATCTTTCCTTTCCCTGGGGGGGAAAAAAAAGTGGCCTTGAAATTTTTCCTTTGGGGAAAAATATCATACCTTTTACAAGATAACCAGACTTTCTCTCCTTTCTTCTGATTTGGGTTATTTTGTGTTATTAAACAGCCTATGCTGGTGTAACAGTCATTTATATATCCATTTATATATTTATACACTTAAATATTTATCTATTCATTCATGGAGTATTTTGGTGCCACTCATGTGCCAGGCATAGATGAAGGTGCCTGAGATGAGGCTGTGACTATAACAGGTGCTGTCCTTACCTTCATGGGGATTTAGGTCTATCAGTTTCCATTAAGTCGGGGAGAAAATTGTACCTACTATTCACTGTGTAGTTGTTTGTTCTCATTTTCATATAAAATGATAAGAATATTTTCGCCAAAAAAGGTTACTGTGATAAGGAGCTTACCCTTTGGATCCACTAATCTCGAAGATAATACACTAATTACTTTGTTCAGTTCTCTCACTGTGTAACGGACTTTTAGAAATATTAGAGGATTCTGAAAGGTGAAAAAAAGGAGTCACAATATATTCAGACTTTCAGAAGTTATGTGGAAGACTACAAATTAATACAGTATATTGATTTCTCAGTCAGTTCACCTGATTAGTGAAAAGAATTTCAATCATTTCATTATGTATGTTCTCTTATATCTAGATAGGAGAGTGCCATCTTGGACCTGGATAGGATCTTGATGATTTTTAAGCTTTGGGTAAAAGTTAAGTTTTGTTACTAAAATGTACAATTATAAATCCCAGTGTCTGACCTCCTCAAACAGTTTTGAATTCTGTGCATCAAGTTAGGACCAAGCAGGGTGCTCTGGTCTTGGTGGTAGCCTTGGCTTTCCATGTGTGAGATTTGGTGAGCATGGGTTGAGTTTGGTCTGTGGTTTTACTGAATGCAAATTTTCTCTTGAACTCTGAACTCCAGACCAGAGGAAAGTTTCGCTGCCAGGAGAGTGAAGGGCAAAAGGAGATCAATACTTTTTTGACCTCTCACTTTAAAGCTGCTCACCCCTGTTTTATTGCTTTTTCGATACTGCATCAAAGCAGGGAACTTTAAATCCTCAGTAAAGGAGGAGAATACTGCTTTTCCAGGGGCTAGGGTAGCTTTAATTAAAATTGGGTTTTATTTTGGAATGTTTTGCCTTGCATTTGAACCAAAAAGAAGTGAAAGAGACAGAGAGAAAAGTAGGGCAGTTGATGTCTCCCTAATGGCAAAAAGATCAATTAATTTACAATGAGAAAAAAAGAACTACATTACAGATTTACAAAATGTTCATTATCTATGGACTTTGGGTATGAACCATCATCAACCTAATATCCAAGGCAGAGATCTGACAGTTCCAACCCTGAATTCAGGGATCAGTTGATAAATTAAATATCATTTTAAAATTTAATATTAAAATTGATAATTGCTCTGTGGGAAATAGATTTTTCTGAACTTACACTCTTTTCCTGCAGTGCCGAGCAAATGCAAAGCAATAAACTGTCCATTTGTCACAATGATAGATAGGCAAATCCTACTTCTACCCTTGTTCCACAGTTCTCATACATTTCAATTACAGAGAAAAAATGCTACCATTTGTAACATGTATCCATATTGTCTTATATAGTTCTTTAGGGCATAAAGAATTCTCTTTAAGGAATAGAAAAAAGTTCCCCAGCTTTCCCATACCACTGTTGGGGTGTATTGCCCATCCCTTCAAAGAATATGGCAGTGGGGGTAGAGAAGAAGGCTGGTTGTTATTTGTTTCTTAGACATGTAGCATAGAAAGTGGTGTCTAGGAATAACCACTAATCTTCTAAATCAAGGGAACAACTGATTCATGTGAGTCCTACTGAATTCTCCTCTGCCTGGCTAATGCTGGTGTATCCTTCAAGTTTTAGCATAATTGTCACTTGAGGTAGTATTATTGGATTACTCTTCTCTGTTTTTCAATTATTCCCTTTGCCCTGTGACTTTGAAGAGTGTTAAAGAAAACTCATGACTCCTGTTAAAGAATGGTAAGGCAGACTTGATTCAAGGGGACTATTGTGATGGGATGGGATTTTGTAGTAGGGGAGAGAGATTGGGCTCAATTCCAAATATATTATAACAAGGAAAAGTGGGAATTTATAGCCAAGGAGCAGGGTGAGTGGGTGGAAAGTTACTAAAAGGAAATGTCAGGGGTAAGGGGATACTCTGGCTAAAACGACCTAACAATTCTTGCTGAAGGCAACATTAAATACCACTGGGGGTAGTGGAGGATAAGAAACCGGATTAAACATTGAGGGAGATCAGATATTGAGGATGGGGGATCCTGGCTAAACTGACTTAGTAGTTGGGACTTCCCTGGCGGTCCAGTGGTTAAGACTCCGCACTTCCAGTGCAGGGAGCACAGGTTTGATCCCTGGTCGGGGAACTAAGATCCCACATGCTGCTGCAGCATGGCCTAAATAAATAAACAAACAAACAAATAAATACATAAATAAACTGACTTGGTAGGATTCTTACTATAGTTAAATAATGCAGAGATGAATACAAAAGCCTGAAAGCCAGGGCTAGTTGAAAAGAGAGTTCAGAGGAGCCTGACTAGAGTTTGGTCAAGGAGAGACACTTTGTCAAGAGAACTAGAGTCAGTGGGGTCTATTTCCCATTCCACTGATGGTAGGTTTGGTTATATGCCTTGCTTTAAGCTATTGGAATATTAGGGGATATGAGATTAGCAAAGGCTTTAAATATGCTTGTGAGGTTGTTCTTGACCACTTGGGCTCCTCCACTTGTCACGAGAAGAGCAAGTTCTAAGTAGTTGTTGGTCCTTTGCCCTGGGCCCCAGAATAAGGAACACAGTGCAGATATGTCCCTGACTGGAAGCTTGTCGTCAACCCTAGCCAACCCAGATCTGAAGCAGAAGCGCCCCAGACAATCTGCAGACCTGTGAGTGAGAATAAGCAGTCTTTATTGTTGAAAACACTAAGTTTTAGGGTAGTTTTTCATTCAGCATTAATTGCAGCCATAGCTGCCTGATACATAATTCCCTAAGGGAAACTTCCCATGGCCTCAAAACTATGACTCACTACTAGCATTTATCACAACTGTAATATATCTATGTCTTGTTCACCACTCTACTCTAGCACGGGGCATATAGTAAGTTCTTAAATAAATGTGTGTTGAAGGGCAAGTCTCTCTATATTTCATATCATGCCCAACTGCCTTGCCTCATAGATAATGTTCTTAGTGAGCCATCTTGAAAATATGTAACTTTGTTTCCAGCTGTGTCTATCCTCAAGCATTTATGATCCTTAGCAGTAGATAACACAGATTAATAAGTGCTGTGAGAAAGAAGTGTTTGGTGAGTGCAAAGTCTGGGAACTGAACTCAGACTGACAATGATGCCATTAGAGGATGAGGAGTGTAAGTGTCCCAGTGGACTTCCTGGGGAAGAAATGCTTGAGCCATTTTAGAGATGTCGAGGCCAAATTCTGAAGCTAACGGTAATAGTTAGGCATTTGCATTAAGTGTTTTACATGTGTTATCTCACTTTAGACAAATATTCTGATTATCCCTATTTTATAAATGTGGACAGCCAAGCTCAGAAACATCAAGCAACTTGCCTGAGTTCACAGAGCTAGTAAGTGGGGGAGACGGGATTTTTATCCAGGACTGCTTGACTCCAATATCAACTTGTAATATCAGCCCAAAAAAGTCATCAATACAGTCACTGAGTCCTGGACCAAAGCTGCTATCTACCAAGATCTTTGACATTTCCCTTGTTTGGTTCATTATCTCCTATCCTCCTCCTTCCTTTTCCCTGAAACAAATACATTCATAACTGTAGCTGTGGGTGGAGAGAGAGGTACTCTTGCTCCTTGCCATAGAGAGAAGAGATTATGCAGGAGGGGGCCACTCATTAGCTGGTCCCAGCCCTTCACTAGGCTAGCATGGTTTCTTTATTTTTAAGGCTTCAAGGCAGGGGCCAGGCTGGGCAGAGAACACTGAGTAAGTCATAGAGGTAATGCTTTTAATGATACATTCGTTAATGAAATGGCACTCCATGGGTTCCCTTATTAGTAACTTAGCTCAGCCATGTCCTACTGTCAGCTTGCCACCGATGACCCAGAGTGACCTCAGAATTGTCAACTCCACCTAACAAAGAGCACATGTAGCAGAAAATACAGAAGCAGCAGCATAATTTGGAGTGGAAAGATTAGCAACAACAGGGAAAGCTCTTGAATCTCTGTATTTCTAGTTTGCTGTGAAATTATGTCACAAGTGTAGCTATTTGAAGAATGGGCTAACCTTGCAGTGTGTGGGTTTGCATGTGATTTGTAAACAATAGGATGACTTGATTGAATATTTTCAGTGTTGGCACTGGAGGAGTGACTAGCTCAACTCCATTCTCAACTAATTATATAGTGTGGATCTTCTTTATGTTTTCCAGGACACAGGGGTTTTTAACTTTATGTTCAGAAAATGATTTATGGGGAAAATACTTCTGTACAGACCTTGCTTGACGATTGGGGAATCATAAATGATACATAGATGTGAAAGTTTATGATACTTCCCATTTATATAACCTCATTTATTCGAATAACTCAGTGCCCTTTCCATCAATTATTGAATTAAACCTTTTAATATTCCTCTGTAAAACGGGAAGCGTGTATTTACTCTGCATTTTATAGTTGGGTGATAAGGCTGTGATGATTTGAACTGCCTTTCTTAGGGATGAGTCAGATCTTGCATAGATATGGTTACATAGATATGGTTAAAAGCTATTCCCTAAATGGGACACTCATAAATAAAACGTCCTTTTTTTATGACTCTGATGGGGTTAGGGCAGGCTGACTCCATATATGCCACTTTGGCATATTGATTATTTAGAATTGAAGTTACTTAAGAAATAGCAGGTGCCAGAAGGACTCTCTGAGCCCACTTTGTCCCTCTGAAGGCAGGAAATAAAGTCCCCACGTGAAGGTAGTCTCCCTGCACCTGGAGGGTAGAAGGCATCCTTAATGCCAGAGATGGGGAATTCAGGGCCAAAACTATGTAAACAAACTTTGTTTCTTCTTAATTAATTTGCTACTCCAAGCCTAAAACCCTATGTCAATTCTTCACAAATAATTGTTTTTTTGTTGTTGTTGTTTAAAAGATATAAAAGTTGCCTGTTTTGGTCACTTCCTT
This sequence comes from Eubalaena glacialis, assembly GCF_028564815.1. Classification (NCBI taxonomy): domain Eukaryota; kingdom Metazoa; phylum Chordata; class Mammalia; order Artiodactyla; family Balaenidae; genus Eubalaena; species Eubalaena glacialis. The sequence continues at coordinate 121,661,383 of NC_083718.1, forward strand.
GAGTCTCATGTTCCTATGAGCTCCTGTGAGTATGAAATAAATTTTTTTTTCCTGTTCATCTGTCTTATGCCAATTTAATTATTTAGGCCGGCCAAAGAACCTAGAAGTGAAGAAGGGAAACATTTTCTACCCCTACACCTCTATACATTCTCATGAACAATTCATGATTCCTGTGCAAGGTTCCTATGCATTTTCTTTGTGCAAATCTAAACAAACACATAGTTTTTTTTGTGTCTGGGCTTTGATTGTAAAACGAGAGATTTTCCAAGGTGAATGAATTCTTAGTAATTTTATAGCATGAAATCTAATGGTTTTCATTTTACTGCTGAACAAGTCATATTTGTTAGTGAGGAAATTATGGAAAGGGCAATGTATCTGAATCATAATCAGCAGCTTGAATCAGAAAAGCTTTCCAGATGTCCGACGTGTGGTTGACACATGTTGGCGGTGATCCCTTTTTCACGTTGTCTTCTCAGAGTTTCTCTTCACAATTTTCTAGTTCCTTGCGTCCTTCTACATAACCCCAGCAGTTTCTCACTTTGTCTCCTGTGACTATGGAGTAATCAGCTCATTTCTCGCAGCCTTTAAAGCAGCTCCATTCACCACCAACTTCTGTATCCTTCCTGCCTTTGGCTATCTAGTCACGAAGCCAGGCAGTGATGAAAATGGGTTTCATTAAACAGGAATCCTACTTATTTTCTCAAACCACTATGCTAATAATCTCTCTTCTCAATATAAAGGCTTAAACACATACCAATATAACTAGTTTTTTCAGCTATTTTTTCTAAAGAAGATTATTTCCTGAGGATAAAAATATCCTTCTTCAAAATCCAGGACTTCATTGTTAGAAATGAAGATCGAAAGTATATAGAACTCTTTTTTTTTTTCTTTTGCTCCAGAAGTGAATGAAGCTTGAAACTCCCACCTTTTAGTCATTCAGTTTTGAAAATGACCACAAAAGAGATATGAAGAGCTCAAATATTTCCTCACTAAAGCATGAATTTTGCAGGCCCTTATGACATAGTTTATAGGCATATGAATATGGATAATAGAAATATAATTTTTTCCCTGGATCAACTAAAACATGTACCAAGACAAACATAGTATAATACTGAAGGAATAGCGAGTCCACAGAAACTCTGATGAGCATTGTGTCTTTTTTTTTTTAATTTTTTAATTTTATTTAATTTATTTTTTTATATAGCAGGTTCTTATTAGTCATCCATTTCATACACATCAGTGTATACATGTCAATCCCAATCTCCCAATTCATACCACCACCACCACCACCCCCCCCGCTTTCTCCCCTTGGTGTCCATACGTTTGTTCTCTACATCTGTGTCTCAATTTCTGCCCTGCAAACTGGTTCATCTGTACCATTTTTCTAGGTTCCACATATACACGTTAATATATGATATTTGTTTTTCTCTTCCTGACTTACTTCACTCTGTATGACAGTCTCTAGATGCATCCACGTCTCAACAAATGACCCAATATTGCTCCTTTTTATGGCTGAGTAATATTCCATTGTATATATGTACCACATCTTCTTTATCCATTCGTCTGTCGATGGACACTTAGGTTGCTTCCATGACCTGGCTATTGTAAATAGTGCTGCAATGAACATTGGGGTGCATGTGTCTTTTTGAATTATGGTTTTCTCTGGGTATATGCCCAGGAGTGGGATTGCTGGGTCATAAGGCAGTTCTATTTTTAGTTTTTAAAGGAAGCTCCATACTGTTCTCCATAGTGGCTGTATCAATTTACATTCCCACCAACAGTGCAAGAGGGTTCCCTTTTCTCCACACCCTCTCCAGCATTTGTTGTTTGTAGATTTTCTGATGATGCCCATTCTAACTGGTGTGAGGTGATACCTCATTGTAGTTTTGATTTGTATTTCTCTAATAATTAGTGATGTTGAGCAGCTTTTCATGTGCTTCTTGGCCATCTGTATGTCTTCTTTGGAGAAATGTCTATTTACGTCTTCTGCCCATTTTTGTGTGTTTCTAAAAGAAAGCCATCCGCATGGGAGAATGTCACCATTCTCTCTCAGTGGGCTGCTGTCGCAGACCTCATTGTGATTGGGGTTGAAGTTCTTCAGCCTTTGCACCCTCTATCTAATGCCTGTAGTTTCTATTTGAGTATCTAACTTCCTATTTATCTGGAGGCTTGTTTTGAAATCGTCCTCCTTGTTAGTTATCTTGACATTCAGCATCACAGCCTCAGTCACCCTTTTTTTCCCCCTCTCCCTTGTCATGAAGTTTGTGATCATCAACAAGAAGCTAATTTTGACTCTTTTCACTCTCTGGAGCTTTTAGAGCTCTTTGCAAATACAAGGAGCATGACCCTGGAAATTTTTTTTCCCCCAGAAAAGGAAAAAGCTCCACTTGTCAGTCAGTCATCCTGAGCATAAGTTCTCACAAAGGAACTCAGAGCAGCCCCTGTCTAAATCCATCAAGGTGGAGGGGGAGATGGGGGAGGGGGGTGTCACGTTACCAAATAACTGTGATCAGCTTTAAAGCCTAGCTTCAGGGTTATTACTTACATTGCCTTTCATGCTACTCAAACACAGCAGAGACGCACAAAAAATTAAAGAACACCAAATCCTTTGTTACTGGACAAGTTTGAGGATCCAGGCATTCTGAGTAATGCAATTTCTGGTTAATTGAATGTTAACCTATTTATGGACAGAGCTTATCTAGGGCAAGGGTTTGGCTGAAGAGCACAGAAAGATGAATGCCTCCTTTCAGATGTGCACGGTTTAACGATTCATCCCACACTACTCTGTATCTGTCTTTCTGTTCTTATATTTGTTTTATTTTATAGTGAGTGGTCCATATGTTTCTTTTACCCAGGAGGTTATAAGCAATTTGAGAGCAGAAGTGTTTTATTCAATTTTTGCAAAACCTGTAAAATATTTCACATCGTAGAAGTTCATTAATTACTTGCTGAGTTGAATTGATTTTGCCTCTCTAGTGTTTTTAGATATGTTGCTTTACCAATGACAATTGCCCACTATGTATGTCAATGCCTTAAGTGCAAAAAAAAAGAGGCCTGAAAAATATGAAGCTAGTGTGTACTGTGATGACTTTTATAAAACTTAAAAGTAAAACTTTTCCTTAAAATTTATATGTTCATAAAATAATACCTGAAATCTTGAGGCATACACCCCTACACACAATCTGTTTGAAATATGCTCTACCAGAAATGTGAAAAAATAAAGGTGGATCATAGATCAGTGAAGCACCTTGAAAATATTAGATATATGATTTAAAGAGACTGAAGGTGATTTAATAACAAGTATTTATTCAGTACCTCCTGGCTGTACAGTGCTGTATTAGGTACGCTGAGGGTACAAAAATTAGGAAGCCAAAGCTGAGCCTCTACTTTGTTTCACACGATCTTCTAGGTCCATAGGGTTTATCAGAGACCAACAAAATAGATCCCTGATCCTCACCCTCATAAAGCAAGAGGAGAGAGTCCAACAATTAGCAATTAATATGATGAGTGAATTACATAGTGGCCAGAAGGGGGTAAATACAACAGACAAAGAAAAACCAGATCAGGGTAATTGAGAGTGCCTGGGTAGCAAGTTAAAAAGTACGATCAGAGTAGGCTGCATCAAGAAGGTGATATTTGAGCTAAGACTTTAGAGAGGTGGGGGAGTTAACCAAGCATTTATCTGGGGAGGAGCATTCCAGGCAAAGGGAATGGTTAGTGCAAAGGGTGAGAGCAAGCCTGGCATGTTGAGGGACAGGAGGCAGGACAATGGAGGAGAACAGTAGGAGGTGAAGTCAAGAGAGTTTTGCAGGATCAAACAGGGTCTCTTAGGCTGCTGCCGATGAAAACTCTGAGTAAGATGGGGATCCATGGCATGACTTTTAGCAGAGAAGCGATGTGATCTGATGAACATTTTATTTTTTATATTTTATTTATTTTTGGCTGTGTTGGGTCTTCGTTTCTATGCGAGGGCTTTCTCTAGTTGCGGCAAGCGGGGGCCACTCTTCATCGCGGTGCGCGGGCCTCTCACTGTCGCGGCCTCTCCCGTTGCGGAGCACAGGCTCCAGACGCGCAGGCTCAGTAGTTGTGGCTCACGGGCCCAGCTGCTCCGTGGTAATGGGATCTTCCCAGACCAGGGCTCGAACCCGTGTTCCCTGCATTGGCAGGCAGATTCTCAACCACTGCGCCACCAGGGAAGCCCCTGATGAACATTTTAGAAGGCTCATTTTAGCTGCTGTGCTGAGGAAAGACCCTAGAGGTACTAGAAGAAAGGAGACTAACTCAGAGGCATCTTTATAATGTAGGCGAGACGTGCTGATGCCTGATTAGTTGTCTGGCTCCCCTGTTAGACTGCCATTGCCCTTAGGGAAGGCACATCTTGTCCGAGGTATCCCTTCTAATACAAATTTTGTCACAAAGTAGGTGCTTAGGTATCTTTTTGAATGAATAGGTATGTAACTTCAGTATATCACAGAAAATCACTAAAATATGCTCCAAAGTTTAGGATATAAAGCTACAGACATGTAGAGGAGGGTGAAATCATCAGTAGCTTATAAGATTTGTAGTGGAGGGAACATTTCAATAAGACTACGGAGGACTTGTGATGATGGTAACAGTAGTAGTAAAAATAATAGCCGCTACCATTTATTGAGAATGTACTACATTCCAGGTTGTAGGCTAAATGTTTTACATGTACCATCAATTGTAAAGAGCAAAGAAAGGAATTCCCAGTACAGGACATAAGGAAGCAAAGTCCAGGTTTTGAAAAGGAGGCTGGCTAGTTATTTTGCTTTGTTGAAAAGCTGATGCAGAGTACATAATAGGAAATAAAATTGGCAAGGTTGGTTAAGGCTGGATTGTGGAAGCCCTTAAATTCATACATCATGCAAATGTTTTGGATGTTATCCAGGTTTTTGAAATTTATTTGTTTATTCAGCAGGAGAGTGATAGGTTTAAAGCTGAGCTCGGGGAAGATTAATATAACTCTTAGATTACCTCTGGATAATTTAGCTAGAAAATAAAACTAGATGAGTAGTTGTTTAAGGTCAAAATTACATTTTTATCATTTGGAAGCACTGATGTGGAAAACTGAAAGATGACACACCCTAATATTTGTACACGCCTGTGCAGTTTACAAAACCCTTGCATATGTATCATCCCACTTGATCATCACAGCAACCCTGCTAGGTGGCATTGTTATCACATTTTACAAATTGAGGTGATTTATGCAAAAACGATCAGTGCACAGTGTGGCCTGTAGTAGATACTCAAGAAATGATAGCTGAAGTGAAAAAATAAGGAAACACAGGCTAAGAAAGCCTAAGCATTTAGCCCAAGGTCATATAGATGAAAATGAATAACAGAGTCAAAACTTAAAGCCAGGTTCTCAGTATGAGTCTAATTCTCTTTGCTCATACCTTAACTACTTCCCTCCCACCCACCAGAGAGCCTCAGAAGTTCTTGGAAAATGACAGGTGAAGCCGTCAAGGCATCATATGTATGCACCACAAAGTTTTGTGAAATGAATTATGTCTCATTTGATGAAAAAAAAAAAAAAAGACAGGTGAAAGAATCAAGCATAATAGCAGTTAGCTAACCTAGTATAAACTCTCCGTATAGAAAGTATTATTTAGTATTTAATATGAATTTTTACTTTATTTTAAGGGTTCCTGATATATACATATATATTTTATTGTATATATGCTTTTATATGTTACTATATATTTGCACGTATATATGAGTGTGTTTGTGTGTGTGTGTGTTTGTGTGTGTGTGTGTATTATTATACTAGTTTGCTAGGCCTGCCATAACAAAATATCACAGACTGGGTGGCTTAGACAACAGACATTTATTTTGTCATATTTCTGGAGACCAGGAGTTTAAGTCTAAGACGTCAGCAGGTTTAGTTTCTACTGAGGCCTCTCTCTTTGGCTGGCAGACAGCTGCATCCTCTCTGGGTCCTCACATAGTCTTTCTTCTGTGTGCATGCACCTTGCGTCTCTTTGTGTGTCTAAATTTTCTCTCCTATAAGGAAACCTGTTAGATTGGATTAGGGCCAAACTAATAGCCTCATTTTAACTTAATCAACACTTTAAAGGTCCTATTTCCAAATACGATCAATTTCTGAGATACTGGAGGTTAGAGCTTCAACATATGAATTTTGAGGGGACCCAATTCAACCCATAACATTTATACACATATATGTATATACATATATGTGTATGTAATTAATTTATTTGTTTCTAGGCCTTTTAGAGATAGATGGTACATCCAATCTCCTCCTTTGAATTTCCAAAATGTAGTATTGTCCATTAAACGTTTCCTGGGACAAACTAAGGCCCTGGTACAATGACATAGGCATAGGTGCAATGTGATATATCAGTGGACATGACATGGGCTTTAGACCCCTATAACCTTGGTTTTCATCCTGATTCCATTGCCTTTTTCCACCTGTGTGGTCATAGACTTGTTACTTAACTTCAGTATTTTTCATCTATAAATTGCAGATGAAAGGGCCTTCCTGGCAGGTTTGAGTGAAGATTAAAAATAATCCATGTGAACATGTCTAGTACAGGGCCTGTCTCTTTGTAGGAGCTCAAAAATGTTAGCTCCCTTTTCCATCACTGCCCCGAGGGAGCTCTCAGAGCTGTGCTCCCTCAGATAGAGGCAGACGTGCACACAGATAATCCAGGAGAGTGGCTTTTGTCTTAACTCCTCTCTGGGCCATTTCTCCCTGTCCCCTACCCCCATCACCCTCTCTCTTTCTGTTTCTCTGTCCCTTTTTCTCATCACCAGATACCACGTTGGGAGGACCCAGGCAGCCTATGGACAGGCTCATACACCGAAAAACCACGTGACATGGAAGCAGATATTCTAAATCTTGCCAAGGGAGCAAGCTTGGAAGCAGATTCTCCAGCGCCAGTTGAATCTCAACCTGACTGCAACCCCAGCCAACAGCTTGACTGCATCTTGGGCTAGAGGCGCTCTTTTAAGTCGCACCCAGATTCCCAACCCATGGAAACCCCGAGATAATGTTTGTTGTTTTAAGCTGCTAAGTTTGGGGGGTCATTTGACATACAGCAGTAAATAAGTACTTCACCCAACTTGGAACACGTGTCTGTTTGTCTAAGTACAGAAATACTTGCATTTCATTCAACTTAAATATTTTTTATGGAAATCTGCATTTTATCTTTTACGAGGGACTTTGCACTTATGTATCACATGTATACCATTTGAAAAAAAAGAAGAGGAATTCTAATCAGAAGATGACTCTCTATATATTTTTTTCTTAATATAATCATTGGGTGAAATATTGTTAGACTTAATATAATAAAAAATAAGCACAAATCTTTTATTTTGCCTACTGGTGAAAAAATCAGGCATGGCTTAGCATTGCTGAAAAACACTTTGAGTACCACACTAATAAATCACAACACAACTTAGGATCAAGGCTCACAAATGTGATCTATGCACGAAACTCTGGCTGCTTAAAAGGGTGTTGGAAGAAAGCAGAATAATGGGATCTCAAGAAAGGAAAGAGCTGTACAACTGAACAGAAACATATTTAATTTTTTCTCTGCTAGATAAAAATGCAAATAGATACATCATCCACTTTTGAAAAGATAGCGTTCAAAGTTTATAATAGCATTGACAAGTTGTATTTATAGGGCACTTGCATGTCTGTTCTTTATACCTTTCATATCTGTTCTATCCTGTTTCACAGTTCAGTTGTGAAACAGGTCAGCCTAAATGATTTTTGCCTCATCTTACAGATGAAAAACAGAGATTTGGCTCTATAACCTTGGGAATGCAGATTGACTAAACCATTTTTCATTGCAGTAATTTGGAAATTTTAGTTCATACCTCACAAAACAAGTATCTATCAATCTATCTATCTATCTATCCATCCATCTATGCATCCATCCACCCACCTTCTTGGAATTGGCTATAATACCTGCCAAAGACATATGCACTAAAATCTCGGCTCTGAATGGTAATACTTAACTTTTTAAACGTTTCTCAGACTTTATATGCAGACCCTATGGACACGTATTTTAAACACAAGCTAACAGATTTGGTTTTGTTCCTTTGCTCCCAAGACAAGAGCAGACTAACAGGAGAGACTGAGAAACAGTAGTGAGAGGCTAACAAACTGACAGGATGATCTGACAGCAAGGAGGGATAAAGAAAAAATTAAAAAGCAACCATGGAACCAGAGAGAGTAGCTTTTGGACACTTTTAAAGTGATTGTGACCTGTTTCAAAGTGCTCCACGATAATTAATGCTGATTGTTATCATCCCCCCAAATCAGTAAAATGTCAAAATAAGATCAGCACCTTTAAGGAGACAAACTAATTGTAGGGGGCATATTTTGAATATTTACTTTGTAGCAAGAACCAAGTAGATGCTTTACATACATTATCTCTAATCCTCTCAGCACACAACATTTTGGAGACAGAAAAATGAAACTTGTAGAATTTAAGCCACTTCCCTAAGGTCATACAGGTGCTAATAAATGATCCAAAATTCAAATTCAGATTTTTCTAATTGAAAACCTCCACTCTGTCCACTATTCTACAAGGTCTGAAAGATGCCTGTCAAAAACTGCTTAAGGTTTAAAAAAAAAAAGTGTTTTAGTGCCCAAGGCCATAGTTTGCTAATTTGGAAACCAAATCAATTCTGTTCTACCTGTCGTTTCCCCCAAGTACTAGTGAAATGTTAATCTTTGTGTACTTTTTGGCAAGGAGCGGGGTATATTTTTTGCTTGGCATGAACAGGATATACTTTAAAAATTAGAATTATACAACAGCAAAACAGACTGCTTTGTGAGTGAGTTTCCCATCTCTGAGAATATCATAGCCATCGTTATTTAACATTTTCCAGGGACGCTGGAGATGTTATTTCTTTACAGAAAAGAAAACGGATCACTAAGGACCTGCCTCATTTCTAAGAATCCGTGTCTTGAAAATCCTGTTTCATCCTTATATGCAGTATTTCTAACGACTCATAAATGGTGAAGAAAGATTTGCTACTAGATGAATTGTCATTCTTTCGAGCACAAAAATAGCGAGTTCAACTCTCTTGGCAGTTGCATTTGGCTAAGCAATTTTTTGTGTCTTTAATTCTTTGTTGTCAAATGTATCACTGCATGTTCAATGCTTAATTAGTGAATCTTTACCATCCCCCAATACTTCTGTGCTTAATATTTATTAAAACCCTTTTTTCAGGGAGACAAACCTTATCTACCATCGGAAATCTAATTTTTATGACATTTTGTAGATAGTAGTTATAAACGAATAATACACAGTCTGTTTGAAATCATTCCTTATGTTATACTAGGAAATTAATTTTTCCTTTTGATTTTTAGTACATTTCTCTTGTTCTATTCAAAGAACGGTAGGGTGCCCTCCTAGTGATAATTTTGACTAGTCATTTTAAATTGCTATTCAAAACAGACTGAGTAGTGTTTCACATGAACATTTCTATTAAATTTCCCATGATGTCACTTATGATTAAAAAATAACCACTGTCGTAGAAAAAAAATAAAGCCAAAGAAATATATAATCAAATATTTTATATCTTACTCAAAACAGATGAAATAAACCTAAATCATCTTACGTAAGTAAATATCTGTAAAAAGAGCTTCATTGATGAATACATTTGTCCATTCATTCCAGGGCTGGATTATCTATTAGTCTTGGTAGGTGTAGGGTATGGGGTCCACAGTACTTTTAGGGGCAGACAAAAATGTTTTATTTTAAAATCAGAAGAAAAAAATGAACTTTTAGGTCAAAGAAAATGTTTCAATATAGAATATTAATATACTCATTTTTATACCAATGCAGTTATAAAATATAATTAAAAAAAACTTTTTGATGGACAAAGTGACCCATGAAGGCAAAAGTGCCCAGGGCCCATGCAAGATGTAGTGCTTTTCAGATTCACTCCTTCTAATGGGATTTAATGAGCTCGCTGCTGTTTGTTATCCCTGCTCTAGAGTGGATATGTGTGTGGTGGGGAAAGTGGGGTAACATGGTGGATTGGAGAAAATGAAGAAAACTCAGCTTTGTCTTCAAGGAACACATAAACTCCTGATGAGTGAAGAAAGTACGCAAACCGATCTTTGTAATACAATGCAGTAAGTGATATTGTCGACACAGACAAGATACAAGGAAAGGACTGCGGAGGCTGTGACCAGCTCTGCCTGGGGGGTGTGGCGTGTCACAGCACATGACAGTTACACTGGGCTTTGAGAAACGAGATGGATTAATATGGGGGTACTGAGGGGGATTATGTTCTTGGCAAATGGACGGCACGTGCAAAGGCCTTAGAGTATAATAGGCCTTGGTATTTTCCAGAAACGGCAGATAGTTCATTACGGCTTCGTAGAGTACATGCAAGTATCCTGGGGATTATGGAAAAGGCAGACAGGGTTCACAACAGCAAAAGGAAGGGCCTAGGTGCCATCCTTGCCATGCCAATGAGAGTGTATTTTATTTGATAGGGTAGGGTTTCCGCGTTTCTTAACCTTGGCATTAAACACTTTCCCATATAGCTCCTTAGCGTACCATCTCCCACGAATGCTCTAACAAAACACTCCAATGCCAGCCATCCCCGTGGATTCACTTCCCTGTTGCTGCTCTTCTGTACGTGTTCTCACTCTGCCTGGAATGCACCGCACTCTGTCCTTTTCTCAAAGCAGCCACCTCGGCATCCTCGGCTGCCTCCCTCAGCTGCAGGCAGCCTGCCCACAAGCTCAAAGCAGTTCACAGCTGAGAAGAACCTTTGGAATTATCTAGTCCTTAACCTTTATTTTCCTGATAAAACTGAGGCCCGGAGGGATTAATCAGCTTGTGTCCTTTTCCACAGCCAGTAAGAAAGGGAAGAAAATGGAACCAAATTCGTCTGACTTATGGAGGCAACAATTTCTGTGGCAACTGTCTTCCCAATGTCTTTGGTGATTAATCATGGACTGTCTTGACATAGCTTGTGTCGTCTTCAGCTATTTAAATTTTACCGTTTGATTTGTTTGTATCTTGTTATAGTTTCCTAATCAAATGTTATTGCCCTGTGGGCCAGAACCGCCTCCTACAGTGATTTCCCACAAGACCTAAAGCAGGGATTTGACATATCAGGAAGCCTTTAAAGAGTTAACAATCATCCTCATGAAATGATTTGTTTACTTTATGGAGATTAATAAATCTACAACAGGACGGAGAAGAAAACAGCACTTGTCTTCGTTTGGGTTTCCAAGGAGCAGTCTGTGACATAGATCTTGTGCCCTTGATTTATTGAGTCTGCTTCTTAGAAAAACCCTGTGACAGAATGAAGATAGGAAAGGGAAAAGAGCAAGTCTAGCCTTGGCCACCTGATCTACTGGAGGGAAGGGGGTTCTGGTGCATCAGTCACTCCACAGAATTGTCCAACAAGGGGCAGGACAAGCCTTTGTAAAGCAAGTCTTTGCCTGTGGGCTGCCCGAGGGTGGGGGGCAGTGAGTATAATCTTCTTGGTGAGGGGGCTCTTTCCTGTTAAGGACAATCCCTGGAAAAGGGGTGGAGGCAGCTGTCAATCACCGGGAGACAAAAATCACAGCATCTTGTGATGGGTGGACCGACTCAGTAAAGGGAATCTGGTCAGAGCATCAGCAACAGCGATTACCACTGTAACTGGGGGGACAAAAAAGAAAGACCCAACCAACAAATCAACAAAACAACCCAAGAAAACAAAACAAGACAGAAAACCCAGATAACAGAACCAAAGAACTGATCTTTGCCCTCTAAAATCTGGCTTATTCTGTTGGATCGTAAATTTTCTCAAGTTCCTCCCACAGAGCTTTACCTAACATAATGTCCATATTGATTCTAATAAAAATAGATTTAATGTACAAACAGATTAATCACTTCTAAAGGCATGGCTTATCTCTTAGAGGAATGCAATCACTGCTGAGAAAAAACATGCCATAGATCATCAGATAGGAAATCATTTCCAAGGTTTTGAAGAACAGATACTGCAGTTTCCGATTTTGCCTCCAAATAGCCACAATGACAGGGAAAGAACTAAGTCCAAAAGTTAATCCTCCTCACCCCCTCGAAAAAGACTTCCAAATATTTTGCCTTACGGATAACATAATAATAAATAAATAAATAAATAAACAAACTAAGGCCCATATAAATGGAGCTATTTCTTAAAGATCTCATCTGGCACAAAAATGTCTGTTGGGTGCAGTGGCACAGCTCTGGAATTAACACACAATCTGCCCAGCAGTGTGGGGTCTGGCTGTGTGTGATGGATCCTAAAGACACCCTCCCTTTGGGCCTTGAAAGTAATTTTGCTCGTTCCAATCTTAGTCTGAGCCCCGCAATTAGGATTCCATCAGGTCTCTGCTATTTCAAATGGCCACTGTTCTCACTCCCATCGTTCTTGCCAAAGAAAGTCCACTTTTTACTCCAGCCCTGGGCACCTCAGTTTACTTCAGTAAATCTGCATTGTCTCCCATGGAGCGCATGACTCTGCATCTGAATTTGGGTTTAGTAACCAAAGGAGGCTTCGCTTTTCCTGAAGCTTCGCCCGGGGACGCCAAGCAGCAAGAAAAACGCCTGGACCCATTATGTGGTTTCTTTCTCTATAGCCATCTTTACCTGCTGCTCCTGGGTTGGTTTTTTATCTTCTTTATTCTGTAAACCTCTCACAGGGTGAGATTTAGAATAATTCATCATTCCATTGGAAAGATATAGCGGGAGGTTCTCACAGATTTACTTGAGCACCATGAAGCTTAGCTGGGATCCCGGCCCCTGTGCTATTTCCTTTATAAGTCCCCCAATCAGACCAGATGCCAGGCAGTCCCTGTGGCTTTGCACAGCATGTTAGGAATATAAATTTGGAGAAAATAATTAGTAATAATAATTTCTAAGAAAACCGGGGTCAAAACTTCCAAAACGTTTACTTTTCTCTTGAATGTACACCTAATTACATTTAAACTATGACAAACTCTTAATGCATTTGGCACAGAAAGAAAAACCAGTTAACAAACGGGCACTCAAAAATGTTTCCCTGAGAAGCCATTTTATCATGCAACCTCTGTAATTACCATTCTTTAACCCTCAGATTGTGTTGGAACTCATGAGAAGCTAAATAAGCACTCAAAATGCACACTAGTGCCTCAAACCTTCCCTAGCTTTCACTTCACTTTGCATCTTTTAACATTTTAAAATCCTGATTAAAGAATGATTTAAAGTGGTGGATTTTCCCCACGGCCTATTACCAATTCCTAAATAGATGAGTTTTAACTAAAAGATCATAGAGGAGAGAAAAGGCTTAGGTGACTCCACATTTTCTAGCCAGGAAGGCTGGGAGAACAGGAGTTACATAAATGGGAGTTTGGGAAAGTAAACTGTTTTGGTAGGGAGCTAGCACTGATTTTGTACATGGGATATTTGAAGTGATTTGGGACACCCAAGTGTTGATTCCATTTGGAACCATGAGGAGCTGATGAGAAATAAGACATGGTGAAAAATCATCACCATCTTTCATACTTAAGGATCTCTCCTAAATGTCACAGATTTATCTGCCCCCGTTCACCTGTGTTTAAGAGAAAAACAATGTGCTAGACGTCACAGAGGTTGCACAAGAGGCACCAAGTGAAGGTGGGCTAGTGGACCATCGCATGACAAAAGGATAGTACATCCTTGAGGGCAAAGGGACAGCAGCTGAGTGACTCCTGCAAGCCCCACTCTATATGCTAATGCTTCTAATGGGTTTGTCCTGATGAGAATTCAAGAGTTAGAAATTGGCCAATTTTCATTCCCATTCAACTGATAAGGGGTGGTCAGTGAGACTCTCTAAACCCCAGGAGATTATGGGTTTTGGCTTCGCTGCCCACATGACTAAAGGAAGCCACAGTTCTGATAATTTCTTCCCCTAGAGGGGAGAGAAAGCCAAAGGGAAAACTGTTACTCTGGTCCTAATTCTGCACGACAAGGGGAAATTGGTTGGTGAAGTGGAAATGATAAAAACTAAGGGAAAGAAGTGTCCATGCCAAGTGACCCCAACGCAATAACCGAGAGGGAGGAGGTTGGGCCTGGACTTCAGGAGGACTGGCGTTTTAAAGGAGCGAACAGATAGGCAGAATTCTACAGCAAAGTTTTGAAAGGGAAGAGAGTTTAAGAGAACAGGAAAACATTCAAGAATAGGATTCTAACTGTGTAGTTCCTTATTTTCTCCCACCAGCTTTATTGAGGTATCATTGACAAAATTGTAATATGTTTGAAGTGTACAATGTTGTATTCATTGTGAAAGATTCCGCTCATTGAGTTAATTAACCTATCCATCACCTCACCTATTTACCTTTCTTGGGAGATGAGAACATTTAGGTTTTACTCTCTTAGCAAATTATACAAACAGGGTTATCAACAACAGTCATCATGATATATTATAGATGCTCAGACCTTATTCATCTTATAACTGAAAGTTTGTACCCTTTTACCAACCTCTCCCTATTTCCCCCACCCCCAGTCCCAAGCAACTACTTTTCTACTCTCTGTTTCTTTGAGTTTTAGTTTAGTTTTTTTTTTTTTTTGATTCCACATATAAGTGATACCATGCCTATTTGTCTTCCTTTCTCTGGTTTATTTCACTTAGCGTAATGCCCTCCGGGTTCATCCGTGTTGTCATAGACGAACAGGGTTTTCTTCTTGGTCATGGCTAAATATATTCTGTTACCTATCTATCTACCTATCTATCATCTATCTCACATTTTCTTTATCCATTCATCAGCTGATGGGTACTTAGGTTGTTTCCATGCTTTGGCTATTGTGAATATAAACTATTCAGTTTCAAATAATCTTAAAGTGCAAAAAAAGCGGAGATTTTATTAATGAAACTAAGGATGAATCAGAGATCAGAAAAATTCTGGCAAGCCCTGATTTTCATGTATAAGCTTTTAGTAAAAGAGGCATTATTTATCCAAATTAATGAACTTTGGTTCTCAGGATACTAAGATTTGTTTCGTTAGACTCAAACTTCCGAGTTACTTATTCTACTTCGGTTATTTCACATGGGGAAGACTGAGGCTCAGAGGTGCTGAAAGTCTGGTTAAGGTCAGTGACACAATCACAATCATAGCTGCAACCAGATTTTTCTGATTCTTAGTTCAGGACTCTCTCTGCCACATCATTGTTTTCTAGACAATGATCTGAGGATTCCGAGGGACCCAAAAGCCTTTCTGGAGTGAGAAGGGACCCTGAGTGAGCGGGGCTCCTGCTGCATCCCACTTCTCCTCACCCCAAGTCCCACTTTTAACCAAGAAATTTACTCTACTTTCTGTTTTATGAATATGGTGACAGTGTATTATTTAATCATTACAGGGAGTTCTGCTAAGGTGTTCCAAAACCGGCACCCCCTATGCCATTTCATTGGTTACAATTCCAAAAATAAAAATATTGAATCAGGTACTGTGTGAGTAAACAAAAATGATTCGGATGGAGGCTCCAATAAATACATATTAAAGAAAATTAAATACAAGTATTATGTTAAAAAAAGCTAGGGCACATAAGCTAAGAGGAGAGAGGACTCCCAGAAGCCTAGAGCTAGGAATTGATTGGAGTTTCTAAAAATGGCAGTGAAAAATGTATTTTTAAAAATCATATTTGGAGTATGATGATCAAGGACCACAGTGTTGCTAAATTTTGTTTTGTTTTATTTTGACTCAATTCTGATAACTGGAGTTAATTCTCTCTGGACCTCTATCATATATACAAGTATCTAATTATAATGTTAAACTGAAAATATTTTTAAAATACTTAACCATGATTTACCCTAAACTTAATCAATTATCATTTAGCCAAACACTTTTGAAAAAATAAGATTCAACTTTCATTATCCATGGCTGGAAAAAGTATGAGGTTTGTCCCATTCCCTGAGGCGTTCCAAGTTCTCCCCTTTGCCTTCCTCTGCTTTCCCCAGTCCTTCACCATGTGTGCATGGCTAAGAGTTAACGACGGCCCCTCGGATGTGGGGCTGCTGTGCCTTGTTTATGGTGAGCCATGGCATGTTTGATTTTTCTTTGGTTCCTGATGCAGAGAGCTCTCCCAGGGCACTCTGTGACCTGCCAACTTCTTACTTTCTGCTGAATCTGCTTGTGCAGAGGTTGGATCATGTCAAGTCCTTGTGTTACCTGGCTGCCACCAGCAAACTTCTTGCTCGGCACCTCTTGAACTTGTTTATTTAGAAAATAATTTAGGTTCAAGTAAAGAAAAAAAGAAGTTTTCTCTGGTATATGCAAGAGGCATCTTCATGGAGATGATGGTTAGATTCCTGCTTTGGCAAGGAAAGGTGCGTGGGTGATGCTACAGGGCATCAGACCCAGGCCGTTCCATTTTGGTGTTTCAGAGGTTGTCACTCTGCCCTTTGTTCTGAACTGGTGCCTAGTATATTTAGAGGTTTGCCTTGCATGAAATGAGGGCTGCAGCATCAACGTATGTACCCTGTGCTTTTCCTGCTTTTATGTATTTCACTCCCCTGGCTCTGACTCTGCCCATGGTCTCATTCATTTGACTCCCAGTTGTCTCCCCTGAAATGTTTAATTCATGCAGCTCATGATGCTAACCTATATCTGCAGCCTCATCGCCCAATGCACTGGCCACACTGAATCTAAAACTGATCACTAAACCTACTAGGCCTTGATATAATTGTGCAGCCTTGAGTACTTGCCCCTTCCTTCAAGTACCCTGCACCCTGCCCATTGGGCAGACTCCTATACGGCTGCCAAGAGCCTGTTCCAACTTCTTTCCCTTTGGGAAGCCTTGCTGTGTCCCTCGGACGGCACCCATTCACATTAAAAAAATTTTTTTTTTTTAATTTTAAATACATTAAAATATATATATATTCTTTTTCATATTCTTTTCCATTATGGTTTAGCACAGAATATTGAATATAGTTCCCTATGCTATACAGTAGGAACTTTTTGCTTATCCATTCTATGTATAATAGTTTGAATCTGCTAATCCCAAACTCCCAGTCTGTCCCTCCCCCACTCCCCCACCCCCTTGGCAACCACAAGTCTGTTCCCTATGTCTGTGAGTCTGTTTTGTTTCATACATGTGCTCATTTGTGTCATATTTTAGATTCCACATATAAGTGATATCATATGGTATCTGCCTTTCTCTTTCTGATTTACTTCACTTAGTATGATAATCTCTAAGTCTATCTGTGTTGCTGCAAATGGCATTATTTCATTCTTTTTAATGACTGACTAGTATTCCATTGTATATAGGTACCACATTTGGGTTGTTTCCATGTATTGGCTATTGTGAATAGTGCTGCTATGAACATAGGGGTGCATGTATCTTTTTGAATTATAGTTTTGTCTGGATATATGCCCAGAAGTGGGATTGCTGGATCATATGACAACTCTATTTTTAGTTTTTTAAGGAACCTCCATACTGGTTTCCATAGTGGCTGCACCAATTTACATTCCCACCAACAGTGTAGGAGGGTTCCCTTTTCTCCACACCCTCGCCAGCATTTGTTATCCGTGGATTTTTTAATGATGGCTATTCTGACCAGTGTGAGGTGATACCTCATTATAGTTTTGATTTGCATTTCCCTAATAATTAGTGATGTTGAGCATCTTTTCATGTGCCTCTTGGCCATCCATGTGTCTTCTTTGGGGAAATGTCTATTCAGGTCTTCTACCCAGCTTTTGATTGGGTTGTTTTTTTGTCGTTGTTGAGTTGTAAGAACTGTTTGTCTATTTTGGAAATTAAGCCCTTGTCAGTCCACATCATTTGCAAATATTGGATTGGCAAAAAAGTTTGTTCGTTTTTTTCTGTAAGATGGCTCTAATAGTGCTTAGTTGTCTTTAACTTCATTGGAAAAAATTTTGTTAGATTGTATGTGACAGCTGTCATATCAGCGTGCATTTAAAAAAAAACTTGTCAAAATTGGTGAATTTTTGTGTAGCCATTTTAACATTGAAGATGGAAGAAAAAAAGCAACATTTCAGCATATTATACTTTATAATTTTAAGAAAGGTAAAAACGCAACTGAAACACACAAAAAAGATTTGTGCAGTGTATGGAGAAGGTGCTGTGACTGATCAAACATGTCCAAAGTGGTTTGTAAAGTTTCGTGCTGGAGATTTCTCGCTGGACGATGCTGCATGGTTGGGTAGACCAGTTGAAGTTGATAACAATCAAATCGAGATATTAATTGAGAAAAATCAATGTTATACCACACGGGAGATAGCCAACATACTCAAAATATCCAAATCAAGCACTGAAAATCATTTGCACCAGTTTGGTTATGTTAATCCCTTTGATGTTTGGGTTTCACATAAGTTAAGCGAAAAAAACCTTCTTGACCATGTTTCTGCATGCGATTCGCTACTTAAACATAACAAAAACGTTCCATTTTTAAAACAAATTGTGATGGACAATGAAAAGTGGATACTGTACAATAATGTGGAACAGAAGAAATCATGGGGCAAGTGAAATGAACCACCACCAACCACACCAAAAGCTGGTCTGCATACAGAAAGGGTGATGTTGTGTATATGGTGGGACTGGAAGGGAGTCTTCTATTATGAGCTCCTTCAGGAAAACCAAACAATTAATTCCAACAACTACTGCTCTCAGTTAGACCAACTGAAGGCAGCACTCGACGAAAAGAGTCCAGAATTAGTCAACAGAAAACTCATAATCTTCCATCAGGATAACGCAAGACCACATGGTTCTTTGATGACCAGGCAAAAACTGTTACAGTTTGGCTGGGAAGTTCTGATTCACCCACCGTGTTCACCAGACATTGTACCTTCAGACTTCCATTTGTTTCGGTCTTTACAAAATTCTCTTAATGGAAAAAATTTCAATTCCCTGGAAGACTGTCAAAGGCACCTGGAACAGTTCTTTGTTCAGAAAGATAAAAAGTTTTGGGAAGATGGAATTATGAAGTTGCCTGAAAAATGGCAGAAGGTAGTGGAACAAAAGGGTGAATACATTGTTTAACAAAGTTCTTGGTGAAAATGAAAAATGTGTCTTTTATTTTTACCTAAAAACCGAAGGAAAGTTTTGGCCAACCCAATATTTTATCCCAGGCCGTAGGCTGTCTTTTCATTTTATTTATGGTTTCCTTTGTTGTAAAACCATTCACATTTTAATCTGTCATAATGATGGACACATTTCTTTAGCTTGTTTATTCATTCATTGCTTCAACAAGTTTTATTAATCATCTAATGGGTGCCAACCATTCTAAGGCACTGTGGGTAGAGTGGCAAATAAGGCAGATATGGCCTCCAACAGCAATGATTATTGAGGGGATAGATGATTTTAAAAGTATTGACAATGAAGTTAGTATGAAGAAGTACATCCCATACAGGAACATATATCAGAGGAGTAACGTAGTTTGGGGTTTTAAGAAGACCTCATTTAGGACCAAATATTTAAGCTGAGAGACTAAACCCTTGATGGAGGCAGGAGCTGTGTATACCCCCGTGCATCTCCATTCATAGTACTGAGTCATCACTTGATGAAAGCACATGGAACAAATGAATGACCAAATGTACACTGGCAGTGGCAGTTTGAGGACCTCATTAGCATTTAATTTCTGCCAACTCATCTTAAGAGTTCGAAGGTTCTATAATATGGGAATAAAATGTGTGTGTACGTGTACATGTGTATACATGTATATTCAGAAAGAACTTGAATACACATACACATCTGCCACATGATCTTGAAAATATTCTTGAACCCCCTCAAAAAAAAGCTGTTTGCCCAACACTAGGCTAGTTGAAAGAACCTACAGCCCATGGAACCTGTTTGGGTTTGTGGAGGACCCTCTGCTTCACCCAGCTCCTCATTTCATGACTGAAGGACTATCCTCCAGCTTCCGGGAGATCTGCCGATTGAAGGCCCCGGGCAACAGCCCTCTCTGTGAAGTGTCCTTGGCTGAAAAGAGCTGTCTCAATCAAGCTTACTTCCCTTCCTTAGATTCCAATAACTTGTCCATGGGGGGAAGCCAGGGTTTAGAGGCCCAGCTCCTTGTCATAACTCAGGACAACCCCAAAGGGACCATCTGAGGGCCAGAGCGCCTCATATAGCTGGCTGAGGCGTTTATGCCTGATAAAGTTGGTTGGCTGTCTAGATCATCGCTCTGCCCAGCCCTGCTTCCTTTTCTTCTACCACAGGTGATAGCCTAACAGCATTCCCTAATCACTGGTCTCTGTCTCGGAGTCAGCTTCCCTGAGTCACTGACTGGAAACAGAGTTCAAGGGAGCCCAATAAATAGCATCTTTCTCCTCTGCATGATTCTGGATACCACCCAAAATAAGACAAAAGCATAAGAGACTGGAAACCAAAATATCAGTTATTACTGATAAAATTGATATTGGAAAGTGTGGCATGTAAACATGCTAGGCTGCTTCATCCTGAATAATAGATTTAGACCCACTTATCCCCCTACCAGCACTAGGCTGGGGAAGACTGACCCCACGGAGACAAAACCTGTTCCTATAAGTACACCGGGGGGCGGGGCAACGAGAGGGGAGGAGGGGCCAGGGCTATGCCTGCATGCCCAGATCCGGAACCTCCCTTTCCCCTTCCAGATCTTGCGCTCATTATGGAGAGGAGGGAGGCCGCAGAAAGAAGCCAGGACATCTACACTAGGAGCGCTCCCTCCTGTGTCGGGACCACAGGCAGGGGCAGAAGCTCCCCACTCCTCTTCTCCCATGGCACCACCACAGAGCCCAGCTTCTGGTTTCAGGAGCAGGAGAGGTTCTGGCTTGATTGGGAGGCCCTCACTACGGGGTAGCTGATGTGCTTTTGACACCTGCCTCCAGTCCGTTGTAGGTGTATTCAAAAGAAATGCTGGAATTACCTACTGCATTCTTAGGAATGGAAAGCACAGAAACAAAGAGAATTTTCAGTGCCTAAGTGCAAGGCTCCAGGATGAATTCCTTTGCTCCTCGTTCTTAGTGGAACTGCTCCTGTGTTCATTTTGATGGGAACTATTTTCACTGGAGAACTGACATACACATATTCACACAAGTCAAGAAAAATGCTTATTTTATGTATATATCAATATACAATGGAAATATATATGGGAGAAGGAAAGAAATCAGAAAAATTGACTTCTGTTTTTTCTCCTAGGTTTACATTTATTATAAAAACAATAGTAGTAAAGGACATTTTGAGAGAAAACAACTGTGTTTTGCCAAAATTTTATCATGGCAACATGTTTTTTTTAAAATAAAATTTATTTATTTATTTATTTATTTATTTATTTATTTATTTATATTTTGGCTGTGTTGGGTCTTTGTTGCTGTGCGCGGGCTTTCTCTAGTTGTGGCGAGCGGAGGCTACTCTTTGTTGCGGTGCGTGGGCTTCTCATTGCGGTGGCTTCTCTGGTTGCAGAGCACAGGCTCTAGGAGCTTGGGCTTCAGTAGTTGTGGCACACACGCTCTAGAGTTCAGGTTCAGTAGCTGTGGCACGCAGGCTTAGTTGCTCTGCGGCATGTGGCATCTTCCGGGACCAGGGCTCGAACCTTGTCCGCTGCACTGGCAGGCGGATTCTTAACCCCTTTGCCACCAGGGAAGTCTCACGGCAACATGTTTTACATTTTCACCATGTTTTGTCCATAAATATTAGTATTTTTGCATGTACACAATTTGGATCCCTTTTCCGTTTTGCTACTTGGTCTTTTTAATGATCGCTTTTAAGGTTACATTAATATTCCATCTCATTAATTTACTATAATTTATTTAACTATTCCTTTCCTACTGGATATTTAGAATGTTTCTAAATTTTGCAATGATAGATACATCTGCTTTGAAAATGAGCAGAAACAAGAAATGCAACAAGTAATTTAAAAAATGACTTGCTCATTACTTTTACAAATTTACAAGCCAGAAACACATCTGAACTCTTAGAAGAATGGAGTTTTGAGATGTACTTTGAAAGATAGGAGAGGCCTGCCTATCATCACACTCAGATCTCTCTATCCTGTGCTTGTGGATGAGAATGTGAACTCCTTCATGACAGTGACCACACTGTGTAACTTTATATCTGGAAGGCTTGGTGGAGGATAAACTGTGTAGTAGGCATTCAAGAAATGTTGGTACAGTAACATAATTTAATAAACAAATGTCAGGAGTGGGGAGTGATGACAGACAAATCTAGATGGTCTGGAGGCACATTTCCTTCCTCCTTTAGGTAGCTTAGCAGAGAGCTGCCTCAGCTTGTTCGAAGAAAAGGCCCTGCAAGGCAAAGCTGTTTCCAGGGACCTCATAATGGAGACCTTGACCTTTGACCCATGTGCTCCTAAGCAATATTTCTGAGGCTAGAGTTCCTTTCCTATCTTTCTTAGAGATCTTACTTGGGGAAGCGAGGTGTTCTCTAGCGCCTCATAAGTCATATATAGATATTAAAATTAGGGGAGTTTAAGTTACGCTAACAGTATCAAGACTTGAGTGTGGGTGTTCGTGCAAGGGTGGACAAACAGAAAAATGGAACTGAGTAAAAAATCCGGAAACATACGCACACGTCTATGGCCACCTAATCCACAACAAATGCACCACTGCAATTCAGGAGTGGAAGGATGGTCTTTTCAGTAAAGGGTGCAATGGGATATCTATATGGAAAAATAATTTTTTGAGATGGATAGACCTAAATGTGAAAGGCAAAGCAGCAAAGTTTCTAGAAGAAAACACAGAAGATCTCACAATCTTGGGATAGGCAGTGATATCTTAAAGGGGACACAAAATGCACTAACCAGAAAAATGAAAGATTGATAAATTGGACTTGAATAAAGTTTAAAACTTCATTTAATCAAAAACATCATTAAGACAGTGAAAATGCAAGTCACAAGGAGAAGAGATTGACAATACATATACTCAACTAGAATTTGTATTCGTGATATATTATAAATTCCTACATATTCAATTAAAATCATGGTACAAGCAACTGAAGAGCTGGGCAAAAAGACTCCAATAGGCACTTCACAAATGAGAATATCAAAAAGGCCAATGGGGTTATAAAAAAATCAGATGATATCATCTGGAAAATGCAAATCAAAACCACAATGAGATGCCGTTACATATCACAATTGCTATAGCTAAACAGACTGGCAGCTGGAACATTTATTTACTTATTTATTTATTTATGGCCGAACTGCACAGCTTGTGGAATTTTAGTTCCCTGACCAGGGATCGAACCTGGGCCCTGGGCAGTGAGAGAGCAGAGTCTTAACCACTGGACAGCCAGGGAATTTCTGGAACATTCATATTTTAACAGGGGTGTAAATTGGTACAACCACTTAGGAAAATTGTTTGACAATCTATATTGAGGCTAAGTGTATGACTCAACAATTCTATTCCTAGTTAAATGCCCAAAGACTATACTGTAGTATGGTACCTGTACTATAAGTAATATTCTATACTTTTCATTGCAGCTCTGTAAATCATCATCATCATCATCATCATCATCATAATCAAAACAGAAAACAACCCTAATGGCCATCAACAATTAAATGGATAAATAAGTTGTAACATATTCATATAATAGAACACTGCATAGTAAAAAAATATGCTTTTTTAGTACCTGCAACAACATGGATAAGTAACACAGATAAGATGCTGAGTGAAAGAAGCCAGACACAAAAGAATGCATATTGTATATAATTTATATGAAGTTCAAGAATAGGCAAAACTAACTTCTGGTGACAGGAATCAGAATAGTGATATATCTCTAGGGGTGGAATATTGACCACGAAGGGGCATGAGGGAGGCTTTGGTGATGCGGGAAATGTTCTATAGTCTCATCTTGGTGGTGATTACATGATGCATAAGTTAAAATGTATTGACCTATTATTTAGGATTTTTGTATTTATTGTAAATACATCATATCTCAACAAAAATAACAAAAATTGTAACGTTTTGCTTAATCTCATAGTACAAATTTTCACTCATACACAATACCAAAGATCGAAATTGCCTGCCTTCTCTCGATCCCCATTTAGAGACACCACGCCTGTATATAGAAGCTATATATACTCAGGTGCAGTAACATGTGATTAAGAAAAGCCAACGTGGGACTTAGTCAAAAACCTGATTGTACCTGTAGTGAAATAGCAATTCAGATGGGATTATTCACATTGTCCAGATTCCCAGTAAGTCCAGAGGAGGGGGTGTTACAGTGCACATAATTTTACTTAGTGTCTGACTCTTACTTCACCATCCTTAGGCTCTTCTCCTTCCATCTTTAGAACTGGGGGGTCTCCTCACCTCCACCAGATTACTGCTGCATCCAACCCCAGCCCCATGTCCATGAATTCAATCTATAGTGCTATCAATGAATTATTCAGTAGATTTTGCACAGTCTTTCTTCCAGTCTCCATCTGGTACTAATGTTGTCTTCTCTTCTCTTAACATTGTTTAACCATCTGTTAACCCAGCCTTCTGCCCAAGGGGGTTAGTGGGGAGAAATGATTTGAAGGTTCTGACAAAGAACTTCACAGTTCGGGATAGTCCATTAATTGTTGATTTTGTTTGTATTTAGCATTCTGCTTCTGTCTGTGGTTTTAACTGATGTGAGGGTGCCCAGGGGCTTGTGCTGGACCCAGCTGTATAAATCAAATAAATAAATGAATAAACAAATAAATAAATGAAATAAATCTCCCCTGAGATAAATAGATAACACAGCTTTCTCAATCTTTTTTTTTTTTTTCCAACAGTGCTTGTAAATGTGCCCTGAGCACGTGTGAGGGATGTATCCAAAGTTTAAAGGAATAGATAATAACCATCCCTAGCTAAAGATGCAATCATGTAACTGTCTCTACCCTTTCATCGTAGCATGGAAGCTGTGGGGAGATTTGGAACATTTCTATTCACCTCATTACACTCATGCCTTCATTTCAGATTGGCTTGGGGTTGCCATTGCCTCTGCTAGTTTCTTTTGAAGGTAAAGCAAAAGCAAAACAAAATGAGCAAGAAAAATAAAAGGAAACAAAATCTCAGTGGAGTAGTACCATCCACAGGGCTATGGAGAATTCTTAAGAACTGATTTTCTGCTCTAACAAGGGAATGGTTGAAATCTTCTATGGTTCAAACGCAAGCTATTGAATAGGTACAGATCCTGCTGTGGCCGAGAGCGGAGTGAGCAAATACGATGAGGCTCACACTGGAACAGAGGATTTACATGTGCTTTTGAGCTTCTGCTCTTGTGTGAACAGCACACCCAGCTAGCAGCTGCTCCCTGAACTCGCATCCCAGAATGAGAAGCAAAGTGAGGCCCGCCGGACCCTGACCTGGAGTATAGCCACAGCTGGCCCTCAGACCCGCGAGTGAGAAATACAAGTCTCCTGTTGTAAGACACTGAGATTTGGGGTTGTATTTTCCTGTGGTAACAGCCCTGAATCTAACACAGGGACCACAGCTTCTGCAAATTTTCAGAGATGGAGTCATAAATCCTCAGAATTAGGAAGGAGTCTTGCTGATTGATGGCCTCGGATTTCCTGTATCTCCCCCATCCCAGCCTGGAGGTGGTCACACTCTGTCTCCAGTATCGGGAGATGAGCTAAATTTCAGAGGATGGTTCTGACTATTAGAATCATTTTCCTTCAAGGCGATTGCCATGTTTTGGGGAGGCAGTTTAGCACAGTGTGAAGAACCTGGGCTTTGAAGTCAATTTGAATAGTGGTGCTGTCACTTACTTGCTGTGTGGCCTTGGGCTTTGAACCCCAATTTCCTTACATAATTGGACAGAAATAATACTACACACTTTACAGGATTAAATGAGATGGTATGTATACCTGGCACATAGTAAGGGCTCAAGAAATGGTTATTCTTCTTCTTTCCCCAGATGGCATGATCTAATCCATCTTCCCTAGAGTGAACTTTCAAATATTTGGACACACTTATTCAGCCACTGCTCTTGTACAATTGGTCTTTTGAGCCTTAGTTTAGTTGATTTTACCCAGATTAAACCTGTTCTGGCTGGGCGTGGCTTACTGGGCCAGCCAGTGGCTAGGTTTTCAGATCTTAATTCTGCCACCTGATGTATTCACTATAACTCTCGGCTTTGCATCAACCACAAATTTGATCAGTATGCTGTCCATTTCCTCATCCTAATTGTTAATAAATATACTGCAGACGTTTCATTAGCCAGGCTCTTGGAGTCCTTCGGAGTTGTAAGCTCACTTGTATTCACACTACACTCAGATGTTCCAAGAAAATGTAGGTTCTTGAGTTCCAATAACTGATCTAATCTTCCTCAAGAGCCTCCCACCTCAGTGTGCTGCAGGTAAAAATAGCTTTATTTTAAACTTTCCAGTGCAAAATATCTCATTTTTTGTGCGTTACAGTGGTTTTGTTTTGAGCTCAGGCTAGAGGGGGTGAGTGCTCAGCCCTTCAGATTTGCTTTCCTCCCCTGCTCTTCTTCCAGATGGCACCTGGCTAGGTTCTGTGAGCTTGTGGAATTGGGTTGAAGGGCCTGCATCCTGCTGATCTTAGGCTGGTCCTTAGAATGGTCTCCGCCGTGGCGATAGTTGGGGTTGCCTCGTTCAGTAAGTGTGCCGGGTGGCCGTCTGCGCAGGTGTGGTAGTTCTGGCTCGACCCTCTGTTGTTGCCCACACTGAAGTTTATGGCTGATGCAACCCAGTGTCGGTTCTCCTGCAGAGTTAGGACTCCTAGAGAGCTCCCTTGCCAAAGCGGACACACTCACTCCACCCGGCTTTGTGAACCTCCTAAGGTCTGGCTCTGACTCCCTAACTTTGGAGGTCCTGTCTGTACCCCTTGGCCACGGGATCACTATGTCCCTCTTGTTCAATCGTCAGCCAGATATTCAACTAAACTCTAGATTCCCTCTCAGGAGAATTGAAGAAACTTCTTTTTTTTTTTTTTAATTAAGTTATTTATTTTTATATTTATTTTTGGCTGTGTTGGGTCTTCGTTTCTGTGCGAGGGCTTTCTCTAGTTGCGGCAAGTGGGGGCCACTCTTCATCGCGGTGCACGG
Source organism: Eubalaena glacialis (assembly GCF_028564815.1). Taxonomy (NCBI): domain Eukaryota; kingdom Metazoa; phylum Chordata; class Mammalia; order Artiodactyla; family Balaenidae; genus Eubalaena; species Eubalaena glacialis. Next base: position 121,688,382 of record NC_083718.1, read on the forward strand.
GCCTCTCACTATCGTGGCCTCTCTTGTTGGGGAGCACAAGCTCCAGACGCGCAGGCTCAGTAGTTGTGGCTCACAGGCCCAGTTGCTCTGCGGCATGTGGGATCTTCCCAGACCAGGGCTCGAACCCGTGTCCCCTGCATTGGCAGGCAGATTCTCAACCACTGCGCCACCAGGGAAGCCCCTGAAGAAACTTCTGATGAAGAGCATGGGCTCAGGAGCCAAACTGCCTGAGTCTGATATCCAACGCTGCCACTTACCAGCCAAGTAAGCTCAGAAAGCTACTTAGCATAACTGTGCCTCCACTGGCTCATCTGTAAAAAGGGGTTAAGAATAATACCTACCTTCTAGGCAGGGTCCTTGTGAGGGTTACATGAGTTAATACATGGAAAGCACTTGGAATTGTGCTTGGTGAGCCCAGAGTACATGCTTGGTCAGTATTAGCCATTAAAAAGTAGACAATTGGATGTGGTAAGTTATTAACCTCTCTATGCCTAAGTATTCCCATATGTAAAACAAAGAGCCTACTAATAGCCCCCTCATAGATTTCTTGTGCAAATAAAATTACTGAATTGGTAAAGGAATTAGAACATAGTTTGGCACCAAATAAGCCCTTATCATTGTCGTTATTGCGTTGTTGTCCCCAGGTCACAGGAGAGCCAGGAGTGCCTACTCAGATTCACTTCCTGCCAAGGCTGCAGCTGTCCAGGTGTCTAGTTGGGACACTCCTTAAGAATGGGAAAAAAGCCCCTTCTCTGCCTGGATTCAGCTTTCCCCTCAACCTGCTGTCGTGTCACTCCCCTGCCAGACGTCACCTGCAGGCACGCCTTTCCATGGCCAGCTTCCTCTCTGTGCCTCCCATCTCTCTTCTACGCCAACCACATGGGACAAGCTCTCCTCTCCACGTTCTTTCTGGAAGGCACCTCCCTTATGTAAAACTCTATTATCAAGTCACTCATGTCTAACTCTGTTTGTTAGCTAATGGAAACTTCATACAATTAGGATTCCTTTTTCTCTCCATATAAATTTGATTCTCAAATCTATTTCCAGCCTGTCGACTCCAAACAGAAATCAACCTTGAAATAATGACCCTCAGATGGATAAATAAAATACCACTAATTCAACTGGGGGAATTCACCAGACAAGGGGATGTATGGGAGATAAAAATATGTATGAAGGTGTTTTTTAAAATATCCCAGTATGACTGACAAAGATGTCATTTAAGGATCCCTCTGACACCTTCTTTCTAGCTGCTGCAGGATCACTACTTGGGAAATGTTTCCTAGAGTGGCTGACCAAGGAGAGGAATGAATTTTACAATCACAGAGCATCTGGGAATCAGGATTTATTTCCTGCTCCTGCAATAAAGAAATGGAAAATAATATTAAGTGAGTACCAATTCGGTGTCAGGCACTATACCTGGGGGTTTACATATATAGAGTCAGTCAAGATGATTCACTGGGCCTCCTGTATGTCCCACATGGTTTATAAGATACTAGGGATGTGGTGGTGAAAAAGACATATTCTCATAGAACTAACAATCGCTCTATGTGGTGGTATCACGATTATCTTTATTTATAGAATGAAGGAATAAAAGTGTCAGAAGAGGTAAGTAACTTAGTTCATTTCCAGGAGTCAGTCTAGCGCTGAGGCCCAGGCTCTTTCCACGAGGTGTAGCACTGAGCTTGATGATTGCAGCAGGTTGGCAGAGACTCGAGGGATTTGTGTTCTGGAATGTATGGAAGGATTGACAAAGAATAAAAAGAACACTCTGAAATTTAACGCAAAATTATGCTTAAATTTGGTACGTGTGTTTTCTTTTTTTTTCTGGAGGGAGACTCTATAACTTTCATCAGATTCTCAGGAAGGCCTGTCAGTGCAGAGCTGGTTTTCCTTGACTATTTGCAGATAACTTCATTTTGGCATTACCATTGCTCTAAATCTGTATTTTCTCCACTTTGCCCAGTGGAGGGCAAAGTTCTAAGTAGGCGAGGACGCTGGGCGGTCATGAAGAAAAGAAACACAGAAGGTGGGGAGAAAGGGGTTTTAGAATTTAATGCTAAAATAAAATACTGAGCCTTTTACATAGTCATACTCTAACCACCAGAAGGGTGGGACTGCCACCTGTCTTCCAGAAGCCACCTGCTTCAATGCTCAGTATAGCCTGCTCTCCCTTCATAAAAAAGGTGTGGATGTGTGTGTTGATTTGCAGCAATGGTGAAAAGAATAACAGTGTGATTTGCTTTCCGTTCTATTCAGGCTGCCTCTGACCTACATCCTAGCAACTTTATGATATGCATGGATGAGACTTATTGGAAAAAAGAAAGAGGCTATACCTGGGGCAAAAGACCAGGCACAACTGGCTGCTGGTTGCCAAGAGCTGCCTACTCAGCATCTGAAAGTGATGGACCATACTCTTCTAAATAATTATTCTTTCTGTGGACTGGACATCAGGAGCTAATCAGGGAAGTGGAGGAGCAATAATTTCTACTTTGAGGTGGAGGGGCCATGTCTGGAAACTTCCAGATGGAAAGAGAAGACCAGAACTGATTGCATATCCTGAGGTCTTCTGGATGGTACCTTGTAGTGACTTTAGTATTATTCTTTATATTTTCCTATTCCTTGCTTCCCAGAATAGGACTAAATGTTTGTGGATAATCCCCATATATCCCCAACTGACTTGTGACATTGTCGATCATATTATTGAATCCAAAATATTATCTCACTTGAGTGCTGAATGTATTAGTCTGGAGGGGTAACTTTTAAAAACAATATTATTGTAGTGTTCTTTAAGCCCTTCTAAATATAGAGAACCACCACAGCAAAACCATCTCTTTTATTCTTAGAAATAGGATTTAACCAAGCTAATGTTTATCGTAGCATAAGATCTGGAAACAATTAGAGATGTCACATATATTTGCATTTTTGATGACATTTGCAATGTAAATGATAGAATAATAGAAGGCTTTGGGAGAGACATTTGTTCCCCTCTGAGCCTGGTGTACTTCTTCCCACAGAGGACACAGATTTAAGGAAAGCAGGTCCCAAAACAGAAAAGATAATAGAGGTGGGAATGTTATTTTAATTTTGGATTGGTGCATTTCTCTTTTATTGGATGAAGTAGGAAAGCATAGAATAAATGTCATCAAAATGACAGGTGTTAAATGCTTTTACTGTGTGTGTATTTGTCTGAGCACCTGTCAGCAGTGGAGGGGTGTGTCTTTGGAGGTGTGTTCACGTCTCGGGTGTCTGTGGCTGTTTTGTGTGTGTCTTTGGATGCAGGTCTGTTGTGTCCAGGTGGTAGGGGGATAGCTGTTGGGGGTGTTTGGGAGACTTTTTTCTAGGATACCTGTGTCCACCTCTGGTGGTGCCAGTTTATGTATGCGTGTTTGTTTTCTGTGAGGGCATGAGCGGATGTTTATTAGGAATGAGAGCTTAAAATCATAACCTCTTATGACTGGAGGCGGCTTTACAGGTCATTGGATGGAACCTGCAAAATAGAAATCTCTTGTCTGTTGGGAGAGTGAAAGACTAAGCTGGAGTAAATAACCCCGAGGCGAGGGCTGGCCGGTGAACAGATATTTGATAAGCACCCCCTGAACACGGGACACAGTTCTTGACCAGGGGATGCAGTGATGAGTGAAGCAGTCCTGGTCCTCAGGAAGGTTTCTAGTGTGGGGAAAGAGACGGTCATTCAACAAAAAATCAGTTATTTAATTACATGTGTAAAGTGCCACGGAGGAAAAGGACAGTATTCTAAGGCAGCATATAAGAGGAGACCCCAATTTGGACAGTGGGATTAGGGAAGGCTTGCAAGAGAAAGTGACATTTAAATGGAGAAATCTACACTCACCCAGCGTGACGGTGGTGTTCAGGGCCCCCTCACAGCCCACACGAGAGTGGTGACTGATGCCACCCTCCCCCCGTCACGTATGACAGTGGGGATTAATACCAACCCCCGCCCTTCCCTCCTGCATAACGGCAGCAGTGCTCCATGCAAAGTCCTCAGAGAGCTTCCGCCCTACACACCCTCATATGCTACTTATTTTGGTCATCTAAGTGAAGAGCTCATGTGCCTTAGGGTAGGCCAACTGCCGAAGCAAGCAAGCTAACATTTCACAATGCAGAAGCTGATTTCCTGTTTATGCATCAATCAAAACTAGGTGAACTAGGTGTTCCTGGTGTGGTGCCCTCCTGAATTGCTCTCCTCTCAGCAGCGACCTGGACCCAGGCTCCTTCCATGCTGAGCCTCTGCTTTCCTCAGAGGTCTCCATTTTACTCCTAGGCAGAAGACAGAGAAAGAGAATGGAGCGTGACCTGCAGGAGGTTTTATGGGCTGAGCCTTGGAGCAGTGTACATCTCGGCTGCTCACTTCTCTTTTGCCTGGAATTCAGTCACATGCTCCATCTAAATCCAGGGAAGAGTGAAAATACAGTTCACCTCTCTGCCCAGGAGCAAGAGAGTGTGGATGGATACTTGGCAGTCTTTACCAGACCATGGCTGTCTCTTTGCAAGACCCAAGGGAGATTGTAGCAGTGCCTTCAGTCTGAAACGGAGAGCTGGGTACCCACATGTTAGCAGAGGAAGTGGATGACACAGGAAATCACAGATGGATAACATGACTTTTGATGCACTAAAATCTGAACTAATTGCTATGCCAGTACAGATGTTATCTTAAGTTTCGTGGGAGGGGGGGCTTTTCTTCTGTCCTGCACCTTGTAGACATTAAAATCTTTGGAGGGGAAAAAGATGATCTTTTGTATTTCAGAATTGTGATACATCTGTGAATCTGCTGGGGAAAAAAATCCACTGTGAATGAAGGTCCTATACTATTATAATATTCCGCTAGTTATGTGATAAGTCCGATTACCAATCCACATCCCACCCACCTCTCTTCTCTCTTTATCAGGATTATTAGCATACACACTGACCTTTTCTCCACGCCTCTGTTTAAAAACATTTCAAAGGGATTGAAATGATGGATAACCATGAAGCTCAGAAGAAAGATGCCTTGTTCTAATAAGCAACAGAATTTCCATTCACTCTGCTATTAGGTGGCACAGTATTTGTAGTTTATTGTTTAAAATGATAATAATACCACTATTAAGAGAGGAAACAAGTTTCTACCAGTTTTACCTGGAAAAGAGCTTTCAGTCGTCAAGAATCAGCTTATTGCCTCCTTGTCAAACCTTCCCTGACATTGATCATTCCCTCCAAGTTGATCATTCCCTCCTTTGGGAGCACATTTTTCCTGGAACACATCAAGTTGCCATAATTTTTTTGTGTGCCTGTTTTCACAATAAGCATGTGAGGACTCTGGTGACAACAGAAGTGTTCTTATTCCCCATTTAATATTTTGTATGTCTCTTTTAAGGAATTATTCCCCTTTCAAGTGTCTGGTGTAGTAGGAGCTCAGAAAATATTTAATGAGTAAATGAATGGGCTGATGGATGAAGTAGAATGGTTTACCTGTGGATTTAATTGGAGAAAATAAGCATACCTCAAATGTTCAGCTCTGTATCCACCCTTTCCCTACACCCTCCTTGTTTTGGGTACCAGCCCTGGGATGGGAGGATCCAAGGTTTCCTGAGCCAGCTGCATCCCTGGCCTGCCTCACCTGCGCAAACAAACACACTTACAGTGGCTCTGCATGTGTTTACACTGCCCTATCTGGCAAACCACGTTCCAAGAGGCTTGGCTTCACTAGGTAGGATACAACAGCAAAGAAAAATGCAGGGAGTGTGGCCTCCTCTCTGGAGACTTTTATTTCAACACGGTGCGTGAGGTCTTGGCAGATTCGGATGACCTCTGCCATAAAATGAGTAACCCCAGCATGGGATGGTTATGGGAACGTAAAAGGTTTAGCATAGAACTTGGCATAAAGCAGGCATTTGATCAATGTGGCCATTCTTCTTCTGATGCCGTCACTACCACTTGTTTTATTATTTTACCACAGGCTTTCTGCCAGAATCCCTTTCTAACCAGCACACCCTGATTCTGGAGAATGGGGAGAATGAAGTCCATTTCTTCCATTGTGTTAAATCAAATTTTGTGAGCATTAGTTATTGACCACAATGACATACATTATCTACTGCAGTGAAATACTCTCAACAACAGACTGAAAATCTTAACCTTCTGCTAGCCATTGGTTGGGTCTCCCAATTTAACATTCTGAAACAAGAAGTTGGCCTTTCAAAGTTCCACAGAATGGCTGTCTCTGGGTAGCCTGCAGTTGTGTTGAAACATAGAAATTCTAGCTAGACCCAACGTTAATAAAATTGTGTGACACATAAACCTCTATGGTGCATGGCGACTGATAGTCCAATACTGTTTTATTCTCTCTAATATACCGTTTCTCTGCAAAGGCCAAGAAATTAAAGAACAGTTTTATTCTCCCATTCCAGCCTGTGCAGGGTAATTATATATTGTTAATAATGCAGCAGCACAAATGATATTAAATGAACTACATTTGTTAATGCAGATCTTATCTAACTGCTTTTTCCATCAGTGGGCTGTTTCTCATCAGGGGGTACTAATTAGCTGTAATATGTAGAAAGATGGGACAGAAATCCAATCAGATAAATGGGATCTATTTGGAGAGATCCAGGAATGAGGAAGAAAGGCATTCATGATTCTGCGAGAATTGTTACAAGTAGAGAAGATGAAAATTTCTGCTGTTTCAACTTCATTTACATTTTGTGGCCACAGAAGTTAAAATGCAGTACTGCTGGGTTGCCCAAGCTGCAAAGTCCTGCAAGTAATTTTATTTATCATGACTGTAATGGTGTTGTCTTTTGCAGTAATAAAAGTGCATATAGCTCTATAAGAATCCCGAATGTTTTACATGGCCCTTGCAAACATTAAACCTAAAGTATTAGGGTAATAACTGATGTTCTCCAGCTTTCCCTAACTAATGTGGACTTGCAGGAAGCAGTCAGTCTCGAAACTTTTTTTTTAGGAAAGGATCACCTGAAGCTCTCAGATGATATATGCTCGATAAATCCTAGGCCACCCATAAACATACCTGCCAGATTCTCACCCTTCATAAATCTCCTGGGAAAGTCCCCATGTTGAAGGGTTGATAAGTCAGATCCTTTTTAGATTTCCCATCAACTAAGTTGGATGGACATGTGGCCTAATTGCAAAATTAAAGCAACCCTGCCCACCCTGCCTGCTCACCTGAGCCAGGTTCACACTCACCAATGTCAGGGATACATCAGTGGTCCATTAACAAAGGAAGTGCCTTACTAACCTGACAACATATTTATCACCGCTCTTATGGGACTGTGGTCTCTTGAGGCCACCTTGAGTGAGCTGGCAGGGACTCAGAGGAAGGACACGTATTCTCATTGTGAAAATAGATTATTTCATTTTGGTTAGCTCAATTCCTCAAATGTAGAAAAAGGCTTGCCACACACTACTCAAAAAAAAAAAAAAAAAGCTTGCTAAAATTAGGCTGATTATTGAAGTTAATTTTTAGAGGGAGCCCTGTTTTTGCCTGCCTCTTCAGAGCCAGTGATACCTTTTTGCTCCTTTCTAAATCCTAAGCCAGTAGGCACCCCAATATTTGACTTCCATGTGTTAGGAAATCATATTTCTGGGAAATACCATCTCACTAGGGGAGCATCCTGGTCCAAACCACAGTGTGCACAATTAATGCCCGAAACTCCTAGGACAGCAGTATTTTACTTAAACCTTGGAGTATTTGGACTTGTTTCATGAATCCTTAATGATTATCAATTGAAACCATTTATTTTCTCAGTTCTTGGTGGTCCTGCAAAATGGCCCAGCAATGTTTGGAAAAATTTGGGCTTATACTTTAACTGCCTTTAAAAGGTGACGTTATCATTAATTGGAACAGGATTGGGATGGACACAAAAATTTTACTAGCTGAGACCCCACTCGTCACTGGAAACGAGTGAGATGCGACCTGGCCAGATAGAATGAGACCCGACGCTTCAGCAATCTGCATATATTCAACACCTTTTTAGCAAAGTAATCATGAAAATGCAGGAGACATCATTATAATATAAAATCATCTAGGCATCAAGGGAAATATATTTGTCTACCTTATGACAAAAGTTGAGTGGAAGCTCAGGAGTACTATTTACATTTATATATACTTATATCATGTAATTAAAGCCAACAGATAAACACATCAGTATGTTAAAACAGATGTAAAAATATATAGTTAGACATATTGCACTGAAACCTTGATATTGCATCCAAATGAAATCCTGTATTCCAAATATGCCCCGTAGGAGTTTTGCTCAAGGCTATGCTTAGGTATACTCAAAAATTCCCGATAGCGGGTCACCGGGGAAAACATGTTCTTTTACAGATAATTGCTACTGGCAGCCAGAGACCTAGAGAATTTGATGTGCAGTAATGTGACCTGACTATGTATTAAACTTTTTTGAAGGACATGTGTAAAGTAATTTTTATGTCTCTCACACACCTTGGATTTTTTTTTTCCCTCACTTTGCTAGCACATTTTTAAACAACTTGCCTATTTTTAATATCTCAGTTAGGTGTTGTCCTAATAGTTTTAAACCATGAAAGATATTGGTATTGTTTTCATCATCCCCCCCAAAAAAAAAAACAACAAAGCAATCTGGAGACAAGGAAAAATCCCATCTGAGCTGTAAGGAATATGTAAACAAAGTTATATTGTTGGTAATGAACTTCAGGAAAAATGTGAGAAATAATAGTTTCTGTTCACAAACAAGAGAAATTAGAGATTAACTGATTTCTCGAAGGTTGGGAGGCATCTCCGCTGCTATTTAAGGCAATAATCACCAGCTTTTCATTAAATCTAGGGACGTTTAGGAGATGGTTCCTGAGGTATTTTAAATATACTGCTTCAGAAACTATAATTAATAATTTGAAAAAATTATAAATTGGCAAGGACACACAGGTGCAATGATACAATTCAATGAACATATATCATCGTTGCTAATTACTTCGGTTCCATTTTTTTCTGGGTTATTATGCTGTCCTCATTTTATTGTTCAATATTAACATGTAAACCTTAATTAAGCATAATGTCAGAAGGTTCCAGGAATATTGCTGAAGATTTCACAAGGTAGTTCAAAAGCTTGTTTGGAAAGAATCCCTGGATCAGCTAGGGAGTGTAATCTGTAAATAATGTGCTTTTGTGTTGAGAGTTACATGAATTATTACAGACTGACATTGAAAATTAGCTTTTAAGAGCAAGAATCCAGAGAGGAAAAAATGAACGCAAACCAGCATGTAGTACAAAAATCAGGTGTGGGAACAGGCTGAAAAAGCTGGGAATGTCACATCAGTTTCGTTAATGACAGGCGGCAGTTCGTAAATTTACATGCTTGTATTCTGGTGCCAGGAGGATGAACATCCAAAATGACAACTTATCAGGAAAATGATATATTTCTAGTTTCCATTAAAATCTTTAAAAGCCACATTCCTTCTTCAGATATGCAAATGGGTTTTCTATAGAAATCCATGAACAAGGGTAAGATTTGCCCTGTGTTCATGAAGAGCTGCAAAGAGAGTACTTTCTTTCAGAAAGTTCTAGACACTTGATGGATTATCTAGGTTACATCTTTGTACCCCGTGTGTCTTGTGTTTTAGGGTTATTTCAGGTTCAGTTAGTATTGGTGCAAAGAAAAACAGGGTGAAATGAAGGCAGAGAGTTTTGTCACATATTGATATTTGGTAAAAGATGTAGGGGGATCAAATCAAGGTGAAAGCAAAATTTAGAGAGACAGTCTCTCAAGTTTCAGGTGGCCTTTGAAGTGTAGCAGACAAAACCAGGATGCAGTTATCATCGTGAATCGTCTATATAACGGCCATGAAAGAATGCAGTATAGGCTTCAAAGCCAGCCTAGCAGCCAGAATGCTTGTGTTTGTTACTCCTCCCTTCATGTTCATTAGCTGTGTGCTCTTGGACAATTTAACCTCTCTATGCCTCAGTTTCCGCACCTGCAACATGAGAATAAATTTTGTCTCTGCCTCAAAGGATTCTTGTGAATATTATGTGAGATCTCATATGCAAAGCATTTATGTGAGATCTCATATGCAAAGCATTTACCAGACTCTAGTAAATGCTATATAAATGCCCACTATTAATATTTTTCAAATCCTGGAAAATATCTTATGGGACCTCACAAATCTGTGGTTTGTGCCAAGGGGGTTTTATCCCCAGGAGTGAAGCAATAGTGTTCCTTTTGGTTAAAGTTTGTTACAAAAATCACTCTCAAAAAACATACAAAACATGATGAAAATATAATCTATACCACACCCCTTGCTTCCTTTTAACACTTAAAACTTGGTCTATTAAAATTCTTTAAATGGAAGTTCGACCTTGCCAGTTTCTGTTCATTAGGAGTATATTCTCCCCAAGGGCAGGAAGGACACTATTTTATAAGTTCTTATACACACTGGGAGCACCTTATAAACGTTAAACTCATTTCAAACAGATTGAGCTTGTTGGATAAACAGGAAGTGTATAAAGGAAAGAGACCAGATTTGATTAAGAAAAAGCCAGTAAGTAAAAATGGAAAGCAGCCTTATTTAAAGAGGTTAAGAGGTTAACTAAGTTCATTAAAAATAATATGTGTCGGGCTTCCCTGGTGGTGCAGTGGTTGAGAATCTGCCTGCCAATGCAGGGGACACGGGTTCGAGCCCTGTTATGGGAGGATCCCACATGCCGCGGAGCAACTAGGCCCGTGAGCCACAACTACTGAGCCTGCGCGTCTGGAGCCTGTGCTCCGCAACAAGAGAGGCCGCGATAATGAGAGGCCCGCGCACCGCGATGAAGAGTGGCCCCCACTTGCCGCAACTAGAGAAAGCCCTCGCACGGAAACGAAGACCCAACACAGCCAAAAATAAATAAATAAATTAATTAATTTAAAAAAAAGTAATAATAATATGTGTCTAAATTTTACAAAAACTGTTTCCAGTGACCTCGTGTCATGTATTGAAAAGAAACTAAAGAATCAAGATACACCTCAATTTCAGTGTTTTAAAATTTCTTTCCAGCGTGTTAGAGAAACAAAAATCTCAAGTGTTATTCCTCAGCCAAGTTCTAGAAGAGCAATGCCCAATAGAAAGAGAATAGGAACCATGTAATTTTAAAGTCTCTATTTGCTGCTTTGAAAAATGTAATTAATTTTAAGGAACACATTCTATTTAACCCAATAGAACCAAAATGTTTTCATTTCACATGTAATCGATGTAAAAAAAAAAAATCAATGAGAGAGTTCACATCCATCTTTTCCATACGAAGACTTCAGAATCTGGTGTGTGTTTTACAATTACAGCACATCTCAACTTGGACTGGCTACATTTCAAGTGCTTCGTAGCCTCATATGGCAAGTGGCTAAGATTGTATGATACAACTCTAGAGCAAGAGGTGAGGGGCTATACTTTGAGAAAGTACTCTGAACAGCAGGATGGCATCTGTTGGCCTCGGTACGAGCTGTGCTTTGAGTCTCTACTTAAAAAGAAATTTTTACCAGGGCCTTTGGCTTTCAGTGTCATTGGTGTTGGACACATCACCATTTCTGTTTGTTAATTTTTCTTTTAAGTGTGTACAGAGTACTCGTGTGCCTTTTGACATCTTGTAGCCAGGTCTGTTCTCTTAGAACAAATGGAAATCGGCTTTGGAATTCATGTGTCTGAAGAAAACTCGTCTTGACAGCTGCTGGGGAAGATTCAAGCACACACGAGGTGAGAGAAAGCCACCTGGGATCTTTTTTTAATACTAGAGGTGGAATAAGGAAGTGGAGGAATGCCTTCTTAGAGTGCCAGATGAGACAAACAGGTGGCACAAGGAAGGAACAAGTAAAGGATGAAGGGAAGAGCAGCAGGTTAAGGCCTCAGGCAGAGCAAATACAAGATTCAGCTACTGCAGGTTCAAGCCGGAGGCAGGTTAATAGAGCTGACTGTGGCAGAAAGAAAATCAGACCTGTCAACATTGAGGTTCATCCATGAATGTATACCGGTAGAAGAGTGCAGAAGGAATGCAGCCTCTCAGCCTCATGGGGCAACCTCACCGTCCGCAAAAGACATACCACGTCACAAAGAAGCCCAGGACCCCTCCAGGACTAATCAGATGACCCCTACAAACATGATGTTGTGACAGGGACCAGGAAAGCTTTCTACTGGTTAAATATCTCTTTTCTCACTTTGCACACCAAAGGGATACAGGCAGCTGACCCCCAAAGCAAGCAAATGCACCATAACTGGAAAAAATATGAAGAGAAATAAAAATGTTTCTAAAAATATTTCTCTGTGAGGGGCCCTACATATCAATGAAGAAAAACCAATAACCTCCCTCTTCCACACAAATAAATCATCACAGAGCCAACCCCAATGCCTTCTGAAATGAAGCCTGACACTAAAAAATACAAATCCCTAAAAAAAATAGGAAATATGTGCAAAACCTACCATAGACCAGGGAGAAAAAGAACGTTTTTCTTTTCCTCCCTATCCACCCACACTTGAGGGATATAGGGACATACACTGCAAAGATCCTTGCTCCGAGGTACCTTTTGGCGACGAAAAAGCCCTGGTGTGAACAGCTCTCGAGCAGCAAGGCCTTGTCTTCCCACAGGAAATCCAACAACATGGACTTTGAAATGTCCTCACCAAATTTCATGGCCAAACATTTCTTCAAAAGGCCCAGAGATAAAAGTATACTTGGCATAACATTTAGAGAAATCACCTAGTCTCATAAGTAGAGAAAGAGTGGTATTGAATTTTGGAATGAGTCCAAAAATCTTGCATGGACTTAGTTATGTTTTCATTGCTATTTCTCAAAAAAAAAAAAAAAAAGAAATAAATGGAGAAAATCTGGCTGACTAGCCAACTCCCCTACCCTCCACTCTATTCGCTGTTCTCTGAGTCCTTGCCTTGTAAGAGTGGCCTCTGAGGAGGCACTTCAATTTAACTCATGAGCCCAAGAACAGGATTTCAGTCTTTGAAGCCTTCCCATAGCTATTGACAACTGCAAACACAGCCTTGCAGGAGAAGGGGCTTCTCTCCCTCCACTGCAGGAACCAGGTGAGGGGTGGTTTCACCTCTACTCAGAGGCCAATCAGAGCAGGATAGAGAAAACTTGAGTGGAAAACCCTTGGTCTGTGCCTCAGGTGAGGGGGACCAAGAGATTTACTGACATCCACACCCCCCCCGTGACAGTGCCCACTAATTGTCACCCTGCTTTGCTTTCTGACTCTCTTTTCTTAGGGTAATGAGGGTATCTCTCATACCCTTTCCTTGAAATCTTAATATTTTAGAGCGAGCTTGTATCTTTAGGATCAACCTTTACATTTTATAAGTAAGAAAATTGAGACCCAATGGAAGTACATCAACTGGTATAAAGTCACCACAGCATTATTTTCACAACCAGGAACCAGATCACAGGAACTCTGTGTTTCGTATTGACCCCACGCAGCACATAGAGAGGCTTCCAAGTGTCAGAGCAAAACTTTCCATTGTGGATAAGGTGGGGAGTTATGTTGAATAAGAAAGAAGGAAGATTAGATAGAAGCTAGAAAGACAGAAGAGCTGCCTGCAAAGATGCGCACACCCTAATCTTGGGAACCTGTGAATATGTTACCTTATGTGGCAAAGGGCTTTGCAAATATGATTAAGGTTAAGGATCCTGAGATGAGTTTATCCTGCATTACACATGTGGGCTCAATCTGATCATGTAAATCCTTAGAACCTTTTCAGACTGCACAGACCAGAGAAAGGGCAGCATGTGAGAGAGGTTTGACTTTGCTGGCTTTGAAGAGGGAGGAAGGGGTCAGCTTCTAGAAAATGGTAAAGGCAAGGAACGAAATCCTCCCCTAGAACCTCCAGAAAGGACAGAGCCTGCTCACACATTGATTTTAGCCCAGAGACCTGGGTCAGATTTCCATCCTACGGGGCTGTAAGAGAAGTGATTAGTATTGTTTTGAAATACATCAAATATGTGGTGTTACAGCAGCAGCAGAAAACTCATGCAGACCTTCTCATGGCAAATATCCTCTCCACTCAGGGTGTTTATTTCAGCAACTCTAGCTTTTGACCGTATAGCCAGACCAGTGTCGATTAGGTAAATGCTGGGGGCGAGGGGTGGGAGCTGGCAGGCCTGCTGAGGGATGAAGGATGGTTGAAGCAAACAAAGATAGTAACTGCAGGAAAGAGCTACTACTCCTGGGGCTGGTAGAACACAGGGAAGGGGTTGGAGTTACCAGGAACTAGAAGCTTGGAAAAGGGGCCCCGGGGGGCCGGGACCCAGACCTTGGAGGACAGGGAGCTGTTCCTTCACTAAGACATGATGAGGCTGGTCCTGAGAACTCCAGTGAAAGGTCTGGAGCCTGGGAGAACGGCTGCTGTGGGGCGGCCAGGCCCTGCTGGGGTGACGCTGATGGGAGGAGCAAGCAAGGGAAGAAGCAAGTCCTTCTCCGCCTCTCATCTGCCAGTCTCTATATTAGTTTGCTCAGGCTGCCATAAAATAGACCACAGGCTGGGTGGCTTACACAACAGGTGTTTATTTTCTCACAGTTCTGGAGGCTGGGAGGAGAGGATCAAGGTGTCAGCAGATTTGGCTTCTCCGGAGGCCTCTCTCCTTGGCTTGCAGACAGCTGCCTTCTCTCCGGGTCCTCACGGGGCCTTTCCTCTGGGCACACTGCTGGTGTCTCTTCTTTGTGTCCAGATTTCCTCCTCTTATTGGGGTACCACTCAGATTGGATTAGGGTCCAGTGTACAGGCCTCATTTTCACTTCATTACATCCAAACACTGTCACGTTCCGAGGTACTGGGCATTCAGGCATCAGTATCCAAATTTGGGGCGCCGTGGGGAGATACAGTGTGTCCCAGAACGTCTCCCTTTAGAAACTCCCTGTCGGTGAAACCTGCAGGGTGCCCGCTGACAAATCAATGTAGTTTTCAGAGTCCCAGCCCCACCATCACAAAAGCAGAGTTAAACAAAGATGGGATTTGGAGCATGGTAACTGACAGAAGAGGGGCTGACGATGGAAAGGACAGCTGGGAAACCTGCTGTTGGGAGTGAGGGGGCAAAGCAGCCTCCCAGGCCCAAGTGGGGTCTGTGTATCTGTGAATCGTGTGACATGTACGACTGTGGGGGACACCTACCTGTTTCTATCCTCCCTTCCCCCATTGGAGGCCTGGCTCTGAGAAGCAACGATAGAAATGGAAGTATCCGTCCCTTAACTGTAGTTCTTCATGCAGCCAGAGGGTGACGGATGAGGAAGGGTTCCTAGGGTCGTAGTCAGGAAAATGGGCCAGCAAAGCAAGGTGTCAGGATCTGGCACAGCAGCCCAGCAGTGGGTCAGTGGATGGGAGAGAGCCATCCCCTAAAGCACCCAGGATGGGTACGATGTCAAGACTTCAGGGGTGACTTCCATGGGAGTCAGGAAGAGGCCACTTGGAGAAAGACTGGCAGGCCCTTTGGGATTAAATACAGGGGCAGAGACAGAATGAGGGAAGGATATGGGCCAATATCTGTGCTGGTCCAACTTGTTCGCTGCTTCCTGGAGCTGCCCCATCTGAAGGAGAAAGATAACTCTTTATTTCTCTTATTCTTCCTTCCTCCCTCCCTCCCTCCTTCCCTCCCTCCCTTCTTTCTCTCTCTTCCTTCCTTCATTTTTCTCTCTCTCTCTGCCTTCCTTCCTTTCTTTCTTTCTTCCTTTCTCTTCTTTTCTTTCCCTTTCTCTCTTTCTTTCTTTCTTTGTTTCTTCCTTCCTTTCTTTCTTTCTTGCTTTCTTTCTTGCTTTCTTTCTCTTCTTTTCTTTCCCTTTCTCTCTCTTTCTTTCTTCCTTCCTACCTTTCTTTCTTTCTTTCTTTCTTTCTTTCTTTCTTTCTTTCTTTCTTTCTTTCTTTCTTTCTTCCTTCCTTCCTTCCTTCCTTCCTTCCTTCCTTTCTTTCTTTCTTTTCAAAGAATTTGAAACTAGAAGAAAAGTAAAGAAAATCTGAGGCAAGTGCTAGACTCTGAAAAAGGCTCTGAGTAACCCTAGACCTTGGAATCCCACAGGGAGTAAACAACAGCTATCTGTCTAGGGCCTGGGACTCCTTTTCCCAAGGTCATTATTATTGCTTCTGGGTGACCTAGGGATTGTAGGGCAGAACACAAGCCCATTTGGGGAGAGAGCACTCAAGTGTTCTTGTCTTAGAAATTTGATGAACAAAATGCATTATCAAAAGCATTTAAAACAACATGAAGGAATCAACCTCCCTTGGTTAATTTATTCCAAGCAAAGAGAAAATCTCAGAAATAAATTTAGTATTGGAACCTTTTGGAACCTTTTAAGTCAGTTTGCCTTTCTTGAACTGGAGCTAATTTGTATAGTTTGGATTGTCCTGAAAGTTCTCTGTGTCATCAGTGACTTAAAAATACTGCTACGGGGCAAAAGAAATCAATGATCTCTACATTGCAGGCTGAGTAATTACATAATAATGATTTGCATTACTGAAAAGACAAGTTGGTCCAGATCCAGATGTGCCAGTGACCACAGTTCCCTGCAACATCTAACCAGAATGCTGAGGTCGGATAAATTTCAGCATCAGTTGTGAGACAAAATGACTGGTTAAAAAAGTCTTTCCTAATCAACATCACTTAATAGATCTTTAATGACTGACTCATCACTTTCCTCCAAGTAAAAGTAAATTTAAATTTTAAAATAAAGCAAATTTTACTTATATCTGTGGCACAGAAGCAGATGTTTCCCTGACATGTGCACACAAGCTGTTGGCTGTGACCTTGCAGGATAAAGCAGTTTTGAAAATTAGCTTTTGTCTCCCAATCTGGGGAAAACAATGCTGCAGTGAAGATTTAATAAAAAGTCGTAGCTTCTCACAGAAGCTTATTTCAGCAAAGTAAACTATTAATTAAAATAACAAATGTCAGCTATTTTGGAGGCTGACAGTTAACACAAGGCAGCATTTGCTTACCTTGACATACAGGATGCATGGGACACCGGCAGGATCCATAATTCATTCTAGGTATGGCTCTCTCCTGTCCTAATATAGTGATAACAGAGTGATAAATTAGCTCCTGTTCAGCAGTTTCGTTAGCAAAAGTACTTGGGGATTTGGGGAAAACCCACCTAGAGAGGGTCTTTTGGCAGGCTGAAGGAATGCACGCTCCAACAGCTTGAGCAAAAGTTTCATGGAATTCCTGGAAAACTTGAGTACCGAGAAAAACAGGTGGGGAAAATGTAAAGCTATGTGAGAGAGAGAGTAAGTGAGACAGCATGCCAGAACAGTGCATTACAATCTGCTTTCAGCCAAAGTGGGGAAAAATTATTAAGTAGAGGAAGACTATATCACCCCCAAGAGACCAGGAAAAAGAGAGGTTAGGGAAAAAAGCAGCGAAGATCAGATTTCAGAGACAGAAGGGGGATTGAGGAGGCTGGGAAGGAAGGGAAATTGACGAACATCATTCACCCTCTCTAAATTCAACAATTTAAAAGAGGTTTTGGGGCAGATAAGGCAGCAATACACCACCTGGGGACATTGGCTCTAAGCTGTTTTTCTACCACGATTACATAGGTGAGAATAATATCAATAAATATAAAAAGCTACATTGACTCTATGAGGTGTATTGGTGGGGAGGTCTGTTTTAGGGTCTTTCTATTAAGACAGTTCAGTAATACATCTATTATAACATTAAGGAGGGAAGAAAAGCCCTTGGAGTTAGAGCACCCTGAAAAAATGTGTATCAAAAGCCCAAAGAGGTGAGAAGTAGAGAAGGAAAGGTGACCTGGGAGAAACATCTGGGCAGAGCAGATTAGCAGGGCAGTGTGCTGTGGGTATGTCGGGTGGTATTGAGGGAAAAGCGCTTTACTATCAAGATAGATGCATTTAGGGAAATACAAATCCCTTCAAGTAAAAATAGTTCTGCGACTTCCTTGTTATAGAAGGCAGAACAAAAGCATGTATCCTACAGTTCAGGTATTCCATGCTTCTTTTCAAAAGAAAAGAAAAAAAACAAAAAGCAAAAAAAAAAAAACCCCACCAAACAGGATCCAATTAAATTAGGAGCTGGCTGCATGAGGTACCAGCTATTCGTTTCCTCTTTAACAAAACCCATGATGGTCCAATGAGGGTTTTTGTTTTTTTTTTTTCCCCATTTCTGGGACTATTTTAATATGTTGTTACAGTGGAGGCATCTACATTTTAAAACTTACTTATTATCATTTCTACTGGAGTCAAAGCTCAGTGTATCATTAAGCATGATGCAGGTCACTGGACCAAAATGAGCCAATAATTAGAGTCCAGAGCAACTCTTGTGTGCCATACCTGTTGCCCATGATTCTCCCTTTCCTCATTGGCTTGGGGACTTCAGCTAAGGTATGGGTTGTAGGTGAAAGCTGTTCGGCATTCACAAAAATGAAGAACATCAGAGGCATATAAACAAGTCTTTTGGTTACCTGGGCTTCAATCAAGCTAAATCCTGCCCCAAATTAATGACCAAAATCAATATGCAAGGCATAAGAAGGATGAAACAGTTTGGATGAAATCCTATCTGAAAACTTTGTTAAAAATACAAAGTAAGAAGAATCCTTTCAAGAGATCTGAGAGAGTCAGATCAACCTTCAACACAGATATTTCTTGTTGGAGGCAGAATTCTTAGGTACTAGATAAATGCTGCCTTTGTAAATATGGTAGAGCGGGCCCTGAACGGAAGCGGGGCAGCACTTGCTCCCTCAGAGGTGCCTGATCCGGGCACCAGCCATGTGCAGGGTCTGCAGGGTCACCTGCTCACCTTGGGGTCCCCCAAGCTGTGAGATCAACTTTCGCATCCAGTGTGAATGTGGTGTGGGCTTCGTGCATATCTTCCAAAGGATCCTATCAACTCACATCCCAGTGTAAGAAACCCCTTCACTGCCCAGTCCTCATTTTCTCACTTTCCTAGTGCTAAGACCCATGGGAATTTTAAGGCAAATTGGGTCTGGACAGTGTTATTACAAACTCCCTGAGCACCAGAGAGAACCCACATTGCCACACGCATCCACTGAAAGCAACCTAAATCAAGGGCAGCCAGTATTAGATGATTTCTGCTTTCTCCTTTTTATTTTCCCTGCAAATGCTCTGTGACACTAAGTTGTCCCATTTGATGGGCAATTTGCTTCTGTGCTATGCTGCCATTAGCACTTGCCTCCAACGTGTTGCTTATCCCTCAAGGGACTTTTCCACTGGAGTTCAAATCCATGGCAGAGCTCTGGCTGCACTCCAAGTCCAATGCTCCTGTAAGATATGCAAAAAGAAAAAAAAAGTTGGAATGCCGTTGAAAAAGTAGGACATGGCTATCTTTGTCCTGAGTTTATTTAGGGAGGAAAACTGAATTCTGTCACTGCTGCAGTTTGTGGATGCTTTACTTCTCTGTAATTGCTGAGGAATTAATGTGATTTAATAGGCACAACAATAAATATAGCCTTGACAAGGTGATTATCCCATAAGATTAAAATCATGATATAGCATAAATCAATACCAGCCCTAAGTATGTCTCCGAAAGGGGTATATATTTCTACATTCACTGCTAGATGTTGAACTAATTTTGGAATTAGAAGCTGTATGAAATGCAAAAGCTATTTTTCTCAGTGAAAAATTACAGAATATGTATGACGATCACTCAGAATATATATTGCTCATAAAATGAGTAGGAGGAAAAAGAGTGAAAGCAGGCAAACTTTGAAAGCTAGTTCATGTGTACATCTCTGCTCCCAAGGGCATGCTCCTCTCTACTCCAAACCGACCCAGCTCAGCCAAGACCCTCTGATTGTCCTTTTTCTGCCTCACCTGCGGACCATCAGCCCATCTGAGAGATGCTTCTTGTGTGAATTGGCCCTTTCAGCCCGCACTACTAAGACAAATCAATTGATTCTCCTGCTTGAGAGAGCTCTGCCTAGTGCAAAGGACTCTTAGAGGCTCTGTGGCTGGAGTGGAGTCATACAGAAAGAGAGGGTATTGATCAAGAGCAATCGGGCTTAGCTTGCATGGGAAAGTTTCCCGGAGGACACAGGCACTTGATTTTGAAGGTCAATATTAACCACTCTCTTAGCTGTCCGCTAACTAAGGTAATCCTGTTTGAGCTGACTTTTCTGGAAGCCTGGCTCTGTGCATGTCAACCACCCCTCCCCCCAGGGAACTTACCTGGACGTGAACTTCTCCTCAGCGCTCAGCACCCGTCCTGCTCAGACACATGGAGACCCTCCTCCACTGCCACCCCCCAGCTGAACATCACGGGCAGATACCAGACCCCTTCCAACCTCCAGAGCAGCTCTTGCTTAGTCAACAGGGCCCTAAAAAACTATTTAAAGCCTTAAGATATGAAGTGCCTTCTCTCAGAGCTGAGTTTCCCACTGCCAGATAAGTGCCGCCTTAACTGCATTTTCGTGGAGTAGCTGCAGTGGCACTTGATAGCTGATTATGTTAATCCTTGAGGGATATTCGAGAAAATATCTTCAGAGTCTTCCTATAGGAGAGTAATCAAGATTTGATTCAGGTATCAACCACTCGACAGGCCTTTCTAACTTACATGTTCTCAGTGAGCCACACGTAGATTTTGTTGTTGTTGTTAAAACTGGTTTATTTAGTAGAATAAAAGGTAATTGAACATTAAAAAAAATTCTACCTAGATACAGTTTGAGTTTAAATGGGACTTAATTAAACTTAAAAGCTTTTGCACAGCGAAGGAAACCATAAACAAGACAAAACGACAACCCTCAGAATGGGAGAAAATATTTGCAAATGAAACAACAGACAAAAATTAATCTCCAAAATGTACAAACAGCTCATGGAGCTCAATATCAAAAAAACAAACCATCCAGTTAAAAAATGGGTGGAAGACCTAAACAGACACGTCACCAAGGAAGACATACAGATGGCCAAGAGGCCCATGAAAAGTTGCTCAACATCACTAATTATTAGAGAAATGCAAACCAAAAACTACAATGAGGTATCACCTCATGCCGGTCAGAATGGCCATTTTCAAAAAATCTATAAACAATAAGTGCTGGCCCACATTGCCCCTTCTGTAGCTAAGAGCTCATGTGAGCTCTGTTGGCTGCTGCTGTTCTGGGCTCTGTTCTCACTGTAGAGGACAGGTGAGCAGAAGGGGTCTTGGAGATGTGTGCCATGGAAGTCCTGTTTGGTCTAATGCTGAGCTTTGATGAACCACATATTGTATTTTTACTTCTCAATATTGCACATTTTTCCTTTTCACTCCCCCCTCCTGCAGTGCACACAAAGATTCCCTTAGTCACAAAGGATTGAATAATTCACCTATGAAGAATCCTTTTAAAGCATCAGTGCCTGTCTTGAAAATTGCTTCCCCTCCTTGCTTTTTTTTTTTTTTTCCAAACAGAACAAAGGAAAGTGTTAATCTTTTGATAATTGACTCTATTTTTACTGGAATTTCTTTTGTGATTATTTAATACATCTCCAGTCAATTTCAAACAGTGTCTGTTTTCAGCATCTATCCTCTAACCAGACACAAGTTGTCCAAGCAGGGGGTCTGGGGCAGGTTGGTTTGGTGGAAACAAAACCGTAACACAGTAATGAATGCAGCCCAAGCACACTGTCTGAAAATGAATTTGGCTTTACTTACTTAGACAAAGACACAAATGTACTTGTAGCTTCATTTACCACACAGAGCTCTTACAGAGAGTCTATCTGCAAAGGGACAGAAAACTTCCTACTCTGACGGGCGTTATCAGTAGGGATTTTATTTGTGTCTTCCTGTAAATGCAGGAGAGCTCAGCTATTGATGACTTTAATTCTACAGGCACCAGTGGTTTGTATTTAGCCTGAGAAATAACATTAAGTGAGTTTATCTGATGGACCCCGGAAGGTTTCGCCGTGCTTGGGATGGACCGGGGTACAGTGTGACTACATGCTCTTTCTGGAACCTCTTCCCCTTCTCACCCCCATCCCCAACCTGGCTCCCGCAAGCCAAGCCTGTCTTTTCACAAATGCAGAGAATTCAACAGATGTACACCAATTCCTTCATCATTTCGGCTAAGGCTGCGCTATCGATTCAGTCAGTGCTGTCGAGGTTGTGAATATCCGTATTAACACATGGGTTAAATGGAAAAATATTCATTTGATGCTTCTGTTTACTCTTCCTCCTGCCTCTGACCCTGGGAAATACACAGGGGCAGGAGAGGCCCCAGCCGGGCTCTGTCTGGCTCCTTCCTGGGTTAATCATATTTCACACGTCCCCAGCTCTGGCAGATGCAACACCTGACCTCCCCTTTGTCCCTCTCTGGATGAAGGTGTGAGGCTCCGTAATTTCCCTCAGGCACCAGAACAGTTTGCTTTCCCGCTGGAGGTGAAACTGACTCCCGGGAAGGCACAGCTGGGGCTTTTATCCCCCCTTCAGTAAGTACCCGGCGGCTGCGCTCTTTCACTGTGCATGAAAATAAGGCTGAGGTTGGAGCTGCGACCTTGGCTCTTCACCTAGTCGGGGTCAGGGGTTGGGGTGAAAGGGACCCGGGGGCGCGGTTCGCAGTGAAGCAGTTGGGCCGGGAGTGGAGCCGGCTCTTTGAGTAGGAGGTGGCCCGTGCTCCCGAGAGGGGCCGCGCTGGGCCGCTACACCGTCTGCAGCAAACGAAACGTGTTTTGCAGGAGTGAAAGCGCTGGCGCAGCTGTGAGAGCTGCAGGAACTGCCTTAAGGGGAGGAGGTGGAAGGGCCAGGCCTGTGACAGGACCTTGAAGAGCGCAGACGAGCCGGAGCGCACTCGCGAGGGCACGGCTCACCCTGGACAGCTCCGCGAGGTTTGCGGAGAGGCTCGTCTCTCCCTTCTTCCTTCCCACTGTTTTCAACACTCTGCTCTCCAGGCGTTGGCATGCTGCGAAGTCAGTAGCCGTTCTTGGTGGGACCGGAGTCAGCAGATCCATTAGGTTGACTAATGGTGATGGAAGGCTCGGTGGCCACTGGGTTAAGGTGACATTTATATTTGGACACCCTATTATTACTGGCAGGCCCCCGGGTTGCTTGGGAAATGTTTTGGGAACTGGGGCTGTGGAGCACCTCCCTGGGAGGGTGGCAGGGGTGACAGGTGAGCCATGACAGGGAAGGAGCCCAAGTGGCAGCCTTGCGGTGAAGACTATGCCGAGTGGCAGCCGCTCGCAGGCGCCTGGCAGCGGAAGGCCGTGTCCTAAGGTGTTCTGCCGACATCCACCAGAGCAGCTGGCGCCTGGTGGAAGGCAGATGGTGTTGGATCCCCCAAGTGTCACTGTCTAGCAAGATGCCATGTCCACTGATTAAAAATAATTAAACATTCCTTCTTCCAGTGAAGGAGAATGGTAAGCACACCAGGCAGAGAGGTTGACAATGGCATTACACAGCAAGATGCGGCAGCAGCAGTGAGTGCCCCGGGTAGCAGGTGCGCCTGGCTTGGAGAAGGTGGAGTGGGAGTGGGGGTCCTGGTTTAGCAGTGACAGCAGGAAGAGTTTAGTGAGGATGCATATGCATGAGGGAGGCATGAACAGGATCATATTGGATGACTTTCTACTGTTCAGCCTAGTTTATGGAGAACATTTTCCACTTTCTGAATGAAAAGAATACATTTTATGTATATGACCTAATCAATATGCACTAATCCCCTACTATATGCCTGGATGCTAGGCGCTGTGGGTAGACTATATTAATAGATGCTATTCTCCATGTCCTCATCGTCCTTACTTTAGTTGAATTGACCCACTTTGTTCCTCCATATATGTATATGTTTTTTCTTCTGCAATAATGAGTCCGGGAAAGAGTTTGACAAAAGGATTGAACATACTGACATGCCTCAGTTGTATGGTCATGTTCAAGGACTCGGTTGTATTGTCATGAATGGGACCACCTCCCAAATCTACCAGGCTCATGAATATTGCTATCTTGCCCCCTTCCCCACACCCTATTCTCCTCCCCATTCAGGCCCCTTTCCTTTCACAAACAAGTTCCTGGGTGTTGTCAGGAACCTCTGAAAAGGCAGGCCACTTTACTGTGTATTTGTCAATTGTTTTGAATTTGTACGTTGTTTATGTGTTTTCCAAAGTTTCTAAGACATTTGAAAGATTTTAATGTGGATTGAATAAATTTAATTTCAGGCCAATTGAAACATTCTAATCTCCTGTTAACTCTAAAAGGAAGTTTCTTCTTCTTACTTATTTGTGTTTGAAATCATCAGTATTTATTTGATAAGTATCTACTGTATGAGTCCTACATGTCACTCCATTGTGAGAGTAGGGTTGCAAGAACAATGTACTTTGTACATGAAAGAAAGAGTAAATTCTTGTAAATTCAGTATCACTCACTGAAGGGGAAGATTGAGGGGTTTTGGATTGAGGAGCGATCACAATATGATAGTATTACTTAGGGAAGTGAGGTATATGCTGGCTCTTGAAATTTGGGGTTGCACACATGCTTGTGGTGAGGAATAGGAGCGTTTCCCAAGGATGGAGGAAAGGTTTCAGCAAACGCATGAAGAAAGGAAAGAGTGAAGAAGAAAGTTTGGCTTGGTTGATGAAGAAAGCCCACATTTTTTAGAAGGAGATCAGAAAGAGAGTACTTCCATGAGTATTACCCAAATAAGGACAACTATTTACCCAATAAGGCATCCTTTATAGTGATCTCTACAGACTTAATGACAGACACTGGAATGTTGAAATCTCAGGATTCCATGGAGGACTCTGTATTTTGGCCCTTTCAGCACCCATTCTGAACTGTGGCCTAGCCTGATTCTTAAATCACAGAGGCTTGGAAAACTAAAACTTAACAATCCCCCAAATCCTTTGTAGCTAAGGTTTTACACATCATCTAACTTCTGCCGGATAGGTGCCCTCTTGTGAGACTTGGAAGGGGAGATGAACTCTACAAGGCAGCAGACACCAGAGGGGAGAACTGATCACCAGGTAAGCCCAGTGACAGAGGCATCTGGTCCTTTAGGGAAGCTGGGGTGGAACTTCTGGAGTTAGTACCAAATGGCTTAGGTGCTGAGCAGTTGTCAGCAGTGGTCTTTCTCTAGAACAGTCCTCAGTGATTGATTGTATATTTTTCCAGGCTGCTCTGTTCCTGAGTGTGAATCATCTAAGCCTGGTTTTCTGGTTCTACCTGAGATTTTGTAAGCTATCTATATACCTTTCACTAAAACTTTTTAAACCTGAAATCAGGTGGATCTTGTTGAGCACAAATAAGAACACTAATTTCTATAATTCCCTTATGAGTGTTCCTTCTATGTGGTTCCAGCTAAATGAAGAAACTGTAAGGTACACACAGGTGATCATGTGACAAACCACCCTGCCTTGGACACAACTTACTGGATCAGGGGAGGGTACCTGACCCAAAGGGGCAAATTGATTGGTTGACTAGTAGCCTAAGAAGTGGGCTTAAATGAGACCTTTGCCAAACAGGACCAATAATTATATACTCAACCGACTAGATCCTCTTTATCAAGAGTTTCAACTGCAAATATGAAAAAAGTCAGTTGACAGACAGGAAAGAAAGTATGAAAGACTTACAGAAAAAGAAGGCAGACAGTAAATTCATGTGTAATGAGAAACTGAAAGCATATACAGCATACAGTGATCTTGGTTAATAGTAGCAGGATTGGTAAAAGAATGTTAATGGTTTTAACGGTATGTCAAGATGGTGCCTGCTATACCCAAGTTCCCCTTTTAGATGATTCTACCTCATCCACAGTTTCCAGCTTCAGGAAGCAGGGTTTGTCCATTCTTTGTTCAAAGACAGCCACAAAATTGGACCAAGGAGCCCATCTGCAGGCTAGCAGATAATTCATGGGATCATTGGTGTGAACGTCTCAGCCCAGTAACTGGTAGTAATACTAGCCAAATCAGTCAGACCAGTTTATTTTGGGTTGGGTTGGCAAGTCAGTAATGAGAGCATAGAATAGACATGAAGGAAAGGCAGAGATTCACGGGAAAGAGGGTGAGTGTGTGAAGCTGATTTCTAGGTGGTCTCACTTTGGGCTGGCGTTTTCCTCCCAGTCCACACATAGCTCTAGGATAGACAGTGCCTTTCGAGCCCCTTTGCTGAAGGCGGTAAAAGGAGCCTCTTCTTCCGAGGAGGTTTCCAAACACATGACCACAGCCTGAATGAGACCTGAAGAGACGACCCGATTTGCAGAGTGGCACTGGGTCCTGAGTAAACATCCAGTCCCCAGACTTGCTTGGCTCAGCAAGGCCAGATCCACTATGCCTTCTCTTCTGACCACCTGCTTGTTCAGCTTTCTGTGTTTCGTTTGTTTGTTTCTTTCTTTTGAGACCTGACTGCCCAACTGAGATTCTTGCTCTGTTATCACAAAAATACCCGAGGTTCTGCCCCCACCTCACCCACGGTACTTAAGCTACCTTGAGCATTTGTTTCTTGCATCCTAATGAGTCCACATTACAGAGTACGTTCACCTTAAGAAAAAAATTTAGACCATCATTCTTCTGCCTTGCTCTCTTGGAAATTTCAGAAGTAGGAAGAAGAACAAGGGCAAACATCCTTGACTTGGATTTAGAAAAGTCTGAAATGACTTGATTTTAGATTTTTAGCATTGAAATGCAGGTGAATAACCTTTGGAAACAGAATGTTGCCCAACTGGTATGTGGGCCACTGTATAAGTCGCCCTTTAAATGTAGTATTTGATTACCACACCTACTGAATAAGAGCTCACAACTATCATCATCAACAATAGAAACCACACGAGCAGATCTCGACACGAGAGTGGTAAGACACCCTTAAATTAAACTATTTTGGCCTTTTTGAAAGTCAGACCATTTTTAGTAAGTGCTTTCTGAAGCCTCATTATTATTATGACTAGTACTAATTTATGCCTATATAATGCATTCTGCCTTATTGTACTCTGAAAATTATATTTCAGAATCATTTTACCCACCTGGAGAGAAGCATAACAGCTATTCCATAGCACTCAGCAATGTCTCAGGCCTGGCAATGAACAGAGGAAATGGCCATAAATATGCCACTTACAACAGAGAGGTGGAACATTCTTTCAAAAGGGAGTTTGGCTTTGACAGGTGGGTCCAGCTATTTGGGAGGATTGTATTTCTTCGTCTTCACCTATCATTCATCCCAGCCTAGTTGGGTGCAGAAAAACACCCATCAGTGATTTTCAACTTTGGCTGAATCTTAGAATCTCCTGGGGAACTTAAAAAAAAAAAAAAATCTATGCCCAGGTCTCCACCCAACCAACAGGAATTATCTCTGCAGGTAAGACCTGGGCTTAAGTACTTTAAACTTCACAGATGACTCCAATGGACAATTACATTTGAGATTCACTGACCTATAATGTTGATTTTCAAATGTTGGTTCCCTTCGTAATCACTGAGGAAGATTCTACTCATACATACTGAATCAGGTGATCCTGATGCACAAGAAAGTTTGCAAACCACAGACTTACACATAATGAATTTGGTTCTTTTTGCCCCAAGCTTCTGTCCCCGAGCTTCCCCAATATCCTGCTGCAGTCCTGGCAATAGCTACCGTTATACATCCTGGTTAAAATGCAATAATGTTAACTGGAGTGATAACATATCAAATTCACCATCATGAGAATGTTCTCAGAAGAGAACAGGAGGGGACAAAGGATGGGTAAACTTCACAGATAATAAGAGAATTCTAATGCTCTCTGCTCCTGTTTTCGTCAGATTCATAAGACATCCAGCAATTGCTGTCCACCACAATCAAACACTGAGTCATAGCTCTTTCTCTCCTGGCAAAAAATAGAAAAATATGTGTTACTTATTAAGGGTCTACTCCAATACTGGAGCACTGCTAGTATTATCTACTCTTACTATCACCTCATGAAGTGTGTATAATTATTTTTGGTACTCAGATGAGAAATCTGGATTTCAGAGAAAGTGAGCTCTTATCTGAGGGCCTATAACTAGTGAATGGCTTGTTGAAGATCAGACCTCAAGCCCATAGATCCAGGCTGCTCTCCTGACTTCCATATTATCTTATATCTGGCAGATATTTTAAATAGAGAAGGAATCTGGATTCAAATCTTTGAGGGGCCCTCATGAAAAGGAAGCAGGCTTAGTCTGTGTTGCTACAGAGAGTAGAATATGGTCCAGTAAGTAGAAGTTCAAGAGATGCACATTTCACCTTAATATATTATAATTAACATTAATTAAAATATTAGTGATAGCCATTTCTTGAATGCTTTGTGGTCAGCACTGAACTGTGAGTGCTTAAATTAGTTGATCTCATTTCATTGTCATAACAACCCCTTGGTGACAGAGGTACTATTATTAACCCTATTTTTAGGTCAGCAAACTGAGTCTCAGAGAAATTAAAGAACTTGTCAAATACAGAAACCACACTTGTGGCTGTAATGGTGGAATCAGATGAAAGAGAGAGAGAAAAAAAAAACGTTTAATTCAAGCTCTTCAGATCATTCAGGACATGAGTTGAGAATTATCTCCAAAGCCCTCATTCCTGACCGCTAAGCTAGAAATTTCTAACCAGAGGATTGTCAGCTAATTGGTTGGACCCCTTTGTGAATTCAAGAGCTTCCTATCGGTCATTGGAAACACTTGAGAGAGGATGGATGACCATTAACCATTCTGGCTTCACTTCCTTGCTGCCCCCCTCAGGTCATGGCCTCCTACACATAGGTGATGGGACTGAGATTGGCTACCTCCCCCAGAGATTCAAAATTCATATTGAGAGTGAGTGAATCTCTGTGAAATGTATGAATTTGGATAGCTGTGGGTGCTTTCTTCCAGTTACCTTACAGGCTGAATATTCCTGTAATAAATTCTCACTTTTTAAATCTACCTAGCTCAAAATGATTTCTATTTGAACCAGTCCATAGGAGCATGGGTGTCATGAAAATGCAGAACTTAAACTAAGTGTAAACATGGTAGCACCTTATCATATGCTCAAATCAGTGTGGCTGCCAGTTCCCAATAGAGTCAGTGTTAACTACTCTTTCTGGTTATAAGCACCTTTACCCTAAACATTGGGATCATAGTAATTTAACCCTCCTGACCTTAGTGATCAGTCCAAGACGTGGGTCTATTGCCTAGGTTGAGCAATCTTTCTCCAAGAATTTTTAAACAGCACTCTTGGCTCAGGTTGTGACAATGAAAGATCATAATTCCATGCTTGCTTCCAACTATATTCTCTACCACGTGGAGAAAGTCTGTCCACCGTAAGCTGCACATATAGGAGAGCAGAGGTGAGAGATGACGGGAGACGGATGGAAGGTGAGAGAGGTCCAGGCAGCGAGTGAGTAACAAGCTGAGAGCGCTACTTCATTGGGGGTGACTGCCCAGATGGAGAGGAAAGGTCCTGGCAGAATTGGCCGCTGTGCTCTGGTGGCTCCTGGTTCTCCTGGGTGCCGTCCCCAGTTTCTGACATCACACCGCTTCTCTGGCGTCTTCTCCCCAGGCTGCTGAGTCTTTTTCACAGCCCGCTCTTGGGTCTTGATTTTCACGTCACTTTCACAAATAAAGATTTTCCTTTTGATTCAGGTTCCCTACTGTACTTGCCAAAGGAAGTCCTGTTGCTTTGTTAGTAACCTGGAGTGTGGCAGCCTGGTGGAGCTTTCCCATTCATGGAGTCCAGCAGTGTTTGGGATACTCAGTGAATAGAACATTCCAGAAAGGGTTACCTCCATTTGTGCTCATACTCGGACAGGCAGGGTCATTCTGTGAGCTGAGGAACAGGCAGAGCAGCAAACTTCATGGTTGGATCTAGGGGCGTAGAATGTTTACCTGCCCTCCTCTCCCATATTAGAGTTTGTCTGTAACATCTTGCCACACTCTGAGCTTTCCAAATTTTCCCATGAGCATGCACCCAAATGTACAGGAGAATGAGGGACCCTCAGTGGCTGCCTCAGGTAAGAATTTTTTCCAAAACCTAGTACTTCATTTCAAAAATTCTTACGAAGTTTTTCATATATAATATATCTACATTTGCTTTATTATGAAAAGAATGTACTTTTCTTCTATTTTTGAGTAAAAATTTTGGGTCAACATCTGTGTCATGTTTATTTTGTGATCAGTGTGTCCGTGACAGGGCAAAGCTTGACTTGAAGCCAGCATGACTTCTGTTTAGGATACCATGTCTCGCTGCATATCCTTATAAAACCTTAAGTTTCTGGAGGAGATGCAATAGAAAGCCCTTAACACCTTAGCCTAACTCTGCTTTTATTTTCTAAAATAATTTTTGTATTTATCAAAATATTGTCTACATATCATTAAAAATATTAAATACTAAGAAAGTCCCTAGCCATTCTCTGCCATGAGTTTTCCTAAGACAGTCCTGTTGAGTCTACTAAATAAAAAGCTCTTGAAACTATTCCCCTGTAACTAGGGTGGCTACACATCCTAGACAGCCCTGAGTTATGTCTTATCTCCTGTATAACTTATTATTATTATTTCACTCCAAAGTATCTTGATTTGAATGTCAAATTTCATGGTCACTGTACCTACCTAGAGGCTGCCACTTCTGAGGCTTTTCGTGTTTGTTTTCTAGCAGTAAGCTCCATGTCTTAAAATTTATGGTTGTGTCCTTATTTCTTGATACTGTATCTACTTTAGACGTTTCCCATTGACTTCCTGCTATCATGATTAAGTACTTAGCTCACATGTAGCCCCATCTCTTTTCCTCACTTCCTTTGAATAAGTACATTGCTCTTTAGTTCCTCTGCTGATTACCTCTGTAACTCTATTTCTTGTCCCATTAATTATAGATAATTTCCCTTTACTTTCTAGTTTATAAAGTAGATATTAGCGCCTCCACATCTTTTTTGCCTGCCTTTTCCTTTTCATCCAAATCCTGCACCTTTACTTTAACATTGTCCAAGTGGATAACAACTACATTCTATCCTATAACCAAAATTAATCCCATGTTTAATCTATAGGATGACTCTGAATGTTGAAGATCAATTGGTAGCATTTGTGCTATTATGTCTATGTGTTTATTCCCTGCTAAATAAGTCAGCAGTGTCCTGTGGTTCATTCCTTTAGTCTTAATAGCAACACTAAACTAGGGACTATTACAATCTTTTTACAGAGAAGAAAACTGAGGCACAGAAAGGCTAAGTCTTGCCCAGGGCCATGCAGTTATTAATAGTAGTCAAGTTTGATCACAGCAGCTGGTTCCAGAGTCAGTGTTCTTTATGTTACCTTTCTGGGCTACTGCTCAATGGCTAAGATGTCTTCACTCTTCGCTTTTCCTCTGAATCCAATATTGCTGATCAAAAGTCAGATGCCAGTCTGGTTTCTGTTTCTTTACAATGTACTTTTCTCCTCCAATCTCCACTCCTATCCTATGGTTGCTTAGGATATTCTCTTTATTGTTAGTATTCTGAAATTTCACAATTAATTGTCCAAGTAGTGTCTCTTTGTCATTCACACGGGTCATTATCACTAAGTCCTTTGAATTGGAAGATTCAAGATCCCTCTTTAACTCTGGGAAATTCTTTTTACTTTTTTCATTGAAAATGTCTTGCCCTCCACTTTCTCTTGCATCTCTTTCTGGAATTCTTATTAATCACTTATTAAATATACCATGACTCTTACATCTCTTATCTTTTATCATATTGTCTCCTTGGTTTTTCATTTATTTTAACTCCAGAAGTACTCTCTGGGCACTTTACGTTTTAGTGAGGGACACAGAAAATAGAGAAGTAAACATATAAATAATCTGGTTTCAGAAAAATGTCACTATATAGAGAAAATAAAGCACAGTGTTTGGGGGCATGTGCATTTTTGTTTTATCAACTGTGAGATTTCCTATACTTTATCCATTACTTTATGGAATGTTTTATTTTGATAGTCAGTTTAGCCTTCTCATACTTTTTTCAAAGATACCTAAATATTTTTATGAATGTAATGTATTCTTGAATATCATGATGGCAAATCTCTGAGGATAAAAACTAAGGTATAATGAAACCTCTTTTTGATTCCCAAACTGTCTCTGCTTGCTCTTTTTTTTTCTATTTTTCTTACCTTGGTATTTCTCTGTCATATTTCTGGCTTTTCTCAAGTGTCCTGGCTTTCCATTCATATTTAAGAATAAGACTACAGAGAGCCTGCCTGGGGGCTCTGTGTGTGTGGTCAGAGATTATCAACAGGCCGGTCATTCTAGAGAGGAGACCTGAGTGCCAGGATGACCAAGAATTTTACCTGGGACACTGAAGCTCATGTCAGCCACCCTAAGGCTTTTCAAATTATTTGTTTAATTTATTTAGAGAATGTCCCTCCAGTTTTATTATTAAGGCTTTGAATCATTTTGCGTACTTGGGCGAGGAAGTGAGTTCAGGATGGTTCCATTCCAAAGTAATCCTCATTCTCTGCCCCCTCCTCACTCTTGCCCTCCACTGTAATGGCCACCTCTGCACGTCAAGCCTCGGAAGGATTCTGATAGGCACTTTGGCCGCCTCTTTGTTGTACCTTCACATCAAAGGAATTGCGGCTTCCTCCACTCTGTTTCAAAGTTTCTAGCTTCCAATACATTTGAAAAATCTCTCGTCTTCTTATGGGCTCCCACTTTTGTTATTTTTTCCTTGACCATAAGTGTATTGGGATTTCAGGAACTGTAGGACAAAAATATATCTGCTCAGCTTGCCATCAGATTCTCATAAATATTTTTAGAAGATGGGATTCCAAGGGTGGACTTTATGAGTATAGAAACATGATGGAATCATCCTGGGAGAGGAGCTTTGATGGAAAAAAGATAGAAAGTCAGATCCGAAGAAAGACTGTCCCTGAGAAGGGCAAGCTGGTGCTAAAAGGGCTTCATGGTTCTCAAGGAGCCAAGTGCTAAGAACTGAATTGTGTCCCCCCTACCCCAAATCATACGTTGAAGCTCTAATCCTCAATGTGATTGTATCTGGAGATAGGGCCTTTAGGAGGTAATGAAGGTTAAATTAGGTCATATCAGTAGGGCTCTAATCGGATAGGACTGTGGCCTTATAAGAAGAAGGGAGAAAGATCTCTGTCTCTCATTCCATCATGTGAGGATACTCCATCTGCAAGCCAGGAAGAGAGCTCTCGCCAGGGACTGAGCAGGCTGGCACCTTGATTTTGGATTTCTCAGCCTCCAGTACCATAAAAAAAAATAAATTTCTGTTGTTTAAGCCACAAAGTCTATGATATTTTGCTAAAGCAGAGGTGACAAATACACCAATAATTAGCGCAAAGTTCCAGAGAGAAAGCACAAGAGCGTCAGGGTACACTTAAAGCATTGAACTTGAGCCAGGAGACCTGCTGAAAAAGTTCTGGCTCTGCTATTAACTGGAGTGACTTTAGGCAATCACTTCACCCAATGGGCTACAATTTTCTCATCTCTAGAGTGGAGTTAATAATTCCCATTCCCCGAGTCTTGGTGTGAGTATTAAATCCATTATATTTTACCATAATCATTTATTGTACCTAGTTATTTATTCACAGTTGGTTTCTTTGACTGATCTATAACCTTGGCAGTTGAGTCTGTGAGCTAGAAAAGGTAGACGAGTATTAACAGGCATGGCCAGCGTAGCACTTGGCATTCAGTAGGTGCTCACTAAATTCAAATGTAAAGTCTATGTGTAACCAGGTGGTTATGAACTGTGGCTTTCTGATTGTGGTATTCCACTAGGGAGGCTCATGGAGATCTAAGAAGCTGCCATTCTCTGGAAGGATTCAAATTCCTGCTGCTCTTTTGCCCTTGGCCAGCCTGAGATAGCACCCCCGGCATCACCACTGCTGAGTGTCCTAACTCAGCCTTCTGCATTGCTGGGAACTTCTCTCTCTATCTAATATTTAGCTTGTTAAATCAAAATTATTTGGCTAACATTTATGTCTTTCTTTCTAGGCTGAGATCTTCTCAAGGGCATGACTATATCTGAATTATTTTCATTCCCAGTGTTTAGCTCATTGCCTGTCAAACAGTAGGCACTCAACGAATATGTGTTTCACTGGGAGTTTTTATCTGGGAGACATCAGGACTTCTGCCTTCCCTCAGCTTGCTCTTTGGAACTGTCTGAGGTCCTCCTGTGCTCACCATCTTTCTGTATAGGTCTAGGACAATGGATCTCATTTCTAGTTACAGTGACTTAAATGAGATCAGACTGTGTGACTCTAGGGCCATGTTGCTGCCATTTTCAACTTCATATTTGATGTGAATTATGGCACAAGGGGGGATTCTGATGAGATGTTGAAGAAACTATATTTGTCATGTGTGGCAGCGTCCAGTCCCATTGCCATAGACCACACTGAACACAACTTCTATGTAATTGACCTTTAATCTGAGTCTGGAGGTGAAAGCCATGTTGACATTATGCTTTGTCAGCCTTTCTCCCAAAGGACATTCTGGCCTATTGATATAATTTTCCACTTTGAATCTAACACATAATCTGTCATTGTTCTCTCAAAGAAGTGAGAGCTGTAGTAATTTCACTTCTCTACTTCTAACAGTGATACCGGGTTTCTTTAGTGCTAAGTGGTACATGATTTTGTTAGTTTCTTCGATAATTAGACCACAGTACTTTGCAAAGTCTGCAGAGTGGTTTAGAATTTACCAGTTTGTCTGTGGTATTTGTGGTTTCAGAACATTATAGATATCTGTAATAAATTAAACTCTTTTTCATTTGGATTCCTTCGTTCATCAAACATATAGCAAGAACCTTTTCTGTCAGGTCAAGTGTGAGCGTCTGACTTTCTCTTACTCACCTTTTAGCTAATGATGTTCCAAGCTAGAAAGCTGAAAAAAATAGAACAATATTTGGCTAAATCTAATATTAGCTTCCAGGTATTTTGCTAAATAGTAATACTAATATACTGTGTATAAATATATGTATATATAAGTGTATACACAAATACGTATATGTATGTATATATTGCTAATGCTAATATCTCACAGAAGTGCATGGGTTTTTTTTTGATTAATAAAATATTTTAGCACTTTTTAAAAAAAGTAATCTGATCTTCAGTAATTTTGAAAGATGCTCAGAATATGCATGACATTTCCACATGATTAAAATAGGTTTCAGAGTAGATAAATAAATTGCCCAAGGTGACAACACCAGTAAGTGGCAGAGGTGGAAGAGATTGATGAATAAGGTGGTCTTCTTTTTACTTAAGGCTGTTGCCCTCAAGGAGTTTGGGGTTGAGATGTTATTTAAGGCATGCGTGCACACACTAATCTGTTAAACAATGCCAGCAGTGTGTATTCCATTGTAAAAGGAATGCAGCATTTTCAGAGACAAAGCATAGTAGCACAGGCTGGAATAGCCGGAAGAGCTTCATGTTGCAGTGGTAGATCTCGAAGAAGAGATACACCCAGGGGTGAGGAAATAAAATTGGATAAATCTGGTGAGAAGAGAAAAAGTGTGCAGTCTGAAATATCAGGTTGAGAACTATGGAGCTTTATTATGTAATTAACAGTAACACGTTAAAGGTATGTGAGTAGGTAAGTAGCTTGTCGAAATAAGCAATTTCTCCTTGACAGTTTGAAGAAAGGATTAGAGTAAGAAGATTCTGGAGGTTTTGAGTTTTATTTTATTGGAGAGTAGAGACAATATTGTGCTGGTTAGTTCCTAAATGTTTCTTTCTTCCCTTTATCCACAATTGGGACCATTTGGGGCCTGCTCTCTCTGTTGAGCCTTGCCTGGCTCCAGTGAAAGTCTGTGTCTCTGGTCTCCACCCTTTGAGTGTATCTATTCCTGGGCAGTGAACCAGAACAAACCTGTCTCTGCCTGAAATATGGCCATGCCATGGACTTTGTCTATAAATGCCAAGACAGCATCAAGTCTCAGTGTCTGGAAGAGCTGCTCTAAGCATCCAGGATAATTTACTAGCTGATCGATTTAAAATCTATCAGTACCGACAAACATGACAAGTACACAAGCTTGGACACATTTCTGATTGGTCTTGATGAAGATGGATCCTAGCAGGATCTTTTTAAAATTTAATATTGCAGGATTTCCTCAATATTACTTCAGTCAGCTTAATTTTCTTTTTTTTGCCTTAAAGATAACAATCTAATATTCTCAAACACTGAGGGCATTTGTGTGACACTCATTTGCTGATGAACAATCTGAGCATATATTTATGCAGTCTCTCTTAGTTTTTCCTGTGAGCTTTGGTTGGCAGAGATCATCTGTACCAGATGGAGATGTGGCAAGGAGAGGGGTGCTCAAGTCAACAGCTACAATATTACAATCCTGAGTGATGAGTGCTGAACTTGACGCATGTAGGGCCTGTTTTGGGGCTTCAGAAAAAGAAATGACATTTAGTTTACACGGGGAAGGGTGGTGTAACCTGTGGAGGGGATAGAGGGCCACTGACAGGTATTTCCTGGGGCAACAGTGCTATCAGATTGGATTTTAGAGATCACTCTGGGTTTTGGGAATGATGGAGTGGAAAGGAAGAATAAGGAGGGGGGAGATCAATTAAGGGCTGTATTAGGGTGTGTGTGTGTGTGTGTGTGTGTTTGTGTGTGTGTGTGTGTGTGTGTGTGTAGGGAAGGCCAGCAAGCTGGAGACTCAGAGAAGAGTTGATGCTGCAGCTTAAATCCAAATGCAGTCTGGAGGCAGAATTCCTCCTTTTTGGGAGACCTCAGTCTTTTATTTCTTAAGACCTTCAACTGATTTGATGAGGTCCACCCATATT
This sequence comes from Eubalaena glacialis, assembly GCF_028564815.1. Taxonomy (NCBI): domain Eukaryota; kingdom Metazoa; phylum Chordata; class Mammalia; order Artiodactyla; family Balaenidae; genus Eubalaena; species Eubalaena glacialis. Next base: position 121,724,991 of record NC_083718.1, read on the forward strand.
ATGGAGGTTAATCTATTCATCAAAGCATACTGATAAAAATGTTAATCTCATCTGAAAAATACCTTCACTGCAACACCCAGACTGGTGTTCAACCAAACAACTGGGTACCATAGCCTAGCCACGTTGACACAAAAGATTAACCACCACAGAAGCCAGTGAAATTTTATCTTCCAAGTGGGAGAAGAAGAATTACAGCAGAATTTGACTGGGTGGACACGCTGAGCAATTGGATGCACAGTCTGAACATCTGGGGCCTGGATCCCTGAGATGGACGTGGTCCTGCCAATTTATCCATAGAGGTGGTCTAGCATCCCTACTCCCTTCCTCCTTAGTTCACTTATTCTATCATTTATTGGGTAACGATGTGCCAGGTACTCTGCTAGGAGCTGGGGATACAAAGATTGATGGAACACACTGTTTACCTGAGATGGTCTCCCAGTCTATTCATCACTGCACTACAGCTTTGTAGACAAGACTGAGAGCCACTTCATACATTTTAGTCCATTCTTCATGTCACTCAGGCCTTTCCTGGAAGTGAGGACAAGTATGCATGGCAAAAATACCCAAGCAAACCAAAAGCAAACCAAATTCTTCAACCTTGTTTATGTTGTTCCCGGTATATTTCCGTATTTGCAGTGAGGGTGGAGCCAGCTTTGCTCTGCTCTTAGTCAGTTGGTCACAAACTCATGAGTCCTACAGAGAAGACTAGGGTGGTGTCCGTCCCACCTTTGCCTCTCCACTCCCAACACACAGACAGGCTTCCTCACTTGAACAAGTGTCATGATGCAGGATTCTATACATTTCCTGAAAAAAATAGAATCTCCACAAATTCTTTTGTCCTAGTCCCCAAGAGACTTGCAGAAGTTGCAATCAGAATGACAAGAAATCAGTTTTTAGGAGCTAGAAAAAAAAAAAGAAGCTTCTCTGGGGAAAGATATACCTTAAAACGTTTAGTATAATGTTATATGAATTCCACATCTGGTTTTTCCACATTTATCATGCCAGTAAAACATGCACCTGTTCGTTTTTCATCACAAGCCATATTTCTCATCTGTCTTGTTTGACCTTGTCACAAGACATTTCCCTTTTAGCACTCACTTGGATTTTTGTTCTGAGTGGAAGTTGGAAGTGATTGCGAAGGAAGGCAATTTCTTTTGACATCTTGTGTATGACCCATTTATCTCCTTATGGAATATGGGGAGGTGTTGGAGGAGAGCACTAGAGTAGGAAGTATTTCTATAAGTGACAGGACTCCAGTTTCATCTTAGGTCTGTCTTAGTGATTTTAGCCAAAGAATATGGTATAATTATGTGGGTGTTTGGATCTGGAGATCTGGTATACATTGGGGAGGGATAGTAAGAGGAAAACCATTGCTTAGATTCCTAGGTACTGGCCTCTTTTTATTCTGTTCCTTATTTTTCTTATGGAAATTTCAAACGTGTAGGAAAGTAGAGAGAAGAGTGTCATGCACCTCATGTGCCTGTCATCTGGCTTCAACAATCATCAACAAAGTGACAAACTTGTATCATCTCTACCTCCCTCCCGCAGACCCCTTTGGATTATTTTGAATCAAATTCTAGATACATCATTTCACCTGAAAATACCTCAATCTATGTATCCCTAAAAGGTAAGTACTCTTCTGATAAAATAAGTATAATACCATCATCACACCTAAAACACAATTTCTTAATATTATTAACTATCTAGTCAATACTCAAATTTACTCGATTCTATCACTTGTTTGAATCAGAAAATCCAAACTAGGTCCAGACAGTACATATACTTGATATTTCTTAAGTACCTTTAAATCTAACCCCTTACTTTTTTAACCTTTCAACTTACATGTTGAAAGAACTGGGTCATTTGTCCTGCAGAGCTACTCATATTCTTGATGTGCTGATTGAATCCTATAATGTCATATAACATGTTTCTCTGTCTTTCTGCCCACCCCATATCCCCAAACTATATTCCTGTAAATCTAGAGGCTTGTTCAGATTTGGGTTAGACTTTTTTGGCAGGAACACTTCACAGGGGAATGCTCTACTGCATCATGTCACGAGACACATACTGTCCCCTTGCCTCTCTTTGGGTGATGTTAAGATTGATCAGTGGAAGATGGCGGAAGAGTAAGACGTGGAGATCACCTTCCTCCCCACAGATACATCAGAAATACATCTACAGGTGGAACAACTCCTACAGAACACCTACTGAACACTGGCAGAAGACCTCAGACCTCCCAAAAGGCAAGAAACTCCCCAAGTACCTGGGTAGGGCAAAAGAAAAAAGAAATAACAGAGACAAAAGAATAGGGACGGGACCTGCACCAGTGGGAGGGAGCTGTGAAGGAGGAAAGGTTTCCACACACTAGGAAGCTCCTTTGCGGGCGGAGACTGCGGATGGCGGAGTGGGGGAGCTTCGGGGCCACGGAGGAGAGCGCAGCCACAGGAGTGCAGAGGGTAAAGCGGAGAGATTCCCGCACAGAGGCTCGGTGCCGACCAGCACTCACCAGCCTGAGAAGCTTGTCTGCTCAGCCGCCGGGGCGGGCGGGGGCTGGGAGCTGAGGCTCCGGCTTCGGAGGTCGGATCGCAGGGAGAGGACTGGGGTTGGCTGCATGAACACAGCCTGAAGGGGCTAAGGCGCCACAGCTAGCTGGGAGGGAGTCCGGGAAAAAGTCTGCAGCTGCCGAAGAGGTAAGAGACTTTTTCTTGCCTCTTTGTTTCCTGGTGCGCGAGGAGAGGGGATTCAGAGCGCCGCCTAAACGAGCTCCAGAGACGGGCGCGAGCGGCGGCTATCAGCGCGGACCCCAGAGACGGGCATCAGATGCTAAGGCTGCTGCTGCCGCCACCAAGAAGCCTGTGGGCGAGCCCAGGTCACTCTCCACACCGCCCCTCCCGGGAGCCGGTGCAGCCCACCACTGCCAGGCTCCCGTGATCCAGGGACAACTTCCCCGGGAGAACGCACGGCGCGCCTCAGGCTGCTGCAATGTCACGCTGGCCTCTGCCGCCGCAGGCTCATCCCACATCCGTACCCCTCCATCCCCCCCGCCTGAGTGAGCCAGAGCCCCCGAAGCAGCTGCTCCTTTAACCCCGTCCTGTCTGAGCGAAGAACAGACGCCCTCAGGCCACCTACACGCAGAGGCGGAGCCAAATCCAAAGCTGAACCCCGGGAGCTGTGCGAACAAAGAAGAGAAAGGGAAATTTCTCCCAGCAGCCTCAGGAGCAATGGAATAAATCTCCACAATCAATTTGATGTACCCTGCTTCTCTGGAATACCCGAATAGACAACAAATCATCCCAAAATTGAGGCAGTGGACTTTGGGAGCAACGATTTCTCTTTTTGTGAGTGTGTATGTGTATGCTTCTGTGTGTTATTTTGTCTGTATAGCTTTGCTTTTACCATTTGTCCTAGGGTTCTGTCTGTTTTCTAAATTTTTTTTTAATTTTTTTAATTTTTAATAATTATTTTTATTTTAATAACTTTATTTTATTTTATTTTATTTTTTTCCTTCTTTCTTTCTTTTTTCTCCCTTTTATTCTGAGCTGTGTGGCTGACAGTGTCTTGGTGCTCTGGCCGGGTGTCAGGACTGAGCCTCTGAGGTGGGAGAGCCGAGTTCAGGACATTGGTCCACCATAGACCTCCTGGCTCCACGTAATATCAAATGGCAAAAGTTCTCCCAGAGATCTCCATCTCAACGCTAAGACCCAGCTCCACTCAATGACCAGCAAGCTACAGTGCTGGACACCCTATGCCAAACAACTAGCAAGACAGGAACACAACCCCATTCATTAGCAGAGAGGCTGCCTAAAATCATAATAAGGCCACAGACACCCCAAAACACACCACAGGATGTGGTCCTGCCCACCAGAAAGACAAGATCCAGCCTCATCCACCAGAACACAGGCACTAGTCCCCTCCAACAGGAAGCCTACACAACCCACTGAACCAACCTTAGCCACTGGGGGAAAACACCAAAAACAATGGGAACTACAAACCTGCAGCCTGAAAAAAGGAGAACCCAACCACAGTAAGTTAAGCAAAATGAGAAGACAGAGAAACACACAGCAGGTGAAGGAGCAAGGTAAAAACTCACCAGACCAAACAAATGAAGAGGAAATAGGCAGTCTACCTGAAAAAGAATTCAGAATAATGATAGTAAAGATGATCCAAAATCTTGGAAAAAGAATGGAGAAAATACAAGAAATGTTTAACAAGGACCTAGAAGAACTAAAGAGCAAACAAACAGTGATGAACAACACAATAAATGAAATTAAAAATTCTCTAGAAGGAATCAATAGTAGAATAACTGGGGCAGAGGAACAGATAAGTGACCTGGAAGATAAAATAGAACAAAGAAAGAGCAGAGCAGAATAAACAAAAAAGAATGAAAAGAATTGAGGAAAGTCTCAGAGATCTCTGGGACAATGTTAAACGCACCAACATTCGAACTATAGGGGTCCCAGAAGAATAAGAGAAAAAGAAAGGGACCGAGAAAATATTTGAAGAGATTATAGTTGAAAACTTCCCAAATATAGGAAAGGAAATAGTTAATCAAGTCCAGGAAGCGCAGAGTCCCATACAGGATAAATCCAAGGAGAAACACGCCAAGGGACATATTAATCAAACTATCAAAAATTAAATACAAAGAGAACATATTAAAAGCAACAAGGGAAAAACAACAATTAACATACAAGGGAATCCCCATAACATTAACAGCTGATCTTTCAGCAGAAACTCTGCAAACCAGAAGGGAGTGGCAGGACATATTTAAAGTGACAAAAGGGAAAAACCTACAACCAAGATAACTCTACCCAGCAAGGATCTCATTCAGATTTGATGGAGAAATTAAAACCTTTACAGACAAGCAAAATCTAAGAGAATTCACCACCACCAAACCAGTTTTACAACAAATGCTAAAGGAACTTCTCTAGGCAGGAAACACAGGAGAAGGAAAAGACCTACAATAACAAACCCAAAACAATTAAGAAAATGGTAATAGGAACATACATATTGATAATTACCTTAAGTGTAAATGGATTAAATGCTCCAACCAAAAGACATAGACTGGCTGAATGGATACAAAAACAAGACCCATATATATGCTGTCTAAAAGAGACCCACTTCAGACCTAGGGACACATACAGACTGAAAGTGAGGGGATGGAAAAAGATATTCCATGCAAATGGAAATCAAAAGAAAGCTGGGTAGCAATTCTCATATCTGACAAAATAGACTTTATTTATTTATTTTTTATTTATTTATTTTTTAACATCTTTATTGGAGTATAATTGCTTTACAATGGTGTGTTAGTTTCCGCTTTATAACAAAGTGAATCAGTTATACATATACATATGTTCCCATATCTCTTCCCTCTTGCATCTCCCTCCCTCCCACCCTCCCTATCCCACCCCTCTAGGTGGTCACCACAAAGCACCAAGCTGATCTCCCTGTGCTATGCGGCTGCTTCCCACTAGCTATCTATTTTACATTTGGTAGTGTATATATGTCCCTGCCACTCTCTCACCCTGTCACATCTTACCCCTCCCCCTCCCCATATCCTCAAGTCCATTCTCTAGTAGGTCTGTGTCTTTATTCCCCAAAATAGACTTTAAAATAAAGACTATTACAAGAGACAAAGAAGGACACTATATAATGATCAAGGGATCAATCCAAGAAGAAGATACAACAATGGTAAATATTTATGCACCCAACATAGGAGCACCTCAATATATAAGGCAAATGCTAACAGCCATAAAAGGGGAAATCGACAGTAACGCAATCATAGTAGGGGATTTTAACACCCCACTTTCACCAATGAACAGATCATCCAAAATGAAAATAAATAGGAAACACAAGCTTTAAAAGATACATTAAACAAGATGGACTTAATTGATAATTATAGGACATTCCATACAAAAACAACAGAATACACTTTCTTCTCAACTGCTTATGGAACATTCTCCAAGATAGAGTATATCTTGGGTCACAAATCAAGCCTTGGTAAACTTAAGAAAATTGAAATCGTATCAAGTATCTTTTCCGACCATGCTATGAGACTAGATGTCAATTACAGGGAAAATATCTGTAAAAATTACAAACACATGGAGGCTAAACAATACACTACTAAATAACCAAGAGATTACTGAAGAAATCAAAGAGGAAATAAAAAAATACCTAGAAACAAAGGACAATGAAAACACGATGACCCAAAACCTATAGGATGCAGCAAAAGCAGTTCTAAGAGGGAAGTTTATAGCAATACAATCCTACCTCAAGAAACAAGAAACATCTCAAATAAACAACCTAACCTTACACCTAAATCAATAAGACAAAGAAGAACAAAAAACCCCAAAGTTAGCAGAAGGGAAGATATCATAAATATCAGATCAGAAATAATTGAAAAAGAAATGAAGGAAACAATAGCAAAGATCAATAAAACTAAAAGCTAGTTCTTTGAGAAGATAAACAAAATTGATAAACCATTAGCCAGACTCATCAAGAAAAAAAGGGAGAAGACTCAAATCAATAGAATTAGAAATGAAAAAGGAGAAGTAACTACTGACACTGCAGAAATACAAAGTATCATGAGAGATTACTACAAGAAACTATATGCCAATAAAATGGAAAACCTGGAAGAAATGGACAAATTCTTAGAAAAGCACAACCTTTCAAGACTGAACCAGGAAGAAATAGAAAATATAAACAGACCAATCACAAGCACTGAAATTGAAACTGTGATTAAAAATCTTCCAACAAACAAAAGCCCAGGACCAGATGGCTTCACAGGCGAATTCTATCAAACATTTAGAGAAGAGCTAACACCTATCCTTCTCAAACCCTTCCAAAATATAGCAGCTGGAGGAACACTCCCAAACTCATCTTACGAGGCCACCATCACCCTGATACCAAAACCAGACAAAGATATCACAAAGAAAGAAAACTACAGGCCAACATCACTGATGAACATAGATGCAAAAATACTGAACAAAATACTAGCAAACAGAATCCAACAGCACATTATGCACAGGATCATACACCATGATCAAGTGGGGTTTATCCCAGTAATGCAAGGATTCTTCAATATATGCAAATCAATCAATGTGATACACCATATTAACAAATTGAAGGGTAAAATCCATATGATCATCTCAATAGATGCAGAAAAAGATTTTGACAAAATTCAGCACCCATTTATGATAAAAACCCTCCAGAAAGTAGGCATAGAGGGAACTTACCTCAACATAATAAAGGCCATATATGACAAACCCACAGCCAACATCATTCTCAATGGTGAAAAACTGAAACCATTACCCCTAAGATCAGGAACAAGACAAGGTTGCCCACTGTCACTACTATTATTCAACATAGTTTTGGAAGTTTTAGCCACAGCAATTAGAGAAGAAAAAGAAATAAAAGGAATCCAAATCGGAAAAGAAGAAGTAAAGCTGTCATTGTTTGCAGATGACATGATACTACACATAGAGAATCCTAAAGATGCTACCAGAAAATTACTAGAGCTAATCAATGAATTTGGTAAAGTAGCAGGATACAAAATTAATGCGCAGAAATCTCTTGCATTCCTATACATTAATGATGAAAAATCAGAAAGAGAAATTAAGGAAACACTCCCATTTACCACTGCAACAAAAAGAATAAAATACCTAGGAATAAACCTACCTAAGGAGACAAAATACCTGTATGCAGAAAAATATAAGACACTGTTGAAAGGAATTAAAGGTGATACAAACAGATGGAGAGATATACCATGTTCTTGGATTGGAAGAATCAACAGTGGGAAAATGACTATAGTACCCAAAACAATCTACAGATTCAGTACAATCCCTATCAAACTACCAATGGCATTTTTCACAGAACTAGAACAAAAAATTTCACAATTTGTGTGGAGGCACAAAAGACCCTGAATAGCCAAAGCAATCTTGAGAAAGAAAAACGGAGCTGGAGGAATCAGGCTCCCTGACATCAGACTATACTACAAAGCTACAGTAATCAAGACAGTATAGTGCTGGCACAAAAACAGAAATATAGATCAGTGGAACAAGATAGAAAGCCCAGAGATAAACCCACGCACATATGGTCACCCTATCTTTGATAAAGGAGGCAAGAATATAGAATGGAGAAAAGACAGCCTCTTCAATAAGTGGTGCTGGGAAAACTGGACAGCTACATGTAAAAGAATGAAATTAGAACACTCCCTAATACCATACACAAAAATAAACTCAAAATGGATTGAAGACCTAAATGTACGTCCAGACACTATCAAACTCTTAGATGAAAACATAGGCAGAACACTCTATGACATAAATCACAGCAAGATCCTTTTTGACCCACCTCCTAGAGAAATGGAAATAAAAACAAAAATAGACAAATGGGACCTAATGAAACTTAAAGGCTTTTGCACAGCACAGGAAACCATAAACAAGATGAAAGGACAACCCTCCGAATGGGAGAAAATATTTGCAAATGAAACAACTGGCAAAGGATTAATCTCTAAAATTTACAAGCAGCTCATGCAGCTCAATATTAAAAAAAAAAAAAAAATCCAAAAATGGGCAGAAGTCCTAAATAGACATTTCTCCAAAGAAGATATAAAGATTTCCCACAAACAAACACATGAAATAATGCTCAATATCACTAATCATTAGAGAAATGCAAGTCAAAACTACAATGAGATATCACCTCACACCAGTCAGAATGGCCATCATCAAAAAATGTACAAACAATAAATGCTGGAGAAAGTGTGGAGAAAAGGGAACCCTCTTGCACTGTTGGTGGGAATGTAAACTGATACAGTCACTATGGAGAACAGTATGGAGGTTCCTTAAAAACTAAAAACAGAACTACCATACAACCCAGCAATCCCACTACTGGGCATATACCCTGAGAACACCATAATTCAAAAAGAGTCATGTACCACAATATTCATTGCAGCTCTATTTACAATAGCCAGGACATGGAATCAACCTAACTGCCCATCGACAGATGAATGGATAAAGAAGATGTGGCACATATATACAATGGAATATTACTCAGCCATAAAAAGAAATGAAATTGAGTTATTTGTAGGGAGGTGGATGGACCTAGAGTCTGTCATACAGAGTGAAGTAAGTCAGAAAGAGAAAAACAAATACCGTATGCTAACACATATATATGCAGTATAAAAAAAAAAAGTTTATGAAGAAACTAGGGGCAGGACAGGAATAAGGACGCAGACGTAGAGAATGGACTTGAGGACATGGGGAGGGGTAATGGTAAGCTGGGATGAAGTGAGAATGGCATGGACATGTATACACTACCAAATGTAAAATAGATAGCTAGTGGGAAGCATCCACATAGCACAGGGAGATCAACTCGGTGCTTTGTGACCACTTAGAGAGGTGGGATAGGGAAGGTGGGAGGGAGACGCAAGAGGGAGGAGATATGGGGATATATGTATATGTATAGCTGTTTCACTTTGGTATAAAGCAGTAGCTAACACACCATTGTAAAGCAATAAAGATGTTAAAAAAAAAAAAGATTGATCAGTGGGTTTCGGTGTTGTTAGACTGGCCCATTATTGTTGAATTCCCCATTTAGTTATGGAGGACCATTGCTTAGATCTATTTTTTAAAAATTTTTTATTAGAGGTTGCAAAATGCAAAATGATTATTTTCTATCGTTCCTTCTTTGGTCAGTGGGAGACTTTTGGTTGATTCCAATGTCTTTTTGACAAAACCAGACATTTTAACATAAAATAAACGGTTAAGTATTTGTAAAAGATGGAAGCATATTTAACATTGCCACACTGAGAGGGAAATTCAACAGCATTGATAGTTTCTTAAAACAATGGTTTGACTTACCAGGACTTGAAGGGAAATTCTAATAGATGAACATTTCACTCCACAAATAAAGCAAAAAAAAAAAACAAAAAAGGAAATAAGATGTCCACTGATAGGAGTAAAACTTGAACAATAATACTAAGGCAAATTGCCAAGAAAAGCAGCTACAATTTAAAAAATTAACAATTCAAAATGTCTAACGGGTAACTTGAATCCAAGGTATTAAATTAGAAAAATGAATATAAAACTATCTTTACTGCTTTTCCTGTGTCTATGTCTGTACAAAGAGTTTATGCCTGGATGACTCTAAAATGAAGGTACATTTTATTTTGGCTTTAAAAACTTTGAGGGCTGAAAGACATATATTTAAGTAGTAGAATGTATGATATATATCATTCACTTTTTGCCTTTCTGTGTGATTTCAATAATTGTACCTCATAGACATTTAATACTTTAGAGTGACTTCCCAAGTTTCATATTTCTCATATTGTACATTTTCCTTTGAATATGGATGGCGGCTGTTTATGAGATCTGTGTGTCACCTTTCGCTAAAATTGAGCCCAACCTTATCTGAATGCTCCTCTTCCCACCCACAATTTATCAGACGTGGGACAGCACTTTAGGTCGCTGTTTATTACCACATTAGGCACTGGTGGGCACATTGTGGTGTTAGGAAACTTGACGTGTTCACTCTAATAGTGCATAGTTGGGAGGTGAGGAAAGAGAGTGAAAGGCAGAAAAGCCATCCAGTACCTTTAGGTTCCATGCGTGTTGCACATCCTTTTAATTTCCCCATGTCTGAGTGGTCAGGGGGATGGGGGATGCACATGGATAACAATTTATAAATATCACTAGACTCCCACTCTTGTTAGATATTTTCACCTAGGCTAAGTTTTAAAATTAGTGGAGAACCATATTTGGTAAATATCATTATAGTTATTTTGAAGACAAGGAAACTGAGACTCAGAGCATAATCTGTACAAGTTCAAAGAGCTAACAAGTAACAGAGCCAGAATCTGAACCCACACATCTGTGCAACTCAGAGGCCAGCTTTTTCCCCTATGTCACCTGCCTGTAGGCCAGCCATGTCCAAAAAGGGGGCAATAAACAACCTAGCTCAGTTTTCAGAAAATGTGCTGTGTCGGTCATTTAGTATAGATTTTATACTGACTGGATGTCACCATATGCTTTTTTTCTTTTCAAAGAACACACTGTCTAGGAGATAGTGTCTGTCAAGAAGGTGTACACTGGCCAGGTTGTCCCTTCATTGGAAGTATTATAGAATGTAGAGTTGTATAAAATAGAGTAACCTGGTATGGTGCTAGGTGAAGTGGAGTTCTGAAAGCTCTGGCTCAAGCAGAAAGTCAATACATTAAGAGCCAGAGATCACCAAGGAGCAATGTGCTTGGAAACTCAATACAGTAATAAGTAATTCAGCACTGTGTCTGTGAAAGATCCCTTATTGTTCACTAAAAAATGTTAATGCACTGCCCCTTGGTGTCAGTCAGTACTGCATTTTAAAATATACACATAAAACAAATCAATGAGAGGATTTTTTTCTTCCTTGAAGTTTGCTACACAGTCTTGATGATATTATCAAGGCAAAATCTCTATGGGACTATTTAACAACCCTGGACGCTTTTGTTGTAAAATTGAGATTAAGTTGAGTACATTCAGAATATGCACTTTTGTGAGAGGCTTATAATCACATACATATAATTAAAAATTAAAGGAATAAAAAAGAATGAAATCTTGTCATTTGCAGCAACATGGATGGACCTCGAGGGCATTCTGTTAAGTGAAATAAGTCAGACAGAGAAAGAAAAACACCATATGATCTCACTTAAATGTGGACTCTGAAACAAACAAACAAAGTTCATAGATACAGAGAACAGATTGGTGGTTGCCTGAGGTGGGGTGTAGGGGTGTGGACAAAATGGGGTGAAGGTGATCAAAATGTATGAACTTCCAGTTATAAAATAAATAAGTCATGGAGATATAATTACAGCATGGTGACTATAATGAATAATACTGTATTGTATATTTGAAAGTTGTTAAGAGAGAATATCTTAAAATTTCCTATCACAAAAAAATTCTGTAACTATGTAGGGTGACAGATGTTAACTAGACTTATTGTGGTGGTCATTTTGCAATATATACAAATATTGAATTGTTATGTTTTATACCTGAAACTAATATAATGTTATATGTCAATTATACCTCAATAAAAAATTAAATTAAAATAGATGGTTCTCTCTATATGAAATATTTTGTCTCTGTTATCAAGTCATTGTATTAGTGGTGATTGTGAACACAGTCAATGGTAATAGACCCTCTGCATTTCATAGTTTGTATGGACAGGCACCAGCCTACCTTAATCAAGATTCTTGATAACACCATGTGTTTATGGAGTGCCTGCGACATGCTAGGTTCTTGCTAGGCTGTGGGGAAACAATGAAGAATAAGACAATTTGCTTCCTTGTCTTGGATTGTATATCACAGGTGAAGACAGACAAATGAACAGTCAATTGTAATACTGTGTAATAAGTGTTTGGACACTTTCCTAAGCATATAACAAAGCCATCAAATATAGCCTGGGGCAGGGGTGAGGAGTGGGTCCTGAGAAGACTTGTAAGAGAAAGTGACGTGAAGCTGAGAGAAGGATAACTTGGAGTTAGACTAGAGGGTGGGGATTAGGAGGGGTAGGATGGGGGGAGGCATGAGTGTTCCAGAGGAAGTGAATGGTATCTGGGAAGGCCTAGAGGCTAGAGAGGGCATGGGGTATTTGGCAAACTCAAGGACAGACAGAAAGGTGGGAGTGAGGATGATGAGAAACGTAGAGAGCTAACCTTAGAATGTTAGGTGAAGGCTGAGGCTAGAGAAATCAGGAAGAGCCGTGGAAGCCACGTTCAGATGACTGGACTTGACTCTGAAGACAGTTGAAGGGAAGTGAGGGAGAAAGTGAGATGGTTCAGCTTGTGTCTTAGAAGGGCCATCGGCTACTGTGGGAGAATGGATGGGAGAAAACAGGACCAGCTGGGAGGCTTCTCAGAAACCCAGGTGAGAGAGATGGTGGCCTCACCTGGAGGACAGGCAACTGCAAAGATAATGGACAGAGATGGATGGGTTTGATAATTGACAGGACACGATGATTGTTTGGATGAGAGTGGTGAGAGAGAGGATAGAATCCAGGGTGATACCTAGTTTCTGGCTTGGGCAACTAACTGAGCCAGTGGCAGATAATGAGTACAGAATGAAGAACTGGTCTGCAAGAGATGATGAGTTTATTTCTGGTTGTGTTGGGTTAGACGCACTAGGAAATCAATCTTCATTTTCTAGTGTTTTACAAAGAGTGAGCTGTACTGTGCCTGTGAAGTAACTGAGATAGACAAGCTCACCCAAGTGTCTATGTGGGTGCAATGGCATTCAATAATCATAAAAAGCTGACTTTCTTCTGATGGTACTCCTTTATACTGACAACAAATACATATGTGGGCCCTCAGCATTCATGGAGAATACATTCGGATGGCCCCTGTGATAACCTATGTGGCTAAGAATTAGAAAAATAGACAAGCTGGGGATGGCAGTGAAGGGCAAAAGCATCTCCTTCACAAACACCCTCCCAACCCCTGCTCCCCACCATTTTCTTCTTTTCTAGGGAAGATCAGGGCTTGGTTGGGAAAGACCTGGAGCTGCATTCAGGTGATTGTGACTCGCTCTCTAGCATAGAGGAGGCTGTGGGAGCTCCCTGATGACAGTAAATATAGGTTTTATTTTTTAAAATAACTTTGTTAAGGTTTAATTCACATACTGTACGATTCACACATTTAAAGTATACAATTCAATGGGTTTTACTATACTTACAGAGATCGATAACAATTACTATAGTCAATTTTAAAGCATTTTCATTACATCAAGAAGAAACCCTTTATTCTTTAGCTATCACAGCCTTAACCCCACTCCCCTCCAGCTCTAAGAAACCACTAATCTATTTTCTGTCTCTATGGATTTCCCTATTCTGGAATTCATACGACTGAAATGATATGCTATATAGTCTTTTGTGATGGGCTTCTTTCACTTAGCATGATGCTTTCAAGGTTCATCCATGTTGTAGCATGTATCAGTACTTCGTTCCTTTTTTATGACTGAATAATATTCTGTCGTATGGATACATTTTGTTTATCCCTTTGTCTGTTGATAGACATTTGGGTTGTTTCCACCCTTTGGCTATCATAAATAACACTGCTGTAAACATCTGTGTATGCAGTGACTGCTTTTTATTCATCTGTCTGCCTTCAGGCCTCGCACAAGGAAGGATGAACTTTTCTGCCACTGATGTCAATTCAGAGAGGATCCCTAAAGGCAGCGATGGTCAGTGGCTCCCAGGCAGCCTCTAGGATCCTAGGCACAGTTGTGAAGTAGGAACATTCATTCTTGATTCTCTATTCATTGATGTAGGTGCCCTTTTCTTGCCCTCTCCCTCTTTCCTTCAGAGCCTTAGACATTGAAGTCTTGATCCCTTTCAAGGACTGCTCTTTAGGCTGCTGGAATTTCTACTCCTCCAACCTGCTCTAATCCAAGCTGCCATTCTTTAAGTATGACAAAATAACTGGTAAATTCACATAAAGGTATGAATGAGGCCTCAAACACAAAGATTCCTTTGCCTTTTCAAAGAGGGGCGCCGGCCAAAACAAATCTTATTATAAGAAGTGAAGTTTCTTTAAAATTTGAGTTTGCAAAGTTTCTAATGTCTCTAGACTATTTCCAGAAATCCCTTACCCTCTATCTCCCAATCCTCCTCATCCTGGTCTTTGCAGTTAGTCTGAGACTTAAACCTGAGGAATTGCTTAGTAAGTAATTAGTTACTTACTTATTAGTTAGTCTGAGGAATTACTTGACATGAGTGCCTAAGTAAATTTAACAGGAAAAGTAAACACTCAAAAGTTGCAGGTCATGAACCTGAGAATGCAACCAAAGTCTTTACTATTTCAAATAATTAATACAATGAGAATGGGACAATCAAGGGTCATGTGCTGGTGTGCTTACCATCATAAAAGTTATGATCTACTTTCCTGGAGAATGTCCCATTTATAGAAGTGACCATGAGCAAAAATCTGATTAGCTTTGCCTGAATGTGAAGGGAGATTTTGCAGAATTCTTTAAAGTGTGATCTGTGTACCAACTGTATCCAGAATAACTTTGTGTGCCAATTCCAGGTGCCTCATTCCAGCTACTGAAGCAAAATCTCTTGGGGATGTGACCCAGGGATCTGTCCTTTGAGCAAGATCCCTGGATGATTCATATGTACATTCATGCATTAGGGCCATTCAAAAAGATAAGAGCTTCAGTTATTTGCATATTAGATACGAAGGGGTGACCATAATATTTTTCATCCAAACTTTGGAGAGTGTAAAGAAGTGCTATTAATAATTATGCTAAGAATACAAGTGAATACCAGGACTGCCCTGGCAAACCAGAACACATTGTCACCTTGCAAATAAATATCACCCTCTCCGAGTGAGAACTTATTCTGCCATCTTACTGTGCCTTTCTAACTCACCAGAGCCACACTCTCAAAGCCTGTCTACCTCAAAAGTACCCCCTGTAATTTTCCTACTTTTGTTGATTGCATATTCCCTAAGTGCACTTGACTTCGCCATGGTAGTCATTTGTGCTGCTCCCCGTTCCTTGTTCTTCCTCTTTTTGACATAGACCAGGCTGAACTTTCTGTCCACCTTGTGGTTGGGTGGGGTCACAGGTCTGACCTGGCCAGTGGAAGGACTATTGAGTCACCATGGGAGACCTAACAGAGTTCCCCACGCTTGTAGTGCCAAAGAACTAGGGATGTGAGGAACATCCCTTCAATGCTGCTAAACCTGCTGTGTAACTGAACCATACTTAGTGTTTAGTATCCAGTATACTGCCATTTAGTGTCCAGCAGGCCTCAGATGTCATGCTGAATTTGTCATTGCAGAGGCCAAATGTGGTACCTAATAGTACATACACGTGTCAGAATCATATCTATTCGCCCCAGGTGTCTCCTTCTTCTCCCATCTGTTTATTATTTACAAAGAACTCTCAGATACTGTACTTTGGCACTTGATATTTGTATTAGTTCCCTGTGGTGCCAGAAGAAATTACCATAAACTTTTTGGCTTAAAAAAATAGAAGTGTGTTCTCTCACAGTTCTGGAGGACAAAAGTCTGACATTAGTATCACTGAGCTGAAATCAAGGTGTTAGCAGGGTTACGCTCTCTCTGAAGGCTGTAGGGGAGAATCTGTTCCTTGCTTCTTCCAGCTTCTGATGATTACCAGCATTCCTTGGCTTGTGGCCACGTCACTCTAATCTGTAAGGCCAGCATCTTCAAATTTCTCTGTTGTCTGTCTTCATATCATCCACTGTTTTGTATGTGCGTCTAATCTCCCTCTGTCTTACTCTTATAAAGATCTATGTGATTGCATTGGGGGCCCACCTGGATAATCCAGGAGAATCTCCCTATCCCAAGATCCTTAACTTAATCACATCTGCAAAAACCATTTCTCCAAATAAGTAATATTTATAGGTTCTAGGAATCAGGACCTCTTATCTTTGGGGACATTATCAGCTCACTACAACATTCAGTAAATCTTTGGGGGGTGGTGAGAGCAGACATGCATTGTCATCTTCATTGCACAGTCAAGGAAGTTGAAATTCAGAGAATTTAAGATATGTCGTAAGCCTGTCCAGTGGCAGACAAGGGACTAGAAATACTGAGCAAATCCTTTTAAGCTGTGTTGTTTCCTTAAGAGAGCCCAGAGGACAAATGGCACGTGGTCCATCTCCTTGCCTTTCTGTGCACCATTGGATGGAGTGCACAAAAGCACAGCACAAAAAGTGACCCTTGGTGCTATCTTGTTGATGGAAATCTTAGCCTGTATAGGACTTTCTTGGCACCCTAAGGACCAGTTAAAAGCCTGGTGTGGAAATCTGGATCCAGCTGTGCCGTTAATGATTTGTGTGAGCTTGGGCAAGTTTCTGTGACTTTCTGCTCCTCAGATTCCTCATGCTTAAGACAAGGGGATTGGGCCAGAAGATAATATGACAAAATATAGATACCGTGTATGGAGTACCCACAATGTGCTAAGAATCTCTGTGCTGGACTAAGAACTCGGCCTACATTATTTCATGCCCCCCTCACAAACAACATGACGAGAGTGGTATCATTATGCCCATTGTTCTAAGGAGGTTTAGGGAGCTTGAGCAGTTTAACCAAAGCTACCCTGTAAGCAAGTGGTGCGCCCAAAATATTATTCACCTGTGTGGCTCCAAAGTCTTTCCTTGACCTCCTGCTCCCTTGATTCCCACCATACTGCCCATCCATACCCCTGTGATACCATGATGCTGGCGTGGCACAGGGATCTGCGGCATATCACGGCCACATGCCAACCAAGCCAAATTTCACAGGACACAACCCACTTGTCTCTGCTATTTTTTAAGGAGCTAGCTGCTGGCTGGCAGCCAGATGCAGGATAGTCCTTTATTCAGGATAGTGTGTGAGAGAGATGTGGTCCTGAGCAAAGCCAGAAATTCCCAGGGAAAATTCCCTCATGGGAATGTCACAGGAAGCAGAATTGTGTGGGTCAGAGGCAAACAGTAGTCTGCTTTTATCAGTTAAACAGCTTGCAAGCATTTGTGTCTGTTTTGGTCTATAAACCCTAGGTTCTTTGTCTCCAGGATTTTTGAGGCAGCTTCGTACAATCATTGCATATCGAGGCTGGGAGAAGCCCTGGAAACAGGGTAATCTCACTTCTATATTTTGCTTTTGATGAAACGGAGGCATAATTAAGTGAAATTCATTTATTCAGCAAACATTTAATGAGGGCCCATGTTTCAGATATAGTGCTAAATGCCAGGATGAAGAAATGAAACAACACATCACTGTTCTAGGATCTCTGTGCCTAGTGGGTGAGGCTTGCTCATAAACGTACAATTTCAATAAATATGGTAAACACTGCAATTGTGCTGAGTATTCTATGGGAGCCTGAGGGAGTCAGCAGAGACTGATGTTTGAGCTAGAAGAGGAAAGGAGGAAAAGACAAACCAAGCAAGGGAAATAGGATCCGGGAGGGGTCAAGTGTATCCAGAGAAGAATGGTGAGAAGTTTGTGGTGGCTGGAACCTGGGGGGGTGTGACAGGAGGTCACCGAGGGGCCAGGAGACTTGCCTCAAGTCAAATAACTTCTGGACTGTTGAGATTCACACATTTCAGTCCATACCCTCAGGTAGGTTTTAATGTCACTTTCCTTTCACTGGGTCTATTTTGCACACCTTGGTTTTACTAGGCTAGACTTGGCATCCTTCACCTGGCATGTGAATCGCTTTCCCATGCTGCAGAACTTCCCAGGGCAGCCAACAGGTCTGCTGACCACAGGGCAGAGTTCTGTGATGTGTGTGGATCAGCTCACGCTCCGGTACCCGATTTTCTGTTTCTAGCCTGCAGCAAAGCCATAACCCCGCTCAGCACGGAGGCCTCAAGTTACACTGTGTTTCTGAGAGAACCTGGTACTTCTGTGTGTGCACATAGTTAAAAATTTCTTCTGAATAAAGCCATTGTTTTTTGGGGATTGTTTTCCGGCTTTGTTTTCCGGTCCTCGGGCCCCCTCCTTCTCCCAGCGCTGCCAGCACCTGAAGCGGAGCCACTGCTCCCTCCCGGGTCGAAATCTCACGAGAACTCTTTGTCGTTTTTAATCACCAAAGAATAACTGAAATTCCGAAATTTGGGACTGCTGTGTTTTCTATAGAAATGAGGAGAAGAAAGGTCTACTGTTCCTCTCTCGATTTCAAGATTAATCTATTGCCCTTTTAATCCAGCTTCCATCCTTTTCTGCAGAATTAATTAACCACAAGTTGGTTTCTGGATCCCCATGGTGCCTATGTATATTTGATGTACTTTTACTGGCTGGCTGAACATTATGTTGGAAATGGAGGTGACGATCCACTGCTACACTAGTAGCATCGTCCCATGGTATTCCCTTGTCCTTTAAAACTGGTGGATCCTGCCAAATTCCTTTTCATTAATTATAATAGCAATAATAACAAAAGATTCTTTTGGGGACTCCTGTCTGCCTTCATAATGTAGTTCTTTCTCTCCTATATTCCCCTTAGGATATTTTCTACTTAATGAGATACAGTGATACATATTCTTCCTCACTGTTTCTCTTCTGCCTGAATGTGATTTTTGTACCTGCAATGGTCCTGCAGTTTGGGTCCAGAGTGCCAAACAGGAATCTTTAAAGAAGAAGGAAAGAAAATACTGAGGCTAAAATTGTGCACTCTGGAGAAATATTATTTTCTTCCGTTAGCATTTATTGATGGCCTACTCTGTGCTATGCTAGATTTTGAGGGTGTAAAGATAAATCAGTCTATGTACACAAGGAAATGAGTTGAGTGAAGAAGACTACTCAGTAAAGAAACAGACACACAGACAGAAAGGATGGGCATCCCTAAAGGGCTGTGAAAGTATGAGACAAGGACTACTTAGCCTGGTTGGAGGGCGGGAGAACAAAGGGGATACATTTCCAGAGATACACTGAGTTGACTCTTAAGGAAGAGAATTGAATAAGTATTGAATGGAAAATTATGGAAGAAGGGGAGGAGGGAGAGATGACACAAAGTCGGGGGCGGGGTAGAATAGAAGGGAGCATAATTACCAAGACCTGGAAGCCAGAGATTGGCATACAAGAGCACGTGCAAAGGACTGTATTGAGCAGGGGATAAAAGTTTTAACTAATACCCTTTCGTATACCATTATTGCACAAATGTTGGTTGAATAGATGACTGTGGTAGGTATATATTACTGTATCGAGATAAGAACACTCTAGGCTGAGGACATCGAGTCCTTTTTCCAAGTCCTTGCAGCCATCTTATAAGTGAAGAAGCTGCGATTTGATTTTACTCCCCTGGCTTTTGGTTCAGATACTTTGCAGCTGCCTCACATGCATTCACAGAAGCCGTTGTTAGGCAGCCTTTCTCAAGAGGAAGGCCAGTAGCATTATGTGAATTAACAACCACATTCTCTAGGACTTCGAGGAAACCTGTGTAATGTGTGTACGTAAGAAATCAAGGAAGAAAAAAAGTGGTTCTCTAAAGGAGGGCATTGGATGAGTTAAAAAGAGAAACCAGAGATAAAGAAGGTTAAGCAACGATGAAGAAAAGGAGGAAAGTAATTAGAGTTCAGTGAGCTAAAGATACAATTTAAAGACTTTTCAGGAAGGAGCCAAGGTGGGAATGGGAGAGATTAGATTGGAAGGTTTCTAAGGGCTGGCAAAAGCTTTAGGGTAAATCAAAGCACTGTTACCAATTCAACAGAATTTTATATAATTCTAGGAAATTTAGTAACAGTCCATTAGCTGCAAAGCCCAGGATCAAGAAGAAAGCTAAAACACAGGGCAAGTTCTGGAGGCCTCATATACCTGAGGGTTTTGGCCTGGCAACATGCTGATGCTGGAAGGGTCTGAGAGATCATCTGTTATGACCTCCTCCCTCTGCAGCAGAGGAAACTGAGGCCAGAGAGATGGTATTAATTCTACATGTGATTGAGTTTACTGCTAAGTAGGGACTTGATTATAAGCTTCCAATACTCAATTCAGTGCTCTTTGCAAGAATGTGAATTTCAGAACAGGGCATGTGTTTCCAAAAGTGGTTGGAACCGTCTCTATCCTCAGGTCAATCATAGAACATGGGGTATAGAGTCAGGAACCTGAATTACAAAGAACAATGGGAAGAGAAAGAGAAGTGTGATCTGGGAAAGCAAGCACTAGGAGGCGATGACATTATAATATTATAGAAGACTGGGACATGAGGAAAGGTGGAGTGTGGGAATGAAGAGGTTGGTGAAACACAGAGGGAAGAAAAGGGGTTGGAATCTTGTTAGTAGATGTATCAGAAAGGCGCTTTCATTTTATGCAGAGTAAGCCATTACTTATGTTTTTGTTAAGACATTTTTTAAAAGATTAAAATGTGGACATTTCTCCAGGAAAGGAAGCATGGTATAACGAGCAGGGTGTGGGCTTTGACCTCTGTCAATCTTGACTTGAAATCCTCACTCAGGCTCTGTGTCAGGGTTCAGTCAAAAAAGTGTGAACCGCCAAGTTATTTTGACAAGACAAGGTACTTTATGGAAGCTGTTAAATATTATGGAAAGATGGAAAAGAGTAAAAGGAATAGTGAGGAAACCCAAAACTGCAGGAAGCACAGGCCCTTGGGCTGGGGAACAAAAGGAAGTGGCTGGGATTTTAGAGCTTAGAAGCTTGAAGGAGGGGCCCTTCCAGACTTCAGAGGAGGAAACTGTTAGCTGGTGCCCTGAAAATAGGGACTCAGGCCATAGAGGAGGGAAGGCCACCTGTATGGTTCTGATATTGGTAAGCGGGTGGTTTTAGGAGTGGAGGAAAAATACAGACAGTAGAACTAATTGCTGCTCTTGGGACCAACTACTGCTAGGGTGAGAAGCATTGCTGGGCCAGTACAGATGGGAACAGCAGGAACCAGGAAGGCGTCTGGGCCTTTTCCCCTCCTCCAGTCTTCCAGACTCCATCTAGAGTCCGCTGATGGCAGAACACAACAAAGAGCCATCAGAAATGGAAAGATATAGTTTTTGAAGTCTTAGTTCCCAAATTAAAAAAGCAGAGTATAGAATAGGGTAGGTTTGAGACTGAAATGCCACAGCTTGAAACCCAAACAACCTCTCAATCGCTCTGTAATCCCCGTCTGTATAGATCTCTGATCCTAGAAACTAATCTCTCCCCCTTCTTGGTTCTGACCTGCTTTTCCTCTTCCCTTTTATGGGAAAACTTCCTCACCTCCTGTTTTCTCTTGAAGCTTTTCCAGTCAAGCTCTCATCCCTAACACTCCATGGGAACCAACCTGTTTTGCATTCCAGAAGGCTATTCTTCCTCTGGTCATGGTTCTAAGTTTTATCTAAAGGATGGTTTTTAAAGGGACATTCTTCTAAAACTCATTGCTCTCTAAAACAAACAAAAACAAAAAATACACAAACAGACAAACAAAAACTGTAGAGGCCAGAAGTATGACTTCCCCAGAAAAACCTCATGGAGGAAAAAAGAAGGATAAACCCACCCATTCTTATTCCAAAACCAAGTCTTTGGATAGGCAGAAAGTGAATGTGTTGGGTAGACAGAACATTTTCAGTTATTCAGGATATTATCTCGAGAAGAATGTTAGCTCCAGCTCTGGCTTTTCAAATGGCTCATCTGAGGGACTGATTTGGGGCTCAGGGACGTGAAAAAAAAATCTGACCCACTTTTTCGGAGAGAAATTATGGATGATGAAACTTGTCCTTCATTCTCCTCACTTCCTTTGACAATAACCACCACTTCCTCCTTGTTCTCCAAGTTATCAATGCAATTTAGGCTGGAGACAAATCTGAGTAGCCATATTGATTTCACAAATAACTGTTGTCAGTTTCGATCTCTGGTCCAGAAAAATCCCACTAGATCTGAGCAGCTCTGAAGCTACTTTTAATCCACAAATAACACTAATCTGAGCTCTATATTCATGGGGAAAACACACAGGCACCCTGGAACTAGAGCAATGTATATTTTCTTTTAATAAACAGTTTGAATATGAGATTTGAGAGGCTGGAGAAGATTTCTTTTGAAAGAAATCTTACAAACATCTTGTCTACTAGAGCAAACCTTGCTCAACTGCATTCTTTAAGTCCTTTAGACCTCTTTAATCTCCTCATCCCATATCCTTGATTTAATACTATAGCTCAGATATTTGTCTCAAATCTTGGGACGCATATCTTGATCTTCATCATAGGTAAAATGGGGTAAGAAATGAGGTTTAATGTTACAATTAAGATAATATCATGAACATGGAAGCAACCCGAGTGTCCATCGATGGATGAATGGATAAAGAAAAGGATACAATCCAGTATTTTTTTTAACATCTTTATTGGAGTATAATTGCTTTACAATGGTGTGTTAGTTTCTGCTTTATAACAAAGTGAATCAGTTATACATATACATATGTTCCCATATCTCTTCCCTCTTGCATCTCCCTCCCTCCCGCCCTCCCTATCCCACACATCTAGGTGGTCACAAAGCACCGAGCTGATCTCCCTGTGCTATGTGGTTGCTTCCCACTAGCTATCTTTTTTACGTTTGGTAGTGTATATATGTCCATGCCACTCTCTCACTTTGTCACATCTTACCCTTCCCCCTCCCCATATCCTCAAGTCCATTCTCTAGTAGGTCTGTGTCTTTATTCCCGTCTTGCCACTAGGTTCTTCATGACCCTTTTTTTTTTTTTCCTTAGATTCCATATATATGTGTTAGCATACTGTATTTGTTTTTCTCTTTCTGACTTACTTCACTCTGTATGACAGACTCTAACTTCATCCACCTCACTACAAATACCTCCATTTCATTTCTTTTTGTGGCTGAGTAATATTCCATTGTATATATGTGCCACATCTTCTTTATCCATTCATCCGATGATGGACACTTAGGTTGCTTCCATGTCCTGGCTATTGTAAATAGAGCTGCAATGAACATTTTGGTACATGACTCTTTTTGAATTATGGTTTTCTCAGGGTATATGCCCAGTAGTGGGACAATCCAGTATTATTCAGCCATAGAAAAGAAGGAAATCTTGCCATTTGCAACAAAGTGGATGGACCTTGAGGGTATTATGCTAACGGAAACAAGTAAGACAAAGAAAGACAAATGCCATATAAATTCACATATATGGAACCTAAAAGCAAACAAACAAACAAACAACAGCAACAACAAAATGAACTCAGGTAGAGAGCAAGAGGGTGAAATGGGTGAAGATGGTCAAAGTGTACAGACTTCCAGTTATAAAATAAATCAGTCATGGGAATATAATATACAGAATGGTGACTATAGTTAATAATACTGAATTGTATATCTGAAAGTTACTGAAAGAGTAAACCTTAAAAAAAAATTTCTAACTATGTGCTGTGATGGATGTTAACTAGACTTTAATTATAGTGATTGTTTTGCAATATATACAAAAACTGAATCATATTGTACACCTGAAACTAATATAATGTTATATGTCAATTATGTCTCAATAAAAAAATAATAATATTGTGAAAGAACTTGGCTCATTGAAGGAACATGGTAAATGGTTTTTATCCTAGCTGTAAAGATACCACAAATGAATTTCAGGAGTCTGTGTGCTGTCTTTGCTTCCAAAGAATCTTAAAGAAGACTATTGGACTTTGCATGAGAGCCTCAGATGACTGTCTAAGGGCAGCCTAGTCTGCTCTGCATTTCCAGGGAGTTCCAGCCTCTTCAGGAAAAGATGTTATTAGACTCGGGGCATCAGCTGGCCCTTTCTACTTCTATTCAGGGCATTAGGTAAACTTCCAAAGGGCTCTTCACACTGCAGTGGGCTTTCAGACTCCTAAACAAACTGGCCCATGATTGATTAGGAAAATGGGGTATCTACAGTGGTTCTGATGATCTTAAGGAGGTAATTGACTGTGGTAAGATGCAAGATTGAAGATGAGACAATGGAACAGAATAAGCAAATTCATTTATTTATTGATATGGCCATAGACACATAGACTTTTAAAAACAAGGCTAAAATTTGTCTTGTCAACTGTAAGAAGAACAATGCTGACAAGTTAAGAAATATATGGCAACCAGCTACTTTTAAGTACCCCAGATTAAAAATTGCCCTAAATAATACAACGGATTCATCTATTTCATCTGTTAATAATTTTGTGTCTCTAACTCTTCTATTGTACTGTGCAGGCAGCTAACACTTCCAATCTTTTAACAAGTATAGGAGAAATCATTTAATTGCTATTTTAATTACCACCACCCTCATTTGGGTAGATGGAAATGTAACTTTTGTGAGTCTCTTAAAAAAAGTCTAGGAGTGACTATGGTTATTTTGAAAGTCCTCTTGGGCTATCTCCTTTGATTGGGTTCCACAGATAGTTTAATCTTATCACTTTTGCTCAAGGACCTACAGTGTCTCCCTGTTGATCCTTAAATCTGATACAAATGTCTTCACCTACTGCCCATCACTCAGCCCATCTTTCCAATCTAATTTTCATTACAACTCAACATAACACTCTGGCTTGTCAAGTTAACTTGTTTCTTACTTCCCTAAAAGCAAATTACAAAATTATAGTTTTTTGGAAAAGACCATCTCATTTACTCCCTTATTTTCAGATAAAGGAGGCTGAGATTGGCTGAGTCAGAAGGCTGGTTACTAAGAGAACTGGACTTAGGCTCAGGTCACTTTACCCTCCATTTAATTATCTTTCTCCCAGACTGCTGCTTCCTGATTCTCATTTTCACCTTTTCACCCTTGATCAAGAATGGCACTGCTCCAAATGCCATCTGCTTCCCTCTTTAAATGTATGTCTTTCCATCACTCCATAACACTGCTTCAAAACTATGCTCCTCTAAAATCCTTGGCCTTTAACTCCAGGTGGCTCTCACCTGCCTTCATCTAGTGTCAAAATCTCTTCCCAAATCCCACCAGCCCTTCCTCCTGTGTACACGTGTGAATGAATTCAAGTCAGATTAATATGACTTTGGGTTTATTCTACTTCCTATTTTTACTATATGCTTTTTGGTTCTCTAACAGTGAACTACTCGATGGAGTTTCCCCCATCATTTTCCCTTCTATCCTTGAGCTAAACACAGTGGTTCTTTACACAGACAGTAGTTCAATATCTATTGACAAAACAGCAGAAATGGGGGAGCAAGTTGCCCTATCTTGTTTACATCTTATTGCTTTTAAAACACACAGAATTCTCTCTCTGTTGATAGAGTGCCTGTTCAAAGCTGCCCATGCTAGGCCAAATATATTATATGTCAATTCTTCTTGGCCTTGGACCTGTGACATGGTTGAAAGGTATATTGCAAGTAAATTGTTACTAATAATAATTATAGCACTGACATTTGGAAATAATTTACATTTTTTTTAAGTAGAGAAAATCAAAGTAGTTATCCCTGTAATATTACCCTTACCACTTACATTTTTGAATGGTTAGAAACGGGGGTAGTTATAGCTTTAGATTAGCCACCCTCTTTTAAGGTAACCTTGCATTGTACTTTTGTGTAGTGAACTTCTGTTCATCCCTCTGCTTAGGCCCACATACTATCGCCTCTAAGAGTATTTGGCTGTCACCCCAGCCCAGGCTACGTGCCCCTCCCCTGTGCCTCCATTGCCCTCTCCTGATATCCCTTATACATTGTATAGAAACCGTCTGCCTCTCCTCCATGGACTACAGGCTTCTTGGAGACAAGGACTCTGTTGTACTGGTTTTTACACTCCTAGTGTCAGTAGAGACCCTAACACAGAATAGGCTTTAAACATGTTTGCTAAAGCGAGCAGGACCAAATGTTCTAAGTGAGTTTGGCTTGGTAAATTACATCTTGTTAACTTCAGAAAATCTTCGCAATGTTAAGACACCACATACAATAAGAAGAAGCGAATGGAGGCAAATAGGGCTGTCATTTTTAAAGAAGGAAAAGGTAAATGGTCCCAAACTCTGTATTACTGAGTGTTACAGGCAGCTTTTAGGCTAGATTGTTGAGGTATTAGATTTCATGTCCTTAGAGATAAAGAAACAGTGATCACTAGTAACCAACACAGGATCTCCCCACTCCCCCGCCAAAATATTCACTGGTTCACAGTCATTTATGGAACCTATTCTATGGGCCAGGCACTGTACAAAGGTAACTGACTTTAACCTTGGAAGAGATTTCAGTTCTTGTGGGACAGTCACACCTGAACAGCCTCTAAATAGGTACATAATAGACATCTTCATGACTTATGGAAAACTTTACTCAAGGGCTGGTGATTAATAGATCAGTGTTTACCTAAAGATATATTTAAAGTGACATGCACTGAGATGTTTCCCTGTTTTATCTTTACCTACCTTTTGTTAGTGATAATTAACATGATAATGTAGAGATGGTTATATTGGTGGCTGAATCAAAGTTGGGAGGGATGGTAAATATGGGAAATAAGATCTACAACTATCTTTGTGGTTTTAATAATAAACAACATTCCTTAAGATGAATGTAAAGTTCTGTACATCAATCTCAAGGCTCGATATTCCTAGATGGAGGCTGTAGCAAGACAAATTCCAAATTAGCACAAGAAAGAACTTTCTAATAATCAGAGCCATTGTCCAGAAATGGAACAAACTATTCTAGGAGATAATGTGTTGTCCTCACTAGATCTTTCAAGTAGACGCTGGGAACCCCCATGGATGCAGGTTGGAGGAGGGGGCCTGCCAGCCCAGGTGGCCCATGACTCAAGGGTGGTGGATGAGGGGGATTACTGTGGCGAGGGAGTGCACAGGCCTGGGGTCAGAGCAGAGCTGAATTCCCAATAGGCAGGATAAGCGTAGGCTCAGAGCACTGGAAGGCAGGGGAAATCTAATGATAGGAGAAAATATTTCTGAAAGCATTTGATAGGAAATATTTCTAAAAAGGCATTTAAAATGAATCATCCTGGGAAAAATCAGAACATCAGAGCACCTCATTATACTTTGCTTAATATTTTTATATTGAATGACATATGGGGCTGTTACCATAATCTTTTTAGAGGTTACTAGAGTCTCTGAAGACCTTTATCTGGTCCTTGTTTGGAAATGTAGGTCCTGACCCTGGTTCTGTCTTTGATTCACTGTGTGCTTTGGGCTGCAGTTTTCTTTTCTTAAAAAGTGGGGATTTGACGAGGTAATGACTCAGAGGCTAGGATGGCCCAAGTTGCTTCATTTTTTCTCTTTCTTTCCGAGTCACCTGGCTGAGGAGCCAGGAATGCCTTCCCAAGCCCTTCATCTCTGTGGAACGCCAGCAGTTTTCAGGAGGTGGGATGCCTCCAGGCCATGGTGGGAAGGAGCAGGCCTGCCTAGTTCTGCCAGACCTCTAGGCCACACTAGACACTTAAAGACCTAAATGTAAGGCCAGACACTATCAAACTCTTAGAGGAAAACATAGACAGAACACTCTATGACATAAACCACAGCAAGATCCTTTTTGACCCAGCTCCTAGAGAAATGGAAATAAAAACACAAATAAACAAATGGGACCTAATGAAACTTAAAAGCTTTTGCACAGCAAAGGAAACCATAAACAATACCAAAAGACAACCCTCAGAATGGGAGAGAATATTTGCAAATGAAGCAACTGACAAAGGATTAATCTCCAAGATTTACAAGCAGCTCATGCAGCTCAATAACAAAAAAACAAACAACCCAATCCAAAAATGGGCAGAAGACCTAAATAGACATTTCTCCAAAGAAGATATACAGATTGCCAACAGACACATGAAAGAATGCTCAACATCATTAATCATTAGAGAAATGCAAATCAAAACTACAATGAGATATCATCTCACACCGGTCAGAATGGCCATCATCAAAAAATCTAGAAACAATAAATGCTGGAGAGGGTGTGGAGAAAAGGGAACACTCTTGCACTGTTGGTGGGAATGTAAATTGATACAGCCACTATGGAGAACAGTATGGAGGTTCCTTAAAAAACTAAAAATAGAACTACCATATGACCCCGCAATTCCACTACTGGGTAAATACCCTGAAAAAACCGTAATTCAAAAATAGTCATGTACCACAATGTTCATGTAGCACTATTTACAATAGCCAGGTCATGGAAGCAACCTAAGTGTCCACTGACAGATGAATAGATAAAGAAGATGTGGCACATATATACAATGGAATATTACTCAGCCATAAAAAGAAATGAAATGGAGGTATTTGTAGTGAGGTGGATGGAGTTAGAGTCTGTCATACAGAGTGAAGTAAGTCAGAAAGAGAAAAACAAATACAGTATGCTAACACATATATATGGAATCTAAGGAAAAAAAAAAATGGTCATGAAGAACCTAGTGGCAAGATGGGAATAAAGACACAGACCTACTAGAGAATGGACTTGAGGATATGGGGAGGGGGAGGGGTAAGATGTGACAGGGTGAGAGAGTGGCATGGACATATACACACTACCAAATGTAAAACAGATAGCTAGTGGGAAGCAGCCACATAGCGCAGGGAGATCAGCTCGGTGCTTTGTGACCACCTAGAGGGGTGGGATAGGGAGGGCGGGAGGGAGAGAGACGCAAGAGGGAAGAGATATGGGAACATATGTATATGTATAACTGATTCACTTTGTTATAAAGCAGAAACTAACACACCATTGTAAAGCAATTATACTGCAATAAAGATGTTTAAAAAAAAAAAATAAATAAATCTGGAGCTGTTTAACATTCCCAAGCCGGTTGTGTGTGTGCGTGCACATGTGTGTGTGTGTGTGTGTGTGTGTGTTTATGTGTGTGTGCACAACATGCAAAACTTGAAAGCAGAGAGTTTCAGTTGGCCCAGAACTTGCCATCTCCATCCAGCTGTTGGCCCTGTGCCTCACAACTCACTTACAGCCCATATTCATAGCTCCTGTGAAGTAGGCCCTGTGATTTTACCCAAGCGATAAGATTCCCAGCAGCTGGAGGGAACGTGTTTTGACCGCAAAACAGACAAATAAGACTCTTCATCTGGTTGGGGACCTGGGGCCAGGGTGTGTGAAACAACACTGAGATCTTCCTTCTTCACAGAATCAATGTCAGCTGGTTCATTACTAGAAAAAAAATGATTCCACCGAGATCCTACATAAAATATAAACCTCTGTATTTTCTGTTTTATCCCTCAGTCATCATGCTCCTTTCTCATGAAAGTCACAGATTTACTCAAATAACGACTGAGAGGAAAGGACAGCAGAATGGTAACGTGTCACTTTCAGCAGCAAGGGTGTCCTCTTTGGGAAACAAGCAATATTTTAGGCAGGACTGCTGTTACTAAGCTTTCAGTTTAAAATGACTAATAAGAGGAGGCAGGAAGAAGAGGTCTCTTTTTTTGTCTTTGCTGTTGTTCTGCTGTCGTCTCTGTGATGTTAGGAAAGACACTTAATCAGTTGGGGCCCTGTTGATCAGCTGGCCCCTGACAGACCATGGGATGTATTCTGTCAGGGAGGCTTGTCGGCTTTCAGCAGCCTCCATTCCAAAGAGGAGCTTTTACTTCTTGGCTCTTGGAACGATGTCTGATAGCTAACTAATCACTTGCAGCTTTTGATTCGTATCCACATTTTCTATCTCACCCACATTTTGGAGATTGCGCTGAGTGAAATGTTTGCATTTGCTGAAGGTCTGAACTCAAACAAGGCATCAGGATTTTCTGACTGGGACCAGACCCTGTCAAGCTAATTTGCTAGGGTACTATTAGAAAACTCGAAATACATCTGAACAGATATTTTTAGATCTTGATTGAAGACTTTTCTCATCTTTATCAAGGGTCTTGATTCAATTATAAAAAGAAAAACAATACAAAGCAATACTCAACCTGGCTCCTACTTGGTCAAAACCAGACTTACTATAACTCTAAAATGTTACAGTACTTACCATTTGTCCTTGGGTTTTCAAGCTGTTCAGTATCTGAATACAAAAATTCATTGTTCTGCCCCAAATAACCTCTGTATATTTTGAAGACTCAAAGGCAACATAATTAGTTTATATACTTTTACTTTTAACTTAACTGTGTATCAGTTTTTGTCATTTTGAAAATAATGGCACAGTAAATCTGAAATGAGATTATCAGGAGTTTGTCATTTGTAATCCCATGCTATAGTTCAGTAATTATGCAAATTAATGAAGTAAGATAATCTTATTTAGAAGCAATTCACACGATAAATGGAAAATAAAACACAAGAACATAGTTAAACTCAATTCTCATTTTTACAAGCTGTGTCTTCTCATATTACTGGACTGAAACACATTTAGGTTTTCATTGTGAAATGCTGTATTTGTAACAAGTAAGATCACTGTTAAAATTAAGCATTAAAGAGTATATTCTTTGCTCTTTCTTTATGCAGCTTGAGAGTACAATGTGTTCCTCAAATTGCTACCATATTGTTTCAGAAATGCTTATCAATGTGAAGTGTTATTCAATTTCACGGAATCCACTGTTCCCATTCAATTGTAAACCAAACAAGAAAACAGATGCGTGATTACAGCTCTTTTGAGAATTAACTTTCAAAAAGATGTGCCTCTCCCCCAGATTCCAAATAATTATTTTTTTAGTTACCCTCCTCACTCCAGTTAGCTGCTTTCTGTGACTAGGAGAGGCAGTAGTCAAAATGATACTATGAAAATTTGTCTTCAGAACTACCAGTCTTCTCTTGCCTCTTGAAGACTTTCTTGCCTCCCTTCCACCTCCATCTTCAGGAACTCTGTGCTGTCTCCTGTGTTCTTCCAACTATGGAAGCCGGTGCCTAGGAAAGCAGCTAACATCAGTTATTCCCTAGTGTGATTCCATATCCAGGATTCCAAGGGTATTTCCATTTACTATGTAGAGAATTAGAAACTCTACTTTGGAAGAGATCCTAGCAGTCTGATCATGCCATCTTGCTTTTGTTACTTCAATGTCAGAAAGTTCACGCTTTTCCCGCCATTGCTGACGAGTTCTAATTTTTTTTGGTGGGTAAAGTCTGCTTCTCTACTTTTTAATCATTGACCTTAATTTGCCCTCTAGGAGTAATACAGACTGAATTGAACTACCTGTTCCACTTGACAGCTTTTCAAATATCTGAGGAGAGTAACCATGTCTTCCCTTTGCCTTCTTTTAGTCAAGTTAATCATTCCCAGGTCTTTCATTTGTTCCTCATTTGACATGGTTTCCAGATTCTGCCAAGCATTTGCCCTCTCCACCGCCCATCTTGATCACCAGCAGAGAACAAATTCTAATTTCCCCATGCTCTAAAATATGGTATCCAAGACTGAACACGACACTCCAAGTTTCCCTAATTGACAGAGGGGCCACAAGTGACCTATAATTTGGTATCTACACTTCCCTTAATGAGGTCTCCTGGACACCCTGGCCTTCTTTCCCTTAACCTTTTTTAGATCTGGTAGGTATCAAGCATGGCACTGGAGAGACAATAATGAACAAGACCCAGTCCTTGTCCGTGAAGAGCCTATAATTGAGATCGAGTCGTGTAAATAAACAATTACAATGTGGAGTGAACACACAGTGATAGGCCTGTGTAGAAGGTGCTGGAGTGAGAGGGTGCAGTGATTGACTGTGGGTGCCATTGCCGAGGAAGCAGTGCTAAGCAGAGATTTGATTGCTGCCAATCCAGGTCTCTCTTACTGATAACAGATTTTCAAATGAAAGCATACATTTTCTCTGGCAGCTGTCAAATGACAGGCTTGTTCATTGTTAAAGGAATTTCAGGACTTCCTCTTCAGCAGCTCTGAAATTTCAGCTCCACCCTCTCTGTGTAAGACCAGCACAGAAACTGCACCTGGAATTCTAAAGGCAACAGGCACAGATGTGGTAACAGGTATCATTTTGTTTCTTAAGTGGTCTAGAACTTACACCTGAAATGGTCTTTTTGCTAGTATCAGCATCCTGTCAATGACTATTAGTCTTATTTCTTTAAAGGGTGATAGTCAAGATTCAAATCCACAAATATAACCATGTCCTTAAGGGAGATACTCATCCAGATGCCACTTTGGACAAAATGTACACATGGATTTATAGCAAGGACATTGTCACCAAATTTTGGCTTGGTTTCTTACCCCATGAACTGGGTGACTGTTAATAATTCTCTGCTTTCTTATCTAAGACTGAAAGCAGAGATAAACAGATCACCCTAACCTTCCTTTATTGTGGGCCCTCCTTGGAAAACAGGAATTAGTTCCATACATACCTTGTCATATTACTCCTATGTATTTGCAGCCTATTCATTCTTCCCTTTAAATTTCCAGCCCCTAACACAGCAGTCCGTTTTGTTCTCAGCCTACATCATAGCTGTTGTTCATTGATAAAGGCTGAGTACAGGGACAGAAGGAGGGTTGATAAGCGATACGTTGAAGGGGGTGTGGGTGGTGAGAAGGTGGAGAAGTGGAGAGAGGTCTTACAATTACCTTAAGGATAAATATTGAATCTAAAAGGGCTTCTGGAGATTGCAGCTCAGCTTATTTCCCAGGGAGCAGGAAAAAAAAATATGCTTATTGTGTTTGACAAGGTCTTGCCTGTGTGAGGCACCATGAAAGAAAACACGGGTTGGCTGCCTTTCCCACGTCAGGTTTCCTTTACCTTTTGCGTGTACTCCTGCAGATAAAGTGTAGATGACCATCTGGATCAAACACAGGGAGATAAACAAAAGCACTCAAGGAAATGCTTTATTTTTGTTGTCATTTACCTCTAATTATGGGTATAGGTCTTTCCTTACATAGGGTTGAAATACAACTTCATCTTCTGTTGTTAATCTCTGAGAGATTGGAATTTTATGGCTCTGAGCTTTAATTCTTTAGCTTCAGAGGTGACCTTGACAGGGTCAAGTTCTTTTTATGATAATGCCTTAAATTTGTGCAATACTTTACAGTTCAATGGAATCTCAATACACATTATCCTACTTGGAGTTAAATAGAAAGGTGTTATTCTATTTTATAGGTGAGGAAACTGAGGCTCAGAGGGGATCCAAGTTGCTTCAAGGTCATAGATAGTAAGTTATGGAGTTGGTAGTATATGCTAATCTTTGCATTCTGGCTCCAGAACTTTCTCTCCTGAACGGCAGCCTCTAGTTGCAGTGGAGGTTGCAGTTTATTAGATCCTAGTACAGGTCTTATTGTAAGTGATCCTCACAATGGCCCTCTAAGGGAAGATAGGCAGATATATAAGGCATATTGTTTCCTTTGCTCCTTTCCAATAGGTAGGCTAAATTAGAAGAGAATTATGCTTAGTTGAAAGCCAAAGAAATCTTTTACTATCCATGATATTTTATTTTGTCTTCTAATCTCTAAGGCTCTTTCATACTGTCATTCATGTGGCATACTTACTAATATTTAGGAAAGTTCTTGTTGCTGAGAATAGTTCAGCAACTGTGGCCATCATCAGTTTTGATTAAAAGAAAGAGATGCTTCTAAATAAGAATTGATGCTCTGTGGTCTCTGGGTATGACTCCTGGCTGAATGTTGGCTGACAGAGTGTAAAGTCACATTGTTAATCTTCTTTCTTCTCTTCATCTTTCTTGTCTACACTCTTCCATCTCTACTAACAAACTCAGTCACCACCAGCAGCTTTTGACTTGTCTACACCTTGAGACAGTCACTCATCACCAGACCACACTGGCTACTCCTGCATTTTTCCCACTGTGACTGCCAGCTGCTCTCACTGGATAAAGCTCTCTACAGAGCTTCTTCATGAGCTTGTCACCTGTGTAGTTGTACAGGATATAGTCCTAAGAAGGGCCCCATGCTTAGCTGAATGCTCCTGCTGTCACCAACTTGAAAGTCTTATTAATTTTTGAACAAGGGGCCTTGCATTTTCATTTTGTTCCCAGCCCCACAAATTATGTAGCTGGTCTTGGCTTTCTAACCAAACTCACTGCAGCACACAGAGGTTCACATTCTTCTTCCTTTCATTTACTTCAGAAGTGTAGACCTCTATCCAAGAGACCGGATCTAGTCTTTGACTAAATTTTATCTGAAGGTGAAAAGATTTTTCTAAAATACATAGACTTCTGTCATATTTTCTTTCTTAAAAGAAAAGAGAGTTATATAGTTATTAAAAAAAAAAACAAAAAACTCTTACTGTACAACTCAGGTTCCTGTTTTACAGGAAAATGATCTCCTATAAAGATGTCCTCCTGACAGAGAATGAGAGAGAGAGATAGAGATAAAAGGGGAGATAGATGAGAGAGAGAGAGAGAGAGAGAGAGAGAAAGGGAGAGAGAGAGTTACAAATAAGTTTCAAATTCCTGGGGTCAGAGGTTGAAGAGCTCAGAAAACTGGAAAGAATAGGATATATTCTTATATAATGAGAGGGAAAATGCTCATCTATCAAGCGAGATAGTAGATGAAATTTTGTATGGCTCTGAATTTTGAATTCTATGGAGGGGGCTGCTGAGAGTGGGGATGATTAAGGGGGTTAGGAAATGTGGAACTTTCTCTCATTTGTACCATCCCTTGCTCTGGAGCTGACTTCTATGTAACCCCTCTGCACCGCTTTTTCTTTTCCTATTTTCTAGTTTTTCCTCAATTCTTTTTTTTTTTCTTTTCACTTTCCTAGCTTTTTTTCTTTCCTCCTTCCTCTCCCACATGCATATTATTTTATTTAGTTTATTGACTATAAAGGTATGTCCTTGGCTCTTAATTTAAAGAGTGATTAACATTTTTATACATTCCTATACTGTTTGCTTTTTTTTTTCAAAGGCAAGCTGGGGAATAAGAGACTAAATTTGAATTACATTGAAAAAAAATACTTAAAGAGTTGATTATTTGAGAAGTCCATGATTTTCTTTATTTCCTCTCTAGATAATTACCAAAAAGTTGAAATTATTAGCAGAATTTAAAAAATAATCCTTAATTATTTTCCTGTTTGTCTGTTGCCCCTAATGAATTATCAAGTTCTCCAACCCAAATTTATTTAATGACTGTATGGGTATATTTTTCCTGTATTAGACTGTCTTGTCATTAATGGAATTTGATTATAGAATTAGTTTCAAAACTTAAACTTAGTGCATTATCTAGGTTCTATATCCATCTTCTGTTCTGGAATTTAATTCTTCCCTGTCTTTGTATGGGAACAATGAGAGGCATTGGAGTGAAAAGATGAAAAGGCACGACCCTCCCTCAAGAAGTTTACAGTAATTGGGGGAGATATGCCAACAATTACAGTATGAGAATTGATGGCTGGGAAATGGGGCCACAGTGTAATAACAGGGCTGTCACAAGTGTGAGGCTCACCAAAGTCTTGAGTGAGATCAGAGAAGGTTCTCAACCAGTACAACTGGTAAACTTTCGCCAATTTCCAAAGTTATGGAAAAAATGCTCTAGTATTCTGATAGGAATGGAGTTTTCCTTTTGGTGGGAGTTTGGAGAGGTTTGATAAGCACTGGTTTATAAGATACTTTTGGGAAAAAGATGAAGGTGGCATAGCTAGTTAGCACTCTCCTTGAGACAGTGACAAATATTAGGAACTAATATGACTTAGGGTAAAATACCTAACTGCTCTGTGCCATTATTTCCTTACCTGTACAACAGGTATAAGAACAGTACCTATATCTCATGTAGAGTTATTGTGAAGATTAAGAGAATCTGCATGCTTAGCAGAGTAAAAATGTAGTAAATATTGCCATTATCATCTTGACAGTTTCAAGGAAATGTCCACATTTAAAGGGATTTTCTTCCAAAGCAATCAAGCCAGATACGGATTTTCCTCTCATGCATCTTTTAAAGCTGAGTGTCAAGCAGGCAAATTGGAGGACAGTTTCTTAATCTGTGGCATCGATTTTCACTTTCTCCACATATCATTGCTCATTTGTATTGAGATATGCCAGCAAAGGCTAAAAAAAATGTCAACTACTAGCCTTGATTACAGAGAGAGTCGCGGAAAGAGGGCCAGTAACAGAGGAGGCACTGGGCTTCATCAGGATGGTGAACTGGGCCATGAAAAGGGCATTCTTCAAGGCATGCGCATGACTGTAAAGGCGTGGGCTTCAGAGCTTAAAAGCACTCTGCTGCTTTTTAGCTCTGTGACCTTGGGCAAGTCACTAGGCATCTCTGAGCCTCAGTTACGCATCTCTAAATGGGAAATACAATTTACCAAAAAACCCCATAAAAAAAATAAAAATAAGAAAAAAGAAAGAATACCTACTCTGTTTTCATCACAGGGTTATGTGGATTATGTGGAACTGTAAGTGGGAAGAGGTATGGAAACGTAGTGTATAATTTGGCATTCAAATTCTAGTTTTTATTTCTTCCTTTGATCAAGACTAAACCTGTGTGTGAATAGTAAAATAATGTTTACCTTTTTTTATGTTAAGTGTTTGATTCTTCCCCTGCTTATTCCTCAGTAATGGATAATCTCGGTCAGTTTTCTGCTACCCTGGCAGCACATTAGAATCACCTCAGGGGCTTTTAAGAAACACAGATGCGTGGGCCCTCCCCCTCGGGATCCTGATTTACCTGTTCTGAGTTCAGTCCCATTGTTGGCAATTACAGGGCAGGAGAAGGAATAAAAGAGGTATTTGCAAACCATTTATGAAAGAGGCAGAGCTGGATAATGGCTGAAACTTTTGACTACACAGGAATTAACAATCATACTCTGCCTTAATTTTCTAAAACAGCTTTTCAGAAGTGTGAGACATGAGTGAAATCGGCTTGGCTGTGGACAGATCCCCCATTACAGCATTGCTTTGCTTCTCTAGTTTCACTTGCACAGCTGTATTGAGAAAAGTATTCTTT
Organism: Eubalaena glacialis; assembly: GCF_028564815.1. Taxonomy (NCBI): domain Eukaryota; kingdom Metazoa; phylum Chordata; class Mammalia; order Artiodactyla; family Balaenidae; genus Eubalaena; species Eubalaena glacialis. The sequence goes on from NC_083718.1 coordinate 121,762,139, forward strand.
TTCTATATACTTAGTTTCCATAGATGAACTTAAAGAACCCTATATTATCTACTTATTTTGCTTGAAGTCTTTGCCAATTTCTCATTACCTATTATTTGTTTTAATTTAGACCCTCTTGGTCTCCCTTTCCACTGACAGGAACTTTTGGCTTCCGGGATGCCGTTATGAACCTTTGTGAGCCTCCCTTAGGCACAAGAGGGCCTTGTTGCGAAGGAGGCACTGGGCTCCATCAAGACGGTGAACTGGGCCATGAAAAGGGCATTTTTCATGGTGTGTGCATGACTGTAAAGGCGTGGGCTTCAGAGCCTAAAAGCACTCTGCTGCTTTCTAGCTGTGTGAACTTGGGCAAGTCACTAGTCATCTCTGAGCCTCAGTTACCCATCTCTAAGGGGAAATACAATTTACCCCCCAAAAATATAAAATAAAATAAACAAATACAAATAAGAAAAAAAAGAGCACCTGGTCTGTTTTCTTCACAGGGTTATATGGAACCATGAAATTTCCTCTTGGCCCAGGAATGGGCCAAGGTCGAGTGTAGAGGTAATAAATGAGAGTTTTATAAGCCCCACTTCTGGCATTGGTGATTATCTTCTGTTACAAGAAATCCAGGGGCCATTTCCCTATAAAGGACAGGGTCTCCTCAGGATATAGAGCCTCAGAAAGTGAGTAGTCAGCAATTTATTTCTGGACTTGGATGCCCAGGAAATCTGAGAGCCTTTCTTTGAGTGACATGATTTGTCATCTAGGATAAAGGGCATTTTTATGGCCCTTGGATCTCTGTTCTGAGAGGATGGCTCTAACTTTCAGGAGGTGCTAGTTTGTGGCCAAAAACAGATTAGGTCTGACTGATCAGGAGAAAGAGGAAGTGAGAGGAGAAAACAAACTGCCTTTGGAAGAGAGAAGAGTTGTTTCTAGCCAAAATGTAATTCATACTCATTGTGAAGAAATGGGGAAATGAAAGGAGGTATATAGAAGTAAAATCAGCTGAATATCCACCAGCAAGAGAGATAATAGTTGTCAGCACTTTGCTGCAGTTGATAACTTGGTTTTTTGATGCATGTAGAATATTTTACAAAATTAGAAAGATATCCAAAATGCAGTTGAATATCCTGTTTTGCACTTAACATTATTTTATTAGTATTTTCCACATCAATAAGTATTAGCTAAAATTTCACTTTTAATGGCTATATAATATTCCACTGTGTGTATGCCCCATAATTTATTCAATTCTTATTTTTAAATATTTTGTGGTATTTTTGATTTAGTATAAATAAAATCTAAAATACCTCTTTATACACAAACTTTGTATGGGTTTCTCATTGTTCATTAAAGATATATTTTGTAAAATGGAACTCCTGCAAGGAAGGATCCAAACTTTATGGACCCTTAGTACATATTCCCAGATTGCAATGGAGTAAGATTGTTCATACTTATATTTGATGGTGGCATACCAAAGCACATTTCAAATTATCTTTGCTGAGCAAGCCACACCTTACTCCAAACCACATTTCTGGCTCCTTTCCCTATAATTCATTACTGAAAACTGAGCAAGAACCACTGTATTCCCCAAATCAAAGACTCCATCAATTATACGATGCACAATTACTTTACATACCACTGAGAAAGAAAAAATGCTGCCAATGAAATTAGGATGCACCATCATTTCTAAGATGCAGCCCAACTTCAGAAATGTTAAAGTATGGAAAAATGTGCAACTTGGAATGAAAGAAATATTTATTTCATTTTTTTCTCTTTGAGAATTCTTCCTTGGACCTTTTGTAAGCAGGTCAAGATGGACATGACACCAAATGCAGGGGAGGGAGCGTCTGGCTTTTATCCGAGGTACCGGATACAACCCCTCTGCCTTCTGTCCTTCTCTTTCCCACCTCTAGCCCATCTCGGGGATTGCCCCCACGTACCCCTCATCACAGCTCTCTTGTTACCGACCTTAGTTCTCTACTCTCCTCACTGTGCTTCCGAATCATCTTGCTGTAGTGAGTAGAGTCACCTGGGGTGGTGGTGGAAGTAGGAGCAGAGTTTGCATATAGCGTTCTCTTGAAATTTTAACTGACCCATTTCTTACAACATGCTCTTATTATCCAGTTATTTTGGATGACCACCCATGCTAATCAGTCCTTCCTCTTGTAAGTTAATCCCTATTTTTCTAAAAATGTACTCCCAAATTTTATAACCTTCCTTCCCTATTTATATGGAGAGGAATGTGCACACACATACACTTTATATCTTCCTCCTTTCTCTCTCTCTCTATGTGTGTGTTTGTAATACAAACATATGTACTTATATACATACTTCTATATGTATATATTTTGTGAATATATACTTTATACACTTTATATTTCTTGGAAAAAGAGAGCACTCATAATACGCCCACAGTAAGAAGCATATACCCATACTTTATTAATATACATATTTCATAGAGAAAACATAATGTCCATGTCCACATACATTTATTTATTTATAAATATATATTTATATATATTTTGTAAATGGATCAGTATATAATACCCTCTTTTCCCCACTAGAGTTCTGAACCAGTTGAAATCAACAAACGGATAGGCAGATGGAGATCAGAGTACCATTTTATTTCTGATGAAGGATGGGTTGGAGAGTGCGGTATAGACAGGAGTCACAATAGGTGTACTATCGCTGAGCCCAGAATTAAACTGACTCGGCCTTCAGACCCAGGCAACACAGGACCACCACAACCCTCCCTCTCCCACAAGCGGGGCACGTATCTAATCATGAAGGTTACTGCGTGGCCCAGAGTAGATAAGATGTACTTTCCACAGGTTGGCCAGTTCCTAAACACAGTGACGGGAAGGGACTGAGCTGGCCATGCCTGGTTTTTCTGCCTACCTCACCCATCACCAAGGCACACCACCACCGAGAGGGGTGCTGCAGGAGATCGGTAGCATTCGAGGAAAGATCCCTTCTCGTAGAAACCTGATGGGTGGAAAAGGCAGGGTTCTCCCCTGTCACTGGCTTTTATTTTACAGAGAAGAAAACTGAGACCAAGAAAGTTTTACCCACTTTGCCACAATCACGAAGCTAGTTAATGGCAGAGTTGATCTTATATTCGTCTTCTTCTGACATTTACTTTGGTGGTCTTTGGCAGAGCAAAGGGAATGGGCTAATTCATGATAAAAAGGCTATTCATTCATTCAACAATAGTTATTGAACACCCCTGTGTACCAGCCACTGTCTGGTCTCTGGAAATAATGCTGAACAATATAGAAAATGTACCTGCCTTATTGAAACATACCTCCTAGTTGGGGAGACATAATAAACTACTCACTAAGAGTATAAAGACAAGTACAACAGGGTAAGGGTGACAGAAGCTATTCTTATAGGAAGTACACAGAGAAAACCTCCAGGAGAAGAGATTTGAAGAGGCTAGCCTTGGGATTTTTGGAGGAAAAAGCCTTCCGGGCTGAGGGAATGGCCACTGTAAATGCCCGGAGACCTAATGTGTCAGGTTTTGAAGGTGTATTCTTGCTAATTCAAAGAGAGAAGGAAAGTCAGAGAGAGTAACAAGCAAATGAGTAGATATTTTGGACTCCACACCGAGGAGGACTACTTGCCCCTATTCCTAAAGCTAATCTAGCTGGCGGTTATTGGTGATTAAAATCCTGGGCGAAACATCCCTGGAAGACCTTGCCAACTCCTCGTTTTAATTCAGCTGAGCAGTGTTATTCTAGGTTACTCATCTGGAAGAATGCCTTGGAAGGATCTTTATCGTCCTGTGGTTCTCCCATGCTAATAATGCAGCACCCTCTCCGAGCAAGGAATGCCATGCACATTAGGGGCGAGAGTGTCTAAAAGTCCTGAAGCCTGTTTTATTGCTTGTTCACTGTCATCCCTTATTAGTGAAGGTGTCACAGACCAGACTTATATCCTGTTGGGCATTTGGTATGTTTGTGGTGAATGCTTGTATTACATTGATTTTGAATTGCCAACGCTATTAAGCGGGTAAACAGCACAGCTTTAGAAGAAATCCTCTGAGCTTTTGGATATTAAGATATTCTTAACTTCTGCTCTATTTTTGCTACAGCAAAGTCTCTGGTAAGTTCCAAAGGATCATATAGCCTGCCTCATCAGTAGGCTCAGGATCCATGAAACTTGTGTTTCGAGCTAGTTACTGCCGTCATTATGGTGTGACACTATAGGGACCCACAGTGATGCGAGATTTCAGGGAAACTGCACATTAAGAGCCAATCCGTTCAGTTCACCTGGAAGAAAAGTCACTGGGCAAGAAGTGGGAGGGTAGCAATGCCCAGGACCATTAACTGGCTCAGCATGGTGCTGAGCTAGTGTCTGCCAGGGGGCTACATAATTAAGGCACAAACACTCTGCTAACTGTGGTAGGGGAGGAAAGGTAATGGGGACTGGAACAGATCTGGAAAAAGTCTATCTGTGTGCGTGCGTTAGTGTCTTTCAAAGGCACAGGTGACAAAATGCCTCTCAGAAGTAAGGAAAGAGAATTGAGGTGGGTAATCACATTTCTCTCTCCTCTCCATCTCTCTAGGAAAAGCCAGGGAAAGCAAAGATGGGGGGATAAAGTGCACTGTGAACTAAGAGCGGAGGAAGGGCCATGGGTGCAGGGTGAATGTGTTGTGCCTGCCATTGTATTTTCCCCTCCCTGAAACATTTTCTAATGCGGTGCCCAGAACACAATAGGGGCTTAATTCTTATTTGTTGAAAAAATTAATACATGAGTGAATAAATGAAAGAGGTGTGGGCTGGGGACATTGACTTAAAGCCCGGTGCTCTTTTCAGGGCCTGCTTGATAAATTGTTTTAAAATGAATTATTTTTAAATGAATTGTATAAAGAGAGGCTATTTAAGTGAACTCCATTCAAAATCGCATTGTATTTGATAGGGTGACTTTGAATGTACTCATCTCATGCTTTCAAAAATTTTAGAGAGAAATCAACTGTATTTCGATAAAAAAAGAAAATAAAGAAAATAAAGAAACCCCCAAATTTTAGAGAAGACTGTGGCCTTAAGGCAGAAGAATAAATATGAACCTGTCCCTAGACTTAATGTAACATGGAAATGTTTACATGAAACCTTTCATCGTAAGTTTTGTCATACCAGTCAATTTACTGTGGGCAAAATTTTACTATTGATGCACACAATTCACTCCTACTGGCTTCAGCAGGAGCTTCAGAAGTGCCTCAAAGTCCTATGTGGGTTAGACATGATCCTTGAGACAATGCAGGCCTTGTCCTCAGTTTCTCTCTGGCTACCATATTATTTAATAGCAATCAATTATCTGAATATTTTTCTGTAGTCATTCACATCTATTCACCCAGCCTTCATCTTCCTACACTTGTATACACATATATGCATCTATCCCACCACCTGCCTCTCAAATTCTCCATTCACGCATCTATCCATGTGTCCATCTACATGTCCATCTATACATTCATCCACACATCCATCCATCCATCCATCCAATTTTTATTTACAAGCACATGCTATGTGCCAGGTTGTGTGTATTGAGACTAGACATAATGACGACAGGGTCTTTTGTCCCTGTAGCTTATTGTCATTTTAGTCTACATTTTGGACTGACCCAGCACACTGTGTAAACTTCTATTGTACTCTCATGCTGGTACACTTGTCTGTTTCCACAACTACAAAATTAGCCAATCAAGGCCATGATTTTTTCCAACCGCCTAATTATGTTGATGGGAAATCTGTGCATGAGGGAGGATGTGTGATTTGCCCATGTGTTCTGAACTTTATTGCTGGCTGAATAGAAACTAAGACTTAGTAAGACTGTGTTCTCTCTTACAATCTGGGGTCCTTTCTGTTACATCATGTACGGTGAGTTCTTCCTGTACTTGTGCTCACAGGTGGTGTGTATCTGGGACTAAAGCTGAAGTGGGTGTTCCCTTCCTGAACAGAATGTAGACTCTGCAGACGGTCTGAAGTTTGGGGTCTAGCTATTATTCAGGATGACCCTGTAAGTCTTGGGACCGTAGAGACTGATGAGTCCTCAAGAAGCCAAAAAAAGATCAGTGCTGCCGTGTCTTTCAATTTTTCAAAGAATATTTATGACGTGTCATTAGAGGCCTTCAAGCCTCCACAAAATACTGCATTTACAGATGACACCCACTTCAGTAAGAGCCTAAGGGGGGACTCATTAGTAGGCAATCAGTTATTCAACTTGTTAAACATTAATTTCTCTTATGCTTCTGGTCTGCCTTGCGCAAGCATAATGGGTGGGGGGAGATAGCAAACTAGAGTTTGAACAAGTTATCCAGTGCTTGCTGGCAGCTCTGCTTTTTCTCTATGGGTCTAAATATTTCTTTGGTATCTCCTTAATTTTCCTGAGGGCTCATAGAACAGGAGGACTTCTAAATAGTGGGGCTGTTTCCTCTAATATTTTAAAAATCATGAATGGATGGTCTTTTGCATACAAGTAACATGGCGGTCTCATGCTCTCACCAGAGAGGGTGAACCCCAGATGTCTTGGATGTTAAAGTTCTCAAGGCAGTAGACATTTGCCCATGAGGCTATAGGTATCTACTGAAGGGATGGCGATGCTGTGGGAAAAGAAAGGATCCCCTCCTGAGGATTTGGTAAAGGAAGTATGGGACAGAGAAAAGGAACAGTGAGGACAGATTCTAGGTTCCCAGAATCTGGGAACCTGGGCAAGAGATGGAAAGGAGCAGTATGTAGAGAGAGAGGCAGAGACCTAACAGAACAGAGATGCTGTGCTCTGGAATAGGAAGCTGTGGAGCCATGTCTTGGGGGACCAATGATCAGTGGTATAGTCTGAAGCATGGTCCAGGGTAGGGCTGACACGAGTCAGGCAAGGTGTCTGGGCTTGTGCTACAAGGTACAAGTTTGGGGCAGAACTTTAGAATCAGCAGTTTGCTGCCATCCAGAGCATGACTTAAAGAGAAAGTCAACAAGGGGATGGGTAGAGAAAGACCACGTGCCCAGACCAGTCCCTGGGGCTAGAGCAGCAAGGCGGTCTGCAGGGAGAAGATGTCTGCACTGGCTAGAAATGGTCCCCACACCAGGTGCTCAGGACAGTGAAAGCCATGGCTTCTTGTCACCATTTTCCTTGGTCATATGAAGGAAGGCAATAGTTTGGGGACAGATAGCTAAAGAGAAGCAGAGCCGAGAAAAGAAGAAAGGGGAACAGCCCTGGTGATATCAGTGAGACTCTGTACCTAAAGTTGTCTGTGTCCCTAGACGCCCTAGTAAATGAGTCAATCCATACTCTCTGTTCTGCTTAAACCATTTCAATTGACCTTCTGGTATTTGCAACATCAAGTGTCCTAAACTGCCTAGTTCTGGTTCTGCAGCTTAGGGTTCACTTTAAGCTAAATTTCAATAAATAATTGCTGTCATTACCTGTGCATCTCCCCACCGTGAGTCCAGGTCATACTCACATCTCCTCACAGTGGAGACCCTTCTTCTAATTTTACAAGTGGGAACACCCAGGTCTAGAAAAGCGGAGTCTCTTGCCCAAGACCACAAACCTGGTCAAGCTGCAAACCTGATCTGACTGAACTTCAGCCGTTTTCCTCTCTGCCATGTTGCCCCCTACCCCCGCTGGGGAGGTTTCTCCCGGAGTCCCCCTGACCTCCCTTTAAGGGTCTTTTTTGTCCTCTTCACCCTTAGGCTTCCTTTTCACTTTGCTGCCTGCAGCTCTGCAAGCTTTATTCCTTTCCCTTTTTCTACACCCATCAACATGTGTGAGTCTTAAATAGGGCCCCAGGACCTTGCTCACGGCTGGGAATGGCTGACTATCTGTGTGTAGTGTGCTGATGAGCAAAGACACACATAATATACAGAGAACTGCTGCTCAGGAAATGGTCACGAGGTAGCTCAGGAGGGCTACATATTTTCTTTTTGCAGACATTTACTTAACCCAGAGGAGGGATGCTAATGCAGGCCAGGACAGGTTTGGAGGGGAGGCCTGTTTCCTTGCCTCTCTCCTCTCAGCCTCTTCACAGGTGGCTATGCTGTACCCTGCATGCCTGTCTGCCAGCCTACCAGATGGGTCTTCCCTGTTAGCGCCAGCCTGCTGCTTTATGTGGTGCTGTGTGACTGATTTGATGACCTGTGACCCGACTGTCCATCTGGCCACTCCAGAGTTCTCCTGGCTCTTTCCCTTTTTTTGCTGTGACTGAATTTCCACTGCCTCTCTCAGCATCTGACTTGCAAACCACTCTGCTCCGTCTGTTAAATGGATGAAAAGAGAGAGTGACCTCCTGCTGCCAGCTCTGCCTGGTGCCCTCCCCGTCTTCAGTGGGAAAGCACCTGGGCCTGGGAGTCTTCTGCTTTCTCCTGAACTGGCTGGGGCCACGGCAGCTGGCACCACCTCGGCCCGCCGTGTGCGCGATGCTCTGTGAAAGGAGAGACGTTTCATTTTGTACTTGGCAGGCGCTGAACTCAACGGGACAGTGAGACCCAGGAAATATGACACCATCTGCTTCCTGCCATGTTCTGGCTCCAGCGCTTGATGTCAGGGCATCAGCTGTTACCTGAGTGTCCCTGGTCCTGTGAAGTGAGCCATTCAGGAAACGCCTTCGCTAAGACTTTCCACAATGGCACCATTCATCCTGGCCAGGCTGCCCTGCTGTGCTTTTTTTTCTTCTTGACTTCCAAAGTAAAAAATGTCTTCCTGCTTTCTAAGTTTGCCACAGAAAATATATACACATAAATATGTATATACATAATATAGATGTTAGTTTATTTGGCCATCCTTTTCCATATGTGGACTTTTTTCTGCTCTAAAGGTAGTCTTCCTAGATCAGTCTCTGGCTGCCTTGAACTGTATCCAGTGCTCTGTGCTTTTGCTTGCCTCTGCCTTCCAGGTGGGAGTGATGTCCTTAACTAGTGGTTAAGTGAGGATTAGCTACTCCAAGGGGAGGATTAAGCAAACAACAGTATCATAGAAAATAGGAAAAACCAGTTGGGCCTCCCTGTGCTGGGAGTGCCCAATCCAGCTAGCAGTATTAAGGGCTATGGGAGGGAACAGGAGTGCTGTATCCCTTGTGCCATGGCCCCTGCAAATCTCAGATTTCCCTGAACCTCTGACATGCTGGTCTCTAGTTCAAGAAGCTGCCAGGCAGGTGGGATGGGCAATGCATTGAAGGCTGAGTCCTTTCCTGACAAATCCCCTTGTTCCCTTTGTGGACAGACAAATCAAGCCACCTGTATGGAGTATTAAATATGAGACAAAACACAAAAAACAACCCTGTCGATCTGTTAATACATTTTCAGACTCAGAGTACGCCGTCTGGACCAGACACAATGGCTGCTGGAATTTGTGTTGTTTCTTTCTTCTTTCTTCTGATTTTGACGTGGTTTTGGTTAGCTATGCCTATTTTGATGCCTAAAGGGTGATATTAAACATAATCTGAATCTTAATTGAAAATGTATGCTTTTCTTATTTAAACTAGTTGGCTCTTTGAAGAATTACGGCATGGCAAAATGTTGCTGGGGGGAAGTCCCGGAGAAAATTCCCTTTGGTCGCCAGATTGTTTCCTAAATTAGTGGAAGCCTTCAAGTCCTAGGTCAGAAGGAAGATGGAACTATTTGTTACAGTGTTGGAGTCTGATGGGAGAACACGTGCTATGTTTGCATTTTAAGAGTGGCAGTGGTTTCCGTGAAAGACTGGGAGAGTGGGTGGGCTGCTCAGACACATATGCTCCAGCCCACACAGCCAGCCATCACCATGACTTTCATAAGAGCCAGGACTATACTCAGCCAGCCCTTCGACACACACAGCCCTTTGCTCTGGGAAGACTGATGAAATGCACGTGTGCATACACATGTGCACAGGGACACACACACTATGGTCCATGCCATTGTGGTTACACCTACTAGAACCCATGGACAGAATTGCTGTCTTCCCTCTGACCAGATGAGCTCAACCCAGAGTCCCTTCCCACCCACCATCCCCCTGCCAGGCTAAGCACTCCCTTGTGTGGAGTGATGAAATCTATAACTCATAGTCTTTCACCTAGAAGTAGCAGAGGTGGTATTCAAAACTTGCTTATGTTTCAGGCTCAGTGGGTTGTATCATCACATAGACTATGGTTTATTTAGTTATTAATTTCTGGTGAGCCCATGTTCTATTGTTTAAAATTCTTTTAATACATCTTGGCCCTTTGACATTTATAGGAATATTTATGTGATCAACACGGTAGACCTTCAATCTTCTCATTCTCCCTCTTTCTTGATTGGGGTAGGGCTATAGGAATGGCCCATTCAGCCCTTTAAAGGATCAAGACTGACTGTGCACTTCAGTAAGTAAATCCTGGCTCAGACTTGGCTCTGGCTGTGCTCAGCAACCTGAAACCCTAAGGCCTTACAGGCAGGACCCTGTGTGGCAGTGGCCACTTTGTTCGAAAGGAATGATAACAACCTTGGGCATCTTAGATGATGCCATGTTCTCTTCAAAGAGCCCACCACACACAGAGAGTAAAGGATTAGCAGTCCCATAATAGAGATCCATTAAATGTTGTGGTGTTAGTAATAATTAAGTAGCGTTTTATGATAGCACCAGCAGGCTAGTCAAGTGACTAATTCTTTTCAGGGTTTGCTCTCTCTCTCCATCGGTAAAGGATTTAGATGGATTTATGACATTGGCTGAAACAAATCAGTGGCTGAGTGATTACAGGAGTTGAGTGTGGTTAAGCCAAGATTAATGCCACTAATCCCTGAGAATGAAGGAGATGACTGTCACCCACAGAAGTGAACTTGCAGTTCAAGATGTGCGGGCTTCTAGCCAGCAGTTCAGATCTTCTGGGCACACATGCATGCCCACACACGATCTCAACCCAAACCCAGCATCCCCCTGTCACACTGTAAAGGATGGTAAGCAAACAACAATAATGATAGAGGCCTTGAAATATGGTGAATAAAATACTCAATGTGAGCTGCTTACTAACATTCTCAGGTCACCAGGGTACCATTTCAGCCGAGGCCTTTACGAGGTCATTTACCTTTACTTTCACCAGGACCATAATCTTAATTGCTCCTCAGCCTTCATGAAAGTGTTTGTGGGTAAACAGTTTTCACCAAGGGAGTCATTAAGTGCCCCCTGGATTACCACAGGATCAGGAATCATAAAAATAGCAGCAATTGTAGTCATAATAACCTATGCTGGGTAAGTATCTGTTATAAATATGTCTTAAATTTTCACCACCAGCACCACCCAGAGCAGCTTCAGGGTGAAGCCCAGCATAAGAAACAGAGCGCTGATTATTGAAAAACATAGATGGATAAGAAGGCGCTCCTCATTCGTCAAGTCTGGAAGGCATAGAAGAGCAAAAGGGCTGCCATAACTCAGCCCCTCTCTTACCTATGGCGTTTCATACTGGTGCTGAGGAACTAGCGGTAGACATGTGAATTCTTCTCACCTCAATAGAGGGAGGAAATATGCTAAGTAAACATATTTTAAATGCATGCCCAAGGTCAAGGGAAAGCCGGAGTTTTGGAAAGAGTGTCAGTTCCATCCCCATGGCTCATTTTATGGCTACGTGACACCCAAATAACAAGTTGCAAGCAGATATTTCAATCCATGTTCAATAAATAATTAACTAAATTAAATAAATTTGGGGGCTGTGGAGACCTAGCCAGACCACATTGTGGACTGCTTCTCTAGTTCCTAGTCATGTGTCCAACTAATAGTAGATTTGTTGGAAACTGAGAAATACCTAGACTGAATTCCTGGTTGATTTGGCTTAGAAATGCCACCCACATCAGTTCTTGGGTGTCCTAAACTGATATCCTCCATCTATATGATTTAATAAGTCCTCTCTGCTTCTGGGCTATTGTGACATGTCTCCTGTTTCTCCTTAGTTGTTTGCATTACCTGCAAAATAATATTCAACCTGAGAGTGTTGCATTTCAGCCTGTCTGCATTTGGACTCCTACCTGCCTCTGCAGCTTTCTCTCACAGCATCCCTACCCATGTAGTACTTTGGATCAGTAATGCCCCACTCTTTATTCCTGCCCTGCCAGCAGAAAGCAAGATAATAAAGTTCTCATATTTCTTGAATTGAGCAGTGAAAAGACTGTCTTTAGATGAAACAAATGATCATGGATTCCATACTGATTTGTTAGTTAAATAAGTACAAATGAAAAACTAGGTATACACTTCTGCAAGAATTCTATAGACTATGATTCTTTTTCTTGGTCAGTATAGAATAGGATAGTTCTTCTAAATGGGAGCCTTTGAAATATTTGAGAAAAAAGCAGTCAGATTCTTCAAGTCCCTTCCTCATTAGGGTAACATTTCATGTTTCTTCAGCTGTTACTTACAGGAAATGGCTTTAAATTCCCCCCATTCAACTTACTTCCCAAATGACATCCAGTTGCTTAATGTCTTTCTGAAGTATAAACTGTGCAGCACATCCTTCCCTTGATCTGGATCCCACATTTCTAGAGTTGTCACCACAATTCTTAAGAAACTTTTTTTGCAGTCACATCTTCTATGATTGACTTCTGTTGAGCCTGCTATCAACAAAAAAGCCTAAACACAGGCATGATTATTTTGAAACCATTTCTCCTTCATCCTGTATTTATGCAGCTGGCCTATTGAGCATAAGTGAAGGACTTCACATTTATCCCATGTTAAAAATCCATCTTGTTAGTAATCCCAACATTCTGGTCTCTCAAAGTTTCTGATGATCCTGATTCAGTATTTCAATCTAACTAGTCCTCTCAGCTGAAGATTTGGTCTACATACCAATTTTGCACTTTGTAAAATTTTGCTGTCACAGCCCTGTATTCTAACCTGAAGAGATTTGCCTCTGTCTAGGTTAATAGGTGCTGAAAACTCATCACCTACAAGAGTGAAGAGATAGGTACTAGGGAGTGGTGGGGCTTGTGGTCAACCACAGAGTGTGTTCAGGTGTTTCAGTTCACATTAATTAAGAATATGAATAAGAGTGGCGAGAGTGGATATCCTTGTCTTGTTCCTGATCTTAGTGGAAATGTTTTCAGTTTTTCACCATTGAGTAGGATGTTTGCTGTGGGTTTGTCATATATGGCCTTTGTTATGTTGAGGGAGATTAGGTTTGACATAAATACACTACCATGTATAGAACAGATAGCTAGTGGGAACCTGCTGTATAGCACAGGGAGCTCAGCTCGGTGCTCTGTGACGACCTAGAGGGGTGGGCTTGGGGGTTGGGAGGGAGGTCCAAGAGGGAGGGTATATAGGTATGCATATAGCTGGTTCACTTCATTGTAGAGCAGAAACTAACACAACATTGTAAAGCAATTTTACTCCAAAAAAAAAAAAAAAGAATATGAACAACAAGAACAGAGTGCTAACCAACGGCACCAAGTGAGCCTTGTCAAGTGGTGGGTAGAAGCAACTCTGTTGCTAAGATGTCACTCTGCAGTTATGTTTAAACCACATTGTCTAAGACTAAACAGCACCTGATGCTCTGGACAGCTCAAACTGCAACAAAGTACAGTCTATTTTTCATCTTAAGATAGTGCTCAAGATACAAACTGATCAAAATAGGGCACAACAAAATCATCAAACAAGTCTCCTTTCACAGGAGGACACATACCTTGCTCTTGCCCCCATGAAATTCTGCCCAGCAACGACAAGGATATTGCAAGAAAGAACCCCCCTTGAGCCATAGTCCAAACTCCTTCCTGGACTGCTGGTGGTAAATGCAGCCCAGAGAAAGGGCAGAGCAATCTGTTTACGTATCACTGACTAGGTAGCGTCCAGATAATGAACAAAGGGGTGATTTCTCAGCAAACCAGTAATAACTGACCCACACTGTTGCTTTAAAAAAAAAAAAAATTCTCTTATGGCATACACACATATACACACACAAACATGCGTATTTCTTTTGCAAAAATGGAAACACTAAATATTTGAGTGAATGAATGAATGAGGAAAAGGCCCATCCAGAGTAACCTGGGATTAACTCACTGCTGTTTTCCCAGGTAATGAGGATGGCTATCTTTGTCCAGAACAGATGCTATGAGATCATGTCTCCAAGAGATGAACTGAGAATGAATTCACTGAAATTATGGTGCTCACAGAGAGGATTTTAGCTTGAACATTTGTTCATATGATTTATGGCACCCTCTATCCGGCAGAGTCAATGCAAAAAAAATGAAACTTAATTACAGCATGCAGACAGAGTTTGCTTAAGAGAGCTAAAAGTTTGTGGGGATTTTTTTTTTTTTTATGAGACAGGAAACTCATCCTAAAAGAAAAAAGCAAAAAGCTTTATACAACATTTGCAACTCATCAAGTGTGAGTCTGACCCTTGTGTGGGGGGATGGGAGGGTGCTGGCTGTGACTTCACTTGGCCTCCAAGCAAATTATCCCCAACCGTAGGTCCCTGCTAAACTCCTACCTCTTCCAATGCTTGTGTCTCCAGGATTCCCTTTTATTTCAGCCTAGCCTTTCCCTTGAAGGAAAAGAGTATTATTGTCCTTTCTCTCTGGCAACTCAAAAGTCCGGAAGTTTAAATTTATAGTCTAAGAACTGTTCCAGTGTATATATGGCTCAGAGGGTGTTATCAACAAATCCAATTAAAAACATTCCTTCTGCTAATATAAAAGTCAGCACCTTCCTATTAAACTAGGACCCACCCTTAAGTTAATTAATGGCTGTTAACACTTTATTTGCTTTCAAGGGTCTCTTGGGTACCAAGCTTCTGAGACAAAGCAGATTCTAGTTGGTAGGTCAGTGGCTTTGTTTGATGCACACCCCTGACCCTCAACTTATTCTACATCTGAAGCTGAGTCTCTTTGTGTCTTGAGATCTCCTCCTGAGACCTCATCCAGAGGGGCCTGGATAATGGTACTTATTTGGCAAAAGTTTTTAAGATCTACAGATGAATCTGGCTGATGAATAATATCAATGCTTGTGATAGTCATTGAATGATAATTGGCCCTTTTTGGACCATTTGGGATTCAAGTGCCTCTACCCAAATCATTACATGAAAGGCAGCCAGCCCCTGAGGTTTAGATTTGGCTTTTGCACTTAAATTTGCAAACTGGTACTACTTTCATCAAGAAAGAAAATATGACGACGAAGTGCTACTACTGATATTTGGATAGCATTTTGTATTTTCATCATGCTTTCAGATAATACATTATGTAACTCGCAAGCAAACAGCATTTTATCTTTTGCAGGCATGCGAAGACAGCAGAACTCCTGAATTCTCAAAAACTAATCATGAACACTTCTGAGACTGACAGTTGGGTCTATTTTCAATAGATTTTGCAGTTAAAAAAGTGATCAATGATTCAGTTTCCTCTCTAAGAGTCAAGTGAATTTATCATCTTCTGATTCCTGCATTCACCTAAAATAAGGTGCTGGTCTAGGCAATGAAGCTCGGATTCGAGGGGCACCCACCCAATTCATCTTCTTTTCTTTATTACTCACCCATCAGTCCTTCCTCCGGTGCTGCTCTGGTAGCTTTAATGGTGGGCATCAGCCCAGAAGAGCAGCTCTACAAATGAAAGTGTCTTCTGCGGGTAGAGGAAAGAGGAACCTCTATCACCGAAGGCTCACCTACAGACAATTTATCTAACAAACGCCATTTCCTGTGTGCCATTTGCCGGTATTCATAGTGTGTGGAGGCTCCCAGGGACGCTCCTCATAAAGGATTGTTCTGTTATAACCCAGAGTCATATTTTTTTCCATTTAAATAATGAAGAGGCTTCAGCTCCCTTTCTCTTTTGTTTCCTACTGCCTAGATAAGATGTCCATATTCAGAATGTTTCATTGATATGAAGGTTGCCATGTGTTTTTTGCCCAGATAGGGGCCATCTTTGTATGTATTTTTTTACTTAAAAAATAGTCTGTTGAATTTAAGCAGGTTTCCTTCCTCCCTCCCTCCCTCCTTTCCTTCCTTCCTTCCTTCCTCTCCCTTCCTCCCTCCCTCCCTCTATCCTCTCCTCCTCCCTCCCTCCCCCCTCCCTCTCCCCCCCCTCCCTCTCTCCCTCTTTCTTCCTCTCCTTCTTTCTTTCTTAGACAGAAATTGCCAGCTTTTCTATGTCAAGTTGTCTTCCTTTAGAAATTAAAATATATGGTAATAAAATGCCATTCATATAATCACTTGACAGGTAAACTGTGTTTTTCTGACAATGTTTGAAATTAACAGTAACCTAAATAGCACAGAGGACTCTGCATTAGGGAAGTTTCTTCCTTCTTTCTTCTTTTTGTAATCCTCCAACAGCAAGCCATTCATTTTTACATTTCCATGTTAAAGATACAACACTAAAAGTGCATTACCTTAATAATCAATAACTCAGTGGGAGGTCCTAATGGGGAGAATTCACTGGAAGCTACATTCCAGTTGAAGTAGCAAAGGACCACCCTAGGCCTGCGGGCTATAATTAGACAACCATAAAACTAGGAGGTAAATGGTGGAAGGCTACATTAGCAGTAAAATGCTAACTTGCAAGTAATAAGCCTGAAATCTTTCATGTCTACTCTAGTGTCACTTACACTTGAACAAGGAAAATGTTATGTCAAAGAACAAATTTACATTTAGGATCCCTAAAGCTTAAGGACTGGTGAAGGTTAGTGTGGCAATGAGAAAACAGATGAATACAAATCTGCACACTTCACAGTTTTCACTCAGTTTGCCCCTTCCCTCTCCCTTTCTTTTCCATCCACCAGTTTCTTCTTCCCCCTCCAGGCTTTGAGAAACATTACAGAATTTAAACACGGGAAACCAACATAAAAACCCTCTCAGGCAAAGAAACAGTGCCGCTGACTTTACATTGTTTCTATTCGTGGCTCCCTAGTTTTACATTTTCTGATCAGTGACTGCCACTGAGACCAGGAAACCAGTTTCTTCAAGAGCAACGGTGGCCTGTCTGAAGGCCTTGCATTATTGATTTTCTGCTCATAGATTCCAGTTGCTCTGTCAATCATGGGCCAGAAATACAAGATGGCAGTCAATAAGCAAAAGGACTGAGCTCCCATGAAGACAATAAAATAATTCAGGAGATCTGACTAAAACAGAAAATGCCAAAATACTCAAGAGAAAAAAAAAAAAAAAAAATCAGTTAAGCCTTTCTGGGAAGGAAAGTCTGTAGTGCCCCCGAAAGACAGATTATGTTTGTAAGGGAGTATATTCTTGCCAAGTGAGTCTGGAATTTTCTCACCAAATTAATTCATTAATGAAAACATTTATTAAGTGTCTGTTAGGCAACCATAGGCACTGAAGACAAAATGAGGACTATTACTCTGCTCCTATTGGATAGAAATGTATAGGGTACACATATAATTGTAAGAAAGTATGCTGAGCACTGCAGTAGAGGTAAGTACAAATGGCTTTGTGAGTATAGAGGAGGGAGATACAACAGCCTGGACAAGTCAGGGAAGATTCCAGGAGTGACAACAGTTGTGTTGTATCAACATGTTGAAGGAAGCTTAGGAGTTCTACAAACAAAGGGGGAGCAGAACACTCCAGGCTGGGGACCTAGCATGTGAAATCACTCTACACTTGCTCACCTTGTTCATACAAATTTAATGCACATATAAATTATTGAAAGAAGCATTCTTTAAACTAAAGTTTATGAACTGAACACTGTTACATTGGTTTTCAACTATTTAATGATTTTTTTCCCTCATCCTCTATCAGATATAATCCCACAGTGTTTAACTCATGCTTTGCACAAAGAAGCTTCTCAATAAATATTTGTTAATGGTTGGATTAGAGAGAGGAAGGCCAAACAGGAACTAAAGCAGGTAGTAAAGTATCTTTAAAGAGTTCTTAAATGTTTTTAGGACCCCTCCATGCGATCTTCAAAATCTCAAAATTATTATGTGGTAAAAAAACAACTATGAATTCTGTAGTAAAGAATCCATTACAAATCCAATGTTTGGATAATGGGATTTTCTGGTTGATACAATTTTCTGGTTAAAGAAAAGCTATCTTAAATCGTTAAAAGATTTTCACAAATCTTTTGAAGTTGTGTTTGTTCAAGTGACTACCCTACCTGCTTGATAAAGCCCTAAGGGCTTCCATCATCCCCTGAATAATCTGACTCCAATGCCCAGTTTCCTCTCCCACCCCTCCCTCTTCCTGTGCTCCATTCACAGTGTTCATCAAAAAATGCCAAGTGTCTCTTCCCACTTTAGGACATTCTAATATGATCTTCTTTCTTCCTGGCACACATTTCCTCCCCTGCAGGGTATTGGGGGCTCACACAACCATGGGAGGGCTGGGTCTCAGTCTCACCAAGCTCAGCCTGGAGAACTAACCTCTAGAAAGTTGTCACTAACCCTTGCAGCTGCCTATAGCACCGATGCAAATGATTGGCAGGCGCTCACCTCAAATCCACTGCCAACCGCCTCTCTGCTGTCTGATTATGCATCTTTGCAATTGCCACTTGAGAATGATACCTTCTGCTCCTTCTTTTCTTTTCTGCTTTCTGTTCATTGTCAGACACTAAACAGGATCAAGCAAAGAGGATTCTGGGAAATGTCCTTCTCAGTTCTTCTAACTTGCAGCGGGACTATAGTAGAAGACGGGATGGTTAGATTGAATTGACTACAGATGATCCAGCACCCTGGCCAACTTCTACACAGCCTTCATTTTCGCCGACTGTTTCCTAACCCCTAGGCAAGATTATGCTCCTCTGTCACAGCATTTTTCTTGATAACATCACAATTGTAATATGGTTAGATGTGTAGTTGTAGGATAAATATTTTTCTTATCCACTACAAGCACCAGTTCTTTGTGTTTACCAAAATATCTTCTCACCCTCTGGAACCTATTAGGCTCTCAATAAATATTTGTTGAAGGAATGAATGAAGTATCTCAACTTTTTTTAGTGATTTATGCTCTTGCAATGCCTGAGCGTCATCCTCTCTGGACGTTGTACAGAGGTGAGGTTTTGCTATAAATGTAACAACTGGAAGAGACTGGGTTAAATCAATAATTGCAGGATAAACTTGAAAATTCTTTTAGAAGTTAACAGCAGGGAGGACAATTCGGCATTCTCTATCAGAAGTTTTTTAAATATGTCTATCATTTGACCTAGAAATTCTGAGGATTTTTTCTAAAGACATTTTAAGCTGTGAAAGAGATTGATGAATAAGGATTATTCATTGCATGATTCATTGTAAATTCTGGAAAGAATTGTCCTTATTCACACCTCCCACTCACTTTTTAAGCCGTTATTATATGGCTTCAGTCCCCATAAACCCACTGAATATGTCTGTCTAAAACCTCTTCTTATCAATAAATCCAGTGGATACTTGTAGTTTGCAACTTCCTTGACCTCTCAGAGCACTTGACTTGCTGATGGTTTTTTCTTTCCTTGAACATCTCCCCCTCTGACTTCTAGTACCTGGCTCTTCTTCTGCCTCTCTGGCCATGCTTTGTCACTCTTTTGTGAGCCTTTCTTTCTCTGCTTCCTGTTTCTGCTCTAGGTTCTTGCAACCTTCCTGCTATCTCTGGGCAAATTCATCATTATTTCAATTACCATTCATATGCTAAAAAAATCTCAAGTTCATCTCTAGGCTGAGAGGATCTGATTATATGCATTTGGCTCCTGGACACTTCAACTGAGCATATGAAACTCAACTTCTCTAAAAGTAAACATGCCATCATTCCCAGCAAACATGCTTCATTCAATTACTTACTCAATCAAAAGTGTGAGTGTGCTTGTGTGTGTATATGGGAATGGAGGTGCAGGATATTTTTACTTACTCTCAGGTAGGCAAGCTAACCAGCATCAAAACATAAGTAGTCCATGATTGTTATTTTTAATCTAGTTCTCTTTTTTTTCCCACAGTTAGTAAATTCATTCTAGATTTTGGCAATGGAATTACTAATTTAGAGCTCTTGGGTTTTTGACCATCTTTCCTCTTTTCCTGAATCTTTTTGGATATTTTAGATAAGACTAAGAGAGCTTGGTACCATTTTGAACCAGAATCCATACACATCGTAATTAATGGCTACACAATTCTATCATATGGAAATATCAGAGTTTATTTTACCATTCTCCTGTTGCTCCTTTCTAATAGAAGAGGAATTCAGAAGTATTCTAGTGAATTGAGGATGCAGTTTAGTTAGGCTGCAGTCAGTATAGGCTTCATTATATACCAATGTTCATGAGTCTGAAAATATTTGGAGTTTAATTTGAAAAAGCAATTCTTAGCAGAAGTATATTTACCTGCATTTCTAAATTCTCTTGAAAGGGATTTGAGCCTATATTCTGGAAAAATCTTTCAAAAATAAAATAGAACATCATCTTTCAGAGATTGGGGGATTATTGTGTAGTCTCTGAAAGAACTTCATATATTATGTAATTATGGAAGTGTTTTGCTCTGCCTTGGTTGAAGGTTACAGAAGGATAGCTTTCAAGATGCTTTTGCCTTACTGACCTTTCATAATTCTGGTCAAATAAGATAAATATCTGCAAGTCTGAGGACAAAAGAAATATGGTTACTTATTTTTCAGAGAAGTGTGATTTTAGTTTGATTCATTTGAATAGTAAGTGAAGTTCTAGGATGATTTTTAGTATGCTCAAATAGCTGTCTACCATGTCCTGTGGCTTGCCTTCATGCAGGCTGAGAAAACACCAAATATCTGCATAGGGTTTAAACATGACACTAAGCTCTCCTTTGCCCCCACTACCCTAACCCCAACATTTTCTCCTTAGCAACGTTTTTCTGACTTGTCATAGTGCCTTAATTAATGAGCATGTAAGTAATAAAAGTTTATTCTCTCACCCAGGCTGGACATTTGTTATGAGGGACATGACCAAAATTTGGGTCATTCTTCAAGGAGAAAACAATGTTATTGAGAAGAAGAAATATGTGTATGAAATAAATAGATAATAACTTAAATAAATTGGAGATCTGGAACCTGGAGAAGAGAAGACTTAAGTGATGGGGTGATAGGAGGGTTTGGCAAGATAAGTATTGCAATGATGTCCATGTGAAAAGAGTGATTTAGCTTGCTCTGTTGAATACCACTGGGTGGAACTAGAAAAAGGATGGAAGTTATACCAAGGCATCTTGGAATTTAAAATTATAATTGACCTGGGCTCAGAAGGGCCTGTGTTAAGATAGTGAGTTTCTTGTCACTTGTCATTCAAGGAGATGCTGGATAAACACGGATTAATGCTATTCTGGAAGAGGGGGGAGAGTGATATGGGAAGATGGACAGGGGAAACTTAAGATCCATTCTGACTCTGAGAGTGTATGTACAATTAACATGATTCCTGACAATTATAGATTCTAACAAATATAGATGGTATATTATGTAGAAAATGTGGAACCAGGCACTGTTTCAATAGACCTGGGTGAGCCACTTCCTCTCCAGAAATAATGTTGTAAATGTGTCAGAATATGCATTTTTCTGGGATAGTATCTCCTGCCTTCATCAGATTCCCAAAAGTTCTATGGTCCCAAATAATTTATGACCACAGCAATAGGGGGCCTTGGTTCCGAGCATTAATGCTCACCTGTTGTGGTGTTTCAGTGAGTGAAACCTCAGTGGTGAGGTGGCTGTTGACTAACAGAAAATTAGGTCTAAAGGACAAAAACATAGGGAAGTTAAGTACTGAGAGTGGGGAAAGGAGCGGAAGGGAACTTGTGAGACTTAGGAGTGCTGAGCGGTGGGGGCCAGTGGTAGAGACCTGGAGGGCTATGATCTTTTTGCATTGGCTCAAAACTGGAAATTGTCTTCTTCCTTCTTCAGAGCAGCTCTGTCCATTACCACAGATTATATTAGGGTTCTCCAGAGAAACAGAATCAAGAAGGTATTCGTGATATATCAAATCAAGATATCAAGATATATACATCTGTGTATATCTGTGTACATATATCTGTACACAGATATATATACACAAGATACATACACACACGCACATGGGTGTGTCTATGAGATTTCTTTTAAGGATTTGGCTCATGTGGTCCTGGGGGCTGGCGAGTCTGAAATGTGTAGGTCAGGCCGGTAGGCTGGAAAGCTGGCAGGCGCTGATGCTGCAGTCTTGAAGCAGAATTTCTTCTCCTCTGGGCAACCTCAGTTTTAGTTCCTAAGGCCTTCAACTGATGGAGTGAGGCCCACACATATCATCAACGGTGATCCCCTTAACTTAAAGTCAAGGGATTGTAGATGTTAAACACATTTACAAAATACAAAATTTACAAAATGTACATTACAGAAACACTGAAATTAGTGTTTGATTAAATAACTGGGTACTACAGCCTGGTTAAGTTGACACATAAAATTAACCATCATAAGTACTATGCTATTATCTTTCAGGCCAGAAAACTTAAAGTTGTCATTTTTCTTTATGAAATTTCATTGTGCTTTTCACCTAAGAAGGAGCACAGTGAAAGTCTGGTTTTAATGGAGCTGGAATGAAGATGAATGGAGTACCAAGAAAACACACAATGCCTCTTTCACAATTGTGTCTAGGACTGGCTTTAATCAACGGAGTTGGTAATTGCTAAACTATTTGTGCCACTCGCCAAGTAGTAGCAATGAATTTACCCTTATTTATCCCATTTTGTTTTTGTGAGATGGATGGCTTAGTTATGGGTAAAATTTTTAGTTGAGTGATATAATCCCACCCTAACCCACTAAGCTGTCTAGGGGAATGGCAGATATTAGCAAAAACCCCTTAATTTGTACCTTTAATATATCACATCAATATCACATTAATACTTGCAGCAGTCAGTTATTTCTATATATCAAATAATTGCAAAATCACTTATTTTCACTCATGTGTGTCTAAACTTGCTTAAATTTGGCTGTAGGTCCTGAGTTTACTTTGTATCTCTTCTGTGTTCCTACATATTTCTGCTACTTGACTCTCTGAGAAATGACCATCTCATAGAAGACAAGCAAGGCAGGAAAGTGGAAACACAGGATGTCTCTGAAAACCTAGGCTTGGAGATGACATACTATCTTTACCTACATTTTATTGGCAAAAAAAATTGCATCAGTGGTGTGGGGAAGTATATTCTACCCCTGGTGGGAAAAACTGCCAAGTCACATGCAAAGATCATGGATACAGGGAGAGGTGAAAAGTTGGGCCAATAATTTAATCTATCAAATTTATGATGGTGTATTAGTTTTTTTTATGGCTGCTTTAACAAATTACCACAAACTTGGTGGTTTAAAACAACAAAAATGTATTCTCTCGCAATTCTGGAAGCCAGAAATCTGAAATCAGTATCACGGAGCCCAAATCAGGATGTTGCAGGTCATGCTCCCTCTGCAGGCTCTGGGGGAGAATCTGTTCCATGCCCTGCCCCGCTTCTGGTGGCTGCCGGCATTCCTTGAGTCCTGGCTGCATCATGCCAGTCTGTGCCTCCATGGTCACACGGCCTTCTCTCCTTCTATCTCTCTCCTCTTATGTCGACTTGAAATTTCCCTTTGCCCTTCTCTTTAAGGATACCTGAGATTGTATTTAGGGCCCATCTGGATAATCCAAGAGAATCTCTGCATCTCAAGATTCTTAACTTAATCATATCATGTACATGTAAAGTAATATTCAAGGTTCCAGGGATTAAAGCCCGATATCTTTGAGGGACATTTTTCAGCCTACTACCAATAGGAATAGCAGTCACAGAAGGCTTTCCACCTACAAGACATTAAACTAAGCCTTTACATATATTAACTCATTTAATTCTCAAAACAACCCTTCATGTTGTTTCAGTTATTAACCCCACTTTTTAGATGAGGAAATTAAGGCGAACAGAAGCTAAACAACAACTTGCCAAGTAAGGCAGGATTTAAGCTCTCTGTCTCCAGTCTTTCTTAATCACTACATTCTATTGCTTCTCTACTTTGCTTATAAATCAACAGAAACATAGGTGGAAACCACAGCATCTAATACTGAGACTTGAATATCGGGCTTTTAATATCATTAGACAGATTGGCTTCTTATACTGAGAAATGTGGACTGAGCTCTTGAGAAGTTTAGGGAGTGGCAAAAAAGAATATCTTGGATGCTGTCAGCAATTGTTCCAAAGCTGCTGGGCTGGGATCAATGACCACGTTCGTAGGTGACATTCCAGTGGCCAAGTTCTCAGCAGAGTTTGGAACATTTGTGCTTGTCAAGGTTTCTTCTCAGAATTACTAAGAAGCTGTAACTGGTGCTTGACAGAGTTTGTGCTCTTGCTGCCTGCAGAAAGCTGAAGCCAAGGAGTTTTAATACCCACAATTTAATAGGAAAAAGATCTGAGTAGTGTTGATGGTCAGGTCATTTCAAACCAGCCATTCAACAGAATGATGTGTTTATTTTTTTTAATTTTTTTTCTTTCCATTGTATTTTAATATAGTTTGCTTGAGTTTATTTTTGGTTACAGGGTTGGTGACAAAGGCTATGTTCTTTGTTTCTTCTTTATTTTGGTAAGAATTCTTAACATGACACTTACCCTCTCAGTAAACTTTTATGTACACATTACAGTGTTGTTAACTATAGGTATTAAGTTCTAAGGCATATAGGCTTATTCATCTAGCGTAACTGAAACTTTGTAGTCTGAACAGCAATCCCCCTTTCCGCGTGCCCCCCCTTAAGTGACTACCGTTCTATTCTCTGTTTCTATGAGTTTGACTATTTTAGATACTTCCTGTAAGTGGAATCATGTAGTATTTGTCTTTCCGTGACTGGCTTATTTCACTCAGCATAATGCCCTCTAGGTCCATCCATGTTGAAATGGTAGATTTCCTTCTTTTTAAGGCTGAGTAATATCCCATTGTATGTATATACCACATTTTCTTTATCCATCCATCTGTTGATGGAAATTTAGGTTGTTTCTACATTCTGGCTATTATGAATTATGCTTCAGTAACATGGGAGTGCAGACCTCTTTTTCCTAACCTGATTTCAATTATTTTGGATACAACCTAGAAATAGGATTGCTGGAATATACGATAGTTCTATTTTTAATTTTTTGAGGAATCTCTGTCCTGTTTTTCATAGTGGCTGCACCGTTTTTCATTCCTATCAGCACTGTGCAAGCATTCTAATTTTCCACATCCTTACCAACATCTTTTATCTTTTGTTTTTTTGATAGTAGCCATCCTAACAGGTGTGAGGTGGTATCTCATTGTGGATTTGTTTTGCATGATTAGTGACATTGAGCATCTTTCCCTACACCTGTTGGCCATTTGAATGTCTTCTTCGGAGAAGTGTCTCTTCAAGTTTGATGTGTTTCCTTAAATACACAGGCATTTTTTAATGACAAATGCTGAGCTTTCTTAGCATGGCTTCTGATCTACCCTCCAAAAGGTAAATCTTAGCTACATGTATCATTATGTTTGCTATTTTGATTTAAATACTGACAAAATATAATTTATTATATTATCGAGAACCCTAACATTGCACATGGAAGGTTGAATCCAACCACATATGGCGTTCACCAAATGTCTCCAGAGATTTTTCTATTTTTTATATGCTTTACCAGGATTTTGCTTCCTTCACTCTTTAGCCCATATGTTTTTTTTGAAGGTCATTAATTGGCACAAAGTTTAAGCATTTGTCCCCAATCAATCAAAAATATTTTATATAGGTAAAATATTTATTTCCAAATGGCTTGGTTGGCTCTTTCAGTGTGCTAAATATTTTTCTATTACATTAAAAACTGCTGTTATTATTATCTCCAAGAGTAAATAAATTTAGATCAATAACTTTCATATATATTCCAGGCTTTCCAAACCTACATCCTTAAGTCTGCCAAAATGACTGAACAGTAAAAATCACATTCTCACTTAGGCTTCTGGAAGTTGGGACAAAAATCAGTTTCCAAGGTACAAATAATAAGCTCAAAGCAAGACTTTTTCTTTCAGTTTTTCACTTGCTATTGCTTTGTAGAGAATTATCATTTGGCTTAATCGTCAAGAAAAGTAAGAAGGAAGATCAAGGCTAATAATTAAATATCTGCCACAGATGGAATTGTCAAAAATTAAGCATGGTGTGGTAATCAAGGAATTACAGGGAGTTTAATACCTATCTCTTCTCTGGATTTTATTGCAGGCACAGAGGAAAAAACCCCCAAAATATTAGGAGGTTCAGGATATTTGTGTGTAGTAGAAGGTCGTATTTGGGAGTTTCAGGAGAATCAAGAACCCTCCAGATGATGATAATACATCAGCACTGAGCTTGTCCCCATGTCAGATGTTAGCACTCACTCCTCTCCCCTGGCCTGGAATAAGCTTATGTCAGATGGCCACATGGACTGCCCTTACTTCATTCAGATCTCTGCTCAAATTCTTTCTCTTCAGAGAGTCCTTTCTTGACCATCCTATCAAAAGTAGCAACCCCTGCCACTCTAATCTTGCCTCTGTTTATTTTTTCTTCTTGATATTTATCACTACCTCAGTTTATATTCATGTTCATTTGTTAATTGTTAGCTTGTTTGTTGCCTTCCCCCACCCCCAGAGCAGTGCCTGGTACAGAGTGGATGCCAAGTACATATTTGCTATTCCTATTGAACCCCCTTGTCACACTCTAGTTACAAATACATTCTGTTTGTTTGCTTTTAATTTAGTGCTTATGCATAGACACTTTGAAATTTTAAAAATGTCCGCTTGAAATATTTCTAAATATTTAAAAACAAAGAACCAGGGGGCATAGGATATGAGAGGCCATCTTATAGGTAAAAAGGAAGCTCAGAGAGAAAAAATGAATAGTTCAAGGTCACATGGCTGTCAAGAATCTTGGGGGTGGGTCTGAGGTTTTACCCTACTGGTAAGCTAGCAAGTTATCCTTCCATAGTTTCATGGATGCTGGCAGAGACATAAGACTCCCGAGTCAGAAACAAAGAACTGTATTCTCATGGCACAGCAATCTTCATGAACATCATATTTGCCCCATTTCTCCTTGTCCCCTTCCCCTACTTACCAGCCTCATGGGAGTGATGTAGAGCTTGCCCAGGTGGATGCTCTATGTTCACACTGCAGCTCTGTGTCACAGCTGAGGAGCCCTAAGCTTAAGGATTTGAATCTTTTATAATAAGCAGTAAGCAAACCTAACCTCTGATCCAGAAGAGTCACTATCTCTGTCATTCTGTGTTGTACAACATACTCGAAAGATACCACTCTCACAAAACATGAAGAAATGCTAGAGATCTATGGAGAATTGTCTCTCAACATCAGCCAGTTAGTAAAAATCAATTGGTGCTATGTCCTAACTCTTAATAATCATTGCTTTATGAAATTGCATAAAACCTGTATAGCACACAGTACAATCCTTAATAAAAATTAACTCTTTATTCTCATTCCACATATTTCTTATCATCTTTGGGTTACATATAAGGTTTCTGCTTTATTTCTGATGATGTATCATGGATATTGGTAAAGGGATGCATCAGAAAAAAATCAGCCATAATCTCATCAATGCTAAACTCTATTCTGAACACATCAACAGAAGAAGCGCATTACAACAAATCATTAAAAGAATATAGATATTTCATGAGTATTTAATACCTTGTAAAATGTAATAAATGTACAGAATCTTAGAGTGGGGAACCTTAAGATCACCTCACTGAACGTCCCCTTTTTCCTTGGCTTTGCCAATTTACTGGTGAGGAAACAAGCTGAGGGAAGGAGCAGCTTTGTCCACAGTCATATTGAGTTAATAGCAGAGTGGGGAATGTGACAGTCTTGATGTGGTAGTATGTCTATAACAATAACTTCAGTCTTATCTTCTCATACTGCTTTTCAAAAGAGCACTCATATATGAGTGATTTGAGTTAATGGCCTCCTTAAGTGCTTATCCAGGAGAATGCGGGGCTGCCCAGACCTGAAGGTGAGGAACTTGGATTGTACTGCAAGAGAAACTAGAGGCTTTTTGAAGTTAAGAGTAAAGATTAAATGCTGTGGAAAACCTTAACTGCATCAATTAATCAGTACTTATCCATTGTGTGGGAGATGGTACATCATAGCAGGTGTAAATTCTGGAGTCAGATTTGGGTGTGAATTCCTACCTCATTTAGTTTTTTAAAGTTATTTACCATTGCTTTGCCTCAGATTCTTCATATAGAGTCTGAAGATAATGATTGTACCTTTCTTACAGAATTAAAAGATGAAGTGCATACATTGCGTTTAGCACAGTCCATATAGAGAAAGAACTCAATAGTATTAGGATCATTCATACTATTATGTAACCTAGATTTTACAAATCATTTGGGCTGGATATTATATGTTGGCCCTTCTAGAAGATTCTTTCTCCAGCCTCTACCCTTCTCTGTGTATTTGGAGAATGAGCCGTATGTGCCACCTCAGTTGACAACCTTGAGTTAAGCCGATGGGGGAGCCCTGGCAGAGAATTAGGGAAAGGAAGGAAAGAACCATGTGAGCTCGCTGTGAAGTCCACCAGGAGCCCTAACTTCTGTCAGGCTGCCCTCTCTACACTGCCCTCTATACTTCAGCATTCTGTCAACTGCCCTCACCTCCTTGGCCATCACCCACTAAACCAGCCATGGGGTACTGCATTGTCTCTTGTGGTCTTCTAATACCAAGCTCACACTTTTTAAAAGGGTACCTTTGTTCATCTCTTCTCAAATTATCCTAATCTGAATGTGCCCTCTAATTCTTGCTGATTCATCATTTTCCCATTTGATCTTTACAACAACTCCATGAACTAAGTATTATTTCCATTTAACATATGATGCTACTGAAGCCTCGGCAGTTAAGCTAATTTCCCGAAGTCAATTGACTAGTCAATGACAACGACAGGACCAGAATTCTGTTTTTCTGCCTCTAGAGCCCATGGTCTTTCTGTTGATGTGCTTCTATTGCATTCCTTAGGGCATATCCCTCAAGGTCAGGACCATGGTTTATTAATCTTAGTATTTAGTCCCATTTCATTCCAAGTATACAGCATATACTCAATACATGTTTTTAAAATGTCTATCAAATATAATCTAAGCTTAAAGGTTACTTTTAGGGAGCATATATCACTTAATCAGTATTACATTTCACAGCACACAATTTGAACATCTTGTTTTATTATAGGATAATAATCATACTCCTCACTGACTGCCCAAGAAGTGCACACAGTTGAGGAAATGCTGTTGATGGGCGGTAGGGGAAAGAGTCAGCCTGGGGAGTTGTTCTGGTTGACATCTTCAGTGTTTTTCTGGGCCTCTCTCTGAAATGTAAAGAGCTCTGGGACTCTGGCTGCAGATGAAAGAGGTGGAGTTTTTGTTCTGAGAGCAGCTGAGGGAGGTGGGTGTGTTTTGCTGTGTTTTGAATTTAGTTCTTTTCCTTCATTACAGAATCTTATTTCCTACAGAAAAGTTTAGCATCTGTTTTGTGATTTGATGAATGGCTTTGAGCTGTTAATTTAATTGCTTCCTAGTAAGACACTAATGACCTTTTTTGTTCCACTAAATACTAGTATGTTTAGTTATAAATTAACCATAACTAAACACTTGGAGCTCCAGTACTTACAATTTACATTGCTCAGGTTCAGGTTGTAGCAACTAGAGTTAAGAGTTACAGGTGGCCTGTAGATTTTGCTTCCAAAATCTGTGGTAGGTGGGAAGAACAATAACTTTCTCATAACAGCAAATTCAGGAGCAATGCTCAATGCAATATGAACAGACAAAGGAGAAGAAAAGAGAAAAAATATGCCAACGCATTTCCAGGTCTGAGAAATCCCATTTGCTATCTTCAGCCAAGGAGCTGGAGGCCTGGAATTTGGATCTTTCCAGTCTCAGGTTCCTGAGAATTTCTTGTTCTCTGGGTAGCCACAAGCATCGGGTAGGGGTAAGGGTAGGGGAGTTAACCTAAAAGTCTGGACTCTCATATTTGTCTATTGATCACCAGGTTTCAAATGTTCTTTCAAGAGTGAGGGCATCTTTATATATTTGATGGGAATGAATATTAATTTGCCGCTTCTTCAGCCCTTCTGGCATGGCCACTGAGTGTTGATTTCATTGGTAATTGAAATTAGGGCATTGTAGCTTCCACTGGACTTTAATCGGCTTCCTCTTGGAATACTGCCAAGTAAGATATTTTCCTGAAAGACCCCAACTAAACAAGGAGGCCACGGAAGGTCTGAGTCTGCCTTTGGCAACTGGAGTCTTGCAATTGCCTGGGACGTCAGTATCATCAGATTTATTCCCTGCCTTCTTTGAAATAGTGCTTTCTCACCACCAAGGAACTCTCCCAATGCTCCAAGATAAATATTTTTGGAAACCAAATGATATTTGATTTTCTCAAAACGGAGACAAAGATAAGGTGAATGTTCAGGAAGGAAAAAGGCAGGAATCTCACTCCCCACTCCTAGCTGAGGCATATTTGGTTTCCAAACTGCCTACAAATGGAGCAGTTGAAAGAAATTCAGAGTGAACTGAAGCACCAGTGAAAGGGCTGCGCTGCTCCTTCATCTCCGGGACCCAGGGAGGGCTGCTGTGTGGAATGTGGACCTCCCACACATGGACTTGATTTTATGTCAAGGCTGGTATGAGGAGCCAAGGGACACTTTCTCCATAAGAAGCAAGGATTCTTTAAAATCGGAGCTTTGCCTGGTGTCGTTAAAAAGAATGAAGGAAGGAGTGTGTAGTGGGTAAGCCACATCTTGATATCTTTTTTCCTTAATCACCCCCACCTCCAAACTAAAAACATTTTCTTCAGCATTTCAATGACCATATTATGCTTTAGGTGAAGTGATACTTTATTATTGAGATTAAATTTGAATCCTTTTAAAGGAAGCCTGTAAGGATTGTTGTTAAACCTCAGGCTCCCTATCACTTTAGCTATTAGAAAAGAATATATAACCACATGTTTAAAAGAGTGATTTAAATTTTTCTTTTTTTCTGGAAAGGTGTGTTTCTAAGTTAGAATTTGCTCATAGCTCTTCCTGTTAAGCACAGCCGTGCAGTTCATATGCAAGGTGGATTTTAATGTCTCTCAAGGTGAAACTCTGCATTGAACATGCAAATCACCAGCATCAAATTCATCAGCAAATATTGTTAGCTCAACCTGCAGAGTAAATCCAGAATTAGACCACTTCTCACCACCCCACTGCTATCGTTCTGGTCTGAGCCACTGGAACCTCTTACTATCACTTCCTGTCTGGGCTCCCTGATTCTAATTTTGATTTCCCTCAGGCTCTTTCTAACCCAGATCTGTTTTATCAAAACATAAGGTTACACTTTTGCTCAAAACCATCCAAGGGCTTTCCAAACTACTCAGAGTAAAAGCCAAATCTTACCACGGTTTCAAAGGTCTTACGTGAGCCGGTTCCTACACCTACCCTGTTCTCTCTTCCATCTCCTACCAGTTTCTACCCAGTCACTTTGGTCTCCTTGCTGTCCATCAAAAGTCTTTTCCTTTGTAAGGCTCTCTCTCTCACCTCTTTCAGCTCTTTACTCAAAAGTCACTCTCTTAATGAGGTCTTTTGTTGCTACTCTATTTAAAATTGCATTCCTCCCATAACTGCCTGTATCTCCTTTGCCTGACTTAAGTTTTTCATGAGATTGACAGTAAGTTATCATTTATTTACATACTTCTTTTGTTTACTGTCTGCCTCTCCCCTTGAGAAGATAAGCTCTAGGAGGGGTCATGGATAACACTGGGAGGTTCAGAGTAGGCATTCAAAATTCTTTTTAAATGAGTGAGTAGGACACTATATTCTTATTCTTTGGAACCCTGTGAAGAGTTCCCATGGTCCAGTCTAAAAAGGGGTACAAAAATCCAGAGTATATGAGACATGCAATAATAGCACAACAGAGCAATTTTCCAATAACAAGTGCCCACCTACCCAACACGTACGGAGATCAACCAATGCCTGGGGTTCTAGCACTACAATTGAATACTTGTTCCTGAATGTAACTGGATTTTTAAGCCTCTTGTTCTCGCCTCAGTTCCTATCTCAGCAAACTCTGACATCACAGGACAAACCACAAATCCAACTCCAGATGCATTAAAAAATAATCTGGCTATTTTACTGAAGATCAGTTAGAAACACTGAAGAATATTACATTTTATATTACAACAAAACAAAACAAAAAACAAAGCAAAACAGAAAACTTCCTAAAAAATACTGCTTAAGTATCTTCTTTTTCCATGATTCCCTGTAGGGCTGTCCACATACTCTCTTGTCTCTCTTCTATGGGTCCCAGTAACTCCCTAGGACTATTCAGAGACCCGAGTAGTACTTAGATCTGATCCACCTGGCCCACATTCTGTAATCTCATGGCATTGTTTTGTAATATTTGTTCATTCAGATACGTGCATCATAGTGTCCTGACTAAAACTTGTTATTATCTTCCTATATCCCAGAATATATAATACAAACATTTTATAATGATCTTGATGGTGTTAAACTTGCCAAACTTATCTCTAGCTGGAGTTCTCACAATTTAAGCTCCACTCATACTGAATTGCAGCCTCTGGCACAGTTCTGAGCATTTGACAGATGGCTCCTTCCCTCCATAATACCTCATTTCTCAACCTTCTGATGGACTCCACTAGAAAATCACCTCACCGGTGACTTATTTCCCATCTTTCACAGGAGGAATTGGTCATACTGGCCTCTTGCTCTTCTTTAAATACTCAAAGCTACTCTGCCTTGAGGCATTAGCACTTGCTCTTCCCTCTGCCCCAAGCACACTTTGCTTACTTAGCCACAGGGCTTCCTCCCGTGCTTTCTTCAGATCACTGCTAAATATGTACCAGGGAATTGTTTCCCAATGACCCTGTGAAAAAGAGTCAGACCTACCCTGATCCTCCCTCTGGCACTATCCATTCTCCTACCATGCTTTATTTTTTCCTCCAAAAGCATTTATCTCCATATGATATGTATGTACTTGTTTATTTATTTATTCCCTCTCTTCCTCCACTGGAATGGAAGCTCTATAAGGGCAGATTTTTAAAATGGTTTCTTCATTATTGTTCTCCCATAATCCAGTACAAATGCTTGGCATATATTAGATGCTCAACAAATATTTGTTGAATTAACTGATGAATAAATGGTCAACTGTCTCTCTTACTATCAGGTCTATAGACTTTATGAGGGAAGTTACTAGGTGCATTTAATTCACAACTGTAGTAAATAATATGTGTTTAATAAGTGAATGGATGGATAAATAAATGTATTATATCTTGAGTACTTAGTACAGAGTTTGTTACATTGAATTCCTTTATATGCCTATACAGGAAAGACTTCTGTGCAGAGGGAACAGCGAATGCAAAGGCCAGTGGTACATATACACTTGACACATTCTAGGAATAGCAGAGTCAAGGTGAACGGAATGGAGAGAATTAAGGAGAGAATAGTAGGAGCAGAATTCTAATTGGGGTATATCACTTAGAACCTTGTAGGTTATTTTAAACAGTTTAGCTTTGTTAAAAATAGGAAGGCACTGTAGGATTTGAGCACTGTAGTGACATGATCAGCCTTGCATTTTAACAGGATCACTCTACCTGCTATATTAAAATGGCAGAAAAATAGGTCGAAGGTGGAGGAAGGAGGGTCAGTTACAAGACTATTGAAATAATCTTTATGAGAGATCATGGTGGTTTGGATCAGTCATGATTTGATAGCCATAGAGATGGTGAACAATGGTTATATTCTAGATACATTTTAATGGTAAACTCAATAGACAAGTCTGATAGATTGGATGTAGGAGTGAAAGAAAAATATTATGCTAATATTTTGGTTTGTGGACTTCCACTTCCAAACAAGATAGAATAACAGACCAGATTTACATTCACGTGTGAAATAATTAAGGAAAAAATGTAAAGTATTTGAAACAATAGTTTTTAAGATACTGGATATATCAGGCAATGAAGGACAGTGATCCCTGACAGAAATGAAATAAATGAAGTGAGCTCCATTATTGCCAGAACACATGCCTTACTTCCCAGGCTGTGATGCAGGGAGGGAGAACCCAGCAGGATCCCAGGAAACTTATTCAGTTGAGATGGAGCTGGATTCTGGGGCGACCAAGGTGGCTAGAGCTTTGAGGAGGGAGTAATGCAGAGAAGAGAACTTCACAGAGAGAGAGTCCTGGAGAACTGCAGAGGGTGCCCTTTGATTACTCATGAGAGTATCGATCAGAACATGCAGGTGAAAAAAATTACCTGAGGCTGTGAGAAGAAGCTTCCAAAGGGATTAGAGGCAGCAGGACCCAGTATTCACAAAAGGCTAAGAGTAGCCAATCTGTAAAACTTCATAATTGTTGGGGCATTGGGTAAAACCCAAGAGTCTTGCCTAAGAATTAGGGAATAATTAGCCCTCAAAGAAATGTTAAGGAAACTCTTTAAGCAGAAGGAAGAATGACACTAGTTGGAAATACAGATTGACACAAAAAATAAAGTGTATCTGAAATGGTAAATACATGGGTAAATATATAATATTTTCTTCATTATCTAAATTTCTTTAAAAGATAATTGATTTTTTCTAAATCGAAGCTGGAGGAATCAGGCTCCCGGACTTCAGACTATACTACAAAGCTACAGTAATCAAGACAGTATGGTACTGGCACAAAAACAGAAATATAGATCAATGGAATAGGATAGAAAGCCCAGAGATAAACCCACACACACATGGTCACCTTATCTTTGATAAAGAAGGCAAGAATATACATTGGAGAAAAGACAGCCTCTTCAATAAGTGGTGCTGGGAAAACTGGACAGCTACATGGAAAAGAATGAAATTAGAACACTCCCTAACACCATACACAAAAATAAACTCAAATGGATTAAAGACCTAAATGTAAGACTGGACACTATAAAACTCTTAGATGAAAACATAGGCAGAACACACTATGACATAAACCACAGCAAGATCCTTTTTTACCCACCTCCTGGAGAAATGGAAATAAAAACAAAAATAAACAAATGGGACCTAATGAAACTTAAAAGCTTTTGCACAGCAAAAGAAACATAAACAAGATGAAAAGACAGCCCTCAGAATGGGAGGATTTATTTGCAACTGAAGCAACTGACAAAGGATTAATCTCTAAAATTTACAAGCAGCTCATGCAGCTCAATATCAAAAAAACAAACAACCCAATCCAAAAATAGGCAGAAGACTTAAATAGACATTTCTCCAAAGAAGATATACAGATTGCCAAAAAATACATGAAAGAATGCTCAACATCACTAATCATTAGAGAAATGCAAATCAAAACTACAATGAGATGTCACCTCACACCAGTCAGAATGGCCAACATCAAAAAATCTACAAACAATAAATGCTGGAGAGGGTGTGGAGAAGAGGGAATCCTCTTGCACTGTTGGTGGGAATGTAAATTGATACAGCCACTATGGAGAACAGTATGGAGGTTCCTTAAAAAACTAAAAATAGAACTACCATATGCCCCAGCAATCTCACTACTGGGCATATACCCTGAGATAACCATAATTCAAAAAGAGTCATGTACCACAATGTTCATTGCAGCTCTATTTACAATAGTCAGGACATGGAAGCAACCTAAGTGTCCATCGTCAGATGAATGGATAAAGAAGATGTGGCACATATATACAATGGAATATTACTCAGCCATAAAAAGAAATGAAATTGAGTTATTTGAAGTGAGGTGGATGGACCTAGAGTCTGTCATATAGAGAGAAGTAAATCAGAAAGAGAAAAACAAATACCGTATGCTAACACATATATACGGAATCTAAAAAAAAAAAAAAAAAAAAAAAAAAATGGTTCTGAAGAACCTAAGGGTAGGACAGGAATAAAGATGCAGACGTAGAGAATGGACTTGAGGACACGGGGAAGGGGAAGGGGAAGCTGGGACGAAGTGAGAGAGTAGCATTGACATATATACACTACTAAATGTAAAATAGATGGGTAGTGGGAAGCAGCTGCATAGCACAGGGAGATCAGCTCAGTGCTTTGTGACCACCTAGAGGGGTGGGATAAGGAGGGTGGGAGGGAGATGCAAGAGGGAGGAGATATGGGGATATATGTATACGTATAGCTGATTCACTTTGTTATGAAGAAGAAACTAGTACACCATTGTAAAGCAATTATACTCCAATAAAGATGTTAGAAAAAAAGATAATTGATTTTTTCTAAAGAAAGGCACTATTTTAATTATAGTAAATTTAACAAGAGCTAAATTATAATTTTTTTCAAATATATCATATAACATGCCATATGATTTTTATTCTATAAGCAGTTCACAAATTTCAAGAAAATTTAAAAAAGAGAAAAAGCAGAAGGAATGTCACCCATCATTTCATCACTGATATAGTACAAATATTCTTAACATGTTAATACTGATATCAGAATATTTTGACCTTTTTTCTTTCAGTAGTATTTCTATGCATAATTTTCTGTGTTGTAAATGTAATTTCTATGTTTAATTTAAAATGTTTCTTATTTTTAGAACTCATACACATATTTCTTTTCAATTAATTAATTGTATTGTGGTAAGAACACTAGCACAAGATCTATCCTATTAAATTGCTAAGT
The DNA here is from genome assembly GCF_028564815.1 of Eubalaena glacialis. NCBI lineage: Eukaryota > Metazoa > Chordata > Mammalia > Artiodactyla > Balaenidae > Eubalaena > Eubalaena glacialis. The sequence continues at coordinate 121,798,553 of NC_083718.1, forward strand.
GTACACTATGGTATTGTTAACTATAGGCACAAGTTGTATAGCATATCTCTAGAATTTATTCTTCTTACATAACTAAGACTTTACACCAACAAACAGAACTCCTTATGGTCAAAAAGAGAAGAAATCAAAAAAGAAATTAGAAAATATGTGAACTAAATAAAAATGAAAATCCAACATTTCAGAATCTGTGGGGTGCAACTAAAAGACTAGTTGGAGAGAGAAACTGATAGCACTAAATAACTCCATTGGAAAATAAGAATGATCTCAAATCAATTATCTCAACTCCTACCTTAAGAACTAGAAAAAGAAAAAAAAAATTAAACCCAAATTAAGCAGAAAAAAGAAAATTATCAGAGCAGAAACTAAAGAAATATAAAACAGAAAAACATTCACTGAAACTAAAGGTGTTTCTTAAAGAAAGTCCAAAGAGATATGGCTTCTAGTAAATTTTACAAATTTTTTACGGAAGAAATAATAGCAATTCTACTCAAATTCTTTCAGAAAATGGAAGAGATTACTTCTTAATTCATTCTATGAAGCCAGCATTATCCTGATACTAAACCAGACAAAGACATTACAAAAAGGAAAACTACAGACCAATATCCCTCATGAACATAGATACTAAAATTCTGAACAAAACTTTAGCAAATTGAGTCCAAAAGCATGTAAAGGACATCATGACTAAGTATGATTTATCTGAGACATGCAACAGTGATTTAGCAATAGAAAATCAATAGAAAATGGATGAATGCAATTCATTTTATCAACAAACTAAAAGAGAAAAGTTGTACAATCATATAAATAGGTGTAGAAAAGCATTTGACAAAAATCTAACATCAATTTCTGGTTAAAACTCTCAACAAACTAAGAATGAAAATGATTCCATAACTGGATTAAGGGGAATTTACCAAAAACTTATAGGTTACATCATATTAAATGGTGAAAGACTGAATGTTTTCCTTTAAGATCAAGAATAAGGCAAGGATGGTTGCAATCACTACTTCCATTTAATATTGTGCCAGAGGTTCTAGCCAGTGATTTAAAGAAAGGATGAGAAACAAAAGACAGCCATATTGAAAGATGAAAGAAAACTGACTTAGAAGACAGCATAATCATCTATGTAGAATATTGTATGAAATCTACAAAAAACTTATTTGAATTGAAAACCAAATTTAGCAAGGTTTCATGATATGAGCTCCATATACAAAATTAATTTTGCTTCTATACAGTAGCAACAAACAATCAGAAATTAATTTTTAAAGTACCATTTATAATAGCATCAAAAACATGAACTCTTTAGGGATAAACCAGAAAAAAATATACAAAACCTGTACACTGAAAACTATAAACCATTGCTGAGAGAAATTTTTAAAGACCTAAGTAAATGGAGCTATATGTTGGAAGACTCAATATTGTTAAGATGTTTGTTGTCAAAGATTTGATCTATAAATTAAATGCAATTCAAATAAAAATTTCAGTAAGCCTGTTTTATAAAAATTAACAAGCTGATTTTTAAAATTCATATGGAAATACAAAAGATCTAGAACAGCCAAAGCAAGAACAAAGTTGGAAGACTAACACTAACTGATCTCAAAATTTATTATAAAGCTGCAACAATCAAGACAGTATGGTATTAGCATACACATAAAGAAACAGATCTGGAGAGTCTGGAGAGTCCAGATAGACTTGCATATATATGCACAACTGATTTTTGACACAGATACAAAATTAATTCAATTTAATTTTGGAGAAAAGTTTGTTCAACAAATGCTGTGGGAACAAATGGATCTGTTGCCACAGATCTGCCACACAAAAAAAGCAAATCAAAAAACAAACTTTGATCCATATCGTGAAAACCTTGTACTATATACAGATATTAAATCAAAATGGGTAATGGGTCATGGACCTAAATGTAAAACCTAAATGTAAAACAGGAGAAAAATCTCTGCAACCTTAGATTAGGCAGAGTTCCTAGATAAAACACCAAAGGCATGATTCATAAAAGAACAAATTGATAAAATGGACTTCATTAATACTAAAAACTTTTGCTCTTTGAAGGACATTATTAAGAAAATGGAAAAGCAAGCCACATACTGGAAGAAAATGTTTGCAAGTCATATATCTGATGAAAGGCTTATGTCCAGAATATGTAAAGAAATCCCCAAATTCAATAATGAAAAAATCAAACAACTGAATTAAACAATGGGCAAAATATTTGAATAAACACTCCACTAGCAAACGACATATGAATGGCAAATAAGCATATGAAAAGATGTTCAACATTATTGTTCATCACAGAAATGTAAATTAAATCCACAATGAGACACCACTACACACTCATTAGAATGACCAAAATTAAAAAAATGATTATACGGGACTTCCCTGATGGCACAGTGTTTAAGAATCCACCTGCCAATGCGGGGGCCACGGGTTCGAGCCTTGGTCCGGGAAGATCCCACATGCCGCGGAGCAACTAAGCCCGTACGCCACAACTACTGACGCCGCGTGCCACACTACTGAAGCCCACGTACCTAGAGCCCATGCTCTGCAACAAGAGAAGCCACCGCAATGAGAAGCCCGCACGCCGCAAGGAAGAGTAGCCGCTGCTCGCCGCAACTAGAGAAAGCCCGCGTGCAGCAACAAAGATCCAATGCAGCCAAAAATAAATAAATACATAAAAATTAAGAAAAAAAGATTATACCAAGTGTTGTGGAGAATGTGGAGCTACTGAAACTCTCATATATTCCTGGTGGGAATGTAAAAAGGCATAATTACTTTGTAAAACAGTTTGGCAGTCTCTTAGGAATTTATACATACACCTACCTAATAGCCTGTAGAAATTTATAGCAGCTTTATTTTTTCCAGGCAAAAACAGGAAACAACCCAAATGTCCATTAATAGTGAAGGGACAAATTTATGTATATTCATACTATCAAATATTACTCAGCAAAAATATTATGAATTAGTGATACATGTAAAGACATGGAAGAATTTCAAATTAATTGTGCTGATTTAAAGAAGCCAGAGAAGAAAGAGTATGTATTGTACGATGGTATTTATATACAATACATAAAAGAAAATGCAATCTTCAGTGACAGAAAGCACTATAATGACGGAAAGCAGATGGCTGGTTACCTAGCAAGAGGAGCGGGAGAAAGTGGTGAGGGTGAGGAAGGAGGGATTACAAAAGGACTAAAGGAAATATTTGTAGATGATGGCTATGTTCACTATCTTGATTGTGATAATGGTTTCATATGTGTATATATATATGTCAAAACTTATCAAATTGTGCACTTTAAATTTGTGCAGTTTATCATATGTCGCTTACACCTCAATAAAAAAAAAATGAAAAAAAAATTAAAAAGCCAAAACTTTAGCTTAAGCTATTAGAGGAATGGAATTGCCTTTAACTGTGATGGAGATGCCTGTGGGTAGATCGGCTTTGGGGGGACGATCAAGAGTTCAGTCTTGGACATGTTATATTCAAGAGTTTATTAGACATCCAAGTGAGATACCAAATGGGCAGTAGAAAATACAAGTCTAGAGTTCAAGGGAGAGGTCTGGGCTGGAGATAAATGTGGGAGTCACTGACACACAAATAATACTTAAAGCCTTGGAAGGCACTCAAAGGACATTTGTGATTGACTTGGGAACGAATCATCCAACATTTACCAACCACTTATTACAATCAGCTCAATACAATTGATGAGATAGTAATGCATGAGGCTGTATTGTGTAACATATACTGTTTTTATGTAAGTGATTTGTGCATGATATACTTCTTTTTTTTCATAGAATACAGTTTTCTTTTTAATGTGGCTTTGTCTGCTTTGGATGTCTACTAAAGCTCCCTAGGACTGTGCTTGCTGGGGAGCTGACGGTCTATCAGTTTTCTTTAGTTAGCGGGAGTTTGAAAGCTAGTGCTTAAAAGTCCATGCTAATGACCTGCTAATTGTTTTAATGGATTTTCAATGAAGTGTGAAGTTCTCGGCTGACTTCTCAACAAAGTGTAAAGTATGGTAAAGTGTGTGAGAGAGTTATTCTCATTCCTGTGAATTTGTCTCTGTTTACAGAATCAAGAAACATTGCCAAGTACAGCTTTGGCTATTTTATCAATACAAATCTGCTTTGGGTGTGTGAGACTCAAGCAGGATTTCTGGGTTTTGTTTAGCAGGTGGGCTGGGGCAAAGCAGGCTGCCTTCCGAAGAGCCTTCAGCCCTTCTGAGCAAAGAGACGACTTGACCATCTGTTAGACTGAGAATAAGGGCTCTGAAGATGCCAGCCTGGATTCCTGGCAGCTATCTTGCTCAAGACTTCTCTTGCCTCTCACCTGGAAGGGAATAGACGCTTCTCTAGGCTTTTTCATTTCTTGTTTCTAATACATTTTGTCTAGAGGACCAAATATTCCTATTGTGGCCTCCCAATCCCCATAAAAGAACACTCCGTGCAATTGACTTTAGTGTTTTGATTTAGGTTTACTGCTGTGTTAAGCCATCTTGGGGTGTGCATTTATGCTAACCCAGAAATGATTGAGGACTAGCAAACTTTCCTCACAGTGCTGAAGGGATAGAGAATACATAGTTTTTTGTGTTATGAAATTTGTTTTTTTCTGCCTTTGTTTTATGGCATATAGTAGATTTCGAGGGCATGGAATGGTCAAATGTTGTTTCTTGTTTGAGTCTTTAGGGCTTGGAGTCTTTGCACTCTATGTCAGCTCTTTAGAAGAAATACTGCTAAGAGTACAGGGAGGCCACTGACAACTCTACTCAGGGGTGGAATTCAGCCCAGGGCAAGGCAGTTGTGCCTTAGGCCCTAGTCAATAAGTTTTAAGGTGTTATTATGAATGAATCAGTCTCATAGATCTGAACTCCATTGAGTTTCTTAGTGTTGCAGTGAATTAACAGTGTATGACTCTTAGGTTGGGTTCCTTGGAAACAGACACTGAGATGGAGATTTGTATCCAAGAGGTTTATTGAGGAGCAGTGTCAGGCACAGCACCAAATGGAAAGTGCGGGGAGTAGGAATGGGTAGAAGGAGACGTTGAGCTGAGATACAGTTGCAACAAAGCCTTAGCCCATCCCCTGGGGAGCCCTGGATTTGGAGGGTGGTCCTACAGAGTTGTTCCAAATTGAGGCATGATGGTGGGAACTTTGTACCTTCCCATCAGCCAGTCATTGGATACAGGCTGCTCTTGGAGAAAGAGTATAAACTTGGACTCTCTCCCTTTGGCACAGAGTAATTCTTGGATTGGGATGCAGAAGTTAACCATCGACAGCCAACACACCTAGCAGCCAGGGTAATGAAGGCCTCAATTCTGAAGGGAAGATCTGAGTCAGGCAACACAGCATCCTTTACATGATTAATAATGAAAGACAAGATTATACTGTAGCTATATTATTGACAACAGTGAAGTTTCATTTTGCTTTGAAATTATGTCAGTTATTTGTACTAATAATAACAAAATAACCTAATTAAAGGCCTACTCTGCACTGTCCACTTTCATATACTGTAGTTTCCTGTGTTTTTTTTTTCTTCTTTTAATCCTCACAGCAACCCTGTAAAGTAAGTATCATGTTACCATTGTTCTTGAAAAGTATGGTGCAGGGATATGAATTGCCCAATTTCATACAATTACTATCTGATCACATTACACGTTTCTTTCTACACTGTTGCCTCTGTCCAGCTATATTAAACTTTTTGTGTTTCCAAAATTTATCTTGCTTTTCCTTGTTTCTTTGCATTTGTATGATGTTGATTACCTGGAATGTCTTGCCTTGCTTGTCTGCCTATCAAACATCCATTCATCCTTCAAGGCTCATTCTAAAGATTATTTCCCCTGTGAAGTTTTCCTGGACTCCCTCTCAAATAGCTATTCTCTCTTCATCTATGGTCTCGGAACACTTTGTACATGATACCCCATAGATGCCTGATACATACATGTTCCTGAGATGAAGGCATAGGTTCATCTTTTCAGTCATGTTGCTTGGCTTTGGGATTTGCCTAATACATTTCTTCTATGAAGCCACTCAATCTTGGAACCACTTTGTTTTCCTGCAGTTCCCAGTGAAGCCTGGTATGTGTACCCAAGGAATTTATCTTGGCTGATCAAGTTGAGCATCATCACAGCAAATTTTGGAAACTGCTACCAGATTTTCCACTTCAGGGATGCTTTTGATGATGAATTTGTCTGAAACTCATATAAATGACACCCAAATTGTATTCCCAGGCAATTATTTGATTCCATGCTGATGATATACTGAGTTTGTTCATACCCAGAAAGTGTAAAGAATATCTTAATTCATTTTGTTTACTTTCTTTTTTGGGGAGCTTCTTACACACTGACAGAATTTCAGCGTGGGGAGGAATAATGTGACAGTAATTAGCACTGATTTTGCTGATGAAATATCCGAGGTTGTAAGTAAAGATGCATGCTGTTAAATGACCTTAGTGATGATCTACAAACTTGCTCTAAGTTCTAGAGCTCCACTGGTGGGCCCCATGCCTCAGGCTCTCTTCCCTGTTTTCTTTTGTGTTCACTCTTGGACAGAACTAACCAGGATGTTAAAGCTCCACGATGACTGCAGGATATGTAACTCTGTTCCCAAGTTATTGAGTTAGAAAAGGAATCTTCTAAATTAAAAGCAGTGATAAGTACAAGTTTATAAATTCTTTGTAGCAACTTTGAACAAGAGTAGAAATAATGGACTCTCTTACTAAATAGGACTCCTTGCCTTGCCTTACCTCTTTTCATTGGCAATGTTACCAGGGACTAAAGCCAGCTCTGTCATCATGGAGCAATCTTTGACCTTTCATGAATGCTTCTGAGCTGACAAACTGGTTGGGGTCTGGAAGTTTTCTTCCATCAGACCAAGTATAATTTGAAGGGAAGATGTATCCTGGAAAATGGATTTTTGCTTCCATTGGCCTGCACTTTTGCCTGTGCTTTGCGGGCACTGTCAGGAGTGTTGCAGTGTAGACAGTCATAGAGTGAGTGCTACCTGCCCAGCTCCTCTCATGTTCAGCCTCACCCAAGTCCTGAACATTCCCAGCACTCTCTTATATCTGCCTTGTCTATCTGTTTCACTAAACTGGTTTCTTCTGATGACAAAGCCCCTTCTAAACTGTAAATTACATATCTATTCATTCCCCTTTCAATGCATTGTGGTGCTATTCTCTCTCGTAAAGGGATGATTCTAAGTAAGTGGGTCTATTGGAATAATTAATGCAGATCTCATAAGTGACAATTTACAAGTCAGGAGTGGCTTAAATAAGGGAAGGAAGAGGCTGGTCTAATTTACCTTATTGCACATTTCTTGCCACTGACTTTACAGAACAAATGGAACTAAACCATTGTTAATGCTGAACCTTAAATTTTTCTTCTAGTCATGTCTCTCTCTTTTAGGTATTCACACTCATAAATACACTGTCCCTTAAATATTAATCCAGCTTTGTTATTTAATCAAAAAGCTTCTGTGTTCTTTTCTTACTTTACTTTAGCCTTTTGTGAGACATATATCAAAAGCACCAAAAAGACTACATAATTTATAACTACAGCTTCTTTTTCCTCTTTCAAACTCTCATTTTCATGGACAAGTGATACTTTTGTGATTTCTTGGAGACTATCTGTCATTAAATCATTCCCCCGGGTCAATGTGCCCTTTACCAGTCAATAATACAAATCAATATTCTGGAGGTTTATAGAAGATGTTAAAGACATCTCTCAGAAACCCAAAGATTATACTATTTTTCCAAAAAGTTTTAAATTGTCCTTCTTTAGCTCTTGAAAGCATCAATTCCTCACTTTCAAAGTATTGTGACAGTTTTTCTCTTGGTTTGTTTTATTTTAGAATCCAAGTTGTCCTTATATTCCTGTTTGTATTAGCCATTAACACCATTTTACCTAATCCCCAACATTTGTTTATGCTTTGTGTCTTTGTATTCATTGCCTGAAAATGTTTGGTACATGTACTCACATTTATTTAGTCAAGAAATATTTATTCAGGGGCTACAATCATGCTTAATACCTTGGAAATGATGGATTTCCAATAATGGATTTCCAATGGATCTTCTAAAAGGATCCATTCCAAGATCCTTTTAGAGGATCTTATTCAGGGCTGCTTACACTCATGAGGTTCTATTCAGGGATTAAAAGCAGAGTATGGCATAGAAATTACCCATGAAGTGGTGAAAACAAGCATGGAATCAGGGGGGTGCTCAGACAGTGAGGGCTCCAGGGAGGCACAGAGAGACAGGGTATCTAACCAAGCCTGCTGAAGACCAGTGGGCTTTTTCTGGAGGATCTGATATCTACACTATATCTTGAAGAAAAAAATGGTCTCCAAGTAAGGAAAGAATGCAAAAGTGTAGCAGGCAGGAAAAACAGTGGTTTCAAATATGATGGTGTAGTTGGAATTACAAATAATTCAATATCACTAGAGTGAAAAGGAGAAGGCAGAAATTGGGGTGAGGATGGGTTGGGAGACATGGCTCTGGAGGTGACAACAGGGAACTGTGGAAAGATTTTTAGCAGAGGAGGAAATAGATTTACGTTTCAGTTCACTTTCTGGGGTGTGAGGAGAACACATTTGAGGAGAGTGAGTTCAAGGGCAGGGAAAACAGTTTGGAAAGTGGCTGCAGTTCTCTAAATGAGGTGTGAGGATGGCTGAGACTCCAGTAGAGGTGGTAGAGCTAGAAAGAAAGGGACCCGTTTGAAAAATCTTTAGGAAATACTCTTGTTTGGGGAAGGTGAGTGGATTGCCCATCCTGTCATCCATCCATGAGAGGGTGTAGGTTCAGCCTCTTTGGTGGTTCTTGGAGTGAGAAAGACATTGTTCTTTCCTGAAATGATGCCCAATATCTCTGTGCACAGTCAATACACTAGACATCTGATTTCGCAAGGGTAATGCTCAAGAGACACCAAGTTTTCTGCAGTGGGTCCAATGCGTTGTTCAAAAGTTTTTTTTTTTACCTCTTGAATATCTGAAGCTTAATCCTAGTGAGGAGAGCTGTCATTTTCTTCTCAGACAGGAAGCTGAACTGTCTTTTCGAATACCCCTGGGCTTTCTGGACTCACAAACCTTTCATTGTAAGTACTTGTCTAACTTACAGGGACGTTACACAGAGTTCTCACCATTCCCTATGCTTAAGATGCATCACGTGTCTATAGTCTGCCCTTGGTGCATGGGACCCTCAAAGTAAACACCTCCGCAGAGGTCAAAGGAATTGTTCTTTGAATTTCGAGATGGATCTCAGTACGGGGGCATGTGATGTCTATGCTCAAGACTGCTGGTAGTTATGCATTAGATCCCCAGTCTATAGAAACTTAGCTGCCAGAAGAAAAGAAATATCTAACTTTAAAAAATTAATTCATTTATTATTTAAAATATTTATTAAGATGCTATTCCATGGCCTGGTGCTCTATGACGTACTGATTTATTCTTTCTCTGGGATTAGATGGTTGGTAGGTCAGGGCTAGGGGATGGGCCATGTGAGGCTGGCCCTCCCATCCATGGGTGGGAGTGGATCACCACCCAGGACAGCCATAAACCAGGGTAGTATGTGGAGGGATCTAAACCAAAGTCTTGGGGCAGAAGCCAAAAGTCAGGAGCTAGCGGGTCCACATGTAAGTGTGAAATCCAAGGGGGAAGAAAAAAGATGGAGAGGTGAGACAGAGTTAAGGGGTAGCACCAGACAGGGATGGAGCCAAGTGACAGCAGGTTCAGAATGAGAGCAGAGGTCCAGGGACATCTCTGCAAACAGATGGGAGTGAGAGGCTCACTGTATGGGATGCTGGGGAGTTATGGGTGTGGGTGCTTCCCATTTGCTTAACAAGCACAGGTTTTGTGGCAGACATGCCTTTGGAGGTGCAAGGTAAGGGCTCTTAAAAAATCACTGTCTGCTTGCAGCCGATAAGACTAAAACAAATGGAAACCAGCAGGCACAGAGAGCAGACAGCACCAACTGACTGTACTATTGTGTGATGTGAGCACCTAGAGAAAGAGTCCAATGTGGACCAAATTTGTAGGAATTCGGTGAATGAAGTAGAAGTTAAGTTGTACAATTGTCTTCCTCAAAAGCCTTATTTTTTTCAGCCAAACTCACCATGCCTTCCCTGACTCCACATTAGCCACACTCCCTCTGTCAACCGCTACCTGTGACATTATGCTTCAGACTCTTGCTGAGAAGCCACCTCCTTTATGAAAGCCCACCCAGAGTCACTAACTCAGCATCGATTGCCCCCCCCCCCGATAAAATTTGTATCTACCTCCTCCTGGCTGGTAAGTCACTTGAGCAGTTGTCTCTGTTAGATCATGAGATCCACAAAATATTTTATTATTCACTGTTGATCTCCCTGGACATCCAGCCCAACAAATGATGGAGGACACTTCACTCGGGCATTTACAGATCTCTATCAACTATCCCCCACTATCCTTCTCCTATTTCCACAGTTTTGAAAACTTCATCTTTCATTACTCTGGAATCTGCCCCTTAGCTCCAGGTAAGCCTGTCCATGTCCCCTCTCCAGCGACATTTTATTCCTTCCAAACTCTTTTTGCTCCCTTTTCCCATCTGCACTTCCCTTTCTTCTTTCCTCCTGCCATCACCTTCTTCTTTTCCACTTCTTGTTCCTTTTTTGCCCCTTCAGGAACCATCTTCAAGATCTTGCCTTCATGACTCTTGACACATATTCACCTTTTGTACTATTATTCTTCACTTGTCAATACATTTGTAACTATCCTCATACCATTCATTCATCAAAACATTCATTCATCAATTTTTCTCATCAAATACTTATAATTGGCTACTATGTGAAAGAAAGTGTGTTACACACTGGAGACACACCAGGGGATGTGACACAATCCCTGCTCTTCAAATGTTCAGTCTGGTGCATTTGGATTGTCTCCCTGCTTGAGTTTAAAAAATAATAAGCATAGACATTCACATTTACTTCACAGTTTACAATGTATTTACAAACTTTATTTCTTGTGTAATTCGATCTTTTTCACAAATTTTATACATAAGTTTAGTTGAGCAAGAATTAATTTCAAATAAATTATGTTAATTTAAAGTTATCTATCGGACAACCCAGATGCTCTAACTCCAAGTCCAGTGCTCTATCTACCCAGGGGTACCGCAGGGAGGAGAATTTCTCCTCAGGGTCTTTAATAACTTCTCAATAGTGCAAAGAATGGCACTCCCACACAGTTAGCACTCAGTAAATCTTTGGTCATCTTCCTGAGGAATTTGCCATTACTTGATATTCTGACTAAAAAAATAGAGGAGATCAAAAGTGGTTGATCTATCTGACTTTATTTGCCCAAGTTCATTTGACCCAAGGAAAGCTTGTACCTGGGAAATGTCATACAGTCAAAATAGCACATCATAAAACTTGGATCCTGTAAGAAAACAGAATTTAGTTCTGGCTCTTCTACCTTTGCACAGAGTGGTGGCAGCAATGGTGGTGGTGGTGGTGACGGTGGTGGTGTGTATGTGTGTTTAAGTATTACTCTCTATCTCTCTGAATTTTTAAGAGTTTGAAGCATTTAAAACATATTTGTTTGAAAGTACCATGAAGACTGGTGGGAGGTGAAGCGTCAGGGTGCAGGCAAGAGAGGTATCAGGCATATTATGGTGGTGGTTGTCCTAGTCATTCTCTTTTCTTGGACCTGGTGATTTCTGGTTGCTCTGGCTGGGATCTGTGGTTCTCAAGATCAATGAACTCATGTAATTCAACACTGGTGGAGTTGAACATTAGAGTTCAACATCAATAACCAGATACATAAGACTAACCTCAGACAAATTCTAACTTAACAATGTCATTGCCATGTAGAACTGCCTGTCATTCCAACTTCTATAATTCAATACAATTCAGTTCAATCCCATTAAACTAACATTTACTGATCATTGGCAACATTCTAGACACTCAGGGTTACAGGAAGAATAATGCTCAGACCCTGACCTCCCGCAAACTCAAGTAGTCTTTATTTTTCTCCTATCATGCCATTTTTTTTGTCCTGTTTCTCTATGGTCCTTAAGGGATGTGGGGAAGACATCAATTATCTCTTCTCTTTATAAAGAAACATTGGTTGACATGTTTTTCTCTTTTGTCAACAGAATCCTTTTAGTCTCAAGCATATCCTTTCCCTGGCACCCGGTACATTTGATCACCTGGTAATGGTCCCAGCTCCCCACGAGAACCAGGAGAAGACCACAAAAGCCATTTTATTTGTTTCAACTCGGCTGAGTTCTTAGAGTTCACCTTCCAGTTGGACAAACATTATAACAAAGTGAAAGGCAAAAAAAAGTCAACCTTTGAATGACCTTGTCAGAAGAACAACACACTCTCAGAAGCTGGCTGATTTGCTCTATCTCTTGATTCTCTGCAGGATGGAAAAAAGTGCCTAACTGATGTAACGTTGACATTCTTTCTCTCCAAATGTCCAGAACGGCACCTTCCACGGCTGCTGTCATTCTTCTGAATGCTGACTGCCCCTCGGGGGGGAATTCACATTGAGACTTGTGCTGCACAGCAAAACTTCTACTCAGATAACAAAGAAGTGGCCGTGGGTGCAGGGGCGTGCCCAGTGTATGAAAATGGATTTGTGGATGCCACAAGAAGGGGCACAGAGATTCAGGAGCTCTCTTAGCTTATAATAGTCAGGAAAACGTCACGTTCTGTGCTAGAAATGAGAGCGGGAGAAAAAAATTAGCATAAGGAAATAAAGTGAGGAGACAATCTGTTTGCATCTAATGTCTCAGGAAACACATATTTTATATACATTCTGGCAACAATACAAATATGCAAAAGTGGGTTTTTTTTTAACCCCCCAGATATTTCAACTATAATGATCTGTTTCAAGATCTTTCCCAGTCATGAAATGATGAACTGGGGGAGTGAGGGGCCTGGAGCAAGGCGAAGACTACTGAGAGTCTAGGAAGTTTTTATTAAATGACTCATAAATAGCAGGAAGAAAATTATGGTGGTTACAATAAGCTCATTTTAATTAAAGTGAAACTTGTATATTTTCCTGATGTGGGACTGTATTCTGAATTCATCACTACAGGGTCTGGATAAATTCAAACACTTAAGAACTAAGCCCTGATAGGAGCAGCTGTGCTCTGGGTATGTTACAAATGGGGCCACTGATGCACTGGATTAATTTTCCTGCTTAACCTTGAAGAGCTGTGACCTCAGTGGCCCCATTTGTAACATACCCAAGCTCTTTAAGCTCTTTGAGTTCTCTCAGAAGTATATTTTCCATCTGCGAAATGGAAAGGGATGTTGCAGGTGCTTTGTGGGCAATGTAAAAACAGCAACAATCTTAGAGGAGTGGGATTTAGGAATAATGATGTAAGTTTATGTCTCCCCCACCCTTTCTTTCCCACCCTGACCAGTCCTCTGTCTTCACAGACTGAGCTGACTCAGGGGCTCTTGTTCCCCTTTGCACAAGCCTTAAGCACAGGGAAGTTTGCTTGGGTGGATTTGACCTGTGACAAATATGCACTACAGAGGCACTTGAAAGAACACACTGAAAACATGGTCTACCATTCATGTCCAGTGGTAGGAAGAATGATGCCCTCTCATCTCCCAAGGTGTCCACATCCTCATTCCCGGAACCAGGGAATATTGCTACCTTACATGGCAAAAGGGACATTGTGTATATAGTACATTAAAGATCTTGAGGTGAGAGATTATCCCGGGTTATCTGGGTGGGCCCAAACAAACTACAAAGGTCCTTATAAGTGACAGAGTGGGGGTAGAAGAGTGGGTGTCAGACTCAGAGAGAGACTTGAAGATTTTCCAGCCTACAGAAGCTGGAAAAGAGGAGAAACGGATTCTCCCCCAGAGGCTCCAGAAGGAACCTGCCAACATCTTGATTTTAGCCCAGTGGAACCCATTTCAGACTTCTGACCTCCCAAACTATAAATCTGTGTGTTCTTAAGCCACTAACATTGTGACAATTTCTTACAGCACCAATAGGAAATCAATACACATCCCAAGACCACCATCTCATTATTTGATAATAGACAATAGAGTGAAAAAAAAAAACAACAAACCTCCATCAGCCTTCTCCTTTAGAGGTGGTCCACTGACTGCAGGAGAAGCAGAGCTGAGAGGAATGGACTGAACTTTACATCCTTACTCAAGTGCCTAGTGTGTAGGGATATAATTTAGCTTTATTTTATTTATCATAATATATTTCACTTCACACCTTCCAGAATGACCTTCTGAGACCAGAAATCTGATCGTGCCACTTTTTTGTTTAAAAAATTTCAGTGTTTTTGCATTGCCTTCAAGAGAGGGAGTGAATTCCTTAGCATGGTCTGCAAGACCACCTATGATCTGTTCCTGATTGAGCCCCTGGCTGCATTTCCAACCACACCTGCTCCCCCATTTAGATTTTAAGCTCTGCCCATGGTGAGCTACCTACAGGTTTCCACATGCTATGGTTTCCCACAGTCCCTTGCTTTCACTTGAATGTCCTTCACTTTTAGATAATATTTCTTGAGCACTTATTATTATAGCTGGCACTTATAAATACTTTATAGGTATTAATTCATTAAACTCCATGTTGTAGGGCTAGTATTATCCCCATCTCATAGATAAGGAAACTGAAGTACAAGGAAGTTAAGTAGCTTGACAAAGGCCACATGCCTAATAAATGGAAAAACAAAGATACTGACCTGGGAGCAGGAGTGAGGCACAAGGGGAAGTGAAACAGGGAAGGACGAAAAGCCAAATAAAGGCAGTTGGTCATGTCTTTGGGCACGTAGAGTTTGATCTTGCTAGATCCTTCTGAGTTGCAGATAGAAAACCCCTTGAAATTGTCCACCTGAGAATTTATAGGAAATGTATTTCTTCACTGGTTTCCATTTCCCATTGATGGAGGCTTACCAATGTTGGGGATGTTAAGTGTCCCATATTATGTGGTGGCACATGGGTGCAAGGCAAGCAGACACCTGGGCTACACCAGTGTTCTACAAAGTGACACTGGAAAATACTTAGAATTGGAGATTCCCAGGGCAGAAAGCTAAAGGCACCCAGCACACACTTCAGGTGACACATTGACATAGAAATCCTCATAAAACTCTACCACAGCTATAGTGGAAATCGGAGGTAAGGCAAGAGAGGTGAAGTACAGTATAATAGGCTTCTGATACCAGGTCTTTGGTTTCCTGATAAGGTTAATATTTCAGGGGTGTGGGGTATGTGGAATGAAGCTCCTTCTATAAATGTGCATAGACTTCAAAAGCTAAACTAGGCCCTTGCTATTCTTGTCAACAAGAGTCACACAGATTATGTGGATCTCAGATACCACATGTCTTTCATAAACAAACACTCTGTCTTAGGAATTACTGTATAAAAATGGTCACATGACATAACTTTTTAATGCTTTAATAAGTGTTATTTTTATTGCTATTACAATTTATATTATTATTCATGTATTCCTTTCATTCAGTTAGATACTTTACAAATGTATGCTAATTATGATTCTTTGATGCATATTTTCTGGAGAAAAATAAGTAACAAGCTAAGCAAGGCAAAACCACACAGGTACGCACCAGAAAGAATCCAAAAATTCTGAGACTGATACTAACCACACTAGGAGTTTTGCTTAATGCCATCCATGAGACCTAATTTAATTTAAAGAACCCATTCAAGGAAGGGGTGGGGTGGTGAGAGGACAGAACCTAATGGAATTTTTGGATTTGGTTGATTTGATAGAATCACATGGGTTCATCTGTCACTCACTTTCTGAATGTAAAAATAAGTGCATTCAGATTAGGTAAAAGGAAGTACCTTCTCATGATGCCTCACTACCTACTAGGCTTGAGTCAGAGGCAGTAAATTTGAGCAGAATTCTCATAGACCTGGAAAACACCATGACTGTTGATGACAGCTGCAGATAACAGAGGAGCAGGCCAGGGTGGGAGTGCCACGGTGGGAGGGCCCCTGGAGGTGAGGAGCCACTCTGCGGCCGAGCCTGGCACTGCTGGCCGAGAGACTCATGTGTGTGAGGCCATGGGTATGAGGTTTGTAGGGACAACAGGTCGCTGATGTCCTCAGGAAGAAAAACAAAATGAAGAATTATCCAGAGGTCTGACTTTACAGCAATTCTGTGGTTCCCCAATCTCTTAAAAAAAAGATTATTTCCAGAGTCTATTTGTTTCATGGCTGGAAATCGTGTGAGCAAGATGTAAGGGCTGTTTGTCAACTCTCAGGCAGAGAAATCACTAATTCATTTCTTTCTGAGGTCAGGGAACCTGGTCTCCTTTTATCAAAAGAAAATTACTTCACGGAGAAAGCGCTGTCATCGTAAGGAGGAAAGGAATTCAGCAGCACTGAGTTTGCAAGTTGCTCATTTGCTTCCGTTCTTTAATTGATTTTTGAGCTGGAGATTACTTGTGAGCTTTCTGCCTAGAAGTTTAAAACTAGCCTCCTGTATGATTATAGAAAGTCATTAAGTTACATCTTGTTTTTAATAAACACACACAGACACAAATGTAGGCACACTCACACACGCCTCTATTCTCACAGGTCACCTTTACCTTGAAGGTTGAATGTAAACTCAATCCAGCAAATATATACTGAATGTGTGCTATGTGCCAGATACCATGATGAGCGCTGGGGAAAAGGAAGACATGGTTCATGCCTTCGTGAGCCAACAATCTCTTCAGTAAGAAAAGAACTTGGAATGAGAAACCATTCATTCATTAACCCTTCACTCAACAAATATGTATTGAGGGCTTGTTATAGACTGAATTATGTCCCTTGCAAAATTCGTATGTTGAAGCTTTCACCCCCAGTATGACTGTATTTGGAGATTGAGCCTTTAGGGAGGTAAAGTTAAATGAAGTCGTAAGAATGGAACCATTAACCCCTTAGGGCAGGTGTCCTTATAAGAAGAGGAAGAGACACCAGAGAGGTTTCTCTCTCACAGCAAGCATGCACAGAGGACAGGCCGTGTGAGGACAGGAGGACGGCAAGCTGTCTGCAAGCCAGGAAGTGAGGCCTCACCAGAAAGCAACTCTGATAGCACCTTGATCTTGGACTTTTAGACTCCAGAACTGTGAGAAACACATTTCTATTGTTTAAGTCACCCAGCCTGTGGTATTTTGTTACAGCAGCCCAAGCAGACTAACACAGGACCTATATATTATGTGCCAGGCACTGAGTTAAGTGTTAAGGGTACAACACTGAACACAACTTGCATAGATCCTGTCCTCAAGGGATTTCTTTCTTGTGGAAGAAGGTTAACTATAATGAATGCTATGAGAGTAGAAATAGAGTTACCTGTGGAGAATTCATCAAAGGCATATGACTTATGATGCATTTCTAATATTTATAATTAAATATATGCATATATACATATATATTGCCTACTTTATCTCAGATATTATATCATGACTCAATATTGTTAAGATGTCAATTCTCCCCAAATTGTTAAGATGCCTATAGATTTCAGGCAATCTCAATAAAAATTCTAACAGCTTTTTGTAGAAACTAACTAGCTGTTTATAAAATTCATATGGGAATGTAAAGTATGTAAAAATACAAAAAAAACTTTGGAAAAAAATTTATTTATTTATTTATTTTTGGCTGCATTGGGTCTTCGTTGCTGCACACAGGCTTTCTCTAGTTTCGGCGAGCGGGGGCCACTCTTCGTTGCAGTGAGCAGGCTTCTCATCGTGGTGGCTTCTCTTGTTGTGGAGCACGGGCTCTAGGCGTGTGGGCTTCAGTAGTTGCAGTGCGTGGGCTCAGTAGTTGTGGCTTGTGGGCTCTAGAGCGCAGGCTCAGTAGTTGCGGCATATGGGCTTAGTTGCTCTGCGGCATGTGGGATCTTCCCGGACCAGGGATCGAACCCGTGTCCCCTGCATTGGCAGGTGGATTCTTAACCACTGCACCACCAGGGAAGCCCTATGACTTATTTTAGAAATCAGGAAATTGTAAAGGCAAAGATGGTGGAGGTTGGGATTGGGGAGGTTGGTCTAGACAGTGGCAACAGTCTGTGTGAGGACATAATGGCAGGAGAGACCATGGCTAGTTTGAGATCCTGGAATGAGGCCAGCATGGCAGAGCTTAGCTGGCGATGGAGAGAGATAGGCATAGGTCATCTCACACAGACTCCTGAGGCCATGTTCAGAAAAGTGTACTTGATTTGAAGAACTCAGGAAGGATTATAAACAAGAAAAAGAAATTAAATTAGAGTATTATGGAAGAGCTCTAGTGGTGGGTAAGCAAGTCAGGAAGAATAAGGCCCTCAGACTCCAGTGATTATTATAGCCTAAAGCACTGGTTCCCAAGGCTGGATGGAGTACATGAAAGAAGTGATTTTTGTGGAAAAATAATCATTTGTATATGCATAGAAGCATCTGTCCCTTAGGCATGTTTTATAATTGTACTTTCTGCAGCCTGCTAGGAAGAAAGTACCTACGTTATTTCAAAGGAAGGTACTTCATATGTTTGTGGTTTTAACACCATCAGATGTTACATCAACCGTACCAAAATAGACTATGCAAAATGCAATGTGTTGAGAGACATGTATAATTGAATCATTCACTTAGAAATGTCTTTCTTTACTTGTCAGCTGAGAAATGGTTGGAACTGATAAGTGATCTGCTAGAGAGTCTGGTTCGTTGGGTGTACATCCATCCTGTAGGTGTTAGCAATTACACTCCTTTGACAGGGATTCAGGCCCACACCTTAGAACAAATTTCACCAATGACCAAAAGTGTTGATGGGAAGACGACTAATTATGGTGAATCCTGGATGTTTTGCCAAGTTGTCACACTCAGCATGAATGTCATTCTCCACTCTAGAAAGGAGCTCAAAGGACGTTGAGAAAAGGCTGGGGTTTAGAATTGTGGCTATAGGCAGGGTTGAGTGTGGGAAGGACAAGGGGGGAAGAAAAAACACATCGGGCTGCCAGACACTTGGTAGAGTTTATGCAATTAGTTCCTCATTCCTTTCATGTAGCTAAGCCAATCCAAAAGCACACAAAACATTCTTCTTAATGCCCTATGAGTTTCACAAGAGTGACTTTCTGGAACTGAATTGGACGTTTCTGTAATTTCCTTGACTTCTTTTTCTTTTTCTTTTTTTTGTGGACCCTATTCCCTTAGTTGTTACTCTGCCTTGCTTCATCTACTACATAGCACATCAGAGAATATTTTATACAATTCCTGTGAGATTTGAAAACCCCGAACTTTCAGAGTCATAGCATTTCCCCCAATTGTTTATATTATGTTCTCTTATTTCTTTTTCTCCCTCTGGAATGCCCAGCTGGGCTTGGATTGTATTCTGCTCTCTGACCTGTAGCATGGAGATTTCTGTACATGCATTCCACGAGTGGGCCGTCCCTGGTTATCAGTGGGAACTCTGCCCAGAGAATAAGTGCAGAGCATGTTCTAGAGGGCTACCGTACAGGCAGGAAACAAGTTTGCCTTTTGACTGCAGAGAATAGTAAATTACAGTGGATCATTTTTAACTCCATCTGCAACATTTGGCACACTAACACAGGGGGATGGCTGGAAAACCTGGTATCTTGGAACTGAGTATTCTTTAAATGCAAAAATGGAGAGCATGGCTAAATAAAAAGAGAAATGGCAGAAGAATTGTTTCAAGGTGGATTTGTCATTTATCAGTGTAATATTTAGACAACCTCTCCAGTCTCTCATTCCTTTCTCTCACTAACCTAGTTTTAATTATGCCATGTGAAAAATGTACTTGGTCTTTACAGCCGTAAATTAAGTTGCTTCTTGTAACTGCTCCTAAATTTCAGGAGTGAAAGACTTGGGCTGGTCTTTGATCATGTACAGCAAAAATGTCAAAAGACCACAAGAAAAATAGATGAGATGAAAGCCTGTCAAACAAAGGTTAAATTTTACCAAGTTTCATTTTTCCTGAGTTCTTGGCTTCTTCAGTTACAAATTGATTAGGTATTTAAAATTAAATTAAAATTAACATGAAATTCTTCCAACCTTTCCATTGGGTTTCAAGGTTTCCTTTTAGTTTTCTACACCTATGTGTACAAAAAAATTGTTGAATTTATTCAAGTTGCCTTTTTCTCAATTCCTGAGCTGAAACTCCAGAACTCTGGGTTGTTGGTGCTTTGATTATGGTAGGAGCCTTGTTTCATTTGTGCAGTATGAATGACAGAATTTCACTCATATCTTAATGGTGGATTATATTTTCATTGCTCCTTATACTTTCAGGAGATTCCCGTCTTCCCCCCAACATTCCTTAATGTCTTTGCTTCAAACACTCATAAAACATTTTCTTTGAAGCAAGGTTTGAACTGGTATATTACAAAAGAATATTGTCTTGTTGTTAAAACCACCAAGGATGGAAATTATAACTAACATTTTTCCCCAGCCAAGAAGCTAGTAGGGCTAGCTAATCTTTATTATAAGTGCTGCATATTGTTGCCCTATAGTGTGCAAAGCACTGAAGCTGTAGCTTTACATACTTTATCTCCTTTATCCTCACAATAACTTTACAATGTGGGAGGTGGGCACTGTTATGCCTATTTTGTAGTTAGGGAGACTGAACATCAGAGATGTTAAGGGACTTGCTCAAGGGACGTCTTAGTGGGCCTTAGAGTTGGGATTCACGCTCATGCTTGGCAGCCTGTGATCTTCCCACCCTGTCTCCCTGCCACCCAAGTGACCATAAGGGACTTCTCCTTGGGTCTGTGTTGGCTGACAGTTTGGGGGAGGGAGACAGAGAGTCATGTTTGGGACCAGTGGGAGGCAGACTCGTGAAAAGTTTATTTGGACAGATTCCAGGATCAGGTGATGTTGGAACACTTAACCTCTGTGCCTCAGGTTTTTTTCTTTTTCCTTGTCTGTAGAATGGGGATAATAATATAATAGTATCCTTTCATAGGGCTGTTGTTAGGACTGAATTATCCATATAAACTATTGAGCACCTTGTCTGCTACAGAGAAAATTGTTAAGAACTCTTATTTTCTTTCTCTGCCTCCCTGCCTTCCTTCCTTCTTTCCAACAGCAATCATTCACTGAGTATTTAGTAAATATCTGTTATGCCCTATTCTAGATATGGAGTTATCAGATGTGAATGCAAAGGGAGTCCTTGAAACTCACAGATTTTAAACTCTTAAGCTTCTTGAGGACACTAAATTATATAACAATGGGATACACACTATTATAAAATTATGAGTGATAAAATAGTGGTTGAGTAGAATTTTCCCAAATGAAGAAAGAGATGAGAAGGTGAGAAGGATATTTGAAGTGGAAGAAAGAGCATGGGCACAAATCTGTGGCATGTGGCCCGATGGGTGAAGGGTGTGAAGAGTGTAGTCAGGAGGGATGGACGGTGAGGTGGAAAAATAGAAGAGTGAACAGAGAAGGGCTTCAATGCCTATGTGGGGCATTATTTTACTTTTGTAACAAAGGTGTATAATCGTCACTATGTGTCCCTATTCTATGCCACTGACTAGTATTCACTCACTTAGTCCTCACAACACTGTGAGATAGGTACTGTCGTTATCCCATTTTATAGAGGGAGAAACTGAGGTGCATCTCAAGTCAGCCACTTAGTAATCGGCACAGCTGGGATTGGAACCCAGACAGCTTGGCTCTGGAGCCCTTGTTTAACCATCTTGCTCGGCTACTTTGCAAATGGGGATCCAATCCTGCAAAAATGGGAATCTATTCACTGATCTTAGGCAGACCTGGAGAGGTGATTTTTTTTGAACTTTCAAATGTTTTTTTTTTTGTGGTACCGTAGGGTGATTTGAAGGGGGAGAGACTCAAGGCAGACAGATTGGTTACAAGGGTATAATAACGCAGGAAAAAAATGATAAGGGCCAGGTACATCATAGTGGGTAACACATTTGAGGGTTGGTTTGGAGGCATGATTGTGGGGTGGTGGAGAGGGGGAACAGGAGAAAGAAGGTAAAGATCCCTTTGGTTTCCAACTTGGGTGTCTGAATAGATGGTAGAACCATTAATGTTCGAGAATCAACCATGTGGAAAAGGGGGGATTAAGGAAGAAAAAGCAAATTCTTTTAAATCCGGGAAATATAAAATGCATCGTTAAATAAGAATAATCACGTGGCTTCTGAGTGTACCAGTTCGAACTCCCACCCAAACACCCACAGAGTTGATAGGAACAAATGAACTAGAAGGTATATTTTACATTAAAATGGAAAACAAAGGCCAACAGAAATAGAGACGATTACTTGGAAATATTTCTCTCTTACCATGAAAGTATCCAGTTTGTAGCATTTCAATGCAGCAAGTGAGCAGGGGTTGGGAGGGCTGGCAATGCTGAAGCAGGGCTAAGGGACTGTAAAACCGATACCGACCAGGGTTCTTGGCCTTCCCCAGTCAATAGAAATTGATAAGAGGCCAGTCAAGAAATTCAGGCAAGCCTTTACTGGTGCCCCTGTAGTCTCAGGAGGGAGCGAAAGCAAGTAACATCTTCCCTTGCTTGCTCCCGAGGTGGGGGGGTGGAGCTGAGAGGGTGAGGGGGTGGGACTAGCTGGCTTCTTATATAGGTTGAAGGTGGGGAGTGTGTCCAGGGATCGGGCCAGAGGGGTGGCTTAGGAGTTTTGCCCACCCCTTTGCTGATGGTGAGTGCAGGGGGCATGCGCAGTACCCTGCTTTTGCTCCCAGCTCTTCAGAAGTGGCAGTTGGGTTTTTTGGTCTTTTTGTATCTTCTTGTCCATAATTTGCCCCAACTGAGCATGCATGCAGTTATTTTTACTCCTTTATAGTTTCTTTTATTTTGTTGCTCAAGGAGACGTTTGTCCAGGTGCAAGCACTGCAGCACTGCAGCAAAGGGTCCCAGGTCCCAGCCTGTCTCAAAATAATTGATTGCTTGCAGCATGGCCCCTGCTTACCTACAGTTATTGCCTTATAGGACTGGCAAGGGAAAGAAGAAAAAGTGCCAAATGAGACCATTGAAAAAAATGCTGCTTTTGTTGATCTCCTTAGTCCCAGCTCTCCCTTCCTTGAATCCCATTGTTATCATACTCTCTCTAATTGCTCATGAGTATTTTCTCCAACTAAAACTAGTTATCTTGGGCCTGATCCTTTAATTGTTGTGTTAGGAGGCCGGAAAGCCTTATAGCGGATGCTTCTGAAACTTGGGGTGGAGAGGGATTGGGACGATCAGAGAATGGTACACAACAACTCAGCGATTTGTCATAGGAATAGCCCCTAGACTCATTGCTTTTTGCCTTCCTACTCAGCTTGTTCACAAAGCTGTCTTAGACAATCTTTAAAGAGCCTTGAAGCTTTGCAGACCATTTGGACTACAGATTGGAATATAGTTGCAAAGAAGTGGATTTATCGTGTCAATGCAAAACAAATCAACTCAGAATGACAATTTCATATGGTTAAGTCCATTACAACTTTGCTGGACTTCTTTCATCTCTTCTGAGTATATGGCATGTCATTAATGTTACCAGCTGCCTGTCTTCTCTGAATACCAACAGCAGAGGGAAAAAACCCACCCTCAACAGCCACTGGCTCTCCTATTTTCCACTTAGATAGCTATTGTACTGCCAAGGCAAATGTGAAACAGGCTCCCACAATAACAGCAATTTTCCAAATGCTCTGTTAATTTTCAGTAAACCAAAATAAAATGTGTTATTATTTATTAAGAATATACACTACATATGGTTTCCAGATGATAAGTATTTCAGTAAAGTACCACACTGAGAACAATTTGAGTTGGCTTGAAAGCTGTACCCTTAGAGTAATAGGTATAGCCCAGGGTCAGAACTGTCACTTTTATTGGGTTAATTCAATGTTCATGGTTTACAGGCTATGATACAGGACTAGTGAAAAGTTTTTCCATGCCCAGTATCAGCTGCATTATACATGTAATTTTACATAAAAAAGTAGTATCCCATATATCATTATTTATTCATAATGACGTTTACTAAACAACTGCATGGCACAGGATGATAGTGTAGTCTGGGGTGTAGAATATGGAGCACAGATTCCAAACACTAAGTCTGAGACAACTCCTTCAATTATGTAAACTTTAGAAACAAGACATAGAAAAATATAATTTTACAGTTATCAGATAACATGTCATTGTTTCACAAATAGGATACAAAAATTTGAAGGATCTCAGGTTTGGGGACTGATTTGGGCTCCTTTGAGTGTAGTTTAATACATTAAAAATCTTTTCCATAACACTGGTCCCTGAGTCTTCACCTGGATTATGGGGAGCCCTGACTCACTCAGCTTTGATTTCTAGAACCTTCCACACTATGAGGGGAGGATGACTGCATCCAGCCAAAATTCTGGTGGTCACAGGGCATGCTCTGGATCTGGCCCCATGTCTGGTATTTTCGTTATAAGCATCTCCGCTGTAGACATCTTTGCCACAAACATTTTCGCAGCACAGGTAATTGGCTGTAAAGCAATTTTGCCATAAAAGATGAAATGACTAGTTGACTATTTAGTCTGACATACAAAAGTCATGATAGATGACAACAATATGTCCCAAGAGTTGGTTTCTGATTTTGAAACCCACTACATTGGAGGAGAAAGAAGCTGAGGCTGAGGGCCTGGAAGCTGCAGAGTTGCACCCACATTTTCCATAGAACATTGGAACGTCTGTCTATCGCGAACAAAGAACAGTGTAGAGACTTTCACAATGCAATACAAAGCTCAGTTACAAATATGCATCCTAGTATTTGGAAACTGATACCTCTCTTAATGAAGGAAGAAATTATAGTGAAAAAGGAAAACATGAACAAGGAGAGGACTCAACAAGCAGAAAAAAAAGTATAAAACACTATAAACAAAAGACTTGGGAGACAAGTATTTAAGTACAACTCACAAAGTAAAATCAGTTATTTATGCAATATTGGATCTCCACACATTTTAAATGTATTCAAATATTTTGTATTTCACAATAAAACCCTTTAAATTTTGTCATTCATTTCTCATGTTTCATTATGTCCTTTTTCATGTCCCTCTTTAATTTTTTGTTATTTTATCTTTTATGACAAAATTGCCTTACAGCCAATTAGTTATGTGACAAAAATGTTTGCGGCAAAAATGCTTACGGCAAAGACGTTTAAGGCAAAGAAGTTCATGGTGAAAATACCTAGAACCATCTGGCCAGTGCTAGACTTCCGGTGAGGGCTGCCAGCCTTGGCTTTATTTCCTCTCCTCTGCGTTCCAGATCCTCACAGCATGGTCTTTGAACAGGGCTGGACAGGCCTTGCATCAGGTTCTCTCTCCCTGCAGGCCCTGCTGCTAGAAGTGAGCCCAGGCCAGACCGAGGTCCAACACCTTGTGAAGAGTCTGTGCTGTGTCAGCACCACCCATCCTGGGGTCACACCTTCCTTGTTCTCATGGCTTTAGGTCACTCAGTTAGAATTCCAGTTTGGTTCTGGCTATTTGCCTTAAAGAAAAGGAACTTATATTGCTTTTAAAAAATTAAATATAAAATACATATTCAGGGCTTCCCTGGTGGTGCAGTGGTTAAGAATCCACCTGTCAATTCAGGGGACGCGGGTTCAAGCCCTGGTCTGGGAAGATCCCTCATGCTGCAGAGCAACTAGGCCTGTGTGCCACAACTACTGAGCCTCAGTGCTACAACTACTGAAGCCTGTGAGCCTAGAGCCCATGCTCTGCAACAGAAGAAGCCACCACAATGAGAAGCCTGCATACCACAACAAAGAATAGCCCCCGCTCGCCACAACTAGAGAGAAAGCCCACGCCCAGCAACGAAGACCCAATGCAGCCAAAAATAAATAAATAAAATAAACAAATAAATACACATATTCATTTAGGGAAATCAGAAAATCTCCTCCAAAATGACACAAACTCCCACTGACTAGTGATAACTATCACTAACATTTTGAAGTTTATTCTTCAAGACATATTTCTCTGCACATATACACAAAAACTTACTTTTCTTACAAAAATGAGATTATATCTATTTATCTAGCTCTCTCTCTCTATATATATAGTTTTACAACCTGAATATGCATTTTTTTCTTTTCTTGCATGAACCTAGTTCAATATAAAAAATACTCCACATTATTTTTAATGGCTACTTAGTATTCTAATTTACTTTAAATAAATTCTGAAACTCCAAAATGCAAGAAGAATGAACTGTTACACAACCATTGCCTTTATTACCTCATCTGTTTTTGTCCAGTTTCTCTGTCTGAAGCCTTATGGTGGTTCTCTGTGACCCAAAAGGATCATCATTCTCATAACACAATACATAGAAGAATCATCCTTGGCACTTGTCTGGAGTTTATTTTCTTAGGTCCTAACCACAGGTATTTTCATTCAGTGATTTTGAAGTGGGGTTCTGAATTTGTAAGAGTACCTGAAATGATTTTTCTTCAGTGTTTTTCACACTTCATTGCTGTAAGAACCCTTGCCCTAGGGGAACCTTGTTCCCCAGTGCCTCTCAGCCATTGTACTTGGTAACCCTCTGCTCAGGAAACCCCTTCCCACACAGTGGCCTGGGAAGCTGCTTCTCATTACTTCCAACTCAGTTCTCAATTTTCCATCACTATCTAGCTCTTCCTGGGCTGATCGGGCAGTTATCGCCTCCCAGCTTTGTGTGTGTTTGACACTCATATGTACCCCCATTTCTATACATGCCATTTTCCCCACTAGGCTGTAGGGTCACAACCACATCTCGCTTGTGTATGTGCCCAAGATCAGCCTGGCATCTGACACGGAGCATTTTATTTGCTCCATGTATGCTTGTGACCTGAAAGGAGGAAAAGAAAGAAGGAAGGAAGGAAGGAAGGATGGAAGGAAGGAAAGGAGGAGGGAAGGAAGGAAGGAAGGGAGGAAGGAAGGAAGGAGGGAAGGAAGGAGGGAAGGAAGGAAGGAAGGGAGGAAGGAAGGAAGGAGGGAAGGAAGGAGGGAAGGAAGGAAGGAAGGGAGGGAGTAAAGAAGGAAAGAAGGACTATTTTATTGGTGGGAGTCAGGGCAAGTTCCTCTAGGGGATTCCATTTGAGCTAAGCCTTAAATATAGGTGCCATTTGATGAGTGGCAACTTCTTTATATTATAGTATTTCTCTGAAATCTCCCAACAGCACCTTACAATAGTGCATTTTACAATTTCCAGAGTTACTTCTGAGTCCAGGGAGATTAAGTATCTTGTTCAAGCCCCCAGAGCTTAAAAAAGGCAAAGGATTTGCACCAACACCGTCTATGGGACCAGACAGTGGAGTTAGGGTAAAAGGTCATCTCAGATACGTGGAGCACAGGGGAAGACATGGAGTAAGAATGGCTTATATGGGGGGTAATGGTATCCCAGAGTAACTCAGTTTAACCGGAATGTTGGATAGGTGTAGAAGAGAGTAGGATTTGGGGCTGGAAAGGGAGTTTAGAGCTGAAGTACTGAGTTTATTTCACCAGACTTTAAGGAGTCACTACATTATTTTGAATAAGAAAGTGTTTGCTCAGAGCCTGAGGCAGTGTGCTCATTAGATGGGAAGGGAAATAGATAGGATGTGGGGAAACCAGTTAGGAGCTTATTGCAAAAGCCCAAGTGGAAAATATTAAGGCTGATGATACAGGGCATGGGCAGGGAGTGAGAGTGGTTGAGATGTATTTTAGACGTAGAACCCAAACACTTTAGTGACTGAATGTATTCAAGCAAGATTAGAAGAATCAGCCAAAGTTAATTCTAAGTGGCTAATCTGTGAAATGTGAATATCTTTGGCAGGGGTGAAGAACTGCCGTGGGAGAAGGTGTTCTGTGTGGGAGGGGTGCAGTGTGAGAAACTACGCTTTAGACGTGGTGGATTTGAGATGTCAGAGGAATTCTTGCAGACAGATACACAGCAGGTACTGGGGGAAACTGAATCAGAGTAATTAAGACAGACTGGACAAGTGTTATGAGAAAAACTGTAGAAGTGCCAGTCAAGTTGTAGAAAATGCCAGCTTCTCCTGACCCTGAATGTAGTAAGGTAGACTGGGGAGACTGAAGGAAACTCGTGTCACCAGGGAACATCAGGAGTCCTTTAAAACAAGCCGTGGATGGAGGCAGTATAAAGGTAAAGGCAGAAAACATAGGGAGGTTTTTTTTGTTTTTTTGTTTTTAAATATTGGCTATATTCCCTGTGCTGTACATTACATCCCAGTGTCTTATTTATTTATACATTTATTTATTTATTTATTTATGGCTGTGTTGGGTCTTCATTGCTGCACATGGGCTTTCTCTAGTTGCGGTAAGCAGGGGCCACTCTTCCCTGCGTTGTGCAGGTTTCTCATTTCTGTGGCTTGTTTTTGTTGCGGAGCACGGGCTCTAGGCACGCAGGCTCAGTAGTTGTAGCTCACGGGCTCTAGAGCGCAAGCTCAGTAGTTGTGGTTCGTGGGTTTAGTTGCTCTGCGGCATGTGGGATCCCCCCGGACCAGGGCTCGAACCCGTGTCCCCTGCATTGGCAGGCGGATTCCCAACCACTGTGCCACCAGGGAAGCCCCATAGGGAGGTTTTTTAATGGGACCTTGCTCTTGGGTGTGACCATGGAAGAAATTAGAACAACTATCTGATAAATATGAGATTTAGAGGTGATTTTTTTTTGGCATTATAGGAAGTTTTTGCCTTTCAATAAGACTAGAGACTCTTCTCGACCCTAAATTATCTATCCAAAGATTAATTTTCTGAAGGTAGAATTGCAGGTACATAACAAGTTGATGGGAAAGGCTGTTTGGAGTCCAGGGACCTTATTAACACAAAAAATAGTAGTTAACATTTATGGAGCTTATGTTAAATGAATTAACTTATTTAATTCTGACAAAATAACCCTATGAAATAAATATTATCATTCACCCCATTTTAGAGTTGAGGAAACAGAGGCACAGAGAGGTTAAATAACTTGCCTAAAGTCACATAGCTGGTAAACGGACACTTGGGATTTGGACTAAACAGGCTGGCCCCCTGCCCACGTGCTTCAATCCTCTGCTGTGCCTCTTACACTTATAGCACAGAGTCTTTCCTGCCTCATCAAGAGTGAGCTCAAGCCTAGAGTTGGCATCATTCAGACATAGTCTTCCACAGGACAGATATTCTCTTGTTTACCGATAGCTCTTTTTTTTCATAGGTGCAGGTAGGGTGGGATATTGGTGAGCAGAGGCCCAGGGTTTTCCACTCCCTAGCCTAGCATCTCTTTTTGGATCACGGCATGATGTTCCCTTGGAGTCATCTACAGTCTAGGATGTGCTAGAGCAGATAGACAGGCCCCTATTTTCTTTGCTCTGGAGCAGTATGGAGGGAGGGCTGGGGTGTGGGAGGTGAGCAGGTAAGTGGTCCTTGACCCTTCCTCCAGGATATCACTGGGAGTCTGACCACATCCCCACACCTACCCCTTCCCTCCTTCTGCTTATTTACTATCCCTCTCTAGGTACTGAGGGTGTAGGATGGTGAGAATTGAACTGAATAACTGAATGTGTGGATTTTATGCTAGCCTCAATCCCATGTAAGTGTCCTGTGTGTGTGTGTGTGTGTGTGTGTGTGTGTTGGCTTTGCCTCTGAGAGGTATGAAAATACAGAAAGAATGGATACGTGTTTCATCCAAAATATTTTTCACTTGAGTGTAGTTCTCAGGAACACACTCAATTTTATATGAACCTTGATAATCTCTTATCTTTATATAGAATATATGTATTTAAAGAACTATCATTCTCTGGAACTGTGCCTCAGTAAAAGGAAGGAAAATGCAGCTTCAACAAGTAATTGAATCTTACTTATCAATGGACAACTAGAAGCCAACGTACACTTTCCTGACATCCTCCACTTGAAGAAAACAGCACTCTGACACATGACTATTTCAGAGTGGCATAATCTGCAGAAGCCCCCTGCCAGTAACTGACAGGTCACATGATTGGTAGCTGAAAAGAACAGGAAACCCCCTGTAGGTGTGGGAGGAGGTGATCGGGGTGCTTTCATCTCCCCTTGCCACTCGCCTACTTTGCTGGAGCGCTGAGCATGCTCTCACCTGCCTGCCCCAGGAACACAGTCACATTCCAGAGGCTCCACTTTAATACTGCCAGGTGGCTTCTCTCTTCTTCAACGTGTACTTGGTGCTTTTCTTGAAATTAAATGGTGACCTCTCACTTACCTTCAGGTCTAACGCTGGGCTAGCTGTGATCCTGCCCCAAAGCTTATCTCCTGATTCATGTAACCAACAGTCAGGGAGTCATCAAGAGTGGGAAGGAAGCCTTTGCTCTTCTGTACTTGTCATCAAAGCCAAAGGAGCTCACAATCCTCGGGGCAACATCTGGCTAGAATTTGTATGGCAAGCATGGAAATATTCTTTTTCAGATCTTATGATTTCTTTGCTTTGGCATTGCTAAAATGGCACACCGCCGCCACCAGAAAATAACCATGTCATTTTCCTCATGTCAACAAGCTCCCTGCCAGTAATGATTTCCTGTCGTTCCTTCCCAGTTTCTGAAGAGGTAGCTGCTCGGCTGGCAGCATACTTTAGGAAAAACATCAAATCAGCTGGGCAGCTCTTGAGGTAGGGAGCTCTTATGCCTGAGGAAATGACTTCTTTAGGATTCACTGCTACACTGATAACTATGGTCCGGACTCACTCCTCTGATGCCTTATCAACAGGTCCTCCCATAATCCCCCCCAACCTCTTTGCTTCCTAGCCATTTTTCCAAGTGAAATACGGTTTTGGCTGAGTTGCTCTTCTCACTGTCTGTCCCCTCTTTTTGTTTCTGTAGATGGCTCCTTCCTTCCCAATGGTCTCTCTGCCTTTGCTTTCTAGGTCATTGGACTCCTCTGAGGCCTTTGACTTTTCCCTTTAGTGTTTCCTTGTGTCTGCTCCCAATCGTTCCTCTGGCCTCCTGATGTGGGCTATGTAAGCCTTTAAGCATTCTGTCCTCACGGCCTTTCCTCTCTGCTCCTGCTGAGAGGTCACCCATACTCACAGCTTTAGATACAATTTAGTGATACTTAAACCCTTAACAGTGGCTTTAAAAATATTAAAGTTGTACAAGCATGTAGTTTAAAGAGTAAACTACTTTTACAATGCTTGACAGAATTAGTTCCCTGAAGGAAATCTCCCATACTCTGCCATTTCCTGCTTGTGGAAACCACATTCAATTCTTTTAACTGCTGGGGGCAGGGACACTTACCTCTAAATCTCTAAAAATGATGCTTATTTTTCTATTTCTTTCTATTTTTTAAAGGTTTTCTCTCTTGACTTCCAACATAGATGCTGAAGATTGAGCCTTTCCCACTATACCACATCATACCTATATACTTTTCTTAGTCTTCCAAAGTGGTCATCTTATAATTTGGGATAAATGAATAATCACTCTTTATATTTGACTATGAAAATGCTACTTACCGTGGAGAAACATAATGTCCTAGAGTCCAGCTGCCTGGATTCAAATCCCAACGACAGTATTTACCATTAGGGTGAACTTGAGTAAGCTCCTTAACATCTGTGTCTCAATTTCTTCAACTGTAGAATGAGGTAATCACAGTACCTACAACAACACTGGGTCATTGTGATGATTAATAGTTAATAAGTTAATAAATATAAAAAGAGTTAGAACAATGCATGTCGTATAAACACTAAAGAAGCATTAGAAATTTTTGTTTTTATATCTTTCCTTGTGCAACATTTAATTTTTTCTGAGATTATTAACAACAACCATAATAATAATTTCCATTTTTATTTGTGTAGTTTTCCATGTACTTATGGCTAATTTATCCCTAATCTTTCCCCGGGAAATCTCTTTTCAATTATATTCAAATATATTTGGTGAGACACTAACCCCATTTTTATGAAGTCCTTCCCAGAGTCTTTGCATCTGCTCTAGTTCCTGCTGGGTGATCTTCAGACCAAGACAGTATTCATCTCTCTCTTCACTCTCGTCCTGAGGAGTCCCGTTACTTTTTTGTTTTATCATCACCTGCTTTCTAGATCTTCTTTGTCCCCCTCTTACTTGGTTCATCTCATTTTAGAAGAATATATCTTCTTGAGAAAAGATGAAAGTAGATTTTTTTTTTTTTGAGATTCTGCATCTCTAAAAATGTCTCTATTCTATCTTCACACTTATGACTAGCTATAGAGTTCTGGGTTGGAACCGTGTGCTCTCAGAATTTCGAAGACATGAGTTTATTGTCTTTAGCTCCCTTGCTGCTGTTGAAGAGTTCTATGCTGTTATAATTTTGATACTTTGTATATATCCAGTTCTTCTTCTCTGGAAACTTTTAGAACATTCCTATAATCCCTGGTGTTAAGGAATTTCATCATGATGTGCTTTCACCTGGATTTGTGTCCAACTATCATTCTGAGCACTTGATAGATTTTTCAGTTGAGGAAATTCTTTTGAATTATTTCTCTGATGATTTCTTCTCCATTTTCTCTGTTTCTTATTGGAATTCCTGTTCTGTGGATGTGGAATGGTCCTCCAAGTTTTATACCTTTCCTCTCCTACTTTTCATCTTTTTGTCCTTTTGCCCAACTCTCTAAAATTGGTCACATTTTATCCCAATCCATCTACTGAGTTTTTTATTTTACTATTTTATTTTTAATCCTTTTTTTTTTTTTTGGTCTCCGAATGTTCTTTTTTCTCCACTAAAGTCCTTGCTTTTCTTTCGTGAATGTACTGTCTCTTTTTATTTGAGGATTTTAATAATTATTATTTTTAAAGTTTTCCTATCTTTGTATTGTCTGCTCTCTTCAAGTTTTTAAAATTTCCGTATCGTTTGACATCTATCTTTTATTTTGGAGGCTTTCTTTAAAGGTCTGGTGATCCTTGGATGTTGACTTTTATTTAAGATGGAGATACTGAGAATCAGATTGGAAAGTCTATGCCTGAGGGTGGCACTTTTCCAAGGTGCCACCAATGGCCCATTTAAGCTGGGCCATTAAGTTAGACAAGTCCTGAGGAAAATATCTGTAGGTCTTTATCCTGGGCTGATCAGATTCCACAAAGAAGGACTGAATTTTTTGCCCTTAGAGTATAATCTCTCTTTCCAGATGGAAGCCTATTTGAACATTTAATTTGAAAACTTGCACTTAATCACCTGGCTTTAGTCCTGCACCCAGCTCTCCACTGTGCCTGGTATCTTCTAGCCCAGAGAACTTTCATTTCTACTCAGAGAACCCCCAGTCTTCTGTTGGGTGAGGGAGAAACACCATGCACTGGGTGGAGGAGGATTTCTGATGATCTGATTCTTAAATGGATTTGGTTTTAGGTCTACCTCCTACATTCACAGGAACTGATGCCAAGAATTTCCGAATCTTTTAGTACTTCTCTGGTGTAGATAAGGCTGCATCTCAGCCTTTCCCAGCCTCCAGATTCAGTTTTCTTGAGTTTGCTAGGTCAGTTGCTACTCATCTTCTTTCTAACTGTCAACATTCTCTGCATTTTCTTTAAATTGAATTTATGTCTTAAAAAGTTCTATTATTATCATCTAGTGGGACTTACAGAGGGTGCAGAGGGTAATGTGTTGGGTAACATTAAGAAGACAGATCTTCAACAAATTAACACATGTATATATGTCACTACAAATGATAATACAAACTATAAAGAAAAATAAGATAATTTGAGAGAACAGTAAAGAGGGACTAAATTTGGATTGGTGCTTCAGGACATGGCTCTCTGAGAACATATTTAAACCAAGTTCTGAAGACCAGTGGAGTTAGTCCCACAAAGAGGATAGAGAAAAGCATTTCATGCAGATGAGCAGCCTTGGGGTGATAGAATAGTCAGGACTCTGGACTTAAAGTGACAGAAGCCTAAGCCTAAGCTAAAAAAGGAAATTGATTACTACATATAACTGGGAAGTCTAAGATGTGACACAGTGTATCTTGGCTGGATCCGGGGTTTATATGAGGCCTTAGGTTCCTGTCTCTCCCTCCATTTATAGTTCTGCTTGTCACTGCTTGGCCTCCTTCTCAGAGAGACTTCCTCCATTTGGTGGCAAGTTGGTTACTAGAATCATAAGGCTATATCTTCGTTATTGCTCCTATACCGAAGAAAATGGGAGAGGCTTCTCCCACTTTTTTTTTTTTTTTTGACTGGCATCCATATATGATCCTCCACATTCCTTGGAATAATCACAATATTGGAGTTCTATGTTTGGCCAGACATGTGTCCCACTCTAATTTGATCCCTGCAAAGTATTGAAAGATATTTACTATCAGAAGAAGTGTGAGAGAGAAAATTATAGAGACTTAAGTAGAGTCTTGTGGGTGACGTTAAGCTCTCGGAATTTAAACCAACTGCAATGAGAAGCTATTGATGGATTTTAATCAAGGAGTAACATAAGCATATTATGACTGTTAATTTAATCCACACTTCCAAACCAAATTTCCTTCCCAGTCCCCTTACCTGTGTCAGCAGCACCACCATTTTTCTACAACCTTAGCTTGACATTTTAGAGCCATCTTGGAAGTCTCTCTCAAATTGATCACCCGTATAAAATTAATCACTAAGCCCAATAGATTCTCCCTTCTTGAAGTCTCTTGGATTTATCCTGGCTCCTGCTTCATGCATCTCATCATACTATTGCAGGCTCTTATCAACTTGGACTTGGTTTGTGTGATAGTCTCCTAACTGGCTTCTCTTCTATTTTCTCCCTGCTTCTAAGTCATCACACATGGCACTGTCAGATTGTTCTTTCAAAAATACCACTATCTCTATGTCACTCATCTAACCAGGAGTCCATGATGCCTCCCTATCATTTAATGAATCAAGCCCAAATCCCTCAGCCCAGCATCCAGAGCCTTCCATCAGCTGGCCCTGCTGTACCTACCTCACCTTATCTACCAGTAATCCCTCCACCATGATAAGACTATATGGGCCCTGAAGACTCCCCAGTCTTCACCTTCAGGAGTGGGGGGAAAGATGGATGGTTATCAATCACTTTGCATTGGAAGAGGAGAGGAGCAAGGGGGTTGGGGGGGAGAAAGGACAGTGTGAGCCATTCTGATGAGTCACAGCTGCATTAGATAAAGAAAGGCTGTGGATGTAAGTACATGGCTCCCTTGAACTTGATGGTGTGGTCAAGCTAGTCTTTCTGAGCCGCATGGGCAGGTGTCAGTGCCAAGTTGAAATCTCAGTGTGTGTATTTTCAAGGTGAGGCTTTGGTTGGAAGGAGAACATTCGCTTAGACAAACCTTTCCATGTCATAACACTCACTCCCTGATACAAAATGTGTAAGGCCAGCTCACAGGTTTCTGGGAACTTGCCCAGGATTTTCAGGGTCAATTGGTACTGCAGAGAAATGATAGATTATCCAGAGAAGTGTGAATAGTGTCAGGAAACATGATCAGCTCTGGTGGGATCTCATTACTTAATTTTGCTCAAGTAAGTTTTGGTGGGGCTTTGTTGTGGTGTTTGGAATCTGCAGAGGTAAAGTGCTATTAGAAAGGGAAGGGGCTCTAACAACTT
This sequence comes from Eubalaena glacialis, assembly GCF_028564815.1. Classification (NCBI taxonomy): domain Eukaryota; kingdom Metazoa; phylum Chordata; class Mammalia; order Artiodactyla; family Balaenidae; genus Eubalaena; species Eubalaena glacialis. Next base: position 121,833,949 of record NC_083718.1, read on the forward strand.
TTTTAAACCTACTAAAGTTCTGAGGGAAATTGGGTAAAAGATTTGTATCTAAATCCTAAAATGAAACAATAGAAAATTTTAAAAAGTTAACACAGAATCACTATTATCTCTTCCTGGGATTGATTTAGTTAACTGCTTACTATAGTCATCAATTATTGGATGATATGGGTGGACATAATTGGTTAAAATTTTATAATAATTCCCATAAGACTTGAAAGGAAGTGTACTTTGAAAAGCAAGAATTTTACTCTAGATTTTAAGGAGTGAAGAAGGAATTTTATTCATCGAAGAGAACACTTAAAAAGAACATGATACAAGGCCACAGTAATTCTGTGGTAGTAAGAATGATAGTTCCCCAAAGATATCCACACCCTAATTCCTGGAACCTATGAATCTGTTAGCTCACATGGCAAAAAGAACTTAAGAGATGTGATTGAGGCTACAGACCTTGACGGGGAGGTTAGCCTATATTATCCAGGTGGACCCAATCTAATCACAACAGTCTTTAAAATCAGAAAACCATTTCCAGATGGGGTTAGTTGGCAGGAGATGTGACTATAGAAAAAGGGTCAGAGAGATGCAACATTGCTGGCTCTGAAGATGGAGGAGGGGGTTCAGGAGCCAAGGAGTGTGAGAGGCCTCGCTACAAGCTGAAAAAAGCAAGGAAACAGATTCTCCCCTAGAGCCTCCAGAAAGAAACATAGCCCTGCCTACACCTTGGTTTTAGCCCAGTGAGATCTGCTTTGGACTTCTGACCTATAAAACTCTAAGATAATAAAATTGTGTTGTCCAAAATCACTAAGCTTGTGGTAATTTGTTATGGCAGCCATAGAAAATAAATGCAAATTGTTTAGTAAATACATTTTGAATGAATGAAATTAGTCTAAGAAATTCATAAGGAAATCACATAAACAGGCTTCTTTTACTTGGGCTGGGACTTAAATATGCTTTTCATAAGTGATTCATTTTTTTTTTAATAGATCTTTACTGGAGTATAATTGCTTCACAATACTGTGTTAGTTTCTGTTGTACAACAAAGTGAATCAGCCATATGCATACATATATCCCCTATCCCCTCCCTCTTGAGCCTCTCTCCCACCCTCCCTATCCCACCCTTCTCTGTCATCACAAAGCACTGAGCTGATCTCCCTGTGCTATGCGGCTGCTTCCCACTAGCTATCTATTTTACATTTGGTAGTGTATATATGTCACTGATACTCTCACTTCGCCCCGAGCACTTACTGTGTACTAGGCACTTTTCTTTGTTTTTGTATTAAAACCTCATAATAACTGAGGTCATTGCTCTTAGTTAGTGATGTAATCTTTCCAAAGTCACACACTTAACAAATGGAGAAGCTGAGTTTTGAACCTGGGAAGCTGTAGAGTTCATTGCTTAGTCACTACGATGGTTCTTCCCACACTTAGCAGCATATTAAAATTGCTTAGGGAGTTTTTACAAATCCCAATGTCCAGATCACAGCCCACATCAATTAAATCTGAATGTTCAAGTGTGGAGCCAGGCATCACAGTTATTTTTCAAAGATCTCCTGTGAATCCAATCTGCAGTGAAGTTGGGAGCCACTGCATTTGGTGTACTCTCTCTCAAACTACAAGATAAATTTAGTTATTCCATCTACTAGAAAGCATTAAAACTTAGTTGGTTCAAAACTACAATCTAGATTACCTCTTCCTCTGATGGTTTTTATCATCGTTAGTACAGCAACTGTCATTAGCTGGATAAAAGGGCCGTTGTTAGTTAATCCAAAGACTATAGTAGAATTGATTTTGCATGTAGACACAATTTGGATTGCCAGTCAAAATAATGGAGGGCCAACAGTGGGGAAATCTTTCCCCAAATCAGACAAGGAGGAGGGAGAAACGAAGATCTTTATCTGGTATCTAAAGCCAGAAGAGAATGGAGAGCTGCCTGATGAGATCAGAGATCAAACTGCCCGTCTGGACATTTTTATCACCACTTTTGTTAAAAGTCTGTGCCTTTATTTCACCATCCGTTAGAAGCAGCTCTACTCTCCCATTAAGATTGGTGCTGTTTCCTTTATTTTGCCATAGCTTGGCTTCCTTGTGCCATACTGGACAGTACCTCTAGGGTGGCCATCCCATCAGCAAGATCTCATCCCCCTTCTGGTCAGGGGACAGACTGCAAGTTGGGGCACGATGGAATTTTGGCTGCAAGCGTCTGGCTGCCACCGTGGCAGATGACTGTTCCTCCCTTTAAATGGCACTTTCATAAGGTACAGTACCCAACTTCCCCTCAGGCAGGACAGGCAGGCTCTGTTTCTTAATCTGCTGGAGAACTTCTTTACTTTCTCAATTAGTTCTGCAAACAGAAATTGGTTCAGCACGTTTCAACTGGAAACAGGTGTTGATGGCAGTGTCCAAATCCTTGGTGGAGGGGCTTCTCTCCCCTTTGCCAGCCTCTCCATGCGAGGAATGAACAGGCCTTTGTTGGATGGACCAGATGCACATCTCCACGTGGGCCAGAGCCCTTGGTTCAAATTCCACAGATGAGAGCCATAAATTAAAATGCACTTTTGTCTCACTGGTAATAATCACAGACCCCAGTCCATCATCTTTTTGTCGAATCTAAGCCACAAACTTGCTTTAGCCAGGATTACCTCAGGATTCCTAACTGAACACAAGGTACTCTTTTTGGCCTGAGTTCTCCCAATTGGCTATACGCTCTTTGCAATTTCACCGGAATGTTGCCAACACTCTACTGTGTGCTGTGTAGATGTGGAAGTAAACTAGCTAAATCAAAAGAGTGAGAGAAGTAACAATTTACAAATTTTGCATGATTCGCGTTGCGGGTTTTCTCTTGTATTTACCCAACTTAGTAACTTTTACAAGTTACAATTTGATTTTATTTTTATTGATCCTTATTTTCTTTCTGGGTTTTTAAATTGATCAAGAAAGACATTTGGAGTTAAGAGAAGTTTCTTACTTCCAATGAGATTATAGCCTGAGTGGAGTGGAGACGCTACTGTTTATCCTAGTGGATCCATACAGCATAACCAGGCAGAGGTATCAGCCAAGAAGTCTTCTTGAAGCAATTGCATAAAATTCTGTCTTCTCATCATACAATATCATCCTGGAACAAGGATTCCAGGTTTTCTGAGGTTTAAAAATGGTCTAAAAATTCTTTAAAAATCACTGAGAATTAAGGTCTTTCACAAGTTATAAATTCTGTAATATAAAAACAAAAACAAACAAAAAAACCCTTATCTAGAGGAAACCAGTACTGTTTTCTGAGAATTCCCTTCTACATTTTCCTTGTGGTTAATTTCAAATTTTGATTTTCTCAAAACTGATTTGTATTTTGCACAGCTGTTGAGTGCTATTCTATGCCTTGCATTTTTCAAGGAGTTATACGGTTGCTCTCTTTTTTAAAGATAATTTCAACACAGCTTACAGACATGCACACCAACACACAAATTTATTAGCCAATATCAGTAAATGACTAAAGCCCCGAGGAAACTATTGAACATTAAACTTTGTTATAGTACAATGGTATCTTATCCACAGTGTACTGGCCACTTATCCATGTTTATAAATAGGACACAAAAGCTTAATTTTATCATAATGGAAGAGCAATTTTGAGAAAGTCATGTAATTTAATGGTTTAACTGTCTTTTATTGCTATATGTAAATGGACTAAATAACAGCAGTAAATGTTGAACACAATCTAATGCGCTACAATTTCTTTGGAACACAATTTAAATTTCAAATTATGTTTAATGCTTCTGTACATATCACAGGTCTCTCTTTTTAAAGCTTATCACGTGGAATTCATTTTTTCAAGGAAACTGACCTTTGGGAAAAACAGAGAAGTAGAAGTAGTGTGGGTCATTTGGAAATCTGACCAACTATGTTTTTTAAAAGTGCATCATGTAGTTTTAAATCATCTTTTCCTTCCATTATTTTGAATTTTATCAATATCCTCCTGGGTTATATATTTGGATGATCTCTGAATAAGACTTTTTCCAGTTGCATTGTGTTACTTGCCCTCAAACATTTCCTTTTTCTTTTGTGTAATTAGGCTGAAAGGGAGAAGGTGATAGATAATAAGACACAATGTGCACATATGTTAGGCTACTTCTTCCCGTGGAAATGATTCACTAACTGGCATCCTTTGATTCTGTCCTTGTCCTGTCTTTGGGACCAACATATCCTTTCCTATGAAATCATGTTCAGTGAAAGAAGGGAGGAAATGCTGTTCTCTTTGGATCCCATCTGATTTCAGGATGTTAGCAATTAAGAAATAGATGTGAAGGTGCCATAAGGAGTTAAAAAGTAAAGAGTTCCTTTGAGAGGCAGAGTTAGAAGGCTCTGATGACATTTTAACATGGGGGTGTTTGTTAGAAATAAGCCAGGAGGTCTAACCTGTGTTCTCCTGGACTGTCATCAACAATGGGGGAAGATTACCCTAAAACAAACTCACTCACGGAATTTATAAATCTTAGAAGGAGAGTACTCAAAGTATATTGTGCACACAGCCATATGCTTTGGTCTCATGGAATTTTAATTTTTAAAAAGTTTAGTTTTGTGCTCACCAGAGAACTTCAAACAAAATTGAGAAAATATGGAAACAACTTGCTTTTAGGTTAAAAAGAAGTCTATCCATCTACCATAATAAAATTATTGCAATATTTACTGCCCATAACTATGAATGCTTCATTGGAAAAATCACTGAGATGTTTATCCTAAAACTTTTACCTTCTCCAGTGAAGTCTTTTCTTACTGTCCAACCAATTCTCCAATTCCCAGGAAGGTTGGTTAAATGAATGGGTCTTATTCGTTTATTTGTAAATCCATTCTTATTGTGTGCCAGACTTAAAGATTTAATGGTGGGCCAAAGAGTAATGCAACTCAAAGTCTTAAAAGGAGGACAAATAATAAACAAATAATTACATAAATATAATGAATTCCTAGATGGAGACTGGAAGGCTGGAGTAAAGAGAAGGGACTTGCTCCTTTATGTTGGTTCCTGTTCTTGTCAAGATGAGCCTGGTTTCTTGAGGTTGGCAGCAGTCAGTAGCCTCATGACTCTGATTTGCGGTTTTTCCAATATTCACAGAGCAAGCCTCATCTCCTAGCATCAGTGTCTCTCCTCAGAGTACTGAGTCCCACCTCTGTTTGCCCTTTCATCTAAGCTTCTAAGTTTTAATAATTTCAATCCCTTCCCTTTGTTTTCCAGTCCTGGGAGTGCTAGTTGTTGCCTGTAATTCACATCTCTGTGATACCTTGGTGTTCTGGTTTGCCTTTTCAGTTCTCTGATACCTGATGAACAATTTTTGCATCAAAATCTCTCTATTAAAATAATTGGTATGGTGAAATCTGACTGAAGTCTCTCTAATGCAGTTGGCAAAACCTAAGATTAATCACATGTATATTTTTTTCCCCTAAATACCTACCTGGATGCCGTGTAAGAGTTGGTAATCACATAGTCAGGATATCCAGAAAAGTATTCAATTAAAAAAAAAAAAAGTCAGATGAATAAGCCAGCCACTGTGGCAAGCTTTGGGAGATTATTAATGTTGAGTTTATAAATTAATGGAGAAGATGGAAACATAAAAAATTGACAATAAAATGACTCATGAAATGAGGGTATGACAGATATTTTTAAGGCCATGCCAGTCTGATGGTAGAGACAATTGGAAAGATAGTGGAAAATTCATAACTCCTTAACTTGGCTTTACGTGGTGATTCATAGAAAATGTATCTATTAACGTAAGTCCTCTTGTGGCTTTGGGTGGGTGAAGCCCAAAGACAAATATCAAATCCTAGTCAAAAAGTAGGAGTAGTATTGCAAATAAGAAATAAATAGGAAATAAAACAGATAAATAGACCCAAGGCAGTTAACGAGAGTTAGGACAGCAATCTAATCATTGGAGATACATAGCAACTTTGGTTATTCCTTGGTGTTTAGACATTTTGGAATGCTTGCTTGATAACCTCTTTGCTACCCAAATGCTGCCTGTCTACCACAATGCCCCATTGTCACTGCAGCGTTGGACTCTAGCATTAGCAACTGGGTCTATACCCCACATTTCCCTCTTCCAGTTTTAGGGTTTTGGGTTTAATGCTAGTTCTTCATCTCTTACAGTCTGTCTTGTTAGGTTGTAGCTAATTGGATAAGGGTAATTAGATAAGCTCTCACATGAGCTCTAGATTCAAATGTTCATCTTCATAGGATTATCCCAGTATCACAATACTTAATGCACACTAAAATAGCATTGGTGATAAGTGCTGTAAGAAGAGAAAAACAGGATAAAGGTGTGCTATTTCAAATGTAATAATTAGTAAAAGTCTGACTGATGAGGTGACATTTGGGCAGAGACTTAAATTGGACACAGAGGCAAGCCATGCAAAGATCAAGTGAAAGAACATTCCAAGTAGATGGAATAGCAAAGGCAAAGGCCTAAGGCAGACATAGTCTCAGCCTATTTGAGAAAGTGCAAGGATGCCATGGAGTTGAAGTTAAATGAGTAGGAGGTCAGTGATTGATAGGACATGATACTAAAATGGTAGCCAGAGGTAGGCCATGTAGGACACTGCAGATCATGGTAAGAACTTTGGATTTTCTTCTCAGTGTGGTGAAAAGCCATAGAAGAGTTTTAAATGGGGAAGTTATGTCATCTGACATATTTTTAAAGGACAGCTCTGACTTCTGTATGGAGAATGAGCTATAGGTATCAGAAGTCCAGACCAGGTAGAATGTCATTGCAGTGGCATTCACTGCAGGAATAATGATTGTTCAAAATAAGGTGATTGTCATGAAGATGTTGAGAAGTGGTTGGACTTGAGATACATCTGATGTTCAACAGACTGACTTTGCTGATGGTTTATCAATTAGGCTCCAAGAACAACTGTACAACTAATTGTACAGCTTAACAATATACCAGTTACTGAGATGAGAAATCTGTTGGGGGAGCAGAGCATATATAGATATTGTGTTTGAGATGATTATTTGATATTCAAGTGAAAATGTCACATACACAGTTATGTGTGCAAGTTGAATGCTCAGTGGAGAGTTTGAGCTAGAGATATAAAGTAGATACTATTAGGTGATACTGAAAAACATATGACTAGAGAGGATTATTTAGAAAATTAGTGTAGATAGAGAAGAAAAGAAGACAGAAGTCTGATTCCTGGAGCACTCTAACATTTGGAAGTCATGAAGAGGAGGAGGGTTCAGCAATGGAGACTGAAAGGAGAGTCCAGTGAGGCAAGAGAAAATCCAAAAGTGGGGTGTAAAGAGGTCTAGTAAAAAAAGATTTTCATGAAAAAAAGAGTGCTCACCTGTGCCAAATTCTCCTGAGAGGTCAAACAAGTTTACAGTGGTGTACAGACCATTGAATTAACAGCATGGGGTCTTTAGTGACCAATATAAGACAATAGAAGAATGGGGATAAAAATCCCGACTGGTGTTTATTCAAGAGAAAATAGGAGACTGTAAAACAGCTAGTACAGTCACATTTTAAGGGATTTTCTTTAAAGTGAATCAGGGAAATGGAACAGTAGCTACAGGAGATGTCCGATTAAGACAGCAGTTCTTGTTTATTTTTTAATGGGAAGATATGCATAATTTTATGCTGATAAAAATGATTTGGAGGGGCTTCCCTGGTGGCACAGTGGTTGAGAGTCTGCCTGCCAATGCAGGGGACACGGGTTCGAGCCCTGGTCTGGGAAGATCCCACATGCTGCGGAGCAACTAAGCCCGTGAGCCACAACTACTGAGCCTGCGCGTCTGGAGCCTGTGCTCCGCAACAGGAGAGGCCGCGATAGTGAGAGGCCCGCGCATCGCGATGAAGAGTGGCCCCCACTTGCTGCAACTGGAGAAAGCCCTCGCACAGAAACGAAGACCCAACACAGCCAAAAATAAAATAAAATCAATTAATTAATTAAAAAAAATGATTTGGAAAATAAGGGGAAACTGATACAGGGGAAAGAAGTAAAAACTATAGGAACAAAGTCCCTGAGTTGGCAGGTGGGGATAAAATCCAGTATAAACATGGGGTTTGAAAGGAGTATGGACAATAACTGAGCCATGGGACATGAAGGAAAAAAGAGTGTATGAGTGTAGATGCAGGTAAGTCAAAAGAGTTAGTTGTGGGAGAAGATTTTCTTCTGGTTGCTTCTTGAACTGGAAAAAAGATCAACAGCTGAGAACAGTAAGGGGGATAGAGGATGTCAGTGTTTTGATGATAGAAGACAAGGTGTAAAGTAGTTGTCTCAGAGAGTAGGAAAGTAAAATGGTTAGGGTACTGCAGTTGGATTGTTAAGCAGTGCTGACGTTTTGAGGTGTGTGGACACAAATTTAGTGATATCAGTCTGCATATTCAGATGCCTGGATAAAAGCAGAGAGTGGATGGAGAGTCCTATTTAACCAGGAATATGGTTTTGCTAAGTAATTATAACAGAATAAAAGACAGGTAGGGGAGCCCAGGTATATACACGGGAGTAGTTATAAGGATGGTCCATAGAATGGGATGCAAGTTGTATAAAGAAGGAAGTAAGGATATGACAGGATAATACAATGAAAATTGATTTGGTCAATTTTTTAAGCTCCTTTGGGGGGGGGTCAAATAATTTCATGACCATATAGTTGATATTTTTGAGGTGATGTAGTTATTGGTGTTGTGAAAATGGGGTGAGGGACCTAATATAAGTAAGAGACAAGATGATTGGAGGTAAGGACATCAAGGAAGTGAATTTCCAGGAAGTGAGTTTCCACTGAGTTAGTGGTTTTCAGAGAAAGATGACAAGAGCAGTGGTAGAGAGATGGGCAGTAAACTGGTAATCAAATATTCACTGAAGGAGAAAGAGTGACTACAAGACTGGGTCCAGAAGGATGGTAGATGACTGCAACATGGCAGGGGAATAGAGTCCAAGTGCTTCAAAGGAGCAGGGCACTTTTAGGGATGTGGAGGAACTAACGACTGCGAAAAGAAATGAAGAGCACTAAGTATATATGCCATTTTCAGGCTTAGTGGGAAGTGGGGTGGAGGAGGAAAAAGGGCCACCCTTAAAAGCGACGCAAAGGTAGCAATGTCTTCCAGGGTTTCAGATTTCAGTTAGTGCAAGAAGGTGAAGATGAAGGCAACATTCAGAGAAACGTTTATGGAGAGGCGTTTATTCTTATAACATAGCAGTGTATGAAAACTAAATAAAATATCCAGGTCCAGAATAAAGAATCATTAAAGGATTTAGCTAAGAATGGTTCAAAAAGTCCTGACAACTAGAACAAAAAATTTCCCAATTTGTATGGAAACACAAAAGACCCTGAATAGCCAAAGCAATCGTGAGAAAGAAAAACGGAGCTGGAGGAATCAGGCTCCCAGACTTCAGACTATACTACTAAGCTACAGTAATCAAGACAGTATGGTACTGGCATAAAACAGAAATATAGATCAATGAAACAAGACAGAAAGCCCAGAGATAAACCCATGCACATATGGTCACCTTATTTTTCATAAAGGAGGCAAGAATATACAATGGAGAAAAGACAGCCTCTTCAATAAGTGGTGCTGGGGAAACTGGATAGGTACATGTAAAAGAATGAAATTAGAACACTCTCTAATACCATACACAAAAATAAACTCAAAATGGATTAAAGACCTAAATGTAAGGCCAGACACTATAAAACTTTCAGAGAAAGATATAGGCAGAACACTCTATGACATACATCACAGCAAGATCCTTTTTGACCCACCTCCTAGAGAAATGGAAATAAAACCAAAAATAAACAAATGGGACCTAATGAAACTTAAAAGCTTTTGCACAGCAAAGGAAACAATAAACAAGACGAAAAGACAACCCTCTGAATGGGAGAAAATATTTGCAAATGAAGCAACTGACAAAGGATTAATCTCTAAAATTTACAAGCAGCTCATGCAGCTCAATATCAAAAAAACAAAAAACCCAATCCAAAAATGTGCAGAAGACCTAAATAGACATTTCTCCAAAGAAGATATACAGATTGCCAATAAACACACGAAAGGATGCTCAACATCACTAATCATTAGAGAAATGCAAATCAAAACTACAATGAGATATCACCTCACACCAGTCAGAATGGCCATCAACAAAACATCTGCAAACTATAAATGCTAGAGAGGGTGTGGAGAAAAGGGAACCCTCTTGCACTGTTGGTGGGAATGTAAATTGATACAGCCACTATGGAGAACAGTATGGAGGTTCCTTAGAAAACTAAAAATAGAACTACCATATGACCCAGCAATCCCACTACTGGGCATATACCCTGAGAAAACCATAATTCAAAGAGAGTCCTGTACCACAATGTTCATTGCAGCTCTATTTACAATAGCCAGGACGTGGAAACAAGTTAAGTGTCCATCGACAGATGAATGGATAAAGAAGATGTGGCACATATATACAATGGAATATTACTCAGCCATAAAAAGAAACGAAATTGAGTTATTTGTAGTGAGGTGGATGGACCTAGAGTCTGTCATACAGAGTGAAGTAAGTCAGAAAGAGAAAAACAAATACCGTTTGCTAACACATATATATGGAATCTAAAAAAAATAATAAAAAATGGTTCTGAAGAACCTAGGGGCAGGACAGGTATAAAGACGCAGACATAGAAAATGGACTTGAAGACACGGGGAGGGGGAAGGGTAAGCTGGGATGAAGTGAGAGAGTGGCAAGGACATATATACACTACCAAATGTAAAATAGATAGCTAGTGGGAAGGAGCTGCATAGCACAGGGAGATCAGCCTGGTGCTTTGTGACCACCTAGAGAGGTGAGATAGGGAGGATGGGAGGGAGATGCAAGAGGGAGGAGTTTGGAGATATATGTATATGTATAGCTGATTCACTTTGTTATAAAGCAGAAACTGAAACACCATTGTAAAGCAATTATACTCCAATAAAGATGTTTAAAAAAACCCAAAACAAAACTCCTAATACTTAGCTTAATTTACAATCAAATTATTGTCACAAATATCACCAGATTATATTGCAGAGAAGTTTTGACGGACTCAAATACTTTTTAACTCATGTTGTGGTTTTTACTGTTGCTGCTCTTGTGTGTGTATGTTTTGCAGGTAGTGTATTATATAGGATTATTTCATACACAAGTTTAGGCACAAAGTTGTGCTTTTCTTATGTACTAGAACAAAAGTCAATTCATGTGTAGAGTTTTAAAGCTAATTGTAAAAAATGCATTTTTGGACAAATTTAGTGGGGTTTTGTTTTTCACTGACTTTTGCTAATTTTCCACCTCCTGTTTCCTAATCATTGGTTTCCACTTTATAATTTTCTATACCATCTCTGTCGTGTCTTTCCACCTTCTAGCCATCTTCAGGGTTGATCTTGGTGATCAACTATGTTTTACAGATTATGGAATTCATCTTTGTTTATTTGTTGATTTAAATGACAGACTTTGTATATTCCCCCCAATCTATTTTTAATTATGCTGGACATGATTTCCTGCAGAATAGCTGACAAACAGGTCCACATTAAAGTATAAGCTTTATATAAAGTGAAATGTTAATATTAATACGAAGACTTGGACTTCTATCAGCCTTTTCTGGATGGACAATTGCTTGAGCCGTTCTTATGTCACATAATTAAGCCGGTCATCTGATATTTATTACCCTATTCATGCTGTTAAGTAGCCATATTCTCTCGGTTGCAATTTGGACATAGCACTAAGATGACCAAAAACCCAAAAGCAGCCAAGTGTTTCCATCTTTTGTTATTGGGGGTGGTGATTGAGGGCATGTAGTTTCAAATGGGCACTTGAGGGAAGTGCCACATAGTGTCAGAAAAAATGATATTTCCCCCATGAAGAACGATTCCCACAGAGTTTAATTGTACTTCGTGGTGGAAGAGTTAAATAACCCATGCCTTACAGGAGATATCATCCCATTGCAGACATCTTTGGTAAGTCAGTGTCGAACCTCAGCGAGTGGCAGTGATTGATCTGCCCTGGGTGCAGAACAGGAGGGAATTTAACAGTAATAAGACTCACTGAAAGTAGGTTGGTTTTTATTATAACCACATGCTGGGAATTCTAGATAGTCATTAACAAAATACTTCTGTCTCAAAAAAATATTTGTTGGCTTACGTTCTAAACAATTACAATGATGAATTTGAATAATATATATGTAAGCTTCAAATTAACACATCTTTGTTGTGTGGCCTGTAATAAACACTGTTTTCTATGCGGAAGTTAATTTGGAGAACTCCCAGAGATACAGCTGGTTCCCCAACACATATGGACTCAGCTATAAGCGCTTGTTTTGAGAAGTTAGTAAAGGATTCGACTGTTCAGGGACTATTTGTGTCTTAAACTCCTAGGGCACTACATGTTCCTGTGTTTTAAGCAGTAGATTTGAAATAAATGGTCATAAAGCGTTTGTAAAAAAGGAGAACTAGAACTTGAGTTACTTCAATTCTATCATCCTATGTGACCATTTGGATTTTAAATCGGTGTTTGAAATATAAAACGTGAACTACAAAGTTCTTCACTGGAAGTGAAAATTGTTCGTATGTGAAATATTTTACTGCAATTGAATAATAGCTTTAAAATTCAACTTAATGTCTTTTTATATCATTTTAAAACTAAAGAACAAATAAAAAATACAATGTTACATTAGAGCTAAATTGTACTTTTTGTAGATGTTTCAGTTTTGTTAAAATCTACTTAGTAATTAGGAACAGTTACCTACATAATTTATATATATATGATTTTCAATAAAAGAAAACTTTGCCTGCAATTCTCTTCTGTTCATTATTATTATTTGTTTCATTTCTTAATTATTTCTGATAATAATTTTGTCATAGAGAGGAGGGTGTGTTAAAAATGATCTGCTCTGAGTGTCACAGGCTAGATTTGCCACTAGGTGAAGCATTTCTGTTAATGGAATGGAGATATACATTTTTGTCATTATGAGGGGTGCTCCGATGGAAGATTTAGAATCAGGTTGCTAAAGATTTTTGGTGGAGAGATGCCCCAGAAGAATAGATTACTTGTGTTTGGAAAACTAAATAGTGGAGATTCATTGGCAACACAGTTGTTTTAATTTGCTGGGGACAGAGGACAGTGAGTTTTATGTCTTGAGCATACTCCCAGAGGCTGAAGGCTAAAACGAGAGACAGGCTTCGGCATCACAGAGGTCTGTGTTTGAGTCTAAGTCCTATCTCTTCCAAGCTGTGTCATTTTGAGCAACTTAATTTCTTTAAGCTTCAGTTTCCGCATCTGTCAACATGTAAATAAAACATATCTATCTCAGAGGATCACGAGAAGTAAATGTTGTAAAAATGGAAGTATAAGTGATGCTCAAGCCATAGGAAGTGCCCAATGAATGTGTTTCCTGTTCCTCTACTTCTTTAAGTTCTCAGTTCTTTGCATACATTTTCATTAGATAGATACTTTCTTGTATTTTGTGCTGATTTTTTTAAGCACCAAGGAGGTCCGTTGAACATTTGCTAATAAGTTGTGCTATGTAACATTAGTTTCTTGATGTCTTTGTTAAAGTTTCCACAGATTATTTATTGACTGACTCAGAGATAAAATGAATGAGAATAATCAATTTTTACTTTATTAAACATGTATATATCTTTCAATTATAAATGAGATCTTTCAGCTTCAAGATTGGAGGCCTGGGGAAGGCATGGAGAGTGCAGAGTGCAGGGGTGGGTGGTGAGTGGGGATGAAAAGTAAGTTGATCTATTGTAACAATTTTATATCACTCTCTTCCCAGGGAAGATTTGTATCAGTGGCCCCAAAGCAGAGAGCTCAGTATCCCATTACCAGCCAATGAGTCATTCAGTCTCCCACAGATCCAAATAAAGTTTCACAGAATACGCTATGGCATGCCTTTCAAAATATATGAAGGCCATAAAATATATCATTTATTTTACCATATGAACTGACTCTGCCCCTTTTTTACCATTTGGGATAGCAATCTCACCATGTGTTTTTGGCTCTTAAGTTATCATCAGATATATTGGAGTTCTCTGAGCTTTTCCATTCTTAGTCCCCACGGTCTTTTCAGGAGTTTTATAACTTGGTTGTAAAAATTCACTCTAAACTGAAACTTGGCAAACAGTATATTAATCTGGGAAGTTAATTTCTTTTATAAGGTCTAGAATCTGTTTAGCCCCTCTTTTGAGTTTTCAGAGACCTTGGAAAAATAAAGTGAGCAATTAAAGTATTTTTGTGTCTTAAAAAAATGTAATTGCATTTTTCTAAAATCCCCCAACCCTATTTTTACAGGTGAATAGCTTATATTTTGGACTGAGTTCTGATATATTTTGAAACAGACTTTTTTTTTTTTTGGCATGGTGAAATAGAGTAATTAAAAAAGGAACTAGGCTGAGCTTACCCATTACATCACTGGAATAATAAAGTATATTTAGAGAGTGGTGCTTGTCTGAATTTACAAAAAAGGGTAAGATGTTAATATCATTGGATGTTCAACAATGTAGGAATAAATCAGTGGGAAGTATCACTTAAAATATGCGATGTGTCCTCAGTCTTGCAAGAATTGCTATGTTTGCAGTTGATTCATTGGGCTTTGGGAATGACTTTGCCATCAGATATTGCCAGGAAGTGTGAGTTCAACTTTCGTGTCCTTTTGGTGCCAGTGAATGCTGTCACTGCCTCTTGCCTCTTACCAGGCTAAAGCACCAGATGAACTGTCCAGACAAGGTGATGGACCACATAGAACTTACACTAGCTACCTTCTCACCACAGAGACAAGCCCCGGGACAAAAGAAGCTCAACAAAGACAAAGGACAACACAAAGCAGCATTTAAAATGAGGCTTTACTAGCTTTAAAATACTTTCAGGTATATTTTACTGAGGAAATGTCGAAGAGAATTAAATCATGGTCTCTGGAGTTGGACAGCCCTGATGGTTACTAGCTGAGTGGCCTTGGGGAAGCTATTTAATCTTTTCCATTTTCAATTCAATTATTCCTTAAAGTACAAAGAAAAACAGTACATACTTCTTAGAGTTATACTGAGGCTTAAAATATGAAAATACATGTAATGTAATTAGCAGAATGATTAGCAAGAAGTAATTAATCATTATTAGTTTTTGTTATTGTTAATGTTTTTCAATTATTTGGCTAACTTTATGAGGTAGATTTCATTATTATTATGACTACCATTTTACAGATGAGAAAAATTTAGGTTCAAAATGGGTTTTACCTTATACAAGATCACACAACTACTAAGTATGCTTAGTTTGATCTCAAATCTAGGTTTCTTGATGATAAATCTAGTACATTTTTTCCTGGTAACCATAGTGTTTATTTAAGGAACACTGTTTCTTATTCAAGAAGTTGGATAAGTAGCTGTTTCATAGAGAACATAACCATTTTTTCATATTGAAAAGTTAGTTAAATTTTTAAAAATTTTATTGAAGTATGGTTGATTTACAATGTTGTGTTAACATCTACTGTACAGTAAAGTGACAGAGTTATACATATATATATTCTTTTTCATATTCTCTTCTATTATGGTTTATCACAGGATATTGAATATAGTTACCTGTGCTATACAGAAGGACCTTGTTGTTTATCCATTCTATATATAATAGTTTGCATCTGCTAATCCCAAACTCCCAATTCATCTCTCCTCTAACCCCCTCCCCCTTGGCAACTACAAGTCTGTTCTCTATATCTGTGAGTCTGTTTTGTTTCGTACATCTGTTCATTTGTGTCACATTTTAGATTCCACGTATAAGTGATATCATATGGTATTTGTCTTTCTCTGTCTGCCTTACTTCACTTAGTTTGATAATATCTAGGTCTATCCATGTTGCTGCAAATGGTGTTATTTCATTCTTTTTAATAGCTGAGTGATATTCCATTTTTATATATATATATATATATATGCATGCAACATCTTAAAAGTTAGTTAAAAAATTTAATGCACAGGTATCAATGTATTTAGCGAGTAGAGTTTCAAGTTCCCTAAAGTTTTTTTCTTTTTAATAAGGTATATTAACCATGTAAGAAAAATGTATGTAATGGATTCAACGTATCTGTGATAGCCTGTTATGTTAATAGCACCTGGTGTTCCCAGTGGACTAGAATGGTTTAGAATAAAGTTGCCATAACAGTTTAATAGTTTATTGATTTTATATACATGGAATTCACTTGGTACTGTAGGTCTTGTTTTGCACACAATGGTCATGAGGTCCACTGCATACAGCTGGTAACATCTGCACATTGGAGTAGGGCAGTACTTGAGGAGGAATGAGAGGCAGGGAAGGTTTTTACTTTTAGTATGAAGTTAGTCTGGACTTGTTTCAAACAAAGGAGGAATGGGGATGGGTTCATCAGATCAGTGACAGATGTGATGGATGGGGCCATTCATCCAGATCCCTCTCTGGGACTGAGCACACATTCCCCAGGTGCCAGTACCTCTTTCTGGCGATAGAGAGTTCCTCTCCCTGCAATGGCTCTTAGGTGAAAGGAACTGCTTTGCCCAAGGTGTTTCCCCATTTCTGGAAGTAGTCTCCGTCCAATGACTTGTTAATGGAAAGGTCTTAAAGTCTTGGTCCTTTTGCTCCAATTCAAGATAACTTGGATGTGCCATCCCTCTTCAGGGTTGCTGTAGGGTTAGCTGATGCCCCTGGTGCAAAAGCAACTCAGTTCAGCTTCTCCTGCTGCTCAGCCAATCCTATGCCCCTCATTTCCTTACAGGTGCTGTTCTATAGTGTGCTCCCAATAAACCTCCAGCCTGCCTATCTCCAGCTGAGAGTCTGTTTCCTGGGAATTCCAACCTAAAGTTGTAGCCATACGCAAAAGAACTAAGGAGGTTTATCAGAAGCCCCAAGGAAAAGAAGTAGCTTTACAGTTACAGAGGACGGGGGGAGGCAGATTTGCAGAAAAGGCAATGAGAATCGATGCATTTGTGTGGATGCTCAGGTGTGTCATTTAGAGAGGCAGAAAAAATTTTTTTAAAAACTGGAGGAGATGGATCAGAGGGGCTGAGACTGTATTACCACATTATTTGGTTATATGATGGTCATAGATGGGTGAGATACTGTGGGATAAGTCTTTATAAGATAATCAATGTGTTCCTTATATGGCAGCTTGGCAAACATAGAATTAGAGGTCAGACAGCTATAGGGATGGGTCTTCAAGATGGTCTCACAAGTGTCTATAGCAATGATGCCCAGATGGGCAATGTGACCTATGCATGAGGTGTGGCAACCAGTGAAACTCTCCTCTGGAACAGCAGGCAAGGCCCAGACTGTAGTAATGGACAGAGATACCAGACACAGGATTGAGCATCAATTTTGATCTTACATAGGGCCGTGTTAGGGGGCATTTGGGAAGGGGTAGAAGGAGCATGGGAGGCTATCACAGTCTTAGAATAATGAGGTAAGGGACCCAAAGAAATGCTGAGGAACCATGAATAGGGCAGGGATCCAGATATAGGAATTAGAGCATAATCAAGTCCAATGTCTGGCAAATTCAGCAAGGATGACTGGTCCCTGAGTCAGAGCTACACTAGAGTGATTTTGATTACAATCTATATGCTGATAACTCTCAACTCTCTATGTCCAGCCCCAAGCACATTTTAAAAATTTCTAGACTATGTCTCCAGTGGACATCTTCATGTGACTACTCTACCAGAAATTCATATCATACATATGCAAAACTCATTTTCTTCTCCAACCTTCACCCTTCAGTTCCTACTCTTGCTTAATTGCATTACCACTTCCTGGTTATACTATTTGTTCCTGTAAATACAAGAAGAGGACATAATAACCTGCATGAAAAAGAGTCTAGATGAGTAGGTTTTAAATTTTAGTGTAGAAGGAATTAGGAGTAGGAGATGTGGGTGCTCCTAGTTTGTCTCTAATCCATTCCCAAGCTTTCCTGCTCTTATTCCTGATCACATCCATGACCCACTGTTATCACCGTCTCCACATTATAGACTTTATGTCCTTGCCTCCTGGTATCTGGGCTTGACCCTCAAGAGCCTCAAACCCTTAGAACTGTGGTGGGTGAGGAATTGGATCCAGCCATCTGCTCTGTGTCTTCCTCTCTCTGTTTTAATAAGGTCCACAATGAGTTTTACTTTGGCATGTTTGATCACAAAAGCTAAGCGGAAAGTGCTGGAGGAAAAATGTGTTGCACTTTATTGTACCTCAAGCTACTCAGAAATCATTTGATGATCTCTTTGAGCAGTGTGATGTTCAACTTAGTGAAATCAGAGATGATGCAAGTAGGGGATCACCTGGCAATTATTTCCTTAGCTTTCGTACTGGATAAGAGTCACCATTCATCACTGTTTCCCAGTTGATTAAGTTGAAGGACAGTGCTGATGGCAGGGAGGCTCCTTAGCCTGTCACTCTGCAAGGAAGGATGTTGAGCAAAAAAAAGCCAGAGTTCCCAGTGGGCTGAACTTGAGAAGTCGCTCAAGGTTATCTTTTATTTATTCATTTTTTCACTAAATACATATCAAACACTATATCTTTGGAGACTCTCATCTTTCTATTTTGTATCTTTTCTCCTATATCTTTATCTTCTCTATATTACCCACTGTTCTCATGTTTCTTTTTCCCCTACTACCATCAAAACTTTCTCTCAGGTTTTTTTTCACCCATACTAACTTTATAAGCAACTAAAATGTTACCTTTCTTTGGCAACAATGCAATCCCAAATCTTAAGTTGAAGAATGAAATATGTATCAATCTTTGTGTCAGAGAGAATTTAGGACATCTGGGCCTTCCCAGTGTCCCTGAAATTGTATTACCTAATTGATCTATGCAGTAGGTTGGCCTTAGGTCTTCATGTCCAAGGAAACAGGCAAACCAGAAATAGATTACAGTAGAATGAAATGTGTTAGGCAAGACCAACAAAGAAATCTCACTGAGCAGGTGGCTGTGTAGAGTTAAGTAGCAGGGGTTCGGTGTTTGACAGAGCAGACTTTGAGGCTTAGTTGTGAAACAAGTTGTGAAGGTCAGTTCTGACCTTGGGCGGGCTGTAAGAATTAATTCATTATTTGCACAATTAGAATAATAATAACACGTGTTCTTAGAGTTGTGAGGACTTCATGACATACTCTATGCAAAGTACTTAGGGAACAGTGCTGGCACACTGTAATTGCTCAATAAATGTGATGATGATGAGAAAGAGAAGAAGGAGGAAATGGAGGAGGAGGAGGAGGAGAGCTTTGTACTTGATTGGTCTTTGAGAGAGTTATATTGCTGTTGCTGAAGCGAGATTTGTTGTCATGTGTACCTTCTTGCTTGGGATGCTGAGTCTTGCTGCTTATCTCCAGCTCAGACTGGTGTATTCTGGTGTGGCAGCAGTGACCATGGACTGCCTCCAAGCTTCCATTCTTGTCCTGACTCTACCTTGAAGCAAGGAAACCATGCACATACTTTAGGCATTCTTTTTATTTCCTGTCTTTTAT
This sequence comes from Eubalaena glacialis, assembly GCF_028564815.1. Taxonomy (NCBI): domain Eukaryota; kingdom Metazoa; phylum Chordata; class Mammalia; order Artiodactyla; family Balaenidae; genus Eubalaena; species Eubalaena glacialis. Next base: position 121,853,388 of record NC_083718.1, read on the forward strand.
TTTCTCCAACTTTAATGGAGGCTTAACTAGCAAGACCTGAAATAAAGACTGGGTTCTCTAACTATTGAACATATTCTTTTGTTTAACAAGCCCTTACTGAAAATCAATAGGAAGAGAATCACAGTGATTTGAGTATGGAAGGTCTCTGAAGTGTTGGAGAACCAAAGCCAGACCTCGTAATTTTGCCTAAGGCTCTGGTGGTAGCAACTATTCTAGGGTGATGGGAAATAATTTCTGTAGCTTTTTATTACATCATTTGTTTTTTGGTTTTGTTTTTACAGTGGATTCTGAGGTGTCCTGGAAGTATGAAAATGGGCTGTTGAGTAAGCAGTATCTAAAGAATGCCCATGTGAGTCAGTGGAGTTGAATCTATATAATTGTCATCTAACTGCTTCATCTCAGGCTGTCCAATTTGGCATTTGTTTTTTCTTTCTTATAGCTAACAAATGAACTCATTCTCCTACCTTGTAGTTGTAGCTCCTGGGTTATGCTAAGTTAGGACAGGGAATACTGGTTGTGACTCTTAGGAGATTTTCTTGTCTTTATGGCATTCTCCATATCATGGGAGTCAGGCCATGTCCCAGGATAAATCTCACCCAAAGACAAGATTTTTACAAACATTTTATAAGCTCAGAAATTAAAACAAAGTTCTAAATCTCTCTCCATCCATTTCATTTTTCTTCCTGTGCAACAAGGTAACCACCTCAAGTAACATGTCAGTGAGGAGGAAGGGACGGAAACTGAGGAGAGGTGGCTAAGGAGTAGAGGGAATCTCATCAGGAGGTTTGTGTGTGTGTGTGTGTGTGTGTGTGTGTGTGTGTGTTGTACTAGGCTGCGAGCTCCATTGTACCTAGGAAACAGAAGGAAGTCATTTTGCTGAACCAAGGACCATGGAGAATCATTCCTGGGAAGATGTAGTACTGAGTCCTGGTGGAGAAATGTCTAAGACTTGCCTCTGATTCAGGACTGTCATGGATCAGTGACTCCTGTGTGTTTCTTATTTTCCCCATTTTGAATATAGTGGTGACCTTATTCCAGTCCCACCATTATATGATAGTATAATAGCTTTTTTTGTTTTAAAACAAAAATTTTGTTTTAAAATTTAAAAAACAATTATAGATAAAGGGAAATATACTTGAGGAGCTGTACTAAGGAACCAAGGCTGTCAAGCCTCATCATTCCCTGTATCTGATTTGGATAAAGAAATTCTGGACTTTGACCTGATGTTGTAATGAGATAAGACTTTTGGGGGATTTGGAAGTAACCAACTATATTTTGCATGTGGAAAGGATGTGAATGAGTGAGGGACAGAGGGTGAACTATGATTTTAGGGGTAGCCAGCTTCCCCCCAAACCCCTAATACTCCCTGCATCCAGGTACACATGCTTTTGGATAGTTCCCTCCCACATTGTACCAGGGTTGGTCTGTGTGACCAATAGAATATGGCAGAAGTGATGGTGTGTCACTTCCGATATTAGGTAATAAAAGACTATGATTTCTGTCTCTATTTTGTCTCTTGGATCACTCTCTGGGGGATACCATCTGCCATGGAGATGTTCAGGAGGACATTCAGGCAGGCTATAGAGAGGCCCACATGATTAGGAACTGAGCATCTGGCCAATAACCACCAAGGAACTGATACCTCCCATTAACCACACATGAACTTGGAAGCGGGTCATCCTCCAGTCTAGATGTCACATGACAGCAGCCCTGACTGGAAGCTTGTTTGCAGTCTCAGAAGATGCTCTGAACCAGAACCACCCAACGAAACCCCTCTTAGATTCCTTACTTACAGAAACCATAAAGCACAACTTCATGAAGTGTTACCAAAACTTTACTCCAAAGGAAAACTGCAATGCCACATCATTGTACCCAGCTGCCTCGGAAGCCCCTGACAGCCCTCATGGGGCATTTGACCTGTATTAAAGGCAGAAAAAAACAAATGGAACCACAACTCACACTTCCTTTCAGAGATGATTGGGATATTGCCGTCCATCCTTATTTCTCAGTCACTGCTGTGTGTCTGTCTTCCCTGGTCACCCGTCATTAGTAGAATCACACCCCTGTCCTGCTTTGATCCAACCACCTTGCTCTCTCCTCCCTTCCAAACCCTACTACTCTGCTTTCTTGGACCCTTGCTTTTTGTTCAATTCTTCTCTATCCTCCGACTTTTCTTTGAACAACCTTGCTTTGTCACTTTGCTATAACTGAAGTTTTGCTTGCTCTTGAGGCCCCTACTTTCCTGTAGCCTCCTGGTGGCAAGGCTTTATTGCTCAGGCTCATATATCTCTGGGACAGGAAGTGAGAATAGTGTTTAACTTACTCCCCATCACCATTTTCAGACCACTATGGCCTGTCTCTGTCTCTGTCTCTCTATCTCTGTCTCTCTCTGTCTCTCTGTCTTTCTCTCTCTCTCTCACATACACACACACACACACACACACACACACACACTGCTCCACTGAGGTGCATATTATTTAGTTATACCATATTCTTCCCAGACTCATTGCTTTTATCTATTGACCCCCATTCACTTCAGTTATCAAAAGTCTTAGTTTCTGGCTCAAAGTATTTTTCTCTTCTCCAGATCCTGTGATTATTCTTGGTGACTTGAGCATCCATATAGATAATCTACCTAATAACCTCTGTCCTTTGATCTGCTCACACGTTGTCTCACCCCAGCTACCCAGGGCCACATCGAAAGTATTTCACTTTTGAAATGTTGATTTCAAACACCCCAGCCTCTGATAAACTTTTTATTTTCCCCATGACATTTCAACTTCTCCTAATGACACTATTCTTTGGCAAAATTGAGATGTTCAATCTGTAGTCACCCATCATTTTTTTCTACTCATCAGTCTCCTCCTTGCTCTGCACAGTTTCCATATCCCTTCACTATGATTGCTCACAGAAAATACTCGCTATGCACTTCCCATCTTCTTCCTCTCATTCTTCCCCTAAAAACTCCAACATTGGATGAACTCATCCATCAGCTGCCTCAAAGCCAATATATGAGAAGTTTAGCTTTCCTAGAAAAATTTCACAACTGAATGGAACATTTTACATTTAAATTTATAACTTACTTTTCTTTCAACAGTGAACAATTGTTTATTCAGCCCCTATTTTATCTATGCCAGGTAATATTTTAGACATTGGAGAACCCCAAATCACCAAATATAAAGTCCCTGCCATCACAGAGCTTGTGTGTCAGAGTATCACTCTTCTCGGTCCTTCATATCCACTTTCTTCATTGACTCCCTGTGGTGGACTTATTGCTCCATCATAATGGCTCTGGTCAGTGACTCCCATGTTGCTAAATCCAGGGTACAATTCTTTGGTTTCATCTTTATCATCATAAAGATAGCATTTTTCCATCTCCCCCAACTTTTTTTTTTGCTTCTTCTTTTGGCTTCTGTTGTCACAGTCTTCTGCCCTTTCTTCCACCCCACAGGCCACTCCATCTCACAGCCTTTGTGATTTCTACCTCACCTTGAACCATCTTCTCTGTTTATGCACTCTCTCAAGAGATGGCATCAATTTCTCTGCATTTAAATGCCATCTTTATAATGGTGATTCTTAAATATATGTTTTTAGCCTGGACTTTTCTTCTGATCTCTAGACTTTCATATCCTACTCAACATTTTAGTTGGGTGGTTCACAGACATCTCAAACCTGACACGTCCTAAATCCCTTTAACTATAAAATCTATGCTTTCTCTCTTTCCCAGTCATTTCTATCTTAGAAAATTATACTATATTTCACTAAGCAAGCCAGAAAATCATATCCATAATTTTATAATTATGGCTCTGTCTGGTCCCCAGTCCATCACTCTCCCATTTCTCTTTATAATCCAACCATCCTTGCTTATTCCCACTTCCTCACACAAAATCTTTCCTGGCTCGGGGACTTTGAGTATACTGTTTTCTCTGTTTGGCGTGTTATTTCTCCTACTCACAAAATGGCTATTAACTGCCTATGGAGAAGATAGATTTCAGATTTTAAGTGTTCCACAAGACCTACATAATTCCTTTTTACCTCAAATGGAAGGAGTGTATGTATTTGCATTTATTGATCCTGATATCATATGTGGGTGGTTTTGATGCTGACTGTTGTCTCCTTCTAACACCTGGTTATGGTTGCTTGTGGATTGAATACACCCATTTGGACCCTAGTGGGACAAACATCTAGTTAGATTTCCTCTATTAAGTGGAGACAAGTTAGCTTTTTAGCAGTGTTTACAGAGTCTCCCCACTTAGCACAGGCATAAACTGGAGATCCAAAAATGATGGCATTTAGTTTCTAATATGTGGAATTAATATTAAATACAGCTGATGAATAAAAAGAGTGGCATCTCTAGAAGAGTTAAAATCTTTATAATGCCCTTCCTGAGGACTCTGCGTCCTATATTGTATTCTTTCTGCAGGGAACACCATTGGTTTTTGATGGTTTTTGACAATGCTGCTGTATAATAATGCTCAGTGCAACAATAAATTTCTTCAAGTGTGTGACTAAAAGCCGCCTGAAAGCCTTTGTAGTCATTTAGCCGAATGTTCTTCATAAACTTCTGCATTGCAATTCCATTTGTTTCTTGTTTATTTTGTACAGTTTCCCTTTAGTGGATGTCTGTAGACTTCTTCACATCTGGATCCAATTACAGAGCACTCTTTATGTGAATCTAATTATCTGTCTCTACATGTGCTCAGCAGACACACAATTATTAATAAGAGTTTGAATGTGGCTTTCCATTTCCAAATTGCCTTGTTCTTTTATTAGGCAATCCTCAATAACTTAAATTCCAGACCTAATCCTGACTCTGGCTTTTAGAGACATATTGAGAAAACTGGGGCACCAGAGAGTAAATTTGTTCCTATAAGTGGGCCAAATCAGGGGCAGTCAAAGAGGGCTGACTACTATGTGGTATAACTTTAGGGCTACAAGGGAGGGACTTAATTTTAAAATGTTCATTGCCGTCATGGTTTAATGAGTCCTTGTTTCTCTGCTACTATCTTACCCCCACTATCAAAAGAGGTGGTAGATTGAAGTTATATGTTGCTGTGAGATTTTGCTAAATTTGATTGCCTGTTTCTATCCCCCCTCCTTTTTTAAACAAAACTCTAATTTCCTTTTGGAGAATTACTCCTTTTCCCACCCTTAATTTGTGTGCATCAGTGGGGGTGGGGGGCTGCTCGATACTCATCTCCAGGGATGGCACATGTGATGCAAGTCCTGTTTTTGGACACATCCTGAGCTCTCCTAGTAAGAAAAAGTCTTGAGTCTTGGAAACTGCTATGAGGAAAGAAAATTGAACTTGAAAAGACATATGCTAAGGTACTAGAACCGTTTTTCATCTGGTGGCGAGATGGCCCAGCCATCCAACCTCTTTCACACCAGGACAAACGACACAAGCAACAAGTCACAATAAATCAGGCTACCATTAGGTAGCTTGTCGCATTGAGCGTTCATTATGGGCCGGACCCTGAGCCAAGCACTTTCGTTTCGTATCCATTGGGATCTCCCTGCAAATCCCGTGGAGTATGTTTTTTTAGTACAAGATGAGATATATCAGAGAATGAAATGAACTCAGAGGAAGCAAGCTGCAGGAGGAAAGAGAGAAACCAGGTCCTAGTGCTCTATGAACTCCTGGATTGATCCAAACCTAATGTTCCACTATCTTTTTTATTTTTAAATTATGTGACTCCAAAAATTCTCCTGATATTGAAGAAAGTTTAGTTTGGATTACTGTTGATTGTATCTGAAGGACTCTCAGTTGACGTTGATTATTTACATTCTAATTTTCATTGGTTCTTTTCTGAAAGTAAGATTTGATGTTCTGAAATTGAAGGAAAAAGCATGATGGCAATGAATGTGTGAGGAAACATGGAAATAAATCCAGTGAAGAGAAAGGGGGAGAGAATGAAAACCCTAGAAATTTAGATTTAAAACTCAAAGTCTAAGGTTTTTAATTTTGTGCTGGAACTCATTAAATTTAATCTTTCTACTTGTAATTTCTGACAAGTGCAACCATTTGGAAATGTAGCAGGAGACATAATAGAATAAAAAATAAAGAGTGTTGTATAGCATATATATATGTATAAAATATATATGTATATTTTAGGCTGAATTGTGTCCTCCCAAATTCATAGGTTGAAGCTCTAAACCTCTGTGTCTCAGAAAGTGACTGCATTTGGAGGTAGAGTCTTATTTATTTATTTATTTATTTTTGGCTGCTTTGGGTCTTCGTTGCTGCTTGCGGGCTTTCTCTAGTTGCGGCGAGCGGGGGCTACTCTTCATTGCGGTCCACGGGCTTCTCATTGCGGTGACTTCTCTTGTTGCGGAGCACAGGTTCTAGGCATGCGGGCTTCAGTAGTTGTCGTGCATGGGCTCAGTAGTTGTGGCGCATGGGCTTAGTTTCTCCGCGGCATGTGGGATCTTCCTGGACCAGGGCTCGAACCCCGTGTCCCCTGCATCGGCAGGTGGATTCTTAACCACTGCACCACTAGGGAAGTCCCTGGAGGTAGAGTCTTTAAAGAGGTAGTTAAGTTAAAATGAGGCCCTTAGGCCCTAATTCAATCTGACTAGTGTCCTTATAAGAAGAGGAAATTGTGACACACAAAGAGACTTCAGGGATGTGCATGAATAAAGAAAAGATTATGTGAGGACACAGGGAAGAGGCAGCCATCAGCAAGCCAAGGAGAGAGACCTTAGAAGAAACCAACACTTGGACTTCCGGCTTCCAGAACTGTGAGAAAATAAATTTCTGTTATTTAAGTCACCTAGTCTGTGGTATTTTGTTATGGCCGCCCAAGCTAACTAACATAGGATGCAACTTGCATTGATTGCTCACCTCAGAACTGGACTTTAATTTCAGGGTTTTTGGAATTGCTAATTACTTAAAACATGCATCTATTATGTGAAAGAATATGGAGTAGTTCTGGGAAAGTGGGTATTCCCACATACAAGAAAAGATTCCGGAATGCATGATGTTTACAGTCAATTTGTGTACTTAAGCTGTCTGCACATAAAAAATAGACCCTGAAATCGAGAAGTGGTGAATAAATAGCACCAATGTGGGTATTCTGGGGATGACCAGGAAGTGGGGAGTATTACTTTAAACTGGAAAGGTTGGAACTTTTTTGCTAGAGAGATGCCACTTTAGTTGGGTCTCAAAATCAGAAGAGATTTTAGATAAGAGCTAAAAGAAGATGTGCTAGGCAAGGGAAATTTTGTCACTAAAATCAAAAAGTACAAAAGATGTTTGGGGAATAAGAGTAAACAGGTAAGCTAGAATAGAGGATTCCTATGGAGAGTTGTCAAAAAATAAGCTGAGGAAAATAGTGTAGAGACAGAGTATGAAGAATTTGACTGTCAGATACGTTAATTTGGATTTCTTCTTAAAGGCAAAAGATGACAAGGCATTGATCACTTTTCAGCAGAAAAGTAATGTGATAAAAGCCTGTTTGGGGAAGACTTCTCTTTTGGCCTCTGAGAAGAGTGTGTGAGAAGGAATTCGAGGTGAGAGACGGGAGACTGGGAGATTGGCACCATCGGCCCTGGTCTACCAAGGAGGAGACAGGGGTCCATGAAAAGTCCTCTTAAATCTCACCTGGAAATGTGTGCCCAAGTATAACTTTTAGTTTGATTTGCCTCAGGCAATGTGAACAGCATATTAACCCTTTCTAAACATATTCTGAATTCTCTTTTAAATGCTAAGTAAGTCCTTGTTCAGCTACCTTGTACAAGAGACTTCGCAAATCCTAATAATAATATACTTTCTTGAAATAAGACCTTTATATTCTTCTGTTACTAATTCTCCCGGTGCCCTTGCATGTAATGCATGAAATCTCCTCGTTATTGCTTAAATGCCCTTGCCGATATAAAACTATTTATTTCATTGTGGGAATTTTCCTTCAAACACCTGTTCCTTTTTTAAAAAAAATGAGCAAATTCTCTCTAATTCAAGGTTATCTTTCTCTCTGTCTCTCTCTCTTTTTTTTTGGTAACAAGTATTCAGCCCACTGAAACAGTTTTCTCATAGAGTCCACTGAGGAATGTACTGATCTGCTTTCTCTTTCCAGATGTGGTTTAATTGTTTAACATAAAGACATATGCTGAGATTCAGGAAGAACTCCCTCCAGAACTCAGTATTATCATTATGTGCCAATTTAAAACCATCAATGATCAACCAGAGATTTTTTCTGCCTTTCAGTTAAAACATACTAGATGGGCAGGATATGGTAAACCAGATGCAATAATTAAGAGAATAGTTTAACTGTTCATATTGCACATTGCTGTTTGCTACAGCATGACCATTAAACAAAAAGTAAAGCCAAGAAGGGTTGTATGGCCTCCTAAAAATTCCATTTGGCTTGGAAATACAGTACCATTTTACATTAATGTTAAATACTCCAAGAGATAATTACACAGTCATGAGTCAACTGTGTCAAATAACTAAATACAGGAAATGTCAATGGGAAAAAAGACCCCTTCTTGACTTTGACCCTTTCCAAAAAAATTAAAGAAAAAAAATATTCACAACCTGCATAAAAGAATTCTCTTTGGAAGCCTGATCCCTTGGGTACTGCAGGTGGCAGCAGGGAAAAGATATTAGTATTACATTCCACATACACAGGAAACCATTTCCCCAGGCAGCTCCAAAATTTTCCAACAAGATCAATTATCTAGGAAGAATAATTATTTGGCAAATCCATTAGTGATATCAAAGGGTTACATAGCTTTTATTAAGTTGTATGGTGAGATAATTTATTACTTTCTATTTAGGTGATTATGGTAAGGTATTCCATGAAAACCTGATGGAAGGCTTTCTGATTATACAGCATATAACAGTATAAATTCTCCTGCTAATTATTTCTGCTGACTATAATCATATTGCCAAATATTCCATTTTTGAGCATTTATCTTGAAAATATTCATTACTTCACTTTGACAATTTCCTTCCTTCCCTCTTTTTCTCTCCATTTCCTTATTCCTCTGCAGAATAAAGTCATCTTTCTGTTCTCTAGTTTGTTAATGACAAACTACTCTGCTTTGGAGTGGATGTGTGGAAGTTTAAACACATTTGTGGTATTCCTCTTATGAGGGACAGAGGTATCTAACTTCTCTTTGATAGCAGGTAGTTAAGCCCATTAAAATCTCTTTCCTTTGGGGTTTTTAAAGGTCCCTGAAACCAGAGTAGCTCAGAATTCCCTTGTCTCCAATTAAGTTGTTGAGGGAAAAGGTAACCAGGGTTCTCCTAAGAGTCTGATGTTCGGGGCAAGAACTAGCTGTTAACTTAATGAACCAATCAAAGGAATTTATAAAAAGGTGGCAGGCATGGGGAACCAGAAAAGCAACTGAAAAGGAAATTAATCAGTTATATGAAAATCAAGAAAGTGAATTAAATCAAATCTACTGAACTTCTAAGAAGTGATAATTTCATTTGAATTGATTCTGACCTTAGTTTTTGAGGATTTTATAATAAAGAATTTTGTACTCAACTCCTGTTGGCTTTCTACCAGGGAATTAAATCCCAAACCTTAAGGGTTAGAAAAGTCCTTTTCACGTCAATTATGTGTGATTCATACGTTAATATTTGTACTGTCTATAGACTCCTTTTGTTGTCTTTTATAGAAGAAACGTTTTAATCTAGATCAGAAATTCAACCACATTAACATGCCACTTGGAGGAGAGCCCAGAATTGTGCAGGATGAAGAGACCCTCCTACCAGGAACTTTCCATGTTAGGGTAATAGGTAGTATGATCCAGTGATGAGTTATACATACTGTATAGTCACATTCCTATAATACAAATCCATAGAAACCTAGTGGATTATATTCACAGAGTGTGGATTTTCCTAATGTATTGTGATAGTTTCTGGCAGAGACTATAAACTTATAGCATGTCACCATAGTTGGGGATGGTTGCTATCAAGTATTATCATGAAATAGCCATCTTGTTGGAGAATAAAATAGAATATTATTGTGGATTCCTTCTATTCTTTAGTTTAGTTTATTACCCTTTGTAGTAGATACATGGTTGCAAAGTCATCCTGCCATAATATTTCTGCAGAATGGGACTGGCGCCCTCATCCCTGTGTCTCCAGGGGTGGGTGCATGACCCAGGGCCAGTCAATCAGAATCCTCCCTGGGACTTCTCTGAGCTTTTGGTAAAAAAAAAAAAAAACAATGTTCACTTTTTTTCAGTGAACTTGAGCTGTAAGAATATGGTGGCCATCTTGCTGTTACATAAAGAGAGCCATTTGGGGAAAGGAGTCAAGCAGAATGAAACAACTAGAGGAGGGGAATAAGAAACAGGGCTCTGATGATGGCCAACTTTCTGAATCATGTTTGAATCCAGCACCATCTTCTCAACTTTCTAGTTTTTTGAGCCAATAATTTTCCTTTTTTGGTTACATTTTTTGTCATATGCATTCTAAAGTATCCTAATACAATTTTCCAGCAAGTAATATAATAATAGTGTTTGAGACAGGGTTATTTGTTTCTAACTTTCAAAGATAAAAATGACTTAAGAATGTTTCCAAGGTTTCCAGTGAGTGGTAAATGCTAGTAGGGTGACAGATTCAGGTTGTAGATCATTCCAGAATACGTATTTCCTGTAGCTTCCTAGGCATAGTCCAAGAGATTTTGGTGAAGTATACTTGGAGGCTGGCCAGATCAGCTCATTTCTAATGATGTCCCCAGATCTAGACCACGGTACATGGGGAAAGAATAAATGCACCAAACTGTCATACTGACTATAAAGAAAGGACAGTATGACCGATTCAAAGACCCTTCAAAACATGGGCAGGGTGACGGTGTTTAATGCTGTGGTAGAGGATTTTCCTGAATTGTCTACCCACTATTTCATTAGAATGATAGTATACAAAGTTTAAATGAGTTTAGGATGTTTTAGTCCTAACTTCCATGTGGTACATTAATTTACCCTCTTATATCCCTATGAATATATGATTTAGCTTTTCCTTGAATACCTCGATCAACTTTCATTATTTCCAAAGGTATCTCATTCTGTTTGGGGAAGATCTTGTTAGTTAGAAGGTTTTCCCTCACACTGAACAGATTTTTATTGCTGCTGAATTTAACCTACTATACAACCTAAAGATTTACAGAACAAGACAACTCTTTCCTCCATATGATATATGTTAACATATTTGAGGATGTCTAGCAGGAACTGACAGCCTTCTTTCCCTTCGGGTACATTTTGTTAGTTCTTTTAACCATACCACGTATGTCAAAGCTTTCAAAATGTATCTATCCTGGTTGCTGTTTTCTGAAGGTGCTTCAGTTTATTAATCCATCTCAAGAAGTGTGCTTAGAAACAAATACTACTCTTGAGATGCAATCTGAAAGCACAGAAAGAAATACTAATACCTTCCCTGGCTCTGGACATGAGACTTCAATTTATGCAATTTAAGATAACTTATTAACTTGTTTTGGCAGCCTCATGACAGGGTTAATTTGTTTTGAATTTGTACTTAACTAAGGCTAATTGCCAAAGCACTGTTGGATTCTTCACTCTGGTTGTCCTTTTAAGAAGTTTGTGATACAATTAAGCTTACTAAGATTGTCAGTGACTACTCCCTAATTATCACACTATAATATATTACTAGCAATAATCTGAAGCCTTGCAAGTCTTGTCACAGAGTGACTATATATATATAAAATTTATCATCCAAATTGTGAGTCTTTTGAGAACGTAAGGGGGTGCTATTATTAATAATTACTCCGGTTTAAATAGGAACGGAGGCAGCTAAACAGGGATTATGTTTCCCCTAACTATGGAGAGATTAGAACTAACATTTACAGTCTAAACGAAAATAAAATCGAACTCATCAGTCTGAAAATTTTTGTTAACTACCAAGTAAAAATCTCAATAGTTTAACTTTATTTGCTTGACTGTGCTTCATTAATTTAGTAGAACTATTTTAGTATTCTTCTCAATTCTGTCCCTTTACTATGTGTAGACTTAAAGGATGCTTTCTTTGACCCAGATTTCCAGGTTGGCTAACCTCCTCTCCTTCAGAGATATATGCTCCATGCCAGCATCTCTGGTTTCCAGCAAGCTTTTCCAGACATCCCTCTTTCCCCCCATTTATCTCACGGGGTGTTGTTTCCTCCCCTGTGAAATAGTCTGGCCAGTTGAGGTCACTTGGCAAGCGTTTATTTATCAACCATCAGCTGAATGCTGTGTGTCTGGGCTCCACCCATGGTCTCTAAACTAAAGATCTGAAGAATTCCAAATCCTTCTAAAACTCCCTTTGGGTGTAACAAGGAAGAGCCTGCAGGCTGAAAGCCAGCGTGTCCTCACCTCAACTCAACGCTCATTGTTCACTTGGGAACAGACAGTTTTAAAACAAAACAAACAAAAACACTATCCAACCCTTCCTCTAAATAAACTTTGTAAAGTATCAGTTTGAAAAAAAAAAGAAAAACTTTTGTGACTTTTTTTTTTTTTGCTTTTTGCCTTTCTTCTCTGGATGTTGCATATGGGCTGTTTCCTGCCTTGTAGTCAGAGCCAGACTGCAGGCTTGCATGAAATTTCAGAGGTTAAAAAGAGACATGCTTTTGGGTGGAGTTGAGGGTTAGGGGAAGGGAAGTGGAGAGCTTTGAAGTCAGAGATTCCTGTCTTCCCAATTCCGCTTGGTGTTTTGCAGCAGTGTCTTACTAATTGTAAGTATCTTCTGAAAACTTGTTATAAGAAGTAAGCTGGATTTGTGGGTCATTTTCAAATTAAAATTTATAAAAATATTACATAAAAATGTAATCTATTCCACACTGTGGAAGGGAATAATATCCTGTTTCTGTTTCTCTTCTTGGGCACTCCCGAGACGTAAAGGAAAGCACATGAATGATCTCCATAATCTTTCCAAGTCCTATTTCTGGGACTATAGAGATGCATTCCATCTCTTAAATTTGAACACTAATGCTTTTGCTTTAAAAACCATAGGCTTCCTATTAAAGAATCTAAGTAACAGGAAGATGAACTCCAATTATTTACTGTTGTTTGATTTAAGTGCACCAAATGCTTTAGGATTCCTTAGCTCAAAGTACAAATGCTACAGTAAAACTCAAACCAGAAGTTTCTCCATGTTGCATGAAGCCAGGCCCAAGACATTTAATCTTAACTCCATTTCCAAAACAGTGAACACGCTGGAACTAAATCTGGGTTTTTGGGAAGTTGTCACAAAGAGAGAGAGAGAGGGAGAGAGATGCAAAAATCATAACAATACACTTAGCGCAGTAACGCTGTCTCAGGCTCAATCCCAGGTCATGATTTCCTGGATGCGTAGTTGGCAGGAAGGCTCCTATATCTGTTAGATCATCCACATATGCCTCCTTTGATACAAGCAAAACCAAATGCCACCACCCTCCAACAGGGGTGACGCCTTGATTCCATCATTGGCAAAACTATCGGTAAGAGAGGTTGTCTGTAAGAGAAACTAAATTGATTTTTAAGATTCTGCCTTTTCAGATATTTCAGATTCTGCATAGACTTGAAAAATGCCTGGTTGTTTTTGCACAGATTCTATGAAGCCCTTCATGACTCAATTAGATTTTAAGCAATCCACATCTCACGGAAGATAATTAATAATTTTAATAATATTAATTTTCTCAATTAGACCATGTGAGCCCTCTGAGTGATGAATATAAACTTAGCAAAGTTTAAAATTATTTGTTTCTCAATTTTGGCATTTTTCTCCATTTCTTTTTTACTATTCAGTAATCCTAGAGGTATAGTCAATTGGTATAAAAAATTCTTATCTTTCCAGAATGTAGAAGACTAGATAATTAATAGAAAAACATATTTTCAGCTCGATTTGCTTATTTTTTATTTATTTATTTAATTTTTAGAGCATTTATCTGTAACTTTATCTATTGTTTGGAGTTATTGTGATTTTCAGCTAGGATAGTGGATTTAAAAGTATTTTGTAAACATTAAGCATTGCAATGTTAACATTTATTATTTCTTTTACTCATCTCTTATTTAATATATATTATATTCCAGGCATAGTGTTCAATGCCGCCTATAAAAATATGAACAAGACACAGTTTTGCCATGAAGAAGCTTACATTTTTTTGAAGGAGAGGTGTTTCATCATCATCATCATCATCATCATCGTCATCATTGTGATTTATGGCATGCCCTCTATGAATTAGGCTCTGGTTCTGGCCTAAGGAAAAAGTGATGTAGAAACCAAAGTCTCTGTCCTCTTTTGATTTAGAAAGACAATAAATAAGGAAATAGATAAATGTGCACTTTCAGATAGTGATAAGAATTATGAAGAAAATAAAGCAGGATAAGGGGATAAAGTAATAGCTGATATTTTCGGTAGGGTGGTCAGAGAAGACCTCTTTAAAGACACATGAGTTGGAATATGAATGATTTTTAAGAAGCCGTGCAAAGGTCTGGGATCAGTAAAATGGCCTCTGGGGCAGAAGGAAAACCAAGGGAGTGTGGTGAATTGGAAGCTAAGTAAAAAAGAAGAGAGGTCAACTCTTAAATGGTACTGACAGGCTGATTATAATTAGGAGTGAGAATTGACCTCTAAACGGGTAAAATGGAGGTCATTGGCAGCCTTGTAAGAGTGGTTTGGGAAATTTTGAGGGAAAAAACCCTGACTGGAGTAAATTAAAGAAAGATTTGGAGTAAGGAGGTGGAGCCACCAATTATAGACAGAATTCTAGAAACTTTGCTTAAAAAAAGCAAAGTGAAAAAATAGTATAGTACCTACTGAGGGGCATGGAATCAATCTAGAGTATTTGAAGCTTCTAGGTCAGTGGTTCTTAAACTTTCTGGTTTTAGAATGCTTTTTTGTTTTTGATAGATATGCTAATTTATTTATTTATTTGTTTGTTTATTTATTTATTTATTGGGGTATAGTTGTTTTACAGTGTTGTATTAGTTTCTACTGTACAGCAAAGTGGAGTTCCCTGTGCTATACTAGAATGCCTTTAAATATAATAATATATAATACATTACAGTGATTGATATTTACTGTGTTAAAAATTAAAATGTAGAAATTATTTAACATATTTATTAATTTACTCAAATAATAATAATATGCTATCACATGTTAACATAATAACATATTTTTAATGAAAAATAACTATATTTTTCAAAGCAAAAAAAAGTAAGCCAAGTTTTTATGCAATTTTGCAAATCTCTTTAATGTTTGGCTTAATAGAAAAAAGATGGATTCTCATATCTGCCTCTGCATTCAATCTATTGTGATTTGTTGTTTCGGTTAAGCATATGAAGAAAGTCAGACGTCATACAGATATGCATTTTAATAGGCTTTTCTGATTATTGTGAGGATATCATGTAGCCTATCCTTAGAGACTGAGAGTAAAAAAATGCAAATAATGTCTTTGTATCTTTATGAAAATAATTTTGACCTCAGGGACACCCTGAAATGGTCTTGGGACTCTCAGGAGTTGCTGGACTACACTTAGAAAACCACTGAACATACTTTATATCCAACAATATGTGAGTCATTTTTTTTTTTTTTTTTAATTATTTATTTATTTTTGGCTGTGTTGGGTCTTCGTTTCTGTGCGAGGGTTTTCTCTAGTTGCGGCAAGCGGGGGCCACTCTTCATTGCAGTGCGTGGGCCTCTCACTATCGCGGCCTCTCTTGTTGCGGAGCACAGGCTCCAGACGTGCAGGCTCAGTAGTTGTGGCTCACGGGCCTAGTTGCTCCGTGGCATGTGGGATCTTCCCAGACCAGGGCTCGAACCCGTGTCCCCTGCATTGGCAGGCAGATTCTCAACCACTGCACCACCAGGGAAGCCCCTGAGTCATGTTTTGTATGAAATATTTTAGGATAACAAAAGGTGAAGTAACAACAATAACAGAGACCTTGTGAAAAGCTGAAGTTTCTTTTCTTCTAAAAGAACATTAACTACGTTATGATATAGAATCTTATAGGATATACCAGCTGTGGATTTGCTGTCTGACAGTTTCCCCAAATGCTAACCACAGGTGCCATAAGTTGGGTGGTGGTTGTTTTTATTTTTTTTTTCAGCTTTATTAGGGTATAATTGACAAATAGAGATTATATATATTTAAGGTACACAACACAACTTGATGTTTTGAAATACCTATACATCACAAAATGATCACCACAATCAAACTAGTTAACATTCCATCATCTCACATAGTTACCTCTTTTTGTATGTGTGGTAAGAATACTTAAGATCTATTATCTTACCAAATTTCGAGTATATAATACAGTATTGTTAACTATAGTCACTACAGGTGGTGGCTGTTCTTAAAAGAGTATTTCCGATGACTAGTGCTATCCTATGATTAATAATGGATTTTAGAAATTGTTATTTGTTCCTTTCTTTCAGCTATGAATTATTTTGGGGTGATAGATGGATATGTGCTAAAATGTCTGAATTTTAATGTGTTTCTTTATTTTTCATGTCATAAAATTAGAGATGGAAGAGACCTCATGAGTTGTGCAGTCCATCACCCTGGCATAATGTCATGTCTCTTTCCAGGAAGGCTTTGTCTGGCTCAGTTCTAAATGAGAAAGGCAATTATACTCCCATTAGTTCCTTTGGGAGACTATTCCATTCACTGATAGATCTCCATTTTGAAATGTTGCCCAACATCAAGCCCATGTTGGTTGAATATTATTAATCCTTGACTGGATAAGCCCCATGTGGTGATCTCTATGAGAGAACTTCAGCCACATTACTCCTGTGGTAAATGTTCTTCTAGTATGCAAGAAATCCATGGTCTATGAGCTGTGCTACCTCACTGGTTATTGAGTGTATTCTGCACACTGGCTTGTAAATTCTCTCCTGTTGAATCATCTGATAAAGAATTTATTATATAATTGTTGTAAGATTTCTGCAAGGATGTTCATTGAAAGGGCATCAGGGATTCTCGCATGTAGAAAATAGGTGAATGGATGATTTTATTTGATAAGAAAATTTTTACACACCAAAAGGAATGAAGTGTTGCTGAGTTATTCAACATGTTAATCAAACAATAGCCAAATGAATTTTTTTTAGAGTCACCCTAGAAAAATGACTGTTATATGAATAAGTGAATAAACATCTCAGGCATTTGTAGTAATGATGATGAAATAATTTCATAAACTTTTAAAAGATGGAATATACATTTCTATTTCTACAGAAAGTCAAGATGTAAATCTCCAGGGGCATGCTGTTAAAAAGATAACATTTTTTTTGTGCCTTGAGGATATTCATACAGCTTATTTAAACATTATTTTCTGAAAGCATAATGTTTGAATTCCCAGTTTCTTTATGCTTAGCTGATTGAGTGACGGCTTGGGAGACATTATGCTGTCCCCTTTTCCTTGCATTTAAAAGTTTATTTCCATTTACTGTTATAAATCTAGATTATTTTTTCTCCACTTTGAAAGGAATTTCAACAAATCTCTTGATGTAGTCCAGTAAACATTTTCATGTAAAATGATCTCTAGGTTATATCTTAAGAAGCAAATTTATCCCCCTTAAAATATTATCCCCCTTAATAACTTTATGATTTGTTCAAGTTAAGAAGAGGAAAAGCAACAAACCAGAAATAGAATTATGCTTATTTTATTATTCCAGTGCTTAGCACTTGGACAGAATATATATATATTTTTAATTAATATAGAAGACTTTTTTTTCCCCTTTTTCCTCCTTGCATGACTTCAGTTGGTTTTTGTTGTTGTTGTTGTTTTGTCTTTAAAGGAGACTGTTTGGATGAGTCAGTGGAGCAATAATGAAAAACAAGAGGTTGGAAGTTCCCACCCCTCTCTCCCAGACAACATGAGGCAAGGCAAGGGTTCCATATGATGTTTTAGAAAGAAATCCAGCTCTTGAGATCTCGGTTAAAAGCACGAAACTAAAAATAAAAACAAACAAAAAAAGCCAAAGGCTCTTCAGTGGCTGTTAAAAGGGATTTTTCTTTATTCAATCTGTAAAGGTAAATAATCCATTATTCCTTTAGAAATAGTGCTGTATCATCTTTAGGATTTGTTTTACAAAATTTATGGCAAAGTCAATGCCAATACCCAATAACTCCATTATACACCCACATCTATGTTCTTTACCAGGAAATGAATTAACAGAAATATAAGGTAAGATTACTAAACTTTTAGAGGAATATTCAGATGCTCTTTGCTATTGCATATCGTTTTCAACTCTTGGGCATATTCTTAGCTCTAAAAGTTCATTTTGAAAAAAGAAATAAGAAAAAATAAATTTAGCTGTTACCTTAAACTAGTGCGTGTGTGTGTGTGTATATATACTCTAACTGTTGTTAGTTTCTAAACATGAAAGACAAAATAATTTTTCTTTTGCAAATGCAAAGTGGGTAGTCTCCAATGATGGCTCAGCATAAAAAAAAAAACTACTAATCATTTCAGACTAATGATTTATAGCTGATCTTAAACCTCTTAGGTCCATGCTATTAAAATTAAGCATACTATTCACCTGAAATTTCTCACCAATTTATACAACATTATGGGAGGTCATTATTCCAAATATGATGCTTTAGAAAGCAGTCATTCTGTGATGGCCTCTGGGAATACCAAAAGAAACCCAAAAGCTCTTCAGTGGAGATAAAATGCGCCACATGCCATATATGTAGTATCATTCCTTCATTCACTCATTCATCAAATATTTGCTTTTTATATACAAGGTGCTGTGCTAGATATTGGAGGAGAGAGGATAAGTTTGGATTATGATTTTCTCTTTTTGACCAGTTATACATGAAACTCATGTAGCTTTTGCCTCCTCTCTTTCTTGATTATGCCAAAGGCTGCAAAGAAATGAATGAGAGTCAAGAAGGTGATGGTGATTCAAAAGCCACCAGTACATTTTGAAAGCATGTTTTTTCAATACAGTGGTGAGGGGACAGGTTGAAGGAGGTTAAATAGAGAATGAGTTAAAATAAAGCTGAGTTTGAGGTATGGTCATACAACTTTGAGACTTTTTTCTTTTTGAGACTTTTTTCCATAAAAGTAAGAAGAGTGTTTGGCAACAGAATATGACAAGGTCAAGAAAAAGGCTTTTGCTTCCCACTAAATGAAGAAGACTTAATATGTGTTCAATCAAAGAGGAGGAAATAAAAACAGTGGAGAAAAATATCTGGAAGTTGCTGTTGGTGGGGATGGTAATAGTGATATATATATGTTGTGAGATTAAATGAGTAAACCTAATTTTGGGAGAATGTAGGCTGAAATGAATCCAAATGTTTCCCACTACTGGGGGATGCTCTTCTGTAAGCGTGGCACCATCGGTAGGTAGACACCCATGGGGATGGGGATCTGCAAAGTCCTTACTTCCATCAGAAGTCCAACTATTTGTCTCTTGCTTTGTGTATAGGCTACTGGTTATTCTGTACTGTATCCAGACTGTGAGGCTTGGTTTCCAGATACTACACTAACTAGCAAGTTATTGAAATTCTCTATTCCTTGGGGATACTACATGTAAAATGGAGATATTAGTAACAATCTTCATAGGTTGCTGTGATGATGATTAAATGCATTAATATACATAAAACACTTAAGAAAGTTCCTGGCACATAGTAAGTGCTTATTATTATTATTGAAACTTTACACCCTCTAACTGCGTCATTGGTGTCTTTCCATCAATCATATCATCAGTAGGTGTATTCAAGTTATTTGCCAACATCCTGTGGCCTTTATATTCCCGAGAATGTGGTTTTCAGAAAAATTCTGGTACAGTCCACTCTACCATTCTAAAGTAATAATTTGTTAAATGGGGTTCATAATACACTCAAATAATTCCTGCACTTCAACAATTGGCACATGAATTTCCTCTCTGCCAAAGGCTCTAGTCTCCCTAAGATGGGTAATTCAGCTTTTATCATAGATTTTTTTTTCTCATTACTAAAATTATTCCTATGATTATATAAAAATGCTTTAAAATCTCCTATCCTGCTGTGCACCTGAAACTATCACAACATTGTTAATTGGCTATACTCCAATATAAATAAAAAGTTAAAAAAAAATCTCCTATCCTTAAAAGATCATCTTTTGATACCACATTCCACTCTAGCTATCATCCAATTTCTCTATTTTCTTCACAGAAATTCCTTAAAAGAATTATCTATACTCATTGTCTTGAATTCATTTCCCTTTGTCCTTTCTTGAATTTGATCCAATAAGACTTTCATCCCTACTGTCCACTGGAACTGCTCTTTTCAAGAATACCTAGGACCTCCCTATGGCTTAACCCACTAGTGAATCTTGCCTTCCCCTAACTTGACCTATTGGCAGCAGGAGCGTTAGCAGCAGCTTATTCCCTACCCCTACATCAACATTTTCCCCTCAGCTTCCGTTTCCTCACAAGCTTCTAGTTTTCCTTCTATTCCTTTAACTTGTTTTCAATCCCCTTTGTTAATTACTTCTCATCATTCCAATATTTAAAGATTGGGATGCCCTAGCGTACAGTTGCCAGAACTCTTCTCTTCTCTAGTTGCGCTTATTTCATTGTAAACTCATCTGGTCTCATGATTTTAAATACTGTTTATATCCTCACAATTCTCACATTTATATTCTGGACCTGGACTTCTTCCTTGAACTTCAGACTTATCTCTCTAGCTGCCAACTCAACTTTTTCCATTTGATTGTCTAATAGCAATTGCAACTAAACAAACCTTAAACCGAACTCCTGATCTCTCTTGCAAAAGTGGTTCCCTCACTGTGTTTTCTATTAAGTTAATTGTAACTCCCCATTTCTTGGTTCTCAGGCTCATCACTTCACATTCAACCTTGAATCTCAATTTTTTCTCATACCCTCATTTAATCTATCAAAAAATTCCATTGTCTCTACCTTCAAAATACAGAATTTTATCATCACTTCCCATTTATCATCACCTCCACCACTACCAACCCAGTCCAACCATTATTCCCTCCCTGGACTATTGTAATGCATCTTGACTGCTTTCCTGGATAACACACTTGCCTACTGTGCTATTCTCTATCAGAAGTAGTGCTGTTACCTTACTCTAAGTAAAAATCAAAGTCCTCATCAAATACTTAGTTCAGGCTCAAAACTTTGCATGGCACTTAAATGGCAAAACACAAGATCCAATAACATAACTCCCCTCTTCAGTTTTTATACCATGTCACTTCACTTAAACTTAACAGAGATACTTCATAGCTGTTACAAACTCCTCTGCTACAACATCTCAGCCTTTGGCAATGCTGATGGGGTGAGATTAAAAGAAAAAAGTAAACAAGAGAGACTGCGATAAGTCTAGGCAATAGGATAACATAAGTAATGGTTAATGAGAAAACATTCTTGTGCTTACGCTCTCAAGACATAGCCCAAAACAAGCTGATTGCTGCCTAAAGCTCACTTAAGCATGTTTCTTTCATGTTCTCTTACACAGTTTTAGTAGTTAACACACTGGCCCTTAAAAAGAGCATCTGTTAAATGCAATTATTGTTTTTAGATATACTCAAATTGTATTAAGTTTACCCCAACAAATTTGATTTGTAAGTATTTTCTCACCCAGGAATTTTCAAGCCCTTTTCTGTAGTAATGGAAGAAAGACAGGAGGCAGATGGCTGAAAACACACGATCTGAAGTAGGGCTGCTGAGGGCACACAAGCTTGAAACAGAAACAGACTATTTGTTAACATTCCATAAGAATGCTGGGAAATGATAGTGATTGTTTTCTATAAATATAGAAGAACCTCTCTTCCATTTATCTCCCCCAAATAATTTTGTACAAACCATTTTCTTCTTCAATCTGGCATACTCTAAACTTACATTGGGAGTAATTCAACAGAGATTTAAAAAAATTGTGCTGGGCTACTGTGTCTGAAAATTTGTATAATGCTATTGATGATAACAACTTTTGTCCAAGGATCTCAAATGACGAAGGAGACAACAAAACTCGTCTTTACCAGGCACACACTCTGCCAAATATGAGACTAGAAGACTTGAAAACATTAACTCTTTCTGTCCAGGCTCAGTGGATGTTCACACCTGGTGACAGTCCTTCTAAGTTTCTCCCATTCATCTCTTTCCCATTCTCAGCAGTGACTTCAGAACTTTTCTACTCTGCTCAGACTTCTGACCCTGTCGTCTTTCCCTACTCTTGGGAAATGACTTTGCCTTCAACAGTACCCAGAAAACAGAAGTCATAAAAGGGAACTGTCTCAGTTTTCTTCCACCAAACTAACTAACTTGAACACACTCAACTCTCCTTTTCCTATTTTTATTCTTTTCTAACATTAATACTCTCCAATTGCTACTTGATTGGAAAACGTCAACATTAAAACATGCTCAAGGAATCTTTCACCTTAAAACAACAAGTGAACAGGTAGATAATCAAACCCTCCAATCTCTCATCTATATCTCTTTACTTCCCTCCAGAGCCAAACTTTCTACTCACAGTCTCCACATCTTCACTTCCTTCCTGTGGCCATGACTTTGCTTTCCCCAAGTTCTCCCTCCTTTGACCTCCTAATTGCTAAGTCCAGTGGACTCTTCCCTGTCCCTAGGTTCCTTGACTTCTCAGTGTCGTTTGACCTGTCTTCTTAAAGAGTTCTCTTGCTTAGACTTTTGTAACTATACATTCTCCTGATTTTCCTGTGGATATCTTTTCTCATTCTCCCTTGTGGAACACTTTTTCTCTGTCTGGTTTGATGCTGCATTGATATTTCTTGGGGTTCTTGCCCAGAGCTTCTCTTTTCACTGTGTGTATTCCCTGGAAGTCTCACTTCAGTAAATGAATTTATAATATTGTTATAAATATTTTGCCTTTTGTTACCATAAAATTTTATATTCAGGGAGCCTGACTCTCCTGTACATTTTGTGAATGTTTCTGAAAGCCTTCTTTGTAGTAGGTAGAATTAATATCCCTTTATGATTATGAGAACAAAAGTAGCATTTTCTTGGATGAGTTCTTGTTTGGAGGACTCTTTCAGATTTGTCCAAATCACTTCTCTTTAGGTCTTACTTCAGTTTCACATCTCCTCTTTCCTTGGGACAGGTTTAGCATGAATGATTCAGCACTTTACAACACTCTTGCACTCTCTGTGTAGATTATAGCAACAAGTAGGTTTCCAGCCATACAACATGGCAGACAACTTGTCTTAATGGATTTTCGGAAGCATGAACTGAGGTTCTCTTTAAGAAGATCGTACTCAGGTTTGACATAATATACATGAGAACCTCATGTGGTCAGAAGAGATGGGATGGGGTGTGTGGACGGTGGGTTAATAGTTTGAAATGAGTTGTAACTTAACCTATAGGCACAAATGCATAAACTGGGTCTGAATCTTGAAAGATGAACTTCTTGATCTTACATATTGATAATTGTTTTGTAATACTAATACTAAATTAGCAACATTCATTAGTGGCCCTCAATATATCCACCTAGTATGAAGAACTTCGATTGGTTTTACTCAGTATAGAACTCACTCATGAGATTGAGTTTCCCTTTTGCAAAACCTTGTCACAAGGGGCCCCTTGATATGGATTAAAAAGCTATTGAAATAGAAATAAATGACCTTTTGAGCACATCATAAACACATAGATCAGGTCTTCCATATACAGGCTTACATTTTTCACACATTACCATATGTTCTTCACACGTTGTACATCTCTTATTCAGAATCTTGGCCACCACTCAATTCCTCTCACCTGCCTTAAACTCTACAAATATATGTTTTATATTTTTATGTACAGTGTATGCATTTAGGCAAGCCAATATCCCCCTTTCAAAGAGATTTATTCACTTGGGAGAGGTTTACCTTCCATTCACTGTGTGTGCATAACTCAAATGAAAGCTAAGGTGGGTTATGTTTTTATGTCTTGGGAAGAATAAACTTCTTAAATGCTTTACAAGGCTTTTATTCTGGCACTGGGATAGGACCACCTTGTGTACTCCAAGTCTCTAAAATGTGAAATCACTGACTCATTTTGGTTTCTGTAAGCCTTTTTTAACAGCAAAGAAAGGTAATCTCAGTATTGTGATGTACTACATGCCTCAGTATAGTCAAGGTAATGAGCATGTTTGAAATGGAGGTCACCAGTAACAAGAAGAACTTTAAATTGGGGGGAAAATATCTAGTTTGGAGCCAAAAGCTGTTGTCTTGTTAGGAGCCAACACCATCTATTGTTTCAAAAAAATGTTCAAAATGGTAATATGTGAGGGAAGTAGTTGAATTTTGTAAAAGATGAAGTTGAAAGTGCCTCTCTCATGTAGCAAGTGAACCTGAGATGAAAAGGCCCACTGGGGTGGAGAGAAAAGTAAGTTTTCCACATGGCTGTATATATTTTTAATAAATAAACTAAGGTAATTTATTCTTCCTGTGTTCCAGTAGCCACCTCTCTGCCACCTTGCAGTTCAATTTACAGAGGCTCTGTGACATGTTATTTTTATATTTGTAGTGCAAACATATAGTAGCACAAGGCACCAATAGAAATGCAAAATCACAGCTTTTCTAATCCAGATACTTAAAGTTTAAAAGTGTCTGGGGCTTGCTTTTCTTAGAGATACACTATACTTTATGGCCAGCAGCAGGAGGCATTACCGCATCAGAGCCAGGAGAGGCTGTAGGTCTTCTGACTGCTTAGATGTCCCTTCCATTTGAGCCAAATAATTCCTCCTGAAGCCACTTTTTCTATCAGCATCGCATTTGTCTGCACAAGGAGAGAGGGGTAAGTCTCGCATTAGATGGTGAATTGGTAAATTTACTCCCTCTTACTTTACATCTGAACCTAGGCTAAACAGGCTCAAGTCCTTTGCTGTTTTGAAAATGGTATAAGCGGGTTTATAAGACATCCATATAACCTATACATTTGGGTCAAACAGATCAATAGAGTAGAAGGATAGAAAGCAAAAACAAAAAAAAAATGATCATTCAAGCTGTTATTTTCAACAACCAGAAGAGTCAAACCTCAGCATCCAGTAATCCTATGTAAACAGGTCCAGGGAGTCTTCAACTTTGACCTGGAATCTGCCACTCTAAGGAGAAGGGGCTCATGTACATTCTTACATGTCAGCCAAGCACAGCTCCACGTCACTCAGAGACACCCTATTGTGGGCTGCTTCATTCAAGTCCACCTTGCCCAGATATACAAATAACATTTTTCATTGCATAAATATCACCACAGCCCCAAGCAAATTAACCTTGCATATGGCACTGTCTATGGCTATGAAGCCTGTTTCTTACAGACTGTGGGAGGCACCCAGGGAAAATGAGGAGAAATTAGTTTATTTTACTTATTGCCAAGATTGGAACATACACTTTTTTTTAATGACATAAGTGTGTGTACCATGATTCCTGGCTACATGAACATTAAATTCCTTTTTAATTATGCTATTTATGTATTCATGTTGGGGCATAGCTCAAAACATTTGGATTCACACATGATGTACAAAGGGGAGCTTTTCACACAAAGAAATACTCTAATTATATACAATGCTTGTCTCAGATAGGTGGCAGGAAAGGCGGTGAAAAGAAGCTATTGCTTGCTTTCTCAGGATTTATTATACTCATTGGTCTATTTCATTATGAAATGTCTTTGTGCCCAGAACATTAGGGTTAAGAAAAAAATACATATTTCAAAGTGTGTATGCCAGCTAGTGAAAGGGCATCCTCTACCAAATAAGTCTTAGATCAAAAAACCATCATGCAGCCTCTTGTAGGTGGCAGGCTCATAGAACTGTGCTTTTCACCTGGGCAGAAGTGTGTCTATTCCTCTGAAACAACCCTTAGCCCAAGTGACTGGGCCTATGGGGATGGATTCAGACCGCCAAGTTCCCATCTTGCACTTGGCTTTGTCATTTTTGTCTTCCTCCTGTTGACTTTCACTCAGCAAGGAACTTTAGATTCAGATTTGCCCCTGCAAGGATTTGTTGACACATTTTTGCTACTCTCATGTCTTCCCTTGGTCACACTCTGCAATACGCTTTTACTGTAGGAACTAAGTCTTGCTCATTCTTATCTCTGGTTTTTGGTCTGGTACTTCGATAATGTAACAAATATTTACGTAGTTCCTATTATATGCTAGGTAATAAATGCTGAGGATACAATGATGAACAAGACATAGTCTCTACTTAATGGAAATGATTGTCTGGTGGGAGTTACAGGTAACTACACAGGCAATTATAATACAGTGTCATAAGTGACATGAGAAGAAACAATTTGGGTTTTTTTGCCAGCAGAGAAAGCAGACACCTAGTCAGGAATGGGCACATTAGTCGGGGGTGTAAGCAAGGGAATCTTCCTAGAGGAAGTGGCGTGACCTTTATGTCTAAATAATAGGCTAGAGCCTGGACACAGTCTACATCTGTTATACCTTATGCAAAAGGACTTTTTTTTAAAAAAATAATTAATTAATTAATTAATTAATTTATTTATTTATTTATTTATTTTTGGCTGTGTTGGGTCTTCGTTTCTGTGCGAGGGCTTTCTCCAGTTGCGGCGAGCGGGGGCCACTCTTCAACGCGGTGCGCTGGCCTCTCACTGTCGCGGCCTCTCTTGTTGCGGAGCACGGGCTCCAGACGCGCAGGCTCAGTAGTTGTGGCACACGGGCTTAGCTGCTCCGCGGCATGTGGGATCTTCCCAGACCAGGGCTCGAACCCGTGTCCCCTGCATTGGCAGGCGGATTCTCAACCACTGCGC
This sequence comes from Eubalaena glacialis, assembly GCF_028564815.1. NCBI lineage: Eukaryota > Metazoa > Chordata > Mammalia > Artiodactyla > Balaenidae > Eubalaena > Eubalaena glacialis. The sequence goes on from NC_083718.1 coordinate 121,880,040, forward strand.
CACCAGGGAAGCCCCAAAAGGACTTTTTATGGCCTCGTGAATCCAACTTCCCATTTATCATACTAGTTCATTCTCAAAATATTCATTCTCAAACTTCCGCTCCTTCTTTCCCTCAGTCCTATGATAGGGCACTTAGTTTATTGAATTGCCCATAACTTTACCTTGAGAACAATGGCTCATGTAACACAGAGGAGACCGCCATTGTGAGGCTCACAACAGTGGCCAGTAGGGTATTTGGGCAAAGCACCAACAACATCTCCTAAACTGCAGTTGCCCCTTCCTCATTCATAATATAATTTATATGTGTCTTCTTTATCTTTCTCTTTTACTTAAATATTGAATCCCAGGTTTTCCTGATTTATGTTCACAGCAAAATTGAGAGAAAGATACAGAGGTTCTCCATATACCCTCTGCCCCTACACATGCGTTGCCTCCCTGATGATCAACATCACTCACCAGAGTAGTACATTTGTTACAATTATTGAACCTTCATTGACAAATCATAATTGCCCAAACGCTGTAGTTTACATTAGGGTTCACACTTGGTGGTGTAAATTCTATGGGTTTGAGCAAATTTATAATGACATGTATCCATCACTATAATATCACACAGAGTGTTTTCACTTCCCTAAAAATCCTCTGTACTCCATCTGTTCATCCGTCTCCCACCTCTGACACCTGGCAACAGACCTTTTATTGCCTCTAGAGTTTTGACTTTTCTAAAATGTCCTAGAGTTGGAGTCATACAGTATGTAGCCTGTTCAGATTGGCTTCTCTCCCTTAGCAAATAAGTTTCCGCTATGTCTTTTCATGGCTTGATAGCTCATTTCCTTTTAGCACTAAATAATATTCCACTGTTTGGATGTACCACAGTTTATCCATTCACCTACTGAAAGACATTTTGATTGCCTCCAAGTTTTGGCAATTGTGAATAGAACTGCTTTAAACATTTTTGTGCAGGTTTTTGTGGTCATAAGTTTTTAACTCCTTTGGGTAAATACCAAGGAGCACTACTGCTGGATTATATGGGAAGACTATGTTGATTTTTATAAGAACCACCAAACTGTCTTCCAAAATGGCTGTACCAATTTACATTCCTACCAGCAATGTATGAGAGTTCCTATTGCTCCAAATACTCTTCAGTATTTGATGTTGTCAGCGTTCTAGATTTGGGCCATCCTAATAGGTATGTAGAGGCATCTCATTGTTGTTTTAATTTACATTTCACTGATGACATATGATGTAGATTATCTTTTCATAAACTTATTTGCAACCTGTATATCTGCTTTTGTAGTTCATTATTTTTTTTTTCCAAACAATCAGTTTTGGTTTTTGTTGATTCTCTCTCTATTATCTTTGTTTTCTGTTTTAGTTTAATAATTTTGCTCCTCTGTTTATTATATCTTTAATTCTACTTTCTTGGAGTTTATTTTATTCTTTTTTCCTCTAACTTCCTTCTAAAGTTAGACTATTAAATCATTAATTTTTATTCATTTTTTAATAAAACAATGCTATAAAGCTCCACTGAACATTGCTTTTAATGTTTGCTATCTGCTGGTTATGATCTAGGCTGTCTGCCTGTGTTTTTTGCTGCAGGAGGAAACACAGGTAGACGGGTATACTTGTCTGGCACAGGCTTTGACTCTAGTTGCTGGTTCTCTGTTGCTTTAGTCATTTAGTCACTGATTTTTCTTCAACTTTTATTCTGAATTGCTTGTCTAGCTTTGATTTATCAAAACCTTCATGTTTGGGGGCTTCCTTTGCTTTAGATTTCTTATCTCTTTTGAGTCACCCCTTCATCCAAGGTGGACTAATAGTCAAGAGCTCAGAGTTCTAGTCTTACCTCTGCTCAGTATAATGGTCTTAGGTCTAGATATGATTGTATTAGTTTTCTACTACTGGTGTAATAAGTTTCCACAAACTTAGCAGCTTAAAACAACACAAATTTATTATTTTATAGTTCTGTATGTCAGAAGTCTGGCTTCTTACTGGTCTTACTGGGCTAATATCAAGGTGTTAACAAGGCTGCATTCCTTTCAGGAGGCTCTTGGGGAGGATCCAACTCCATGCTCTTTTGAGTTGTTGGCAGAATTCAGTTCCTTATGGTTGTAGGACGGAGATCCCATTTTGTTGCTGGCTGTTAGCTGAGAGTGACCCCCCACATTTAGAGACTACTTGCATTCCTTGAGTTGTGGTCCCTTTTTACCCATCTTTAATACCAACAACTGTGGGTTTAATTCCTCCCATGCTTCTAATTTCTCCTGTTTCCTCTTCTGTTTCATCTCTCTAACCCTCTACTTTTAAGATTCTCCACTTTAAAGGGCTCAAAGGACTAGATTGGACTCACCTGGAAAATCCAGAAGAATTTTCCCAGTTCAAAATCTGTAACCTTTATCACATCTGCAGAATCCCTTTTGCCATATAAGGTAATATTCACAGGTTTTGGGGCTTAGAGCCTGATGTCAAGGGAGGAAATCGTTCTGCCTATCACAATGATTTTTGCCTCTCTCTGCTTCAAATTTTTCATCTGTGCAATGGAACTAATATCTCTCACTTATATTGTTGGGAAGGTCCACTTACTGACTTGTAGTGAGGATCAATTGATGAGGTATATATAATCTGTATACTTGAAAGTAATATGCAAATTTGAGATGCAAATAAAATTGTTAATAACATACTTGCTAGACATTGGGTCATATTTGACAGTGAGTCTCCAGTTACTAGCAAAGGACCTAACTCTCAATAACAGTTTGCTGAGTGACAGCATCAATAATTATCACTATAATTTTCCTTCACTGGGGCAGGTCTCACTTTTGTGGGACTTTAAGGTTATATAATGTTTAGTGTCCTCTTTAAGAAATAGAATATAAAGTTATAAATGTAAAATTAGGTACAGGCCTTGGGAGAGCCTATGCACATGAGGAGCCCTGAGATTTAATTTTCATTAGCTTTCCCCCAAATCTGCTTCTTATCTTTACTGTTGTTCCTTTTTCCTTTCTTGCTCCACACTTCACCAGTGATTTGCACCTATACTTCATTCTAGCTTTTTCTTTTTCTGGTGTTTTTTATCCTGGCTTAAAACCTCACTCCATTGATTTTCTCATTGTTTCTGGCTCAGTGTGACAGTAGTGATGTAAGAAATGAATATACAATTAATGTATTTAGCATGTATTTGTTGAGTGCCCTCAACATGCCAGCAATGGGCTCAGAGCTGTGGGCACTATGATGACACCATACGTCACATTTCATAAGTTTCCAGGTTCCAACTGAGCAAAAGATAAATCCTGAGGGCAGAGGGTCCCAGTCAAGGGATTTACCTAAAGTAGCCTGAGGAAAACTAGTCTGAACAAAATTAGAACTGCTGTAAAGAAGATATGACTCAAAACCCAACTGTCAGAAGTATAAGCACAAATGGAAGAGAAGAGTATATTTAAAAGCCTAGAGAGTTGGGAGCAAGACAGACCTTGTCATGTGAGGAGATAGTACAGAAGCCCAAGTCAGAATTGAGGTGCTGAGGGGCCAGGACATGAGGTGAATCTAGACCACACTGTGTGTAGGAGGCAGCGCCTGAAAAGCATTTCATAGGGCAACATGCTTATTCTGAAGTTGCTCTGTATCAATTTACTTTGAAATCTTCATTTGACATCAAAATCTCTTTCCAGATATTTGTTTCATCAGTCTTTTCACTTTGAGTGTTGACAAACGTATTAATCTCTCATAGACGTTGTGGTATTTGACACATTATATTACTGGGATAAATGGTATTATTAATAGGAATTTCAAGGAACTGGAAATCTACTGGGAAATATATTTAAAATGAGGAGACAGGGTTATTTTATTCTATGGAAAGCCTTTTAATAAAGTCACAAGAAGCACGCACCACATAACCTTGGCTGTATCTAACACCGCACATTTTATGCTTAGTCTATGTTGGCACACAATATGCACTTGTTTATTAATAATTGGGTGGGATTTTATGTATTTGAGGCATTTTCACATGTTTTAAAACTCTCAGAGTTAAGGAAGGTGGCGTTCCTTATTTTGCTTGGAGTTTGTTCTTACCATCATTGACTTATTCTCTAAAGTCCTTATACTGTTTACTTTGTTCCAGAAGCTGTACTATGTGCTGAGGATGCTAATACAAGGAGATCAAAATCCCTGCCTTAGAGATGTCTCTAGCCCAGTTGGGGAAAAGACCATCAAATAGAGGAATGTTCCATGCCTGGTGAAACAGAGCACAGAGAAGGAAGGGCCCGCCTCCTAGAGAGTCAGGAGAAAATTTCTGAAGTCTGACATTTTGGTGTTATGTCCTGAAAGATGAGTGGGCATTTGTCAGGCAGATAGAGTTAGTGAAAAGGATCATTATTTAATCAAGGTAAAGGGGGAATGGGGTTGGGGGGCAACCATGTGAAATGGCATACAGATGAAAATTTTCAAGTAGTTTAGGTGCTTGGTAGGACAGGAAAGGGTGGCTGTGGAACAAGCTATAAGGTTACAAAGACTAAGGCCTTGCAGTTGAACCAGATCTCTTGACACTGGGTTCAACTCTTCCCTCTTCTGCCACTGGACTGCTTCCTAACTGGCTCGTTTGTCACTATGCCCCTTGATCCTTGGTGTCTGGCATATCACAGGCACTCAAATACTGATATGGAAGGATAAAAACCTGAGTGGATGAATACTACACTGCTTCTGAACTTCCCTGAAGTTTCTTTTTCTACTTTATGGCACTGTGGCCAGATCCATTCTATTTTTCTCTCTTATAGTGCTGTCTCTTTTCTACTCTCTTTCATGCTCTCTCTTACAAACACACACACACACACACTGGTTACCCAACAGTGTCCACTCTGAGAATCAAATTGTTTATACTTCTCAAGTGTAACTAATTCAGGAACTTTGAGCCCATTTAGCTGACACTCTCATAACAAACTGTGCATGTGTGGGCTGGAGAAAATTTGAATAGAACATGCTAGTTACAACTTTTAACAGGTTAAAATCACCTATAATAATTTTGACTGTATTTCAATAATCATCTCTTTTCTGATTTGCCTCAACTAAAATAGAAATGCTGAGGAAGAAGCATGATATCTCCTCTTTGGAGTCCTTTTCTTAGAGCTATTTTTCCACTTGGTCAAAGAAAGACAAAGAAGAAATATCTACAAATCAGATCTAATAATTGTCCCTTTGACTGCATTGACTTTGATTAAAAACAGGGAATTTTTTACTGTATTTAAGAAAACATGAAATAATATCTTTCTTTGTAATTTTTCTGGTTGTGACTCATTTAATCCAATACTAAGTTGGAAAAACCAGCTGGTTTTTCAGTAAGTTGCTTTAGCTACCATAAGGAACAACCAATGTTTAAAATCTATACATCCTTTGTATAGAAAGGAGACACTCTGAATAACATTTGATAAAACATTTTTTGTGCAGATTTGAATAAGTTCAATGGTTGTTTTCTCCCTTCACTCTACCTTTGTTTTCTTTTTTAATCTGACTTCTCCTGTAGCAAGCCTTTCTTTAGGTCTTGTTCAGCCTTCCTGCAGTCATATTTTACTGTTTTATATCTCATTCCCTCAGAGTTTTGCTCTCAGTGGAGTGATGGAATTCAATCTGTAAACCAAATCATGTTACCGGGTGGAAGCATGTAAACATGTAAGCTGTCCATCTGAAAACCTAGAGTCACGGCATTCACAGTAGGAATTTTAAGTTCTACTTAAACAGAGAGAAGTACATTTTCTGTCTGTCTGTAGAGAAAGTCCTTGTTTCCAGCTGATGCATGGATGAAAAGAAAAGAAGCTGACTATGGCTTCCAGTTTTAGGGACAGATGGAGATACATGGACCACTTTCAGATTGTAGACCTTGGAATTGTGTCTTCTTCTGTACCCTGATGAGTGGAAATTTCTTTTTCTTTCTCTGGAAGACACATTAAACCTCAGGAAAATACCTGTGACCCTGCGGCATTGCAATATTTCCAATGACATTTTAACTTATACAGACCATCTAAAAAGATTCCTTTACAATGATCTTTCCGGCTGCTTCAGCTGCACAAAAAATAGATGAATCACTCTACTAACAAGGGTATTTTCTTATCTGCATGGATTGAGTGGGAAGGGTGGAGGTGGGTGGCAATGAAAAAAGAAACTTGATTGCTTCTGTTTGAACTAACTATCTGATTAAAACAACAGCAACAATAACAACACCGACAAAGAGGAAAATATACTCTACCACCAAAAAAACACAACAATTTTCACTTTGGATGGACCATTTCCTTTGAAATGGAAAGAAAAAATGAAGCAGTTACACCATGGGTGTCCCTAGCACAAGATGTATCCAACCTATAACTTCTGATTACTCAGAAATTCACAGAAAGTAAATCCAGATAGGATTAAGAAAGCCCCCAGGGACGAACAAGTGGGAGAATATTTATTTGTTTGTACCAAACAGTTGACTGAATAATGAATAACTATTAACTTAAATTGCAATAAACACAGTTATTTAATTGAGATCTAACAGTTACATTTTTCTTGTTTTCTCCTAAGCAGCCTCTGAACAGCATCTTCAGAGTATCTTATAAAAAGGATGACTATGATCTTTACATCTGAATAGCAGATTTGTTTTTTAGCAATTTTCTGATCCTCCCTTTTGTTCTCTAAGATGACGCTTTTTAGAAGATAAGAACAGACACTCACAAAATTATTTTCCCCTGTTTGGACAAGAGTAAAGGTTTGCTTTGTTTAGAAATATTTAAGTCTTTTATAGCAAAGAGATATTTTTAGAAACAGAAGACCAGGTTCTAACCCAGAATTAAGTTTCCCAGTCACTGATTATCCTCACCCTCCCCTCCACCCATATCCTTTGGGAGTGAATGTGTTGATATTAAGGTTTATCAAGTTATATCAATTGACACATTTAACATTTTTTATTATTATGTTTTTTTCTAGGATATCCCATTAGAGGATAAATTTTTAGTCAGAAAAACACCCTGGACTTTTAGGAAGCAATTCTTTAAAAAAGGAAGGATGGACGGGACCTTCTGGAATTGAATTTTTTTTTTATATATACAAAAGTAGGAAAGCAAGAAGACCTATTTGGAGAGAAATGGAGTAGAAAGGGGATATTTGTGAATAGAGCTTAGGATATTAGCTTTATGGAGAGTAAGGACAGAATCTGTAGAAAGGGTTGTGATTATATCTTTATGTTTCCAGGTGTATCTAGGTTAATAATTCACAATAGTAATCTGGAATCTTTTTCTCCCTAAATTATTCTCTCTTCCTTCCATCCAGCTCAGAGAAGAGGTATGAAAATGCAGAAAGTAGAAATAGTGTGCTAATCTTTGGGGCTTTTTACTTGTTAGTTTATCTGTTTGATTTTCAAACACCCCATAGAGGAGAGAGAAATGGCAGCTTGGACAAACTGTCTTAACCAGAAGCAGCAGGTAGAGCTGGGCTCAGCCCCTTAAAACTATAGGGAAGTGTCTTAGCCTGGAAGGAGAAAACAAGATAGCATGTACAAGCCCCTATGTGGTAGGGATTGGGGCCTCAGTCATCAACAGGAATGGTGAGCAGGGGCAAAATCTCTGAGACGAAATGGCTATATGGGGTATTTGAGAAGGTGGGATTCATACATAAGCTCAGAGGAGAGTTCCATGTCCCAATGTACCTGAAATCATGAGTGAGCCAGCAGTCTAGAAGTGGTCATGTGCATTAGAGCTGAGGGTGTCTCAGTGGCTCTCTATATGGACGAAGCCTGAAGATCAGAAAGGTCCCACTCCTGAATCCCAGGGCACTCTTCAAGACCCCAAAAGGAGACAGCAAACTATGAGTGGGACTGAGCTTCAGTTTCCCACCACCTCTGTGGCAAAGGTGAGTCTCAAAATAAAAATTAAGTTGAGTTTTATAATGCATAGGGTTGTCTATTTCTTGCTCAAATTGAATTTGTGGGCTGAGCTTCACACTTGTTAATAGGATCAAAAAAAACAAGAACTTTAATATTGGAGTGATGATACAGGAAGTAGGGTTGAGAAGGGAAAACAGGAAAGGAAAAAAGATTGGTACCCATATTATGTGGCAGGTACCTGAACCATCCTCTCCTGGTGCTCTGGGGCCAGCAAACACCATGAGTTGAATGTGTAGGAGACTGAAAGGATAGTGCACTAATTGCTTCAGTCAGTATTGGAAAGCTAAGTGTAGCCCTGAGGATACAAGATGAGTGCAATTCCTTGAAAGTCAGCTGGATGGTGTTTAGACCAGTGAGACAATCACAGCATAAGACCAGCATTGACTAGTGGACTGTGTGGGGCCAGGTTTCATCATCCACTGTGCTGCAGCAGGATTCAAAGGAAGTAGTTACTTGAGACACCGAATTTCTGTACCCTTGGGTGTGAAAGTCTGTAAAATCTTCTTTTTAGTTTGTTTAAACTGCCATGATTATGAACAAACCAGGGGGATGAGAAGCACCAAGAGGAAGAACCTGGGCTTCTTTTTATAAGACAGGTAATGCCTGAGCTATTGATTGGAAATATAGACATGTCCTCATCTGCACTCTGATTTTGTGAAGCAATTCATATCGAAATAATCCATATAAAGTGATTGTCTTCAGATAAATCTGTTTCACACTGCAGTACTTATTCTCTGAATGTCAGAGGATTTATTTGGGTCAGTTGGTCTTCAATTATTTCATATAACAGATATAAATTGAGTTCATTTCGATGTTGTTTGGTTTCTTGAGCCAAGTAGCAGATTCTGGGTTAAGAGTACTAGGTTGGAGTCTGGGCTTCAAATTTTAGAAGTCAAATAGTCTTGGGCATGACCTTTCTGAATGTTTCCTTATTTGTAAAATAGAGATGATAGCACTGCATGGTCATGTAGAGGGGAACAATGAGTACAGGTTGACATTTTGATATCCAAGGAAGTATAATGGAAGTACAGAGGAGGAATCATTAATTCTTCCCCAGGGATGGAATTCGAGTAAGTGACAACTGACCGTGGGATTAAAGGTTGAGTAGAATTTCACTGGCAACCACAACCACAACAACAAAAAGAGGCAGTCCCTACACAAATAACAGTTTAAGCACAGCAATAGAGGTATAAGTGAGACTGCGTTCTATGTCCACTAAAATAGTCCTGCACCAGTGCTCAACCATATGTCCTTGGCATTCACCAATCCAGTAACATGCATTCTCCTGGAAGCACTTATAACTCTGCCAAAGGCATTCTATCTATTCATGCATGGGACAGGCTAAAAATGCTAGAGTGAATGCATCCAGGAGCAGATACCCCTTGGAAGCAAGTGGGGTTGGGCATTGGATAACAGGGAGGGGTGTTTCTCACTGTATCCCAGGATTCTCCAGTGAGATTGAAGCTTAGTTGTCCTATTCCAAAACCTGATTGATAATGCATACCTTATTGGTTCTCTTTTTTCCCCTGTCTCCCTTTCCTGAATGTTTATGGTCCTTTCTGGGGACATCGCCCAAATAATAAAGCAATTGCACACAAATCATGTTTCTGGATCTGCTTCTGGGGAAATCAACTTAAGACAGAGACACTAGTTTGAAATATAGGGCATATGGAAAGGGTAGGAAGGAGCTAATGAGGAAACTGTTGTTTGGAGACATGTAGTGAAATCCAGTAGAACATGGTAAGTATTTGGCTAATATGGAAAATAAGAAGTCTTCGAAAGCCTAAGCAGAGGGGAAGCTGAGAAGAAAGCAGAAGCAACATTTCATATCCACTTTTTAAAAGACATTTTTAGAGCAGTTTTAATTCACAACAAAATTGAGAGGAATGTACAGAGATTTTCCATATACCCTCTGCCACCACACATGCAAAGCCTCTGCCGTCGTCAGTGTCACTCATCAGAATGATACATTTATTACCAAGAATGAATCTACATTGACACATCATAATCGCCCAAAATCCATAAATTACATTTGAATCCATTCTTGATCTTGTACATTCTATGAGTTTGGACAAATGTAAAATGACATATATCCATCATTACAATATCATACAGAGTTCTAAAAATGCCCTAAAATCCTCTGTGCTCTGCCTATTTATCTCTCCACATCAACCACTGGCAACCACTGAGTTTTTAATTGTCTCCATAGTTTTGCCTTTTCCAGAATGTTCTATAGTTAGAATACACAGCATGTAGCCTTTTCAGACTGGCTTCTTTTACTTAGTAATATACATATAAGGTTCCCCTATGCTTTTTCGTGACTCAATAACTCATTTCTTTTTAGGGTTTAATAATACTCCATTGTCTGGATACACCCCAGTTTATTTATCCTTCACCTACTGAAGGACATCTTGGCTGCTTCCAAGTTTTGGCAATTATAAACAGAGCTGCTATAAACATCTGTGTGCAGGTTTTTTGTGTGGACATAAGTTTTCAACTCCTTTGCGTAAATACCAAAAAGTGTGATTGTAAGAGTATGTTTGGTTTTATCAGCGATTGCCAAACTGTGTTCCAAAATGGCTGTACCATTGCTCATCAGCAAGTTTTGAGTGTTTCTATTATTGCACATCCTCACTAACATTTGGTATCATCAGTTTTTTAGATTTTGGCTATTTTGCTAGATATCTAGTGGTATCTTATTGTTTTAATTTGCATTTCCCTGATGACATGTAATATGGATCATCTTTTCTAATGCTTATTTGACATATGTATATCTTCTTTGGTTAGATGTCTGTTAGGATCTTTGACCTACTTTTTGGTCAGGTTTTTTGTTTTGTTTTATTTTCTTATTGTTGTGTTTTAAGAGTTCTTTGTATATTTTGGAAAATAGTTTTTTTACCAGATGTGTCTTTTGAAAATATTTTCTTCCACTCTGTGGCTTGTTTCTCATTCTCTTGACATTGTCTTTCACAGAGCAGATATTTTCAATCCTAATGAATTCCAGCTTGCCTGTTATTTTTTTCATGAGTTGCATCTTTGGTGTTTTGAAGAAGACCATACCCAAGGCTATCTTGATTTTCTCCTATATTATCTTCTAGGAATTTTTTTTTTTCTTCTAGGAATTTAATAGGTTTTCATTTTAAATTTATGTCTGTGACCCATTTAATTTAATTTTTGTGAAGGGCATAAAGTCTATGTCTAGATTTATCACTATTATTATTATTATTTCTATTATTGGTTGTGGATATCCAGTTGTTCCAGTACCATTTGTTGAAGAGACTATCTTTTCTCCATTGTATTGCCTCTGCTCCTTTGCCAAAGATCAGTTGACTATATTTGTGGGAGCATATTTCTGGGCTCTTTATTGTGTTCCATTGATTTATTTGAGCATTTTTTTTTCTTTTTTTGGCCAATACCCACTGTCCTGATTCCTGTAGCTTTATAGTAAGCCTTAAAATACAGTAGGATTAGTCCTCCAAATTTGTTCTTTTCCTTCAATACTATATTGGGTATTTTGTGTTTTTTTCCTCTCCATATAAATGTTAGAATCATTTTGTTGATATCCACAAGGTAACTTACTGGGATTTTGGTTGGGATTACATTGAATTTATAGATCAAGTTGGGAAGAACTCTTATCTTAACAATATTGAATCATCCTGTCCATGAACATGGAATATCTCTCCTTTTACTTAGTGCTTCTTTGAGTTCAGTCATCAGAATTTTGTGGTTTTATTCATATTAATCATGTACATATTTTGTTAGATTTATATCTATGTATTTCATTCATTTTGGGTGCTAATGTAAATGGTATTGTGTTTTTCTTTTCTATTGGTATAGTGTTTTTAATTTCAAATGGTATATAGAAAAGTAAGCAGCTCAATGTTAAAAAAACAAACAACCCAATCAAAAAATGGGCAGAAAACCTAAATAGACATTTCTCTAAAGAATGCATACAGATGACCAAGAAGCACATGAAAAGCTGCTCAACATCACTAATTATTAGAGAAATTCAAATCAAAACAACAATGAGGTATCACCTCACACCAGTTAGAATGGGCATCCTCAGAAAATCTACAAACAACAAATGCTGGAGGGGGTGTGCAGAAAAGGGAACCCTCTTGCACTGTTGGTAGGAATGTAAATTGATACAGCCACTATGGAGAACAGTATGGAGGTTCCTTAAAAAACTAAAAATAGAATTACCATATGACCCAGCAATCCCACTACTGGGCATATACCCAGAGAAAACCATAATTCAAAAAGACACATGCACCTCAGTGTTCATTGCAACACTATTTACAATGGAAGCAACCTAAATGCCCATCAACAGATGAATGGATAAAGAAGATGTGGTACATATATACAGTGGAATATTACTCAGCCATAAAAAGGAATGAAATTAGGTCATTTGTAGAGACATGGATGGATCTAGAGACTGTCATACAGAGTGAATTAAGTCAGAAAGAGAAAAACAAATATCATATATTAATGCATATTTGTGGAACCTAGAAAAATATTACAGATGAACCAGTTTGCAGAGCAGAAATAGAGACACAGATGTAGAGAACAAACGTATGGACACCAAGGGGGGAAAGCGGCAAGGGTGGGTGGTGTGATGAATTGGGAGATTGGGATTGACATATATACACTAATATGTATAAAATGGATAACTAATAAGAACCTGCTGTATAAAACAATAAATAAAATAAAATTCAAAATTAAAGAAAAAAAAGAAAATTGAGTTTTATATATTAATTTTGTATCCTGCAACCTTATTACAATTGCTTATGAGTTCCAGGAATGTTTATTATTATTATTATTGTTTCTGATTTTCAACAAAGAAGATCATGTTAAGCGTGAACAAAGACATTTTTAGGTCTTTCTTCCCAATCTGTGTACCTTTTATTTTCTTTTCTTGCCTTGTTGCATTAGCAAGGATTTTTAATATTATGTTAAAAAGGAGTGGTAAGAAGGGATATCCTTGCCTTTTATATGATATTAGTGAGAAAGATTTGAGTTTCTCACCATTATATATGTTAGCTGTAGCTTTGTAGGTAGTCTTTATCAAGTTGAGAAAGTTCCCCTCTAATCCTAATTTAATGAGAGTTATTATAATAAATGAGTGTTGGATTTTGTCAAATGTTTTTCTGCATTTATTGATATGATCATGCAATTTTTCTTTTTTAATCTGTTGTTGGGATGGATTATATTATTACTTTTCAAATGTTGAATCAGCTTTGCATACCTGGGATAAATACCACTTGGTTGTGGTGTATAATTCTTTTATATATATATATCTTTTGAATTTTGTTTGCTATCATTGAGAATTTTTCCATCTATGTCCATGAGAAATATTGGTCTGTAGTTTTCTTTTCTTATAATGTCTGTGGTTTTGGTATTAGGGCACTGTTGGCCTCATAGGATGAGTTAGGAAACATTTCCTCTGTTTCAATCTTCTCAAAGAGATTGTAGACAATTAGTATAACTTCTTCCTTAAATTTTTGGTAGAAGTTACCAGGGAACCTATCTGGGACTGGTGTTTTCTGTTTTGGAAGGCTATTCATCATTGATTCAATTTCTTTACTAGATATAGGTTCATCAGGTTTCCTATTTCTTCTTGTGTGAGTTTTGGCAAATTGTGTCTTTCAAAGAATTAGTCAATTTCACCTAAATTACTGTATGATCAGGCCCCCCAAGATGGCTGTTCTCTTGCTCTCTGTACATCCCCTGCTCAACCAGCCCCTGGTTCACCTACACCCTACTTATGTAACTGACCTTCCATCTTAATCATAGAGCCTAATCAATAAATGCCTATGTACTTGCCCCCTGCCTCAGCTAGTGATTATTCTAATCTTTAGATCAGAATGTCTCCACTATGATAGTTTATCAAAGGAGCAGTGAAGGGTCTGCTCCTCTGCTGGTTTCCCTGGTAGCCAATGAACCAACCTGATGTCAGTTCTCCCTGTAACTGATAACCTCACTCTTCCTGGGATAGAGAAGACTGCTGCCATGTCCTGCCTGCCATCTGCTGTCCACATTGGAGTATTACTCCAGGACCCTCTTGCTTTGGAAGTGTAAGATCCTCCATCTATTAAACCACTGATTTCTCTGTCGCTGACTCCAGGCTCCTTCTTTGATCTTGAGACATGCAGGCCTGCAGTGTGTAGCCCAAGAGTTAACAAATTTGTGGGCGTTTTGTTGTTCACAGTATTTCTTTATAATGCTTTTAATGTCAGTAGCATCTGTAGTGATGTCCCCTCTCATTTCTGATACTAGTAATATGTGTCCTCTCACTTTTTCTTAGTTAGCCTGGCTGGAGGCTTATTGATTTTTTTTTTTTTAACTTTAAAAAATGTTTATTTTATTTTAATTATTTATTTTTTTATAGAGCAGGCTCTTATTAGTTATCTATTTTATACATATTAGTGTATATATGTCAATCCCAAACTCCCAATTCAAACCACCCGCCTCTTCCACCCCACTTTCCCCACTTGGTGTCCATACGTTTGTTCTCTACCTGTGTGTCTCTATTTCTGCCTTGCAAACGAATTCATCTGTACCATTTTTCTAGATTCCACATATATGCATTAATATATGATATTTGTTTTTCCTTTCTCACTTACTTCACTCTGTATGACAGTCTAGGTCCATCCACGTCTCTACAAATGACCCAATTTCATTCCTTTTTATGGCTGAGTAATATTCCATTATATATATGTACCACATCTTCTTTATCCATTCATCTGTTGATGGACATTTAGGTTGTTTCCATGTCCTGGCTATTGTAAATAGTGCTGCAATGAACACTGGGGTTCATGTGTCTTTTTGAATTACGTTTTTCTCTGGGTATATGTCCAGTAGTAGGATTGCTGGTCATATGATAGTTCTACTTTTAGTGTTTTAAGGAACCTCCATACTGTTCTCCATAGTGGCTGTATCAATTTACATTTCCACAAACAGTGCAAGAGGGTTCCCTCTTCCACACACTCTTTCCAGCATTTGTTGTTTGTAGATTTTCTGAGGATGCCCATTCTAACTAGCGTGAGGTGAAACCTCATTGTAGTTTTGATTTGCAATTTCTCTAATAATTAGTGATGTTGAGCAGTTTTCATGTTCCTCTTGGCCATCTGTATGTCTTCTTTGGTGAAATGTCTATTTATGTCTTTTGCCCATTTTTTGATTGGGTTGTTTGTTTTTTTAATTTTGAGCTGCATGAGCTGTTTATATACTTTGGAGATTAATCCTTTGTCCATTGATTCATTTGCAAATATTTTCTCCCATTCTGAGGGTTGTCTTTTGGTCTTGTTTATGGTTCCCTTTGCTGTGCAAAAGCTTTTAAGTTTCATTAGGTCCCATTTGTTTATTTTTGGTTTTATTTCCATTTCTCTAGGAGGTGGGTCAAAACGGATCTTGCTGTGATTTATGTCATAGAGTGTTCTGCCTATGTTTTCCTCTAAGAGTTTGATAGTGTCTGGCCTTACATTTAATCCATTTTGAGTTTATTTTTGTGTATGGTGTTAGGGAGTGTTCTAATTTCATTCTTTTACATGTAGCTGTCCAGTTTTCCCAGCACCACTTATTGAAGAGGCTGTCTTTTCTCCACTGTATATTCTTGCCTCCTGTATCAAAAATAAGGTGACCATATGTGCATGGGTTTATCTCTGGGCCCTCTATCCTATTCCATTGATCTATATTTCTGTTTTTGTTCCAGTACCATGCTGTCTTGATTACTGTAGCTTTGTAGTATAGTCTGAAGTACTGGAGCCTGATTCCTCCAGCTCCGTTTTTCTTTCTCAAGATTGTTTTGGCTATTCAGGGACTTTTGTGTTTCCGTACAAATTGTGAAATTTTTTGTTCTAGTTCTGTGATAGATGCCATTGGTAGTTTAATAAGGATTGCACTGAATCTGTAGATTGCTTTGGGTAGTATAGTCATTTTCACAATGTTGATTCTTTCAAGCCAAGAACATGGCATATCTCTCCATCTGTTTGTGTCATCTTTGATTTCTTTCATCAGTGTCTTATAGTTTTCTGAGTACAGGTCTTTTACCTCCTTAGGTAGGTTTATTCCTGGGTATTTTACTCTTTCTGTTGCAGTGGTGAATGGGATTGTTTCCTTAATTTCTCTTTCAGATTTTTCATTGTTAGTGTATAGGAATGCAAGAGATTTCTATGCATTAATTTTGTATCCTGCAACTTTACCAAATTCATTGATTAGCTCTAGTATTTTTTCTGGTGGCATCTTTAGGATTCTCTGTGTATAGTATCATGCCATCTGCCAACAGTGACAGTTTTACTTCTTCTTTTCCAATTTGGATTCCTTTTATTTCTTCTTCTTCTCTGATTGCTGTGTCTAGGACTTCCAAAACTATGTTGAATAATAGCGGTGAGAGTGGGCACTCTTGTATTTTCCTGATCTTAGAGGAAATGCTTTCAGTTTTTCACCATTGAGAATGATGTTTGTTGTGGGTTTGTCGTATATGGCCTTTATTATGTTGAGGTAGGTTCCCTCTGTGCCCACTTTCTAGAGGGTTTTTATCATAAATGGGTGTTGAATTTTGTCAAAAGCTTTTTCTGCATCTATTGAGATGATCATATGTTTTTTATCCTTCAATTTGTTAATATGGTGTATCACATTGAATTATTTGCGTATATTGAAGGATCTTTACATCTCTGTGATAAATCCCACTTGATCATGGTGTATGATCCTTTTAATGTGTTGTTGGATTCTGTTTGCTAGTATTTTGTTGAGGATTTTTGCATCTATATTCATCAGTCATATTGGTCTGTAATATTCTCTTTTTTTGTAGTATCTTTGCCTGGTTTTGGTATCAGGGTGATGGTTGCCTCACAGAATGAGCTTGGGAGTGTTTCTTCCTCTGAAGATTTTTGGAAGTGTTTGAGAAGGCTGGGTGTTAGTTCTTCTCTAAATGTTTGATAGAATTCACCTGTGAAGCCATCTGGTCCTGGACTTTTGTTTCTTGGAAGATTTTTAATCACAATTTTAATTTCAGTGCTTGTGATTGGTCTGTTCATATTTTCTATTTCTTCCTGGTTCAGTCTTAGAAGGTTATACCTCTCTAAGAATTTGTCCATTTCTCCCAGGTTGTCCATTTTATTTGCATAGAGTTGCTTGTGGTAGTCTCTTATGATGCTTTGTATTTCTGTGGTGTCCATTGTAACTTCTTCTTTTTCATTTCTAATTTTATTAATTTGAGTCCTCTCCCGCGTTTTCTTGATGAGTCTGGCTAAAGTTTTATTAATTTTATTTATTTTCTCAAAGAACCAGCTTTTAGTTTTATTGATCTTTGCCATTGTTTTCTTTGTTTCTTTTTCATTTTTTTTCCACTTGATCTTTATAATTTCTTTTCTTCTACTTACTTTAGGTTTTGTTTGTCCTTCTTTCTCTAGTTCCTTTAGGTGTAAGGTTAGATTGTTTATTTGACATTTTTCTTTTTTCTTGAAGTAGGATTGTATTGCTATAAACGTCCCTCTTAGAACTGCTTTTGCTTCATCCCATAAGTTTAGGATTGTCATGTTTTCGTTGTCATTTGTCTCTAGGTAATTTTTGATTTCCTCTTTGATTGCTTTAGCGATCTCTTGGTTATTTAGTAATGCATTGTTTAGCCTCCATGTGTTTTTGTTTTTTACTTTTCCCTGTCATTTATTTCTAATCTCATAACATTGTGGTTGGAAAATATGCTTGATATGATTTCAATTTTCTTAAATTTATGGAGGCTTGATTTGTGACCCAGGATATGATCTATCCTGGAGAATGTTCCATGTGCTCTTGAGAAGAAAGCATGATCTGTTGTTTTCGGATGGAATGTCCTATAAATATCAATTAAATCTATCTGGTCTGTTGTATCATTTAAAGCTTGTGTTTCCTTATTAGTTTTCTGTCTGGATGATCTCTCTATCATTGTAATTGAGGTGTTAAAGTCCCCCACTATTATTGTGTTACTGTTGATTTCCTCTTTTATCGCTGTTAACATTTGCCTTTATATTGAGGTGCTCCTATTAGGTGCATATATATTTATAATTGTTATATCCTCTTCTTGGATTGATCTCTTGATCATTATGTAGTGTCCTTCCTTGTCTCTTGTAACATTCTTTATTTTCAAGTCTATTTTATCTGATATGAGTATTGCTTCTCCAGCTCTCTTTTGATTTCCATTTGCATGGAATATCTTTTTCCATCCCCTCACTTCCAGTCTGTATGTGTCACTAGGTCTGAAGTGGGTCTCTTGTAGACAGCATATATATGGGTCTTGTTTTTGTATCCATTCCGCAAGCCTGTGTCTTTTGGTTGGAGCATTTAATCCATTCATATTTAAGGTAATTATCGATATGTATGTTCCTATTACCATTTTCTTAATTGTTTTGGGTTTGTTTTTGTAGGTCTTTTTCTTCTCTTGTGTTTCCCACCTAGAGAAGTTCTTTTAGCATTTGTTGTAGAGCTGGTTTCATGGTTCTGAATTCTCTTAGCTTTTGTTTGTCTGTAAAGCTTTTGATTTCTCTGTCAAATCTGAATGAGATCTTTGCTGGGTAGAGTAATCTTGGTTGTAGATTCTTCCTTTTCATCACATTAAACATGTCATGCCACTCCCTTCTGGCTTGTACAGTTTCTGCTCAGAAATCAGCTGTTAACTTTATGGCAGTTCCCTTGTATGTTATTTGTCGTTTTTCCCTTTTTGCTTTTAATAATTTTTCTTTGTCTTTAATTTTTGCCAATTTGATTACTATGTGTCTCAGCGTGTTTCTCCTTGGGTTTATCCTGCCTGGGACTCTCTGAGCATCCTGGACTTGGGTGGCTATTTCCTTTCACATGTTAGGGAATTTTTCGACTATAATCTCTTCAAATATTTTCTCGGGTCCCTTTCTCTCTCTCTTCTCCTTCTGTGACCCCTATAATGTGAATGTTGGTACATTTAATGTTTTCCTAGAGGTCTCTTAGGCTATCTTCATTTCCTTTCATTCTTTTTTCTTTATTCTGTTCCACGGCAGTGAATTCTACAGTTCTGTCTTCCAGGTAATTTATCTGTTCTGCCTAAGTTATTCTGCTATTGATTCCTCCTAGTGTATTTTTCATTTCAGTTACTGTTATTGTTCATCTCTGTTTGTTTGTTCTTTAATTCTTCTAGGTGTTTGTTTTCTAATTCTTCTAGGTGTTTGTTAAACTTTTTTTGCATCTTCTTGATCTTTGCCTCCATTTTTTTTCTGAGGTCCTGGATCATCTTCACTATCTTTTTTCTGAATTCTTTTCTGGAAGATTGCCTATCTCCACTTCATTTAGTTGTTTTTCTGGGGTTTTATCTTGTTCTTTCATCTGGTACATAGTTCTCTGACTTTTCATTTTGTCTTTTTTTCTGTGAATGAGGTTTTCATTCCACAGGCTGCAGGATTGTATTTCTTCTTGGTTTTGCTATGAAAAAAAGGCCTCTCTAGAGCCTTATTGATTTTATTGCTCTTTTCAAGAACCAGCTTTTGGTTTTGTTGTTTTTCTCTGTTATTTCTTGTTTCCAATTTTATTGATTTCTGCTTTAATTCTTCTTATTTATTTTCTTCTGCTTAGTTTGGATTTAATTTTCTTTTCTTTTTCTAGCAGAAACTTAAATTTTTTTTTTAGATCTTTCTTTTTTTAAAATATATATATATTCAATGCTGTAAATTTTCCTCTAAGCACCACTTTCAGTGTATCCCATAAATTTTGATGAGTTTCATTTTCATTTAGTTCAAAATATTAAAAAATTTTTCTTGATAGTTCCTCTTTGACCCATGTGTTATGTTTAGGAGTTTGTTGTTTAATCTCCATGTATTTTGTGGTTTTCCAGTTATCTTTCTGTTATTAATTTCTAGTTTAATTCTATTGTAGTATAAAAATGGTCATTGTATGGTTTCTATTTTTTAAAATTTTTTAAAGTGTGTTTATAGCTCAGAATGTGGCCTATCTTGGTGAATGTTCCATGTGAACTTCAGAAAAAATGTGTATTCTGCTCTTGTTTGTTAGTCTATAGCAGTAGTCTATAGGTGTTATTACATACAGTTTATAGTTGATGGTGTTAACTATGTTCTTATTGATTTTCTATCTGCTAGATTGGTCCATTTATGAAAGAGAGACATTGAAGTCTTCAACTGTGATAGTGCATTCATATATTTCTCCTTGCAGTTCTATCAGTTTTTGCCTCATGTAATTTGACACTCTGTTGTTAGGTGCTCATATGTTAAGAATTGTTATTTTTTGGGGGAAATTGTCTCCTTTATCCCTGATAACTTTTTTTACTTTTAACTCTGTCTGAAATTAATCTAGCTACTGCTTTCTTTTGATTAGTATTAGAATGATATATTTTTCTTTGTCCATTTGCTTTTAATCAATGCATGTTTTTATATTTAAAGTAGATTTCTTGTAGACAAAATTTAGTTGGATCTTGTTTTGTGATCTACACGGATAAATCTGTCTTTTAACTGGTGCATTTAGACCATTGGTGTTCAAAGTGATTATTGATATAGTTGGATTAATATCTATCATATTTGTATTTGTTATTGTTTTCTCTTTATTGCCCTTGTTCTTTGTTCTTATTTTTGTCTTCCACTCTTCTTCTCCCTTTTGTGGTTTTAACTGAACATTTTATGATTCTATTTTTCTCCTTTCTTAGCATATCAATTATACTTCATTTTTCCACCTTTTAGAAAGCAAATACTGCCAACTTTATAATAAAATGAGTTGGAGAAAGCATTACACTAGGAAAAGTGAGTGAGTCTAAAGTAATATTTTGGTAAGTAGTAATGAAACCTGAATTTGTGTAGCAATAGAGAATTTGCAGTCTGTTGGACTTGTTAATTAATTGGACATAAAGTTCAGAGTGGGAGGGTGTGCAGTCATGGAAGCCAACATTTTTCCCCTTGAAAATGATAGGTGATAAAGCAATCAATGAAGATAGGTAACAACGGGAGACAAAAATGGTGAATTTGTGGTGCTTGTTGAATATTCAGATGGCAGCATTTAATTTTTCAATTTAACAAATATTTGTTGAACTTATTTTGAACCAGGCAGTCTCTGGGTCCTAGGACTAAGAAGTCACCACCTCTGTTCCTACACAGCTACACTGTGTGGTGGAAAGGTTGTAAATGTGATACAGATTGAGAAGACCATTTATATGCAGGTGTTAGAATAATCTGTGGGAGTTGATTTCTTTATCTAGCAGAAAGAGTATTTTACTATTTCTCTAGGATAATGTCTTTAATTTGGTGGGATTTCTGTTCATAGGCAAATAGTTCTTTGGATTTGGAAAGAATGGATTGCAACATTTTATCTCTGAAAGCTTCACATTAACATATTTTTTAAAAGGGGTAAAGAAGAGTGAAGAGTCAGAATTATAATTTCCCTGTTTAGGTTGATATAGAATAAAGCTCATAGAGCACTGTGACTTGTTATGTATTAATGGATTCTTCTCTGCTAATGTTAGTTGAATTTCAATGGCAGAGAAAATAAAGAGAAATATATTTTCTTCTCTTGATGTTATTTGCCTAGTTTGCAAATAGTAATATTTTTTGGCTTCCTGGAAAAGAAACAATGACTGAATTGTGTTTTGAAACTCAAGGAGAAACACTAAAAACTATGTTTTATGCATCACCTAATTCTTTCTGCCTTCCTTCCTTCTTCCTTCCTTCTTCCTTCCTTCCTTCCTTTCTTCCTTTCTTTCTTTCTTTCTTTCTTTCTTTCTTTCTTTCTTGCTTGCTTGCTTGCTTGCTTGCTTGCAATATTTCAGTATAATTTAACTATCAGTAATTTTCTTTTTCTTTTTTTCCCTGCTAAAGGAAGGCAGTATATGTTCTTGCCAGGTTAGAGTACCAACTTTTATCAGTTTGCTGTATAGTTCTTGGGACCCTTTATTTGTGTAATTAAAATAACGCTATTTTGAATCATTCATCTTTGAAAACCTGAGCTTTTTGTGTCCCCGTTTATAATAATTCAAGAGATACAAGATATTTGCCAATGTGAATGACATAATCTCATAGCTTTTACCATTGTGGGAATAGTTTTTTTAAAAATTACTGTGACTATAATTTGTCTTAAATTATTCATTCCTAATACTACATTACTAATATTGCATAAACTTCACTCAAAACCAAATGATCTCTTTCAGGATATTTACACAGCTGTGACAATTTGGCATATATCATTTCTCCTTGATCTATAATTTTTGTTATTTCTTCAGTCAATCAACCAAATTAATCAATAAGTATTTTTAGAGTTTCTATTTCGAATAACAGATCTTTAGACTTAAAGCTCAGGCCTGCCAGGGGAATCATTCACATGGCAACAAAAACTCTAATTTACCCACACTTTCAACAAATCCTCCAACATGTTGCTGGTTTGCCTTTGGTGAGAAGGCACGGCTATAATGAAGTCCCCAAACAGTTTACACTGGCAAAGGAACACTTTTCAAAGAACCTGATGGGGACTTGGCAGCTGGGGAACTTGTAAGATTTGAGACCCTGCAAGATTTGTCCCTTCTCTGTGTTGTTCCTTCCTCCATGAAGATAAAAATCTAAACCTCAGCCACGTGAAAGATATTTGTATTTTCTGGGTATGGTGGTGCCTTTCTAAGAATCACATCCTCATCATTCACATTACACAATGCATAACCCTCCTTTTACAAAACTCAATGTAAACACTAGAGATACAGTGATATGGAAGGCACTGAAGTACGGACATCTCAAAAACCAGGGGCATTCGAGATTGCAGTGTTTCTCAAACCTTTGGTGTCAGGATCTCTTTATAGTTTTAAAAAGTCATGGAAGACCCCAAAGACTTTTTTTTAATATGGATCATAGCTATTTTATTTACCATATTATCAAAAAAGCTGAGGACTTTTTGACATTTTCATCACTAATATATTTTAAATGAAAATAATTAACCCATTACAAGTTAAGTGTGATGCTCTAGAGGCCAAAATAAGTGTATTAATAAGGAATGTCGTATCTGTCAAATGGTATAAAATATCAGAGGCCTAAAGTTGGGTCATGAGATTTAGCAACCTAGAGGTTTTCTGTGACCTTGGAGTGAAGGTCTTGTTACAGTGGGTTTATGAGCGATTAGAAGGAGAGAAACTGGATAGACTGAGTATAGACCACCCCTTCTAGGTGCTTTGTTACAAAAACTAGAAAAAATAGTGTGATAGCTGATGGGAAGAACGAGTCCAGTAAAAGGTGTGTTTTCTGGTTTAGATTTTGTTTTTCAAGATGGGAGGATTAATAGAATGTTTATGTTCTGATGCAGATGAGTTAGTGAAGAGAAAAAGGTTGACAATGTAAGAGAGGCAGGGAAAACACATGGACTAATGCTTTAGAGTGTGCAACAGGGCTTGGGATCTAGTACACAGGTGGAGGGATTGGTTCTAGAAAGAACACAGAAAATTCATCTTTCAAAACAGCCAGGAAGGCTGAGTGAGTACGTATGCCAATGGTGGGTGAGGAAAGGCAGTAGAGGGAGTCTAAGCAAGTTCTCTTCTGATTGATTCACCTCTCAGTGAAAGAGAGAGATCATGAGCTGAGAGTGAAGATGGGCAGGTTGGTGGTTTTAAAAACAATAGGTGTGGAAGAGTCACCTAAGAGAGTGGACTGGGAATGAACTAGGACTGTGGTTCTCAAGGGGTGATCCTCAGACCAGCAGTATCCGCATGACCTGAAAACTTGTTAGAAATGCAAATTCTCAAGGACTTGCTTTAGATCCACTTCAAACCTTACTTCTGAGGGTGAACCCAGCAAATCCTCCAGGGATTCTGATGCACACTGACATTTCAGAGCCACTGGATGAGTACGTACCATACGATTTTTGGGTCACCCTAACTACCTTGAATGTCAAGAACAATGCAAAGTGAGACCAGTCAGCTAGTGTGTTGTAGGTTTTTCTCCAGCCAAAATCAGATATTTTTTTTATGGGATAGGCAAAGAGTTGGACTTACAGGTTATGGTCATTGTCTTCTAAAACATTAAATGGCAAGTCAATAAAAATTACAATAATGAAGATTGTTATGGGCAGAGACGTGTCCCCCCCCCCCACCAACATTCATGTTAAAAGTCCTAACTTAATACCTCAGAATGTGAGTATATTTGGATATAGGACCTTGAAAGAGGTAATTAGGTTGTATGAGGTCATTAGGATGGGTCATAATCCAATATGACTGGTGTTCTTAGAAGAAGAGAAAATTAAGAGACTGAGACACATGAAGGGAAGATCATATGAAAACACAGGGATTATACGGCTGTTTATAAACCAAGGACAGAGGCCTCAGAAGACACCAACCCTGCCAACACCTTGATCGTGGATTTCCAGCTTCCAGAACTTTGAGACAGTAAATCGTTGTTGTTTAAGCCACCCAGTCTGTGGTACTTTGCTCTGGCTGTCCAAACAAATGAATGCAAAGATGCCAGAAAAAGGTTTTATTTTCTAAACACTTAAGGTAAAAAGGGCTGACTTCACCTACCAGATCAGTACCTTAGCCAACTGAATTACTCTAAGTATCTTTATTCCTTTCTGTAAAGGGGAATTATAATAACATCTACCTCAAAGGGCTATTGTGGAGGTGAAATGAGGTAATTCATGTAAAGCTTTCCCTCAGTACCTAACCCACGAAGTCCTCAAAAATGTCAGTCTGAAAAAAAAAAAATGGCATCACCTCAAAAAAGCACGCATGTTTGGCCAGGACAATTCTCGCTCTTGAATCCACAGTTAGAACTCAAATTGCAAAGTCTCTGGAGGCATCAGCTGTTGATTTGAGGTGTGTGTTCCCGAGCCTTGTGGCACTGCCCTTTTCTTCTTCTCCAGGATTGATTTCTGAAGCAGCCCTAAAGGCCACAAAGCAGGGTTGGGACTCCTGGATTGATTTTTTATGTTGACACACCGGGCCAGGCCCTGTCTGGTTTATAAACTGATGCTATATTATTTCCAGGTCTCTTATGAAAGTGAGCCAGAAAAATCATTTTTACAGGAGGTTGGATTTTCTCTTGTGTAGTTTTGCTTGGGGAGCTGTGGAGGTAGGGAAGGGGGACAGAGTGGTGACTGAGCGTGACTCCTTTTCTCCTCCCAGTTTTGTATTTCTCCATTTCAAAGTATTATCACTGAGAAAATATTACTTAATTGACAATATGATAGTTTCTTATATAAGACTGAATCTAGGCTTGGGGTGCTATTTACCGTGATTATCACTTCCAAATGTGGTGCTTTGTTGTATTTTTCCTCCACAAGCAGTTATTTGTTGGTAATGGATTTCTGTAAGCCAAATTATATCCTCCCTTTAAGAATCATTTTGACAGTGTATCTGCAACACCCTTTTTAGAGAGGGCTAATTATTATTGACAGGGATGATAGAGAGAGAGATTCTCCCTGTTCTGAGCAATTAAAAAACTTCTTGTCCCAGTTTACTTTGCACAGGCCTGACATTGAACCAGCATCCTTGATTTGTGTTTAAACTACAATAAAAATAAATGTAAGAAGTCTTGGTTTATGAAAAGACCAGTACTCCTATGATCTTAAAGCGGTTTAAAAATTTTGCAAGTATACTGTTTGTAAATTTCAGACTACTCAGGGTCACTCAGTGTAAAGTAATCATCTGCAAATGCCTTATTTGTCCATTAAGGCAGAGAACCAAACTGGTGGTTTATGGATGAATCAGTACTGCATGTCTAAGAGCTTTGTTTACTTACCAGAGTGTTAGTGCTTTTCGTTTGGTTGTACGCGACCTTGGTTTAATAAAAATCTCTATCCAATATCTTCTATATTTGCTCAAAATGTTTTTCCAAGGTAATATTGGACTTTTAACTTTATTTATGATGTTTTCTGTGTTGTTTCTATATTCACAAACCTATTTATATTTTTCTTTTTGATGTGAGATCAAAATTCACATTGTTTTACCCCTACCCCCAAGAGCTCAATAATTATTCCCACATTTTCCTATTCCTGCCTGATTTGAAATGCCTTTATTATATAGTATTTTCTCATTTATGCTAAGTAATTTATATCAGATATCTGCCTGGTTCCATGGTGTGTAGGTCTATTCTTTTATCAGTTCCATTCTACAAAGGAACCTTGTATTTTCATATATGGTAAGGAGAATCCTCATCTATAACTCTTTATCAAAACATTTTATTTATTCTGAGCTGTTTATTATTCCAAATATAATTTTTAACCTTGTGATTACATACGTAAAACTTACACATTTTTGATCATAAAAATTATCAAATGTGGAAGGATGTCATGTTAAAAGTAAAAAGCCTCCTTGATTTTTCAATCCCACCCTAGAATCAAACAATTAACAATTCTATGTGTACTTACGGATCTTTTTCTAGGCATTTGCATATTATGTGTTTTCAAAATAGTTTGGGATTTTGTATTTACATGAATTACAATAACATACATACACATTTTTCAATATATATCTATTAGACACTTACCCATCATGTACCTGGCACTGGCATACATCAGTGACCAAGAAAGACAGAAATCACTGGGCTGGTGGGGTTTACATCCTAGTGGAGAAAAGCAGACAATTAACAATATACACAACATACAATTAAATCATTTAATATTGTAGAATATGTTTAAATGCTGTGGAAAAGCAAAGAGCGTGAGAAGTTCTTGTATGTGTAGTGGAGAGTGTTGCAATTTTAAATAGGATGCTCAAGCAGCTCCCCTAAGAGAGTCAGATATGAGCAAAGACCTGTAGGAGGTGTTCCAAAACTTGGTTTTAGCACTTATATCTTGAGGATTTTTCTTGTCGGCACATAACGATTCCTTCATTTGTTGAACCACTCTTCAATATTCTATAACATTTTAATACTTCTTTCTTGGACACTAACTAACCAAGTATAGAAGATTTAAAAGGCACAATGAGCAACATTTATTTACTAAGCATAGAAGTATATAACCCAAATTAAGAATATTCATTATTTTCTAAAATTATTGAAATACCTACAAAGCATTTACTATATATTAAGCATCAATCAGTGTCTCAATAAATTGACAAACAAAAATAAAAAAACAGAAGAATAAAAAATGGATATTATTCAGGCTATATCCTTAAATCACAATGCAATAAATTAAGAAATGAATAATGAAATAATAGCCAACTTAATCTATTTACATAGAAATTTAAAAAAATAGATAACTGTTACAATTCTTTATCAACTTTAAAAAAATTTTTTGAGAATCAAAATTGATATTAGAAACTCTTTTCCTATAACTATGATGTACACCTGAAAATAATATAATATTGTAAATCAACTGTATTCAATAAAAACGATTCTTTTAAAATCGGTGAGAATACTATTCAGCAATTCCTATGAGAGACAGCAAAAGCAATAATCAGCGTTAATTTTAGAAGCTCCAAAGCATTATTTGAAAAAAAAAAGTGGTTTAAAATAAAGTATTATATTCAAAATCTAGAAGCAGAATGAGCAAAATGCAAGTAAAATAGGAGAATTTTTAAAGAAAAAAATTCTTAAATAATATTTAAAATATAAAACTATATATGGTAGTTTGAAAAAATCCATACCAACCTACTTTGCAAGTTAGTTGAAGGAAAAAGGATAAGTAAATATGACAAATAAGGAGAAAACTTTTTTCATTGAGAAAAGATAGATGTATAATAGCACATACATTAAAAAAATGTAGAATCTAGATGAAATAGTTTCTAGAAAAATGTGAAGTATTAAAATTGATCCAAGAAGAATAGGTAGTCTTGATAGACCAATTACAATAAAGAAAATATGGTATAAAATATTTCCTTAAAAGGACACTAAAATGTTTCCAGTTTTCACATGGCTGATTAAAGCCTTCATTTCCTACTTATTCTATCAAATATGAAAAAGTAACTGGAAAAATAAGAAATAAAAATGTAAATTTAATATTTTGTTGAAGCATGCAGACCACTTAAATTCCTGAACAACAAAATAAGAGGGGGCTGCCCAAATCAGTAGACATGAAACAGAGGTAGAGAGGGACATGGGAAAAGAATGTTCATGATTTTATTATTTATTTATTTATTTTTATTAAAGTATAGTTGATTTACAATATTGTATTAGTTTCAGGTATACAACAGTGATTCAACATTTTTATACATTATACTCCATTTAAAGTTATTACCAAACAATGGCTGTATTCCCTGTGCTGTACCATATATCCTTATTGCTTATCTATTTTATACATAGTAGTTTGTATCTCTTTAGCCTCTACCCCTATCTTGCACCCCCCTCCTCCCCTATCCCCACTGGTAACCACTAGGTTGTTCTTTGTATCTGTGAGGCTGTTTCTGTTTTGTTATACACATTCATTTGTTTGATTTTTTAGATTCCACATATAAGTTATAACAGGTTATTTGTCTTTCTTTGTCTGACTTATTTCACTAAGCAAATAGTCCTAAGATTTATATGGAACCCCAAAAGACCTTGAATTGCCAAAGTAATCTTGAGAAAAAAGAACAAAGCTGGAGGTATCACACTCCCTGACTTCAGACTATGCTACAAAGCTGCAGAATGTCCCTGACTTTGGAGCTCAGAAAACATTGATAAAGCACATCTTTCTAGTGTAAGTAGCACACGCTATTGCAAAAGCAACATATTTTCCTTTACAACACAGGACTGGGGCCTGGAGACCATCAGTGAACTTCCATGGATTTGGTTCTGAGAGAGGAGGAGAGCTGCACTGGGAAACTTCACAGACAAGCTGCATTCACAGGAACAGAACATGAGGTAGAAGACATGAGGAAAATGCACATTAGGAGCAGCTCTGCAGAATTGATTTTGGAAGACTGGGGAGAGATAAGGATAAAAAGACATATAATTCTGTCTTTCTAGACTGTCACATGACTTGGTCACTTCTCTACATATATTCTGAAAATAGTCAAAATGAAAAAGGTGAATTCTTAAGAGAAAAAAAAAGAGCTAGCTAGTATCTATGCAAAAATCTATTTAAAAAGAAGGAAGAGAACACAAAAAACAAATGATAGATATGGAACACTCTAGAAAAAACAAAATGGCTTTTCATAGAACAGAGAAAGTTGTTACTAAATATATCTTGTGAAATATGACTTAAAACAATTGTTTTCACAAAACAAAAGCACAACAAATATATACAAGAGATTAGGAAACATGTGAGAGGACTACAGAAAGAAATATGAGTTGGCAAAATACAGAAAATAAATAGAAGATTAAAAGTCATTACAGCAAAATAGATGAAATGGAACCAGAACAAACACATACACAAAAGCTAGACACTGCTGAAATCACAATAATTGATACTAAAGGATGCAGATGCTATGAGCAACTCAAAAAAAGCAAATGAAATGGAAGTGAGCAAGAGCTCAAAAGGATTAGAGAGAAAAGTATAAATAAACATTATCATACCCCTAAAAATTTAATGAAATCATGGAACTGAAAATATATCTGAAAATATGAGTCAAGAAAATATCCTTAAGTAAAAGAAAATGTAAAGTTACATATTTAAAGGACATACTAGATTCCAGAAAAAGATAAACACATATTAGGCAACAGGCATATTCTATTGAAGTTACTGGACTTGAAAGATAATGAATGACTCCTTAATCAGGCAAAAAGTTGAAGTCTTCTCTAGGAGAAAACATCATCAATAGCTCCACAGTAACATGACGTGCTAGAAGTTCATTGAAACCATGACCCTAACCTCTAAAGATGAAAAGGGAATGTGATCTCTAAAGTTTCCACCCTGTCAAGTAACACTGACAGTCAAGTATAAAAGGCAATGGAAATTACAATGTTATACCACTCTTGCTTACCAGATTGGCATAATTCAATAAGTATAAAAACATATCAGATGTTAACAAGAGTGTGAAAACACTGGGGTTCTTATACATAGCAGATGGGATGATCGAAAGGAATAACTTTTTTTTATTGTCTTATTTTTTTTTTTACATCTTTATTGGAGTATAATTGCTTTACAATGTTGTGTTAGTTTCTGCTGTATAACAAAGTGAATCAGCTATACATATACATATATCCCCATACCCCCTCCCTCTTGTGCCTCCCTTCCATCCTCCCTATCCCATCCCTCTAGGTGGTCACAAAACACAGAACTGAACTCCCTTTGCTATGCAGCTGCTTCCCACTAGCTATCTATTTTACATTTGGTAGTGTATATATGTCAATGTTACTCTCTCACTTCGTCCCATCTTACGCTTCCCCCATCCCCATGTCCACAAGTCCATTCTCTATGTCTGAGTCTTTATTCCTGTCCTGCCCCTAGGTTCATCAGAACCATTTTTTTTTTTTTTTTTAGATTCCATATACATGTGTTAGCATACGGTATTTGTTTTTCTCTTTCTGACTTACTTCACTCTGTATGACAGTCACTAAGTCCATCCACCTCACTACAAATAACTCAATTTCATTTCGTTTTATGGCTGAGTAATATTACATTGTATATATGTGCCACATCTTCTTTATCTATTCATCTGTCAGTGGACACTTAGGTTGCTTCCATGACCTGGCTATTGTAAATAGTGCTACATGAACATTGTGGTACATGACTATTTTTGAATTACGGTTTTATCAGGGTATTTACCCAGTAGTGGAATTGCAGGGTCATATGGTAGTTCTACTTTTAGTTTTTTAAGGAACCTCCATACTGTTCTCCATAGTGGCTGCATCAATTTACACTCCCACCAACAGTGCAAGAGGGTTCCCTTTCCTCCACACCCTCTCCAGCATTTATTGTTTGTAAATTTTTTGATGATGGCCATTCTGACTTGTGTGAGGTGATACCTCATTGTAGTTTTGATTTGCATTTCTCTAATGATTAGTGATGATGAGCATCCTTTCATGTGTTTGTTGGCAATCTGTATATCTTCTTTGGAGATATGTATATTTAGGTCTTCTGCCGATTTTTGGATTGGGTTGTTTGTTTTTTGATATTGAGCTGCAAGAGCTGCTTGTATATTTTGGAGATTAATCCTTTGTCAGTTGCTTCATTTGTAAATATTTTCTCCCATCCTGAGGGTTGTCTTTTTGTCTTGTTTATGGTTTCCTTTGATGTGCAAAAAGCTTTTAAGTTTCATTAGGTCCCATTTGTTTATTTTTGGTTTTATTTCCATTTCTCTAGAAGGTGGGTCAAAAAGGATGTTGCTGTGATTTATGTCATAGAGTGTTCTACTTATGTTTTCCTCTAAGAGTTTTATAGTGTCTGGTCTTATATTTAGGTCTTTAATCCATTTTGAGTTTATTTTTGTGTATGGTTTAGGGAGTGCTCGAATTTCATTCTTTTATATGTAGCTGTCCAGTTTTCCCAGCACCACTTATTGAAGAGGCTGTCTTTTCTCCATTGTATATTCTTGCCTCCTTTGTCAAAGATAAGGTGACCATATGTGTGTGGGTTTATCTCTGGGCTTTCTATCCTGTTCCATTGATCTATATTTCTGTTTTTGTGCCAGTACCATACTGTCTTGATTACTGTAGTTTTGTAGTATAGTCTGAAGTCAGAGAGCCTGATGCCTCCAGCTCCATTTTTCTTTCTCAAGATTGTTTTGGCTATTCAGGGTCTTTTGTGTTTCCATACAAATTGTAAAATTTTTAGTTCTAGTTCTGTGAAAAATGCCCTTGGTAGTTTGATAGGGATGGCATTGAATCTGTAGATTGCATTGGGTAGTATAATCATTTGCACAATGTTGATTCTTCCAATCCTAGAACATGGTATATCTTTCCATATGTTTGTATCATCTTTGATTTCTTTCATCAGTGTCTTATAGTTTTCTGAGTACAGGTCTTTTACCTCCTTAGGTAGGTTTATTCCTAGGTATTTTATTCTTTTTGTTGCAATGGTAAATGGGAGTGTTTCCTCAATTTCTCTTTCAGATTTTTTGTTGTTAATATATAGGAATGCAAGAGATTTCTGTGCACTGACTTTGTATCTTGCAACTTTACAAAATTCATTGATTAGCTCTAGTGGTTTTCTGGTAGCATCTTTAGGATTCTCTATGTGTACTATCATGTCATATGAAAACAGTGACAGTTTTACTTCTTCTTTTCCAATTTAGATTCCTTTAATTTCTTTTTCCTCTCTGATTGCCGTGGCTAAAACTACCAAAACTATGTTGAATAATAGTGGTGAGAGTGGGCACCCATGTCTTGTTCCTGATATTAGAGGAAATGTTTGCAGTTTTTCACCATTGAGAATGATGTTTCCTGTGGGTTTGTCATATATGGCTTTATTATGTTGAGGTAGGTTTCCTCTGTGCCCACTTTCTGGAGGGTTGTTATAATAAATGGGTACTGAATTTTGTCAAAAGCTTTTTCTGCATCTATTGAGACGATCATATGGTTTTTCTCCTTCAATTTGTTAATATGGCGTATCACATTGTTTGATTTGTGTATATTGAAGAATCCTTGCATTCCTGGGATAAATCCCACTTGATCATGGTGTATGATCCTTTTAATGTGCTGTTGGATTCTGTTTGCTAGTATTTTGTTCAGGATTTTTGTATCTATATTCATCAGTGATATTGGCCTGTAGTTTTCTTTTTTTGTAACATCTTTGTCTGGTTTTGGTATCAGGGTGATGGTGGCCTCATAGAATGAGTTTGGGAGTGTTCTTCCCTCTGCTATATTTTTGAAGAGTTTGAGAAGGTTAGGTGTTAGCTCTTCTCTAAATGTTTGATAGAATGTGCCTGTGAAGGCATCTGGTCCTGGGCTTTTGTTTGTTGGAAGATTTTAAATCACAGTCTCAATTTCAATGCTTGTGATAGGTCTGTTTATATTTTCTATTTCTTCCTGGTTCAGTAGTGGAAGGTTGTGCTTTTCTAAGAATCTGTCCATTTCTTCCAGGTTGTCCATTTTATTGGCATATAGTTACTTGTGGTAATCTCTCATGATCCTTTGTATTTCTGAAATGTCAGTTGTTTCTTCTCCTCTTTCATTTCTAATTCTGCTGATTTGAGTCTTCTCTTTTTCTTGATGAGTCTGGCTAGTGGTTTATCAATT
The DNA here is from genome assembly GCF_028564815.1 of Eubalaena glacialis. Classification (NCBI taxonomy): domain Eukaryota; kingdom Metazoa; phylum Chordata; class Mammalia; order Artiodactyla; family Balaenidae; genus Eubalaena; species Eubalaena glacialis. The sequence continues at coordinate 121,912,944 of NC_083718.1, forward strand.
TTGTTTATCTTCTCAAAGAACTAGCTTTTAGTTTTATTGATCTTTGCTTTGTTTCCTTCATTTCTATTTCATTTATTTCTGATCTGATCTTTATGTTTTCTTTCCTTCTGCTAACTTTGAGTTATTTTGTTTTTCTTTCTCTAATTGCTTTAGGTGTAAGCTTAGGTTGTTTATTTGAGATGGTTCTTGTTTCTTGAGGTAGGATTGTATTGCTATAAACTTCCCTCTTAGAACTGCTTTTGCTGCATCCCATAGATTTTGGGTTATCATGTTTTCATTGTCATTTGTTTCTAGGTATTTTTTGATTTCTTCTTTGATTGCTTCAGTGATCTGTTGGCTATTTAGTAACATATTGTTTAGCCTCCATGTGTTTGTATTTTTTACAATTTTTTCCTCTGTGATTGATATCTAGCCTCATAGCTCTGTGGTCCGAAAAGATATTTGATACAATTTCAGTTTTCTTATATTTCCCGAGGCTTGATTTGTGACCCAGGATATGATCTATCCTGGAGAATGTTCCACGTGCACTTGAGAAGAAAGTGTATTCTGTTGTTTTTGGATAGAATGTGTGATAAATATCAATTTACTCAATCTTGTTTAATGTGTCATTTAAATCTTGTGTTTCTTTATTTATTTTCATTTTGGATGATCGCTCCATTGGTGAAAGTGGGGTGTTAAAGTGCCCTACTATGATTGTGTTACTGTCGATTTCCCCTTTTATGGCTGTTAGCACTTGCCTTATGTATTGAGGTGCTCCTATGTTTGGTGCATAAATATTTACAATTGTTATATCTTCTTCTTGGATTGATCCCTTGATCATTATGTAGTGTCCTTCTTTGTCTCTTGTAATAGTCTTTGTTTTAAAGTCTATTTTGTCTGATATGAGAATTGCTACTCCAGCTTTCTTTTGATTTCCATTTGCATGGAATATCTTTTTCCATCCCCTCAGTTTCAGTCTGTATGTGTTCCTAGGTCTGAAGTTGGTCTCTTGTAGATAGCGTATATACGGGTCTTGTTTTTGTATCCATTCAGCCAGTCTATGTCTTTTGGTTGGAGCATTTAATCCATTTACATTTAAGGTAATTATCGATATGTTTGTTCCTATTACCATTTTCTTAATTGTTTTGGGTTTGTTATTGTAGGTCTTTTCCTTCTCTTGTGTTTCCTGTCTAGAGAAGTTCCTTTAGCATTTGTTGTAAAGCTGGTTTGGTGGTGCTGAATTCTCTTAGCTTTTGCTTGTCTGTAAAGGTTTTAATTTCTCCATCAAATCTGAATGAGATACTTGCTGGGTAGAGTAATCTTGGTAGTAGGTTTTTTCCTTTCATCCCTTTAAATATGTCCTGCCACTCCCTTCTGGCTTGCAGAGTTTCTGCTGAAAGATCAGTTGTTAACCTTATGGGGATTCCCTTGTATGTTATTTGTTGCTTTTCCCTTGCTGCTTTTAATATTTTTTCTTTGTATTTAATTTTTGATAGGTTGATCAATATGTGTCTTGGGTGTGTTTCTCCTTGAATCTATCCTGTATGTGACTCTCTGCACTTCCTGTAATTGACTGACTATTCCCTTTCCCATGTTAGGGAAGTTTTTAATGATAATCTCTTCAAATACTTTCTCAGACCTTTTCTTCTTTTCCTCTGGGACATCTATAATTCGAATGTTGGTGTGTTTAATGTTGTCCCAGAGGTCTTTGAGACTGTCCTCAATTCTTTTCATTCCTTTTTCTTTTTTCTGCTCTGCAGCAGTTATTTCCACTATTCTATCTTCCAGATCCCTTATTCGTTCTTCTGCCTCAGTTATTATGCTATTGATTCCTTCTAGAGTATTTTTTTTTTTATTTAAACATCTTTATTGAAGTATAATTGCTTTACAATGGTGTGCTAGCTTCTGCTTTACAACAAAGTGAATCAGTTACACATATACATATGTTGCCATATCTCTTCCCTCTTGCATCTCCCTCCCTCCCACCCTCCCTATCCCACCCTTCTAGGTGGTCACAAAGCACCGAGCTGATCTCCCTGTGCTATGCGGCTGCTTCCCACTAGTTTTCTATTTTACATTTGGTAGTGTATATATGTCCATGACACTCTCTCACCCTGTCACATCTCACCCCTCCCCCTCCCCATATCCTCAAGTCCATTCTCTAGTAGGTCTGTGTCTTTATTCCCATCTTGCCACTAGGTTCTTCATGACCTCTTTTTTTTTTTTTTTCCCTTAGATTCCATATATATGTGTTAGCATACTGTATTTGTTTTTCTCTTTCTGACTTACTTCACTCTGTATGACAGACTCTAACTCCATCCACCTCATTACAAACACCTCCATTTCATTTCTTTTTATGGCTGAGTAATATTCCATTGTATATATGTGCCACATCTTCTTTATCCATTCATCCGATGATGGACACCTAGGTTGCTTCCATGTCCTGGCTATTGTAAACAGAGCTGCAATGAATATTTTGGTACATGACTCTTTCTGAATTATGGTTTTCTCAGGGTATATGCCCAGTAGTGGGATTGCTGGGTCATATGGTAGTTCTATTTTTAGTTTTTTAAGGAACCTCCATACTGTTCTCCATAGTGGCTGTATCAATTGACATTCCCACCAACAGTGAAGAGTGTTCCCTTTTCTCCACACCCTCTCCAGCATTTATTGTTTCTAGATTTTTTGATGATGGCCATTCTGACCGGTGTGAGATGATACCTCATTGTAGTTTTGATTTGCATTTCTCTAATGATTAATGATGTTGAGCATTCTTTCATGTGTCTGTTGGCAATCTGTATCTCTTCTTTGGAGAAATGTCTATTTAGGTCTTCTGCCCATTTTTGGATTGGGTTGTTTGTTTTTTTGTTATTGAGCTGCATGAGCTGCTTGTAAATCTTGGAGATTAATCCTTTGTCCGTTGCTTCATTTGCAAACATTTTCTCCCATTCTGAGGGTTGTCTTTTGGTCTTGTTTATGGTTTCCTTTGCTGTGCAAAAGCTTTTAAGTTTCATTAGGTCCCATTTGTTTATTTGTGTTTTTATTTCCATTTCTCTAGGACCTGGGTCAAAAAGGATCTTGCTGTGACTTATGTCATACAGTGTTCTGCCTATGTTTTCCTCTAAGAGTTTGATAGTGTCTGGCCTTACACTTAGGTCTTTAATCCATTTTGAGTTTATTTTTGTGTATGGTGTTAGGGAGTGTTCTAATTTCATACTTTTACATGTACCTGTCCAATTTTCCCAGCACCACTTATTGAAGAGGCTGTCTTTTCTCCACTGTATATGCTTGCCTCCTTTATCAAAGATAAGGTGACCATATGTGCGTGGGCTTATCTCTGGGCTTTCTATCCTGTTCCATTGATCTATATTTCTGTTTTTGTGCCAGTACCAAACTGTCTTGATTACTGTAGCTTTGTAATATAGTCTGAAGTCAGGGAGCCTGATTCCTCCAGCTCCATTTTTCGTTCTCAAGATTGCTTTGGCTATTCAGGGTCTTTTGTGTTTCCATACAAATTGTGAAATTTTTTGTTCTAGTTCTGTGAAAAATGCCAGTGGTAGTTTGATAGGGATTGCATTGAATCTGTAGATTGCTTTGGGTAGCAGAGTCATTTTCACAATGTTGATTCTTCCAATCCAAGAACATGGTATATCTCTCCATCTATTTGTATCATCTTTAATTTCTTTCATCAGTGTCCTATAATTTTCTGCATACAGGTCTTTTGTCTCCTTAGGTAGGTTTATTCCTAGGTATTTTATTCTTTTTGTTGCAATGGTAAACGGGAGTGTTTTCTTAATTTCACTTTCAGATTTTTCATCATTAGTATACAGGAATGCAAGAGATTTCTGTGCATTAATTTTGTATCCTGCTACTTTACCAAATTCATTGATTAGCTCTAGTAGTTTTCTGGTAGCATCTTTTGGATTCTCTATGTATAGTATCATGTCATCTGCAAACAGTGACAGCTTTACTTCTTCTTTTCCGATTTGGATTCCTTTTATTTCTTTTTCTTCTCTGATTGCTGTGGCTAACGCTTCCAAAACTATGTTGAATAATAGTGGTGAGAGTGGGCAACCTTGTCTTGTTCCTGATCTTAGTGGAAATGGTTTCAGTTTTTCACCATTGAGGACAATGTTGGCTGTGGGTTTGTCATATACGGCCTTTATTATGTTGAGGAAAGTTCCCTCTATGCCTACTTTCTGCAGGACTTTTATCATAAATGGGTGCTGAATTTTGTCGAAAGCTTTCTCTGCATCTATTGAGATGATCATATGGTTTTTCTCCTTCAATTTGTTAATATGATGTATCACGTTGATTGATTTGCGTATATTGAAGAATCCTTGCATTCCTGGAATAAACCCCACTTGATCATGGTGTATGATCCTTTTAATGTGCTGTTGGATTCTGTTTGCTAGTATTTTGTTGAGGATTTTTGCATCTATGTTCATCAGTGATATTGGCCTGTAGTTTTCTTTCTTTGTGACATCTTTGCCTGGTTTTGGTATCAGGGTGATGGTGGCCTCGTAGAATGAGTTGGGGAGTGTTCCTCCCTCTGCAATATTTTGGAAGAGTTTGAGAAGGATAGGTGTTAGCTCTTCTCTAAATGTTTGATAGAATTCGCCTGTGAAGCCATCTGGTCCTGGGCTTTTGTGTGTTGGAAGATTTTTAATCACAGTTTCAATTTCAGTGCTTGTGATTGGTCTGTTCATATTTTCTATTTCTTCCTGGTTCAGTCTCGGCAGGTTGTGCATTTCTAAGAATCTGTCCATTTCTTCCAGGTTGTCCATTTTATTAGCATAGAGTTGCTTGTAGTAATCTCTTATGATCGTTTGTATTTCTGCAGTGTCAGTGGTTACTTCTCCTTTTTCATTTCTAATTCTATTAATTTGAGTCTTCTCCTTTTTTCTCTTGATGAGTCTGGCTAATGGTTTATCAATTTTGTTTATCTTCTCAAAGAACCAGCTTTTAGTTTCATTGATTTTGGCTATTGTTTCCTTCATTTCTTTTTCATTTATTTCTGATCTGATCTTTATGATTTCTTTCCTTCTGCTAGCTTTGGGGTTTTTTTGTTCTTCTTTCTCTAATTGCTTTAGGTGCAAGGTTAGGTTGTTTATTCGAGATGTTTCCTGTTTCTTGATGTAGGCTTGTATTGCTATAAACTTCCCTCTTAGAACTGCTTTTGCTGCATCCCATAGGTTTTGGATCGTCGTGTCTCCATTGTCATTTGTTTCTAGGTATTTTTTGATTTCCCCTTTGATTTCTTCAGTGATCACTTCGTTATTAAGTAGTGTATTGTGTAGCCTCCATGTGTTTGTATTTTTTACAGATCTTTTCCTGTAATTGATATCTAGTCTCATAGCGTTGTGGTCGGAAAAGATACTTGATACGATTTCAATTTTTTTAAATTTACCAAGGCTTGATTTGTGACCCAAGATATGATCTATCCTGGAGAATGTTCCATGAGCACTTGAGAAAAATGTGTATTCTGTTGTTTTTGGGTGGAATGTCCTATAAATATCAATTAAGTCCATCTTGTTTAATGTATCATTTAAAGCTTGTGTTTCCTTATTTATTTTCATTTTGGATGATCTGTCCATTGGTGAAAGTGGGGTGTTAAAGTCCCCTACTATGATTGTGTTACTGTCGATTTCCCCTTTTATGGCTGTTAGTATTTGCCTTATGTATTGAGGTGCTCCTATGTTGGGTGCATAAATATTTACAATTGTTATACCTTCCTCTTGGATCGATCCCTTGATCATTATATAGTGTCCGTCTTTGTCTCTTGTAATTGTCTTTATTTTAAAGTCTATTTTGTCTGATATGAGAATTGCTACTCCAGCTTTCTTTTGATTTCCATTTGCATGGAATATCTTTTTCCATCCCCTCACTTTCAGTCTGTATGTGTCTCTAGGTCTGAAGTGGGTCTCTTGTAGACAGCATATATATGGGTCTTGTTTTTGTATCCATTCAGCCAGTCTGTGTCTTTTGGTGGGAGCATTTAATCCATTTACATTTAAGGTAATTATCGATATGTATGTTCCTATTCCCATTTTCTTAAATGTTTTGGGTTTGTTATTTTAGGTGTTTTCCTTCTCTTGTGTTTCTTGCCTAGAGAAGTTCCTTTAGCATTTGTTGTAAAGCTGGTTTGGTGGTGCTGAACTCTCTCAGCTTTTGCTTGTCTGTAAAGGTTTTAATTTCTCCATCAAATCTGAATGAGATCCTTGCTGGGTAGAGTAATCTTGGTTGTAGGTTTTTCTCCTTCATCACTTTAAGTATATCCTGCCACTCCCTTCTGGCTTGCAGCGTTTCTGCTGAAAGATCAGCTGTTAACCTTATGGGGATGCCCTTGTGTGTTATCTGTTGTTTTTCCCTTGCTGCTTTTAATATGTTTTCTTTATATTTAATTTTTGAAAGTTTGATTAATATGTGTCTTGGTGTGTTTCTCCTTGGATTTATCCTGTATGGGACTCTTTGTGCTTCCAGGACTTGATTAACTATTTCCTTTCCCATATTAGGGAAGTTTTCAACTATAATCTCTTCAAATATTTTCTCAGTCCCTTTCTTTTTCTCTTCTTCTTCTGGGACCCCTATAATTCGAATGTTGGTGCGTTTAATGTTGTCCCAGAGGTCTCTGAGACTGTCCTCAGTTCTTTTCATTCTTTTTTCTTTATTCTGGTCTGCAGTAGTTATTTCCACCATTTTATCTTCCAGGTCACTTATCCGTTCTTCTGCCTCAGTTATTCTGCTATTGATCCCATCTAGAGTATTTTTAATTTCATTTATTGTGCTTGTCATCGTTTCTTGGTTCCTCTTTAGTTCTTCTACGTCCTTGTTAAATGTTTCTTGCATTTTGTCTATTCTATTTCCAAGACTTTGGATCATCCTTACTATCATTATTCTGAATTCTTTTTCAGGTAGACTACCTATTTCCTCTTCATTTGTTAGGTCTGGTGTGTTTTGACCCTGCTCCTTCATCTGCTGTGTGTTTTTCTGTCTTCTCATTTTGCTTATCTTACTGTGTTTGGGGTCTCCTTTTCACAGGCTGCAGGTTCGTAGTTCCCGTTGTTTTTGGTATCTGTCCCCAGTGGCTAAGGTTGGTTCAGTGGGTTGTGTAGGTTTCCTGGTGGAGGGAACTAGTGCCTGTGTTCTGGTGGATGAGGCTGGATGTTGTCTTTCTGGTGGGTTCGTCCACGTCTGGTGGTGTGTTTTGGGGTGTCTGTGGCCTTATTATGATTTTAGGCAGCCTCTCTGTTAATGGATGGGGCTGTGTTCCTCTCTTGCTAGTTGTTTGGCATAGGGTGTCCAGCACTGTAGCTTGCTGGTCGTTGAGTGAAGCTGGGTCTTGATGTTGAGATGGAGATCTGTGAGAGATTTTCGCCGTTTGGTATTACGTGGAGCTGGGAGGTCTCTTGTGGACCAGTGTCCTGAAGTTGGCTCTCCCACCTCAGAGGCACAGCCCTGATGCCTGGCTGGAGCACCAAGAGCCTTTCATCCACACGGCTCAGAATAAAAGGGAGAAAAAATGGAAAGAAAGAAAAAAAGAGGATAAAATAAAATAAAATAAAGCAATTATAATAAAAAATAAGAAAAAAAATTATTAAGAGTAAATTTATTAAGAAAAAAAAATTTTTTTTAATTTTTAAAAATAGATTTATTAATTTTTTATACTAAAAATAAGAAAAAAATTATTAAGAAAAAATTTATTAAGAAAAAAATTTTTTAATTTTTTAAAATAAAAAATATGAAAAAACTTATTAAAAATTTTTTTAAAAATAGAAAATAAGGAAAAAATTATTAAGAAAACATTTATTAGGGAAAAAAAAATTTTTTTAAGCCAAAAAAAAAAAAAAATAATAAAAACGGACGGACCTAACCCTAGGACTAACGGTGAGAGCAAAGCTATACAGACAAAATCTCACCCAGAAGCATACACATCTACACTCACAAAAAAAAGGAAAAGGGGAAAAGTTAATATATCCTGCTCCCAAAGTCCATCTCCTAAATTTGGGATGATTCGTTGTCTATTCAGGTATTCAACAGATGCAGGCACATCAAGTTGTTTGTGGAGCTTTAATCCGCTGCTTCTGAGGCTGCTGGGAGAGATTTCCCTTTCTCTTCTTTCTTCGTACAGCTCCCGGGGTTCAGCTTTGGATTTGGACCCGCCTCTGCATGTAGGTCCCCTGAGGGCGTCTGTTCCCCGCCCAGACAGAACGGGGTTAAAGGAGCAGCTGCTTCGGGGGCTCTGGCTCAGTCAGGCCGGGGGGAGGGAGCGGTACGGAGGAGGCGGGGCGAGCCTGCGGCGGCAGAAGCCGGCGTGACGTTGCAGCAGCCTGAGGCGCGCCGTGCGCTCTCCCGGGGAAGTTGTCCCCGGATTACGGGAGCCTGGCCGTGGCGGGCTGCACAGGCTCCCGGGAGGGGCGGTGTGGAGAATGACCTGTGCTCGCCCACAGGCTGTTTGGTGGCGGCAGCAGCAGCCTTAGCGTCTCATGCCCGTCTCTGGGGTCCGCACTGATAGCCGCGGCTCGCGCCCGTCTCTGGAGTTCGTTTAAGTGGCGCTCTGAATCCCCTCTCCTTGCACGCCGCGAAACAAAGAGGCAAGAAAAAGTCTCCTGCCTCTTCGGCAGCTGCAGACTTTTTCTCGTGCACCCTCCCGGCTAGTTGTGGTGCGCTAGACCCTTCAGGCTGTGTTCACGCAGCCAACCCCAGTCCTCTCCCTGGGATCCGACCGAAGCCCGCGCCTCAGCTCCCAGCCCCCACCCGCCCCGGCGGGTGAGCAGACAAGCCTCTCGGGCTGGTGAGTGCTGCTCGGCGCCGAGCCTCTGTGCGGGAATCTCTCCGTTTTTCCCTCTGCGTCCCTGTTGCTGTGGGATCCGCGCTGATAGCCGCGGCTCGCGCCCGTCTCTGGAGCTCGTTTAGGCGGCGCTCTGAATCCCCTCTCCTTGCGCGCCGCGAAACAAAGAGGCAAGAAAAATTCTCCTGCCTCTTTGGCAGCTGCAGTCTTTTTCCCGGACTCCCTCCCGGCTAGCACCGAAGCCCGAGCCCCAGCTCCCAGGCCCCGCCCGCCCCGGCGGCTGAGCAGACAAGCCTCTCGGGCTGGTGAGTGCTGGTCGGCACCGCTCCTCTGTGCGGGAATCTCCGCTTTGCCCTCCGCACCAATGTGGCTGCGCTCTCCTCCGTGGCTCCGAAGCTTCCCCCCTCTGCTACCCGCAGTCTCTGCCCACGAAGGGGCTTCCTAGTGTGTGGAAACCTTTCCTCCTTCACAGCTCCCTCCCACTGGTGCAGGTCCCGTCCCTATTCTTTTGTCTCTGTTATTTCTTTTTTCTTTTGCCCTACCCAAGTACGTGGGGATTTTCTTGCCTTTTGGGAGGTCTGACGTCTTCTGCCAGCGTTCAGTGGGTGTTCTGTAGGAGCAGTTCCACGTGTAGATGTATTTCTCATGTATCTGTGGGGAGGAAGGTGATCTCCGCGTCTTACTCTTCCGCCATCTTGCCCCTCCCTCCTAGAGTATTTTTAATTTCATTTATTGTGTTGTTCATCTGTGTTTGTTTGCTCTTTAGTTCTTCTAGGTCCTTGTTAAGTGTTTCTTGTATTTTCTCCATTCTATTTCCAAGATTTTGGATCATCTTTACTATCATTACTCTGAATTCTTTTTCAGATAGACTTCCTATTTCCTCTTCATTTGTTTGGTCTGGTGGGTTTTTATCTTGTTCCTTCATCTGCTGCATATTTCTCTTTCTTCTCATTTTGCTTAACTTACTGTGTTTTGTGTCTCCTTTTCACAGGCTGCAGGTTCATAGTTCATCTTATTTTTGGTGTCTGCCCCCAGTGGGTGAGGTTGGTTCAGTGGGTTTTGTAGGCTTCCTGGTGGGGGGGATTGGTGCCTGTTTTCTGGTGGGTGGGCTGGATCTTGTCCCTCTGTTGGGTAGGGCCTCATCTGGTGGTGTGTTTTAGTGTGTCTGTGAACTTATGATGATTTTAGGCAGCCTCTCTGTTAATGGGTGGTGTTGTGTTCCTGTCTTGCTAGTTTTTTGTCATGGGGCATCCAGCACTGGAGCTTGCTGGCTGTTGGGTGGAGCTGGGTCTTCATGTTGAAATGCAGATTTCTGGGAGAGCTCTCGCTAATTAATATTACATGGGGCCAGGAGGTCTCTGGTGGTCCAATGTCTTGGACTTGGCCCTCCCACCTCAGAGGCTCAGGCCCAACACCCAGCTGGAGCACCAATACCCTGCCAGCTGCATGGCATGGAAGAAAAGGAAGAAAAAAACAAAAAAAAAACAGACAGACAGAACCCCAAGACAAATGGTAAAAGCAAAAATAAAGAGAAAATATCACACAAAGAAACATATACACACACAGTCACAAAAAGAGAAAAAAAGAGAGCAACCAAACCAATAAACAAACCCACCAATGAAAAGAAGCACTAAAAACTAAACTAAGATAAACATAAAACCAAAAACAATTCAAATGCAGAAAGCAAACCCTAAGTCTACAGTTGTTCCCAAAGTCCACTGCTTCAATTTTGGGAACATTCTTTGTCTATTCAGGTATTGCACAGATGCAGGATTTATCAAGCCGGTTGCAGCAATTTAATCCACTACTACTGAGGTTGCACAGAGAAATTTCCCTTTCTCTTCTTTGTTCACACAGCTCCTGGGGTTTACCTTGGTTTTGGCCCTGCATCTGCATGTAGGCTGCCCTCAGGCATCTGTTCCCCACCCAGACAGGAAGGGGTTAAAGCAGTGGCTGGTTAGGGCCCTCTTGATCACTCAGGCTGGGGAGAGGGAAGGGTACAGTAGTCACAATTGGACTGCAGGTCATGCCTGTGGCGGCAGAGGCTGGTGTGACTTTGCAGCAACCTGAAGTGCACTGTGTGTTCTCCCAGGGCAGTTGACCCTGGATCATGGGACCCTGGCAATGGTGTGCTGTACATGCTCAGAGGGGGGTGTGGGTAGTGACCTGCGCTTGCACACAGGATTCTTGCTGGCAGCGGTGGCAGCGGTAGTGGCCTGTGCCTGACTCTTGGGATTGAGATGATAGTTGCAGCTCATGCCTGTCTCTGGAGCTTGCTTAGGCAGTGCTCTGCCATCTGTGGGTACATGGAGCAGGAAGCCCCTCTCCTCACACACCCCAAAACAATGGTCTCTTGCCTCTCCAGCAGGTCCAGACTTTATCCCGGACTCCCTCCCGGCTAGCTGTGGCGCGCTAACCCCTTCAGGCTGTGTTTACGCAGCCAACCCCAGTCCTCTCCCTGGGATCTGACCTTCGAAGCCCGAGCCTCAGCTCCCAGCCCCCACCCGCCCTGGTATGTGAGAAGACAAGCATCTCAGGCTGGTGAGTGCTGGTTGGCAGTGATCCTCTGTGCAGGAATCTCTCCACTTTGTCCTCTGCACCTCTGTTGCTGTGCTCTCCTCTGTGGCTCTGAAGCTTCCCGTCCCCACCAGTGAAGGGGCTTCCTAGTGTGTGGAAACTTTTCCTCCTTCACAGGTCCCTCTCAGAGGCGCAGGTCCCATCCCTATTCTTTTGTCTGTTTTTTCTTTTTTTCCTAACAGATATGTGGGGATTTTCTTGCTCTTTGGGAAGTATGAGGTCTTCTGCCAGCATTCAGTATGTGTTCTGTAGGAGTCGTTCCATATATAGATGTATTTTTGATGTATTTGTGGGGAGGAAGGTGATCTCCACATCTTACTCCTCCGCCATCTTGAAGGTCTCCTCTGGAATAACTTCTATGGAGAACAATATGACAAGATCTGTTAAAATTATACCTTCAAGTACTCTTTGACTCAGCAATTACACTTCTAGGTTTTTTTCCATCAGAAATAATTGCATACAAGTATATGACTGCAATAATTTTCATGTAGTATTTTGGTTATAGAAAATGATTGGAGGCAAACTAAATAACCATCAGAAGAATACTATTTAAATAAATTATTACACAACCAAAAATGCTTTAAACAAGGTAAGTAAATTTCTACTGTAAAAGGCAGATGGCAAAATTTTTGATCAAGGAAAGGGCTTTCTGGCTCCTAACTATACAGTCAGACTCCTATAAAGGTTTTCTTGATCATTAGGAATGAAACTACTATAAGCATCTCTCTTCACGTTATCTTCAATGCCTTTCCTAACCCATGCTGCCTTCTCCTAACTACCATCGTATTCTCTCTTCTCTCCAACCCATCAGAACTATCTTAAGAAAGACTATGATGAATTTATTCTCTTTAAAACATAAGGTTTACTGCATATTTTTTCTTGAGGTTATTTGTTGTTTAAGAGAAGGCAACATTTAAGCCTGAAGAATAAATACATAATTGTAGAGTTGCTCTGTCAGCTTGCCTGGTGTTGAGCTGGTTGTTGTGAGGTAGGTGGTGGGAATGTAACCGTTTCCATTGTTTCCCAAATCTTATACTCTGCCTACTTGTAATCTGGCCTTGCTCAGAAAATACATGTTGGCATACATTGCAAGAGAGATAGTTTTTCTCTTTTTAAAATTCTGTGTGGTTGTTAATCTTCTCCCTTGAGTATTTATGTAGAGTTTGCTTATTTGTTTGTTTTATGTCCCCTCTGTCACATTAGTGTGCCATACTCTATTCAACAAATGGCAAGGGAATTCAATATAAGACTTCTTCAAATTCAATATTTTATGTGCAAATCATGGATAAGCATTCTCTTGAACATTATGAAGAACATTGGGGATTTTTCCTGAACTCTTTCCTCAGTTTAAGATTTATTGGTTCTCTTCCCACTACATTCTCTCAGATTTCCTCTTCCACTATCTAGAAGTCTGTTTTTTGCCAAAGACCAGCTAATTTCCTGCCTTCTCCACAAAGTCTTCATTACCTCTCCAAACCCAGGAATCTCTCTGCTCTGAGCTCTTGTAACCTTTATTGAATAGATCTAAAATGTGATATTCTACCAAAAGGTAACATGTGAACTGTCTCCTTCTACTGTGGCTGGTATGAGGTTTCAGGGTTAACATTTTATGAATATGCTTGTTTGGTTACAGTGTGTTGTATTTAGAAATATTTCTTTCATTGGACTAAGTGAAATCTTTAATATCTCTTCCACACAAAAAATGTTTTGTAAGCACTACTGGCACAAAATTATATTAACATGCTTAATTCTTTTAAAAAATAGGTAATTAACATGATTCAGTGCTTGCTAATAAGAAGCTACACTGCCCAATCATGCCCACATTGGGAAATTACTGGCTTTGTGAGAGTTTACCAAGTTGTTCAAGATGGATTGAAATAGGGGGGAATCTCATTTGTGCTTCCTTGCCATTAAGGCAGGCATTCCTGATTCCCAGAATGAAGTAGGCTCCATTACTGTCCTGGGTTAGGTGGTCTCTTCCTTCCTCTCTGACTGTTGCCTTCAGCAGCTAATTGGCCTCATTCACTCACTTTCAAAATCTGAAATGCATGTTCACAAACCTTCCAGGTTATAAGGCATGGGAGAGATCTTCTGTTTTGCTCTTAGTGTTACCATTTTCTCCTTTTTATCTCCTTTCTCAGATGTCTTCCCTGTGTGGTTTTCCTGCCAGACACAGTTCCTCTTTCGGTCTCCTGTGACTTTCATTTTTATCATACCCAGATCACATTTCCAGTGACACCTTCTGGAATGCCGTTTGCTGGTTATGTTTTGGGGCATTGCTATTCAGAGAGTGGTGACTCTCTAACTAGATTCTAAGCATTTTAATATGTCTAACATGTCTTTGAATCCCCCTACCCACACCACCCAAACCTACAGATCCTTCTACAGAGTGATTGCTCCACCATTGGTGTCCATTGTCAAGGGGATGATGCCTAGTTCACACTTTCAGGGAAGGGTAAGCAGGATGGCTCAAGTGTTCTACAGCAGGTAACACATGAGTTTCTGCTCCCCTCTGATTCCTTACCTTGTTACACTTAGGTTGTTAAAGTGATGTTGGCAAATGTCATAGCTGGTGGCTGGTCAGCTTATGGTGACTGTATCTCTTCTACTATGAACACAAGCATTTCTGAAAAGAAAATATACAAGGAGGCAGCCCAGATTCTTCTCCCTTCTGTGCTCAGATCCATTACAAGATGGAGCAAAATCATTATTTTACTTAATCTACCCTGGAAAGGAAGGCAACACTTTAAAGCTGATTTTATAGTGTCTCAAAACCCATTGATCCAGAACCCACATCACTTTTATAAATCAACCTGCTAGTAAATCATTCTCTCCTGATATATCAAACAGGGCGATTTCCAAAATTCAAATTAGCCATATTTTATCAGATGGGGTCTGTGTCTTGAAACAGTTTCATAGAGCTATATTTGGTAAAAACAAATATACAGAAATACCATTTTTTTGAAAATATATTTTAAAATTATGGTTTCATTGTATAGATCAACAGGTCATGTGTAGTAAACTAATAGCTACATTGTAATAGCACTCAAGTGTTTTTACTAAAATTGAAATAAAATTATGTTTTGGCCATCATCCAGGTTGCAGAGACATAGTACTTTCAATATGATTCTGAAGTAAGACTTTTATTTTGCTGTTGGATTTCATACAAAACTTAGTTCAGTTCTCTAATGTCCAGGGAAAGTGGAAATCGCATTGGATTTAAAATTTATGGATGAGTTTTTTTTTTTTTTTTCTTCTTTCAGTTTATGGGAAGTTTGGTGCAATCAGATTAAAATAAGATACACAGGAATGAATTCTGTGCACAGTCCTGGGGCTTGTTTAACACAACGTATATACAGTTCTTATTCTCAGAGGGTAGCTTAGAAATGTAAGAAAGTGAGACCTACAAACCTCTTTTTAAAAGGATATTGCACCCACCTTAGAACTGTATCCTCTTGAAAGAAGATTATTTATTGAAATAAGTGTAGAAGTTGACAATTTTTTCCAAGAAAGTTAGAAAAGTTTCTTTTGTGTTTTATTCATAGTAGAGGCAGTCTAAGAAAAAGGTCTCCATTGACCTAGATTCGCTGTTTTCCTGAATGCCAATAATTCAAAAAACCCAAATTTATGCCACCTCATCATAAATAGCAATATACCTGCGTATATAGTATAGTGCTCTTCAAGAAGTGCAAATCATTTCACACACATTTCTTCATTATTTTTCTATGCTATTATCACCAAATTTCAGGGATGTGGAAATTGAAGTAGGGAGTAGCAGAATTACTTACCCCCAAACCTGTACTATGCTAAGTAAAGAGCTTAGGAATGAATCCCTAGAGTGTTCTTTATACTGGCAGTTCTGTTCTTCCCCATAACATCACTGGGATGTGTTCCTGCATAAAGTACTCCAGGCTTTAAATAGCTGAGGATATATATTTAGGCCAAGTAAACACTTACCTAACTTATTTATAGTAGCCACAGTGTCTCATTTGGGAGATCAATACCTCACCAATACTCAGCCAGGAAGCATAAATTCTTTTGGTTAAAAGAAAGCTGATTCCCTTATGGATTTATGGAATTTGGCTTTTAGCATCATGGCCCTGCCATCTTTCCCATTGGCATGGGCTTTGATAATTTATTTTGCCAAGGGCAAGATTTATACACATGGACCGCTTTTATTCTAATAATGAATACATTACTTTCCCTCAAATGTACAGTGAAAAATTACTATGAAGTCATTACTCTGGCTCAGCTGATGGAGCTGGGGATGAGGAAATAGTTCTTTCAAGCTTTTAAAACAAACAAAAAACTCTTTTAAAGCCCTCATTCTTCTACAGGTGTGGGAGATGTACTCACAAGCCATTCTGAGGAGAAACCTCTTTTAATCTTTTGAGGAGATGTCTTTCTTAATCGCCATTTAACCCTCCTGTGTGGAGTGATTGGCAAGTTAAAAATTATACTTCCTAGACTCCTTTGCAGCTAGGTTCTGTCACTTAGACACACCTGGATGAGATCCAGAAACCAGAAGTGAGGCAGGGGCCATTCTCTTGCAGTTGTAGCAGCTGACAGGTAAGTTCTGACAGCGGTGAGGGATCCTAGTGTCTCAACATGACATCTTGGAGGATAGTTGTCAGTATCCTGGGTGTGAGGAGTCAGTGGTTGCTGCAGTGACGAGAATCAGGAGCAGTAGCTGTTGCCTGTTGTGTAGGTTTCACATATAGTCAGTAGTATGACCTTAAAACTGAAAGTTCAAGAGCAGTCTATTCCTCCAGGCCGTCCAAAGATTTTGTAAACACACAGCTCCCTGATTGAAGTTACTTTCTGCTTGATGTATTCTCAGAGGTTTTGGAACCTGACTGAAGCAACAGCTGTTCTCCCACTTTTAAGTGCCAAGGAATAGATAACTGAGAGTTGGGTCATCTAAATGTGGAAGGTCAGGCATATTTGGGTCCAAATCCTGGTTTTGATAGTAACTCTGAAACTTTGGCTCTATTTTTTCATCTTAAAAATGAGTCTCAGAATATCAACTTTACAGGAGTTTTGTGAATTTTATAAATAATAATGCATATAAAGTAATGAATCAATTAGTTTGACTTGGTTTTGATAATAATATTTTTAAAAATCTTTTTACTAAACCTGATTTAAATAATAAGAAAACTTATTATCTTGAATAATTGGAGGTAATATATGGGATGAGCTCCAGGAATTATGTAATCTATGGCTCAATGATGTCAAAATGACTCAATGATGTAAACAGGCCAATGGCTGTTTCTGAAAATAAAATTTTATTGAACCATAGATGAGCCAGAATGGCGACTTTTGCACTACAGTGGCTGAGCTGAATATTTGCCACAGAAACTGTGGACCATCAAGTCGGCAAAGCTATTTACTCTCTGGCCCTTTGTAGAAAATTTGTGTACCCTTCATTAAACAGTGACACTACTGACCTCAGCAGTAATTTCATCCTAAGGAGGGATTTCTTCATGCCTGCAAAAATGGCTGCCAGCAGCTATCAGAAAGAGAAAGAGAGAGGGAGGGAGCTTTGGGGGGTGGTAAGGGAGAGAGAGAGAGAGAGAGAGGGGACCGTGACCTCTAAGAATGGCACAGTCTGTCCCTTCAGTTTGATTGGACCAAATTATTTCACACGGTCACTCCTAGACCAATAACGGTTGTTAGGAGCTCTGCTAAGCATGAATGGTTTTGGACTAAACAGAATCCACTCTGGAGCTAATAATGGGCTGCGTATCTGAAAAACTGGGGGTCCTATAAGAAAGAAGACATGTTGGTTCAGCAACACACATTACCACAAACATCTAACAAAGTTGATGATAATGTGATAGGTACTCAATCAGTGTTCATTACTTTGCTCAATAATGATGGTGCCTACTTGGGTAGAGTCAAATGAGCACGGTCTAGGAGTTGGTAGACATGGCATTTCATACTGACCTCAAGCTATTGTGACCTTGGAAAAAATTAATTTCTCCATTGAAATATAAAGGGCTATGGTTTAGACTATATCTAAGGACTAGTCTGGTTATTAAATAAAAATATTCAGTAATCAAAAGTTTTTATTAAAAGACATACATTTGTCTAGTGTATTAGAGTTTTCAAATTAATTTCCAGATGCATTAATAGGAAACTTGTTGCAATAGTCAAAGAGAGAAGTCTCCAAGTTGTAGGATTAGAGTATATATGTTTGCTTCTTGATAGATGCTGGGGCTGAATGTCAACCAGAGGTGGGGGATAAACACTGCCACTGAGCATCTCATTCATTCATTCATTTAATACATATTATTCAATGTCTACTGTGTGCCAGACGCTGAGCTAAATAGAGAAGATGCCCTGATGTCATAGAGTCTTCTTTCAAATGGGTGACGCAGAATAGTCAGTAACAATGTGAAAACAACATAATGACAATGTGTTTTAAAGATAAGAAAGCAGGTGAATATGATAAGAAATTACAACAGGTCAGAGGGTCACAGTAGACCTCTGTGAGGGCATCTTTCATCTAAGATGTGAATGTATAAATCTGGAGGAAGAAAGTCCCTTTCCTTTTTATATATTTTGCCTGATTTCTAGGTTTCATTGGTATGGCTATAATTTTCCATTTCTCCCCTAAGAGTTTTCTCTGTTGAAAAGCTCTTACAAAGTCTTCCTTTGGGAAAATGTTATGTGTTGGAAGAAAGGAGGTTGGGAAAGGGGAAATTTTAAAATAGTTTTTGAGTTAATTCAGAATTATAGAGCTATGTTTCTGTGGGTTGTAAACTCTTCTTCAGCCACTATAAATGTTAAACTCATGTCTTCTAATTTTGGGAGCATATTTTAGAAATAGAAACTGAAGTACCCAGAGACCTGTAGCAATATCTTTATATGCCAATCAAATTGCATGAAGAGGCACAGAAACAGCACCCCAGATTCACCCACTCCTGGATAACATGATTTTTTAAGCTTCAGAGAAAGGAACAAAGTAAAAGAAACAACAGTTGTATCTTCGTGCATGGAGTCTAAACCGAAAATGGATTACTCATTTGTGCAGGGTTCCAGAATTTCCTGTTTTCTCCACCTCTTCCCCAAATGTAGTTGATGATGTCACTGTTGAGTTAATCCTTTTGCCTCAAGAGCAAGTGTCTTATGTTACACTTAATGAACCTCATTCGTGCTTCTTACTCTTGTAGCCCTAAAACCTTGTTTCTACTTTTGAATGTGTTTTTCAAAGCAGCTTACAAGCACATTTAGACATTTGAATATGTTGTTAGTATGACACTTGCAAAAAAATTGTGTTAATCTGAGAAATACAAAAGCAATGTGGGAAAGAATAATCCTGCCTCCAGGCAAAATTGACCCAGTTAATGTTTGTAATGATTGGTTTGCAGGGATTTTTATAAAAGTCAGTTTGTCTTATCTGTGGGTGAGTCTACATGGTGCAGAAGCAAATGATTAATTCAATTAATTTGGTGACTTCCTCCCTTGCCCCAGAAAATAGTCAACATGTTTTGTATCACAGCTCCCATGGCATAACTCTGAAAATATCACTTAGTTCCTATCGTGTAAATGATTAAATTGTTTTGAGGTCATAAAAGCCAACACATTTTAAAGATTAAAAATACAAAAGATGAAATTGATTGGAAAATCATATAAATATACACATATATAAATAATATAAATAAACAATAATAATACAAGAGATTTTGCATGCTTACGATACATCAAGTTCCACCATGCAAAGCATTGTTTATGTTGATAAATTCTTTAGAAATTCTAAATCCAGACCCTAAATAGTACCCACCCCTCTTCCTGACTACGACAATCTCCATATTGGCCTGAGGAAAGGAAAGGAAAGGAGATGTTGGGTATATAGATCTGTAGAGAACGATCATGATTATCCCCATTTGAGGGATCACAAAATTGATTTTTAAAGAGAATCTAAGTAACTCTCCCAAAGTCACATAATTCATGAAATTGGGTTTCAAGCTCAGGTCTTCATAATGCCAAACTCTCTCCACTAGAGCAGGACACCTGCTCTAATATGCTTTTGCATCTCCCATGATATCTAGCACATAGGAAATCCCAGCAGTTATTTGCTGATTGAATGAAATAATGGCAATACACATGAAAACTGAATGGAATTACTAAATTATCCTTCTAACTTCCAATTCTTAATTATTATCACTCTAAGAGTTACAATCTAAATTGGGGTTGGCAAACTTTTTAAAAAGGACTAGATAGTAAATATTTTAGGTTTTGCAAGCCATGTGATCTATCATAACTCCTCAACCCTATCCTGTAGTGTAAAGGCAGCCATACATGATAGTAAATGAATGGGCAAGGCTGTGTTCCAATACAACTTTATTTATAAAAATAGTGCCAGTCTGCAAGTCTAGTTTATTGATCCCTAGCATAGATATGAAAATCATTCCAATTTCTTAATAATAAATAAAATATATATTTTTTTCCCATGTGATTTGCAGCACTTACTTCCTGTATCCCTGTAAGCAGTGCTCACTTTGATTTGAATTGTCGTTGTATATACCCTTTCTGGTATTTGTGTCTGTCCCTCTCATGGCCTGTTCATTGAAATTATGGGCAACGATTACAAATTACAAACTACAAAGAATTGCAGTTTTCTCTTAAGATCATTTACTTCGTGTGTTATTCTTTTGAATAAAGCATGGATTAGGATAAGTTCATCCCTTCATTTTAAAATAGTGGCCTTTTATTAAAATTTTAATTTTCTAAGTGGTTCTGACTCAACTTATTCCTCAACAGTTCCTTTAACAGAATCCTTTCAGCTGCATCCAGCAGCCAAGCTAAAATGATTTTTACTACTGGTCTTTTTTATTTCTGTATATGACTCTCTGAAAGCAATACCCAGCTAAGTGTCACCCAGGCAACCAGTCCACTTAAATCACCTTCTCTTTTACCCTGAGCCTGTCCTCAGAAGAAAAGATGCACACCCAAAAACCTCATTTGAAACTTTCAGACAGGAAGCCAAGCATCTGGGGAGTCACTTTGGACTCTTCAGACAGCTTTAAACACAATCGAAGATAAGAAAGCAATATGAGTAGGAGGGAGAAAGGAAACATATAGGTTGGAATACATTGTATTTGATAGCATTTTTACAGTCTATAAAACATTCTTAATATCTTATTTGATTTGTCAATACAGCTTTCTGAAGTTTGAGACCCTTTGATATTTTGAAAACACGTAGATTCAGAGGGGGAAAGTGAGATATCAGCATGCTTGGGAAATGGTGGAGCTAGAACACCTTTCATATCAAAGTCCATGGTGTTTCTACATTATCCCATGGGAGAATTTTATGCAAAGTTTAGTATTAAACCTGAAATCACCTCAAAGCTTATTACTAAAATTATATATAATATATAATATATAAATACATTATATATACATAGTTCTGACTATGGTGTATCGTCTGAGTGTTTGTTGAGCAATTATACTTCTATATAATTGTCATGCATAGTCTTATTTCTATGGAAAAATGATTTTCAGCCTGACTCTAGGCACAAAATATGTTTTCCTATGCCAGTAGTGGCAGCACATTCCCCAGTAAAATTGGAACAGAATCTCCACAGGGCAGTAGGTAAAGGAGTGCAGGCAGTATAAACATGGCAACTCATAAAGACAGAACTCTGTACTTCTGAGTAACAGAAAACATTTTTCAAATATTTTCTGGGTCAATGATAGCAGATAAATGGTACTCATGTTACATCATCTTCCCTGCCCATGGCAGGGATAACACCTGCTACCTGCCGTAACAAGAGAAGGAGATGGTGCAACCTGAGTGCCATTAATTTGCTATTATGGATTTTAATATCAGAGGAGTACAGGGTCAGCCACTAACTATGTCTGTTGACAGCATTCGTTGCCATTCATCACAGAAGTGGCCTCAGAATCCTTAACACAGCACTCTGGGCCTCCAAAGCCAATCAGTAGGGTTTTGCTCCACAGTTGAAACCTGCTTGCCAAACCTACTGTAGATATTCTGAATTGGGTACCAGAGGTCAATTGTCTCATTAATAGGATGGGTTCTGGAAGTGATCCATTCTTGCAGATACATGATGAATGTGAGTTGGGGCCTATTTCTATAGTGAAAAATGTTGTTACATTGAGAGGGCATTCAACTTATACTAACTATGAGTTATGCCAGGAGCCATACTTAATTTACTTGGACTTTATTTGGTCTTCTGCTTTTTATATTTCCCTTCAGTCCTATTGACAAGAATGAAATAAAAACAACAACAACAATGAACTTCATTCTAATTTATTATGCTGGACATGGCATCTAGAGATAAAGTGAGAGTGAAATTTTTCCATTAATTTCATTAATGGTTCTTTCAAATTGTTCCCTTATTTTTCACAACTGATTTAATTTCGTAAGCAGTATTTCTGTGAAATTTTATTCCTACATTTACTTTAGAATTATAAGCAGGCATTTATGTCTTAGGTATTTTCTGTTTGCTCTCTTATGTTTGGGGTTTGATTTCTTTTTTTTTTTTTTGCCTTCAGATGTGTTCTATTTTGACATAGTTAAGTTAGAGACAACTTGACCATGGAAAGTAGCCTAGCAAAAATATGAAGTATCTTGATACTGAAATCAGTTTAAAAACTGGATTTGAGATTTGTGATTTAGTACAATTATATGATGTCTCCAATTTGGAAATTAGCTATTTTATAGAAGTTTCCTACTAAATCAGTTGCTTAACCATTTTAGTTTGATTTTTAGACTAACTTCTAAAGCCTAATTAACACATAATATAGCTTAAAAGTTTATATGTAATGAGGAAAAAAGCAATAGTATGGCAATATGAATACAATTGGATAAAATAATGTTTCATTTATTTCAAATATGTATAGTTTAATAAAAACCTTGTTCAATTAAAGGAGAAGGAAGATATAGTTGAGATATTTTATAGAATTTTATTTTTGGCCACGCAGTGTGACATGCAGGATCTTAGTTCCCTGACCATGGATCGAACCCGAGGCCCCTACAGTGGAAGTGCAGAGTCTTAACCACTGGACCACCAGGGAAGTCCTGAGATATTTTATAGAGCTTCTGAAACAGAATTCGGGATATTGTTAGAAATGTTTGAGCAGGAAGATTTTTTAATTGTACATAATTACCTTTGAAAACATTTTATTTGCATTATTCTTGTATTTTCTGCTCAAATTAGGGACATTTCTGGAAGCTACAGGAAAAAAAAAAAACCACAGAATGGAACAGAAATTTTAATCAGGTAAGAGGGAAGAGTTGAAAGAGAGAAGGAAATAGGAAAGATGGTTAAATGTATTTGTGAGTTTGCGTCAGGTGAAATCAACAAAGTTGTAAGTGATAAAAGTCAGAGAAAAAAGCAGAACGTCTATGCATAACACCCTTAATTGGGAGGAGATGAGATGTTGAGAGAAAGATATTTTGGATTACAGTTCATAGTACGGTCATGGTTGATATCATAGGTCTAAGATGAGCTGCTACCTGTCTCCAGTGAGTGATGAAGATGGTAGAGATGGTACAGCCACTTTGGAAGATAGCTTGACAGTTTCTTACTAAAATATAATTTTAACATATGATCTAACAATCACACTCCTTGGTGTTTACTCAAGGGATCTGAAAACGTATGTCCACACAAAAACCTGAATACAGGTGCTTATAGCAGCTTTATTCCTAGTTGCCAAAACTTGGAAACAAGCAAATGTCTTTCAGTAGGTGAATAGATAAACTGTGGTCCATCCAGACAATGGAAAATTATTGAACACTAAAAAGAAATGAGGTATCAAGGCATGAAAAGCCATGGGGGAAACTTAAATACATATTACTAAGTGAAAGAAGTCAATCTGAAAAGGCTACCAATTGTATGATTCTAACTACAGAGCATTCTGGAAAAGGCAAAATGATAGAGACTGTAAAAAGATCAGTGGTTGCCAGGGGTTGGGGGAGGGGGATGGATGAATAGGTGGAGTACAGGGGATTTTTAGGGCAGTGAAATACTCTGTGTACTATCATAGTGATGGACACATGTCATTACACATTTGTCCAAAGACATCAGATGTGATGAACACTAAGAGTGAACCATAATGTGAACTATGGACTCTGGGTAATTATCATGTGTTCATCTAGAGTCATCAATTGTAATAAGTGTACCACACTGGTGAGTGATGTTGATAACAAGAGAGGCTATAAATGTGTGAGGGCAGGGGGGTACATGGGTAATCTTTGTACCTTCTCTTCAATTTTGCTGTGAACCTTATCTAATTTTTTTAAAGATTATATAGAGACCAAGGGGAATGACCCATTATTAGTTTTTCACAGATGAGGGATGTCAAGCAGTTAAGGTTTCATAACCCACTAAGTATCTGTATTTGTAAAAAACAAACAAACAAACAAACAAAACCCGTAATGAATACATTGGTCAGTACTTCTGTGCATTTATGGAAGAGTTGGGGAATGGATCACTTCATCCCTAGTAGGGCCTTACAACAGATAGTTTGCTGGCATATATAAAAATTCCGTTCAATACAAAACATGTTTCCAGGTTAGATTGACTTATTGCCATGTTCTCTGTTTTGGTATATTATTTTAAAAATGTTACTTAACCAGTTTCCTTGGTGATGACCACTACTATTCAAAGGTTTTATCTTCTCCCCCAGAGTGAAAATCTGATTTTTGTTCAAGAATTTGTTATCCTTGGTCCAATGCAAACTTACTGAGGTGCTCCAGGGTTGTCCCTACGCTTTGTAGGAGCACCAGACAGTTGTCCATTATGAGTGACTGCATCTTTCACGTGTAATTAACAGGAAAATTCCCCCTGAAATATCAGAGGTTTTCACACATCCCCATATTCAGACCATTCTCCATAGATTTTTTTTATTGCCTCCAATGAGCTACTTGTGAATAATCTGATAATTCAGATAAACATGTTATTAAACTGCTATTGATTACATTCATTTTCCTTCATCCACTCTATTTCTTGCAAATATATATATATTATATATATAATGTGTGTGTATATATATATATATATATAGAGAGAGAGAGAGAGAGAGAGAGAGCGTGAGAGAGAAAAGATTTAAGTGCAAGAGATTAAGAAGATATTACTTGTTTTCAAATTAGTTTTATCAAAAATCTGTACCTGCTGTCTGGGCACTCATGGC
This sequence comes from Eubalaena glacialis, assembly GCF_028564815.1. Taxonomy (NCBI): domain Eukaryota; kingdom Metazoa; phylum Chordata; class Mammalia; order Artiodactyla; family Balaenidae; genus Eubalaena; species Eubalaena glacialis. The sequence goes on from NC_083718.1 coordinate 121,937,455, forward strand.
CCTTCTTAAAATAATCACTTCCTTATTATCAGAAACAAAATAAGTAAAGTGATTTTGTTCAAGTCTAATTATTTTGAGCTTGTTTTCTGGCTCTGAAGGCTCCACAGTGAAACAGTCTTGACATGCAGAACACAGCTTCCGTGTAATATTTTATTTAAAGAATTTCAGAATAGTCAAGAACACCAAGGTCTCCAGATAGATTATTTCTTCCACATTTTCTGAGCAGAAGCATCCTTTAAAATGACAAACATGGTCGTAACAAAATAAACTTCGAGAAACTATGACTTCTTACCTTAATTAAAAGTCGCTAACTCAAGGACATGATTGTATTTCCAGTATACTGTAAATAAATGTTCTAAAATGGTGTGGCAATTTCCCTGGGTATAGTTTGAAGATGTAGAAATTGTTTTCAATTTGTTAATTGAATAAATATTATTGGATACAAGTAGAGTCTGTATGTGCAAACTAAAATACAGATTGACCTGATTATTGAGTAATAATTTACTAGTGTTGAAGAGATGCTGGTGCCTCCAGAATTTCTGTGCATAGGCAGGAGAATGTGCGTGCTGATTGTGGGTGCCTGATGCTTATATCAGGGCAAATGATAGAATTCTCTTTGAATCACATTTGGATGGGAGAGTGTTATAGTGGGGAGGTGACAGGATGCTTGGGAGCAGAAGCCAGTCTTAGCTGCTGAAGCTTGTACAACAGTGGATAGGGCCACCAGAGCGGCCAGGATTAGCATGCCTTCTCCAAATTCCTCCAGCTGGACACACTCTACGAGCTACAGAACAGATGAGGGGCTCGATAGCATCCCGCAGGGTCTCAGGTCTCAGCATTTGCTTGAAGACATCTGAGATTCCTCTCCTTCTTATTTAGCACTTGAGTGGAAAGAATTAACACATCTTTTAAAAATACCTGGTAGAGTTTGGTTTCATAGCTTTTAAAGGATACTGATTATTTATTTAGTGAACAAGATAGTGTGTGTGTGTTGCTCTCCTTGTTCTATGCTTTAGTTAGTAACACAAAGAACCATATAGTCATCACTGGGAATAATGACTCAAATCTTATGTAGATGGAAAGTCCTAGACATCAGCATAATGTCCTGTATCCAGCAAACCTTCTCTGTGGCAACAGGAACACCACTGAACAAGGATAAGCCTTTGGACTATGTAGCCAGTTATATCATGAGATTTGAAAGATGCTCAGGGAGCTGAGTTAAAAATTCTACTATTAAAGGTAAATATATTTAGCTTGATACATCATTTTATATTTAAATTCCCTGTTCTTGATTTTGGTGAGAAATAATTATTATTGATGGAAAGAATAATCATGATAAAAAAAATTAGACCCATGTATTGAGTCAACTATTGCATAGTTGGTGATATCACAAAACAGAGAATTAATCCCCTTAGTCCAGACAACACTATTAGTGACTGAAGGCAGAACCTTCATTCCTAGAGCACTTCGTCTTGATCATTGTTTATTTCCTTGTCTAATCATTTTTACATTGCTAAGGATAATGTTCTATGAGAGTATAAGAAATCAAGAATGTAAGAATGTTTCTGCATTGGCTCATGCAGTTTCCTCCACCTTTGTTTTCCCTGTCAATTGAACTCCTTTATAATCATCCTTCCAGATCAGTTCAAAGGCTACAGTCTCCAAGAAGTTTGCCTCGGCACCTCCCATCCACTCCCATCCCATTTGTTGGAATTATTCCTTCCTCTGCACTACAAGTATGTTATCTGTGCCTAAATTATAGCACATCACATTGAGCTTATTGGATCATGTCTCTCCCATGCCTGAGACTGCAGATTTGCTCAGGAGCATGAGCTATATTTGTCAACTTTGAATCCTTAGTCCCCAGGTCTCTGACCCATTATAGGTACACAATAAACAACTGTTGCAAATTTAAATTTATTCCACAATACTGGGTATAGGGAATGCAATGTTTCTTGATTTTCACTGAGTCATACCCATCTATAAGTGGAAAATCAGTTGGGAGTGCAGGAGAGAAAGGCACACAGAAAAGGAAGCTGGCAGCAAGTACACTATATTCAGATTACTTTACATTTGTGCTAGGGGATAGACCAGAGAAAAGCTAATCTTTTTCCAGGAGGTGAATGGCATACCAAAGAGATTAAATGACCTGATCTGGAGTGACTTTGGGCAGGAGACAGGGTCTCTCTAACCTCAGTTGTCTTATTTGTTCTAAGAGTTTGACTAACAAATAGCTGACATTTAATAAGAAATCTTAGCTGTAATAGTCATAGGTGTATCCTTATTGCATGGATGATAATAAACAAGGTTCTTACCTTTTTTGAGTCTGTTTCCTCATGGAGTCTGATCTCTTCATGGAGATTCTAGTACTGAATTTGGGGGGACACTATAAATAACTGACACACAATATTTGCTTCATGAGTAATTCTTATTTTCCTCTTTCTCTTGTCCCAGCTGAATGTCCCTCAAGGACTATTCTGGGCAGAGATCAAATCAGGTATCTTAGTATTTTACAGCAGCATTTTACCCTTACAGACCAAGGTTTGACTTCTTACCTTGTTAGATTTTTTTTTCTGATCTTCAGCTTGTTTGTTTGTTTGTTTTTAAGTGACAGCTGAACTAATTTTATTGTAGAATAAAGAAAGATATTGTTTCCATGACACTGTTTTTGTGGCCAAGGAGTACATATACCCATGTAACTTGACTCAGTTATACACTGAAACGTGGGCCTTTTCAGCCGTAACACACTTCCACTCATGCAGTTACCAGGTCCAGCCCTCTTTCAGGAAAAATTCAATTTGATTTTTAGCAATATTCTTCCAATCAGGAAACATTAAGGTTAACAGACTATTCATTAAGTGAAGGCACAATCCAATAGGATCATTTTCTTTAACAAATAATGGCAAACATAAAAAAAAAAAAGAGAAAATATGAGAGTTTATCAGGTTTAAGCAAGATTGTTTCCAAATTGTTGTGAAACTCTTTGTGACCTTGCTTTTCAGTGGGCAACAGTGGTCCCTACGTTTGTGGAATTTAAGTAAAGATAAAACAATTGGTGTTTGGCATATCATAAAGGTTATGAACAGGGTAGTGGTGGATTTGCTCACCAAACCTCAGAATATTTGAAAGTTTATATAAGTTTATGAATTCCTAACATGTTTGTAATGGAAACAAATGAGGATTGAGGTACATACCTGACCTCTTGATGTTAACACGAAGATAAATTCTGTCTTCCCATGGAATTTTCCAGAACGTCCTTGTCAAAGTTAAAAATGTACAATATTTGTACAATATATCTCTAAAAAAAACCCATCTTTTTTCTTAATAGAAATGAAATACTTTTTAAAAATTAAAAGCTCTTATGATGAATTGTTTTCAAATAAATTTCTTACATGTATAATTTGCAATTATTTTTAAACTTTTTTTATTGAATGAAAGATTCTTTAAATTCGATAGTGCTCTACAATTTTCAAAAGTTTCACACACATGATTTCATATAATTCCATTACAATTTGCAATTCTTAAGGTAGGGTGGGACTCAAAATCTGAATCACAGCAGACTCTTAACGGAGTCTTGTTGAATAAACGAATGAAAGGAAGAATGGAAGGAAACTTCAGAGATAGGAAAACAAGATGATCCAGTAGATTACCATGCAATATTCCTATTCATAAATCTTAACCAGCGATCGTGGCTCCAATTCAATCACCCATAGCTACTACTTTAGTGTAAACCAGTATAAAAGCGCAAATGAGGTAATGTAATTTGGATGAAAAATTGATGCTTTATTGCCATTTGCTTTCACTACTTTTATTAATTTATTTTAATTATTTTATTCACAATTACATTTATTTCTTTTGTTTACTTTATTCATTCTTGTCTTTATTTATGGTTTCTTATCTGCCTTTTGGCTGTATCCACTGACTTCAAGTGAAGCCTAATGTGGCATGGCCAATTATGACTGATTGTGGTGCTGTCATGAGGCTGCTGGTTGCAGCTGCCACTGGGATAACATTCTCCAGGTCATCACCTGGGTCAGAATACTCATCATCTAGATCAGAGGCTACTTTTTATGCTCAAATGGACCCTGCCTATATTTCATTGTCTTTTTCTCTGAGATATTAAATTACACTAAAACCTGAGATTTTAAAATGTCTGAAAGGCTATCGGATACACGACCTTAGATTTGGTGGTTGCATATGGTACACTCAAAGGTCTGCTTAATTATGAAGTAATTCCAAAGTACCAGTTGGGCCATTTCCCTAAAAGAAAACTAGAAATGAATGTCAAAAAGTTGTCAATTATTCAATGCAAATTCCATGAGATCATCGTTGTGTGTGTTATGCTTCTTTAAGGAATAAAATTCCAAAGAGAAGCTCATCTTAGATGCAAAGGGCTTTCAAGGTCTCCCTCTGCATTCTTTTTAGTTTACTCAGACCCTGGCTCTTTTGGGTTCATTCCTAAGTTTCCTTTGCTACCTTTTTTTTTTTGCAGCAGAACCATCAATCCAATTCAGACTGGGGAATGAGGTCTATGTTGACCAAGTACTAATGCCTTCACTTGGGCTCCCAATCTTTCTCTCTGACCTTCATACCTGCTGTTATAGAAAGAGCCTAGCTCTTTAAACAATAGAGTCCTGGACGAATATCTGTCTCCCCTCAGAAGTGTTTCTTCACAGGCCAGACAGTCAAAAGATGTTAAATACCAAATTCATGATTGCTTTTTCAGGACAAAGTGTGAAGCCAGAGTCTTGAATATACAGTCTGTTCACATTCTCAGACAAACAAGGTTACCATTTGAGGAGAGGCTAGTGGCTCTTAAAAATTTTGGTTAAGAAATAATAGCACCTATGAATGAAAAAGATGACTAATCAACAAGTGAATGTTGAATTTTTCATAGGCTCTAGGCAATTACTATTGTAATGGACATTAAAAGACAAATACATCTATCAGCCCGTTAAAATCAATGTTATTATCCAAATGGATTTACAAACATTAAATACATCTTCCCATAAAACATAAATAATGAACCCTGGTTCTGACCTTTTCTGAAGGTCTGTGTGAAGCAGAAGAAATATTCATTAATGTTTCTGGCCTGCATACAGATCTGAGCCAAGAGAAGTTGACTTATTTACAAACAAAAGTCCCAATAACTTGCATTTGCAGCATCACAAATTCCTACCATGAATCATTTTGTATTGTCTGATATATTTTCTAAATTTAGGATGCAATTCATTATCTAAATCCTTGCATGTTTCAAGAGTTTTGCCCTTTGTTCTTCAATGTGTAAAAATAAAATAAAAGTCCCTAAATCCACAGCACAATGTAACATGATAAAAAGCTTTTTGTTTTAGAAAATTACATGTCAGTACTGGGTAATCTATGGCACCAATTAACCAACAACGATAATTATAAGTTTTTAAATGCTAACAAATTTGTTGCTATATCTTGGAGATGATGTTGATTGTTTTCATATTCTTTTGAGATTTTTCCCTTACTTCATTTTATAAGGCTCCTTTTTTTAAGGGCACAAAGTTATTTATTACAATAGTTGTTTTAGGAATTGATAAACTGTGAAATCCTAGATGGCATGGCAGAATAGCACCTCAAGGAGGGAATGGACTTCATTTATTCTTGATGAATTCCAAATACACAAAAATAAAGGGCTTACCAGTTGCCAGTGGGAAGTGAACATAATTATGACTTCACAGCTGCTTCTCCTAAAGAAAATGGTGAGAGAGAGAGGGAAAAAAAAGGAAGAGTCATGCTTTTTTGTACTGCATCTAAAAAGAATATGCACAAAGGGAATATATTTATGCCAGATATAAGAAGCCATAATCAAAGTAATACAGTACTACCAAAATAATGCCAAGAAATTCAGAAATTTTGACTTGGCAGACTATAAATCAAAGATGTGCATCCTTAGTACTCTAGTAAATAGAGCAAAGTATGGGAATCGAAGTCCTTAAATATGTTCCCACAAACTTATTTCCCCCGACACAAGTAGAATGGTCTTTCAGCAAATTTGTCATCATCTGCTTTACTGGTTTGACATTTGCAAAGTGACCCTGTTCAGAGAAGAATTCAGAACTTGATGGGTCTGACTCCAAAGTGTGTGGTCTCAAGTAGGACCTTTGGAAAGCTTTTGCTTGGGACTTTGGACATTAAACTTTATGAGTGCTGTGAGATAGTCAAGGTTACCGTTCACACCTGCCAGGATTGATACATTGTTTAATCTATAACAGTTGTTGGAAACTTTTTCTGTAAATGATTGCACCGTAAATATTTTAGACTTCGTAGTTCATATAATCTTTGTCCCAACTGCTCAACTCTGCTGTTGTATTGGGTTGGCCAAAAAGTTCGTTCGGGTTTTTTGTCGCATCTTATGAAAAACCCTGAACGAACTTTCTGGCCAGCCTAGTAGCATGAAAGCAGCCATAGACAATATGCAAATACATAGCAAGGAGGCTGTATTCCAAAACTTTATTTACAAAAACAGACAGCAGTTGCCTTTGGTCCTAGGGCCATAGTGTGCAGTCCTCTGATGTAGAAAATTTCAATCGCAAAGCTGGGACTGTAACAGCCAAATGGTTATGTGAATTTTTATCAACAGTAATATTTAATGCCATTAGGGCTTTTAAGAATAATTTCAAAATCTGAGTAATTTCCTTAAGATCTTTTGGTCAGTGGAAAAATGGGCACCAGTAAAGAGCAGTCTTTTATCAAAAACACTGCAAAAATACGTAGGTTACTTGCTTCCTTACAAAGTCATTCTATCAAGCAACTCCATACAGGAATTTATATTGAAGCCCAAACTCCAAATATTTGTATCTTCATTAGTTTCTATCAGATGTAAGAAAAGATGAGCAGTCAACCTGATTTCAGTATGGATATTTTGGGGCAGGGAGAAAGAAGGTACCAGCTCAATCAGAGTTAATTGTAAATCTGCTTGAGAAAGTCTCATGAAAAAATAATCTCTTTAATCTACCTCCTACATTCATAGGCTATCTTCAACCTTCTGAAGAAATGTCAAATTATCCGAGTGATAACTACAGGTGAGGCCAGGGTGATGTCTTTCCCTGGTCCTTCCAGTAATCTGCTATGGACCTCTATATGCCACTTAACGTCTATTTGATCTATTTCCCAATTTATAAAATAAAGGAGAATAAAGAAATGTCTGTAAAGTGGTTTGAAAGCCTGAGTAAAAGCCCCTCTGAAACACAGGATGGCTGAGCTTCAAAGAGTCAGGAAGACACTCCGGCTATTGAGAATACATTTTAAATCATGTAAGTGGACACAATGGTAATTTTGTGAATGTCATATTACTCAGCAGTATTCCAGAGGGTTAAATAGATAAGGATGACATAAAAGTTTAATATTCAAATTAAGCCTCTTAATTAAAATAGATTTGAGTAGAATACATAGAAAGAATGAGTTTTGAATTGAAAGTTGTTATTTTCTGATGTCAACATAGACATAAATTTACCGAGACATTTTCCAGTCTCTTTTATATAACTGAGGTACTCCAGCTTTTTTAGAAATTGTCTTTCACTTACTTTATTCTTACTCTATTTTCCCTCACATTGTCCTCTTTCCTTTGGGAGACTTAACCCTGAAAATTTTAAATAATTCTGATAATGCTAAAAAATTAATGTCATAGAAGCAGCATAATGTGGTGAAAATGTAATGGACTCAGTATCAGAATATGGGTCTGTATCATCTGCTTTTTCTAACCTTTAGTTTCTCCATCAGTAAGGAACATAATAAGAAGCTTGCAAAGGCTCTTTCAGGAGATTAAACAAGATATTGAATGAGAAAGCGTTAACAATTATAGATGTTCAGTAGTCAAGACTTGAATTTGAGTTTGAATGAAGAATGCTGATTAAGTGAAATACTCAGACTTGGTAATTTCTCTAATAGGAAAAAGAGAAGGAACAAATAATCACAGTTTTCTTAACAAAGGAAGAGTTGACAAGATATTGCAAAAATACTTAGGTTACTTGCTTCCTTACAAAGTCATTCTATCTAGCAAATCCATACAGGAATTTATACTGAAGTCCAAACTCCAGATATTTGTATCTTCATTAGTTTCTAGCAGATGTGAGAAAAGATGAGCTGTCAACCTGATTTCAGTATGGATATTTTGGGGCAGGGAAGAAAGTTGGGAAGGCAATTTTCAATGTGTCTTAATGTTTTCATTGCAAGGTATTTAACATCCCTTGTCCTTAACCAAAAATGTCAATAGCACCCTGTCATGGTCATGGTAAAAATGAAAAGAATTGCCTTTCATGTTTCTAAGTACCTCCTGAAGGGTCGATATGAAATCTGGATGATAATTTAAAGCATTTGTGAATCCAAAAGACTTTGGATTATTTGGACGTTAAAAAGTGTTATAGATATGCTCATGAATATACAACATTCCTGAACCCCTCTCTTTAATGACAAGGGATCTGCTTAGAAATAGGGCAGAGGTGAGAATGGGAAATTTTATAAATTAAAATAAATACTCAAAAATAACTGTAATGATTGAAAGGATACACACACACACACACACACACACACACACACACACACACACAGGTTCAGTAATGTAGAACCATGGCAAATGGTCATAGGTCACTGTACCATGCTAGTGAAGAGGACTCAAAGATAGCATGGCTCAGGACAGTTTAGGACAGTCAAGGCTGGTGACAGGCCACGAGAGTTGGAGGGACCCTAATCTGTTGGTTGGCTTTAGATGAGTTTCTATACAAATGAGGTATACACAGGAGGTTATGGGACAGAATGAAAAGGAAGTTCCTTTGCTCTATGCTTAGAGAGGTGTGCTATTTATGAAAGGAAAAGCAGGGAGGAGGAGAGAATCAAATTTAAAAGATGAATCATCTGACACATCTGTTGGAGAAATACTGAGCTTTTGTTCCCATTTAATAGATGGTAAAAAGAGGAACATGAGGAAAAGTGGTTTTGGTGCTCATAACTGATTAGGGGTGGACACAGGGGAAGCTCAGAATAAATAATTTATGAATATTTTTTCCTTTCCCCTAATTATTTTAATTCTACTTTGAATAAGCTAAAAATTGCTTCTGAGAGTCTAATCAAGCTGCTTTCAAACAGAAATGCAGAGATGATCAGTCTGGGGAAAAATACTTCCGCTACTTGTACTAACAGTACCCATTCGTTGGGGTCTTCAGATGTGCACAGTAATTGTTCTAAGAATTTTATATTCTTAGTTCTTCTATTCTTCATAATACATCCATAAGGTTGGTACTATCAATGTCTCCATTTTCAGATGAAGACAGAGAACCTGGAAAGTCAAATATCTTACTTGAGATTACATAGTCAATAAGAGAATGAACCTGGGATCAGAGCCAGAGCTGCCTGACTCGGACTCATACCCTGTCTGGTGGGAGTGCTGAGTCAGGGGTGAGAAATGGCAAGTCTGGTAAAAGCAGAGGGTAATGATTCCAAGATGGATCTATTGGCAACCACAGTATTCCTTGGGATGCTGGGTACACAGTTCCTAGATTTTGTAGATGACCAGATGCAGTGGATAACTATTTAATTAACTTAAGATCCTCCATTGCCCCTAAAGGGAATGTGGGTCTGTACCCCCCAAAATGAGACATACTAAATCAGCAGAGAGGCCCCTTAAGGATTCCCTCCCTCACCTCCACACTCTGTTATATTCTACTTATAAGAAGAGACTTTCCAAAGGAAGAACTCAAAGCATACAGGGTGGCCATGAATTTCCCCTTGACTCATAGACAGGTAAAAGAAATTTAACTCCTAGTCACCAGGAAACAGGAAGTCACCTTCATGGTCTTTTGATCTTTTGTTGCTCTGAGGAGGCCCACTTATCATTGTTTTGCCACTTCAGGCCATTAAACCCATTTGTTCCTTTATATATCTGCTAAACATAGACACTGAAATGAAGAAATACAGCCTAAATAAAGACACCAATAACAGCTTGCAGGAAGTATTAAAAACAATTCTGCAGGTTAAGAGACCTGACTTCTTTACTGTGAGCTTTAAAGGTGCTTTCTTTGATCGGCCACAAGGTCACTTCACTGCAGGTACAACAGCAGAGATTTTGAGAACTATCGAGCACTAAATTTGCACAATGAATCAGCTAGAGGTTATTAAGCACAGAGAATGACAAAGACTTAATATATTGAGAAGAGAGAGGAAACTTGTAAGTGTTGCTGTCTCCATGTGCTGGAGACATTCTCTTTTTGTGTTCTCTCTGTCTCTTGGTTCTGTGGGCTGAACCTGAGCTGCTAAGAGGAGGTACCTACAGAAAAGCTATGAACTTGGAGGTTGACTGAGCCAAGTCTGTCTAACAGGTCAGACCACAGATGCAGGAAGTTCCTCTCCAAAGGCAGGTGATGATGGGCCCCGATACACTGTCAAATCACTCATTCATTAGAACTTTAGGGAGGCAGTATAGTATGGTGGTTAAGCTCCAGGGTTTTGGGGACAAATAAAACTGGAGTTAATTCCTGATTCTTCATGGGTTAATTATGTGACCATGGAAGAACCAGTTTGTCTCTATAAGGTATAGTCCTATTTTGCAAATTGGAATTTATATCAGTACTTCCTATATAGAAATGCTATGATGATTAAATACTTAATGCAATGTCTGGCCCATACTGATGGCTTCATTCATGGAGGTTATTATTACTGAGCACTTATTATGTGCACATCATTGTTCAGAGCACTGGGGTAAATATAGAAGGAAAAAAGCATGTGGTTTACTCTCAAGATGTATACAATCTAGCTTGACTGATGAGAAAAGTACATATGCAGAAAAGTTAAATAATATAAAGTAGTACACAACAAAATGTTAATTGTGAAGCAGGGATAATAAGTGATTTATTCATTCATTCATAAAACGGAATCTGAGTACTTTCTATGTTGAAGCTCTTTGCTAAGCACAGAGAAAGGTAATGGACCTTCATTCTCATAGTTTTCATTACATGGAAATTACGAGTGTTATCTCTGTTTTTGCTTATGGAAAAACTGAGGCTTAGTGGAAAAAAAAAACTTACTCAAGATCCCACAAGTTGCAAGATGGGAGGTTGAGGGGTAGGTGAAATGGGTCAAGGTAATCAAAAGGTACAAACTGCCAGTTATAAAATAAATAAGTCCTGGGGATGTAATGTACTGCATGGTGACTATAGTTAATGATACTGTACTGTACATTTAAAAGTTGCTAAAAGAATATATCTCAAAAGTTCTCATCACAAGAAAGAAAACTTTAACTATGTGTGGTGATAGATGTTAACTAGACTTATTGTGGTGATCTTTTTGCAATATATACATACATTGATTCATTATGTTGTATACCTGAAACTAATATAATGTTGTATGTCACTTATATCTTAATAAAAAATTTTCTTTTGAACCCCAGTCTGTGTGACCCCAAAGTTCATGATCTTACAGAACTATTATTAAGAGCATAGAGTCTAGACCTGAGGACACTGGATTCATATCTGGATTCTGCTACTTATTAATTCTGTGACATTGTGCAAGTTACTTAACTTCTCTGGACCAGAGTTTCCTCATCTGTAAAATGAAGATAAAATGTTAGTATCTACTTACTGTGGTTTTTTGAGGATTAAATGAGTTAACACATTTTGAAACTTATTAAATGAGTTAACACATTTTGAAACTTATCTCAGTGACTGGCACACTATATATACTGTACATTACGCTTTATTACTATTTTAATAGTGAGCTCTATAATAATTACTATCATAATTGAGTTATAGCATATACATAGAACATTGTTTGGTATATAGTAAGCACTCAGTAATTAGTTACTGATATTATTATTTTTTTTACCTAATAGGTTATACTGTACTTAACTACTATACCTGCCTTCGACCAAAATTGTCATTCCCTTCCCTTAGACTTCCATACTCCCTCACCCCACCTATGGTACCATAATACTCCCATAGCACTATTTGAGAAATTGATGCTTTTGGTGATTTCAATAGACAATCACAGAAATTCTAGAATTAAAACAGGCCTAAGTTTAATTCTAAATTATGGTTCTTTGATGAGAATTAATGCACGATTACATGTAAACTACCATAGCATATAGTACATACTCAATAAATATTGATTATTGTTAGTATGATGAGTTCATCTCTTTTCTTTCAACATATCATAGTCAGTGAATCCTTTTCCTTTAAAATGTTTTTTATATCATTTCTTCTTACAAATTTTTGGGCTCTAGACTTTCTCCTAGGTGCAATCCATCTTGCATATTATTGTCAATGCCTTCAACACTTTGGTTAGACTAATAACACTGTCAGTGGTTTCCTATTTCCCACCATGTCAGACATTTCTGCCTGATGGCCAAGATCTTCATTAATCTATTTTGTCTGACTCATTTTACTTCTCATAGAGCCTCCATTGTGGTCAAAGTAGCCTCCTCATTATCATAAAGTAACTCCTGTCCTATGCTGACTTTGCATTACATTTATGTGCTTTCCTATTTCTCACTTGGGAGCTCTCCCTTTCACACTACTGACTCAGATCTGCCCATCCTTCAAAGCCAAGATCATGTACCACCTCTCAGTTGAAGCCTGACTTGACTACTCCCATCCTTATCACCCTTTCCCTTCTCTGAAACCCTATAGCCTTGAAACCTCTTGCCTAACATAGTTCATGACATAGGGTGACATAAAGAGGTTAAGTACATAACTTCTTGAGTCCTATTATCTACATTCCAAACTTGTCTCTTTTTTATTCTAGCTATGGGATCTTGAGTCTCAGTTTCCTCATCTAAAAAGTGGGCATAACCAGAGCTCCTATCTCATTGTGTTATTTGTGAAACTTAAATGACAAAAGCCCCACAAAACACTTAACAAAGGAGCTGATGTGTAGCACTTATTCAGTTAGGTTATGATGTGGTTGTTATAGTAAGAGCACATGACATATTTGTTTGCATTAAACTGTTATTTCCACTTAGCTTTTTAAAAGAAAATATTTATTTATCTATTTATTTATCTATCTATTTATTTATTTATTTATTATTTGGTTGCACCGGGTCTTAGTTGTGGCAGGCGGGCTCCTTAGTTGCGGCTCCAGGCACTTCCTTGGTGGCGCAGTGGATAGGACTCCATGCTCCCAATGCAGGGGGCCCGGGTTCGATCCCTGGTCAGGGAACAAGATCCCACATGCATGCTGCAACTAAGAGTTCTCATGCCACAACTAAGGAGCCTGCATACCGCACCTAAGGAGTCCACTTAGCTTTATAATACCTGTATTTAGACAAAATATTCAGATAGTAGAAGAAATTAGATAATCCAAAGAGAATGTATATTTGTTTACCATTAGAATGTTTCCAGTGTCCTCAATGCCGTAGCATGCATAGTCAGACGATTTAAATGTTCTCATCTTATTCCAAGTTTATCCCTCTCCCTCTGATCCTCGTTGTTGACCATCCCTAACTCGATCATTGGAGAAAGGAAGAGGGTGATAAAAGATTTCAGGTCACTGCAGATAACATGCACAAAGACAAACACAGGTTTTTTCCATATTGAGTATAAAGAATGCTTTGGGGGAGCCCTTTTAAGAAGGTTGCAGCCAATTTTCCTTCAGAAATCGTGAAGAGGTCAGTGATTTATGTTCCAGAAGAACAATAGACTGGAAAGGGTCACTCCCTGCCCATGAAAACGATGACTGGCTTGCAAGGTCTTCCAATGTAGTCAGAGCTCAAAGAGGTTAACAGCCGTTTCTCCCTAACTACCTGCTATGCTTTCTTCTAGAGGCTTTTTTTTTTTGGCTTAAGAAATTATTTTTTCCTCCATTCTCATTTCTCCTCTTGAATCCTCCTTTTCTTTCTTTTTCCCTTTAGTGTCTGACTTTGTTTTTGACCCCAGTGGACCTTCTCAAGGGCACTTAGCAGAGCTGTTGTCTCAGGTTCGGGTTTTCTCCCTGTCCTTTGACCGGTCATAGAACAAAGGACAAAAGGCCATCTCTCCAAGCATCAGTATCTCTTCACTGAAGCTTTGTTCTGCTGCTTTGGGCCTTTTCTCTCTGATTCACCAGACTTGCACTTGAGCAATTTTCCCATTTCTCTTCTATTACCTTCCAACTTCTAGAATAAGTAGGTTGGCAATGTTGTTTCTGGTTTCTCACTTCCAATAAATCCTTCAACACCCTTTACTAAAATTTGGGGGAATTGTGGGCAGATGGAAAAATCAAACCAATGCCAATCTTCGTATCTAGGCCCCCTGCTTTGGCTTGGTGGCTGGAATCCCGGGTCCTGCAGTTTCCCTCCTAAACCACCACCAAGATTGGCCAAACCTCTGGAGCTCTTAGGGCTGGACTAGCTCGTGGAGGAACTGGTGCTTCTATCGGTCCTTCCTTCTTGACCGCCTCCTCCCTAATGGGACATGGAAACAGTTACGGAGGGTTGCAGAAAGGGGCCATCAACATTTAAGGGTGTCCACGATCACCATTTTAGGGAACTCTCCTGGCTCCATTCTGTTTCTACTTTTCACTGCTCCCATAGTTCAGGGCAAACCTAACCCCGACCCACCGCACACCTCCTCCTCTCCACGTTTACTGCCACCACCTTAATTCAAGCATTCACTCTTTCTGTGTGGAGGTATTCTAATACTTGTGTTAGTTTCCTAGGATGGCTATAAGAAGAGTACCACAAGCTGGGTACAGAAATTTATACTCTCATAGTTTTAGAGGCTGGAAGTCAGAAATCAAGGTGTTGGCAAGGCCATGTTTCCTTTAAAGGCCACAGGGGAGAATCTGTTGCATGCCTTTCTCTTAGCTTCTGGTATTGTCTTTCCTTGGCTTGAAGCTGCATAACTCCAGTCATTGCCTCTGTTGTCACAAGACATTCTTTTCCCTGTGTCTTTATCTTCTCATTTTCCTATAAAGACAATAGTCATATCGGATTAGGGCCTGCACTAATGACTTCATCTTAACTACATCTGCAAAGACCCTATTCCCAAATAAGGTCCCATTCACAGGTACTGAACGTTAGGACTTTAACATATTTTTTGTGGGGTGTGGGGATGGGAGGCATGATTCAACTCATAGCAATCAATACCCTAATGGGTTTCCCTGCCACCAGTGGTTCCTTTTTCTAATCCATTCCCTGTGTACTGCCTAGTTAGCTTTCTAAAACACATATCAGATCATTTATACTTGAATTTTAAAAATATCCACCAACTCTACATTTTTTTTATAAAAAGCCTTGAGAATTGCATTTCAGACCCTTCTCATCTTAGGTTCTTCCCATGTTCCTTTCCAGCATGTTCTTTCATCCTCTCTGTCATAGAACACATAGGCCTATCACTGTGACTATTAGAACTTTAAACCCTGGTATATTTTCTTGCTCACTCAAGCTCCATCCCACTTAAAATCAATCAATCCCTCCTAGGTTTTATTCATAACCCTTTGTTTATGCTGCTACTATAGAATTTGTCACATTGCACCATGATCTTATTCATACTGATTTTCCCAATGCCTGGTGCTTATGTGTAAATAAATGATTCTGAATAAACTATTCCAGAAAAGAATAAATTATTTGGTAATCAATGCTGCAAATCTCTTTGTGTGTGTGTGCTCTTCATGAGTTCCAGAAACTTGATCGTAATTTGTCAATATAAATATCTTATTCAGATAGCACAGTAGCCAAGGAGGCAGATTTTGGAACCAACCTGATTCAACGACAAGTTATATGATATTGAGTTCTTTACGTAAGCTTCCTGTCCTTTAACGTCTTTATCTGTTAGATGAGAATATGAATTCCTAATCTATAGCGTTATTGTGAAGATATAATTTGAAAAATCCTTAGAGAAATGACTGATACAAATTAAATGGCTATTATTTATTGGCTATTATCTTTGTAACTACTATTTCTATTATTCTTATTAGTTGCCACTTTTTGAATCAGAATTACATAGCGTGTGGCTCTGAGGTTTAGTAAATAACTTTTTTCTCCCACCAGAGATCAAAACCAAAGATAGATATGGTGATCAGATAGACAAAATTAAACTTTAAGCTTTATATCTGACAAAACTGTTGGAGAACATGGCTTAGATGTTTGGCAGTAAAGGGCCTCCCAGTATCCCAGCCCAGAAGTGAGCCTTTCCACCCAGCCCAGACACAGCTGAGAGTGTGAGCCTCTCTGTAGACATCTAGTTCCAAAGAAGAGATGCACATTTGCCTAATTCCTTCCAAATTCTCTCATCAGATACAACACACCTCCCACCCTCTTTCTATTCTCCCCTACCACTTTCTAAAGTGTGAAAGAGAGTGAAGAGGGAGGCCCAGGGAGTTTTTCTGCATTGAAGTAGGAGGAAAAGGGGAGGGTAAATATCCCCCCTCAACATATAACAGAACTCCTCGTTTCATATGTTCTACTTACATTATCTCTAATAATATAAATATAAGATAAAACAAACCTGTGACATAAGTATAATTATCATCCTCATTTTAGAGATGAAGGATCTGAGGCTCTGAAAAGTTAATTAACACTACAGTTAGTTAGGTTACTGAAAGTAACAACACTAAATAGAAGAGGCATAAGTTGAATCCAAAGTCATCTAGGATGGTATGTCACCTCCCCTCCCCCCAAAAAAACCAATAATAGGAAATTATACCTGTATATATGAAGGGATTTTATATCTTTTAATTGTTGAATTTGGACCTTTACAATGACAACAAAAAGTATTACTTAAAAATGATTGCCCCTACATCCTATGTGGTTTATTAGTAGGTACATGGAAATGCATAGAAAGATACACAGTGGACCATGGGTAATATCCAATGTGATGCTTTTAACTTGTATCTCATCATATAAATTGAAAGACTTTGGTACTCTGTGGCTAAGAAAAATGAAATGTTTTTCATCATTTTGTTTCATATTATTTATTGGTCCTCACCTGTGTTTCCTAAAATTCTCTATTCCATGACAGTTCCTGCTGGAGCATTTCCTTGCAGAAAATTCTCTGACTGGGTCATTTGCTCAGTTTTCATTTAAGAACAATGTATTGATTACTGTGTTTCTAGCCCTAGTTTTTCCTTTTCAAGACTCTAGCTGTTCTTGGGTCTATTAGCTACTGCTACCCCAAGAATAACTTCAGATCCCCTACCTTACACTTTTGCACAACCCTCACCCCCTGCCAGTGTTTTCTTTTCATTTTCTCTCTTGGCTAAACTGTAAGTGACATAGAGATTACAGTTTTATCTGTCTTGTTTGCTGCTATATCTCTTGTGCCTAAGCCAAGTGCTGGCCTAAATTATTTATCAACAAATGAGGGTGAGATGATGATGATGATGATGGAACTATTCCTTAGCTTTTTTGTAAGATTACAATCACTTCCAATCTGAAAAAATCTTGCTGTTGGAACTGTCGTTTTGTATCACATGATCAAATATTCTCTCAGCTCTAGGAGCCAAGGATTTTTCTCTTTATTTTTCTACTTAATTCTCCATGGGCTATAAATACATTTTATATCATTATCCTAAATTACAATTAGGAAAGTAATACATCATTGCCTCTCTCCAACCACCTTAAAATCAACATGTTGAATTTATTCTCCAATCCAGGTGAGTCCTGTCAAACAGAATTAAATCATGTTGTTCTTGAAGCATGGTGTTGGGTTTTGGAATAACAGCGGCAACTTCCTCCTTTTAAAAATGCTATTTGGTAGATATTCTTTTTTGATGAGAAATTAGCAATAGCTACCCACATTACAATGTCTTGCATCCTCTGAAAGACATTATCCATATACCAATAGAATATCTTGATCTGTGTTCTCATGTGATAATGACTGCAAAGTTTTATTCATGATTCCATTCAAGTGCCTGGTATAGTGTGGATTTTCAACAAATGGTAAATATATGTAGCAATAATAATAATTCTGAAAACAATTTTATAATAACATAAGAATGGATGATGATGACCCTCCTGCTAAATAGGTACATGTGCCTTGTAAGGCTCTGAATACAATTTATAAATCATATGGAAAGAATCATTGAAGAAATTTTTCATAACCATGTGTGTAGTACAAAAGATTAGATTTTTAAGAGAAAAAGTTGCAGTCATGTTGAAAATAAGATGCTGAGTCTAATTTCATCAGCATTTAACATGGGGCTCATTTTGGTTTTCCCAAAGAAAGAGGAGGCAGTGACTGAAAATTTGGTCTTTGTATCTTTCTCTCTCTTTCTCTTTTGATGTACATTAGTTCCCATGGAAACTACATTGGGATGGCTTGAGAGTGACATCTACAAATGTAGGGTAAGGTCATTTTTATCTACTGCTTTGAAATTTAAACCATGATTTGTGATATACAGTGAACCTTCCTTAACATATTCTGAAGGACTATGAAAAGACAATATTCTGAATGCAGAAATAAGACATGTGACTGCATTATGCAGTTTTCAGAAAGTTCAACATTGTTCTGTATGTAGAAAAACAGAAAGAGCCTCATTTCCCCAGTTTGCCTTTAGGAATCCAGGCAATGCAGCTGGTCTCCTTAACATGGAGGGGAGGGAACCCCCCCCCCCCCTTCTGCTTCCTTCCTTATTGCTGGTAGCCAGTGAGGTCACCAGGTAAGGGACAAGTATTCAAGGTTTTACATGATGCAATAAGTAGCTGCATGTGGGCCATGTTAACACTGCAGGGGTTTTCTTGCTTCCTCACAGTGTCTGCCATGACCTCGGCCTGCCCTTCTTAGGGCACTGATGTGATTTCCTTTATTAATTTGCCAGAGCTTCACCTATAAATTCCAGTTTCAATTAAAGGGAGATGTGTTTCTAAGGAGAGGAACTAGAGTATGGGATAAAAATGGCTTGAGGTTTAGTGGAATCTTATCTTCTCAGGCTTCTAAAGCACTCTTCAGAGAAGAAAAGTCTAGATGCTGAATTACGAGGTCTAGATTCAAATCCTGACTCATTTCCTTTCTAGCTATATGCCTTGATCAAGTCAAAACTTATCTGAGCCTGGCATCATGATCTGAAGAACATGGTGAAATTTTAAATGGGTAAACATGTGAAAAGGAGAGAACATAGAAGAAAGCGCTTGGTGTTAGTTACACACTAGGAACTGAATATATTTGCATGGCATGAATGAATTAGTCATCTCATAAAACTTTGTTTATACCTGTCTTTTTTCTCATTATAGTCCTTTATGTAGAAAGTTGTGAAAAGGTCCATCTCTCATCTCATGTCATAGATGTGGGTTAAATGGCTATCTGCATTTTACTATCACCATTTGGAATATGTGGCCTCCAAGGTCACTTTTGTCAATGAGAGAGATGGCTGGATGAGGCACGTGGGGTCCTAATCGCTTCCACCCAGAAGTTACATATATCTCCTCCACTGAGGCTACATTGGTCCCAAGCTAACTGCTAGGTTAGGCTGGGAGGTATCAGCAAGCCTGTCAATGATTGATACACACTTACTATCACTTCCACATTAAAGAAAAAAAAAGTTTCATAAATCTCCTTGTTTAAAACTGACAATTATTATAAAAAAAGAGAATCATAAAACAAGCACATTTCCAAAAAAAAATGGCAAACACTGTGCTCCTGATAACATTCTTGTCTGATCTGCTGTCCAACACTGCTAATTTTATCTACGTGGAGAGAAAGAACAATGCATTCTTCATTGATAGAGTAAGTCTCATTGCTTCATGTCTCCTGCCCACAAACTTAAACTTTAAGAGGCGTATAAATAAGCAACTTAGCATATGTGACCTCCTGACCGTGAAGTGTTAAATTCCAGGAACTATATTACTCCACCACTTTTATTTGTCTGTGGGAAGTCACTTGATTTATGCCTGATCCCAGGATACAATAAAAATGTGCAGGTATGCCAACTAGAACGATTGGAACCTGTCAAATAAAAATTTTAGTTGCTCTTAAAATCTACAAATAGAAGTAACCTTTGATTAAGGATTATACTGTTTATATCATGCTTTTTATCAGTATTCAGACACAAAACACATTCAAGTAATTTAACTCCAATATAGTACAATGTACCACAGTCTTAGGAGAGAAATATCCTCTGCATGATGAAAGGAAAGTTTCTCATTTGTAAAGGAGTTAGAACAGAAAAGCAGTTCTAGCCAAAAGGAGCTAAACCAGTATAGACAGGTAGATTAACAGAAAGATTCAGCCAGCCGAGCAAGGTCTGAAGTTTCTCAGGTTTGGCTTATTTACATTGACCATTCATTCTTATTTTATGGGCTTTAGAATTTAAGATGGGGTCCAGCTAGTATTATAAACCAAAGTACCATAATAACCCACAAGACTGTTGCAAAGGAATTCCCAGCTAGGTTTTTAGACTCAAGAGGTTGGGATAATTCCAAAATGATTCTCAGCTCTTAGATATTTTAGGCAGGTCCACATTGATGCAGAGTGAGACTCAAAAGTGACCTGAAGAATTTCCATCTCATTAACACTTCATTTATAGCGTACCCATGTCAAGCCTCAGCCTTGGAGTTCCGGTGTTAGCTTAAACATGAAGGAAATAAAATCTACTCTGGTCAATACAGAGCTGAGTACAGATTCTGTTTTGTATAATCATGGTTGAAGCATGCTCACATCACCTTTGAACTCAGACCACTCTGCGTGTTCTTCAGAGGATGAACTATATCTTTGAAAATTTTTATGGGTTTAGTATTTCTTTGTCATTAAATGTTATATATTTGTATTCTAGTTCACTTTTCAAAACAAAGTGATTTTTTATATTTAAAAACAATTTTTTTAGTATAATTGCCCTATAATATTATACTAGCTTCAGGTGTGCAACATAGTGATTCAATATATTTATATATTGCAAAATGATCACCACCGTGAGTCTAGTTAACAGCCATCATCATACATAGTTACAACTTTTTTTTCTTATGATGAGAACTTTTAAGGTCTACTCTTTCAGCAACTTTCAGATATACAATATTGTCAACTATCATTACCATGCTGAGCACTACATCTCCAGAACTTATTTTGCAAAGTATTCTTTTTTTTCAAATTTTATTAGTGTGTTAGTTTCTGCTTTATAACAGAGTGAATCAGCTATACATATACATATATCCTCATGTCTCCTCCCTCTTGTGTCTCCCTCCCTTCTAGTTATATTCTTTTATAACTAGAAGTTTGTACCTTTTGACCCTCTTCACCCATTTCAGCCATCCCTCACACCCCACCTCTGGCAAATACCTATCTGTTCTCTGTATCTATGAGTTTTTACTTTTTGGGGGGTGTGGGTGGTGGCTGATTAGATTCCACATAGGTGAGATTATATGGTATTTGTCTTTCTCTTCTGAGCAATTTCACTCAACATAATGCTTTCAATGTTCATCCATGATGCAACAAATGGCAAGATTTCCTTTTTCTTATTGCTGAATAATACTCCATTATGAGTGTGTGTGTGTGTGTGTGTGTGTGTGTGTGTGTGTGTATAATATATATCACATTTTCTTTATCCAGTCATCCATTGATGGACACTTAAGTTGTTTCCATATATTGGCTATTGTAATAAATGCTGCAATGAACATGAGGGTGTATATATCTTTTTGAATTAATATTTCATTTTCTTTGGATAGTACCCAGAAATGAAATTGCTAGATTATATGGTGGTTCTATTTTTAATTTTTGAAGAACCCCCACTACTGTTTTCCACAGTTGCTACACCAATTTTTGTTCCCACCAACAGTGCACAAGGGTTCCCTTTTCTCCGCATCCTCACCAACACATGTTATTTCTTGTCTTTTTGATAATAGCCATTCTGACATGTATGAGATGATATCTCATTGTGGTCTTGATTTGCATTTCCCTGATGATTAGTGATGTTGAACACCTTTTCCTGTACCTGTTGGCCATCTGCATGTTTTCTTTGGAAAAATGTCTAAGATTCTTTTCCCTTTTTTTAGTCCAATTGTTTTTGGGTTTTTGTTTTTTTTTGGCTATTGAGAGTATGAGTTCTTCATATATTTTGGATATTAACCCCTTATCAGAAACATGATTTGCAAATATTTTACCCCATTCGGTAGGTTGCCTTTTCACTTTTTTGATGGTTTCCTTTGCTTTTTAGTTTGATCTACAAACTGGATTTTAGATCATCAAAATGATTAAACAAAATGACTTGAGTTTTAGGTCTTTATACTTCTTTTTGGAACATGTACAACCCCACTCTGAAAACACCCTCTACAACTTGCCATTCAAAAAAATTTCACCTTGGATATCTTAGCAGCTGTTAGACAAGGACTGTGCCTTTTATTCACCTTTGTGTTCCCCTACCCCGTGCTAAATGCAGTACCTGTCAAGTGCAGATGTTCAATGTTTGAGAATGAGGAAAAGGAAATAAAGAAGAATGAAATTTTCCTGATTGCCTCCACAGTTAATTCCAGGCAGACTCCACTCAACACTCCCTGTGAATCAGAACAAGACCTCAGTCAAGCTGCAGACCACATAAGATGGCACAAGTAAGTCATCACTGAGGCAGTGTCAGGATGCAGGGAAACAGGAAGAGCAGGACAGCAGCCAGGGTCACTGTGCAGGTTATATCAGAAAGTGATTTTAGCCAATTGCCAGGTTAAAGTTCCTGTTGTTTCAGCAATGCAGAGCTTTATGGTAAGTTTCCAGTGACTTTAAATCACTTGTGTGTCCAGGAGTGATCAGGCAATGCAAAGTAGTGGGCACTTGCAAAGTCATTTGTGTTAGGCTTGACATATTACGCATCAGCTTTGCCTTTTTAATTGTGACTCTCATAGGCCAAGACTAACATCAGTCATTTTCACTTTTATAACCCACTTTGATGAAAGCTTATCTGAGATTAAAAACATGATGTGAAAAAAAATCAAAGATCAAAATGATTACACACACAGATGTATAAAACATACTTGTGTATGAGCTCACACCCCTATACCCACATAATAGCAACCCTTATATAATTCCATATTATATATAATATATATTCCATAATATATATGGAAGTGTGTCTGTGTATACACGTATATACATGCAATAATATATATGGAATTATATACATATATATGGAGTCATATGGGTGTTGTTATTATGTGAGTGTGTATACTGACACCATTCCCTTACCAAAAATGATTGAACATTTACCGTATCTAGGTACTCTGCACTTAAAATACAAAAAGTGCATCTTTCCCAGTCTCTGACTTCAAGAAAGTTACAACTTACTAAGGAAGACAGAATCACAAACTCATAAATGCAGCTTAACCAGTGACATAGGCAAATGCTTCTTGAAATGCTTAAGGAAAGAATGTTTTAATCACCAATGCCTTCCACTTATCAAATGCAGGTCTTTCCTCCCTTATCTAGTCCTATGCATCTTTCAAGTAATGAGTTTGCAGATAATTTTCACCTTAAAACCTCAAAATGGTTGCAAGTGTTGGGGGAAGCTTTAGATTTACACCTCTAAAAGCTCTAACACCTTTTGCTTTTCCCAGCATCAAGTGAAAATTTGTTGCTTGAACTTTGGAGAGAATTCTCCCCTTTTGAATTTCTTCCCTTTAATCATCTTGCAATTTGTGAAATGAAATGTTTCATTAATGGTTTTCTTGTGATTTTTCTAAGTCATCACGTTTATAAATATCTTAGTAACATTCCGAGAACGTCTGTAACGCTGTATATACCTTGGAAGTAAATATACACACAAACATATGAATGTTCAGATGATAAAAATTACAGCAGAACTAAAATCTGATATATTCTGAACATTCTGTCTCAGGGTTTTCATCTGTAAAACGGAACTACCATTGCCTTTCCTTCCTATTACAAAGGATTGCCATGAATTTCAAATAAGATAATATTAGTAAGTGGTTTATGGGGTAAATTATACTATACAAATACATGTCTGGCCAAGACGTGAGGCCTCATGTCAGACTCTCGCAGGTTCCTAAACGACTAGAATGGTTTCTACAGGTGATGACAAGAGAGCTCAAGTACTTATTTGACATTTACAATTTTCTTCCAAATTGCTTTTCCACTTCTTTCAAAAGCTCCTTTATGCCCCCTCTCCTGACTTTGTTGTATGTGTTCTAGTGTCTATCCTTGTTTCTGTCTTTGGACTTGATACTTCCACTGGTCACAATATTGGTTCCTCCTAAGCTATTTTTCTGTTAGCAACCCCATCTAAGTTGCCTCTTGGCCGTCTTTCCCAATGTGATGCAGAGTCCTCCTGTCTTGAAGCTGTCCTCTGCTTTGGAGCCCAAGCTCCTATGGCCATATGATGTTTTCACTGGGCTTGTCCGAGCATTTCTAAAAGGCAGCAAATAGTCTACATTTTTTAGAATTATCCAGCCTTATTGAACAATGGCAGAAGTGCTGAGGATTTACTTTCCAAAATGACTCAGCCCTCTGAGGAGGGTAGGGATTTTCTGCGAATACTCACTTCAAACAAACAAAGAAAAAACTCTTGCACTGTAGACTAACTTGGGATAGGAACCTTGATGACCTATAAGATAATTACAGCATTGCTTCCAATGCACCATTGAAAGAAAAAGGAAAATATGTGGGTCTGATTAGAATCATGTAGACAGCTAAAATATGTTCTTTTGATGAAAAGATCTTACAGGATGCATTTTAGTGTGATCTTTATCACAATAGATTTTTATTTCAGAAAAACCTGAGTTTGAGTTTTGGTCATGCTATTTAACAGATCTATGACATAAGGCATGTTACTTGGCCTCTCCAAGTCTCTGTTTTCTCATATAAAATGGTCCTGGTTGGCTACCCTTTTGCTTAGAATGCAGAAAGATACAAGAGAATGTCACTCTACTACAATAAGAAAACAAAATCTATGAAAGTATTCTTAAGACCGTTAGAGAGATGAGACTTCCAATCACATGAACTGATTTCCAAAGGCTGAGAAACCCCCTCCAAAGACAGATGAAACAAATAAACGGTTTCACCTTTGAAAGAACAAGGAAGAAAGAGGTAACTGTCAGTGACAACAGGTAAGGAGAAAATAGCCAACATTTTAACACATTTTTAAAGGCCAAGTATGAGTAAGTATGACAAAATAAAATCTAGGCGTTCCAGATACAAGTGGAGTCTATACATTCTCAAAAGTGTTTTTCACATGTTCTCACTGGTGCTTATAAGATATATCCAGGGAAGGGGAGGAAAACTAAATGACCTCCCCCTCAAGTAAAAGTCATAAGCTTCCAGGAAAAGGGCAGGTAACCTGCACTAACCTTCCCACCTTCTTTAAAAACAAGAAATGCTTAGGGATGCATTGAACAATATAACTGCAAGATTTTTATGCTAAAATTGACAAAATGTTGCTGAAAGAAATTAAAGACCCAAATAAATGGCGATATATACTGTGTTCATGGTTCAAAGCACACAATATTTTTAAACTATCAGTTTTCCCCCAATTCATCATAAGATCCAGTGCAATCACAATCAAAATCTCAGAATGCTTTTTAGTAGAACTTGTCAAGCTGATTTAAAATTTCATATGAAAAAACAAAGGGCCAAGACAAGCCAAACCATTTTGAAAAAAAGTGCAAAGTTGGTGGACTCAGACTACTGATTTCAGGCTTTACTTAATAAAAGGGTAAGTCAGTTATACTTTAATAAATATGACTTTAAAAAATGAATGTAATAGAGGACTTACTTCAACGAGTTGTTTCATGAATTAAATGAGGTGACAGTACCAGCACAGGGGAGGTGCTCAATAAATAGAGCCTCTTGTCACTGGTATTTGTTATTTGTTAGAGAGTCTTAAAGAATAATTTCTATCTCCCTCCTGACTTCCCCCCATCCCCTGCCACCAAATGTTCTGGAATGAAAATGGATCTTTCTATGTGGGACATTGAGAGATCTTTATTTTCCTGGGTACTCTCTACAGACTCAAATCATTACGAGGTCTTGGATATGTATTCTGGAGTATCAGCCTCAAAAGTGGGCATGCTGGGGCTTCCCTGGTGGTGCAGTGGTTAAGAATCCACCTGCCAATGCAGGGACCCGGGTTCAAGCCCTGGTCCGGGAAGTTCCCACATGCCGCGGAGCAACGAAGCCGGTGCGCCACAACTACTGAGCCTGCGCTCTAGAGTCCGCGAGCTACAACTACGGAAGCCCGTGTGCCTAGAGCCCGTGCTCCGCAACAAGAAAAGCCACCGCAATGAGAAGCCGCACACTGAAATGAACAGTAGCCCCCGCTCGCCACAACTAGAGAAAGCCCGCACGCAGCCAAAAATAAATAAATTAAATAAATTAAAAAAAAAAAAAAGTGGGCATCCCTGATTTCACCTGGTGAGTGCATCTGTGGAGACTTGGCTGGGAGCATTGCATCCCAGGTGAAATAGACGTGGCAGCTCCCATAGTCCCTCTTGTTAACATGTAGGCAATTTAAGAGTTGAAGCAGATTTTCTACAAAGAAGACTCGGCTTCAGCTCCCCTTACTTGCGCTGGCCTCTTTCAAGGTCCCTAGATGGGGCCCTAGCAATGCGTTTGCCTGATCATGGGTTACTGTGAAATTTGTAAAGTAAAAATATTTTAACCACAATTATGTAAAACCACTGTCTCTTTCCACTCTGTCCTCCCCTCTCTCATACATCCCTTCATGTCAAGTAGGATTAGAATGGCAAAGTTTTTTTTTTCCTTTCTTCATTTCTTTTCTTTTGTATTTTGCTAAGATAAAATTGAGTTGGAAACACAATTTGATGTTTTTAGTCACTTCCAAGTAGAATTAACTTGTTAGTCTGAGTTTGAATGCATTCCAGGAATATTCCTCCCACCCACTAAGCTGACTTACCTAGCACCCTGATATAAAGGTGCTGGGGTGGAGACCACGTCATAATATGAACGTGAACTACAGAGCTCAGCAATAACAAGTATTGGGGGAGTGACAGAGAAACAAAGTTTGAAATATATGGAGCTAGAAGCTAATCTTTGGAAGATTCTTCTAAACTTCAGACATGGACAATTAAGAAGGAAGTTGGAATTAAGTTTTTTGTAGATAGCTCATCAAAATGGAATTTCTCTCCTATTAGGAATATACTAGAATAGTACACAATTATATTCTCACTATATACATTTTTATGGGAATTGTGTAAAGCAGAAGTTATCGGTTTTAGGCACAAACATGGAGCAGTATTACAAAGGGTGGGCGCCCCCTGCATGAGTGCATCCCACTCTGTCCGATCATATTGAGTGTATGTAACATATCTCTTCTAACAGTGCCTGGCAGGTCCTGAAAACACTGTGCAAAATTGCCACAGACATCGTTAAGCTGCCTGAAGAAACAAGTGTCCCAGTGACAAACATCTACACACATTAATAAATAAGTCACTGTAAGTAGTATATAAAAGCAACTTGTTTACATAATTATCTAGCTCAGTGCAAGATAGATGCATTTGAATTTCTCCTATGCATGCCATGCTTTCAATTAATTTTATATATTTTCAAAATGATTGGTTATGTCATTAAGCAATATAAACATTAAAGATCATGTCTGTATACTGTATAGCATGATGCTAGGCACATGAGTGCTTCACCAAAAGCAACTACTAATTATTATTTCAATAATACTGTAAGTTTGATGATATAATGGGTCATTGATATATAGCACCTGTTTATTCTTGATAGTGCTGTCCAGTAGGTTACTAAAGCTTCCTGTGGGGAGTTTCCAGTAGGAGCTGGAGTGCACTGATGTGGGCCTCTGAGCAGTAGACATTTGTTTTTGTAGAAGACATCTACATCCATGGTGGTACCCTCTCAGACTTGCCTTGCTCCAAATTTAGTCTACAAATAGCCCCTCATTTGTTATGGCTGCAAGCCAGGTCAATCTACTTGCTCTTGTCACATCCCTAAGAGAATTTCCCAATTCTTAAATATCTGAAAGGTGTTTCTTGTTATTTATTTGAAATATAGGAGAAATGCCAGTAGCCACTGTCATTGGCAGAAAGAGTCTCTCTCCCTGTTCTCCTTTGCTGGAAAGATACTAGGTCAGCAAATGAATGATATTTATTTGTGCATTCTTAGAATTCCAGATATTTTGGCATGACAACATAATACAAACATTATGGAAGTAAATAGCCACTGGATGTGTTATGAAAATAATGAAAAATATTATATATTCAATAACTCTTCAAATCCCTTTATAACATGACTTTGAAATATCTGAACTTTAGCATTTTCTATCCTCCATGTGTCCTTTTCTGTAAATAAATAAAATGCTTCATTAAAGCACAACAGTAATATAGATGATGACGACGATATTAAAGTATAATTTATCTTTTATCTGTTTTGTGGCACTTTATATATAGTAGTTCTACACTTGGCTACAAGTAGCCATGTGGCCATGTAGAAATCTTAACAGTGATTTAAATATATGGGGGTTTATTTTCCTCAACAAGAAATCAGGAGGTGGTCCAAGTCTCAGATGGTGGCTCCATCATGACATTAGTGACTCAGGCTCCTGTGAACTTTTCATTCAACTATCTTAAATATGTGACTTTATTCTCAAAGCTACCTCAGAGTCACAAGATGGCTGCTTAACTTCCAGCATCACATTTCCCTAAGGCAAAAAAAGAGAGAATTGTAAGGCGGAATGGAGTGTGCAAGTCAGATCTGTCCCCTTCTGAAAATATTTTAACGATCTTTCTTTTAAAGATCTAATCCTCTGCTTATATCCATTGGCCAGCACTGTGCCACATATGGCATACTTGCCAAATCCCTAGCTGCAAGGGAGGCTGGAAAGTGGAGTTCTATGTATGTTGGTATGTATCTACACATGCATGCATATATTTTTAAGAATACATTGCTGCTTTATACAAGCAGTGGAATATTACTCAACCATAAAAAGAATGAAATAATGTCATTTGCAGCAACATGAATAGATCTAGAGATTATTATACTAAGTGAAGTAAGTTAGACAGAGAAAGACAAATATTGTATGATATAACTTATATGTGGTGTCTAAAAAATAATACAAATGAATCCACAAATGGATTCTGATCGACGGATGGAGAGACTGGATCATATTAAGTAGTGAACGAAAAGGGTCTGCCATACTTAGTCATCTTTCTGGAAGTCCTATAGGATGGAGGTTATTATTCTTGTGAAGAATGATAAAACAGAAGTTAGACAACATTTTACATAAGTTGCAAAAATTAAGTTTGCACCCAAGAAGTCACATTTGGTGGGGAATTATTACAAATAGTCATTAATATGCTTTAAAGAAATGTGGAAGAGTCATAAAGGACTTTCACAGGCTTAGAATTGTTTGTGCTTTGCAAGTTTATGAGTGTTTTTACACTTCCAACCGACCAGTCTTCTCTTAGTTGCTCTAACACTCCTTGGGGCTTTGTCCTTGTTCCTTCTATTTTGAAATTTTGTCATCTGGTGCTTAGGCTGTCCAGCTTCTCCTTTTCTTGTGGGTTTTAGCTGAAATGTCATCTGCTCAGAAAGATCTTCCATGAGGCCCTCATCTGGCAATTGTCTATACCCAAGTCACTCTCTATCACATTATCCTGAGATTTATTTCTTACACAGCATGTGACTACATAAAACTGTCTTGTTTATTTATCTATTGATGCTTATGCCCCTCTTCATTTGTTCCCTATCATCAGAATGTAAGTTCCTTGGAAGGATTTTTGTCTTTCTTCTTGTTCACCAACCTGTGACTGATATCAACTACAAAGCCTGGTAAATGGTAGGATCTGAAGACATGT
Source organism: Eubalaena glacialis (assembly GCF_028564815.1). Lineage (NCBI taxonomy): Eukaryota > Metazoa > Chordata > Mammalia > Artiodactyla > Balaenidae > Eubalaena > Eubalaena glacialis. Next base: position 121,967,150 of record NC_083718.1, read on the forward strand.
TTGTTTAATTTCTGAATGTATGTACTCTGAGGGGGAGGCAGGCCTGTGTCAGTAAAGAGTTAGAGAAGTGGGGGACATAACACATTTCTTCCAGGCTCTGGTCAGTATCTGTGCTGTAGAAACACATGTGGTGGGAACTGGCTGGATTTTGGCCTCGGATACTGAGCACAATAAGGGTGGAGAGTGAGTGCGAATAATTAACAGACTAACGTCAAGCCACTAAAGAGCCTTTTGGCAAAAGAGTGGTCTGGTTATTAATGGTGTTTACATGAATGGTGGGAAGAGAAAGCACAGAATGCACTGGGTGTCTTTGAACTTTCAGAGTGCTTATTGCATCGACATCCGGCATGTCTGGAAAAAAAATGCACAGCTGTGCAGAAGGCACCAGTTTCCAAGACATGTGGGTGACATGAAGTACAGTTCTGAGAAAAACCTAATTCAACCCAGAAAGCTCAGGAATGAACCCTTCAGAAATATTTAATTCCATGGTTATGAAGCATTTACTTGAGTTGAATAATAACTGGAGTGTTTTCCCCTGGCATAGGAAAGAGAACGACCTTTCTGTTCTTAAACAACATTTCCTAAGAATTGTGACCCAGCACAGTGCATTTCACCTACAGATGTTAGAAGGAACAGCAGAAACCAGGGGAGTTTTTGAAACAATTTGAAAGATTAAAAATTTCAGTTAAGAATTAAGTTGGTAATTTTGCTTTATCACCGATAAACATTTTATTTTTGTAAAAATTTGGGCAAAAGTACTGTTGAAAAACTTTTTCTTTGCTCTTAAATTATGAGAGATTATTTCAATAATATTTATTGTCTGGAGGGAGATTTCTTAGGAGGCAAAACCACTTGCTATATTCTGTGTGGAGACTTCCCCCTGGCTTGTGTTGACAGTAATCTCAGGGTAATCCTTTGAAATAAAAACCTATAAAAAATGTTGTGACAGGAAAAAGAGATAACATGTGTGGCAGAGGAAATGCAACTAAAGTGTTTATTTTTCTGATAACATAGGAGTGCGTATTCTTTCCCAGTTGTAGCATAGTGACTCAGTTCAGTGAACTATATAATCCTCTCTGGAGCTTAATTAGAAACCTTGTAAATGGAGTACAAGAGGCCAGAATATGTGTTGGATGAACACAGAAAAGGGTTTTCATGAAAACAGAAACTCCCCCTGAATCATCTTACAGTGGGGTCTAATGACTTTGTAACTGAATTTACCCAACTTAGGTTCAGAAAAGGGGATCTTCTGTTTAAATTTCAGAGGGATAAAATACATTGATCCAGATTCTCCTAGTAGCTGACTTTTAGGTTGTGAACTAAGGCACTGCAGTGGTTTCCTAAATTGTACCCTAATGAGCTGAAAGAGTTAATGCCCAGCTTCTCCCAAGGTGTAGAGAGATCCTGGTTCAGTTGAAAAAAACAATAATAATAAAAAAAATAATAATAGGCTATCAAGAAGGAATCTAAACTCACTGTTTTTTTGAGTAATTGCATGCTGTAGTCCCTCCACGGGGAAGGGGGTGGGGTGATGGGTGGCGATTGGAAGGTGGGAAACTCTCTGCAAATGGGTCATGTGATTTCCCATCTCTTGAAAAGATGGAATCCATGTTTCTTCACTCAGATGATAAACTGAAGGCCCTTCTAAATATCTTTTTCCTTTTGTTTTTCCATTCCCTTTTCCTTTCCTTTACATTTTGCTTTCTCCCTCTCCACTGGGCCTCTGTGATGGCTTTTGACCTATTTACTCTGTCCTAATGTGAACTTTTACAGTTTTTACTGTTAGTTGTTAGTTTATAAGTTTCCGTTTTGGAGGTTATTAAGGTTTAATGAAGACTGTTCTCTATTTTGAAACCCAGTTTGATTTATTAAAACAAACAAACAAATACATTATCATGATCAACAGAATCTGGCTGCTGATAATGTATTTTCTGGCAGCCTACTTTTGTTGAGCATAGCAGCCATGTCCTTTGCTCTGAAGTTCATAATCTAGTGCACCTAATAGTATCGAAGAACTGCATGACTCTTCTATAATTTTAGAGGTTCTAAGAACCAGTGATAGAAAATTATTCCCTAAAATTAAAGCGTATTTTGCTATTCATGTGATTCACTTTTTAAATAAGTTATAGCCACTTATATACTAACATTTATATTCAATTTAATGAATAACAGTACATAACTGGATATCTATTTTTAAGTGACAGCTTGTGACCATAAAAACACACACAGAGTTGGTACTCAGTCAAATTCCTTCAGTAAACTCATTTTCAAATCACTACATCTCCCATTTCCTGAAATATGTTGGAAGATGGTTACACTGCATGCAAATAAATGTATGTAGGGTATGTTTCTCTATTTTTTGAACTTTTTACATCATCACATAATGATGATGCAAGTAACGTGTGTTTTTCTGTGTTGGTTTGGTGGTTTTTGTTTGTTTGTTTTTTCCTCTTTCTTCATGTAATTGTGACTGATTAGGTTTGGGGAAGAGGGGAAAAGATTGATGTTCTCTTCCAGTTGTGACATGCCACATGACATTATGTACTAAACTCCCTTTTGCTAAAAAAGCACACATTTGATGATGATTTAAGATGGATTAAAGAAGGCTCTTCTATCCCAAATAAAAGAAGACGTATTCCATTGCTTTCCAAGTTGCTTCAGAGGCCCCTTAACTCCTTATTTTAGCTAATGTTTTTGCCTCTTATATTTTAAGGTATTTAATTAGCACTTTTCCCTAGAACCTTCTACTTTAGATTAAGATATAACTTCTGCCCTTAGTGAACAATAATCTGAGGCAAAATGAAACAAGGACAAAAATGATTATAACACAAAGTAGAATATGATACATGCCATACACAAGTGCTAGTGAAGTAATGTTTTTAAAGTGCTGGGCACAGAACTCTGCACAGAGTGTAAGTTCCGTAGATGCTGGTTCCTTTCTCTTTCTCACCACGATGGGGACAGCTGCATCTGGCTGGAGGAATAAATAAAGCCCTTACGGACAAGACAGCATTTGGGCTGGGAATGTGGGGAAATGTATGTGGAAAAGAAAGCAATTAACTAGATTTGAAAGTAATGTAAGTATAGGAAGGAAGTTGAAATCGTTTTGGAAAGGTGGGCTGTGGCCTGATGTGTAGGGCCTTGCAAGTTAGGGGGAGAAATTTTAACTTAATTTGATCAATAGGTATTGAGGGTTTCAAAGTAAAACGAATCATACTCTGACCTGTGTCTTAGAGAAATATTCTGAAAGCTGTATGAAGACGGAATCACAGAGAAAAGGGCAGAAAGATGATTTAGGAAATTAGTTGCATGAAATATACTAATAATTATAATCTTTACCATTTTATTTAATGCCTATTTTGAACCAGAATTCTTGCCTAAATAATTTTCCATCCTGTCAGCCATCTTGGAATATAGATATCTCCATTTTTTTCTGGTTAAGAATTTGAAGCGTAGTGACTTACTCATTGCATAACTAAGTAATATATACCTTGACTTACATGAATCATAGTAATAAGTAGTGTACGCAATGTTCAAAGTCTACTATGGACTCCACAGTCCATAATAGAATGTAGGATCCATACCACTTTTAATAAAATGTGATTTGGATAGGTCCCTCAATTTATCGAGCACTCAGTTTCTTCACATGAGGTAAATTAAACTTTAAAATTCTAGAATCTATCTATACTCATACATGCAATTCTCATTATGGCCAATGGTGTGCATTTACATCCTAAGTGACAAGAGAATCAAATAGAAAGTAATATGAGATTTCATCAGAACTTATTTTCTGACTAAGCTGACTCTTCAGGCTGAAGTATAATGAATTTGAGCAATTTCTAATAATGCAATTTTATAACTAAAATGATATTATAGGGAATTTACATCTACAAGTCATACAAATTCTATAGGAATAAGATAATATTTAACCATAATTTTATGAGGTACATTTAAAACATTCCACTCAATGATATTTCTTGTGCAGATATTCTGAAGTTAAAAGAAAAAAAGTTTGAGGAAAAATATAAAGGCCTTAAACCCCTTAGTACTTCATTGCAACAAGGAAGCAAGAGCAGAGTTCATCAAAGAAATAATTGAAGACACCCTGGGAAGAGGGGACTGAGGTTTTCAAGTTTATCATAAATCATTCAATGCCTTTGGCAAAGCCTTGGTGGAAATTAGGAAACTGAATATTGTAATGTAATTTAAATTTTCACTTAGGACTTCATTCTGATTCTGATGGGAATTTTACTCAAGAAAGGACAACAGAACTAAATCCCAAGAGACAGATTCTGTTGATCATGATAATGTATTGCCTTTAGCAAAAACGTGAGCTGCTGTTTTGAGCCCAAGTGAGAAGTGTTTTTAGAAGTGCCACATCTATTCCTTTTATACTGAGCAGGAGTAAACCAAGGGGAGGACATGAAATCTACTCCTCTCCTGGAAAAAGGATAAATGAGGGTACCTTTATTTGTATAGGATCTAACTTAGAAATCACCTCTGAAATCTGTATCAAGTGTTTCTAAATGGTATAGGCATGTGTATCAGTGATGGCTCAGTAGATCTAAACCTGTCTGAAAATCAGAGAAATTGGAAAATGTTTGTGTTCACTCACCTCCTGACAAAGGAAACAATAACTAACACAGTAGGAAGCTATAGTTATCTTCTGACACATTATGTTTCCAGCCCCAAAATGTCACCTGAAACCCACTGAATGGAGACGAATGAAAACCAGCAGTGGTCCTGAAACACGGAAAAGGAGAAAAAGCCCCAGCTGCAAAAAAGGCCGAGGTTCTTCAAAGCTCAACAAGCTCTTGACTCAGACCTTTGCAAAGTCGAGAGCGTGTGTTCTCTGGTAAGGCCAACGGTCTTATAATTGACCAGGCAGGGAAACTTAAAATCTCTAATTTGAGGTATAACTGCAACATGTGTATTCTTTGCAAGAAGCCCTTTGAGGGAAGAATTACAGTAAACCTTAGAAAGATTTTCCATTTCTCTGTCATCTGAAAATGTAAAGAAAGACTTCAACGCATATAATGTTTGAGAAAAAAGTACCAGAAGCTTCCAGAATTCAAAATTACTCTGCTAGGGCTAATTCTACAAATTTTGTATCAAGTGTCCTATGAAACACTAACAAAATAATCCTTTAGAACTCGTGAGAGTTGAAGACAGCTGATAAATGAAGATGAGTTATTAACTTTCTATTAATATCCTTCTCAGAGCTTTCCCGCATCACTGTTTTTGGAGTCAACATGAACTTTTTAAAGCACAAATATTTCTTAATGGGTAAAGTTAGAAATTCATGCTCATTTGAAACTGAAGATGGAAATAAGAAAATGGGAGTTATTGTTCATAACTTAAAAAATGTTTTTTGGTTATTTGAGTCAATAGCATACTTTGAGACTGTTCTGTGATGATGCAAAGAAATATAATGGAGTTCTTTTTTTTTAAAATTAATTAATTTATTTATTTATTTATTTTTGGCTGTGTTGGGTCTTCGTTTCTGTGCGAGGGCTTTCTCTAGTTGCGGCAAGCGGGGGCCACTCTTCATCGCGGTGCGCGGGCCTCTCACTGTCGTGGCCTCTCTTGTTGCAGGGCACAGGCTCCAGACGCACAGGCTCAGTAGTTGTGGCTCACGGACCTAGTTGCTCCGTGGCATGTGGGATCTTCCCAGACCAGGGCTCGAACCCGTGTCCCCTGCATTGGCAGGCAGATTCTCAACCACTGCGCCACCAGGGACTATAATGGAGTTTAATGTGTGTGTGCTGGACCTTAGAATTTCTTCATTCTTCCTAGTTTCCAATTTTCATTGATTGTTTGCTTTGAATTGGTCTAGGTTAAAAACTTGGCTATCCTTCCAATAGGTGCACACAGTAACACTAGTGTCTTGCAAGATCCAGAAAAATTGATCTTGCCATTTTCATGAGATTAGTACGGCCCAGAGTTAATAGAGAGCACCAAGTTCTGTATCTGTTTTCCTGTTTCAGAAGGGGAGTGTTAGTGCCTTAAATTATTGTTTAATTATTGTTATTACTACCATTTTAAATTATTATTGTCTTTTCAATAATAATAGCAAACTCATAGGCACTCATTCAAACCGAAGTCACATTTTGAAAATTGTGTAGATAACTTTGTTGATTGGGAAGACAGGACTCTTAAGTTAGATCACTGGTTTCAAAGGTGAGAAACTGGCAGGAAAGGAGAGAAGGGCTTCACATTAACTATCTACTTGGTCTGTCCCTCTTGCTCATTAAAATAGGAGAATTGCAACTTGATCTTAAAGAAAGTAGAAAAAAATGAAACAAGTTTTAGGAATTTCTTACATTTGTGATATGTATATTTTAGAATAGGCTATTGATATATTTACATATAAGTCCTTAGGTCTTTCTTTTCCAAGGATCTAACATTTCATAAAATATTTTTTTCAACCCCATGGAATTTAGATGTTGGTGAAATAGGTACAAAGACTAATATGTGTCCACATCTTTTCTAAAATGAAGCATTAACATTAGTCTAGGTAAATAGATTTCATTGCTCCTCATCACCAATTTATAGTTCATAATTAGACGAAAAATGGATCTTTTCTGATTTTTTCAATACTTAGAGCTGTCAGAGCTCAATAACTGTCCCCTGGGGCTTCCCTGGTGGCGCAGTGGTTGAGAATCCGCCTGCCAATGCAGGGGATACGGGTTCAATCCCTGGTCCGGGAAGATCCCACATGCCATGGAGCAACTAAGCCTGTGCGCCACAACTACTGAACCTGTGCTCTAGAGCCCGTGAGCCACAACTACTGAGCGCACGTGCCGCAACTACTGAATCCCGCCTGCCTAGAGCCCGTGCTCCACAATGAGAGAAGCAACCGCAATGAGAAACCTGCGCACTGAAACGAAGAGTAGCACCCGCTCGCCGCAGCTAGAGAGAAAGCCCGCGTGCAGCAAAGAAGACCCAACACAGACAAAAATAAATAAATAAAATAAATAAATTTATAAAAAAATAAAAAATAACTGTCCCCTGATTAATAATAAAGTGACTCCCCTCAAAAATGAAATGATGCTGACTTTATTTTCCCAAGCTCTTGAAAGCCCTCTGGCAGGAAACCCAATATGACATATCAAGTGCTAAAGTGAAATATGAATAAAATATTACACATTTACAGCTTCCCCTTTAATTCTGAAAACTTTATTTTAGTCCTGTAGGTATTATTTTTCTGATATTTTAGCAGTAGTATGCAAAATATATTATTGGAAAAATATACTAGAAAAGTAAAGAGAACAAGGTTTGGGGCTATTAAGTTATATTAACAGCTTTCTCTAGCTTTATTTTAAAAAACTGATGCAATAAATGTCATTTTAAATATTTTATTATACATTTAATCTGGTAAAGTAAGGCTTTGACAATTTATTCTGAACATAATGTTTCTTAATGAGATTTTCATATATGAAATTAATTAGTATTTAGGACAAAGAAAAATAAGTGAATTTGTACTCCTATATGGTCAAGTTTATGATTTGTAGGTATGCTAAAGTAAATAAATATAGTGCTTACACTAATATTTAGATTAATTCTACGTCTATTATAAAAGTGTGAATTGTTCAATTTTCCTAATTTTATTCTTAATATCATATGTTCTAATTATATATGTATCTAAGAGATCATTCTTCATATTTTAATCATGTGAGATATTAGTTTATAATGAATTTTGATCTTTTTGTTTTGCAATTTTGAATGTTCCCAGATAATCTAAACAGATTGATTGATTCATTCATTCATTTATTCATTCACTCAGAGCTATGTATCACATGCCTAATAGATACCAGGTACTAATCTAACTTCTGGGCATGCAATGGTGAAAAGTCACAGTTCTTGCCCTCCAACAGTGTGGCTGCCTCAGAGAATGATGGAAAAGCACATTAAAAGTTTAGGTAATACCTAAATTAAGGGACTACATGCTGTAGGGATGTGGCTGGAGCAGAATGAATAAGGAAAAGAGGAATAGGAAGTTTATAGAGGTGGTTGGGGCAGATGGAATAGAGGCTCTTAGTGTCTATGTCAGGATAATCATCAACTCTGGGTTCTCATTTCTAAATGAGGCTAGTAATGCTGACCTCCCATGGTCTGCACAAGTATTCAAGAAAATATAGTGTCTAGGAGGAATAAGCTTGTCATCCATATCTAACTATCTATCTATCTATCTGTCATCTATCTATCTAATATATCTACATTTCACTTCTTAACTCTCTCATTCTCTTCCGTTTATCACAGCATTCATTGACAAACAGTCTACTCTGGCCTTTGGCTGTGTGGACAGCAATAGAAAGGCACTGGAGAGCCAAGAGCCTTCAGGGGATGGGACTCTCACATCTGTTTGTGTCACATCACGCCATTTGCCTTCTTTTCTCATCCTGTGTCTCCTTTCAGTCTCTGGCGCTCTGTCAACTGTTAGCCTAAAAACATCGTACTGCAGGGAAAACTAACATCCTGGTCACTTAGAGGAGCATACCCTTAATGATGTACTTTCTTTAAAAAAGCATGTAAAACGTGTGGGGACCTTGACCCTATCATGTATTATTAGTAGCAGGAAGGACCTTACTTTGTTGAATCTTGTTTTATGTTATTCTTTTCACTCAGGCTATGAAGAAGATGTGAGTCCCTGTTATCGGAAAAAACAAGGTAAAGGTGAGTAAGTTGGTTCTCATTGGAACATGTGTAAATCATTTGATACTTCCTAGAGCAACTGAGTTTACAATCTGTTATGAAACTACTTCCTGTTCCACACTTGGCTACTCAAAGATCTGTTCGCTTTGTATCCGGTGACTTCACTTCTGCTCATTACTATGAAATGTATTGCTTAGAGAATATATGAGATCCATTCATTAATTTATTTGCCAGGTATTGTTTAATTTTATAGAGCTGTAAAAATTCTTATGATTGTGACTTGGAAGATAGTCATACCTTGTCATCCTTCTCTGCAAATTTTTTCCTGACACTCTTTACCAAGGTAGATTGGGCCTCTCATCCTTTTCTTTTCAGCAAGTATCTGAGTGTGCCCAATGTGGTGTCAGATACAGAGGGTATAATAGCATACAAAACTTGAGCTTTCATGGAACTTAGAGTCTTGGGGAGGGGGTATTGAAAAATAGTTCTGGTAAAGGAGAAATGCAGGTGTCAGAGGAGAAATTAACAGAGGCACCGGCTGGCATGGGCAGCTCTGTGAATCTCTGTTGTGCTGTTCCTCGTTTATCCACTTATCCTGCCACTTAAAATCTGCTATCGATAATTGAAAGAAGTTAGAGACTCAAGCTGGAAGAAGATACAGTTTACCTTGTGAAACAAGGGGACATGCCCATGGGTGAGCTAGGGAGAAAGTTCATCAGAGGACTTCTGTAATGGGAAAGCCCAGGAGCCCCTTAAAGCTGGTTCCTCAGAGACTCAACTTGGGTTCTGAATTATGTAGTTAGGTTTAATCTAGAATTAAACTAATAGGATAATTGCCAAATTATTCCATTCTACTTTATCCTCCTATACACTTCTATGTCCCCACTAAAACCAAAATGAGATAAAATATAAACACTCTCTTAGATAAAACTGGCCTCCTATTTGGTGGTACTTCAAGTTACAAGGACACTGATACAACTCCAAAATTGATACATAAAATTAGAAGCAATAAATAAAGCCAAAATAACAAAACAAAATAAAGCCAAAATTACAAAACATTTTTGGTGGGCTAATTATTACAAAGTTTAGACTTCCACTAACCATGCCAGGAGTAGGAATTCCAAAGATGAGAACTTCAGCATAAAAGAAACTTAACCAAGAACAAAAAGCAAACAGTTAATAGGAATTCTAAAATTGGAGAATTTTCATAGTGTCAAGCACTATACCTGAATACCCCAAAGCAAGCAAATATATATATATGCTTAGATTTGATTGATGCTATGTATACGTAATATGATACAAAAGATTAAAGGAATTTGAAACTGGATTTTTGGAATCTCAACAGAATTAGGACAAACTTTTGAATACTCATGACACTATTCTAAATAAAGAGGAGATTTTACTATCATTTATTTGAAGGTTTTAACCAATGATTGCACAATTCAGATACTGTAGATTCCAAAGTAGAATTTTTGTTTAAAAACATTTAAATATATTCACTGACATGTTAAAATACCATGCTATTTGGGAATGAATATGTGATTTATTTTAGAAATAAATACATATTTTGTCGTCACCCTTAATTTCTTTAATTGCTTTCTTTATTTGTCTTTTGGAACATTGAACTCTCCCAGATTATTTCCTTCCTAACTGACTACTTCTCAGTTCCATTTGTTGGATTCTGTGTATCTCCTTGAACTCTAAATAATTAATGCCCAAGACCTCAGTCTTTGGACTTTTTCTCTTCTCTGTTGGCACGCATAACCTCAGTCCTAAGACTTAAGATGTCTCTAGTAGGGACTTGTTTGACCTCCAGACTCCTATATACCAGTACTTATTCAATACCTCCTCTTAGATGTCTAATATCAAAACCCCTGCCCCTCCTGCCCCTACCAAACCTGCTTCTCCCCAAATTTTCTCCAGTTAATAAATGGCAACGTTATCCTTCCATTTGCACAGGTTAAAACTTGGAGTCATTCTTGATTTTCTCTCATACATTTTATCCAATTTACCAACAAATCCTATCTACTCCAACTTCTAAATTTATTGAGAATCCAGCTTCTTCATTTTTCCTCCATGGATGATACAAGCCTGCATCAACTCTTATCTATATTATTTCAAAAGTTTTAACTCGTGTCTTTGCTTTCATTCTTACCCCCAAATGTATATTCTCCAGGTAGTTTAGGTGCTCCTTTCTAAGTCATGAGGCAGATCATGTCATACTTTTGCTTAAAATATTTTAATGGCTTCCCATCTGAATCAGGGTAGAAGCCGTTCAGTGGATCCCCACCTGCCTTACCTTTTACTTCTCCCCCCACCATCACCATCTCTCTGACCTCATCAACTGCAGCTCTTGCTTCCTCATTCATTCTGCTATCAGCCACAGTGACTTCTCCATTGTTCTTCAAACACTTCAAGGAGACTCTTGTCTCAGGGATTTGCACTTGTTTTCTGCTCTAACTAAAACATACTCTCCCAGCAATTAGCTACATGTTTTACTTTCTCACTCCTTCAGGACCCTGACTCACATGCCACATTTCCAAAGGGCCTCTTCCTGCTCACTCCTTCTTTTCTGCTTTATCTTTCTTCCTACTGCTTATCATCAACCAACATACTACATGCTGTATTGTATCTTCCTACTATAACGTAAACTCCACTGGGGCAGATATTTGGTCAGTTTGGGTCATTGCTGTTTCTCCATGGTGAAACTATAATTTTAGAGAAAAATTACTAATATGCACACACTAAGAAACATGCATATTACACATTCAATAACTGAGTGAGGCATGTAACATAGTGAAGACTCCATGTGGACTTGGCTTTGAAATAAGTCACAAAATGACTAAAGATCAAGACTTCTGCTAAGATAAAATCGTTAAATAGTTCAAAGATGTAATGTTTAAATGATCATGAAAAAAGTCACAAAAATTTATTCCTCTGAAAATATCATTTAAGTTTAAAATGTTTGCTACTTATGTTAACATGTGATTATCAGCAGAATTCAATGTGTTAATAAGTCATCAAAAATACCCAAGAATGATGAAAGAAAATTCCAGAGTCAAATCTGTCTTAAATGGAATGGATAGCTGACTATCATAGAATTGCCATAATCCACAGTTTGAGACAATTTCTCACGACCATTAAAAAAAAAATCTCTACAGGTCCCAAGGGACTCCAAACTGAAGCAGGCCAGACGTCATGGCTTCCATGCAAAATTAGGTATGACAATTCATTAAAAGTATATTTTGGGGAGAACTGATGATTCTCTTACATTTGGGGCTGCAAAGCAAAAAAAGAGATGAAATCCTAACATCACATTTAACTGGCTGACATCCTTTCCGTTATTTTAATAAAAAAAGGATTTCCAGTGCCACAATACTATATTCACTGTCAAACATAAGACTGGTGTGTACGAATAGGAAATAAGTGGAGATGTCCATGTAAATCTTCTGAAGTTGTGCATATTTACAAATTCTCATGGCCCAGCATTTTGCATTCCTGGTAACAACAACTTCTGAAATTTAGGACAGTTTGTTTACAACTTAGGAATATAGTGTTTTATTTTTCCTGATACTAATGGGACTTATTAGTAATGGCATCATCTTATTGTGAACACAAACATTTCTCAATAAATTTGCAGCTTGATGCTTTGGAAAAAAGGAAATGCCATCTAAAGGACAGAGCCTGCAAACTGAAATATGATGCAGAGAAATGGCAGCAAGGTAATTATTGAAAATGAAACTGACCCCATTATTGAAACAATCGAGATTGCAATTTGGGGGCTAATTTTACCTGCTAATGAGTACGTCACTCACAACTGCTAAGATTTTAAATTCAGATTTTGTATGTTTTACCAACTTAAACATGAAGGCAGAGATTTGACTGCATTTCCCTGCCCCTATCTGTGTTCTTAACTTAGGTAAAAGCTTTGTTAGGCAGGCCAGCTGCAGTCTTAAGTATTTTAGCTCTTCTTTGCTAGATAAAGTCAAATTGCCATGGAGTAATAATTGCTCAGAAATTGAACTATAAGCAACTCTGTCCATACAGTGTAGCATCAGACAAATATTTCAAAGGGAATATTGAAACTTTGAGAAGCACAAATGATCTTGGCTGTGGAAGTCTTAGGATCTCAACTTCAATCAAAGGGAATAGGACCTGCTTAAAAACAATCATCTCCACACACATGGCAGCCTGAAGTTGGACCTGCATAGCCACAGACAGTGTCTGTCAAGTCAATGGAAGGTGTCCCTTAAAGCAGGAATACACACTTGGCTCCCGAGGCAGCATTTGGATGATTTGTGGCACAGGATCAGAAATTGCTTCAACTTGTTTGAAAGGAAAGAGCAACATACTTTAGAAAAAGAACACAAAATCCCATGTGATCTTGATTCTTGGAAACCCCTATTTTCTTAGTAAACGTAAAGCATGGGGGAGTGCATCTTATATTATTTACTCCTGGCCGGGAGTGTGTGTCAGAGTGGAAGGGCTTTTTTTGTGCTGGCACACGGGATTGGAATGAGACAAAAAGGACAACACAAATATTCCATTGTTTGCCTCTGTGGACAGAGGGGCTGAAGATAAAGGCCTTAAAATGCTGTAGAAGCACTTCTGTGGACCTGCTGGTGAGAAGCGCCAAATGCTGTCTTCCCCTTCTCCCCAGCTTGCTTTCATTTGTCTGGAGCTGAAACAAAAGATAACATTCAAAGCACACACACACAAAATGAGAGAAAGGTGATGTGGCAAGTCAGAGTTGTAAACGAGCAGAGTATTCCTATAAAATTTACAAAAACGAGAACCTACGCGGAGCCCCCTCATCGCCATGCGTACACCCTCAGTTAAAACAATGCCCCTGATAGCAGGCAGTATAATCTGCATTTTATTTCGCTCACGAGCAAAATAACAAGTTACTCAGGCCTGCGGCACTCATGAGTGATATGGGGCATGTAATATCCTTTCCACTGAGTTTCCTATTATTAAGCTTGAAATAAGGAGTTCAGAATTAACTGTGACAATGATTTTATCTAGTGTTGGCATCACCATTAGCTTTTGCAGTTTACTGCTAATAAAACTTTAAATTTGCTATTACTTCTAATAACCTTCTTGCCACCTTAGCTGTAGAAATTAGACAAAGAACCCTGCTGACATGTGGCTAGTTACATTTTCTGGAAGTGTAGAAAACTCCGATGACAACAGTGACTGTTATTTACCAAAGTATAATAAAACCAGGCCCTGCTGGCCGTGGGCAGCATAATTTAAAGCACCTGTTCCTGGGGCTTGAAGAGGCCTGTAAAAGAACAAAGCATAAAATTCTGGTTTCAGTTATTGTTGTTCCAAACATCAGAGTTTTCTTTCATAGCGATCCAGTAGACTAAAATAGGAAAAATAACTGGTGACTAGGCTGACATGAATGAAATGAAATATTAAAACAAGTCATTGGTTAACTCAGAAACCCAGATGTACTCACCTGAAACATTAAAAAATGATGCAGTGATAGACACATCTGTGGGCTTGATCACTTTCTATCAAATCTCTAGTCTCATTTAGCTCTTCCTCTGTGATATTGGACATTACTCTTCCTCAATGATTAGGGTTATGAATTCTCTCAGGTGTTCATACTGTCAGAAGAAATAGTATCTCTTTGGATGTTTTGACTTTGGTCATAGCTCAGATCTATCTGGGAACCCACTCCCAACAAAATTCCCCTAAATAAACAAATAAGACATAAATGAGACAATGGACTTAAGCATAGAGAAAATAGTAATGAGTCTTATAAAATACTTAATATTTTTTTAATATTTTCTTTTTTTAAAGTTTTTATTTTGTATTGGACTATAGTTGATTTACAATTTGTTGTGTTAGTTTCAGGTGTACAGCAAAGGGATTCAGTTATACATATACGTATATCTATTCTTTTTCAAATTTTTTTCCCATGTAGGTTATTACAGAATTTTGAGCAGAGTTCCCTGTGCTATACAGTAGATCCTTGTTGGTTATCTATTTTAAATATAGTAGTGTGTATATGTCAATCCCAAATTCCCGATTTATCCCTCTCCACCATGTTTCCCCTTTTGTAATTATAAGTTTGTTCTCTGTGAGTCTGTTTCTGTTTTGTAAATAAGTTCATTTGTCTCATTTTTTTTTTTTTTTTAGATTCCATACATAAGTGATATCATATTTGTCTTTCTCTGTCTGACTTATTTCATTTAGTATGATAATCTCCAGGTCCATCCATGTTGCTGCAAGTGGCATTATTTCATTCTTTTTATGGCTGAGTAATATTCCATTGTGTATAAGTACCACATCTTCTTTATCCATTCATCTGTCATTGGACATTAAGGTTGCTTCCATGTCTTGGCTTTCATAAACAGCACTGCAGTGAACACTGGGGTGCATCCTTTCGAACCATGGTTTTCTCTGGATATACATCCAGGAGGGGGATTGCTGGATCATATGGTAGCTCTATTTCTGGTTTTTTAAGGAATCTTCATATTCTTCACTACAGTGGCTGTACCAAGTTACATTCCCACCAACAGTGCAGGAGGGTTCCCTTTTCTCCACACCCTCTCCAGCATTTATTGTTTGTAGACTTTTTGATGATGGCTGGTCTGACTTGTGTGATGTGATATCTCATTATAGTTTTGATTTGCATTTCTCTAATAACCAGCAATGTTGAGCATCTTCTCATGTGTTTTTTTTGCCATCTGTATGTCTTCTTTGGAGAAATGTCTATTTAGGTCTTCTGCCCATTTTTTGATTGGGTTGTTTGTTTTTTTGATATTGAGCTGCATGAGCTGTTTGTAAGTTCTGGAGATTAATCCCTTGTCTGTGGCCTCATTTGCAAATATTTTCTCCCAATCTGTGGGTTTATGGTTTCCTTTACTGTGCAAAAGCTTTCGAGTTTAATTAGGTCTCATTTGTTTATTTTTGTTTTTATTTTCATTACTCTAGGAGGTGGATCAAAAAAGATATTGCTGCGATTTATGTCAAAGAGAGTTCTGCCTATGTTTTCCTCTAAGAGTTTTATAATGTCTGGTGTTACATTTAGGTCTTTAATCCATTTTGAGTTTATTTTTGTGTATGGTGTTAGAGAATATTCTAGCTTCATTCTTTTACATGTAGCTGTCCAGTTTTCCCAGCACCACTTATTGAAGAGACTGTCCTTTCTCCATTGTATAGTCTTGTCTCCTTTGACATAGATTAATTGACCATAGGTGCGTGCGTTTATCTCTGGACTTTCTATCCTGTTCCATTGATCTATATTTCTGTTTTTGTGCCAGTACCAAACTGCTTTGGTGACTGTATCTTTGTAGTATAGTCTAAAGTCAGGGAGCGTGATTCCTCCAGCTCCATTTTTCTCTCTCCAGATTGCTTTGACAATTGCTTTTAATCACAGAGAAAAGAATGAGTCAATCACCAGACTTTATTTTTGGAAATCTGTGTTACAACCAACAGGTTATGCCTGGCATGTCAATTCCTTCTCTTGCACATTTTCATCTCAGGGCACTTTGTGATATTGGAAAGTTTACTGTTGACTCTCATTGGGCAGTGTGATTATTTGATGAGAATGCCTGCCTTCCAGAAAATTGGGGAATCAAAGTGAAGAAAGAAGTTTTTCCCCCAAGATATTCCATTGAGGATGTTCTCTTTGTCAGCAAGTGAGAAGTCAGCACCCCTAGCAATGCTCAGTGTAAGCACCCCTAGCAATGCTCAGTGTAAGGGCTGTAAGTGGCAATAGAGTTGCTACAAGCTCTTGAGATTTCCTGAACTGTGAATGAGTTGTTTATAATTGTAGGAACAAGCTCAGACCACTCTCAGCCTTTACAAAATTGATAATGGCTGCAGTGTATGGTGGCACTTTCTTCTTCAAGTAACTTTAGGGTTAACCCTCTCCCTGTTGAGCACTGTAATCACATCCTGAGTGAATGCTAGGCATGCACCCATTTCTCCTTGCTCTTAATCCTTATTTTCTCTCAGTCCAACATTCACTGAAGATGTAGATGCTCTTATACTACTTTTTCTGTGCCAGTCTTTTTGAACAACATAAGGGGGTGTAGAGGTGCCAACACTAGGCCTAACTGAGAGTCTCCAAATAGAGAATGTGGGAAATGTCTAGGGGAGCAAATTCTGAAGGAAGCTCTTGGAACTGGGCAGGATATTCAATAGTACTGTCTTGTTATGACTTTCCTGGTGACCCAGGAAGTTTTCCTTCTGTCTTTTGTTAATGTTTTCAATTCTCTCTCAGCTCTAGGAAATGCTATCTTGGTATTTTGAGCCAGGAAGGAATAGTGTCTTTCTTTAATGAGCCAGGACTTCATTCGCTGTGAATGTGAACTATTCTTCTTCTCACATCTGGGATTCATTTGTTCAACCACAAAATGTCAGTTAAGAAAGAAAGAATTTAGTAGAGAAAGTGATATTCAAGGCCAGCCCATTCTGAGTTGGCTGGAAATTGGGTTAAGAGATAGAAAGTAACTGAGAATCAGGTGAACACTACTGATGGCTGTATGGTGAAAAAGGAAGCATGTAGCTCCTGACCTGCATGGCTCACCCCTCAACTTACATTCTATTCCTCCTCATTTCAGAGTCCCCATCCCAAGCTCCTGCCTTCAATACAAGCACCTTGTCTCTGAAAATTCCATTTTTTGCTCCTCTAAGTTACAGACATGAGGCTTAGGGAAGAAGGAGGGAAGAGGATATCTTATGCCACGCCCAGGGAAATTTGTTTCTGACATGCCTCAACTTAAGGATGGTTGCACGTTCCCAAAGTATCCTTGTTTGAAAACTGTGTTTAGACTCCAAGCAGAACCATTAGAAATTAAATTGTCACTAGATGTGATATCACTCATATGAAATAATGCATTTTGGGTTTCCAAAATGCCTCCTTTCAACAGATCTTTGGAAAATACAATTGATTCATAAATTGTTTTTGCAAAACTGCTGGTTGTGCTAATTTCTATAGATTGCCTTAGATTTTATTACTTCTTGACAGCTATAGGTAATCTGTGTTTGTTGAATTCTTTCTTATTATTCAGTTGGTAAAAAAACCTCTCTAAACTCCTTATTCGTCCCATAAAACACTGCTGAAATTGTACGTACTTGTCTCCAAATTGCTTTCTACTCTAGTAGCTACTATGCACTTGGACTATTCATTTCAATTGCTGAACCACAAAAATAGGTATCTTTTATTATATATACAAACAGCTTTCAATCTGCTAATTAGGGTTCATTAGAGAGCAATTGAACTTTACTCTGCCTGTGTCTTCCTCCCTTTAAACTGGAGGCTGATGGCATTTTGCAGACTAATTGAACGGGCAGCCTTCCTGAACCTCATACTCTTTTCATTATGCTGCTGCTACCATACATACGTTTTCTTGCCAGTGTTGGTGTATAGAAACTCTAGGAGTACAACTGTACTTAGTACACAATGCTGAGGGAGACTAATTTAAGGTGACTGGTTAGAGCTTGACTGGTTTTAAAGGAAACCTTCAGTGTGGGGTAGGAGAAAGAGGCATGGCTAGGCAAACCCTTAGAATTCACTTATTCTCTGTGTTATTTAGAGATATTTTTCTCTCTAAAAGTAATGGTGCTAGATTTTTGCTACTCTGCTCCATATTATTAACTGACATGATGCCCCTTGTTCCTTTTATCAACCCCATGGAGTGGACAGTTTTCTTGGCCCTATTTCTTTAAGAAACAGAAGCTTACCTGGAGAGGAAACGTGGCCCAGTAGGAAAAGCATGGTCTTTGGAGTCAGACAGCCTGGCACACAATTTCTGCTCCACCCTTTCGATTGTTTACTTTGGCACGTGACTAAAACACTTGGTGTTTCTATTTTCCCTCATTTGTTTATGGAATGATAGTACCCAAAGGTTTGGTGAGAGTCAGAGTTAAGAGTTAAACCGAGTGAGCTCAAGATTCACTCATTCTCATTCACCAAGCTCTCATTGAAATTCTACTATGTGCCACATATTTTAAGATGTTAGAAACACAAAGATAAAAAAGATGTTCCTCATGTAGTCCAAGGAGTTTTGATACAGTGGAGAAGATAGTCAAGGTAACAGAAAATCACAGGACAATGAGATAAACCCTGTGATGTGTATGGTGACTATAGAAGGACAGAGGTGGGTCATCTCATTCAGCTTGCAGGAGTTCAGGAAAAGATCCTGGAGAATGAAAATTAAGCTGTGTCTTGAAAGAAGGGACAAGTTAACCAAATCAAATGACAGGTGAGGTTAAGGAAGCAATACTTAAGGAGGAAGCGAGGAATGGCAGAATGTCATGAAGAGAATTCAGGGAATTTTAAGTTACGGATGAGAACATAGGGTTTGGGGGAGTGGTCAGAGAAATAGTTGATGGAGTAAGGGGCAGGAGAGGTTTGGAATAGTAATTAGGAAGGAACAAAGTCAGGATTTGAATGCAGATTTTCTTTTTCTTTTTTTAAAATTTTCAGGTCCTATTGTTAACACAAATTCATGCACCAGATGCACGGTGAGGCCAAACAAACGGAAATGTTGGAGCAGAGAAAGGTTTATTGCAAGACCATGCAAGGAGACGAGTTGGTTCTTGCCCTGAAAAGCCTCGAGCTCCCCGAAGGGTTTTGGTAAAGCATTTGTAAAGACCAGGTGAGGGGGGGGTCACAGGGTTCTGTGATCAGCTTGTGCACAATTCTCTGATTGGCTGACAGTGAGGCAGCGGGGTGGTGTCACAGGGGTTAACATTATCAGTCCTTAGGCTCCAGGAGACCTTGGGCGATGTGCTCATGGTCATCAAGTAGTTCTTCCATTTGGTAGTGGGTTTTCACATCTGCAAAACAAGACAGGATAATCAAATGCTATTATCTAGGTACTTCAGAGAGGAGCTAAAGCAGAGGATATGGGGGAAGGCCTGTCCCAGGAAGGCCCCATAGGGTCCTGCTTGGTTACACTCTGATCTTTTTTTAAAATATTTTTTTATTGAAGTATAGCTGATTTACAGTGTTGTGCTAGTTTCAGGTATACAGGACAGTGATTCAGTTATACAAATATAATATATACATATATATATACATATATGTATTCTTTTTCAGATTCTTTTCCCTTATAGGTTATTACAAAATATTGAGTAGAGTTCCCTGTGCTATACAGTAGGTCCTTGTTGGTTACCTATTTTATATATAGTAGTGTGTATGTGTTAATCCTAACATCCTAATTTATCTCTTCCCCACCCCTTTTCCCTTTGGTAACCATAAGTTTGTTTTCTATGTCTGTGGGTCTATTTCTGTTTTGTAAATAAGTCAATTTGTATCATTTTTTTTTTTTGAATCTACATGTAAGTGATCTCATATGATATTTGTCTTTCTCTGTCTGCTGACTTCACTTAGTATGATAATCTCCAGGTCCATCCATGTTGTTGCAAATGGCATTATTTCATTCTGTTTTTAGATTTTCTGATTCAAATCCTATCCTTTCCATCTCAATCCCCTCCCAGCTCAGCACATGTGTGTGTGTGTGTGTGTGTGTGTGTGGTCATATGTTGAAATGAGTCCTTCAGTATATTTTTACCACTCTAGAGATGGTACTTTTCTTTATAGCTGACATGTGGATACACATTATAATACTGTTCTAATGGAACCAAAATGTCAACATACTTTGAGAGAAGCCTTTAGCTATATTTTTACTTACCATTATCTGTACTTCAAAAAAAGAACAATTCAAGCCCTTAGAAGCTGTTTGTGAAATAGTCAAGCTTTAAAAAGTTGTCTTTGATGAGAAAGAGTACAAGCAAAGAAGAGAAAGCAAAGCAGACTTGGTCAGCATGTAGTTATCATTTTATCTGAAATGAGAACCAACCATCCTAATGGACTTAAGAACTGCAAATATTTCTCCAGTGACTGGCAATTTCTAGAGAGACTTTTGCAAGTAGGCTACTTTTTGCAGTTGAATTATTATACATTTAGACTCATAGATAGGTGAATAATGGATAGATAGATAATAAATCTATATAAGGAAGTAGCTGCTACATTGTCTTTTAAAACACAACTAATATGTGTAATATAAGACCTGGATTCTGTAAAGGATGTAAATTTTCTGGCCCAGAATGTCCCTTTCCTAATAAAAATAGATAAACTTATGTATTTCAAGTGAGATTTTGTGGTATTTTAATTTTCCAACCTAGCCCATTTGTTTGCAGAAGGCACAATGAAAGCATCTAAGAATGAAAAAATAAATAAATATGCAAAACAAAAATAACCTACCCATATCTAATACCTAATGTATTCAAATATTTATAATAGATGAGCTCCTTACAAGTGTGTGATTTAGAAAAAAACAGCCTAGAGCGCATACATATTTTACCCATGTTCTGACAAACATATGACACTGATATTTCTCCCCTTATGGATACAATGGATTATTTTAAAATATAGTCTAGAATTGAATGTCTTTAAAGCAAATTTGTATTTCCTGTTGTTTTTCTTATAAACTTGAAGAATATTCCCGTAGTTCAAATGTAAAATTTTCTTTTTTTTTTTTTAATTAATGGGCGCTCGAGGGGAGGTGATAAAGAGGTTAGTCATTCCCATGGCTCCTGGGAACACTATTACAGTATTCGTACTTCATGTAATGTGGTATTTGCTAAGAAGGTGAAGGCAGAGGTTAACAGATTCCCATCTCTTTTGTACTATTTTCTTTAATTTTGTTTAACTTCTATTCCTCAAGATCTTAACAGTTTTTCCCGTGCATATAGATATTCTTATTTCATAGTCATAACTCCCAAAGCCAAACATTCATTTTAACTTTGTCAGGGGATGCCGTATATACAGCAAAAGGATTGTATGTGGCTGAAGATCTGCAATTATATTGCCAAGTCCATAAGCACAGGGTATACATCTGAAATAAAATAAGATTCTACATACTCCTGTGATGGGGTATTTCCATTTGCCCCTCCAGATCATTTCTAGGTTTCTCCCCTTGTTCTATATCCCTGGAGGCTGATTTGAAGGAACTGTGAAAATGAGTTTCTTTTCCTCTAGCTTTCAGCAGGATCAGTCAATGGAAGGCCCTGGTAGGAAACTGGAGGACATGAGGAAAGACAATTGGAGTATTTGTTCCCTTGGCTTCTCTCACTGGTTCATAGTGAGAGAACACTTGGCGGTGTCCAAGTTCCCCTTCCCCTGGCCACAGCTCCTATTGGGCAACCCTCCCTTCAGACACAAGCCTCATCCTACGCTAAACATTCCATCCTAGTGTTGCTTCAGCCCTGGTGGTGGTTGGGGGCTCAGGGATGCCTGCTTTGTCCTCCGCGGTTGGCTTCCCTTAACCCTGTTCACCATTTGCGTCTTCATTAAAACTCTCTTTAATCACTTCTTTTGAGTGTGCCATCTGTTTCTTGTCAGAACTCTGAATGATACAAGTTCCTAAAGCACAAAATAAAGAAAACAGTGGAAATAAATATCAAATTTAGGTTTCAAAGCAGGTGAAATTTGTTTTCCTGCATCTCAGTATACTGTGTATAACAAATATATGTAAATATGAAGTACATGATCCCTGAAAAAAAGAGGTCTGGTTAGGAATCGTAAATTATTAGTATTACACCATGTTTAGCATTTGCTGTACATTAATAATATGCAAGAGGCACCAATTAGCACTGAAAAGTAAATTGTTTTTCTTCTGCCCTGGAAAACCATTTTTTTCTAAAATATGTCAACATTTTCATGCAAAGAGATATACAAAAGATGGCATATCAGAAGCCAATCCCAGATGGTTTGAAAGCCACAGTACTGATCACTTCGGAGGCTCTTCAACATCTTCTTCAGAACACTCTGATGATGATAAAACTCTGCCCTCCCCTAAATAGGCCTGTGCTTAAAAGACAAGCTTCATCTTGTAATGACTTGCCGCTAACTCCATTAATGCAATTTGGAGGGGGTGTTGCTTTGTTTCATTTTGTGGCTCATTTCTTTCTACACCCTGCCTTGGTCCCCAGTGCTGCTTCCTGCCATAAGTTAGAAATGAGTTTTTTTAAATAAACACTTGTACTTTGAACCATAAAACAAAATCTGAAGTTGAAATCAAAGGAAGAAGGTAAATTACTTTTAGTGCTCGGCAAAGAAACTTTCACTTGGCTATTTCCTGTTGTTTTGAAACTCTGAAAATCAATACAGAAACATATATTCCGAAGGCAGGTCATCTGTGCACTAGGTGTTTTTAACAGTTGGCTTTGAAGGGGATACTTATGCCCCCTTGACATGAATCTACAGTTCTTTGCACTAAGTGTTCCCATGAAACTACATTTTTGCTCAGGCTATCCATCTCAATGGTTATTACTTTTTACTGTTCCAGGCTCCCATCTTCTATTATAGATTCACTGATAGATCAATATGACAGAGGCAAGATAAAAGTCAGTTAGCTGCACATGTCTATTATGAGCCTGAAAATTCAGACACACATTTCTCCTGACAGAAGGCAGGCACATAACCGAGTCGTTACGTGTCTGGGTGGTTTTCTAGTCCTTTTTGTACAAAATCACATTTCTTGACATCATTCTTAATTTTGAGGTCCTTATGGCCTGTCAGGGAGTTAGGAGTGAGTGGTTCCCTAGGGGAGAGAGTGATTTTAAAATACAATCTTCACTTTTGAAAGGAGAGAACAAAACACATTTGCTGCTACACTGAGGCAGTAAAAAGGAGTGCTGACATGCTCAGTTTCTAAACCACAGGCAAGTGGACTGTAAAACCAAGTGATGGGTCAAAGTCAAGAGAAGAAGATTTGCAGTCCTCTACAGGGTCATGGCTGTGAGGAAACTGGCTTTGGGTTGGTTGGAAACCTCATGTTCTCTCTGGGGTTGATCACTTCAGCTGTTAATCAGCAACCATTTTGAGAAAGAAGTAGAAATCTGCCAAACATTGAAGCCACTGTCCCCAAGATGGTCTATCATATGTCACAGCATCAGGAAGAAGAGTGCTCCAGCGATAACTCAAAGGCTGAAGAAATTGGTAGCAAAAGAGGCTGAGATTCAAATTGTTTCACATTTTAAGATTTTTAGCTCTTATTGCAAGTTCTCATGGTTAGAATCCTGACAAAAGATGTGAAACTTGAAAAGTCCATCAAAGGTCTTTAGAAATTCAACTAAAATGTAGACCTTTTAATTCATTAACTTAGTGTCTCATGCATGGATTTAATAAGCATTTATTGAGTTCTTACTGTATATCAGACACTGTATAAGGTGCTAAGGTTAGAGAGAGCCTGGTTTCCCTGCTCTCAAGTAACTTATGGCCCGGGGCAGAGACAGACAGGATAACAGGAAATGGTATGAAAAATACACACAGACAAAGCAATTCATTATTTTCATAAAGACTTATCTAAAATCCATACACATTTATGTACCCAAAGGACACATTACAGCAGTTGCCTATGGGGCATGAGGGGAGGAAGTGGCAGGAAGAAATGGGGATAAAGGAAAAATAAATGAATGAAGAGAAAAAATGAATGAATGAATGATAGTGAAAAACGAAAGGCATTGCACGGACTGCTAGTATTCCACTATGAATTGAGCTTGGAAAAAGCAAAAAAAGCTAGAAATGATTAGGTTGTGGGTGTGTGCACACATTGCTGCTCACAACACAGAGGAGACACTTAGCCTACCTGGGTTTAGGGAAGGCCTCCTGGCAGAGGCAGCCCTCAAGGGATTTCCAGAGGATGAACAGGGTGAAGAGAGGTCAGCAAAAAGATATCTGTGTCTATGTAAACATTGGCATATTTATCTTTTATTGTGGTAAAAAAAAAAAAAACATAACACGAGATCGACTTTCTTAACAAAGTTTAGTGTTGTTCACAATAAGCCCAATGTTGCACAGCAGATCTCTAGAACTTTTTCATTTTGCGTGACTGAAACTTTCTACCCACTGAACAGCAACTCCCCGTTCCCCTCCTCGCCCCAGTATATTTATCTATTTTCAATTTTAATTTCTCCCCCTCCACCCCTCCACGAAGGACCACTTATTTGAAGACAAGAGGGAGAACAGCAAGTAGTTTACTACATCAAAGGGGTGGGCTGGCAAGATGTCACGTGATTGTCAGATCATCAAAGGCCTTAAAAATTCCACTAAGAAAATTTGATCTTTAACAAAAGAAGCCAATGCGATTTTTGTGTGTAAGGGCATGAAATAGTAAATATATCCACTTCACAGCCATCACTCCGGGGACAATTAGGAGGACCAACCTAACAAAATCTGGCAGATCCATACAATGGAAGGAGCGGTTCAACCAGTCTGGAAAATGTGGTCATTGAGACAAAAATAAAAAGGGCCTTGGTGGGAGTGGGAGAGAGGTGGTATGACAGGCTCCCAGGTGAGAAGGAAGGTCAGAGGGGCAGGGCAAGTGACAGGGGTGGGGACCGTCCATTTACTCAGTTTCACACAAGTTAAACCTCACACCTGCTGATTGAGGAGAGGCTGTGAACATTTAGTCAGGAACAGCTCCGAGCATGCCCGGCTTGGCTGTAGTTTACACTCTGAAGTTGGCCTCCATGTGTAAACCTAAAGAAATGACAAGTGGCATCCTTCCTTTTTCAAACAAGGATCCGTTTTAAGAACAAGTGGAGCATGAGTGAGCATAACAGAAAACAAGATAAGGAAGGCAGAGCTGGAGCTCTGTGAAAATCAGTGTCTAGTACTTAATGTCACAAATTCTCCATTATTTCATTTTTTAAATATGTTGAATATAGCAAATAAGCATGTGGGTCTAAAGAAATAATACTAAGAGTTTTGTTTCATTTTGGCTATAAAGATCTTCCAATCAGTACCAACATTTCTATGAAATAAAGAACCACTGAGGTCCAGGGATTTGAGAGGGCTAGAAAAAGAGGCCAACAAAAAGACAAAGTCATGCTTTGGTCAGACATGGGATTTGTGTTTGTATATTTTTTTAAACAGCTTTATTGAGATATAATTTATATACCAAAATCACCCATTTAAAGTTTACAGTCAAAGGGGGTTTAGTATATTCACTGAATTTGCAAACATCACCATACCACAATCTAATTTTACAGTTTTATCACCCAAAAAGAGACCATTGTACTCATTAGCAGTTACTCTCCATGCCCTATCCTAGCTCTAGACAACTTCTAGATTTGCCTATTCTGAGCATTTTATATAAGTGGAACCATACAGTATGTGGCCTTTTGTGACTGGCTTCACTTAGCATAATGTTTTCAAGACTCATATATGGTCACATATATTAGTACTTCATTCCTTTTTATTGCTAAATAATATTCCATTGTATGGATCTGCCAGATTTTGTTTATTCATTCGTCAGTTGATGGACATTTTGAGTTGTTTCCACTTTTTTGGCCATTTGTGTAATGCTCTTATGAACATTTATGTACAAGTTTTTGCATGGATCTAGGTTTTTATTTCCCTTGGATATGTATCTAAGAGTGGTATTGCTTTGATTAACGTTTCAATGAAGTGTTAAACTGTTTTCCAAAGTGGCTGCCCCATTTTACATTCCTACCAGCAATATGTGAAGACTAATTTCTCTACATCCTAGCTAACATTTGTTATTGTCTGTCTTTGATTATAGCCATCCTAGTGGGTATGAAGTGGTGTCTCATTGTGGTACTGATTTGCATTTTCCTGTATGTTTATATTTAAATCTATTGGCTCAATCTCTTTTTTATTATTTAGATTATATTTCTTTAGCATTTTTTAAACCTTGTAAAATTTTGTGAAAACTCTCCAGTGCTATTTGTAACATATAGTATAAAACTTATAGGCTTGAAACATTAAATATCTATTAGTTAGAGAATCCATGATTTAGGCTGGGATCAGCTAGGTTGTTCTGATCTGAGCTCACTCAGGTGTCTGGGGATTAGCTGATCGTTGGCTAATGATCTAGGCTGGCCTTGACAGGACAACTCAGATCTCTTCCATGTGTCTCCTGCCCCCAGGAAGCAAGAGCAGACATGTTCTTCCCAGACAGTGGCTGAATAGCATAAGCAGAGGTGGCAAAGTGCAAATGCTTTTCTGTGCCTTTGCCTCTGGTACAACTGTTTATATTTCATTGGGCAAAGCAAGTCATATGGCTACACTGAGAACCAGGGGGCAAAGAAATATGTTCACTTCTTAATGGGAAAAACTGCAAAGTCTCATGGGAAAGGACATGGAAACCACGAGGGGGAAGCATCCAAGCCATTCAGGGCATCAGTCTTCCACATCCGTTACACTGTTACTCAGAAGAGAGATGGATTAATTTGGTAGGTCAGAAACCATTGCTTCACTGACCTCTTAAGGCAGGGTCATTTTGCTCTCATGTTTGCCTGTGTGAAAAACAGATCCATTAGCTACTCTAGTGTTAAATATTCCCCTGGTAACAAAGATTCTACTTTTTTAAAAAATAGGAAAGATATTTATTTGGCAAATGAACGTTCTATCATTTGAAAACATCTCCAGGACCATAATGATAACTCAGGACAAACCTAGATCAAACAGTAGCAGGCACTCTGAAATATTCTGGGAAGTGTTTAAACCTGGGATAGATGACATTATTTAAGTATTTATAAATGTCATATCATCTGTTTTAGGAAAAGCTAATAGAATGTCTTGCAGACATTTCAGGTCCCCCCCCATATTGCTTCTATAAACTATTTCCATAGATTCGGCAAATGTGGGAGCAGACGTATTATGGGTCAATACCAGTGAAAAGACTCTCTGCACAGATACAGAATTCACAGTCCATTAAGCTTCATGCCTGCCCTGACGTGGATTCCTCTGATATATTACTATTATATCCTATTTTTGTTGACTCAGTTACGATGTCAGCAAAACAAAACATATTGGCTTGTGGCCCAGCCTTGAGCTGTCTATGGAGGATATGTTTTTGCCTTTACCACCATGACAGTAATGAGCAACTGGCATTAGTTTGATTTGCATAATTGTGTGCTTCCCACTTAGACTCTGTGTCAGTAGGAGACAACTTATTGTGATGATACCCACAGCATATTATCTGTTTTGTGCTATCAGCATTTATTTATGTAAATTCCATCATTACAAGAGGTCATTTACCAACCTTCTACCACAAAATCACATTCTCTGCCAATAAGCAGGAAGAAAATACCATAGCAGAAGAGCTGGGTATATTTTGTAATTCACAGTTGTTGGTCAAGGAGTCGAAGAAGATATTTTTGGGTGTCGCTTGCTTGTTTGTTTTTTTAGGTTAGTTTGCTTTAAGGACTGACAGATATGATGACGATCTGAAAGTCTGTCTGTGACCATTTAGAACTAATGCCGTCAAGCAAACACATTCTCTCCCTCTCTCTCTGACATACACATATACATACACCACAAAGATTATCTGACTAATCTAAAATTTTCTTTAAGAATAATTTATGGTCTAAAAAAATATTTTGTGTTCCCTAGATGATA
This sequence comes from Eubalaena glacialis, assembly GCF_028564815.1. NCBI lineage: Eukaryota > Metazoa > Chordata > Mammalia > Artiodactyla > Balaenidae > Eubalaena > Eubalaena glacialis. The sequence goes on from NC_083718.1 coordinate 121,995,204, forward strand.
AGTCGAATGTTTTCTTTGATAAGAAGCTGAACTCTGTAATTTATTCATGCAAGAGATAAAAAGATAGAATAACTAACTAGGATATCCCACTTGTAAAAGTACCTGAAAGAATGACTAGGAACTGTGTGGAACCTGAGACTTTGTAAACCGAACTTCACAACTCTGTTCATGAAAAAATAGCCAAGGTCGTCTGTGCATTTTGTCATTAGCGGTAGATGAGTCTCCTAAGTCTTGTCAGTGTAACTGGAATTGTAATTTATACATTTCTTTGATACTTATCTCTAGTTAAGCACAAAGGAATGTCAGCATTTAACCCTCCTTCAAGGAATGACAATGTAGAAAAAAGGGAAAAAAGAAGGAAAGAAAACCCAGCAGTCAACCATTTTAAATCTAGTTGACACCTGTCAGAAAGAACCCTGACAAAAAGGAGGATAATTAGAATATTGCTTTATTGTGAGCTTAGAGTTCCCAGCCCGGTCTGTATCATGCTTCAGGCTGGTCAGAGAAGAGAAAGAAAGGGGAACACAATACAAATGAAAAAATCAACCAGAAATCTCATCTTACACTTCAGCCTCTTTGCAGAGGCTCTTAATGGCAGCCCAGCTGATCATCCAGCTCAAAATGAACTTAGAAATGATGTCTTAAAGAGGCCAACATAACAACCACATTTGGAAAACTTCGTAAAGAATATATAAGATTTCCAACTAGATACGTTTCTAAGCCTCAGTGCTAAATTGAGAAATGACAGAAAGATATTCTACCAACCTCAAATTTCTTAGTTTGATACGATAATCCTTTGAAAGTGTATCCTGTTAGGTGTTTTTATTTTTGCTTTTGTTTTCACTTAACTTCTGACACTTTGGTGGGTTGGAAGGCAACAGGAGGAAGAGGGAGAGAATGTATTTGCTGGGTGGCATGAAACATTCTTTCCTCTTGTATAAGCATTTAGAACTTCAACTCATAACTAAGCTTTTCTCAATAATATTATCCTTTATTTTGTATTTTGTGGGTGAAATGTCTCTATATAAAGCATTAGAATCTCCTACCGCTTTGACTTCTATTTTGACCTCCCGTGGCAAATGAAACTGGATCAGGAATACAGTGATCAAGGGACAGACTCCATGATGTGCTGCACAGAGCAAGTGATTAGGAGTAACCAGACAGGATTTAATTCCCAGCCATTTGTACTATTTATGTAACATTGGTCAGCCTTTTCACATGTTGGCTCTTCAGTTTCATCATTGGTAGAATGCAATGGAAAGCTGTAAGTGTCCTTTCAATGTGATCTTTGAGACAGCACCATGATTTATGTTAGCATTTGCTTGAGTGCTTGCATTTGGAATAGAACTAGGGGTGGAAAAGTGAGGTCACTTGATGTTATTTCTTGTGTAGACAAGTTCTCAAAGGGAGAAGAAAAGGCACTCACAGAAACAAAGCCAGACAAACAGAGCACACATTCTCTTAGAAATACCTCCTCAAAAAGAGTTCAAATAAGCGACTGAGGAGAAAGGCAAATCTGGCCATGGAAGAACAGCTGAGAGAAGCAAGAGTCTGGAGACCGCTTCATCTACAGTAGGGAGGGACACCAAACACGTGTCAAAGGGAGAATGCAGTCTTTCTGAAGAGCCCACTGTGTACTTCCATGAGCGCAAGTTGAAAGGCAGTGTGAAATGTTACCTAAAAGCCAGAGGGGCAGAACAGTTAACACTGGGGAAAATAATGGCCGATACCAAAATGGGGCAAGCCAACTGAAGGATGTAGCTTAAGGAACCAAACCAAGGGAGACCCTTGTGGGGCAGTTGAGCAAGAAAGGCTGAAGGGAATGACGGTAGCAGTCAGAAAAAAGTTAGTATGTTTGGCCACAGGGACTGAGAGAGGCATCTGGAAACAATGAAAGACAAAATTTATTTTTCTCTAGTTTTCTTTGAAAATAACTCTCCAGTGAAACGCAAACCATAATAACAGTATCCTTAACATTTCACTTCTTGTGTTTTAAAAACTGATCTAAGACACAAACACAAAATTCTGGTTATGCTAATTAAGTGGAATTATGATTTACAAAACAATCCCTTGTAGCTTTTCTGATTTTCATGAAGTCTTACTTCACTTAGAACAAGCCCAGGGCACAAGAAGAGAGCTTAATGAATACTTTTTTCTATATTCCCTACAGCCACTCTTTACTCTGCTTACCCTGTCTTGGACATATGGAAACATAATGAAAGAAATGGAACAGAAGACTCAATGATGTCTTTTCTTGGCTAATGACAAAGGGAAAAACCCATGCTGATCATTTATAATATGCAATGTACTCATATCAAAGATAACATAATCAGAGGAGAGTGGGTTACAAACTACCCAATTGACTCAGCAGGTATCACCAAAATATTTGCAGGTTGCTTGGTAACCCAATTAAAAGTCACTATTTAAATCCCAGATCATTAGTGACTGAAAATCACTATCATTTGATGGCTCATCTCAGTCCAGTTCTTAGGGGAGATTTTCCTACATCAAAAAGCCACCAACATATTTGGCACTAATTGGCTCCCTTGGTGGCAATCTCAGCCTATAGGCCAAGAATTGAGTGGACCTGGGAGACCAAGCTATTCTCCCAGCCTGAGAGCTGGTGCTCTCAGCATGAACTGAAGGACATTGGTGGGTTAATACGAGAGTTTTACACAGATATTACCTGTCTTTGGATAAATTGAAATGTTCTATATTTAAGACTATCATATTAGTGGCCAGTTCTTTTTTTTAAATTAAGTTCTATTTAGGATTTTCTTATTAAAATGTATTTCTCCTCTCTTTCCCCCTCTCCCTTTTCAGATCCTCTCCCAAACCCACAAAAATTAACATAAAAAATAGCAAATTTTATCATCTCAAAATTAGAAACCTGAATTACAGACGTAGATGCTACCCAAAAGACAGGCCTAGGTTAAAAGGGAAATTGTTTCTTCACTAAAATTAACAGGTTGATAGCACTGTTACTTTGCTGGATATGATAGGAACTTCCGTAGAGATGAACAGATTTCTGGAGTATTCATATAAATATGTATGAGACAGAATTATTTGAGTACTTTTCTATTGAAAATTGGTCTGAAATTGATCTTATGAGATAATAGGTTTGCCATAGATTGTGGTATTGAAAGTAGTAGACAAATTCAAAATCAGTGAAGAGCTAGGTTTGCTACTAGAAGTGACCTTGTAACTAAATATGTCTATCTTGGACATTTGGCTATGAAGAAAAGCATGATACAGAGTATTGCAAGATAAGTTCATCACAATTTTTGACACACACAAAAAAGATAAAGAGGGCCATAGATAATAGAACAAAGTTATGAAAAATAAAGTCTGATACAAAAAAAAAAAAACTGGACTAAGAGAAGAGCTGAGCTCTAGTTGTATCACTGCTATCACTTTGGTCTGAATTTTTTTTTACCTGCAGTTCTGGAAATAAAGATATACAAGACCCCTTTTTAGCTTAGGAGTTGTGAGATTCCTTTAGAAGAGATTTCTTTACAGTTTTCTTTCTACCAATGTCTACTTTTGGTGGACTGGGTCATGAAAAGCCAATTATATTTTATCTTCACGATTTTTAACAAGAATTCTAAAATGACAAAACCTGCTGAATTTATTGGATTGCAGAATTTTAAAAATGAATCTCCGAGGATCCCTTATGAAAAATATTTAACCAGATATATGGAAGTTTTAGTTTCATTGGCTACAGAGCCAGATAAGAGGGAAGTGGACTTGCTGAATAGTACTGAAAGAGACTTCTAACAATTTTATAACAATGAACTTTCTCAACACAGACGTCAAGACCACAAAGACGTGATGCTTGAGTCAATATAGTGCACTAGCTTCCATCCACTTACAAAGGAGAAAGATTGAGTTTTGTCTTGAATTAGTTACTGAGAGTAGCAGATCACAAAAATTTCTTATCTTCCACCTTCATTGTTAACAATATTTTGTTGAATTGGGACTAGAGTTTTGCAGTTTATTTTTTACAGGCTCTCTTTCATTCAATTACTTGTAGCTAAGGCTTTAAGGAGGTGATGTACGTATTTCTATGAAAATATGTATAATCCAGTTAAGTCTCATAGGCATTCAAACAGACATATTTTATTTTCTATGGCTGCTGTATTCATGTTCAGTGGACATTGGTGAAGATGACCCAGTTCTAGGAAAGTATTCAAATGTGTCATGAAGTCATGGAAGAGACTGCAGTGGTTATCTCATACTACTTTTTTGTGCACGAATTCTCTATAAAACAGAGCAGTTTACCAATAAAATTTATAAAACACTAGTTTCAAGAGTGTCTCAATGAAAAAAATGTTTAGTGGCCAATTAATTTAGGAAACGTTGTATGTTATATCCTTTCATTAGGGAATCACAGAGTATAATAAAAGTCTTTGAGAAATCCTGAAATGGAAGACAAACATTATTTGCTTAATTTAGAGTTTCCTAAACAAATTTGATTATAAATTCCTTTTCTCTTAATTGCTGTTTACTTGTGTTCTAAAGAATGAAGTCTCTAATAAAGAAGCTATGCACCCTCTGTATGAACACCCAGGGATTTTCAAAAAAAAAATGTGACTGTTTTTTAGTAAGTTCTTCCTTGTATTGAACTGGAATACTTGTTGCCTTCACCTATTAATTGTTACCATGTACCATACAGACATACAGTGAATATCGACCTTATAGCAATATTCCAAATATGTTAAGTCAAGAAAAGAATTAATTTTATCTCTGTGACTCCTGTCCTAAACACTAAATATCCTCAGTTGTTCAGACATTCCTTCTACTCCTGAGTTTCAGCGGTATTCCCCATCTCTGAATATATTCCAATTTACTACTACCCCTATTACGAGCAGCCTTGGGAAGGATACAGGATCCCAGTGGGCTAGAACAGAGCAGGACAGAGGGAGATTATCACCTCCTCTATGGAGTAGTCAGTAATTTATCGTGTGGTTCAGACTACTTGCTCTGCTTTTGCTAAAAATGACTTGTAACAGATGTCCTGCGTGGTGGTCTTAATTCTAAGATGGCCCCAAGATTTCCTGCCTGCCTCTTTTCATTCACGGAACAGTGTCTGGGACTCTGGATATGATTTTACTCTCATAATTAGATTACCATGTGGCACACTTGACCTCAAATTAGGGTGGGTCTGACATAGTCACACAAGCTCTTTAAAAGCAGAGAGTTTTCTCTGTCTGCTCCCACACCAGTAAGGCAGAGATCCAAAGCAGGAGAAGGATTCAAAGAGCTGTTTCTGGCTTGAAGATGGAGGGGGCCACACGGCATGGGATGTAGGTGACTTTTAGTTGCTGAGAACAGCCATTGGATGATAGACAGCAAGGAAACAGGGACCGTAGTCCTAAAACTGCAAGAAACTGAGTTTGGCCAAAAGCCTGAGTGATCTTGGTTTTGGATACTTTTTCAGTAGTTCAAGATGAAAACTCAAGTCAGGCTAACTCCTTGATTCTGGCATTGTAGGACCCTGAGCTGAAAACAGAGTAACACTGTACCAGATTTCTGACCCACAGAACAGTGAGCAAATAAATGGATATTTTTTAAGCCACTAAATTTGTAGTAATTTATTACACAGCAATAGAAAACTAATAAATCCAGATAATCAAAGCTCACCATCTTTACCATATTTTGCTTTTATATGTGATTTGTGATAAATGTCAGTGATACATTTTCCATTTTCTCTGTCTGAACAGCTTTAAGTATCTTACATAATAAATATTACTTTCATGCCTCCTTTTCTTTGCTTCCAATAAGATGTTGTCAGCTTGCAGCCATTCTCTGATTCATGGATTTCCACACAAATTCATATTTTATGGACATACAGATCTGTCTTCCCCGCCTCCATTTTTTTTTAACTTTCTTTGGACTTTTCATTAAGATATTGCCCTTCCAATTCTAGATTATAAGTACGAGACATGACATATTTATAACTATTTATAATAACTATTTACCTTTTTCTACTAAGATCATAAGTTTACTCCATTGAGTAGCCAATTCCTAGTATTATTATGCTGATTTACCTCAAGTATTGATTATGACCTCTTTTCTCATTTGCTTTTTTTCTTATGAATTACCAGGAATCTTCTCCATTACTCACTTTCTGATTTGTGTTTTTGTCCTCTATAATAACTGGTATTAAAGATTTCTTCCATTTCTTCTCCTACATATATTTTCAGCTTGAACAACTCTGTACCACTCATTCTTTGAGCAGCTGTCTTAGTCCATTACTGTAATATCTTGAACCAAGGTCTAAGACCCACCTCTCTATGGTACCCTTTGGTATAGAAAGCTTTTCCCTGCCCCTACTTCATTTATCTTTCAGAATCCCAGCCTTAAAATGAATGAAAAGGTAGAGTTGTTATCTGGGGTCCCAAATCCTTCATTATTATACCCCTGAAGGTATTTTGTTAACCCTCTTTTTTTGGTTTTCCTTCACTGCATGAATAAGTAATTTTAGGTAATAGTTAGAGGGTCTGGTAAGCCTCAGAAGCATAAAAAAATCACATAAACCCTCTCCAAGAAGAAACAAACCCTTGAAGGGACAATCATCAGAGAGGCGTGCTACCACATCCTCCCAGTTCTGTTTCTGAAAACATTAGCCATTCCTGCTCAGTCTCCTTTCATGGCTTCTCTTCTCTCATGTCTATGTACCCACATCTTGCTATGAGCTCATTTTGGGCTGGAATTTAGACTCGAATGTGAAGTGAAGGACAGTGTACTTTGGATACCATGTACATATTTGGCCAATGGTAACCTTAGTAAACAATGAAATATCCCCTCCCCCTTTGTACTTTTAATGGAAATTAAGGAGTTATACTTTGAAAATATGATTTAAAAATTTTATTGAAGTAAAGTGATTTACAATGTTGTGTTAGGTTCAGGTATACAGCTAAGTGATTCAGTTATATATATATATATATATATATATATTCTTTTTCAGATTCTTTTCCCTTATAGGTTATTACAAAATACTGGGTATAGTTCCCTGTGCTATACAGTAGGCCCTTGTTGGACCTATCTGATTTGAAAATGACTGGTGATCTATGCTATTAAACATTAAAGATTAATATCCGCTATAGGCTGAATGTTTGTGTTCCCCCCTCCCCCAAATTCATATGCTGAAACCTGATCCCCAGTGTGAAGGTATTTGGATATGGGAATTTGAGGAAGTGATTAGGTCACATGGGTGGAGCCCTCATGAGTGAGAGAGTGACCTTTTAGGAGACCCCAGAATGCTCCCTAGCCCCTTTTCATCACATGAGGACACAGCAAGAAGACGACTAGGAAAACAATTCTCACTAGACACCGAATTTGCTGGCACTTTGATCTTGGACTTCCCAGCTTTCAGAACTGTGAGAAATAAATGTCTGATGTTTAAGCCACCAGTTTATGGAATTTTGGTTATATCAGCCAGAATGGGCTAAGATTATGTCTTATAGTACTTGCCTTAAATTGCCATTTTGTTCCTAGATCTCAGGCAGGGCAAGGGGTTTTGTCTGATTCTCCAGATAATCCTAAAGAGAGATTATTGAGTTCAAGCATCTCAATTAATACTTGGTCTACTCCAACGGTATATATCTTTTGTCACTACTATTTTATTTTAATTGTCTAGTTGTTTTGGTTCTGAAAACTTAATTGGTGAGTGGGTATGGTACATACAAACGCATATATGAGGTGATTCTCTTTGGTTATCATGCTTTTCTAAGTATATTTCTGTGCTTTCCTCTTTAACTATTCATTCTGAAACTCAAAACTATTATTTTACTTTCCCATTACCCTATAAATGTAGTAAATATACTTGATTTTTGCTTCATTAATTTTCCAGTTAATCAACATCTCCTTAATTAGTTCAACATTTTTATTAATATTTACTTTCAATATCTACATTCTCCTCAATTTCAATTCCAAACCACAAAATCTAAAAATATTTCTTTAACTGCACAAATTTGGCAACTCATCAGTACAAATTCTCTTCCAACCTCTCTTTTTTAATAACAATAAATAAAAATTATCTGAATATATTTATACTGCTTATATAGCATTTTTCCCTTTCCAATGTGGCCTTTAAGAATAGCACAATGTTATTTTCTGTTATGTACTTTAATCTTACAGCAGAGTGAAATATTAAATGTGGGTTAAGCTCTAAAATTATTGAGAAGAAAATTATACACACACACACACACACGCACACACACACACACATATATATACATACATAGGGCCACTGAAAATCTCTTAGAGAAAGGTCATGTTGAAGATTGGCAAACGAATATTTTCCTTCGACATCAGAATAGGTTATTGTTTCCTTGGTTGAGTTTCAGATGAAATGGTTGGCCTGAATTTAGGAGGCATATTGTAGGGAAAATAAGTATCTTTAAATGATAAAATTGTACTTCAGTCAGTAACAGGCAACGACTGAATGGACAGTCAAATCATGTCTCCCTCTCCTTGTTTGCTAGGATGTTCCTTTATTGAAATGATGGCAAGAATCTTCTGCAGTTATTAAATTGTTCTTTTCTTTTCTCCTTGACTTGCTTACTCTCTCCTTTTGTCAAAGACAGCTGAATTTACATATTTTAAATCTGTGGATCAGATGACTGACTGCACTGCACAAAATGATCCATTGGTATGATGACTGTTTTTAGTTGACTAACCTTAGAATGATGAAACAAAATAAAATATATTTTATTTTATTTACTCTCATGATACAGTTTAAAATTTTAACTTTTCTTTTGTGAGAAATGAGAAAATGAAGACAGAAAGATGAAAGAGAAATGTAAGGTTCATTGAGCATATATTCTATGCCAGTAATTCTGCATGATGTATGCCATCAACGCTTCAAAATAATCTCATAAAATGCATTATTTTACCCATTTTATAGATAAGAAAACAGACTCAGAGAGATCATTTGTTGAAAATTATACAACTAATACACACAGGTGCTTTTTTACCAGGAAGTAGACAGATTCCAAAGTCCAAGTTCTCTCCAAAAAGCCACCCACCTTCCTGTCACCTAACTTTATTTCTATTTTAAGACAAATGCTTTTGCGACAGCAGGTTGAGGTTTCCAAGACCTTGTTAACTCCCACTGTAGTCCAAGTACGGCAGTTTTTATTTCACTTGTAAGCAACAGGAAATTTATTCCTTGTGGTTCTGATTCATGTATACTGTACTCACAAAGTTGTCTAATGTTTTATCAAGAGCTTTTTGAACTGCAAGCCAGATAATTTTTTTTTAGTTTAATGGAAGTAAAATGTTGTTGATATAAACAGAATGGAAGCGCCTCAGACTATTAGATTAAAAACAAGACTTAAATCCCTAAGTTTATACTCACAATGATATGCTATAAATGTAGCAAAGCATATTTTATTGTTTATACTTTTGATTGCCTAAAATTAACATGATAAACACAAGTGTGCTTTTTCCCCTAGTGCTTATCAGGTGTATGTGTGTGTGTCTGTGTGTGTGTGTGTATGGAGCTTCTATTTCCTCATATGATATATTAGTAAAGTGTCTACTTTAAAAATTATCAATATTTCTAGGAATTTTTTTTAATACAAATCAGCATTATATGTAGGTCCATGATTGAAGCTGTATTTGAATACACCATGCCAATGCTTTCATGCAAAGTTAAAGATGTTAGTTTTTAAATCATAGGTAGTCTAGTAGTTCAGAAATATTAAAAGTGAAATTCCTGATTCCCTTTGAAAATAGTTGAGACTGGAGAGGAAACAAAAATTGGTTGGACTTTAGTGAGCTGAGGAAATAAATCCCACTCTGTATAGATTGACTTCCTAATGTCACAAGTCAATTTAGAAATTATGCACAAGATAAATCTCTTTCCTATCATTGCACCAATGTATTTAGGTTAATCACGAGCATCAGTGGAGACAGAGACTAAAAAATAAATTGTTCACTGTCTCCAAGACAAACCCCAAATAAGAAACTTGATATTTTGCATAAACTCTATCTCTGGAATATGCTTTTGAAAAGACATGCCATAATTATATGTAGCATTATAGAGGTTCTTGTGTTTATAAATATTTTCAAAAGGCTTTGAAATTGTTTGTAAATCCAAAGTTTATAAATGACTTATGAAATCCACAAATTTGCTAAACATGTTTCTGCATTTTTGTATTATGCTCTGTGATTTTTCTTTCTGTGTTGTGTAAGTCAAAGAAAATGATATACAATATGGCTAGATAGGACTAAAATTTCCAAACAAAAGAAGCATCTGTTTTTCTAATTTAGTTTTTGAATTTATGTTGGTTTCACAATTGGTTACTCTGCAAACAATGTGGTTCAAATGACAATGACATTGATTACATTTCTACTTTACACTAAGAGCGTTTTTATCCACGATTGTCAACTCCAGTAACCAGCAAAAACTAAGCCTTTAAGCACCTCTGTACCTTGGGTATTGTTTTACCCAATCTGAAGCAGATTGAACTGTAACTTCGCAGGAGGCTGACACAGTTTTCATGAAGCCGGAAATGACTGGAATTTTAAAAACTGGGTTGCAAGAGCTTATCTTTTGATGTATATTTTAACATTTTGGAGCAAGCTACTTATGCCTGTGGTTTCTCCACTATGCTCATCTTTCCAACAGTACTTTGAAATGATTTCTTGGTTGGGGACTATGGGCCAGGTGAACTTTGTCTCAGCATTAATTCCTACTTTCTTTATGCTTCTATGGGGTGTGTTCCTAATTCCTCTCTTAGCCAGTGGAAGAGGCTATGTTATAAATGGGTAACAAGCCTTCAGAGTATTATCCCACCATACACAACTTTGATTCCCAAGGCGGTTACCATCAATTGCTTTAGTTCAAAATTTCACTTTGCAGATCATCTAAATATTCACATCTGCACCTTGATTTCTTAAAAATATTTTTATGTCTATCCTGCATCCAAATAGACTGTGGGCCCTTCAGTATAAGGAGAAACTTGCATTCCATGTATTTTCATCTAGTCATTTGATCATTTAGCAAATACTTATTGAGTAACTACTACGTTTAAAATAGTCTGCTTCATGCTGGCTCATAGGAACAACTGGACACATTCTTCTGGTTAAGGATACTTCTTGTTTCAATAAGGTGAGAACTCTATGGAAAACCCATTGGAAATTGAGTTGACCAGTATGCTCTACTGAAATATTTTCATACTATAACTTGTATCTATAATGCTAGAACATTTAAATTGTGTAATTTCTAGTTATGACATCTTAGTCCTGATGGCTACCATTTTGCATTTTTTCTGTTGAGAGGAAATCATTACTCTATACCCTGGAAATGGAAAACTCTGAATCATCTGCCATGGCTTCTGCTATGATGCCCTCAGTGATTTGATTAGTTTTTAGATGTGTATTAAAATAACATTTTTGTCTTATAAGTAAGATAAACTTAATGACCATTTTTAACATGGCAAGATATTATAATAAGGTATTAAATGGATATTATTGCTCCACAGTGAAACCAGACTAGCTTTAATGTATTCTTTATTGAATGGTGTTTTATACTATAGCAAAAAGAAATTGCCAGCTAAACTATTTAATTACTACCTCACTGAGAAAGCCAAAAATGGCCTATTACTTGATTTCTTTTCATGTCATTTTGATATTACCTGGGCATGTAAACCTTACTTGAATAGTCTTATAATACAGTGTATAACTAACCCAAATCTGGAATCAGGTAAACTTGGGTATAAAACCTGCTTTTGTCTTTCAGGAACTGTATCACGGTGGGGAAATAATTTTGTTCCATGTAAAACTCAGTTTTACCATTTGGGAAATGGAATAACAAAAAGTATTTTCATGAGTTTATGCATGGGATACTTGAAAAGAGTACAAAGCAAACACTCCAGAAATGGTACCTGATGGTATTTTAATGGGTTTCAAATAAATCAAATTTTTGCTAAATTTATTGGAACGGATGAAGCAAGTCTTAAAAAATTATAGATAAATTAGTAAATTATTAACTGGTCAGGAAACAACTGAAACTTTTGGTGATTCTTAATCTATCATTATTAGCAGAGCCTCAGCACATTGTTTTATTGAAGTGACTATGAAGTCATTTAGTAACTGTAAGAGATGTTTAGTCATCACATCATCCTAACACCACTATGAGGTAGGTAATAAGGTGTCCATGTTGCAAGTGAGGAAATTGAAGATTAGAATGAAAGTGATTTTTCAGGGTAAATCAACTGTGAAAGGGACAGGACTGGAAGCATATTAACTTCCACATATGCTTTCCAGTAGCCTGTCATTCTAATTAGCATTACACAAACATAACAAACATAGCAATTTGTTAGTTTTGTCAAAAGAGTCAAATCATCACTGCTGATCTAATCATTATTAAATGTCTAGTACTTGCTAAATACTGCGTAACAGTCTTTAATTCATATTTTAATAACATAATCCTTCAGTCATAAGCTATACTTACTGGGCACCAACTCTGTTGCTATCCTAGCCACCAGAGATATTCTGAAGAAGATGCATTCTTCACCATAAAAAGCTTACAATGTCATAAGGGAAAAACACAAATAATCAAACTATTACAGAACAACACAATGTGTCACCACAATGAATTTTATCCCATTATCCTCTGTATAGATGAAGATACAGAGGCTTAATGAGAAACATAAACAACTGTAAGACATTGATTAATATGAGGAACAGCCTGGATTCAAACTCAAATTATTCTATCACTTTTCCTTTAAACATTGTTAATATACCATGTCCATAGTCATTGCCAACAACGGATTTCTGATGCTTAGAGACACAATTATGCATAGCTGCATCTTGATTGGTGTCATTCTAGACCTGTCTGGCTCTGACCTAAGGGACTGTTTTATGACATGGAATGAATATAAAATATGGCAGACACTGTTGTTTGTATACTAACCACCATTTCTACTCTTCTTATTTATTAAAAAAAAATTGTTCAGGTATCTCATACTCATGCTTTTCTGGATTCTCCTTAGCTCCAGGAAGTAAATCATTGTTGATTCAAAGAACCAGGGCAAACCCATTCTCCTTGACAGTGCAGAGTTAGACCTGTCCTGCAGTTTTAGCAAATAGGCTGAGAAGAGACATCTGCTGGGAACCATCTAGAAAGAGTTCACGAAAGAGATACACAGAAGGAAAGACTCCATTTTATGCCTCTCTACATTTTGTAGCCATCTTGGGTCCATAAAAGGCAAACCAATTCACTGAGGATGACAGATCATGAAGAGAGAAAAAAGTTAGGTCATTGATGATGTCAATACGCCACTGAATTACTCAGCTCTCAAACCACTTTACCTTCAGACTTCTAATAATGTGAAATAACAAATTTTACTTCTTGCTTAAGTAACTTTGTGTTGAATTTTCTGATTTTTGCCAGAAAGAAGTGTAAAAGGTATTTTTATGGGATTCCTCACACAGGATCGTAAAAAAAAAAAAAAGTTTTCTTTTTCCTTGCCATGTTCCCCCTTCCTCCTAATATATTTTAATGACATGTACATCTTCCAGTCATATTGAAGGGTGTTAGATGAAGTTTAAATTCTCTTTTTGGGTGCAAATTTGGATAGAAAACCTTGATCTGTGACAAAGGCTATAATAACTGGGCACACATGAGACACTCAAAGACACTATGGATTATTTGTCTTCAAAGACATCCTAATCCTATGTCTGACTGTCCAAAAGTACAAAGCAGGAGTAGTGCAATAAAGCTAAAAATTTCAATATATAAATTTGGATGTCAAATCAAAAAAAAAAAAAAAGATTCCCTTTTACTCAATTTTATTGTAAGCATAGAAAGCAATTGCAGCTAGGAAGAAATAAAACATGCAAAACAAGTAATAGAATATTTTGCCATGCACGTGTGCTAAACTGGATTGTTTAGATATTCAGTCAAGGTATATCAATACTGTTGGAGAGGTTTAAAAAAAATAAATACTTGTATGGAATCATTTTTGTATGTGACTGTATTATAGATACTTAATATACAAAAAGAAGGATGCCACATAATCTTTGCCCACAGAGTGGCCACCACGTGGAGATGGCAACTGGGGGACAAGTAACTGAACAGTTACAGTGTATAGGCATAAATGCAAACTAGAGATGTGCCAGGCAGTTCATCCAGGGATGCCTATCTGTGTGAGAATTGATGGTAGTGGATTATGAGTGGGCTAGAGTAAAGAAGTTCTACAGATAAGGAACCAGTTGTTCTAAATCTTAAAGAATGCACTCAAGGAACTGCAAATAGCTACGGTAGCCAGATTGTATCCTCCATGTGGAAGTGTGGAAGGAAGTTAAGCTGGAGAGGAAAGTAGGAGCCAGGCTGTAAACAGGGGGAAAATAATGAGGGACTACATTGGAGTAGTGGGGAATGGGCAGTGGAACTAGCTAATTGGTAGGGTGACTATTTAACTCATTAATTGTGTCAACTAAAGTGGAATAATTTTTAAAGTGAAAGGGAGCACCATCGATAATTATTATGAATAAAAGGTATATATGGGAACTGTTTTGGGTAAACTAAGGTGCATAGCCACCATAGTCCAATTGAAATATATTCAAGATTTCTTTATTTGACAAAATTAACAGTAAGTACATAGTGGCTGATCTTCTGGGGGTGGTGAGTGAGAATAAAGAGCATAAGATCATCTTCAGGCTTCTGATGTAGGCAAGACTAATGGCAATTACTTTCACTGTGATAAAAAATACAGAAGAAGGAACAGGCTTTCAGGGAGAGGAAATGAGTTATACTTTAGACATGTTGAGTTTGAGATGTTTGTAGGAAATCTAAGTAGCCCTGTCTATAGAAATTTGAAATGTGAATTACAAAATCAACAGAGAGATGTTCAGTACTAAGATCAGAATTCGGGAATCATTAAAATAAGATGGAAGTTGAAGCTGTGGGGAGGGTTAATTTTGCCTTCTTTCCCCACTATATACAGCAAGAGAAGATAACCAAAGAAAGATTTCTCATGAATAACAAAAAATATGTGTCATATAAAAGAAGAGAATCCCATACGGAGATGCCATACAGGAAACTGAAAAAAGTATCAGAGACATGAAGAAACCAAATAAGGAAAGGTGTAATGGAAAAAAAGATGAGAGTTATTTCAGGATGGTTGCTAGACAGACGTCTTTAGTTTTGTCTAGATGTCTATTCACTTCATCTGGTAACAGAGGTTCCTTATCTGTGAGAACCCCATCCTTGTGCCCCCTGACTTACACATGCAGGCATACACACATTCACATTCAGCACCAGGGTTGATTATTTGATGCCAGTTATTATAGCCCACTCCTCCCAGGTAATGATGACCCATTCAAGGGTAGTCTTGTGACTTAAATCTATTTCTCCCAGGTTTTTTAATCTTGACTGAACTGGCACATGGAGACATGGTAGTGAGAGGCGAATCATTCCAATACCAGAGTTCAAAAGACTGTCCATGAGATCCTGACTTAGATCTATGGCTTATCTCTGATTTTTTTACTTCTTAAGCCCTGGTTACTCTGTTTTTCCTTAGATTCTGTGAGTTGACTGGTAACCTTAAAATAAATGCTCTTTTTTCCCTTGATTTGAGTAATCTAGAATTGGTTTCTGTTGCTTACAATCAAAGAACTCCAAATGACGCTAAAATCAGTAACTGGAAGTGAAGTATTACATGTAATGGATTCTAACAAGTTATTGGTTGAGTGGAAGTGGGGTAGAGGACAATTAAGTTTCCTCTCCTAGACAGAGACATCTGCAAACTTCTTAAAATAGCCACAAAGCATCTGATTAGCTTATTAGCTGTTGTGTTTTGTGAATTAGAATGTGTGAAAATGAAAATGGAGCTTTAATATAGTTGGTATGAAAAAAGTCAGGGTGTTGGAATGTATAGGCTTCTTTGTGTAGTCTTCAATATGGTTCTACAGAAAGGGAAATACATTAGTGTGAACTGGTTTATGTGGAAGCAGAGAAGTAAGGCCATGTAGTCTTCCCAAAGGAGGTCATTTATGACTTTGGCTAGCAGTTTAAGGTGGTTGAATGTTTGCTAACCATTTCCCTTGTAGAATGGAAAATCCAGATTCTGTTCCCTCACTAAAATGGATGTGAACCTAAAAGGGAGCAAGGAGATTTAGTGGTAGATAAATCTGGGAACAAAAAGACCTAAAGAAGGTAATGGAGAAAAACTGACCACCTAGTTTTCTACCACAGAGCTCCTTCTGCTTGATAAATACAAATTATTATCACTAATGTATAGAAAGAAATCCACTGGTGTTTGGCCTACTGGCAAGGGGGAATATTAGATTAAGAGTGCTTTACAATTGCTGCTTATTGCTTAGTATTTTTATCCAGAGGCAGATACAGGATAGCACTTAGGTTCATAAATGTTGACTTATCAAAAACTCTTGAGTTTGGTTACTAAATCAGGAGTCACAAAAATACAAATAACTCACAGTTGTCTAAAATCATAAGGAAGTTTATAAAGCCAAGGAATCCCCAAACCTGCCAAATAGCGGCTTGTGTTTGCTCAACGCCCACACAATCTCCTGGTTCCTGAACCCAACCACCAGAAATTGATCTGCTAAAGCAGAAAAGTCTCCAAAAGGAACATACTCACCATTTCCCATCTTTTATGTGGCAATAGAGGGCAAAAGATAAGGAAAAGCCTTCCATGTAGCCAACTACAGCCAAGTCAGTTGACCAAGGGGCTCATTCCTCTGCTAGGGCAGAGAGACTTTGCTGTCTTTGACCTTCAGAATATGTGATATGTCCTCACACATTTCCTCAAACACATCACAGTCTCTTTTCCATCTATATCTTTGTATACCCCATTCCCTCTGTAAATCTTTTTTTCTCTTTATTTCCCAAGACAATCCTATGCTTTCTTTAAATCCCAGCATATGAATGATCTTCCCAAAGCTCAAACCTCCCTAATCCCAACTCCTGCCTGGATCTGATGATGCTGATACTGACCAGGTTTCTTGGCTTTCTCCAATCAATAGAAATTGATTAGAGAGAAACCAGACAAGAAATTCAGGCAAGGCTTTACTGAGGCCCCTGCTGTAGCACGGGGGAAGCAAGAACAAGTAACAGGTTCCCTTGCTCACTTGCTACCCAAGGGTAGGGAGAGCTGGTTCCTTATATGGGGTGAGGGTAAGGGTGGCTAAGGTAGTTTGCCCACCCCTTTGGTGGTGTTGAGTACAGGGGGCATGTGCAGTACCCTGCTTTTGCTCCCAGCTCTTCAGAAGTGGTAGTTGGGTTTTATTTATTTATTTTTGGTCTTTTTGTATCTTCTTGTCCATAATTTGCCCCAACTGCGCAGGCACACAGTTATTTTTAATCCCTTATAGTTTCTTTGTATTTTGTTGCCTGAGGAGAAGTGCAAGCATTGCAGCACTGCAGCAAAGGGTCGCAGGTCCAGCCTGTCTCAATGCCCCAACTCTGTGCTCTTGCTGCAGCTAGTGTATTTCTGTACTTCCATAACTTTTTTTTTTTTCTTTTCTTTTGGCTATACAGTCCTTCTTTCCATCTTGAAACTATGCATAACTTTAGGTCAGAGTAAGTTGCATTTCCCTTTGTTTTTCCAAGGCTTGGTCCAACTTCTGCCTTCAAAAATTGCAAATTAAAGATATTATTAAGTACTCAACAAATGCTTTTTGAATGAATGAAAAAAACAGTCAGTATAGCCTATTCATTCAAGATTTGCTGTGAAAGAAATGAGTGTACATTTAGTAATGAATAATTAATGTGAGATTAATTAAGCTCTTACCACATCCTAGGTACTCTTTTATGCGCTTTTTATTTTATTAACTCAGTGAGTCCTCAAAACAATCCTTTCTTAAAGTAGCTACAATTATTCTCCACAGTTTACTGATGAGGAAAGTGATGAACAAAGTTAAGTAACTTACCTTAAGTTATACAATTAACAGGTGTCAGAGCGGAATTTATTTCTGGGTAGTCTGACTTCTTACCCCTTTATTAACCAGTACTTTACACTGCCTTTCTTGACCATGAGGAAACCAGGTGCAAAGTCCATTTATTTTTAAATGTTTAAAACCAGCAGGTTTTTGTGTTTTGTGCAACTAGGTTTTTGGTGCTATCTAGAAAGCTTATTTGTACTTTAGGCAGCTTAAAATTTAAACTGTCAATTATATTCTACAAGACCAGAAGTGTTTTTTGTATTCTGTCTGACATATTAGAATATGCCAAAACAAATCAGATTATAAGTCAGGCAAATATTACCATAAACACTTGTGTAAAGTTAATGATTTTTGAATACATCATAGAAATATTTCCAACAGCAATTATAGACATTTTTTTTGTGATTGTAGCACTAGAGTTTCTTCAGAATTAAGTAAACTTGGCTGTGTTAACCAGCTATTGGTTCTTTCGACTAAACTTTGATTAATTAATAATAATAAAAAGAAAAAAAACTTAAAGGTTCATATACTTTTAAAGTAAAACAAACTAATTCGCGGAAAATTAGTTTGAACTTACTGGTTGGGTTAAGCTGACTGGTTAATTACCGTCATTTACTTTCTGACTATAATCCTGCAAAACTTTCTCTACTCTCACCATCATTTCGAACTAATCTATTTTTTGTAAAAAGTCTATTGAATTATAAAATAAATGTAAATTTTCACTGTCAAAAACTATGATAAAAATAAGAGCTGACATTTTGAGATTTTTCTTCCAATCTTTAATTTTTTAAATTTAGAGTTATAGATACATTGATAGATAAATGTATGTAGATAGACACAGACATACATACAGTGAAAGTATCTATTTTTAGACTTTTTTTTAGACATCTTATTTTTTCACTTAAAATAAAAATTTTCCATATCATGAAATACTGTTAAAGTTTATCAAATAGAACATTCTATGAGTACATCTTAATTAATAATACTATTCCTCTATTTCTGAACATTCAGGTCATATTCAGGATTTATTTTTATGGCCAGATAAATGATAAAATCTCTATGCATCAATCTTTGTTCATGGTTCTGATTATTACTTGGGGATTATCTTTTTAAAAATAGAATTACTGGGTCGAAGAGTATACAGGTTTTTAAGCTTTATATATATATATATATATATATATAAAATAAATAAATAAATAAATTTATTTATTTATTTAGTTAGTTAGTTAGTTAGTTATGGCTGCATTGGGTCTTTGTTGCTGCGCACCGGCTTTCTCTAGTTACGGCGAGCGGGGGTTACTCTTCGTTGCGGTGTGCAGGCTCCTCACTGCAGTGGCTTCTCTTGTGGCGGAGCACGGGCTCTAGAGTGCAAGCTCAGTAGTTGTGGTGCACAGGCTTATTTGCTCCGCAGCATGTGGGATCTTCCCTGACCAGGGATCGAACTGATGTCCCCTGCATTGGCAGGCAGATTCTTAAGCACTGCACCACCAGGGAAGTCCCAAGGTTTATTTATATATATTTAATTTTTTTAAAAACTACTTTTCAGGAAGAGTGTACAAAATTGCTGAATCACCAGAAAGGTATGAGATTGTCCATTTCACACTCTTGCCTACAGTGAGAAATATGATAAAAAATTACTTGCTAATTTGAAGAGTAAAAATTTTATGACATTTATACTTTAATTTGCATTTCTTTATTTGTGAGCTGCATTTTTCATATTTCTATTGACTATTTGTATCTTTTGTATAATTTGTATCATTATATTATTTATGGTGTATTTTTCATATTAATTTATGTGCGCTTTTTAGGCAGTATGGCTTTGAACACTTTGCTCGTTATTTTTGTGACCACTATTTTTATTACATTATTTTAATCTAATGTATATATTTTGAGTTTTCTTTAATCTTTCCATGCTAAATGTTTTTACTATTACAATATTTCATGAGATAAATCACCTGAGTTTTGTCATTGAAACTGTGCCAAGAACATGCTAAATACTTTAAACATTGGCAAATAAGTGGACAGCTGATGGAATTTTAAATTTTTCTTCTTAATAATATCCATTTCTAAGTCTCCAGTTGTTTTTTAAATTGAGCTGTAATTAACATAAAATAGTATATTAGTGTCAGGTGTACAACATAGTGATTCAATATTTTTATACTTTATGAATTGATAATCCCAATAAGTCCATTTGCCATCTATCACCATACAAAGTTGTCACAATATTATTGGCTGTTTAGAATATAAGTATTTACTCAAAATACTGATTTAAAATTAAAGAAATTGAGCAACTGTGCTCTTTAGTGACTTTGTATTGCAAATATTCTGCTGAGTACAGAGATAAAAATAAGGTCAGGACTTCAGTTTTCTGCTCTAATCATTGGCTTTATTCAAAGAAAATTCTAAGCAATTAAAATGCTATCACTTGCAAGATCCAATATAAGCAAATCCTGTGGCTCTGATTTATTTGTTGTTTATTTAAAGGTGTGATTCTGCTCTCAGAGAAGTTCACATTTATCAAAACATTTGCAAATCTCTCATCTTCAACCTATAGAAACAATTTTCAGATATGCAAAATATAGTTGTTTTTAAATTGTAGAGAGAATTAAGTTTGGTTGTATAAACTACTAAAATTATATTCTAAACTGGGCAATAATTTAATTAGCCTTTTTTACAAAGATAATTTAATGAAATAATATATGCTCAATATATTGACATAAATGTCAAATAAATGACAAAACCAAATACATTATAATCTAACTAAATATTACTTAACCTTCCTCAATATTAATATTTTTTTGTTCTTATATGTTTTTCTTGTTTATATGTTGTATATATCATGCCATTGTACAATTGCAAAGTTAAGACTTTAACCTGGATTAATTTAAGTGGTAGATATTTTTGCCTGTTTTCAGTATATACAAAAAAATGTGAACTCAAACATTATATTTTTTTTATCGTCTCATCTTTCAGTTAGAGTCATATTACAACAATCTCGTGTGACTGTTGAAAGGGAGACATTGGAAAAGACAATTCATTAGGCTTATAAATACTGTCAAATACTTTTTCAATGGAATATTAATTTGCTGTATCCTAAAGTAAGAGTAATACACCACGAAATAGGAGATTTGGGTCTCGCAAAATAATACTTCATGTGCTAACAATACAAATAATATAATTTTAACACGTATAATTCATAATTAGGCACTTACCATGACAAATAATTTTCTTGAAATTATTTTTAGAAGCAAATGAACGTAATCTCTAGAGCAGAAGAAATGCTCAAAGTATGTGCAATGCTGTACCCAGCACACAGTTGGTGAACCAGTAAGAAAACGACACAGTGACGGTATAAATGTTCTTGGAAAGTTTGGGGCTATATTTGTCAGCACTGGTCCTTTCTGATGTGAGGACAATAAGCTTAAGTGCCTCAAATCTGTTTCCTTAACTAATCTGATTGGCTGGGCAGGTTCCTCCTTTGTCCTCACATCTCCATGAGTCACATTCTCAAAGCCACACCCTTGAAGGAAGAAAATGACCTTTGCTTACTCAGCAGCGTTGTTCTTCCTCTAAGATGCACCTTCTCCATTCCAATCACCACCACTAGTCTAGTTCAAAGTCTTAGTAGCTCTCCGATTATTGCATCAGTTTTCTAATTGGTCATATTATTTCCAGTCTCATATCCAATATCTACCAGATTCATTTATTTAAAACATAAATCCAGCCATAACATCTCCTTAATTTAAATCCTTCCGGAAAAACTGGAACTCTCATACATTGTTGCTGGGGATGTAAAATAGTGTAGCTACTTTGGAAAATGGTTTGGCAGTTTCTTAAAAAGTTGAGCATAAATTTGCCATGAGACCCAAGAATTTTATCCCCAAGTATCCACCCAAGAGAAATGAAAACATAAGTCTATGCAAAGACTTAGATGTGAATGTTTGTAAAAGCATTATTCATAATAACCAGAAAATAGAAACAATCTAAATGGCCATCAACTGGTAAATAGATAAACAAATTATGGTACATCCATATCATGGAATATTATTTGACAATGCAAAGGAATAAACTACTGACACATGCTACAACATAGATGAACCTAAAAAACCTTAGGCTAAATGAGAGAAGCCAGATGCAAATGACTAGATATTGTATGATTCCATTTATGTGAAATGTCTATAACTAGCAAGTCTGGATACAGAATGGATACACAAAGCAGATTGGTGTTTTCCTGGGTCTGGGGGCAGGAATGGAGAGTGACAGAAAATTGGTATGAGGGGATATTTTGGAGTGATGGAAATAGTCTAAAAATCAGATTGTGTTGATGATTGCACAACTCTATAAATTTAATAAAACTCATTTAATTATACACTTAAAAATGTGAATTTTCAGGCATGTAAATGATATCTCAATAACACTATTTAAAGAAACCAGCAAGGGGGGAGTCCAGGCATATATGGGGACAAGGGGTATATAAGAAATCTCTGTATCTTCCCTTAAATTTTGCTGTGACCCTAAAAAAATAGTCCTAACTAAAGAAAAAACATAAAATAAAAAAGAATATGGTGAACTTTTTTTCAAAGAAAATAAAACAAAGACTCTTGAAGAGAAATTTAAAAAATGGAAAATTATCTAAAACAAAATTCAACAAGCAACTCTTCAGGAGGTCCTGACCCCAGGATCCAGCCTAAGTTCCTATATATTATTCACAGGATGTTCCCCACTCTTGTCTCTTGCCTTCCTTTCCACTCATACCTCATTGTGGTATTGCTGATTGTTCCTTGCACCTTTTAGGCTGTTTCTTGAGTCTAAGCCTTTGCTCATTCCCCTGTGCATGAAATGCCACTCCTCACTAATCCTCCCACCGCACCCCAACTCCTGTATCAAGTGTGCTTCTTATTCATCTTCAAAAAAACTTACCTTGGTCTCCATGCTATCCCTCCAACTCTCTCCCTAATCTCAGAGTGAAGTATTCTCCCTAATGCTCCCATAATACCTCCAAATACTGTACAACATACATTTACATAGCTGTTTATTTATGAGACTGCCTCCTTCTTTAGACTCTGAGTTTATAATTATTATTACTTTTGATATCTTTAGAACCTAGCACAGTGCCTGGCACCAAATAAGTGCTCAAAATGTTTGTGGAATAATGAATTAATATATGTATGGATGCTAGAGATTAAGAGTCAGTGTTTATGGGGCACTGTCATCCAACCTGACATGAACTACTACTTCATCCTTATTTTTGGCAGCTGAATTCCAGGAGAGATGACGCAGTGACATCTATATGAGATCACAGGTTAAAATATTTCATTTATGAACTCACGTCAGTTCATGTTTTCCAAAATGTGAAATGGCAATCTTTTGACCAAATCCATCACTTACACATAGGATGGATCAAGTGTATGCGTGTTGTGACTGGTGACTCGCAATGATGATAGATCACATTGCCTAACAGGCTGTCAGTTCCCAACATGATTTACAGTTCACAGTAGGGACCACAAGGGGAGATGGATGGCTACTTGGGAACCGTCTGTTACAGGTGTGGAATGCAGTATCTTTTTCAGCTGTTATGAAATCACCTCATCAGGAGGATTTGGAAGCTAGTCAATAGGCAGTGGGTAAACAAATATGCCAGGCAAACTAAACACAACCAAATGATGGATTTCAGACATGGGAGTTAAGATAAAGCTAGAAGTTTCACACTGCTTCATTTCATATTACTAGAACTATGTAGGGGATTGTGGCATTACTAAATCCTGCTGTACATTGAAATGAAGCCACAAAGATGAACACTATTTCCTAGGGCAGTAATACCAAGCCAATACCATTCTACACAGAATAAGTTATTTGTTTGTTTCAAGACTCTAAGTATAATGATTGAAAACAAAATGTATAGCAAATATTCTAATACAAATTGTGAACAGAAACGTTATTTATTCATAACCCCACAATAAAACATAGTAAGAAAATATTTAGAAAAGGATCGAAGGAACAGTGTGCAACCCTATTATGTTTTAGTGTGGACTCACAGATTGTTGAGTAGAATTCCACGCAACCCAGTAGAGCTATGTATTTCAGATTTGTGGAGAGAACAGTGATGTCTTCTTAAAAGTGCATTGAGAGGGCGGAGTCAAGATGGCGGTGTGGGAAGACGCGGAGTTTGTGTCTCCCCACAAGGGTGCCTGCAGGACGCTGGTGGGGAACCTCGATGCCCAAGGAGATGGGAGGAAAACCGAAGCGAACTGATAGAATGTGGGGGGACTGAGTGGGGAGGAGAAGTGGAAACCAGACAGGACCAGCACCCCTGAGGGGTCGCTGAGAGGGGGGAGGATTTTCCATGCCTGGAGGGACCCCAGGCGCTCGAATCAAGGGGAAGCACACCCAGCGTATCCCCTGCCCAATTGGCCAGGGAAGTCTGCCCGGCTCTGAGGCTGGATCCTATGCCCTCAGAGGACCCTCCGGGCCACATTGGTCCTGGGGGTGTAGGAGGGAGTCTGAGGGAGAACAGGAGAGGCAGGCTGGAGGGGCCCTCAAGGACAGGAGGAGCAGGAAAGGAGCAGAGGGCATTTGCCTAACTCACATGAGCCCAGGAAGCCTGCTGAGCTCCCAGGCCAGGTCCCCCACCCTCCAAAGCCCCCTCTAGGCCACATGGGTCCTGGGGACATAGGAGGGAGGCCTCCAGAAGAACAGTAGAGGCAGGCAGGAGGGGCCTTCCAGGACCGGAGGAGAGGAGAAGAGGGAGATTTCTCCACCTACTCGATCCCAAGAAGACTGCTAGACTACCAGAAGGGGTCCCCCACCCTCTGAGACCAGAAGCAGGAGGCATGCCTGGGCCCCTTCTGTTCTGTTGAGCCTAAGCCCCACCTCCCACATCCCCCAGGCCCTTTTCCAGCCCTGTGGGTCCTAAGCATAGGCCCCACCCACTGCCTAAACACCACCACTGCTTAGGCCCCACCCTCTACAGCCAAGGCCATTTCCACTTTTTTTTTTTCCTCCTCCTCTTTTTTAATATTATGGTTCTGTTTTACCTTCTGGTTGTTTGTTGTTTCATCTATATTTTTATTTTTATATTCTTTCTAACATATCTGTTAGTTTCTTAGTCTAATTTTATTTTTTACTTTGTTATTGTTCTTTTTTTTTTTTTTCTGCCCTGCATGGCTTGTGGGATCTTGGTTCACAAGCCAGGGGGTGGGCCAAAGCTCCTGTAGAGGGAGCTCTGAGTCCGAACCACTGGACTAACAGAGAACCTCAGACCCTGGGAATATTAGAGTGAGTTCTCCCAGAGCTCTTCATCTCAGCACCAAGACCCAGCTCCACCCAACAGCCTACAAACTTCAGTGTTGGAAGCCTCAGGCCAAACAACCAGTAAGACAGGAACACAATCTCCCTGATTAAAAAAAAAAAAAAAAATGAGATGACAAAAAAATATGTCACAGATGAAGGAGCAAGGTAAAAACCTAAAAGACCAAATAAATGAAGAGGAAATAGGCAAGCTACCTGAAAAAGAATTCAAAGTAATGATAGTAAAGATGATCCAGAATCTCAGAAATAGAATGGAGGCTCAGATTGAGAAAATACAAGAAATGTTTAACAAGGATCTAGAAGAACTAAAGAACAAACAAACAGAGATGAACAACACAATAACTTAAATGAAAAATACACTAGAGGGAAGCAATAATGGAATAACTGAGTCAAAAGAAACTTCTGAGCTGGAAGAAAGAATGGTGGAAATAACTGCTGAGGGGCAGAATAAAGAAAACAGAATGAAAAGAATTGAAGACAATCTCAGAGACCTCTGGGACAACACTAAATGCACCAACATTCGAATTATAGGGGTCCCAGAAGAAGAAAAGAAAAAGAAAGGGTCTGAGAAAATATTTGAAGAGATTATAGTGGAAAACTTCCTTAACATGGAAAAGGAAATAGTCGCCCAAGTCCAAGAAGCACAGAGAGCCCCATACAGGATAAACCCTAGGAGAAACACACCAAGACACATATTAATCAAATTAAAAAAAATTAAATACAAATAAAAAATATTAAAAGCAGCAAGGGAAGAACAAAAATAACATACAAAAGAATTCCCATAAGGTTTTCAACTGATTTTCCAGCAGTAACTCTGCAAGCCAGAAGGGAGTGACAGGATATACTTAAAGTGACGAAAGGGAAAAACCTACAACCAAGATTACTCTACCCAGAAAGCATCTCATTCAGATTCGACAGAGAAATCAAAAGATTTTCAGACAAGCAAAAGCTAAGAGAATTCAGCACCACCAAACCAGCTTTACAACAAATGCTAAAGAAATTTCTCCAGACAGGAAACACAGGAGAAGAAAAAGACCCACAAAAACAAACCTAAAACAATTAAGAAAATGGTAATAGGAACATACATATTGATAATAACCTTGAATGTAAATGGATTAAATGCCCCAACCAAAAGACACAGACTGGCTGAATGGATACAAAAATAAGACCCAAATATATGCTGTCTATAAGAGACCCACTTCAGATTTAGGGACACATACAGACTGAAAATGAAGGGATGAAAAAGATACTCCATGCAAACAGAAATCAAAAGCAGGAGTAGCATTACTCATATCAGATAAAATAGACTTTAAAATAAAATCTTTTACAAGAGACAAGGGAGGACACTACATAATGATCAAGGGATCAATCCAAGAAGAAGATATAACAATTATAAATGTTTATGCACTCAACATAGGAGCACCTCAATACATTAGGCAAATGCTAACAACCATGAAAGGGGAAATTGACAGTAACACAATAATAGTAGTGGACTTTAATATCCCACTTACACCAATGGACAGATCATCCAAACAGAAAATAAATAAGGAAACACAAGCTTTAAATGACACAATAGACCAGGTAGATTTAATTGATATTTATAGAACATTCCACCCAAAAGTGGCAGAATGCACTTTCTTCTCAAGTGCACATGGAACATTCTCCAGGATAGATCATATCGTGGGTCACAAATCAAGCCTCAGAAAATTTAAGAAAATTGAAATCATATCAAGCATCTTTTCTGACCACAATGCTATGAGATTGGAAATTAATTACAGGAAAAAAAACTAAAAACCACAAATACTTGGAGGTTAAACAGGGCACTACTAAATAACCAAGAGATCACTAAAGAAATCAAAGAAGAAATAAAAAAAAAAATACATAGAAACAAATGGCAACAAAAACACTATGGCCCAAAAGCTATGGGATGCAACAAAAGAAGTTCTAAGGGGGAAGTCTATAGCAATTCAATCTCACCTCAAGAAACAAGAAAAATCTCAAATAAACAATAACCCTACACCTAAAGCAACTAGATAAAGAAGAACAAAGAAAACCCAAAGTCAGTAAAAGGAAAAAAATCATAAAGATCAGAGCAGAAATAAAAGAAATAGAAATGAAGAAAACAACAGCAAAGATCAATAAAACTAAAAGCTGGTTCTTTGAGGAGATAACCAAAATTGATAAACCTTTAGCCAGACTCATAATGAAAAAAAGGGAGAGGATGCCAATCAATAAAATTAGAAATGAAAAAGGAGAAATCACAACTGACACCACAGAAATACAAAGGATTATAAGAGACTACTACAAACAACTATATGACAATAAAATGGACAACCATGAAGAAATGGACAAATTCTTGGAAAGGTATAATTTTCCAAGACTGAACCAGGAAGAATTAGAAAATATAAACAGACCTATCACAAGTAATGAAATTGAAACTGTAATTAAAAATCTTCCAACAAACGAAAGTCCAGGACCAGATGGCTTCACAGGCAAATTCTATCAAACATTTAGAGAAGAACTAACACAAATCTTTCTCAATCTCTTCCAAAAAATTGAGAAGGGAGGAACACTCCCAAATTCATTCTATGAGGCCACCATCACCCTGATACCAAAACCAGAAAAAGATATCACAAAAAAAGAAAATTATAGACCAATGCCACTGATGAACATAGATGCAAAAATCCTGAATAAAATACTAGCAAACAGAATCCAACAACACATTAAAAGGATCATACACCATGATCAAGTGGGATTTATCCCATGGATGCAAGAATTCCTCAATATACACTAATCAGTCAATGTGGTATACTATATTAACAAATTAAGGAATAAAAATCATATGATCATCTTAAAAGATTCAGAAAAAGTTTTTAACAAAATACAACACCCATTTATGATAAAAACTCTCCAGAAAATAGGCATAGAGGGAACATACCTCAAGATAATAAAGGCCATATATGACACACCCACAGCAAACATCATACTCAATTGTGAAAAACTGAAAGCAGTTCCACTAAGATCAGGAACAAGACAAAGATATCCACTCTCGCCACTATCATTCAACATAGTTTTGGAAGTCCTAACCATGGCAATCAGAGAAGAAAAATAATAAAAGGAATACAAATTGGAAAAGAAGAAGTAAAACTGTCACTGTTTGCAGATGACATGATACTATACATGGTATAGTATAGTATACTATAGATGGATATAGTATACTATATCCTAAAGATGCCACAAGAAAACCACTAGAATTAATCAATGAATTTGGTAAGTTTGCAGGATACAAAATTAATGCACAGAAATTTCTGGCATTCCTATACACTAATAATGAAAAATCAGAAAGAGAAATTAAGAAAACAATCCCATTTACCATTGCAACACAAAGAATAAACTACCTAGGAATAATCCTAACTAAGGAGGCGAAAGACTTGTATTCAGAAAACTATAAAACACTGATGAAAGAAATCAAAGATGATATAAACAGATGGAGAAGTATACCATGTTCTTGGATTGGAAGAATAAACATTGTGAAAATGACTATACTACCCAAAGCAATCTACAGATTTAATGAAATCCCTATCAAACTACCAATGGCATTCTTCACCTAATTAGAACAAAAAAATTTTACAATTCGTATGGAAACACAAAAGACCCCGAATAGCCAAAGCAATCTTGAGAAACAAAAACAGAGCTGGAGGAATCAGGCTCCCTGACTTCAAACTATACTACAAAGCTACAGTAATCAAGACAGTATGGTACTGGCAGAAAAACAGAAATATAGATCAATGGTACAGGATAGAAAGCCCAGAGATAAACCCACGCACATATGGTCACCTTATCCTTGACAAAGGAGGCAAGAACCTACAATGGAGGAAAGACAGTCTCTTCAATAAGTGGTGCTGGGAAAACTGGACAGCTACATGTAAAAGAATGAAATTAGAACACTACTTAACACCATACACAAAAATAAACTCCAAATGGATTAAAGACCTAAATGTAAGACCAGACACTATAAAACTCTTACAGGAAAACATAGGAAAAACACTCTATGACATAAATCACAGGAAGATCTTTTTTGACGCCCCTCCTAGAGTAATGAAAATAAAAACAAAAATAAACAAATGGGACCTAATGAAACTTAAAAGTTTTGCACAGCAAAGGAAACCATAAACAAGATGAAAACACAACCCTCAGAATGGGAGAAAATATTTGCAAATGAAACAACAGACAAACGAGTAATCTCCAATATGTACAAACAGCTCATGGAGCTGAATATCAAAAAAAACGAAGCAATCCAATTAAAAAATGGGCAGAAGACCTAAATAGACATTTCACAAAAGAAGACATACAGATGGCCAAGAGACACATGAAAAGATGCTCAACATCACTAATTATTAGAGAAATGCAAATCAAAATTACAATGAGGTATCACCTCACACTGGTCAGAATGGCCATTATCAAAAAATCTAGAAACAGTAAATGCTGAAAAGGGTGTGTTGAAAAGGGAACCCTCCTGCACTGTTGGTGGGAATGTAAATTGATACAACCACTATGGAGAACAGTATGGAGTTTCCTTAAAAAACTGAAACTAGAACTACCATACAACCCAGCAATCCCACTACTAGGCATATACCCTGAGAAAACCATAATTCAAAAAGAGACATGTATCACAATGTCCATTGCAGCACTATTTAAAATAACCAGGACATGGAAGCAACCTAAATGTCCATCAACCAATGAATGGATAAAGAAGATGTGGTACATATATACAGTGGAATATTACTCAGCCATAAAATGAAATGAAATTGAGTTATTTGTAATGAGGTGGATGGACCTAGAATCTGTCATACAGAGTGAAGTAAGTCAGAAAAAGAAAAACAAATACTGTACCCTACGCACATATATGGAATCGGAAAAAAAAAAAAGTACTGATGAACCTAGTGGCAGGAATAAAAACGTAGACATAGAGAATGGACTTAAGGATATGGGGTGGGAGGGTGAAGCTGGGGCTAAGTGAGAGTAGCATTGACATATATACATTACCAAATGTAAAATAGTTAGCTAGTCGGAATCAGCAGCATAGCACAGGGAGATCAGCTCGGTGCTTTGTGCCGACAGAGGGGTAAGATAGGGAGGATGGGAGGGAGGCCCAAGAGAGAGGAGATATGGGATATATGTATGCATATGGCTGATTCACTTTGTTGTACAACAGAAAGTAACACAGTATTGTGAAGCAATTATACTCCAGTAAAGATCTATTAAAAAAAAAAGTCCATTGAACTTCTCCAAAGTGCAGAGAGAGTCTGGTTACACAAGGAACCGGAGCTTCTATTGGTTGTAGCATGGAAGTTCAATTGTTCTTGCTCTGGTTTTAATTTTAAAGTTTATTAAAAAGTACGGGAAGGAAGTAAACATGACAGAGTAAAGACATTTCTGCTCTGTTCTTTGAAACCAACTTAAAACCAAAACACAGAACCAAGAAGCAGAAACGAAAACTTGGAAGGCTGCCAAAACATTGTGAAATTTATATCTAGGTGAAATGAGGAAATCAGCAGTAAGTGTGTGCCTCCATATTTTCAGGAAGCAGGCAGAATCCAAAGAAAGGTAAATTTCACTTTCTGAAAATTCAAATCAGTGACTTCTTCTTTGCAACAGAAAGACTCAGTTGCTTTGTGAGATGTTTGACCATCACTAACTCTACTGGGAAGAATAGAATGACAGGGAAGGTGGAGCCAAATAAAGTGCCTACAGATCAGCTTAGCAAAAAAAAAAAAAGAAAAAGGGACACAACCTAGATGCGTGGAAGGGAAAACGTAGGTGACACGAAATCTTTTAGTTGATCCTTTAGTATACAAAGATAATAGAAACTGCAAATCACTACTCAAAAGCTAATGGTGGGACTTCCCTTGTGGTGTAGTGTTTAAGAAACCTCCTGCCAATGCAGGGGACACAGGTTACATCCCTGGTCCAGGAATATCCCACATGCCGCAGAGCAACTAAGCCCAAAAGCCACAACTTCTAAGCCTGCGTGCCACAACTATTGAAGCTGTGGGCTAGAGCCCGTGCTCGCAAAGAGATAAGCTACTGCAATGAGACGTACACAGCAACGAAGAGTAGCCTCCACTTGCCGCAACTAGAGAAAGCTGGCGCACAGAAATGAAGACCCAACGCAGCCAAAAAAAAAAAAAAAAACAAAAACGCTGGTGGCATACTTTGTTGAGAGGTATGGGAAGTTAATGTTAGCCCAGAGAAGAATCAAAACTCTAAGACAACCTTTTGTTGGGAAACATTTATAAACAAGAGTTCTGAATTCAAGCTACTTTAATATCTAACTTACCCCACTGGTGCCGTTTCTAACATTTATCCTCTAGTGCACAGTTGGCCTGAGGAAAAACAGCAAGTACAAAGACAAAGCACATGAGCAATGCATAAAAAATTCTGGAAAAAAAAATAGAAAAAGGTAAGAACACATCAAATATATTTTGTCATAAAAGATGTGGTAATTATGAAAGTCTCTTCCCTGAAAATTAAAAGATAATTTAAAAAATATAGTCTTCTGAAATGTATATAGTCAAGGTAACTACCAGAAAAATCTAACAATGGAAAATATGCTTTCCAAATGACAAGACTAAAACATGCACACACAAGAAACATAGACATGTAGCAAATACAAACAAACAAATAAATATCACTAAACTATGGAAAGTATATAATTAAAAAAAAGCAAGAACTAATTGTTATATGAGTAAATATTAAGTGGGATAAAATTACTCATTAAAAGTAAAAGACCCTCAATTAGGATCAAAATGTAATACAGGTGCCATATATGATATTCATCTAACACTAAAAGAGGGACTGGATTTAAAATATAGATTAAGAAATTCAAAATAAAGCAGTAAAGTTCATTTATACAAAGTCTTATTTAAGAAAAAACACATTAAACTATCAAATGAAAGCCATTTAAAAATGAAAAGATCAAAATCCACAATTAAGATTTGTTTGAATCTTTATAAACTAAATAGCATAGCATCAAAATTCAAAATGCCAAAATTTCAGCAAATACAAGCAATAAGCAGAAATACTATAATAGAAGTAGCCTTTAATTAACCTCTGTCTGCCCTTAACAGATATATTAAACAAAGATTAAGTAATTTTTAGAGGAAATCAATAACCTAGTTAAAATAATTATTCTTAATATACAACAAAATTTATACCTGAATTAGAATAGAGCCTTTTTTCAATTGCCATTGAACATTTATGGGTTGATCATGTTTCACCTCAAAAATAACCTTAATAAATTCTGACAAGTAAATATTATATACACCACATTCTTAAATTATAACAAAATAGTATCAGAAACCAATGACAAATATAGAAAACAAACCCTAAACAACATAAAATTAAAATACATATTAAAACACTTGAGCAAAGAAATCAAAATTATATTATAAGTAGGAATATTAATTATAAAACTCTATAACTCTATCAGAGCTTATAAAATAGGTGTAATTCCAGTGCTCAAGTAAAATGTATTGTGCTAAATACTTATGTTATTAGGTAAATAAATGAATTAAAATTTTAGTGTGAGATAAAGTCCAATAACACACTAAATAATCAGAAAGAATAAATGAAAGTATATAGGGTAAGACAATAAGTTGGAACTATAACAAAGTAATATTTACTGTGGAAATATTATACAATAATACATAAAAGAGCTGTTTTTGGAGATGAAAGACTTAATAACAAAAAACAGAGTTATCCATTTGATAAGTTAACTATGAATAAAAGGAAGAAAGCCAGATACTCAAAATACAAACTGAAAATAGGTATATGATCACAGAAAAAGAATCATAAGATAGTAAGTTTCTAAACTCTATATAAATAATTTACAAAATAATTTACAAAATTTATGCTTCTGAGAAAGCATAAATTACCAAATCTGATGCCAGAGGACTTAGAAAATCTAAAAAGGCTGATTATTCTGTAAAACAGCACCAAAGCAGACAGCCTCATAGGCAAATTCTATAAAAGCATCAAGGGGAAGGAAAGCTACAAGAGGGGAGAGTGAGAGCAAGAAGGAGTGTGAGAGAAAGGAAGAGAAATTTCCAAATTCCATCTGTGAAACCACCATAACTTTGATGGTAAGACCTGGCAGGGTACACACACACAAAAAAAACTAACAAATAGTGCATATGAATAATGCCTCAAGAGTCCTAAATGCTACATTGGCAAATAGAATCCAAAAGCACTTTAGAAGAATCATATGTAATGACCAAGAAAGGTTTTCCCTAGGAATACAAGATGGTTAAATAATGGGAAATCTTTACATCTAATTTAGAGTAAAAAAGAAAAAAAAAAGTTATTTCTATAGATTCTTAAAACAATAAAGTTCATTTTCTATTAAAATTTATGTTTTAAAAAACCTATAATAAAATATTAGTTGATAATGAAAATGTCCTTAACACACATATATACACAAAAAAACACAAGCCGGTATCATTCTTACTGATGAAAGACTAGAAAAAGTCCCATTAAATGCAAGACAAACACAAAATCCAGAATCATGAAATAATAGGTTAATAAACTCAAGTATTCAAATATCATATAGTCATATCCTTATGTAGCAAAAGTATCTGACAAAATCCAACACCCATTCATGATAAAAATTCTCAGGTTAAAAATAGAGGTGAGCTACTTTGGCTTGGTAAAGAGCACCTATAAAAATCTTGAAACTTACATTATAATTAATAGTGAGAGATTTGATGCTTTCCCTCTAAGACGGAAGGAATAAGGTAAGAATATCCATTCCCATACCACCACTCTTATACAACATAATTTAGTACTGGAAGTTCTAACCACTGTAATAAAGCAAGGAAAATAAATAAAAGACATACAGATAGTAAAGGAAAAACTAAAACTGTTCTTATTTGCATGATTATCTATCATGCAGGAATCTACAAAATCACGAGGAATCTACAAAAATGTAAATAATTCTAGAGCTAATGTGAGTAAGGTCTCAAAGTACAAGACCAACAGACGAAAATCAATCTCATTTTTTTTGTATTAACAATGAATATGTGAAAAGAAAAAAATAAAAACACAATACTGTTTACAATCAGTCTAAAGAAAATGAAATCCTTAAGTTAAACTTAAGAAAACATGTACAGGATCTGTGTCCTGAAAAAATGTATTAATAAAATGCAGACGAAAGAAATCAGAGAAGACCTCGGTAGATATACTGAGACTGAGGAAGGGAAGACACAACATATTAAAGATGTAATTTCTCCCTAAACTGATGTACAGTTTCAACACAATTACTATAAAAATCCTAATAAAGATTTTGTAAATGTAGACAAGAACATTCTAAAATATATACAGAAATGCAAAGGAACTAAAATAGCCAAAACCGCTTTGAAAAAGAATACCATTTTGAAAAAAAAAAGAATACCGTTGGAAGAATCAGTCCTATAATAAGTACAGCTACAATAATTAAGGTGGTATTGTATTGGCAGGAGGACAGCTACACAGATCAGTGGAACAGAATGGATAATCCAGAATTGGTAGACACAAATATGTCCAACTTATTTTTGACAAAGGTGTGCAAGAAATTCAATTGAAAAAGGATAACTTTTCTTAGACCAATTGGACCTCCACAGGCAAAAAATGAACCTCAACCTAAACCTCACCCCTTATACAAAAATTAACTTAAAATGGATCAGAGACTTAAATGTACAACCTAAAATTAATAAAAACCTCTAGAAAAAATCATAGGAGGAAATCTTCCGAATCTCTGGCTTGGCAAAGAGTTCTTAGACTTGACACCAAAAGCATGATTTATAAAAGGAAAAATAGATAAATTGCATCATCCAAATTAAAAATCCTTTGCTCTGTCAAAGACACTGTGAAGGGTATGAACAGATAAGCTACATATTGGGAGAAAATATTTGACAATCACATATTCAACAAAGGACTAGTATCTAGAATATAGAAAGAACTCTCAAAATACCACAGTAAATAAATAAATAAATAACAATTAGAAAATGCTCAAAAGATATGAAGAGAATTTCACTGAAGAGGATATAGAGATGGCAATAAGTGCAGGAAAAGATGTTCAAAATCATTAGCCATTATGAAGATGCAAATTAAAACCATAATGAGATATCATTATGAACTTATTAAAATGACAAAATAAAACTGTAACAAAAAATACCATATGACTCAACAGCTTGCACTGTTGAGCATTTATTCCAGAGAATTGGAGACTTATGCTCATGCAAAAACCTGGACAAAATTGCTTATATCAGCTTTATTTGTAATAGACCCAAACTAAAACAATCCAGATGTCCTTCAATGGGTGAACAGTTAAACAAACTCCAACATCCATACCATGGAATATTATTCAGCAATACAAAGGAACAGACTGTTGATACATACTTGGAAGGATCTCAAGGGAATTATGCTGAGTGAAAAAAAAAATCCATTCTTAAAAGATTTTATACTGTATGGTTCCATTTTAAAATAAGAAAATTTTAGAGATGGAGAACAGATTTGCCGTTGTCAGGGGTTAGGGAGAGGCAGAAGGAGGGAGGTCACTGTGAATATAAAAGGGTAGCAGGTTATTACAAGATAATGGGTATAATTCCCTGTGTTATACAGTATATCTTTGTTGCTTATCTATTTTACATATAGTAGTTTGTATCTGTTAATCTCATGCCCCTAATTTGTCCATCTCCCCTTCCCTCTCCCATTTGGTAACCACAAGTTTGTTTTCTGTATCTGTGAGTCTGTTTCTGTACACCTGAAACTAACACAATATTGTAAGTAAACCATACTTCAAAAAACAAAATTTTTTAAAAGGGTAGCAGGAGGATCCTTATAAAACTCTTCTGTATCTTGGCAGTAGTGATGTTCACATAAATCTACACTTGTGGTACAACGATATAATTGCACAGAACTAAACACACACACACACACACACACACACACACACACACACGGGTGAATGTAAAACTGGTGAAATCTGAATAAGGTTGATGAATTTTATCTGTGTCAGTCCCCTAGCTATGATACTGTACTACAGTTATGCAAAATATTATCAGTGAGGAAAACTGGGTGATGCCTATCTGGAATGTTATATTTTATATAACTGTATATGAACCCACAGTAATCTTAAAATAAAAAGTTTAGAAAGTTACTATGATTAATAAAAAAGAAAGAAAGAAAATTGAAAGAAAAATAACAAACTAAAAAAAATAAATAAATAAACCTGACAAGACATATGATGATGGGCTCATCATTTACAACATATTCATTTTTTAAAAAGTAGAAAATCAGGCCAAGATTATGGAGAGATAACTCATAGAAAGGGAAACACAGAAACCTTTTAAAAGTGAAAATATACTCACATTTTTTCCATAAGACTAACACAATTCAAACTGCAATGAAATATATTTTTGGAAAGATCAAAAAGGTGTGATAATAAATGGCATTGGCAGGAGGTATGAGGACAAAAGCATTTTTCTGCACTGTAGGTCAGAATACAAATGGATGCAATTACTTTGAAGGCTATTTGGCAAGAGCTATCAAAATTAAAAATTCACTTGCCATTTAACAGAGATTTCACTTCCATAAATTTGTATAACTGGTAGACTAACCCATGTATACAGCACATTATAAGCATTGCATGTATTAAAGAAAGACTGGAAAATGCATAAATGTCCATTAAAGGCCAGTGATTCAATAAATTATGGCAGAACCATGCAATAAAATATGCTATTAAGAAAAATTAGGTAGGTTTGTTTATTCTGATAGGGAGTAATCTCCAAATTACTGTATTAAAAGAAAATGACAAGGTCATGAATAGTGTAATAACATGTACTCAATTGTGTAAAATTAAAAGGTACATACATAAGGATATGTATATACATAAACATATATATAGCTATGCATAAACACACACATACACTTTCACATACACCTGTTTCTGGAGAGTTCACAAGATAATAGTGATTAGTCTATTTGAAAAGCTGCATCCATTCTTTCTTAATACCATTGTCCAGCTTGAAATAGTTAATGTATATGTCTGTCTTCATTATTTCATTATTCACATTTCCTCCCAGAGCCTAATATGTGCTTAGTACATTATAGTGGCTCAGTAAACATTCATTAGGTTGAACAATATTTCTGATATTCACCCTCAAGGAATAACTTTTAACAATGCAACCATTAATTATTTTTATTTTTAGAAAACTCCATACTTTTCACAAACCTTTTCAGTTCATGATCTTATTTGCTCCTCAAATGTTTTTCAAGTTATACAAAGTATTTGTAAGTTTTACTTATGTGCATATTTCAATTATATCCTACAATTCAAAGATGGGTTCCTCTACAACAATTGCATCCTTTTATAAACTCTATATTCACATTTTGTTGCTTTTTCCCATTGGCTTTACAGCTCTCTCTTCTATGATGCGTTTCACCCTTCTGGGCAGTTTTTCTTTTTACTTTTATGCATTACCACATGCACTTACCACTCTTTTATTGCCACATTTATGATTTATTGTTTTTTTCTTTCTGTTTTCTTTTTATTTACCAAACACTCTATTTTTAACAACCATATCTCTAGCTAGTTCTCCTGTGTCCTTCAAGTGTTCCTTTGAGATATATTTAGAAACTATGTGTTGCAGTTTCTCCCGCCCATCCCCACTCCTACCCAGTTTCTTTGAAGCAACTATTCCTTCTCCAGCCCAAGAATTATTGGCTCAGGCCAGCAGTTTGTCATAAAATATTCTACATGACATCCATGCTTTGTCCTAGCTCTTCTATTTCCTGCAGACTCTTAAAGATCTTTTTTAATATCCTTATTCTCAAATCCATCAATTTCCGAGTTATAAGCAGAAAAGGCCTTTGCAATTACTCTATGTAATACTTTCCTGACTTCTTTTTTAAGGACCTTATCCTGTATTCCTCTTTCTGCCTCACTTAATGATTCTTTGAAAAAGTTAACCTTTTCTGTTTAGCCCTATTTAATAGTACTATTTACACTTCTATTTTCATTTTCTGAGGCTTTTACCTTTCTCCTAAATTCTTTAAAAACTTGGGTACTCCACTCCTCAAAAATATGATCACACTGTGTGCATTTTAGGAGTGATTCATTTTTTTTCCCCTCTGTTTTTGATCTGTTTATGGTGAATTAACAACTTTGTACTTTTATCCACTTAATTTCTTACTTTTGAAATAGTG
Source organism: Eubalaena glacialis (assembly GCF_028564815.1). Lineage (NCBI taxonomy): Eukaryota > Metazoa > Chordata > Mammalia > Artiodactyla > Balaenidae > Eubalaena > Eubalaena glacialis. The sequence goes on from NC_083718.1 coordinate 122,033,679, forward strand.
CCACAAGAAACAAACAAACAAAAAAACCCACAACAAACCCCAAAATCTCTTTGATCATTTGCAATTTCTCTTTACACATGACCTTGATCTGTTGGACTGTTTTTATCTCTTCGCCTCAGTGCTCCAGAAATCCTGACCACTCTGGGAGATTTCTAGAAATATCTCGGTCTTTCTTCTCTCATTTGTTCGTTGGGCTCTCAAGAGTTTGTTTACAGTTTTCTCATCATTTGTTTTCTATTTCTTTAGTAATCGTGTCTGTTGATAAGATCTCTAAGACTTCTGTTTTTAGCTGTGGTAGTTAGGATAGGTGTGGATGCTTTATTGGCCATGATGTTACATAACAAAGCACCTCAAAATGCAATGGTTTTTAAAACAAGCATTTATTTTTCTTTGTCATGTGCCCATAGGTCAGTGGGACATTTCTGCTCTAGGCTGAGTGTTGGCTGAACTTGGTGCAGCCTTTGGCATTGGCTTTGGGTTTGCGCCACATCTCATCTCTTTGAACCCATAGTTGCTGGTCATGCCCTTCTCATGGTGAGGCCTGAAAGGCCCATGCAAGCATGTTTAAAGCCTCTGCTCATGTCCCCTTCTCTCACTTTCCAGTCACAGATATACCCCCTTTCCTAAGCTCCACTGAACAGGAAAGAGTGAAGAATTGAGAACAAGTATGCAATCCACCACAGCTGTGTATGGTCCTCTCCTTTGGATATCTTCTGTCCTCTGTCTATGCACCCCCTTTTCCTCTTTAAGCAGAAAAATCCCTTGTGGTCATGGCATCCTACTCATAGTTCAGTCTTTGGCTCCTCATGGTTCAGTTAACTAGATACTTTTATTAATGTAAAGACACAAAAATTCTCTCTGATATACAACGATTGTCAAATCTTGCTGAGCAGAAATAATAAAGGCTCCAATCCTTGGCTGTGGAGTGAGCTCTTTAATTTGTCCACCTGGTAGTCCCAGGTTCTGCTCTTCAGTAAGAACTCCCTTGTCCATTTTCTTTGGTGGTCCCTGGCTTTGCCCTCTGGAAGAGTCTTCTTTCCCCATTATCCTGTGGCCACATCTGAAGAGGACATTCGGGAGCATGTATTTCCTAAGGATGCCACATATAGAGCAAACCACTTCCTGTTAGTATAAGTTCAGGATCCAGTGGATTATTTGGGGATAGTAAATTGCCCTCAAAAGTGTAGCATGCCTTCAGCACAGTGGCTTTTTGGTCATTTCTAAGTGTGACTATACACAGTCAAAATTCTTGGATAAATGGGATTTTTAAGCTCTAAGCCTCTGGTCTTTTATTTATAGACCTCTGTGCTCTGGCCATCCAAATAATTTTCAGCTTGCTGCTGTCTGCTGCATTGAAGACATCTGAAATAATGCACCATCTTTGCCAGCAGGCTCACAACTTTTGTACGGTGGAGCACCAGTTATATTTATTGCTAAGACTGGAATTTGCAGACACTTCTCTTGACTGAGTTTCAATTTGGGGTATAAACACTTGGCCTTTTCTACCCTTTTCAAATTTCCAGACTCTCAGTCAGCTGAGATTGCAGGTTATAGGCAAAGAGTACCTCCCTTAGCAAAGACACATGTCTTTCTAATTCAACTCGCAGACTAGCCAGCTAGTTCCACCTTGAATTTATCATTCTTTCAGGATTTTGCTGACCACCCATGCCAACATTCTGCAAGTATTTTACCATTTCTCCTAATATTATATATAGTCTTTTTAGCATATGATTGACTTTCCAATGTATGGCAGGTGATAATTTGACTAGATATTCTGCCAGTATGTATTGATGGTTCTGAGATTTTCAATTTTCATTAGTTGAGTCATTATTATGCACCTACCTAGCTCTGCATCCAATCCAGTACTACCACATTTTAGTTTCTGTTACCTAAAGCACCTCACTTCCTGGTTCTAAATCAGTTGAACTAAGATTGTAATCAATATAACCAGAAAAAAAAAATAGTGGAAATAATAGTGGCTTAATCAATACAGAAGTTCATTTCTCTCTCTTGTAAAAGAAGTTTGAAGATAAACCATCCGAAGATTCCCTGGTAGCACCAGAATGTTATCAGGGTCCAGCCTGTCTTCTTTCTGCTACTCCGTTTTTAGCATGAGGCTTCCTTCTTTGAGGTTACATCATAGTTTAAAATGGTTGCTGTCACTTTAGACATCACTTCTGCAGTATAACAGGAAGAGGTGGGGAGTGATCAAAGTATCTTTCCATCTTGAATGAATCGTTTCCCTTTAAGTAGCCTTCTCATAGGCTACTGCAAAACCGTAAGCTTACATTTCATTGGGCAGGACATAGACGTACAATCTAACCTCGCTACAAGAGATGATGGGAAATGTAGTATTTTATTTGTTCACTGAATACAAGTGGGATTTGGCTATTAAGGAAGAAGAGGATTATAGGTATTGGGGTTCTGCAATTAACTCTCTACCAGAGACTTTGCCTTGAGACTTTGATTTTCATCTTTTAAAAATATGTTAAGTTAAGCTTTGACATCTTGAAAGGACAGAAAACATTCTCTCTTCCTTGTCATCCTCATATCATATTTAAGTTATCCCTATTATAATAGCAGTTTACTCATCCTCCATATACATTTGCCACATTTCCAACCTTTGTAAAAATTAGTTTTGGTCATTACTCTAGTCTTATTAAAAAAGACAGAATCTTTTTCCTTATATAGCACAACAATAATTCTTTTACATGGATCTTGTCAACCTGACTGGTTCATTTCCTTTTCTAAGTACATTTCAGACTACTACTCTATTTCTCTAAATATTTTTTTAATTGGAAATGATTTTAGAGATCATCTAATTTAATCCTCTCATTTTGCAGATGAAGATCCTGAGGTTTGGAAAAGGTACATTAAGCCACTTATGTCACAAAGTGAGGAATTAATAGATAGACTTTATGCTTATATTCTTGGCTTTATTTGCAATTAAATGTGTCCACATATTACTTTTGGGGGTCTTTTCCCCTATCAAATTCCCTTTCACCTTTTTCAATTAGTCAGTTAAAGTCTCCTTCTAACCATTCTTCTTATATCCTGGAGATAAGTCATGACCCCCAATAATATTTCCTTTTCAAATTTCTCTTATGGATTGAGATGGAACATAGTATATTCATAAGTCTGATATTTCGTCTCACTGAGGAAATCATGTATACCATCATATATCTTTCACTTCAAATCTCATATATCTTTGAATGTTTACATTTGTGTGATTGGCAACTCTTCTCCCTTCATGAGTTTTTTTTTCCCTTTTGGCCAGTGTAAAGAGCCCTAAACCAAACTCCTATCTATGCAAAAGTAAACTCCCCTCTTGGTCCTCCTTCTAAAATGAATCTCATTTTCCCATCCTCTCATTCATTCTATTTGTTGATAAAGTTAACATTTACAGAGTCTCTGGCACACAGGGTACCAAGAAATCTATGACTTAAAAGTGGAGCATCCAACACAAATAATATGAAAACATGTATTTAGCTTGATCCTAAGGAGTTTCCTTTCAACCCTCCAGTCTCCTTCCCTACGGTGACTTTCCTCCTACTGCTTCTCTTTATCACCAGAACTCAGCGAGTAGTATGCAGCCATAAATAGTTTTTGCATTGTGTTGAAGCTCAGGCAGACTATGCTATGATACAGTTCCTCTCTGCTTTCTTCTTTATCCTTCATCATCTAATTTATAGCAGATAAGCAACTTGAGGCAGTTGTTTCATTGGGAGATGGGAAGTTTGGGTTCCCTATGCATCACAGGGTGAATTTAGGACTTATCACATGCATACTTATGGGTTATGCTTTTGGTACTGTTGTTATTGCAATTTTGATTTAATATATTAAATTCCACTTGACGTTGCTCACACCATACTTTCATCTTTTCATCTAACTCTTGAAGGATATAGTTGACCTTGAACCTCTCCAGCCATCTTCATTTTCCTAATTCTTTCCTCTTCCCGAGCTCCACTCCATACTTCCTTTTCCCCACACAGCAGCATTGAAAATCTTTCAAACTGAACTATTGCTTTCCACAACAGAGATAATCATGAATACGGAGTCCAATATGATGGCCAGCACTCAGTAAGTGGAAATTATTCTTATCTTAATTAAGTGAGCATCACCATACTTCTGCATGCGGGATATGAGCTAACCAAAGTATACAATATTGATATGGTGAGTTAGATACTATCCAACAAATTCTCATTGCAGCAAGGCAAATAAGTAAGTTTAAAGTCTCCCTCATTGGCTTAAACAAAATGAATGACTTTATTCTTGTAAACTGCACACCATTCACAGAACTCTGCTCCTCTTTAGTTTTAATATGAGGCACAAGAAGAGGCAAGGAGTTTGCAATAAGACACCCTTGAGTAGAAGGCTTGACTCTATCAGTAACCATTATGTGAAATTGGCAAGTTACTTGAACCCTTTGGAGCTTAGTTTCTTTCGGGTGTGAATTGGGAAATATAATACCTACCTCACTGGGATGGTGTGAGTATTGAATTGGAGTAACCATACCCAACTTGCCTGGTGCACGGTAAAAATGCTACAAAAGTTAGTTCTCTTTTTTTTCGCACTTATTGGATACTAATCCAGTAGTATTTATTGGGTACTACTCTTATAGTGTTTATATATATATATATATCTTTTTTCTTTCCCATATCTGTCTGTAAAAGTCTTACTAGTTATTTTTCAATTATATTCTTAACAGTCTATATAGAAGTATGTTCTTTCCCACTTTTAACACACACAAAAAAAGACATCAAAGAAAGAGAAGATAAACTAGTAATTTGGACAAGAAAACATAGCTTTTAGCCTGGATGAAAACTATTGCTGGGCATACCCACTTCCCTGAAAGTCTGAGGTAAAAGATGCTGCTTCCTGGTGGTAAAAAATTGATGTGATTTTATTTTGAATAAGCTTTGAGGAAAAAAAAATTTTTTTTTCAGCATTTTATCATCTTATCTATATAAAATGGCAACTGATTTAGGTAAAAGCTCTTCAGGAACTGGTCTTGTAAACTTAGCTCTAATAAACTAAATGTCAATGTGATAAAAAAAAAAAATCCTTACTAGAGAAAAAAATCTACTTCATGCCAGTTCTGAGAAATTCCCAGGGAGAGTTTGGGTGGAATAGCTACAGTATTTCTCTCAGTATATGGTGGCAATGAGGCTATGAAGTTTGTATTCATTTCACCTCTTTATGAGCCCTTTCCTTCAGACCATCCAGCTTGCCCAAATCTGAGGGAAAAAGGGCTCCATTCATCACCTTCACAAGTGATGAGAATCCAGGATCTAAGCTGGACAAAGGGAGAGTGATGGGCTAATTCCAACAAAATGACATTTTACAGACAGTACTGCAACATCCTTTAGTTAAAGGTCAAAATTTGACTCTACTGGTACAGGGTAGTTAAGATGTGTCTGGAGAAAACACCTGTTTTATTGTATCACTACTCCAGATACTTCTCAAGCCCTCTGTTGTTGAGCAGAGCTGCTGACCTCCTCTCCATGACTCACCAGTTGCTCTCACTGGTCCCACCCCCATCACACTCACACTCACACTCTTACCTTCTGGAACACTTTCTGTGCTCTGATTTGACTGTGAGCCTTGCCACGTTATTTCCTCTTTCTGGGACTTCCTGCATCCTCTTCTTTTGCATGAGAAACTCTTATCTATACTTAGTTCAAGTCCCAGATTAAACGCCTGAGAAAACTACCAGGTCTCCACACATCCACCAGGTTATGTGCTTACAGAATATCCCCAGCTCAGTTATTTTATAACCAGGGCCTGCTTTATCATTTACAAGTCCCAAATGTAAAATGCAAATGCAGGGCTCCAGAGGCATCAGGGTAAATCCATCTAGCCTTCTCATGGGCTGCCATCTCCATATAAGGTGGACAAGTGATCTGCAAACAACTGCAATCTCTGCCCTGGGACACTCTTGATGGAAGCGTGCCAAACCCACGGTGGCACCACCACCTCAGGGCAGGGATGCATGCTGCTTACACACACACACACACACACACACACACACACACATACATGCCTTCCTCCCACCCCAAGAGGCCTTTAGGTGTTCATCCTACACCAACTCCCCTTGTGCTCACACACACAAGGGCCCCCTAGAGGCACTGGCGGAACACAGACCTCTTTTGGCCGTTGAGACCTGTTAGCAACTCAGCAGAAGGTAGCATTAGTTTGGGGCATCAGAGGGAAGAAAGCTGGGAATTAAGAACCCTCCTGGGGAAGTGCGGGAAGCAGTGAGGTACCAAACTGTGCATGAGCTGACACAAGTTCCATTGTCGCATTGGCTTTAATTTCCAAAGATAAAAATATTAAACATTTCAGGACAGCCACAGCAAGGCTTTAAACTTCGAGAGCTTGGCCCTTCTGAGAAAATGGCCCTGAGTGGCTGTACTGGCTGTGTGCCTGTGAACCTGGCTCTGTGTATAACTGACCCCACTTTATTTTTATTCCCATTAAATTGTATCCTCCCCACAACCTCTCTCGCCCCAATCTCTAAGCTGCATAAGAACAGGGACCATATTTATGATAAACATTTGAGAAATATTTGTTGAGTGAGTAAATGAATGGATTAATGAAGTCTTCCACTATTTGGTGAGTGCTTCTAATCCATGTGAGATGTATTAGCGCCCCGCACCTCTTCTCTCCTCTGTTTGCACCAGTTGCCTTCTGCTGCCTGATTCAGAATGTCAATGCCCTAGTTCAGGTGCTCATGGCTTTTCTTCAGGACAACTGGAAACCACTTATAATGGGTTTCTTAGCTTCCAGGGTCATATTCTAAACTATAGATATGTTCATTCAACTTTTCTTCTTAGAAAATTTGCTGGCCACCATTGTCCAGGGGCTGGAATCCTGACTTCTTCTTGCGATGTCCAAAATCTTTCATAATATGATCCCAATGTATTTTGTAGGATTATTTTCTTACTATTTCTGCTTTATATGGAAACATATTTGTTCTTCTGATTCCAGATTAAAAAACTGATGACCTGTCACCTCTCAGGTGAAATCCCTTTAGATTCTACATCAGCTTGGAAGGCAGTGTCTCCCTGTCCTTTGCACATTGAGAGTCCTTAGTTATACAATAGCATTGACTGAATAAATGGTCAAGTTGAACTGTAACTATTTTACTCCAGAAATTTAATTTCTATTGTTAAAGATCAACTTTTTGAATGCTGCTTAACAATGTTAAATTCAATTAACATTTTCGTTTCTGAGGTTTTTAAAAAATTTTTATTTTATATTGGAGTCTAGTTGATTAACAATATTGTGTGAGTTTCAGATGTCCTGCAAAGTGATTCAGTTATACATATGCAGGTATCTATTCTTTTTCAAATTCTTTTCCCATTTACACTAGATTATTAGAGTACTGAGCAGAGTTCCCTGTGCTATACAGTAAGTCCTTGTTGGTCGTTTTAAATATAGTAATGTGTACATGTCAATCACAAACTCCCTAGTTTCTGAGTTTAACATGTTATATGCTAAGTGTTTTTATGTTCCAAGATCTATATTAGGTCTCAAGAAAACAAACAAGAAAATTATTATCAACACCCCTCCCCAACACAGACACACACACAGAAGTGCATAAACTAATAGAAAAGAAAAATAAGAAAATGTAAAATCAAATGAATATTATAAGCATTGTACTAGACATAAGAAAAAAGGTGTCTTTGATAGCTATTGTATTTCTGGAGTTAGGAAAATCATGTTGAGGAGGAGAAGGAATTGAAAACTCTGATTATTTTGGAAAGACTTAGTTTCTAGAAAACAGACAAGACTATGAAGTAACTTGAGAGTCATTCAGTTGAAGAAGAATTTCATTTATTTTGCATATTTTTAGAGAACAGAAGTAAGAAAATAATAAGTGGAAGTTATGAAGAGGTGAACTATGGATCAAAAAGATTTTTCTAAAAGCAAGAGTATTGAAAAATAGCATGGATTTCCACAGGAGATGAGGATTTCCACATTGCTGGAGTTATTCAGGTAGGTGTGGAACAACTAGCATCCTCACATGCTAAATGAAACAAGAATATTTATGATGATCTGACTTGGTATAGCACATAGTGGTGTGGAACATCAGAAAATAAGAACTGTGTTCCTGGCACTTCATTTTCCTGATCATTTGACATAGGTGCTGACCTTTTTGATTCCATTTCCTCATCAGAAAAATGGAGACATTTTTCTGCTTCAGAGAGTTGCTGTGAGAATTAAATGGGATAAAGTAGTTGATGGTACTTTAAAATTGTAACCGCTATGAAATATGAGTTATTATAAATTTATGTTGATAATAAGAAAAATAATAATAATCACATACATGATTTCAGTCTCTGTATGTAATTCTAGAAGACAGAATAATTATCTTCTCTTTCTTGTGTATAAGAAAAGAAAAGCTTCAGATTACAAGTGACCATCCCATAGAGACATAGCTGGTCAATGAGTGGCAGAACCGGAAGTCGTGACTTTTTCCGTAGAGCACGAAGTATCTCCCCTGCAGTGCACTGCCTTTATGATGAAGTAGAGTCTGTGACAGTTTGCAGTTCCCAAGGTACTTTGGACTGAAGTCACTCAAGTAATCATAGGCTCTGTTTAGACATCATTCTCTAAGTAATATGCTTATGTGATTTTTCACTCAGGGAACTAGGATAAAAATAACAAATGTTGGCCAGATCTACCCATTCTTTAGTAAACAATACCTTTCTTTAGTAAACATTCACAGGACATTTTTTAAATAGGAGCTTTACAAAGCCACAACAAGGGATTAATCAAGATGTGCTGAATACTTACTGTGGAATACCACACATATATATGAAATTATAAATGATACGCAGGACAACTATTATTACTTTTGGTGTTAATTACCATCCCCCATTTTTTCTGTGACTGATGAGATCATATCTCTGCTCTTGCCGTTTTCATCTACTCTCCTTGTTCTGCATGTTCTCTTATTTAAATGTTCTAGTTCTTGATCCCATGGTGGCACAGGATGAACCAACCATTTCTTCGTGACAATGGAGAAATACTCTTTACAGGTATTCTCAGTAATGATTCACTGTTCAGTCACATAAATGCAGATGATTTCTGCCTAAACTATTCACAACTTAGAAACTCTTTTGATGTTTATACCTAATTGCTGTTACATAAATATTTCAAGGAAGAAAATGTAGGAGATGTGACTCTTTTTGTTCTTTATAAAAATCCAATGTTCTTTCTGAGAATTTTCTAAGGCTTCGATGGCAGGTGGTTTTTATAGTTTTCCTTGCATTTAAGGGTAGAGATGAATATCTTCTATGCTGAGTGTTACTCTCTATATCCTCTGTTATTATTTAAATGTTCTTTCTTCTGTCTTTTCCCATTTCTTACCACCAAAAACTCCCCTCACCTACACCCATTTACAGAATTTGGGATTAAAAACTCTTTTCCTGCAACAAAATGTTTTCTCAACATGAGCTTCCTGTTTAACTATTTGAAGACCACCAAACATGAGTTTATCTTTTATATATTTAATCTCATAAATATACACCAGAAAAATTGAGAAAACGGTTGTATACAGGTAATCCTTTGAAAAATGCAGCCTTTGATTTTCTTTTCCTGTTAAAACCTCACTAGCTAAGTAGTTTGTGAATATTTTTGTATTTTTTTCATCTGTCAAAATATACAATTTCAAAGGACTTATGAATTTTTTAATCATATGGAGTTTTAATGCCAACTATGTGCTGGTGTGCAGTAGCACAAGAAGTAGGTCAGTAATGAAGTTTTAGCCCCACCTACAATTCAAAATCTCAATAAACTAGGAAAATGTCCCTCCCCAAGAAGGTACAGCAGAGTCCTTCATTCCTCTTATATCTGTTATCTATTATATTTATTTAAAATGGAGCTTATAAATCAATTGGAAAAGGAGATATACATATATTTCCTAGCAATAAATCTAGCCATTGTCTTAGACTTTAGAGTGCAAAAGAGGAAAAAGCAAACTTCTTCTATTTCAGTTAACCTGGAGGGAACAGACTAAAAATGTCACCGATCTCAGCCGTTTCTCTTTTCTTTTCTGAAAGCATCTGGGCATGCAGAAAAGAGCCCACTTTCCCCTCTAGGCGGCAGTGCTGTACATGTGTCATGGTTTTCACTTTCATGCTCAGGGGCCATTACAAGCACTATCCACTTATATTCCATTACAATTGATTGAATATTATACATCAAAAAGTGGAGAGAAAGTGTTTAAGATTTTATGAATGCAAGTGAAATGATTAGAGCTCACAAAACTTTGGATTCTGAAGCTTGGCTTCTGTCTTGTCCTTACATAAGCATCTTTGATCTTCTTTTCACCCAGCTTTTTAGATGACTTATGTGGTCTTATAATTGTTGTATTATTTTAGGAGAATTAGTCATGTCTACTTTTTTTTTCTATAGAGGTTATTTTTAAAGAAAATTTCCATTCCATTACAAGTCAGGGGATTTCTCAAACCAGATGAAATTAGTGGTTACTCTTCTCTGTGTTATAAAGAATAGAAGTTAGAAGACTTAGGTTCTAATCTTGGGTCTTCCATAAAATAATTTTGTGACCTTTGACAAATCATTCATCTGATCTGCCTCATTTTTTTCTCTTTCGACAATGGGCTACTTATCTCTTTCAGGACAAATGGAGTTAATCAATTTAGAAGAGACTTGAAAACTCTTTCATAAATATGAGGCATTATTCATACAAAAATCCAAGTTTTAGGGTTAGCTTTATAACTGTTTATTAAACTATGTTTAATTCTATAATAAGCAAGAAGACACTGCACAAAGGACAGTCAGCCTCCTTTCAAATTGTATTGTCTTCCCATTAATAACTACCCTCGACTGTGTCTTCATGTGCAGAGGCAGGTTGCCAAGACTGTAAACTTTTCCTGTGGGAACCCCTGAAGTATAATCTCTCAGCATCAAGGCAGGGTTAGGAAACACCTGGAAGTCTTGGTTGCTGCACGTGGGCCAACCATTGGAAAATTTCCAAATGATACAATTTTAGCTATTGTGGTTCTACCACCATTGATTTACTATTTGCTCTGTTTGATAAATAAGTTTTGAGCACTTCCTCAATGATAGACACTGCTAGACACATTGGAGATACAGTGTCAAACAAGAGACCAGGTCCTCCTATTTTGAAAGGGAAATAGACTCCAAGAGAAATTTTGGTGAAGCAAGTAGCAATTTCCCAGCAAGTCAAGAGTAGGTTCTATTTGTAACACAAAAAAATTATCCCCCCCCCTTTTTTTCTTTCCCTCCTGCTGTACACCTGAGCTAGAGTTTTCATTCTGTTCTTGCTTCTCATTTTTTCTGACTTGAGTGATGTAGTCAGCACCAATCAGGGCACTCCCCATCACACCCATCTTGATCTCTGTCATATTTTGTCATGTGTCTTTTGTGGTTCTTTGGTCAATGCATTTTAGGTAGTTTTTTTTTTTTTTTTTTTTTTCCTAAAGCATTAGCCATGAAGACATGCTCAGTAAAGGCTCTTAGAAGTCCTACAGTTAAAAAAAAAAAAATCTCTCTAACTTAATTTAACAAAGGGTTTTCCAAACTTATTTGGCCACAAACTATGCTTCACCCCATTCCCCTAACCCTGTCTCTTGATACTTATTGTCAGAGTATTACATTGTAGGAATTGTTGCATTAAGCAATCTTTAAAACATCTGCTGGTTTCTTTCCTATAATTCTCTCTCATAGGCTTGGTCTCGGTAAAAATGTTTGAAACAAGAACAGTTTTTTTCCAAACACTGAGTTTCCAAATTAAAAAAAAAAAATCATTTAGCAGAAATGTAACCATTAGTTTATTTGTTTTAATTACTGAAAGATAAGAATTACAATGCATCATTTTGTCTTTTAAGATTAGCATAGTTATTCAGAATAAATTGAGAACAGAACTAGATAGATCAGTTATCACTGTAGTGTTCTAATATGATGATTTGAGAGAAGAAAAAGGTTCATTGTATGAGGAAGGTGTTAAAATAAACAGCTATAGAATTATACAGCTAGTTGAATCTAATAATATTTCTAAAATTTTTGAAGATACTACCTTGAGATAAAATATTACTGTTTATCACACAAACTAAATCTCTTGTTTGTGTGATAAGTAGTATCGTTAAGACATGAGTTGAGGTGTTGTATTTGTGAGTTTATTCCATTTTCTTTTTTTAAACTTTGTTGAGGAATAATTGGCAAATATAATTGTATATATGTAAAGTGTACAAAATGGTGATTTGATATACATATACATTTTGGAATGAGTACCAAGATCATAGCATACCTTTTTTGTGGTGAGAATGCTTAAGATCTAATTTCAGCAACTTTCAAGTATACAGTAGAGTGTTTTTCACTATAGTAATCATAATGCATATTAGATCCTCAGAACTTATTCTTCGTATAACTTAAAATTTGTACACTTTGATCTACATGACCCCTTTTCCCCTGTCAACCACCATTCTATTCTGTTTCTATGAAATCAGCTTTTTTTTTAAGATTCCACATGTAAGTATATAAGTGATACCATATAATATTTGTCGTTCTCTGTCTGACTTATTTCATTTGGTATTATAATGCCCTCAGGTTCACCATGTTGTTACAAATGGCAGAATTTCCTTTCTTATGGCTGAATAATATTTCATTGTGTATATACCACATTTTCTTCATCCATTCATCCGTCGAAGGATTTTTACTTTTCATCCATCTGTTTTCTTTTCTCATTTGCTTTAATAAAAAATCTAAAAATATTCCTGATTAGAATACCAATTCAGTGAGGTTTTTACACAGTATTGTGAATAGATTTCATTCAATGAAATAGTGTGTGGTTTTGTTAAAAGCTGCTTGCAGGGATGTGAAGACTGATGAAATCTAATCACTCAATAGTAGATGATGAGGAAGTCCTCCACAAGAACTGGCATCTAAGTTCTGCTCATCCCTTTCTGTTCCTTAACTCTGCTGTTCCTCCAAGTTCAGCCTTCCTTGGGACATTTCCTTTTTCACTCTAGACATCTCTCTGGGAAATCCAGCTTTTTCATGACTTAAAATGATACCTTTATACATTTGACTCTAAAAAATGTATCTATAAACAATATGTTTCCCTTGAGCTCAAGGTCTAAATATCTACCTGGGCATGACCCTTCCCTGTGCCACAATCAACTCAATCACCACATATTGAAATTGAACCCTTCATCTTTTACCTTAACCCACCCTGATACCAAGCAGATAATATAAACCAGGCTTTATTTGTTTCACTTTATCTTGTATAGACCTCTATCCCCTATCCCAGTATCTACAATATTTCAATTCTTATCTGTTCAATAACAGTATTCCTTTATTATATCTTAACCTTCTCAAGAAATCTTTTTATTCTTTTTTATCCTTATGAATATATTTTTTTCCTCAGAGCGTAGCATAAGACCTGGCACATAGAAAGTTCTTGATGTATATTTGCATTAAGTGGGTGAGTCAAGCAAAGAGATGAAACATGTTGTAGGGAAAGTGTGACACTGTGATCTGGGGAGATGTATCTCCAAGTAAGGGGTGAGTCCCAGGGGAAAATGCAGGGTCCCAGTTATATTATAAGGGTGGATGCCAGTGAGGTTGATAGCCCATTATTGAATACGAGTCAGGCTGCTGTAGTGAACATGCCAGAAAGCTTTGCCTCTCCTGGTCTTGGCCTCTGTTAGAACATATTAACCCTGTGTACTGATCTTCTCTCTTACCACACTGGGACTTCATAGAGGGCAGAAACCCTAGCACAGTCATGTTTTGTGTTCATGGCTCTTGGCTTAATGCCTAGAACACAGTAAACACTCAGCAAATACTGTCAGATAAGTAAATAACCTAGTTAATAGAACTTCTTGAATCTCATGTTTCTGATATATAACACAGGGATCATAATAACCACTTCAGTGGTTATTTAAAGATTAGATGGCAGAGTGCATGTAAAACAACAATTGTGATGCTTGAGAGAAAGTAATATAAATATATGCCACTTTCTTCACATGTTTGTCACTTTAAGACCAGGACTCTTTCCAAAGTTTGGAAGAAAAAAAGGAAGAAAGAAAGAAGGAAAAGATCACGTGTTTTGAAGACATACCAAATGTTTGTGCTTTCACATGTTTATTTCAGGGACTCTTCTCAACACTGTGAAGGAGGCAGGCCACTTTCCAGCCAAGAAAAGTGATGCTTCATGAAATTAAGTGACTTGCACAAAATAAAATATTTAAAAGTAGTAGCGGTGGAATTGAAAACTAGTCTGACTCATGAGCTTTTTTCACTGTAAGGAGGAGGAATTAAATTTCTTTGGAGGTAGTGGGTAGGTAGGTTCATTCATGGAGAGTCAGAGGCTAATGTTTGGCTTCATATAAGATAAGCTGATTATGCTAATTGTGCCAGGAAGCTGTTTCAGCCACAACCAAGACTTTTGAAAGAATCTAATATTAATTAATACTTAAGAAATGTCCTCCTCACAACTCACAACTTATTTTTAAATGTTCCTATACTTCCAATTATCTCTCTGGGCTTTAAAAAATACATCTTTCTAATATTAATCACTGGAAGGAAGGGGTGGTATTGTGAAGAAGTAGTGTCAATATGTAAAATCCCTTCTTTTGGGATCTATGCATGATGCCTAGCATATTTTTCCGAACTTTAGGAGCATTTTCCTTCTATTTCCTTGTATGTGATTGACTCCATTTATGTGTATGATGATAATTTGATCTTTAATCACTCCCATTCTTACTCCTATCTTCCTTCTCCATCTCAGACTTGCACAGGTCTTTTAAGTCTTACTTCTTGACTTCATTCTTCTGCATTAACAGATTTGGCAGAGCAGCTTGGAAACCCTCTGAGAGCAGAAAACCAACATATTTAAATGTTTACTGCAGGGGAGGATTATATTTACATCCACACTCAAAGATGACAGGGATGCCACATTCAAAATGTCTGAATGGAAGCTTAAGGGGGTTTTAATATATTGCCTTTCTTCACTTAGGTCTAAAAGACTTAAACCTATCTAATGTCCCAGGATAAACTGCATGATGGACTAGTCCTGTCAGCATATGAAATGGAGTCATATTTGATATTTTACAGTCTAAATGCCCATACTGTCACATATGAGGTTTTCTTGAATGCTTTTATGAATAATAATTTAGTTATGCATTATGTAGACCTAAGAAACAATCTTTCCCTTACTAATACTTAGAGCAGACTTAGGTACTCATGTGGTAAAAACTACTTCATATGTCTTTGGAAGAATGAAATATGAGTATTTTGGGGGGTAATTAAAACCTTAAATGAAACATATATCATTCTCTTATAGGATACAATTAGTAATGAAAATATTAAATTTCCTAGAAATGCTTATGTGTGGTATGTTCTTTATTATCTTAATGTAGTTTGAAAATAAGAAGTGGTTTGAGGTAGCATAAATGTAAAATTATATTGACTGTGCAATCAATAAGAAATCACCAACAGTCACAAAAATATTTTTGAATGCATGACATGATGTAGACATGGTCTCTGCTCTATTTAAAAATGGAAGCAACTATTCTTATTGCTGGGCTTAAAGAGAACACAACAAACTGTAAAGTCTATGAAAGAAAGATTGATCTTTCATCATCCCCTTCAATTTATTGCCCCACAGTAACTTGTAGTTTTGGGTAGAGCTTAAAAGTCCCAGCTTCTAGAGCTGGATTGTCAGTTTAAAAACAGGCTCTTCCAGTTAATGGCAGCATGATCTTAGGGAAGTCACTTAACCTTCTTGTGCCTTGGTTTTCTTGTCAGTATTATTGGGAGACTAATAATACCTAGTTCCTATGCAAATTAAAGGAGGTAATACTTCAAGAGCACTTATAACTGTGCTCTGCACATAGTAATGACTGCATAAATGTTCACTGTTATTGCTGGTGTTTCTACTGTTGTCATAATTATCATTAGTATTATTGACATAACATCTTACAATTGATGGCAAATAATGATGAGGAAAAAAATTAATGAATGGAGACCAACTTACATGGTTGTTTTCTTCTCTTCATGAAAACAAACAAAAAACCACTCCTATGGCAAAGTTGGGTAATGAACTGTTCTTGTCCTCTTGGTCAGCAAATATTCTGGTGAGGAGAGAAATGCTGTCATCACCTGTCCCATCCTAGCTGTACTCCAGCTTGAACCAGGGGAAGATGCAGTTGGCAGGTTATTGGTAGCCTTTCTTTCATTGCAATCCAAAGACTGAAGTGTGAGGGCCATAATAAGTCATCCCACAATCTTCCAAAATTTGCCTTTAGAAAAAGCTTGCCTGATATTTTTTTCCTCCTGCATTTCTTAGACAATTTATCAGTTAAGTTGCCTTCTACAGCAAATAAGATAATGTCAAACTTAAACTGGCTAAATCTACAAAGATATTTATTGGTCTCCCCACAGGGAGTCTAAAGAGGGTGTGACTCACGGTGGGCTTCTTCTGGTGATGAATCTTCTTTCCCTGTGATTCCTTTGGTTCTGTCATCTTCTGAGTGCTGGCTTTATCCTAAGTTGGTAGCCAATTTTTGACCTCACATCTGCACAGGGTAAGATCTATAAGAACAGTATTATCTCCCCCTCAGTTCCTCATTTAGTAATGAAAAAACATTTCCCAGAATCCCTCAAAATTTCCATCTGCATTTGACTGGCCTGAACAAGGTCCCATGCTCATTCCTTTAGCCAGTTCCTCTGGCTTGGGGATGAGATCTTGAGGGATGACCATTATTGGTTTAGACTAATGACGGTTTACCATCTGAGCTGGACTTTACCCTAAACTGCTGGATTGTGTGTGTTGGATATTAGTGAGTCTAATAAGAACCTACAATTCCTCCATTGCCTTGCACATTCAGGAACTTAAAGCAGATCCTCATCTAGGGAGGCGAGAATTTTTTCACTCATGGTATTTCCTCCAAAGCATTCCCAGGAACTCTCCTTAATTTGGATCTACCTTGAGATAAATTGAACATATATCTTGGATTTAACATCCTGATTAAACTGATTTTGAGCAGGATTGTTGGCCTTATTTCAGAAGTAATGGTTTACATCCATCCTGAAACACTTGGTTAGAGGTTCCAATACATTAAAACATGACTGAACCTGGTTTTTCTGATTCTTTGGGTTTGATTTTCTGTGGATTTCTGTATCTTCTTTATTTTCACTTTGGTGTCTAGAGTTGCCCATATATCATAGTTCTTTTCTTTCTTTTTTACTTTCTCTCTCTGCTGTGTTTTCTCATTAGTCTCAAACTACTCTATAATTTATACCAGATCTTCTAACTTATCCTGTGAACTAATAATGGTTTATCATCAATGCTAGGTATATATTATCAAGGTTAATACAACATTTGGTCTACCTATCTTCAATAATTTTGGAGGTAGTGACTGCACGTTTTTGTTGTCAGATAAAGTGTTAGGCATTAGTTGTATGAGTACAAACTAAACATGTGATTATTAAAACACACATACACACACCAATAACTAACAAAAAACAGATGTGGACCCTGAGTCTCTTGGAGCTCACATTTTAGCAGCTAGTCGGGCCTTAAACAAGAAAACACACACACACACATGTGCTGTGATAAGTTCTAAGAAGGAAAAGAATAGGATAATGTAATACAGGCTAGAAAGGGGTAGGTGAGAAAACAATTTAGGTTGGATTTCCAGGAAAGGCCCCTCTGGTAACTGACATTTAAAGTGGCACCTGGAGGATGAGAAGAAACCTGGATATGAAGAGCTGAGGAAAGAACCTTCTAGGTGGAGGATACAACATGTGTGCATATTAGCAAGGGCGTCTTCTGGGGCCAAATGAGTGTGGGCCACAAGATAAGAATGAAGAGGTCAGCAGAGCCAGATCTTTAAGGAACTTGGAAGTGAGTTAAGGAGAGTGGATTTATTACAAGTGCAAGAGGAAACCTCTGAAGGATTATGATCCAGACAGTGACATCCTCAGGGTTTAAAATTTAAAAGCTCATTGTAGATGTTTTCTAGAGAACAAACTGGAGAGGGTAAAAATGGAAGAGACAACTTAGGAAACTACTGCAATATCTCAGGCCAGAGAAAACAGTATAGAGACTAGAGTGGTAAGAGTGAAAAGTGGAAAAAGGTGAATTAGTGATATATATGGGAGGCTATAGTGAGTCACGACTGAATCATTTCACATAGGGATTGAAGGAAAAGAAATCAAGAAGGACTCCTGCATTACTGATGTGAACAACTGTGGGGAGATAGTTCCCCCAAGATGAGAAAACTGAGTGAGAAAAAGCTTGTGGCCGTTGTTTGAGTTTGGTTTTAGTCAAGTGAAATCCAAGGAGAACTGTCAAGAAAGCAGTCAGATATAAAGTCGGGTGCTCAAAAAGAGGAATCTTAGCTACAGGTAGAATTTGGAGATTGTAGATAAATAGATGGTATTTAGAGCCCTGGAGCTGGATGAGGTCAGTTAGAGACAGGAGTGAATAGAGAAAAGATGAGAAGATGAGTAACGGGAGAGCTCTGGGATGTCCCTCTATTTACAGGTCAAGTGGAAGCAATGATGCTGAGGAAAAAGAGTGAGAAGGTGTGGTTACAGGGTGGGGGGGGCAGACCTAGGAGAGTGTGACATCATGGAGGATACCTGATAGTTTGGGAAAAGAGGAGTGAATGCTCCTGAATGATTTAAATGCCGCTGAGAAGTTTAGTAAGATGAGAATTAAAAATAATTTTGAGGTTCATCATGTTGTAGGTCATTTGTGATTTGGCCACAACGATTTTATTGGGGTAGTAATGGAAGACTCCAACTGAAGTGTTGAATGTTGACAGGTAAGAGAGAATTGGAGACATTGTTTGTAGACAACATTTGTATTTATGGAAATCAGTCTTCTTTGTTTTTGGGGAAAAAAAATGTTTAATAGTAATGTGATTAAAGTCATGCTGAAGAAAGAGGCATTTATTAAACCATACACTCCTGTGATAAGAGTTCTAAATCTTTTTTTCATTTTCCAACAGGGACCCTGTTCTCTGTTGTTGTCTCACATTCCCCCTCCAACAAAAAATATATACATCAGGATTGCCATATGGTGAGAAGAAGCAGGCAGATAGAAAGATGTTGATAAAAACAAAATAAAACCCTAGAGAAGCAATGTAAGCCAAAAGAAAAGGGGCAGATGGATAAGCTTACAGAGAAGAATTAGCCCTTAGCCTCTGCACAATCAATAAATGTTGACTAGCTATTGACAAGAAAGGGGACAGGAGAGCAAGAGAGGCACATGGGGGGGAAAAGCATCTCTTCCTAACAACTGCTGTTGCCACCACCAAGGAGCTGTCCAAGTCCACAGCTCAGAACTTTCTGATCCTCTTACATGTCTCCTTAGGGGTCCAAACTCACACTCGGATCCTGCAGACTTAGAAGAGATGTCATGTGTGATTTATATTGTATTAGGCCAGAAATTGTTAAATCACTGAAAAGGCCAGGAGAAAACTTTGCCCATGCAGTGAGTGAATGAAGCTAATACCCTACTCTTTCCACACCCTGGGGTACAGTGATCCTTAAAGCCAAATAGTAATAAGTGGCCAGAATTGTAGCCTTTCCAGCTATAAAGAAGAAACTGTATTTTAGAGATTTAAAAAGGAAACATTCTCTCATTTCCTCAGTAGAATTAGTTTTAGAATGGTTAAGATTAGGTTAGATTTGGATGGTACCCTAAATTCACCCATTCATGTCTATTGGAAATACTTCTCTTGTATAGGCGCAGTCTGAGAGCATCATCCTCATACTTTTCTATGCCCTGTTGAAGAAGCGCCTATATTGCCTATTTACATAGTCCATGTGCTAACAATTTTTCCTCTCACTCACAAGGAACTGACATATTAAACAAATTCTCTTTATTTTAAAAACAAAGATATTAATTTATTAATTACTTAGGTGTGTTCTGGATGGGGGCAAGGATATAAAAACATATATCCAACATCAAGGATCCAATCAACTGCATTAGTAACCAGACATCTGCTTGGTAAATATGGACTTGGTGGGTTGTTTCTTTCTGGCTGGGGGAAAGGACAAGCAGCCACTCAACCCCACAATAGGATACACATCTAGAGATAGAACAATGCTTGTCCTCAGTGTAGGGTTGTTGATTTCAATACCCGAGAGAAATGACAACACTAAATATTGGGGTTGTTTTTTCATGCAGTACTAAAATATTGCTAGCAATATTGATATTTTATAACACATATGTCCAGAATTTATCAAACAAAAAACAGTGAAAATAAACATGTGTTACATTTCCACATCAACATTTCACCACATGAATTTGGCATCACTTGGTGGAGGAGGATCAGAGGGAGATGGCAGAGGGTGAATGGCTTGTAGGAGGTGAGTGGGAAAGAAGCTGGATGAGGCTGAGCTGAGGATGTCAGAGTTGTGAGGGGATGACTGGGAGCAGAGAAAGATAAGGATAAGAACGTAGAAGAAAGAGTCAGAAAAGGTGAACAAAACCACTGACAAATGTCTGAAACAATGTTATTAAGCATACTATTAAATACTGGTAGTATTAAAAAATACTACCAGCTTGATTCTTAAAAGCAACACAGCGAATTGGAGGTCAGTATTACATTTAATAAAGAAGTCAGGAGAAATACTGGTAAACGTTTGCCTTTTGCTTTCCTTTCTTCAAGATTTATAGAAAGAAGACCACCCAGAAAACTCCTTTTGAGTCACAGTCTATAGTTACTAGGTTTCATCTCTACTTATTGCTTCTGACAAATAAAAACATATGTTAACATGCTCTCATCTCAATGCTAGTGTTCAGCACTAATGATTTAATTACCATGGCATGCAATCTATGTACACATTTATTCTATTCATTTCCTGCATTAAGTCAATCTTCCAAGGCCCAGGCTTATTTGGAAAGTGACAGCAACAAACTAATCCAAAACGCTGAATGTTTCATCTGGGAGAGTCGGACCATGTAGAGAACAAAAGCTGAAAGAGATGGGATTAATTCACTCTACGTATGTTTATTTGAGCACTATCCCAAACGTAAGGAAAACAAACATAAATAAGGGCAGTTTTCGCCATCAAGGAACTTACCCTTTCGTAAGGGGTAAGTTTAGGACTGGAGTGACTGTAATAAACAATTAAATCAGGTGTGACAGGTGGTAGGAAAAGAGTGAGAACAGGGTGCTATGGAAACAAGTAGGAAGGACTTTTATCTCAGACTAGAGGATGAGAAGAAGGGAGAAGCCATGAAAAGAGCAGAAAGAATGAGTCCCAAGCAGAGACGTGGGAGAGACAGAGGTTTGATAAAATTCCAGTCGCAGAACCATGGGCAATGGCTTGAAGTTGAAGAGAACAAGACAGGTTCAGAGAAGCAAGATTAGATGTTCATGGGGCAAGGTTAGGCATGTATCTGATTCAGACGACAGCAGTAAGGGGTGGATGGAAAGGAAAGCAAGAGCAAGACCATTATAAGCTTGTTTGGGGGGTTTGGACTTTAACTGAAAACCATGCAGAATCAGTGGAAAAATTTAAAAGTGGAGACATATAAATATATTTACACTCTAGAAATTGTCTCTGACTATATTAAGGAGAATGGACCAGAGGAAGCGAGGCCAGAAGAGTTAGAAAGGCATTATGGTAATATAGAAAAAAATAAAATAAAATAAAATTAAGAAGTTAGAGTTGAAATGACTCAGTGTTGTGAGAAAGGAAGTAGACTCAGGTTTCTGGTGTGCCAAGTGCTTGGAGAATGGAATTATTCCTGGAGCTAAGACACGTTAATTCCCTCATTCAGTCAAAATTCACTGGGTGCATACCCTGTGCCAGGTATTATTCTGGGTGCTGGGCACAGAACAATAAGAATATGGACAAGGTCCCTTAACTCATGGACCTTCAGCTCTAGCTGTAAGAGTGGAATCAAGTTTGGTGGCAGGGAGGAAGCTGGTGGGGTTCCTCTTGACACAATGAGCCATGAGGTGTGTGGGAGATTATCCAGGTAGTGATTAGAAGGAAGGTGAAGATGGTGGTGGGAGATACTGACATAGAGTAAACAGAATAGAAGAGGTTCTTGAACACATGAGAGTGAACTTGAACACTTGGGGGAATGTGTGAAGCAGGACCCATGGAAGAACATTAGAAAGTTGGTAAAAATCCCTGACATCGTATGTAAAAATCATTGCATTTGTTTGTTTTACTGCTTGTTTTCAAAGTGGTTTGCAACCAGTGGTTTGGAGTTGGAAGAGAAAAAGATAAAAGACCTTGGGCTACAAAATCAAAGGGATAAATATAGGAAGAGGGAAACCAAATAGGAAAGTGAGGAAAGCAGCAAGAGAATTATTAGAAAAAATAAAATTATTACATCAAGTGGTCCAATGAGCAGAGTCTTAAGAAAGAGGAAATGGTTAATAATTTCAAATTCTATAGAAGTGAAGAAAGATAAGGAATTAAATAACTGATTAAACAGATAAGGTTACTGGTGACCTTGGTGAGAACAGATTTCTTTGAAGGAAGGAATGAAAGCTATATCAGTGAGTTGAAGATAAGTGGGAGATAAGACAGTGGAGACAGTGAGTGTATTCAACACTTCAAAGAAATTAGGATGTAAGTGAAAGAAGAGAAAGGGCAGCAAAGATATAAACACACAGGTCATAAGAGGTTTATTTATTTGTTCTAATTAGAAGAGACTTGAATATGTCTAAATATTAAAGGAAAGAGCAGGACCCAAGGAGATATTGGAAATCCTAGAAGATAACTGATGGACCCACGTCTTTGAGGATTCAGGAGGAAACAGGACCCAGGACACCACATTATGGAGGAGTGTGGATACCACTTCTATGGAAGAGGAGGAGGGAGAGAAGTTTGCAGCTACAGATGATTTTATAGCTTTAGGGGCAAACACAGATATATTTCCCATATTATAATCTCCATTTTCTCCTTAAGTGGGTAGAGGGGTGATGGGATTCAGGATTTGAATCGTGATGATGTGCCATGTATACTGTGGGGGAGGGGACATATTCACTGGAAGGGATGGAAGCTTATTTATGTTTGGAAGCCTCAAAGTTTAGTGGCATCATTTTGCACTTCAGTTTTCAACAGCAGATTTACTCAAAGACGGTACATTCTAGGTTTGTCGAATGAGAAATTAGGGATGCCTGGATTGAAAATATTAGTCTTAGTTGTACGTTGATTAGAGTGATGGACCATGAGCTTTCAGCTAAAAAGACAAAGAAGAGTATAGAGTGATTTAATGATAAGGAGAGGATCAGGGAGGCAATCATGCATCCATAGGCCAGAGAACAGAACAGATGTTATAAAATAAGGGCAGAGATGTGATTGTAGTGGGGGAAAGACGGTGGAGTCATGGGAGGAGTGGAGTAAGGCTGAGGTCAGAAGATGATGGAAAAGGCCTGTGGAAACTAAGAATATGGGAGAATTTAACTGCTTTAGCATAGGAATCTCAAAGGAGACCATTACAGAGTTGGAAGAGAGCTAGGATTGAAGATTATGAAGAAAGGAAGCTCAGTGCGGTGTGGGGGTTATATCATAGATAAAGTTAGATGGCTGGAGGAGTTTGATTCTGGCTATAACATAAGAGGATGTGAACCATCTCAGGTTCTCAAATGACTATTACATGGGCACACAGATGGGGAGAAAGAGAGCTCACTGTAAATTCCTGCTTTCTTAATTACCAGTCCTGGTCTATTTCCACATTTGTCTTTGTAAGTTTTGTTTATAATGTATATCTGTTTGTTTTAGGATTTATCATAATAAGGCAAATACATTTCTTTGGAGAAGATAAATCTAAAAACTAGTGAGAAGTTTTTCTTTTCTCTAGTTTTCTAAACAAAGATATTGTATTTTTTTTAAAAAATTAAATGTAATTTCCTTTTCCCAAAACCACTTTCAAGAGAATTAATTATACAGTAAAGAAACTGAAAAGGAAAGAAGTTCCTTCAAACATTATATATATATCAAAATAGCTGACAGGCTTCTAAAGGCTTTTATTTTAAAGAAAACAATTGGTTTTAATAATTGAATTGCTTTATAAAAGTTTATGGGAAAATGTTTTGTAGACTTCCAGGTAACGGTTAGGGTATGGGCTGAAATTCAATTTATAATGACAAACGGTACTGAAATAGAGAAAAGCTGGCATATGTGCTGGAAACTGGAGAAGTGTGCCTTACTTATGGCACACACTTCAAGGAACATCTACTGCATATGGGGTCCACTGACTGCTGGAGGACTGACACAGGACACCTCCTACTACAAGGTAACTTCTTCACCAAAAGTTAATTGCATAATCCCTCCCTCTTTTACCTGTATACCCGGCATGCTCATCTTTTGTATTTACTTGATCAGAGATAATTAGCAATACTTTTACAGTGAATTTAGTTGTTCTTATTTGTGTGTGTGTATGTGTATGTGTGTAAACCACATATGTCTACTGTTAGTACATGTGGTTGTGATGGAGCTGACAGTAACTGTATTAAAAAGATTTAATTTAGTTGTGAATGACAGAAAACCCAAGATAACAACTAAAACAAGCTTGGAATTTATTTTTTTCATGTAAATTAAGACTGAAGAGAGGCCAGGACTGACACTATGCCGCCATTGGGTGTTACAGATCTAAGCTCCATCATTTTTGTTGCTGTACCTTCATGTCCCTTTGAGTTCACTTCCCAGAGGTGGCATGCACCATTTTTTACTTGCTATTGATCAGACCATAGCCACAATCACACACCTAGCTTCAACGGAGGCTAGGAAATGAAGCCATGAGGCCAATCCAATACTTGTCTTTATAAGGAAGAAAAGGAGAATGGATTTTCAGTGAAACTAGCAATGACTGCCATACTATTCTTGGCTCTAGAGTGGCTAATCAGAGCATTGAATTCCTTTGGCTTCCACGATTGATTCAGAGATAGGTTCATGTCCAAAGCCTGTGTACTACAAAGTGTAACAGAGATTGTAACAGGAAAGGAAAATACACTAAGTCAAGCAGATATGACTAAATTCTGGGAAACTCTCTTCTTCCAGACTTGATTGTGGATCATTGTAAGTGTGGAGCTGCTGGAGACCACCATAAGAGTAAAGCCAAAGAAGAAAACTGAACCAAGAGATGGAGATATTAAAGAATGACAGCATCTGACCCTAGAATAGAGTCATGCCTGGGCTTTGACTCACCCTGGTTATTTCAATTAAGTGAGTCAGTAATGTTTTGTTGGGTTTTTAATACATAGGATGGAAAACTTATTGATGAAAAGAGAGGGCTGGGGCAAAGGGAAGTAGTAAGGAAATATACCACCTGGATTCTATTTTACTGTCATGGATCAGCTCTATTTAAAAACTGAATCTAGTACAGGATGATGTGCCCACATTCACAAAAATAAAAGAATGAAAGAACAGACAAGCTCACATCCAGACACAATCTGTGAAAGTTTTAGAGCACCAAGAAGAACTAAAGCCTCCTAAAATCTTTCAGAAAGAAAAAAATGAATTGTCCATAAATGAATGAAAATCAGACTTGCATCAGAATTCCTACCAGCAACACTGAAATCTAGAAGAGAACAGAGAAATGCCTACAGCACTGAAGGAAAGAAGTTTCAACCTTGAATTCTACAATCACAAAATATAGTAACCAAGGTTGCCAGAACTGAGATATTTTTAGATGTTTGAGAGCCTAGAAATTTTACCACTATTTTCAATATATAATTGTGTTCAGTAGCTAGCAACTGAGATCAGAAAGAACAGTTACTCAAATAGGATATGTTTTTCTCTCTTCCTTATAAGATATGTTTGTAGCCGGTAGCTATATACTGTAAGTACAATTTATTGTAACAGGGCTGGTTCTATGTTGTCAACAAGGACCCAGACTCTCCTCTGTCTTTTTATTATTCTTAGTGCATGGCTTCCATTCTCAAGATTGCCTCATTTTTCAAATGACTGCAGGAGTTCCTTCTGTCACTTCTGTATTCCTGTTAGAAGTAGGTGCATCTCTATTTGTAGAGTGCTTACTAGTTATTTTTACCCTTCTAAAAAGTTTTCCCTGAAGTTGTACCCAATAATGCCTCCTTAAGTTATCAGACCTACCTGGCTGCAAGGTGGGATCTTTTATTTGGGTACATTTCAGCCTGAAAGAAAAAAGTGGGATTTTGTTCCCAAGAAAGAGAAGAATGGGTATTGAGGAGGCAACTTAGTGTCACATTTACTAGTGAGCAGCCACACCTCCCATATCTCATTTTGTAAAGTTACCTGAATTTGAACTCTGGTAAAATGAGGGAGTAGATTAAGAAATAAAAAGACATAAGAACAACAAAGCAGAACAATGAAGGGAAATCTCAGGATGACAATGGTCTATTAGGTCTACAGTGCAGTAGGAGAATGGTGGGTTGTGGGAAGGAGATCTCTGAAGATAAAAGAAGATTACTTGAAAGGAATTGTATGATTAAGGAGATGGAACAAACTTGAGACATGATAAAGCATGATATTCAAGATAAAAGAAAAGGAAATATGAAATTCCAACAGTTTCAAGCAACTGTTGGAATATAAGAGAATTTATCTTTGTCTTGATGCTCCTAATATTCTCTTCTAAGTGGCTCAGGTGTTATGGTATTTCTCACATAGAAAGCAAATGTAATTCTAGCACTTATTCATAATAATTTAGTAATGTTTAAATGGTTTTCAACTTTAGTCAACCAATGGACTTATAATGTAAGTATATAAATATTATATAAATATATAAATATAAATATAAATTGTGTAAGACTTAGCTGTGGATGCAGAATGAATGTAAGTATTAACAAAAAAGCCAGTATAAATGTAAAATAATAGCACACAGTGGGAAATGGAAGGGCAGAGGAACTGTGGGAAGAAATATAGGGACACAGATATTTAAAATACCAAATATAATAGCAAACAGAAGAATCACAACAAGCATTGAGAAGAGAAGTGGAGAAGGTTCAAGTTTGACTAAGCAAAATTTTTTTTGTTGTAATTTTAGAAAATCAATCAATACTTATTTGGAATGTTTAAATCAAGAGGCAGAGATATAAGTACATTATTTTAGTGTTTTGAAGGTAACAGAAGGTAAATCAGGTTGCTCCTGGGGAGTGGGACTAAGGGTTTGAACAGTATGGAGTAAGGATGTATAGAAATTACGATAAGCCAAGCTGATTATTTGATTTATTCACACATGCATGCATTATTTAAATAACTATACATATTACAAAGATAAAAGTCACAAAGCAGCCATACAGGAAGCCTTCAAGTTTTGCTTGGGAGTCTTACAAAGCACAAATCCCAGCAGGGAAGCAAGGGCTTGTTATTAGTGCAATATGGGCTTGTCTCTGATGCAGTGGGCACTACTTAGGGAACTGAGTATAGACACAGCATGAACCTGTTCCAGCCAAACAGAAACTGGATCCAGAAAATTAACCTCTGGTGAAGGAGCTTTACTAAACACAGAAGGGAGGAAGCATAGCAAATGCTCCTCTGCCAGCACTAAGCTCAACTTGACCTCTCTCCTCTCAGGTTGTTGCATAACTTAATTATTGATGTAAATTTAGATCTACCAGCTTTTTAACATGCTCAAAAATTCTATTAATAGCCAGGTATATAGTGAGGAGATATATATATATATATATATATATATATATATATATATATATATATATATATATATATATATATATCCTGTTGCTGAAAGATTAGGACTGGTTATATGGTATACCAGTCAGGGTAGGCAAGGCATTGCTACAATAACAAATGTCAAAAATCTCAGTGGCTTAAAACAGGATGATTTTATTTCTTGCTTCTGTCACATACATAACATGAGTTGACAACAAGCTCTGTTCCAAGTTGTCTTTACTCTAGGACCCAGTATGATGAAGGAACCATTAACTGGAGTGTTGCTGATCACAGAGGCACAGGAATTATGAAGAAGAGTATGGCAAATAGTGCATGACTCTTCACATTTTATGGGTCAAACGAAGTCACGTGACCATGACTGATTTTTTTTTTTTTTTTAAAGGAAAAAAGTACAATCTCTGACCTGAAAAAGAGAAAACTAAACATATGCAAACAGCCTTAATGACTATCATGTTAGGAAATGGAAAAGCAATTTTAGAATGAAAATCATCAGTAGAAATTCAGAAGTAAATCGATAATTCAGAAAACCAAATGACTAATTAGAAAGACAAATGGTAATTACCCTCAAAGTGCAGCAGAAATATTCAAATGCATAAAGACAATAAGAATGACTAGAGTATATATTTAAGACCAGAGACAGGAGATTCAATGAAAGATGTAATATTTTTTATTAAACAAGAGAGGGAAAACACTGAAGAAGCTTTCCTGGTCTGAGAAAAGCCTAGATGTATAGATCAAAATGCTCACCGAGCAGTAGAAAAAGCTAATGAAAAGATAAAAATACCTACATATATCCTAGTTCAATTTTTAAACCTCAAGAATAATAAAAGAACACTGGGTATCCAGAAAGGAAATTAAAAAAAATTTTTTTTCTTGAAATTGAAATATAACTTACATTTTTTAAAAAGTTGTAATTGAACAGCTCAGTGAAATTATCCCATGAGAAGACAATTGAGTGACCACTGCTCAGGCCAAGAAATGGAACATTCCCAGTACCCTAAAGACATTCCCATGTGTGTTCCTCCCCAAAAGTAAGCACTATTCTAACTTTTATACCTGTATGAGTTTTGCCTAGGTTTACACTTGGAGGTTCTCTTACCTGACTATTTTTTTCTCTTATCATTACGTTGTTGAGATTCCAACTTGTTGCTTTACTGTAATTGCAGTAGATTCAGTTTCATTGCTGTATACAATTCTATTGTTTGAATATACTAAAATTTTTATTATTCTAGTGTTGATACCATTGATAGAGTAGTTTCAAGTTGTTTGCTATTACAAATAATGATTCTAGAAACATTCTGGTACATGTGTTTTGCTGTACACACACATATTTCTTTTGGATGTGAAATTGTGAAATTTATTACTCCACTGTTAACTTTATTTGAGGCCATCTTTGGTTGCCATGTTTACATTGCAGTCCTCCTCCCTTTTTTTATAACTTACATTTTTTTTGCTTTCTTTTCTCCATAACACTGAACCCTTATCTAATAAACTATGTTCTATTCATTTATTTTATTTGGTGTCTATAGTTTCCTCATTGGAATATAAGTTCTATTAGGGCTGAGATTTGTGCATTTTGTTAATGGTTGTTTTCCCAACATATAGAAGAGGTGTCAAAAACTTTTGCTGAATAAATTAATTATTTTATATAATTATTAGTGAGGCTCAATATCATTTTATATATTTATTTCACATTTGTATCTCTTTTCTGTTCATTGCCTGTGTATAGCTCTTGCTGCTTCTTCAGTATTTTATATATACATTTTGAAAATGTGGAAAATTTTCTTTGTATCTTTTATATGTGTTGAAAAATTGTTTTCTAGTTTGTTGTTGGCCTTTTGACTTCGTTTATGGTAGTTTTTTAAATATGTATTTTATTTTGATGTAGTCAGTGTTATCTGTTTTTTTGTTTTGTTTTCTTTTTCCTTTAAAGCCTCTAGATTTTATGTCCAATTTAAAAAGACCTTACTCATTTCAATATTATAAATGAATCCACACACCAAGGGGGGAAAGTGCCAGGGGGGGTGGTGGTGGTGGCATGAATTAGGAGATTGGGATTGACTTATATACACTAATATGTATAAAACAGATAAATAATAAGAACCTGCTGTATAAAAAATAAATAAAATAAAATTCAAAAATCCAAAAATAAATAAATAAATAAATCCACAGTTCTTTCTTTCTAGAATGTTTATGCTTATTTTAATCTTTCCTTCATTAAAATGTATCTTGTTGTTAGGAATGAGATAAGGGCTAGCTATAATTTTATCTAACATGATTTGGAGAATTATCCCTGTGTTCCCCACTAATTTGAACTGGAATCAATACCATAAAGTAAAGCCAATCATGTTTGAATCTATTTTCTTTCTATTCTATTTCATTGTTTGGTCTAATTTATCTCTAGTGCCCATATAAACATTATTCATCTTTAGTGCTAAAGTTTCAAAAATTATTTTATATGTATAATGTATTTTAAAAGGGTATGACCATCTATCCCTTTTACTGTCATACCTCGGAGATACTGTGGGTTGAATTCCAGACCACAGCGAATATTGCAATAAAGCTAGTAACTTGAATTTTTTGGGTTCCCAGTGCATATAAAAGTATGTTTACATTATACTGTAGTCTATTAAGTGTGCAGTAGCATTATGTCTAAAGAAAACAATGTGCATACTTTAATTAAATAATACTTTATTGCTAAAAAATGCTAACCATCATCTGAGCTTTCAGTGAGTTATAGTAGTGACACCAAAGATCACTGATCATAGATCACCCTAACACATATAATAATAATGAAGGAAATTTGAAATATTGTGAGAGTTACCAAAATGTGACACAGAGACACAAAGTGAGCAAATGTTGTTGGAAAAATGACGCTTATAGCCTGATGCAGTGTTGCCACAAACTTTCAATTTGGAAAAAGTGCAATATTTGTAAAGCACAATAAAGCAAGGTGCAATAAAATGAGATGTGCCTTTATAAGATTTTTCTAATTTTCTCTATTATTAGAAAATTTCCTAGCTATCTTTATATAGTTTTACAATATGGACTTACTATAACTTTGTTTACAGGCATACAAAATCAAATCCCAAACTAAAAACTCCAAAAAGAAAGCATGCAAACAATACAATCCTCTTGGTATGTTGTTTAGGATTGTGTTGAATATATAGATTAGTTTAGTGAGAAGTGGTGTACCCATGGGATTATATCTCCCTATCAAAAAGGTTAAGATTTTTTTTTTCAGTTATTCAAATTCTCTTTTATGCTTCTTTACAGATTTTTTAAAAGATTTTAAAATTAGGTCTGATACAATACTAGTAAAATTTATATCTAACTATATTATCATATTCGTGGTTTTTTGAAACAATATTCTTTTTTCTAATAGTCTGATTTTTAACTGGACTTTTATATATTTTTATATAGAAATTAAGTTTAATTTTTTTCTAACAAATTTATAAATAATTCTCATGGCATAGAGGCATTATTTTCTATAACTATGATAATTTTACCTAGGACACATGAGTTGATAAAAGCAGAATCTGATTAATTACAAAAGAAAAAATATAGAATTTATTTATAAATTTATTATTTAGGAATATTGAAAAATCCAATTAATTTAAAATATTTTAAAAGTAGGTACATATCAGGAAGTATCTCAGAAGAAAAATATGGAGAGAGGAAAAATAAGAAATACATACTTACTAAGAGATTTAAAATATCATTAAAAGGCTAAATACAACTCTTTAATTGATTTTTGATGCAGATGCCAATGCATATCAAAAGGAGAGCAAATAGTATTTTAATAAATGGTGCTGAAACAACTGGATATTTCTATAAAAACAAAATGAACTTTGACCTTTACCTCAGACCTTACACAAAATTTAGCTCAGAATGGATCATAGATTTAAATGTAAAAGCTAGAATTATAAAAGAGTTTGAGGGGTTGGGAATCTTCATGACATTGGCATCAGCAAAATACTCACTAACAGTAAAAAGAAAATGATTGGAAAATTGAATTACACTAAATGTATAAACTTCTGCTATTGAAAGACATCTATTAATGAAAATAAAAAGGATAGCTAAAGACTTAGAGAAAATGATGAAATACATATATTTAACAAAGAACATGTACACACACATTTTTACCATTCAGTAATAAGAAGACAAAATGCAATTAAAATAGCCAAAAATGTGAACATATGCTTTACATAAAATGATATATGTTTGGCCAATTATCATGTGAAAAGATGCTCAATGTAGTAGTTAAGGAAATGCAAATTAAAATCACAATTAAAACACCAATACATATCCACTAAATGGCTAAAATTTAAAAGTTTGATAATACTAATGGTTGTCAAAGATATGGAATAAGTGAAATCTCATACAGTGTCAGTGAATATGTAATCTGGAATAACCATTTTGGAAAATTGGCAGTTTCTAATAAAGCTAAATTGGAAGTTTCTAATAAAGCTAAAGCTAAAATATGAATTAGCAATTCCCTGACTAAATGAAATAAAAAGGTAGGTCCAAAAAGATTTGCTCACAAATGTTCTTGACAGCTTCATTAATAATATCTTTTACTTTGTGTGGTAGGTAGAATAATGACCTTGCCAAGATTTCTATGTCCTAATCTCTGGAGCCTGTGAATATGTTACTTTATATGGCAAAAAAGACTTTGCAGAGGCAGTTAAGGATCTTGGATGGGGGGATTATCCTAGAAGATTTAGGTGGACCCAATATAATCACAAGGGTTCTCATAAATGGAAAAGGGAAGCAGGCAAGTCAGAGATGAAAAGATGTGAAGAAGATGTCCTGGCTTTGAAGATGGAAGGAGCCCAAGAACCAAGGAATTGGGCTGCCTCTAGAAGCTCAGAAAAAGGCTGTCTTCAAGGCTCCAGAAGGGATGAAGTTCTGCTACACCTTGTCCTTTAACCTCGTGAGACCTATTTTGGAAGTCTGATCTCCAGAACTGTAAGATGATAAATTTGTGTTGTTTTAAGCCACCAAATATGTACAAATTTATTACAAGAGCAATAGGAAATTAAAATACCTGAAATATTTATCATCTAATGAATAAACAAATTATGGTATATTTATTAAAAAAGATACTACTCAGCAATAAAAAGAAGTCAACTATTGATACATAAAATTACATGAATGAATGACTGTAACACCATGCTCTGCTGAGTATGTGCCATGTGGTTCAATTAATAAGAAATTCTCATTTAAAGTGACACAGTAGATCAGTGGTTGCCTTGGGCAGGGATGGAGATGATTGCCTACAAACGTATGTGAGCGAACTTTTCTGAGTAATAGAAATGTTCTATATCTTGTTTATGGTGGTGAATACATGGTATATACATTTGTAAAAAAATCATCAAACTGTCCACCTCAATAAGTACATTTTATTGTATGTAAATTATAGCTCAATAAAGTTTACTTTAAATGGAAAAACACAACCAACTTTAGAATTAAAAATATGAAATAATTACATTTAATGTAAGATTGATTAAAAATGAGAATCTTATATAAACTAGAGTTCAAAATTGAATAAAATACCATGGAGAAATTCTTTTAAAAATCAGAAAAATACTGGCAAAAAAAGGCAGAGCATAAAAATAATTTTTCTGAATAATTTCTTAAAATTTTATGGAAGAATTAAATTCTAAACTGATTAAACTACTCCAGACAGTGTAATTTATGAGTGGAATTGGTATAAATTATGATAAATTTATACATAAAATAAAGTTCAGTCATTAAACTATTTTACATGTAAAAATATGAGTGCCGTATAGTTGAGTGAAATTCAATTTTAATTTTATTTAATACTTACTGAATGTCCACTGTGTTTTAACCATAGATAATAGAAAAACCAAATATGGGCCTTGTTCTCACAATGCTTACTGTCTTGTGAGAGAGAAAATCAAATAAACAAGTACAAATTACTATGATATTGTGATTTATAGTAAGAAATATATATTTGGTCTTTATCCATTGTTCCAGGCACAGCGCTCCTAAAACCCTTGGAATTTTCTAAGTGATGAGAGTGAAAACGTATCTTTTGTTTTATTAACGAGGTGAATTTTGGACACCTAGGGATGAGAGCTGGTTGCCAGGAGAACAAAACTTGTGGTTAAAGGGTTGGAACTTTGAGTCCTACACCCCTGACCTCTGTGGTGGGGAAAGAGGTGCTGGAAATTGAATTCAATTAGCAATAGTAAATGATTTAATCAACCATGCCTATGTAATGAAGCCTCCATAAAAACCCAAAGAATTGTGTTCAGAAAGCTTCAGGGTTGGGGAACACATGAAGATTTGGGGAGAGTGGCACACTCATAGAGGGCACGGAAACTCCTCTCCACTTTCCCATACCCTGTCCTATGTATCTCTTACATCTGGCTAAGTTAAGTCCTTTCTTAATAAGCTAGTAATCTAGTAATTTTGATGTTTTTCTGAGTTTTGTAAGCCTCTCTAGCAAATTAATCATATCCAAGTATTTGCTTTATAGCCATTCAGTCAGAAGCCCAGGTGAAATCTGAAGTGGGGTGGCGGTGAGGGGACAGTCTTGTAGGGCTGAGCTCTTAACCTGCGGGATCTGAATTGAATTGCCAAACACTTAGCTGGTGTCCAAGAATTGTTCGGTGGTATGGAGAATCCTCCCCATTGACTACACACACACCTTGGGATTGGTGACCAGAATAGATAGACACATACTACCATAAGAAATTTATAAGATACTGGGTATATAGGAGCCGTGACTAATTTAGATTTAAGCTAGGAAGTATAGAGGGAATCAACTTGGCAATATTTCCTGGGTCAAAAGATGTTCAGACTGAACTTTGTGCATAAGCATTCAATTTGGAAATCCTTTATTTATTGTACAATACCTAGTCAACATATTACCAGAAAGAGAATCCTGCTCTTTAGTCTTCAATTCACTGCAATCTTCCTCTACCAGTACATTAAAAGTGTTTCTTGCCAAAATTAACAATGACTTCTTATTTCCTGACTCAATAGACACTTAAGTTCTTAGCTTGCTTTCTCTCTCAGCAGTACTTCTCATGTCTGGTCAATCCCTTCTTTTAGAAACTCTCTCTTCTCTTGGTCCCCCTATTAGTCTGCTAGGGCTTCCATAAAAAAAATATTGCAGTCTGGGTGATTTAAACAACAAAATTTATTTTTCAGGTTCTGATGAACCTAGGGGCAGGACAGGAATAAAGATGCAGAGGTAGAGAATGGACTTGAGGACACGGGGAGGGGGAAGTGTAAGCTGGGACGAAGTGAGAGAGTAGCACTGACATATATACACTACTAAAAGCAAAATAGATAGCTAGTGGGAAGCAGCTGCATCCCACGAGGGAGATCAACTCAGTGCTTTGTGAACACCTAGAGGGGTGGGATAGGTAGGGTGGGAGGGAGATGCAAGAGGGAGGGGATATGGAGATATATGTATAAATATAGCTGATTCATTTTGTTATACAGCAGAAACTAACACACCATTGTAAAGCAATTGTACTCCAATAAAGATGTTAAAAAAATTTCAGTTTTCACAGTTCTAGAGGCTGGAAGTCCAAGATCAAAGTGTCAGCAGGTTGGATTTCTCATGAGGCATCTCTTTGGCTTTCAGATGGCTGTCACCTCTATGTCATCACAAGGCCTTTTCTCTGTGCATGAGCATTGTTGGAGTCTCTTCCTCTTCTTATTAGAACACCAGCAATCTTAATTGCTTCTTTAATGACCTTATCTCTAAATATAGCCACATTGGAGGCTGGGGCTTCAACATATGAATTTTGGCAGGAACACAATTTATTCCAGAACAGTTTCCAACCCAAGGAACTTTTTCTTCCTATCTTCTTTAACAGTTCTCTTTTTCTTCCTTCCATCTCTTAAATACAAAAATAATTTAGGGCTAAGTGTCAGGCCCTTTTTTTTCTCATTCTGACTCTAGCTTTTTTCTCATGCTCTAATTGTTTCACATTCCATCTACAAGCCATTGGTTTCCAAATACATAATTCTAGTCTACTGTATTCCTTTAACCATAGGAGACACATAACAAGTTCTCCAAGTGGTAATATCACATCAAAAGACAGGCTCACATCACACTTGAGGAAGGGGGTGAACGTGGGACTCCCTCTAAGGTGACCACCGGGTTCACTCTTTAACAATCAAAAATCTCATCTGAAATTGTGTCAGTAAGTGCTTCATTTTACATTCCATTACACAACAATGACTAATATTTATAAGTTTTTACTATGTACCAGGCATTCTTCTATGAGCTTTACATATGTTAATTCATTTTTGTAACTCTCATGACAATTTTATTCTGACTTTATCCCAGTTTTACAGATTAGGAAATTTAGTGCTAAGGTAATTAAATAAATTGCTTAAGGTCACACAGCTTGTAAGTGACTGTAATTACCTTGTAGTCTGACTCCAGGGCTCACATTCTCAACCCTTGTGCTAAAACTATGATTATGCATATAACACTTATCTTATGATAAAAGTGGCATTTTAAATCAGGATAAAGAAGTTTTAGTCAAAAATATTAGGATAATTGGAGTATTATTAGAAGAAAATTAAGGCATTGTTAGATTTTTTTCTTCATAATATATGTCGAATGAACTAAAGACTTGGGTATAAAATACACATCCTTAAAAAGTAGAAAATATATAAATATCTTTTAAAATACTTTTCAGTGAAGGATAGATATTCCTATACATGATCTTATGAGCTAAAAACAAAGAAAAATCTAGCAGATTTGACTATGCTCACTTATTTATAAGAAAATCCTATGCCACCAAATACCACAAACAAATGAAAATACATGCATAAAGCAGAGAGAAATTCACTATTGATTAACACAAAAACAAATGAATGCTACATAGAAAAATACAAAATAACAATTATCTCACAGAAGGATGTATGTGTGTGTGTATATATATATATCATAGACATATAAAATCACATTATAAATAAAAATTAAAACATTTTTCTCCCTCAAGTTGATAAACCTATTTTTTAATGATAATTCTCAGTGCAGGTGTGTGTGTGAGAAATTTGATATTTCTACATTGCTGAGCTAGTGGGTATATAATTGGTAAAACCTTTCTGTGGAACAATTTTGTAATAAATATTTAGCTTAAAAATTGTCAATTTTTCTTACAAGTATTGTTACCTTTTATCTTAGCATTTATCACTAAGAAAGTTACTCTAAAGGAATATATTTATGCCTACACACTTATTTTGTAAAGATTTTTATTGACAATTATAGCAGTGAAATATTGATAACAATCTAAATATCCTGTATGCAAGGATTGTCATAGTTGGTTGGAAAATTAATTTTGCTGCTTTATGCTCAACTATGTAATACTTCATTGCAGGGTTCAGTTTGCTTTCAGAATTAGGGTCTCCACACTGCCAAGTCAAGGCCTGAATTGAGCATAAATGGTAGAATATTCAGGGGCCCATGAAAACCCTCAATATGGACTCCTAGACTATGTCTGGGAATCCTATGGTTTTGACGTAATGTGATTCCATTATACTACGTAACTTGAACTCTGCCACACACTAATTTAGTTTACCTTTTGCTGGGTAAACTAAAACCTTTCTTTATGTCTTTCAGAACTGTCACAAAGAAATAGCTTCCCTTGTGAAAACACCTATATCATCATTATCATCGTCATCAACACCATCATCATCATCATCACCATCAGGATGACTTGTACCATGTGAATTTGGTTAAGCTGGGATCTACAGTTCCTGGAACCCCTTCCTCTATATAGTTCTGGGTTACTGTTAGCCAAAATATTAGGATAATTGGAGTATTATTAGGAGAAAATTAAGGCATTGTTAGATTTTTTTCTTCATAATATATGTCGAATGAACTAAAGACTTGGGTATAAAATACATATCCTTAAAAAGTAGAAAATAAATAAATATCTTTTAAAATACTTTTCAGTGAAGGATAGATATTCCTATACATGATCTTATGAGCTGAAAACAAAGAAAAATCTAGCAGATTTGGCTATGCTCACTTATTTATGAGATTTGGAGGGTGGAAATAAAGCAGCAGCAGTTACCTGTTGAAGGTTGTTTTAGTTTAGTCAGTTGTAGTGATAGACAGATGCAGGGGTGGGTTCCTATTTCTTCTCACTCTCCTCTGCTCCACATCCAGTTCTTTTTCCTAATCACTGACCATGCTGACCAAGAGCAGCTCCAGGTCTTCTACTAAATGCTGGGCTGTGGACCCACTTGTCCATAGGGTGAGACCTACACAGAGAAAATTCCTTTCTATAGACCTTCCTAAGAACTTCCCTTCATACTCTAGAGTTGCTAGTTAAAAGACAGAGCCCTCATTTAAATTTGAATTTCAGATAAATAACAAATACTTTTTTGTATAAATATGTCCTTAAATACTGCAAAAGTCAATTATAACAATAAAATATTGGTAACAGTCTAATATCTCTTAATAAAGGACAGTTCTAAATGAGTTGGCGTATTAATCTTGACACTTTATCCTTAAACGTATAGTCCTCCACTACAGGTACATATTCATCCTAAAAAAAAGTATTTGTTGTTTATCTGAAATTCTAACTTAATTGGGAATCCTATATTTTTTATTTGCTTGATCTGACTATTCTAGCTGTGGTGGACTGATATGCTTTGTTCTTAGATCCACTGATTTATGACCGCTTCTCCAACACTCTACCTCCGCTTCCAAATGTTAACTCCTCCTTCTTCTGCAATTGTGTAAAGTCTACTTCCTAGAGTAAATCGCCTTTCCCATAGTACTCACAGTCACTCTTCTCCTCTGATTCCTAACTTTTATAATAGTAGTAATGATGACAATAAAAAAAACAGTAAATGCTAAAGTTTATTGAAGTTCACTATACTCCAAACTCTGTATTAAGTTCTTTACATTAATTCTATGTCAGTTACTATTATTTACTCCCTTTAAAATTTAATACATCTTAGAATTCAATTAATATATGGTAGCTATATACCAATTTCCATTGACCTCAGATATTCTTCACTTCTCTCTTTTTCTTCTCTATTGTTTCTCAAAGGAAGTGTGAAGTGAATTAATTATTTCAGACATCTGCATCCAGTAAGAAAGGAAACTGAGGCAC
Organism: Eubalaena glacialis; assembly: GCF_028564815.1. Classification (NCBI taxonomy): domain Eukaryota; kingdom Metazoa; phylum Chordata; class Mammalia; order Artiodactyla; family Balaenidae; genus Eubalaena; species Eubalaena glacialis. The sequence continues at coordinate 122,072,459 of NC_083718.1, forward strand.
CAAAGATTTTGGAGAAACTTTCAAGGTCATATACTGAGTTAATGGAACACTTGGGAATAGAATTTACCATCTCTGAGATTCCAAGCTGCTGTCTTGATTGTTGTGCTGAACCAAACTATATATCTTTAGAAGAGAAAGAAAAATAAATCTTGATATTTCAAAGAATCAGTCCCCGTTAAGTTTCTATATTTTGTGTGGAGACATTTATACTTAGATGAAAATGTCTAACTGTAACTTACTCCATAAGTTTTAATATTTATTTTTAATCCAAGAAGCTTACATGTCCCTTTGTTGTTCTTACAAAATCAGATTTTATGTTCTTTATCAAACATGTGTTTGAGTTCGGTTTCCAAACATAAGCATGGTTTTCATGTAAGTGCCCCACAAGCCTGGAACAATGGGTTTCATATGTAACCCAGACAAGATATTTAAAATAATCTCTTGGAATTTCTTGTTCCATCAGAAATTCTTTCTTTAAGATGGGATTTAGATGAGAAAAGTTTGGGACAAAAATCAAAGAAAAAGAAAAATGGCAAATATTTGAGGAAACGAAATAAACTTGATTGATATAAAAGCTTTCAATGAAAGAGTAATACCAACAACTTATCCTTAACAAGCCAAACCTAGAAACTGTCTTATGGAGAAAAATGTGATTTCAATGTAATTCCAAGCATCGCTGTAAATCCTTAAGCATAATAAAGATATTTTCCATTTGTTCTATAATTAATTAAATAGAGGTTTCCCAACAACAGGTGTTCACTTTTCCCTCTTTTTCTTATTTGGGGGATGTTTAGCAAATACAAGTTATTTCCTCCTAGAGGCAAAACTCCCATGCACCTCTTTATACTGTCTATGTATTACAAGGCATTTGTTTTGTAGAACTAGTATACTGGAAGTACCCTATTTAATGTCCAGAGTGGAATAAGAGGAGAAAAAGAGGAGAAACTTGCCTGGACCAGGAAGACTGATATCAAGGACCTGGTTTTATTTTCATAGTATTCATAAGAACATTCCTTAGCTTAAATTAGGTGCAGTAATTTATAAGGCCTATCTTTTAACTCCCATAGTAAGGCTATATTACAAATTGCACACAATATTCCAACAAAATTTTTAGTTACAACCATACAGTGTAGTGACTTAAAGTAGAGTTTCTTGAGGTATCTGTGATGAAAGACAAGTTGTTCTTTCTGATCTATTGCAAGCCAATATTTCACAAAATATAATAAACACAAATTACTATGAAAATGGTCATATACTTGGATGGACAATATCAAATAGTTATAAAAGTTTTTAAATATTACTTAAGTTTTATTTCTGCACTACCTTGCTGTGGGCATGCACCTGTTGATGGACCACTCTTTGAGTGTTTAGTCTTTGGTATTCAATTACTTGGGTTCAAATTCCATTTCTACTATATTTCACTTGCCTCATGTCCCTCTTCAAGTTACTTAAATGTAAAGTGAGAAAAATATTAATACCTTGTTCAAAGTCTGTCATGAAAATATAATGAGGTACTATATGTGAAACATTGGGAAGTATATCTAGCACACTACAGTGTCAGTAAAGTCACCTCACCATAATTATGGCATGTAGTTTTATAACATACAATGTACTTTCCCACATATCATTTCATTTATTCCTCACAAAATCTCTGTGGCAGTTATGATTATCCTCCACTGAACAGCTGAGAGAATCAAGGGTCAAGTGTTTAAATGGTTAAAGTATTGAAAAGGTTGCACAGCTGGTAAATGATAAAGCCAGGAGTTAAATTTGATGCTAGTTCTCTCTTAGTAGATCTTGCCCTTCAAGCCATGTCAAAAGCTACACGAAGTAATAGTTTTCTTCATACAAAACAAAGTCTTCCTGCTGGCTTCCTGAGCCTCTTGGACTCATTACAAAGCTTGGCAAAAAGCAGGACCATCCTAGCAATACCGAGATCTCTTGATCACCTCTCATTTAGTAGACTTCTTCCATAGGAGAAGTTCTTGTTGACACCACACTTATGTTTCCTTTTCACAGCTACTGAAGAGAGAGATGTGTACAATTTGTGCTTCCGGCACAGAGTGTTGTATATCTGGTTAATGTGATGGCAGCTGTATTTTAGATGTTGGAAATGTCAATTGAAAAGTAATTTCCAACCCTGAGATGAGATAAATGACCATCTCTTTTCATGTGCTAGTGGATGGTCTGGCTTACCTTTTCATCTTGAACATGTCCAGATGATATGAAGGTTTCTTCGTTTGAGGTTTATATATTTTACTTCTTACAAGTCCAAAGAAATGTTTACTTCTTCCTCTGGTTAAATAGTGCATATGAATTTTCAGAGACAAAGACAAATAAGAAATTCATATGGAACATGAAATATTAGTAATTATGATCTCTATTTGATTCAGAGACAAAGGAAGGCATGAGACCCAAGATGTGTTAAGAGAATAAAATTTCCCTGTTTCAGTAAATTAAAAAGGGAGTTACAAAAAGCAAATACCATAGATGCATTTTCTTCAATAATGCCTTCAGGGAAACTTACATTCAGAAAAGAAAACTCTTCAATTATACAGCAGCACAAAATGAGCTTAGTGTAAACAAACCACTGTCCACTACACGAAATAAGGTAATGAACATCTCATTAGCTAATTTAAAAACCAAGTGATAAAATGAGTTTAAAAATCATGTAGAATAAAGTAACGTGGGTGAAGGTAAACCCGCAGCATCCAGAATTATGTCTCAGTGCTTCACTGTGTATATCAAACCTCTACAGGAATGAGCCCTTTCGGAAGAAACACTCTCTCTTCTGTCAAAAGTGTCAAATAAATGAAATAACTCAACTACACTTGTTTGGGAGCAGCCCTGCGCTCTCGAAATTCTGGGCTGAGGTCAGGAGTGCTATAGCAACCATGATGAAATGTGAGATTTCATTGTGCCCTAGACTCTTGTTTACTGCACAGAAAGGACTTTGCACTAGATAAATATAGAGAGTTCCAGGCATTGCATCGTTAGTGGCCAAAAAGCAAATAACCTTTAGTTGGAAAGTAAAGCTGTCCCAGACCTAACAGACAGGGATTGAGAGCTGACTGCAGTGAACATGGTGGAAACTATTTTATTAAGGTGAAGGGCGATTACTATTGTGGATACAATATTGCCTGCAATCTGCTTAAATATTCTCTTTGCTATACATTCTCAATAGGAGATGAAAAATTTTGAAGCCAGAATAAAAGCATGGGCTTATATGAGAAGTAAGGACTGTAGTGAGAGAGAAGAAATCTATGATTAATTTGAGTTCCCTCAGAAGTAGACCCTGTGGCTAGGGCTTGAGAAGTAGTAGGTTATTTGGTGAGGCAGGAAAGGAAAAGCAAAAAATAAAGGGTACTTTACCACTGGGGCAAACTGAAAGTTAATCCTAGATAGGAACTCTGGGAACCTATAGGACAGATGAATCAGAGTTAGCTCAGCCATGGAGCCACGGAGCTGGAGGAGTTGTATGCTAAATCTATCATAGGTTGGGGAGGAGAGGAGATTACATTTTAACACCACTGATTCAATACATTGGAACCTTCATGCAATTGGATGTTTCTGTAGGACCTTAAAATGGTGAGGCCTCAGGAGATATAGTTGGGGCATCTACTACAATTTGTGAAGCCAGATTTCCTTTGGATTTTATAGCAATTGGTGTTATATCCTTAGGAATTTACACACACACACACACACACACACACACACATTTGACTTAGGAATTATCTTCATTTGCTTTTTTTTTTTTTTTGGTTTTGTTTTTTTGTGTTTTTATTGAAGTATAGTTGATTTACAATGTTGTGTTAATTATTGCTGCACAGCAAAGTGATTCAGTTGTACATATATATACATTCTTTTTTTATATTCTTTTCCATTATGGTTTATCATAGGATATAGAATATAATTCTCTGTGCTATACAGTAGGACTTTGTTGTTTATCCATTCTATATTAAACATAGAAGTGTGACTGGCATAAAGGCAGAGAACTTCAGCAGACTGACACACAGGACAATGAAGTGGAAAGAATAAATACTTTAAAGCTAGATAGACCAAGGTTCAAATCCTAGCCTTACCAGCCAAGTGAATTTGAACATTTTGAGTGAATTTAATGTATTTCATCTTCATTTTCTATATTGGCCGAATGGGTAAATAATACGCACTTTGAAGAGTTGTGATAATAGAGTTCAAGCTCCTAGTACAATGCTTGGACTATAACAATATGTCAATGAAGATTAGTTATGATGGTCAACATCTTCCCCAGGGCTACCATCACCACCACAATCAGTAACAGTAACATCATATCATCATCATCATCATCACCATTATCAACACCTTCATTGTCATTTGTCCTTGCTCGAAATGCTTGGAGTTTTCTCTGCAAAAACGAACAAACACACAAACATCTTTCTATATAATGGGAGGAAAATAAGAACAATTTTCAATACGTAAAAATATGTGAAAAGGACTCAAGACTCCTCTGAAATGAAATGTGTCATTTTTTTATTACACTTAACATTGGGTGTACAGCTGCTTCTGTTAGAACACTTAGACAGGTACTAATTAACAGGCACTAACAGCTTAAAGGGAGAAGAGTCATGTAAATACTCTTATTTAGAAAATATTTAAAGTAGTCATTACAGAGAGTCTCCAAATTATCACATATTTTATGGCAATCTATTTTCTAAAATGAATCAAAGGACTAAGCCATTCTGTTAAATACCATTTAGTAACGCCTCCATACAACTGGCTACACCATTATATGGCTCCAGATACAGATTTAACACAGTAATTTCTTTTCCTCTCTTCTGAAAATTATAGCATTGAAGAAAATACTAGTCACTTACATAAATTAACTATACTAATTGGGTATCAGTGACTGAGTTTACATACATGAAGAATCTGAATAATTTAGGTTGGCAAAGGCACGGTGACCTAAATGTATTGTTAATTGAGGAGGCTACTTTTTGTTCGATACCTCAGTAATTCAGATGTAAAATCCCCAGGAATTATTCCACCTTAACTGAAAAACCAGTGATCCTGATAATGATAACTAATCTTTCCCCTTTATTGATCTTATCTTGCTCCAGATTTTTAACACCGTGGATGTGCTGATAACTCTTATTTTCTATCGTTAGTCCTGACTGGCTTATCCAAATATCTCCCCTCAACTCACCTCCTTAACCAATATCTTTATCAGGATGACCTATGGGTATCTCAATATCATCTAAACTAAAACAGTGGAGTTTATTTCCCCTCCTCTAATTCCAATGCGCTCCTCCTTGAAGCAAGTCTTGGGGAGTCACCTTTGATTCTTCTCTTTCCCTCTCCCTTCATTTCCAAACCATCAGCAAGTTCTAAAGGCTTTGCCTCTAACTTATTTCCTGACGCTGTCTACCTATTGTCCCTCCACTGCTCCCATCTATTCCAAACCACCATCTTTTGTTGCCTGAACTACTTCAATAATCTACTCATTGGTCTTCTTGCTTCCCTATAATTCTTTATCAACCACCAATCTAGAAAGGCATCTTTAAAACAAAACTTGAATCAGAGTCTATCATTTTATGCTTAAAAATTTCCAGTGGTTCCAGCTCATATTCCAAATAAAATTTTAAATGATTACCAAAACACACAAGGTTCTACATGGACCTTTGCCTCTTGGAATACATTTTTCTAGCACTTACTTTCCAGGCATAGCTTTCTTTTTCAGGGACGTATCAAGTTAATTCCTGACTGTGGACTTGTGCTCTTGCCATCTGGAATATTCTCCCAAATCTTTTTATGGCTAGCTCTTTATAATTCAGCTCTGAGCTCAAATATCGTCCTTTACCAACCCTATTTAATATCTCCCCCACATCCTCCTCAGTCACTCTATTCATAACTCATTTTTGCCTCATATCACTCACAACTCTTTTTCCTTTATTAACTCTTCTGTTGTCAATCTCAACCATTAGAATATAAGAGCTATGAAAGCAGACACTAACTGGTACTCCATGACTATGAATGGGACTCTCTGGATGGGATAACATGCCCTCCCAGGTTGTTCTTCCTATGTAGATAAAGAGTTCCCCCATCTGCTTCAGGAGACTCTGACATGTTGCCCAGAACTGGTTATCCAGCCATTTTGAGTTTTTCAGGACTTCTTTTCTGGTCTCAAATAAGCTATCTTCCTGAAGAAGAGTGGTGATAGTTGAAGTCAAAATGCTCCACAACCTCAGACACATTTCATTCCCATGTAGGGATGATTGATCTGACTACGAAATGAAATGTGTGTCATGCTAAGTCGAATGCGTAAATAGATAGCCTGGGACTTGGAGGCTCTGTTGACTAGTTTAGACTCTTTGGCCAGAATAGTTTTATACAATAGAATGTTGATTGTTGCCCCTCCCCACCAAGTGGGTACTACACTCTGACCAGTATCATGTTTTATATGGAGTCTTACCAAGTAGAAAATTAGAACAATCATTGTTCTGCATATAGTAACTGGCAGGTACCCTGATAATAATCCTGGGACCTCTACTCTTGGTCAGGTCAAGGCTCCCATAGTCTGATGTAGTGGAAGGCTTTGGGTGTTATTCTTTGAATTGTTTCTTTTCCTACCTACAGTTGCATTCATCCTCTAGTGTCTACTACAGTCATATCTGTGCCTAGATTTGCAACTATTATGGACTGAAATTGTACAAGTTGCTGACATATTAATATGTAATCTATAAAGTCTCCCTTTTTTGACCAGAGAGGAGGTATAAATTGAGAATCAAAGTTTAGTTTGTCTAAGAATTCGTTGCAAGTTGACCTCCTACAAAATTCCATGAAAACTGGCCACAGCTGAATGCTAAAGGCAATTAATTTTGAAAGACAGCTGAGGGGGTAAATCAGATCATCCATTTACCATGCCATATAAGCTGTAACAAGGCTTGGACCCCAGCTCTCTTGTCAGACCAGGTGTATGAGCTATCTATAGTTATGTAAAAAATTACTCCAGAACTTAGCAATTTAAAACAAAAACATTTATTATTTCATAGTTACTGTGAGTCAGAAATTCAGGAGTGGTTTAGCTGGGTGGTTATGGCTCAGTGTCTTATGAGGATACAATCAAGGAGTGGTACCAGGCTGATAATTTTAAGACTCAACTGTGGGACGATTCACTTCCAAGTTCACTTATGTGGCCTGTGGCAATACTCAGAAGATATGTTTCCAAGTTCACACATGTGGGTTTCTCCACAGGCTTTTCCCATGACATGGCAGCTGGCTTCCCCTAGTGTAAGGAACCCAAGAGAGAATGAGAGAGGGAACTAAAGATGGAAGCCAGGGTCTTCTTATGACTGAAGAAGTGACATTCTACTGTATTCTATTCTTTACAAATGAGTCAATAAGTCCAACCTAGCTCAAAGGGGAACAAATTTAACAAAGCTCTGAACACCAGAAAGTGGATCATTGGTAGCCGTCTCAGAAGCTGCCTATAATACTTTAGAGGGGTAGGTGATCCCTGTTTATAAACAGCATGCATATAAAATAGGGTTAATTTCCATGTCATATTGCTGTTGGATTCCAGCCACCAATAATACTAGTAGGTGTTAGTGTTTCCCTAATCATGCAACTTGGAAGGCCCTCTCCCAGTTTATTTCTGGGTCCATGAGATTCCTGTGAGCTATTCAAGAATACAATGAATAGTGAGGAATCTGAGATTTTATTATTGCTTCTGTCTCCATGATTTTCATGATTTCCCATTCACTAACTAGCATCCCTGTAAGAGTGGTTTATTGCTATTTTAGCAGATATGATGTATATTCTGTATATTCTGTCCCATCATTTGCTTTTGTTGGTACATCACTTATTTTTGTTATTGGTGTTGCCTTAGTATTTTATGTATTCAGTATTTCAAACCCAAACTTTCCTCAAGTTGTATACATTTACTCTTACTAGATTAAATCCTGTTAGATTTTAATAGAATTTTAATAGAACTTAATAAATTTTTAGTAGAATCTGTTATACATTTTCTTTCAAAAATCTCTCCTGAAGATTTCTGACCTGCTACACAGCAACTGAATTGAATTTTCCTTTATCATCGTACTGATGATTACTTTAACTTTCATCTTGTCATGGATTCTCTACTTATTGGATTCCTTATCTCCCTTTTTCTTGTTATTTTTATTGTTGTTTAAATTCCTAAGCTTTGTTCTTCAGTTGCTTCTTGAAAAATAGTGCATTAGATGTAAAAATTTAAGACATTGGTATGAAATTTTGATTGGAAAACATTTTTTAAGAAGTTTGAAGCCTTGCTTTATGGTCTTCTAGGTTAAAGATAGTACTGTTAAAAAGCTCCATATCTTTATATAAGAAATGTGTTTTTGTTGTTGTTGTTTTACCTCTCTCTGCAAGCTAGTAGAATCTTCTATTTGTCTTCAGTGCTTTGTAATTTCATAATGATATAGATTGATTCATCTCTATCTTCTGGTTCCTTGGTGAGCTCTTTAAATCTAGGAGCTCATGCCCTTTATTTTTGTGAAAATTTCTTGACTGACTTCATTGATGATTTCCTCCTCTCTATTTTCCTTTTTCCCACTTTCTAAAATATATATTTTAATGCAGTTGTCATCTCTCATATTCACTTTGATTTGAGATTAATACCCAAAACACCATTATGGGCAAAAAAGAAAAAAAAAAATCTTTGCTCTTGCTTTAGTGAGCTTATGTGGGGCAGGGGATGAGCAGAAGTTCAGTGTCTAGATTCAATCCATCTTCTTTATTTGGACACACTGAATTGTCTGTTTGCTTTGTTTTTAATTGATTTGTTGGCATCTTTATGTAAATTTCACTAGTTTTTCACTCAAAATATTTACTATAATTATTGATGTTGTTGAGTTTACATCCACTGTCTTGCTATGTTTGTTCTATTTGTGCCCTCTGATTTTTTTTCCCTTTTTCTGCCTCGTTTTGAATTAACTCCGTAATAATTTTTAGTGTTTCTTTTAGTGTCCAATTTACTTTTTAGCTCTTTTTCTTTGCATTATTTTGTTAATGGATTACTCTTGGTATTGCAATGCACACTTAGGCTCCTATGAGTTAACATTATAACACCTCTTGTAAAATGTAAGAATCCTACAACGTTATAATTATATTAACACTCCCTCCTGTCTACTATGTTACTGTTACAGTAAATTTTACTTTAGATCTATTATAAGCCCTACAAAAAGTGCTACTATTTTTGTTTAAACCATAAGTTAACTTCCAAAGAATTGAATAAAAGAAAAAAAATATAATCTTTTATTTTTACCTACATATTTATCATTAAATTGCTTTTTAGAGATTTATATTTTTATGTGGTATCATTATCCTAGGCTAACATTTTTTTCTTATGGCACTTTATAGACAATGTTTTCTGGTTCTCTGGATTCCCATTGTTTCTCATACAAAGTTGTTCTTATTGTTGTTACCTTGTAAGCAATGGGTACCCCAACGAATTTTAATATTTAAAAAATGTTTTTTCTTTGGTTTACATAAGTTTGACTCTTATGTGCCTAGTTGTGTTTATTTGTTTTGTTTTGTTTTTATATTTAATCTGCTTAGACTTCTCTGAACTTCCTCGATAAGTGGATTGAAGAAATTACTTCTTTTGCCATATTTTATCTCTCTTCTCTTCCTAGAATTCCAATTACATGTATATAAGATGACTCAGTTTTCCACAAAGTCATTGAGGTTTTACTCATTTGTTTTAATCTTTTTTTTCTCTTTGTGAGTTAACTTTATCCATCTTTTCTTCTGCTGTGCAATATGCTGTTAACTTTCTAATGTGCATTTCTGATTTCACATATTTTTTTTTCCAAGTCTAGAATTTCCATTTAGTTCTTTTGTAGAGTTTTCATGTTTTTCAAATCTTCCCTATGTCTTCACCCATTATGGTTTCTTTTCAATTTTCTAAATCTTTTATGAAGAGTGATGAGTTTTGCTCCAGCAAAGTTTAATTACTAGAGGCTTGCTTTGGGACTTTGGTAGGATGAGTCTATTTTGGTTTTACCTTTTGTCCTTGGGTATAGATTTTTGGTGTCAATTGAAAGCTCATGGTGTCTCCTAAGCCCCTCTAACGTGTCAGGACTTGAAATCTAAATGATGTCTCTCAGTTAATGGGCAGTTATTGAAGTCTATTCAGTTCTTTAAGTCTTCCAGCCATTGCTTTCTGCTAGTGTACCCGAAGTCTTGCCTTATGCATGTGCAGTTTAGGGTCAGCCTAAGATTTGGGGGATCTTATGCACATACGTAGCTGCTCCTTCTGTAGCTTCATCATTCTTAGGTGTTCCCCTCTCAATTTCCCACTGTTCTTGGAGCTCTGAACTCAAATATATAACTTCCCAACCCAGTAAAATCACTGCTTTCTGCTTGAGCTCTAGCCATTTGTGGGCCACAAGACTATCAGTCTCCTGAGGGAAAATGTCAATATTTTGTGTGGGTCTCTCACCCAGTGTGTTTCTATTCTTTCAAGGGTAATACATTCTCTAGGTTCTTCTGCTTATATATAAAGAGATTTATTATAAAAAATTCACTCACATAATTATGGAGGCTGAGAAGTCTCTAAATTTTGTCAGGAAGTTGGAGATCTGGGAGAGCCTAAGGTATAATTCCAGTCTAAGTCCCAAGGACTTAGTCCTTAGAACCAGGAGAGGCAATGGTGTAAATTCTAGTCTGAAAGTTAGTAGGTTCAAAACCCTAGAATAGGAGATGTTTCAGTTCGAGTCTGAAGACAGGAAAAAGACTGATGTCCCAGCTCAGGGAAGTCAAGCAGGAGGAATCCTTCTTACTTAGCCTTTTTATTCTATTCAGGATTTCAGTTGATTGGATGAGCTAATTCACATTGGGCAGGGCAATCTGCTTTACTCAGTCTATAGATTCAAATGTTAATCTCATACAGAAACACCTTCACAGATGCACCCAGTCAAGTTAACACATAAAATTAACCTTCACCTTCCCTAAGTAGATTAGAGTTCAGTGAAAGAAGAAAAATTTCTCAAGTACCTACTTCTTACTTACGTTACTTTCTCTCAGATATAAATTGTGTCACTCTGTGAAGGGCTCAGTATATTGTTGTGTGGAGAAATCGGGGTGGATTTCATTAAGGCAGGTATATACGAGCAATAGATGACTTTCCTCAAAATAGGGCCATATTTAGGCAAAGTCTTAAAAAGAATGAGCCAGCCATTATGCTATTTATTTATATTTTATATTTATTTATATTGTGTCATGAAGACACAAGTAATATTGACTTAAAAATTAAAGAAAAATAAGAGGGTGTGTGGGTTTCAGGTATACCTCAATCAGAGCTGTGGAACCACATCTCTGTCAGTCTCTTGGTTGTGCCCTGCTTAGTGTATTAGCATTATTCTCAGGATTGCTTATTTTATAGGTTTATGATGGTTAAAGAAATTCCAGGCTTTATATCCACTATTGGGAAGACTAGAAAGAGTCTCAGAATTCTCCTATAAAGTCTTTATAACTGTGCCAATTAAGTCATCCCTTAGCTAATTTCTTAACTATGATAATAGGTGTAATAAGTTTATTTTACTACTTGGTACATTATTCACAAATGTTATCAGTTGGTACCACTGTTTCTTCTCCTTCTAACTACTTTTGTATTTCAGGTCACACTTTTTATGCTATGTTCCCAAAGCAGGGTAAAAGGTGATCTTGATCACTCCCGTCCTGTACCTGACATTTTAGGGTGAATAAAATTTACCAATTTTCTCTCTGCCAGAGTAATTTGCTGGGAAACAAATTGATGGTAACAGTGGCGGTGATGATGATGATAATCAGTCTCGTTTGTTGAGTGAATGATTGCTTACCAAGTGCTTTCCTTCATGTGATCTTATGTAACCCCTATACCAATTAGGATAAAATGAATCTGTCCTGGTGGCATGCAAGGCAATTTGGGACCTATTTATGGAAATGCAGGGATTGCAGCTCTCAGATCACATGTAGGCAATTGCTTATTCTGCATGTCTGTAAGAACAGCTTTGCTTGAGACTCTAGTGAACATTAGAATCCCAGAAGCCACGCCAACTGTCTGTGGAGTTAGAGAATCAGAATCGCCTCACTCTCTGAGTGGATACTCTGCATTAAATTTTGTGTAAGAATTTTGTGGACTTTCTTGCTCTCTTTCTGAAAATCCAGCCCTGTACTGTCTTTCAAATTTAAGGTAAGTTACAGCTCAAATTCAGTCTTAAGTAGAAGCTAATGTGAGCTCATATTTTTGGATACACAAATAAGAAAAAATAGCTATATTTATCTCAGTTAAATAAAGCACATTCATAGATACTATCTCACTTGATCTTCACAATTGTATCAGATAGGAGGGAGTGAGTGGAATAAATATTTGTTTACTGCATGGTATGTGCCAGACACCAGACATCAAAAAAATATAGATATAAGTAACTCTGTAACTGTCATATAGACTTCATGCCAAATGTGTGACCTATGAATTATTGATCGAGACTTTAGAAATTAGGAATTTAAGGCTCAGAGAGTTTAAGTGATTTTCCCAATAGTATACAACTAAAAACAGCTGAAACTAGAACTCAGTCTGTCTTCTGACTCAAAGTCCTGTGGATTTTGCATGATCACAATTGCTGCCTCCGATACTCGTGATGCACATTAGAAATAAATGTCCGTGGCTTTTTCTGTTGGTTGGCATTTTAAAATAGACTCAGAGAATAATTCATTGTCTCTCTCTGTGTGTGTGTGTGTTGTGTGTGAGTGGAAAGTCTTTCTCCATTTATATGTGCTCTCTTTGCAGATTCATAGTCTAGACGGCCACAGCTGCAAGTATTCACTGGTGGACCATTACAATGATGTTTGTTCTTTCTCATTAATATCATAAATGGGTGTAAGGTTTGATAGGTCTAAGTGACGGAAAAATATTTTTATAGGTATAACAGGCACCCATGTCTTTGTAATTAAGCTTGCCTGAAATAAGACCAAATGCATCAACTTATTTGTGACTCTTATTGTGCAGCCTCTTTTCATGTTATTTTATTAACATAAAGGGTGCTTTTAATTATGCATAGCTACAAACTGCATTATTGATATTCTGTGAACATTAACTACACCTGACTCTAACAAAGCAGAAACAGAATGCTGTCTCTAATTTTTTAAGATTTTTAGAAAGAAAGAAAGTCTGTGTTACAAAATAATATATTTGGAGGTATTATCCTCCTTGAGTTGTTACTATGTGAGGATATGGATGTAGTCGTTTTCATTGTTGGAAGTTCCCAGCTTCATAACTTTTGTTTAAATGTTCCTGAATAGTAGTAATATATTGAAAAAATGATACTAGAGATTTGTCATCTGACTCTACTTGGCATACTTTTATTTTTATTTATTTATTTATGTATTTATTTTAATTTTTATGGGAGTATAGTTTATTTACAATTTGTGTTAGTTTCAGGTGTAGAGCAAAGTGAATCAGTTATACATATACATATATCCACTCTTTTTTTCTTTTCCCATATAGGTCATTGACCAATCACATTTTTCCCAAAATTAGAACAAAAAATTTTATAATTTGTATGGAAATGCAAAAGACCCAGAATAGCCAAAGCAATCTTGAGTAAGAAAAACAGAACTGGAGGAATCAGGCTCCCTGATTTCAGACTATATTACAAACCTACAGTAATCAAAACTGTTTGGTACCGCCCCCCCAAAAAGAAATATAGATCAATGGAACAGGATAGAAAGCCAGAGATAAACCCACGCACCTATGGTCAACTAATCTATGACAAAGGAGGCAAGAATATACAGTGGCGAAAAGACAGTCTCTTCAATAAGTGGTGCTGGGAAAGCTGGAGAGCTACATGTAAAAGAATGGATTTAGAACACTCTCTAACACCATACACAAAAATAAACTCAAAATGGATTAAAGACCTAAATGTAAGGCCAGATACTATAAAACTCTTAGAGGAAAACATAGGCAGAACACTCTCTGACATAAATCACAGCAATATCTTTTTTGATCCACCTCCTAGAGTAATGAAAATAAAAAGGCATACTTTTATTTTTTTAACATATCTTATTCTATGTAGTCTATGGTAGATTCACAAGAATATCTCAAAAGTGTAGACTTCCACTTGGCATTTAATTCAGGATTCTGGAATCTGTCAGTCAGGTTAAATTCTTAATGGATTTAAAGGAAGTAGCTAGTTTCCAGGATCAGGTACCCTAATGACTTTTCATTCAGATTTGTATTGCTTTGTGTTGCTTTACCAGTTAAGTTTGGTTTTTAGAGTGAGAGTGTGAGAGAGAGAATGAGAATAATTGCCCAATAGCAGTAGCCTGGTCTTAACCTTAATAGTCTATTATAGCTAAGTCACATGGGAGTTTATTGCCATTAGAAGGTCATGAAAAATGTAATTGTGAAATTAATAACTATTGTATTCCAAGACGAAGGAAATTAAAAGAATCAAATAATCAAGAGGCTTTGTCTTGCTTCACTCTGCACCATCTATGGCATTTTCAGCCAAAAACCCCTTCCATATTAGGATCAACTATGAAAAATTAAAAATAGTTTGAGTAAAATGACTTCCAATATTATATAGCTCTGGTAGTGAAAGATACATATGCCATTGGAACCATCTTTGTATTTTGGGCTTGGTTCAAAACTTTGCTACAAGTGTATTTATGAGCATTTTTTTTTATGGCATTGCTCTTGAAAAAATCGTGGTACCTAGGTGGTCTGATCTTTTATCCATTCCCTCCCTCAACGAATGCATAATAGGTATTTTCTCTGTGAATAAAAAAGAGAACCAGCCAGTTATGATCCTTGTGTTTATGGTATACTTAGGTAGAATATGTTATAGACAAAAAGACAAAAACAATTACAGGTGTTGTGATAAACAGAAAAGAACTTTAAAATGACTATTAAAATACATTAAATAAACTATAGGAAAAGGTATGTATGATGTTGATGAGATGGGGAATTCTGGAGCAATAAAAAAATCCAAATTGAAATTCTGGAGATGAAAATTACAATATCTGAAATAAACAATTTTTTTCAAGAGTATTACAAGCAGATTGAATGCTGCAGAAAAAAGGATTAAAGAAATTAAAGATGCCTCAGTAGACATTCAACTGATTGTAGAGAGCAGAAGAATAAAAAAAAAGTAATAAACAGAGTCTCAATGACCTGATGCAGCCATATCAAGCCATTTAACATGTGTGCAACTGCAGTTGCAGAAGGAGAAGGGAGAGGTAATGGGGCAGAAATATGTATATATATATGTATATATATATATATACAGAAAAAAATGGCTGAAAATTTTCTAAAATTAAATAAAATTTCAAACCAAATATGTAAGAGATCCTACAAACCCCAGACAAGATAAATGCAAAGAAAACCACACTTTTGCCCATTATAATGAGAGTGCTGAAAACCAATAATGTTCAGTCAGCTCTAAGAAAGAATGAAATTAGGCAAGGAAGAGAAGGAGGAGGGAGAAAAGTGTTACTGGGAATGCTTTGTCCAACTCAGATATATTCTACCAATACTACCCCCAAAAAATTACAGTTAAAATAATAATGACAATAATAATATCAAGTGTTATATATACGTATATATATGAACTATTCATACATGATATGTGTCAGATCAATAAAAGCCAAGGAGACTTAATTCATAACTTTTGATGGATTTATTAGGGAAGCAGATTTTCTTTTCTGTCCTGGATTTGAAATTATGTAACACATATCTAATTATGCCACTTTTCTTCTTAAAAGAATGTTCAATAGTGAAGTACAAAGAACATGAGCTATGGGTTCAAATATACCCCAGTTTTAATCCCAGTTCTGTGATTTGTAAGCAGGGTAACCTTGAACATGTTTTGTAACCTCTCTAAGCCTCAATTCCCTCAACTGCAAATGGGAATAATGTGCCAACCGAAAAGCTTGACATGAAGAGGCAAACTAGGTTCTTTATTCAAAATGATACCCATCATTTGATCACCCATCAAAATGATGGGTGTTCAAGAACCATTACACTCTTCCCTCCCCTCAACACCCCTCCACATACCACATTATATAATTTCGACTACTCATCTACTCATGGTGGCATGTTGAGACCACATAATCTCGTTCTACTGTGTCTGTAAACTCTTGTTACATCATTACCCTCACTACTTTCTATTTAGCCAATGTTAATAGCTTTGTTCTACTACAGATCCCCATCAATTATTTTTGATGAAGACTTTGCAGATGCTATTGGTTCTACTAGGAATATTCTTTCTTATCTTTTCTACAAGATAAAACACTTGAATCCTTTAAAATCTGACTTAGTCCTCAGGATGTCTTTCTTGCCTCAGATATGAAAGCTTCCTCCTTCCTCTATTCTGCCATATCTGGGACACTTCTAGAACATACATTGTGGTGCAATCTAGTTTGGTTTAAATACATAAATCATTAATTACATTCTAAGTTCAGGAGAGTAGAGGCTGAGTTTTTCATGTCTCTGATTCTTAAAGTTTCCTACGACATTGACACATATCATGTGCCCAACAAATAATTCTCTGAACACACGAGTAAACGGAGAGATGAATACTACTGGTGAAGCACAGGACAAGTGAAGGGATCAGCTTTTTTTCAGACCAAAAGACCTAATTTCAAGTCTGAGATTTGCAAATTTCCAGCTGCATGAGGCCTTTGCTAAGTCACCGCATTGTGTTTCTTTGTATTTAGTTTCTCTGTATTTCCTTTCTGCCTGGATTGTTAGAATGAAAAGACACTAGTTTTATGGAAATAGTTTATAAACCTTAAAAAACTGTATGTATTTACATTACATTACTTCTTTTATTAAGAATCAATAAAATAAAAATTTACTCAAATGCTTATTTAAAATGATTTCCCAAAACGAGCAGTGTCCTTTATGTAACCTAGCATCTTTCGTCATGATTCTTGTCATATACCTTAAATGTATAACAAGTTTTACCTTTGAACCATCTTTAATGAAATGAATAAAGGTTTGAAAGGAAAAAAGACAAAACAGAAGATGAGTGTTCACAGATGAGAAAAATTGTTTTGTTCTGTTTTCCTGGCAGAGACTTTGAGTGAACACTTGTTTACAACTGTATTTCACACACACATGCACATTTTCACATATAATGTTTTATTTTATTCTTAGATAACAGAAAAACCTTGAGTTTCATATTTTTTTATTTCCATTTGCCTGAGTCTCCAGGCCTCATTCTCTCTTTGCTAAAATGAGAGAAACAGCATCAGTGTCAAGGCATGTTTGTGTATATTAAATGAAAGAATACATAAAAGTTCTAGCACATGATAAAGCCTGCAGTAAATATTTTGTTTTGTGATTTCAGAACAAAATAAATATTTTAAAATATTCGATCTACTCATTAAGTGGGGTCTTGTTCTGCATCAAGACTACACGCAATCTCTCATTCTTAGTAGTCTTTGTTGTTCACACTGGGAGGAAGAAATAAAACTTAAGGGAAAGCTTTTCCAAAGTCTCCCATATGTAAGAAGACAGACTTGAAAATTACCTCATGAGACTCCAGAGATCTGAAATACAAGTGGAGATAAACAAAGGAAGCTTGAAAAGAGTGAGAAACAGAAAGCTATGGAAAAAGAACAATAGTGTCAGACCATGGAAATCGGGGGAAAAAAGAGACAGAATTTATGATTGAAGCACACTGAATAATTCTGGTTTTGTTTTTTGTCCCAAGGCTGCAGATAGTTTGTCCTAAAGGAATAATACATGACTTGTGTTTTTCAAATACTTAAGAACCATTTGGGGGACAGAGTCATGGATTTTTATTTGAAGTAGAGATTTCATACCTTCCCAAGTGGGTTCTAGGTGTGAAATGCTTTAATTAGAAGTAATCTGGTTACAGGTTCAATCTGACTTTTTGCATTAAAACATCCCATTGAAGGGAAAATGTCATGGGCTTTTTTTTTTTTTTTAATTGCTTACATTTTTTAAGGCAAAAGCAATTACAAATGATCAAAAACTTATAATAAAAGATTTTACTTCACTAGCTATCAAGAAATACCAATTACAATGGTATTTAACTGTTCTTTCACATATTAAGATGACAAAAATTATACAAATGATAATACCTAATGTTGGTGAAGAACAGGGGAAAATAAGCACTCAAACACAGCTGTTGAGAACATGCATGGGGACTGTTGAAAGAAGCATCAAAATCTGGATGGAGTGAGGTAGAATTTGATAGTATCTATCTAGATATATTTTATTCTTCCTTAAGGAATTTATCTTAAGGAAATAAGTAACGTCATAACCGCACAATAGAAGAATAAGAATGCATTAAAATAATACTGCGTAAGAATATCTAATGAATGGAGAAATGTTTATAATACAGTTCCACGTTTAAAACATGGTACGGCACCTCTTTGTATGTGATACGTTTTTGTTCATGCACTCAATGTCAATATCATTCTAAACATAGAAATAAACCAAATTATGAGGGCTTATTTTTGAATGGTGGGATTTACCCCTGATTTTTCTTCATTTTGTTTACTCCCTTCCCTTGCCAAATCTTCCTACTATGAAAATGGGTAACTTTCATAACCATAAAATCATTGTAATTTTCATAATGAGAATATTTTTTTCTTTTAACCTAGTTTTTACATTCTACTCCTAAATTGACTTGTATTATTTTTATTTTAGCATGTTTCATTTAGCTTATTTCTGCAGATTTAGAATCCCTATTTTGCATCTGGAAACAGAAGGGCTGTTGGTGATTTGGATGGGCTTAAAGCAACACAAGTAAGTTTTTTTTTTTTTCCATAAACTAAGAACCAAAGTCTATTTTTTAGTCATTCAAGTAAGAAAATGATTGTTCACTGAAAAAAAAATGTTATCAATTCCTGCAGAAGTTGTTGGGTCTTGGAGCCTTTAATCAGGACCATGGAAAGAAGCACAAAAAAAGTGGAACAAGAGCCTGCAGTGTGTCAATGAAATGCCAAGGGATGCAAAGCGACAACATAATGAAATGTGACGTGTCTCTGCAGTGACATGTCAAGCCTGTACAATTCAAAGGCTGGGTTTGCCTAAAACCTTGGCGAAGGCATGGTTCCAGTTAGTTACATGTAAGGGACCTTCAACATTAAAAAAAAAAAAAAAGCTCATTAACAAAATGCTTTCACTATGGGAAAATCTTCCAGTGACATATATTACCAGTGGAAAAGAATGGTTTGAATTGCAATTCTGTAAATGAAGCAGATCCCCCTAAGGACAGCATTCCAATAAGCATGCTTCAAAGTAAAAGAAGATACCATTATTTCTGTCTTTTCAGTGCCTATATTCAAATGTTCTTTCAGTCTGATAATTACATTTGTGTACTGTCTTATCTGTTTTATTTTAAAGGCAAGGAATCCTGGAAGCTTTGATTTTCTGATTATTTACCTTGTGTCACATTATTTATAAATCAAACACAATTATGCCAATTTCAGTATTAGTCCTTCAGATTTTTATTCGTTTGCTTTTGCTTTAACATTTAAAAGAACTTTACGAGAGATTGATGCTATGCTTTCCTTTTCACTTGTACACTCAAATTAGGGCTTCTTTTACAGTTTCTTTATAAGAAAATGCCAGGATTCCATTGAATGATTAATAGATACACATTTTTTCCATTCTCCTTACTATCTACCTTCATAGGAGTTCATTTCTTTGTTTCCCAAAATATAACACTTTGTTGAAACCATTAAAATCAGTGACTTTTTCACTTACTTTAAGTTTTCTACAGATATTTTATAATACAGTCTCTGATTATTAAAGCAAATACTGCACATTTTCAAAAGTCCATATGAAAATTGCCCATGTTTAAGTTTTTGGAAACATCTTTTCCACTTCTGATTCTTTTAATGTGGTCTTAAAATATACATGTAACAGACCACAAAGAACATGTTTCTTAAGTGTACCTACATTAAATACTCAGAAGTGAGTAGGTAATGCTATGCAGATGTTGTCATGGTAAATACTCATGATAACATACTTGAAAATGGCCAGAACTCAAGTTAGGATCTAGCCCAGTCAGACTTAAATTACTGGCTGTTATTTTTCAAAATATTTTCCTTTATTTTAGTCTTAATGAATAAATGTTTTCAGGTCTGATACAATAACGTTTGAATTCTGTTGAAACCACAATTTTCTTCTATTCCACACCCACCACAAATTGTATGAAGAGAGAGCTAAGAGGTTGTGATTCCCCAGAGATTTCCCTTCACTACATTGACGTGGCTTGTGTTATTTTCCCAACAGTTTCATGTTGGTCTGCTAGAGAAATCTCATAAAAGTGGTCTGGAACTGTTTCCTTAAAGAGAAGATATTTTCTCTTTAAATGATTTTACATCCAGTTATTTATTGGGAAAATAAGATGGAATACTAACTAAATGCAGAGTTGATTTAATTCATGAGAGACCTTCTTTTGTTCAGAAAAACATATTTTTTAAAAAATCACTGATAAGAAAGCCACTGAGGTCCTATAGTCCTGAATCTCTTATAGCTGAGATGAAATCTCTAGACTTGTGTTTGTGTTTCATGATACCATCAGGAGAAAGGCAAAGAAAAAAATCTCACGATGTCTGTTGCTTAAAAATGGATACTTTATGCTACCTTAAAACTCATATTTGGAGTTATCAGCTAAAAGCTTCCTTGAATATCTTGAATGCAAATAATACTAATCTCAGAAGAATGAAACCGGAAGTTCTGTTGCCTAAATCTAAGGTATCTGCTGAATTGATGATCTCAAAACTCCTGGATTCGCTTCGTAGCTTTTCATCGCACAGAAGATAGACTAAATAGCCTTATTCAAACTTCATACAGACTTAGTATCCTTGAGCAAGCCTCTTTTATTTTTAACATCTTTATTGGAGCATAACTACTTTACAATGGTGTGTTAGTTTCTGCTGTATAGCAAAGTGAATCAGCTATATATATATACATACATCCCCATATCTCCTCCTTCTTGCATCTCCCTCCCACCCTCCCTATCCTACCCCTCTAGGTGGACACAAAGCACCGAGCTGATCTCCCTGTGCTATGTGGCTGCTTCCCACTAGCTATCTATTTTACATTTGGTAGTGTATATATGTCCATGCTACTCTCTCACTTGGTCCCAGATTAACCTTCCCCCTCCCCATGTCCTCAAGTCCATTCTCTACGTCTGCATCTTTATTCCTGTCCTGCCCCTAGGTTCCTCAGAACCATTTTTGTTGTTGTTTAGATTCCATATATATGTGTTAGCATACGGTATTTGTTTCTCTCTTTCTGACTTACTTCACTCTGTATGACAGTCTCTAGGTCCATCCACCTCACTACAAATAACTCAATTTCGTTTCTTTTATGCCTGAGTAGTATTCCGTTGTATATATATGCCACATCTTCTTTATCCATTCATCTGTTGATGGACACTTAGGTTGCTTCCATGTCCTGGCTATTGTAAATGGTGCTGCAGTGAACATTGTGGTACATGACTCTTTTTGAATTATGGTTTTCTCAGGGTATATGCCCAGTAGTAGGACTGCTGGGTCGTATGGTAGTTCTATTTTTAGTTTTTTGAGGCACCTCCATACTGTTCTCCATAGGGGCTGTATCAATTTACATTCTCACCAACAGTTCAAGAGGGTTCCCTTTTCTCCACATCCTCTCCAGCATTTATTGTTTGTAGTTTTTGATGATGGCCATCCTGACTGGTGTGAGGTGATACCTCATTGTAGTTTTGATTTGCATTTCTCTAATGATTAGTAATGTTGAGCATCCTTTCATGTGTTTGTTGGCAATCTGTATGTCTTCTTTGGAGAAATGTCTATTTAGGTCTTCTGCCCATTTTTTGATTGGGTTGTTTGTTTTTTTGATATTGAGTTGCATGAGCTGCTTGTAAATTTTTGAGATTAATCCTTTGTCATTTGCAAATATTTTCTCCCATTCTGAAGGTTGTCTTTTCGTCTCTTTTATGGTTTCCTTTGCTGTGCAAAAGCTTTTAAGTTTGATTAGGTCCCATTTGTTTATTTGTGTTTTTATTTCCATTTCTCTAGGAGGTGGGTCAAAAAAGATCTTGCTGTGATTTATGTCATAGTGTTCTGCCTATGTTTTCCTCTAAGAATTTTATAGTGACTGGCCTTACATTTAGGTTTGTAATCCATTTTGAGTTTATTTTTGTGTATGGTGTTAGGGAGTGTTCTAATTTCATTCTTTTACATGTAGCTGTCCAGTTTTCCCAACACCACTTATTGAAGAGGCTGTCTTTTCTCCATTGTATATTCTTGCCTCCTTTATCAAAGGTAAGGTGACCATATGTGCATGGGTTTATCTCTGGGCTTTCTATCCTGTTCCATTGACCTATATTTCTGTTTTTGTGTCAGTACCATACTGTCTTGA
Source organism: Eubalaena glacialis (assembly GCF_028564815.1). NCBI lineage: Eukaryota > Metazoa > Chordata > Mammalia > Artiodactyla > Balaenidae > Eubalaena > Eubalaena glacialis. The sequence goes on from NC_083718.1 coordinate 122,094,852, forward strand.
TTACTGTAGCTTTGTAGTATAGTCTGAAGTCAGGGAGCCTGATTCCTCCAGCTCCGTTTTTCTTTCTCAGGATTGCTTTGGCTATTCAAGTCTTTTGTGTTTCCATACAAATGGTGAAATTTTTTCTTCTAGTTCTGTGAAAAATGCCAGTGGTAGTTTGATAACGATTGCACTGAATCTGTAGATTGCTTTGGGTAGTATAGTCATTTTCACAATGTTGATTCTTCCAATCCAAGAACATGGTATATCTCTCCATTTATTTGTTTCAACTTTAATTTCTTTCATCAGTGTCTTATAGTTTTCTGCATACAGGTCTTTTGTCTCCTTAGGTAGGTTTATTCCTAGGTATTTTATTCTTTTTGTTGCATTGGTAAATGGGAGTGTTTCCTAAATTTCTCTTTCAGATTTTTCATCATTAGTGTATAGGAATGCAAGAGATTTCTGTGCATTAATTTTGTATCCTGCTACTTTCCCAAATTCATTGATTAGCTCTAGTAGTTTTCTGGTAGCATCTTTAGGATTCTCTATGTATAGTATCATGTCATCTGCAAATAGTGACAGTTTTACTTCTTTTCAGATTTGGATTCCTTTTATTTCTTTTTCTTCTCTGATTGCTGTGGCTAAAACTTCCAAATCTATGTTGAATAATAGTAGTGAGAGTGAACAACCTTGTCTTGTTCCTGATCTTAGTGGAAATGGTTTCAGTTTTTCACCATTGAGAACGATGTTGGCTGTGAGTTTGTCATATATGGCCTTTATTATGTTGAGGTAAGTTCCCTCTATGCCTACTTTCTGGAGGGTTTTTATCATAAATTGGTGTTGAATTTTGTCGAAAGCTTTTTCTGCATCTATTGCAATGGTCATATGATTTTTCACCTTCAGTTTGTTAATATGGTTTATCTAATTGATTGATTTGCATATATTGAAGAATCCTTGCATTCCTGGGATAAACCCCACTTGATCATGATGTATGATCCTTTTAATGTTGAGCAAGCCTCTTAATTTGCAAGGACCTCAGTTGTTTTTTCTCTTAAAGGAGATCATATGTCTTAATGTATTTCAATACATATAGCAGATTATTAATTAACTGCCTTGAATTGCTCCCTGTTTTATATCACCTATGAAATATAATGGGATAGGATAGGATAGGATAGAATAGAATAGAATAGGATAGAAATTTCTTCTCAATATCTGATATAGTGCCCAGCACATAGTAGGTACTTAGCAAATGTTTGCTACTGTTGATAGTGTTCTGTAGCTAACTCTTACCTTGATTTCAGCGAGCAGTGTTAAGAGTTGACATGCATTAACCTGCTTTATCTAAAATGAATGTTTTCTCTTGCCTTTAGTGCTAGCATGTTGTTAAAAGCATGCTCTGTTACCTAATATAATATGTGAAGTTTAACCACCAAAAGTAGCTACTTCAGAATACACCTAGAGGAATGACCTGATTAATGGGGTTTATTCCCAAAGCAGAAGCTATGCCTTCAACAAATTCTGAAATGCAGAACATGAGTTTACATGAGCAAGAAGCATCAGACTACAAGTCCCCATTCTGTTATTCACTTTGTTCAATCACCTGTGAAAAGAGCCTTTGTGATTGTTTATGACAAAACATATTATAGTATGTTTATGTCCTTCAACTTCAGCACCTGTAGCAGTCACTATGTCCTGAGCAATCAGTACTTGTGAAAAACAGCTGAAATACTTCTTTTCACATGAATGCAAAAGTTCTTCCAAAGAATCCCCTCTGGGAATGTGCACAATAATATCAGAACATAGGCTAGCCTGAAGTCACAAATGCTGACAGTTCCTGCTTTTGGGGATAAAGATACAGTGGAGACTTCCTGACAAATGCTTGACTTACTTCCCCCTTACCTGTTCACAGAACAAGTGTCACACATGGGATTACAAAGTCAGTGGTGATTTCCCTAGTTAAATACTCTAGGTATTAGGCTGAGTGCCAAAGGGAAGAACCAATCATCTACTAATGCTTTATGACTTGTCAGGCCCAGAGCAGCTCAACCCATAGTTAAAAGTAATATACAGTATAGCAAGAAGGCATTGCTTTTTAGCACAAAATACTACTGATGTATTTAGAAAAAATAAAAGTAGACATGATTGCTGAAGTGACCCAGGAGGAAGAAATTTCTACAGATATAAGTCAGTTAGTGAAAATTTTAGAATGCATTGTAGAAAGTTGCTTTGTTTGGTTTGGTTTTCTCTAAAGAAACAAAAACAAACATGATAAAGTAGAATGCATGACTTAACAGGCCCCTCTCCTTAACCAGCCTGGGAGCCCAGACATCCAGGGTAGCCAATTTCTTTCTCTTGGTCCATTGCTGGTAAAAATGCACGTTTGACTTCAGAAACATACATAAAATGGGAAAGTTTGTTATTGACAGAAATCCAGCAAATAATATCAAGGTTTCTTTCCAGTGGCCTGCAATTTCACAGGTTTCTAAGCATTGAAGGGATAAAGACTCTTCTTTTTAATAAAACTTATCCATTCTGTAAAACTTATGTTGTACAAATTTTCCTGAGAAAAATTAGTTGGAAGTATGGTAACTTACACTTCTTCCCCAAGTGTATTTGGAAATGCATCAGATTTAGAAACCAAGGAAATACTTACCATATGTTGGGGAGGAGGGACGAAATGAAATTGGATGTTTTTCATATGTGAATATAGCTTTGCTTGAGTTCATGTAAAAAATATGGAAGAGCCAGTACATTTGTACATTTTCATTTAAAATATCTTTTTTTTTTTTTTTTTTTTTTTACTATAAACCTGCCCTGAAACTTGTACTGAGCAGTTGTATAAATTTTTACATTTTATGATACAAAACCAACTTGTATAAAAATTCCTTTATGGGAATGAACACCTGAGAAAGTGCAGTTGGGTCTGGCCTTCCAATATATTTTACTCATTAGAATCAAACAAATAATGGTTTCAGAGGTTTTTTTTGTTAGTTTGTTTGTTTTTTAAGAGAGGTGCAATAGAAAACCAAAAGCATTCTAGGCAGGAGATTGCTGAAATCACAAGATTACTACATTTCTTTGATTTCTGCCCATGTGAGGTCTCCTGCAGAGGTGAAGGTCTTGATAATATGAATGCCCACATAGCTAATTTACAGAACCCTGGTGTGGAACTCCCTAATTCAAGAGCCCTAAGGAATTGCTGGCTTCCCTGGTGAAAAAGTCATAAAATGACTGTTTATTTAAATGAGTTAATCTCCAGCTCTTTAAAAGTATCTATGGGATTCTCATTGTGAAGCTTATGCTTTCTTCAAGGTATTAGCTCTTTCACAAAACAAAAATCCTTTCTTTTTGAGTAGGTGCCTAATAGTTCCAGAGCATTACACTTTTAATTACCTTTATTTAAATAACAAGCAATTTTATTAAATAGTTAAAGACCCAGCTTCTCAAATGATTTCCCATTTCTAAACCTTTTCTTATTCCAATGAATTGGCTTGAGATATGTAACTTGGATGAAAGTATTTCAGTCTGTAAACTCCTTATTGATGATTAAACACACTGCCCATTTGATGCCTGGCCTGACACTCAGATAAGACATTACCTGACTTCATTACCACTAAGCTCAACTATTTTATCAGATGAATTGAGCTTCAGTAATTCAATGATTAGATGAAAATCAAAATAGCCCCCAGCAGTTAAGAAGCATATTTAAAATCACTTTACACCAAATGTACCTCTTATAGGCCTTTTTTCTTTATTCTCTTTAGAGCGTTTTCCAGACTATGTCTTATAATTGAAAGAAAATTTAATCCTGCATTAACCATATAATCATTTTGCAAGCTAGGTTCTGGAACTCTTCTTTATTGAAGTGGGTTAGTCCAGAAATTGTGGATTAATGATTTCAGATCCTATTTAAAGTCTTGTAGACTCAGCGTACCTCACAAAGTCTCTATTTTCATTCTTATTAAACCATTGGAATACTAATTTTTGGCATTTATCACCTGTATTCTAAAAGCTCAAAGTGTTATAAGAGCTCTAACAGAAGAAAATGAAAACAGTATTATATAGTAAGAGAATATAGTCCTGCTTCCTATTCAGCAATCATATATTATGCATACAAATCCATAGATATTTGACATGTTTTTTGACCATGAGATAAGTCAAGTAGGTTCTCCTAAAACAGCAAAGATAAGGGTACAAAAATTAGATGTTTTATTTAAGATAGTGTCTATTTGAATAATAATGACAAAAAAGTATTTTATTCTTAAATAAAAGTATTTTTCTATACTTTATTAGAAAAATAAATAATATATAATAGTTTTGGTAACCTTTGCATAGTTATTTGCATTTTAGAAAGCTCTTTTGCATGCTTTATCTCATTAAAAATTTCCAATAAATTTTTAAGGTATTAATGTCAGTTGATGTTTTAAGCATTTAGTGATAGAAATGTGAGGAAAATTACTATCTTAAAAAAAATAGAATCTATTAGCTCATGAAACAAACAAAAAATCATATTCAAACATTTGAATGCAAGAATTAAAAATGAAATCCTCTCTGTCTCTTAACTCTATTCCCTTCCACTTATCTTCATTCTCAATAATGTACCCTCCAAGCAGTAGCAAAATGGTCATTGGCAAACTAAAGTCAAATTTTCCTCCTTGTTCACAATCTCAGAAAAAGGGAAGTTTCTTTTTTTTTTCTTTTTTAATATTTGAATTTTATTTTATTTATTTTTTTACAGAGCAGGTTCTTATTAGTTATACATTTTATACATATTAGTGTATATATGTCAATTCCAAACTCCCAATTCATCACACCACCACCACTACCACCCCCACCACTTTCCCCCCTTGGTGTCCATACATTTGTTCTCTACATCTGTGTCTCAATTTCTGCTCTGCAAACCAGTTCATCTGTACCATTTTTCTAGGATCCATATATATGCGTTAATATATGATATTTGTTTTTCTCTTTCTGACTTACTTCACTCTGTATGACAGTATCTAGGTTCATCCATGTCTCTACAATGACCCAATTTCGTTCCGTTTTATGGCTGAGTAATATTCCATTGTATATATGTGCCACATCTTCTTTATGCATTCGTCTGTCGATGGGCATTTAGGTTGCTTCCATGACCTGGCTATTGTAAACAGTGCTGCAATGAACATTGGGGTGCATGTGTCGTTTTGAATTATGGTTTTCTCTGGGTATGTGCTCAGTAGTGGGATTGCTGGATCATATGGAAATTCTATTTTTAGTTTTTTAATGAAGCTCCATACTGTTCTCCATAGTGGCTGTACCAATTTACATTCCCACCAACAGAGCAAGAGGGTTCCCTTTTCTCCACACCTTCTCCAGCATTTGTTGTGTGTAGATTTTCTGATGATACCAATTCTAACTGGTGTGAGGTGATACCTCATTGTAGTTTTGATTTGCATTTCTCTAATAATTAGTGATGTTGAGCAGCTTTTCATGTGCCTCGTGTGCATCTGTATGTCTTCTTTGGAAAAATGTATATTTAGGTCCTCTGCCCATTTTTGTATTGGGTTGTTTGTTTTTTTAATATTGAGCTGCATGAGCTGTTTATATATTTTGGAGATTAATCCTTTGTCCGTTGATTGGTTTGCAAATATTTTCTCCCATTCTGAGGGTTGTCTTTTCATCTTGTTTGTAGTTTCCTTTCCTTTGCAAAAGCTTTTAAGTTACATTAGGTCCCATTTGTTTATTTTTGTTTTTATTTCCATTACTCTAGGAGGTGGATCAAAAAAGATCTTGCTGTGATTTATGGTAAAGAGTGTTCTTCCTATGTTTTCCTCTAAGAGTTTTATAGTGTCTGGCCTTACATTTAGGTCTCTCATCCATTTTGAGTTTATTTTTGTGTATGGTGTTAAGGAGTGTTCTAATTTCATTCTTTTACATGTAGCTGTCCAGTTTTCCCAGCACCACTTATTGAAGAGACTGTCTTTCTCCATTGTATATCTTTGCCTACTTTGTCATAGATTAGTTGACCATAAGTGCGTGGGTTTACCTCTGGGTTTTCTATCTTGTTCCATTGACCTATGTTTCTGTTTTTGTGCCAGTACCATATTGTCTTGATTACTGTAGCTTTGTAGTATAGTCTGAAGTCAGGGAACCTGATTCCTTCAGATCTGTTTTTTTCCCTCAAAGGCTGCTTTGGCTCTTCGGGGTCTTTTGTGTCTCCACACAAATTTTAGGATTTTTTGTTCTAGTTCTGTAAAAAATTCCATTGGTAATTTGATAGGTATTGCATTTAATCTGTAGATTGTTTTGGGTAGTATAGTCATTTTCACAATATTGATTCTTCCAATCCAAGACCATGGTATATCTCTCCATCTGTTTGTATCACCTTTAATTTCTTTCACCAGTGTCTTATAGTTTTCTGCATACAGGTCTTTTGTCTCCCTAGGTAGGTTTATTCCTAGGTATCTTATTCTTTTTATTGCAATGGTAAATGGGAGTGTTTCCTTAATTTCTCTTTCAGATTTTTCATCATTAGCGTATAGGAATGCAAGAGATTTCTGCATTAATTTCGTATCCTGCAACATTACCAAATTCACGGATTAGCTCTAGTAGTTTTCTACCATATTCACTGATTAGCTCTTGTAGTTTTCTGGTGACATCTTTAGGATTCTCTGTGTATAGTATCATGTCATCTGCAAACAGTGACAGTTTTACTTCTTCTTTTCCGATTTGGATTCCTTTTATTTCTGTTTCTTCTCTGATTGATGTGGCTAGGACTTCCAAAACTATGCTGAATAATAGTGGTGAAAGTGGACAGCCTTGTCTTGTTCCTGAGCTTAGAGGAAATGCTTTCAGTTTTTCACCATTGAGAATGATGTTTGTTGTGGGTTTGTCATATATGGCCTTTATTATGTTGAGGTAGGTTCCCTCTATGCCCACTTTCTGGGGAGTTTTTATCATAAATGGGTGTTGAATTTTGTCAAAAGCTTTTTCTGAATCTACTGAGATGATCATATGGTTTTTATTCTTCAATTTGTTATTATGGTGTATCGCATTGATTGATTTGAGTATATTGAAGAATCTTTGCATCCCTGGGATAAATCCCACTTGATCATGGTGTATGATCATTTTAATGTGTTGTTGGATTCTGTTTGCTAGTGTTTTTTGAGGATTTTTGCATCTATATTCATCAGTGATATTGTGTAATTTTCTTTTTTTGTAGTATCTTTGTCTGGTTTTGATATCAGGGTGATGGTGGCCTCATAGTATAAGTTTGGGAGTGTTCCTTCCTCTACAATTTGTTGGAAGAGTTTGAGAACGATGGGTGTTAGCTCTTCTCTAAATGTTTGACAGAATTCACCTTTGAAGCCATCTGGTCCTGGACTTTTGTTTGTTGGAAGATTTTTAATCACAGTTTCTATTTCATTACTTGTGATTGGTCTGTTCATATTATCTGTTTCTTCCTGATTCGGTCTTGGAAGGCTACACCTTTCTAAGTTTTTGTCCATTTCTTCCACATTGTCCATTTTACTTGCATAGAGTTGCTTGTAGTAGTCTCTTAGGATGCTGTGTATTTCTGTGTTTTCTGTTGTAACTTCTCTTTTTTCATTTCTAATTTTATTGATGTGAGTCCTCTCCCTCTTTTTCTTGATGAATCTGGCTAATTGTTTGTCAATTTTGTTTATCTTCACAAAGAACAAGCTTTTAGTTTTATTGATCCTTTCTATTGTTTTCTTTGTTTCTATTTCATTTATTTCTGCTCTGATCTTTATGATTTCTTTCCTTCTACTAACTTTGGGTTTCGTTTGTTCTTCTTTCTCTAGTTCCTTTAGGTGTAAGGTTAGATTGTTTATTTGAGATTTTTCTTGTTTCTTGAGGTAGGATTGTATTACTATAAACTTCCCTCTTAGAACTGCTTTTGCTGCATCCCATAGGTTTTGGATAATCGTATTTGCATTGTCTTTTGTCTCTAGGTATTTTTCATTTCCTCTTTGATTTCTTCAGTGATCTCTTGGTTATTTAGTAACGTATTGTTTAGCCTCCATGTGTTTGTGTTTTTTTATGTTTTTTCCCTGTACTTGATTTCTAATCTCATAACGTTGTGGTCAGAAAAGATATGATATGATGTCAATTTTCTTAAATTTACTGAGGCTTGATTTGTGACCCAAGATGTATTCTATCCTGGAGAATGCTCCATGTGCACTTGAGAAGAAAGTGTAATCTGCTGTTTTTGGATGGAATGTCCTATAAATATCAATTAAATCTATCTGGTTTATCGTGTCTTTTAAAGCTTCTGTTTCCTTATTTATTTTCATTTTGGATGATCTGTCCATTGGTGTAAGTGAGGTGTTAAAGTCCCCCACTATTATTGTGTTACTGTTGATTTCCTCTTTTATAGCTGTTAGCAGTTGCCTTATGTATTGAGGTGCTCCTATGTTGGGTGCATATATATTTACAATTGTTGTATCTTCTTCTTGGATTGATCCCTTGATCATTATGTAGTGCCCTTCCTTGTCTCTTGTAACATTCTTTATTTTAAAGTCTATTTTATCTGATATGAATATTGCTACTCCAGCTCTCTTTTCATTTCCATTTGCATGGAATATCTTTTTCCATCCCCTCACTTTCAGTCTGTATGTGTCCCTAGGTCTGAAGTGGGTCTCTTGTATTCACCATATATATGGGTCTTGTTTTTGTATCCATTCAGCAAGCCTGTGTCTTTTGGTTGGAGTATTTAATCCATTCACATTTAAGGTAATTATCGATATGTATGTTCCTATTACCATTTTCTTAATTGTTTTGGGTTTGTGTTTGTAGGTAAGAGAGGTTTCTTTCTAATTAGCTGCAGCCAACGTCCTAAGAGGGGATTAATTGGTCTAGCCTGCTTCAAATTTCTATTCCTGTACCAATTGCTGGTGCTAATCCCTGATTGGTCAGGCCGAGTCTAGTGTCTACCTTGAGAGAGTCAGATCAACTTCTTTCAAACCACCTGAACTAATGAATTTACTGTGTAATAAGCAATGACAGGGGTGTGGCACCAGTTGGGAAGGAGGCAGATATGGTTCTCAAAAAAAAAGGGTTCTAGGCCTGATATGCATACATCTGATATTTTACAATTCCCTTTAACAGATGAGGAACATGAGAGCAAAAGCGATTAGGTGCCTTGACTTGTGTTTTCAAACTCCTTAAAATCAGATCTAATAATTTAAAATTGTGAATTACTTTATAGAAAGATCACTCACATGACTCATTTTACCAATGAGAAAACTATGTCCTCCTAAGAGGTAAGTTTGAAAGCTACAGAATGAAAACAAAACCATAGGTTTCTTAGTGTCCAGTAGTATGCTCTTCCTATCATTCCAGGTGATTAATTATATTCTTTTTTTTGAGAATTAATAATCTATAATTGTGTATGTGGTGACTCCATATTTTCCAAATATGTTATTAGATTGCAATAGTCTCTACCATTATTGTGATAAATATACTTCAGTGTTTTACAATGATTACATAACTGGCCCAAAAGTGTGAGATTGTTTTTCCTGAGCTGATATTTTGAGTGTGAATTTTTTCTGTCTAAAGGGGCTACTTCTTTGGCCTATACACTTACTGTCAGAGCATCTGCAACACTCTGCCCCACAAAGTACTAGCCTTATTAGAAAGAAAATTTTGTGACTCTCTTGAATCTGTTGGAGTGTCTCTCATTGTAAATAACAAAGCCTAAAACCATGACGTTTAGAGAATAGGTCACTTAATAACTCACGTAACAGTAAATCAGGTGGGCCAGATTTAGTGTTGGTTTGTCCAGCAGGTCAACAAACTTCTTGTTGGTTTCATCCAGACTCTCATTCTTCCAAAGATTTAAGATGGATACTAAAAGAAATAGGGGCTACATGTTTCCTCATTCACAACCATGGTGGAGAGAGAAAAATGTTCTTATTCACTCTGAAGAGTAAGAAAGAATTTTCCCAAAGGCCTCTTATAAATCTGCTACAGAACTGGTCACATATCCATTAGTAAAGCAACTTCTAGCAAGTGAGTTGGGACTACACTAGGACCATTTAAACCCACCTCAAGATCTGGGGTCAATTCCTCCAAATACAGTCTTGCTTCTTGAGGGGGTATTAATGCAGCCACACTATTGACTCCTGGACATAATGCTAGATCACAGAGAAAACTCTGGTCCCATTGCTTTCTACTTGAGAAATTTCCAAATAACCACAGGACAGGATTTCAAATTGAGAAGACAAAGATGGAAACCTGACCATAAACCTGATTATTTTTTCAATTCCAAATACGCTAAAGAGTCCTACTCACAGTGAGTAGGACTGAGAAAGTGATTCTGAAATATTGTTAAGAAATACTCTATGAATTAACAATTTTTGAGTCCTATGAACATAGTTTTAAGGATGTCAGATATTTTTTTATTTCTTTGAACCTTGATAAAATAAAGGGCTTTTCTGAATTGTTCACCCATGAACATGACAGAGCTTAAACTTGAAACCTTGATGTAAACAAGAAAATCAGGAACAATATTGCGTGTATCATATTTCCTGCAGAAAAATGGTCCTTAATGCAAAGGGAAATCAAGATGAACATTTTACCTCTCATTTATTCAGATTGGCACTGCTTTTGTAAGAGAACACTCCAGGAAGGATTATGTAAATTACTCTGAATATTTTCACAGACCAAAGAGGAAATCTACTCAACAAAAGTGCTGGGTAATGGTTTGATCTCCAACAGAGAACACCTTCTCTGTTGACCGTTGGCTGCACCCACGTTTTACAGGTTTGTTTATTTTTCAATTGCTCCACAGTTGTTCCAGAGTGTGAGAAGTCATATTCCATTGAACTGGCACTTCCAGTTTTAATTTATTCATGATTATGTACATTGTTTTTCTCCTGTAGTTCTCAAAGAATTTTATGGGTCATTACTGAGTGACTAAAATAGGTGCAGATTTTGCAAGCTTCTGTCAGAAGATGTTTATGACTGTCATCATTCTTAGGACAATCATGTTCCAGCAGGTTCAGGCAGTGTGCAAAACGTGGCACATGTGTGAATTGGCCATTTCACACCACTCTTACAATATTATCAGTAATAATAAAACCAAGGGAAAGACCTTGGGGAGGGGGATAAGCTACACATTAATTTGGTCATGAAGCTTTGATATGTGATCTTTGTTAGACCCAGAGGTGCAAAGTACAGCTTGTTTTGTAAACTTCTCACCAAGGGCTGAGGCCATAGCTTTATTTTAAAGGTTCCCACTTCTGAGGGAGGTGCCTGTCTCACAAAGTCCATGTCTAGAATGTAATATCCTTGAAGTTTCTAGATGATCCTGTCTCAGTACTTGTTTTGTTAATTTTGAAACACAACTTTTCATGTGGCATCTAACACTATAGTGATAAGGAAAGCAAAACCCTCTCAATGTAGTGTTTCAAATAACATGTCATTAGCTATATAAAGCTTGCCACAAATTCTTCCATGTTTACCTTCCCACCTAAAATCCCGACCTCTCTAGAAGTATGTTTTGTCTTCTTTGGGGTTGGCTGTCTTGGGACTTTGTGGACAGAGCTTAGACATATGAATTTGAATACAAATTCAGCTGAATTTCTCCAGAATCTATACTTTTGGATTATTATACTAAATTGCCTGTATTCCTTCTTTCATGTAATGTTTAGTGCCATTTCTTTTTTGATTTCTCTGAGTAATTCACATGATACAGCCATTTTCATATGTCTTCAGAAATATATCCCTCCATTTCTATATTCCATTATTATATACAATTTTTATTATAATAATTAAAAATGGGGAATATATGTTTACTATTCCACAAATTTTGAGTTTTATTTCAAAAAGTATAAATTAAAAATTCCAAAATTTATGCTGTTCATGTAAACATGTAGCATATACTGGTAACTTTTTAGTGTCAGCACATATAAATTAACAGATATGATTTGGGTTGAGATTTCTAAGGAAGGCATATAAATAGTACCTTTTTCCTCTCAAGTTCTGTAGATCAAGTGGGGGTAAAAGGAGTGGTAGATGGGGTTGGAATGCCCCTTTATTATTAATAAAAGCTAAGTTAAATGGAAATCTGTAGAATGAGAGTCAAATAGACTTCCTAAGTCTAAAGCTGAGTTGGAGAACTTTATCCAGTCAAGCAGCTTGGAATAAGAGACTTCCTGCATGCAACAGTAGAAGCTGCTCTTTGAGATATGAGAGGTAGCTTCCTCCTAAAAAGGAAACAGTATAGAGCCAAGCAAACTCTTGCCAAGTTCAGCAATCAGTAAGGGGTCAGAGAGAGACATGTAGGACTTAAGGATATGTCCTCCTCTTTGAAACCAGGGGTGTTGAACTGATTTTCCTCCCTAACACTTTCACCCAATCGTGGATGCATGCATGGTCACTGGATGGACTAATCATCTGAAAACTACAGACAGCCTTAATCTTATTATTATTTACTTTGTTTCTCATAAAGTTGCAGTCTTTAATTTTTAAAATTTTGAATAAATCATTTAAGTATTGAAGTTAAATGGAATTTCAAGTACAGTGTTTCAGAGAACATATTAGACTAAAAATTAATCATTATTTGTCTGAAATTCAAATTTAACTGGATGTCAAGTGTTTTCACTTGGTAAATTTATCAACTCTAATTTCATGGGATTTTTTGGAAAAATATTAGAATTCATCATGTCTAGCTATAGTTAGAAATGTCCACGTTTTATCCCCAAGATGCACTATTTTTCCAAACTATTTAAAAGCCATAGATTTGGTGGTTGGGAGTAATTTGCTCACTCCAAGCTCCAGAGATGATTTCTGGTAAGTATAACGCTACTGAGGTAACAAAATGCCACTTAACACAGTGCTTGGTTCAGGTACCTAAAGTCTACTCCGATCAGCATATAACATTTCTTTGTCCATAAGGGATTTATCTGGGATGGAAATATGATCAATTTCAGAGGTCAAGTTCATTCAAGATTCAAAAAGAATTATGCTATGAACATCTAGAAAAGATATATATTTTTAGATTTCTCTGAGAGCTACTTGTAGCCAACTTTTGTGTCTTTCTGAAAGATGTAGTATGAAGATATGAAGCCTGGAATTGTCAGTCATTTTGACATCATGAAGGAAGTAAGTGTTGGGTAAACTCTAGTACTATGAAATACAGGGAACCAAAATAAAATTGGATCTTTGAGGGTAAAGATGAGCATCTAAATCAAGACAGATGAAATCTACCCTTCCTTTGGAACTTCCAGTTATGTTAGCCAGCCATTCACCTATATTATTTACCTTTTATTCAGCTTTTGCTTTTGTTGTCGTTATTATTTTTAAAGACTTTTTTAGGGCAGTTAACAGCAAAACTGAGAGGAACGTATAGAGATTCCCCATATGCCTCCTGCCCCCATGCATGCATAGCCTCCTCCATTATCAATATCACTCACCAAGGTGGTACATTTGTTACAACTGATGAGCCTACACTGACACATCATAATCACCCACAGTCCATAATTTACTTAAGGGTTCACTTTTGGTGTTGATCATACTATGGGTTTGAACTATTAAAAACCAAAATTCAACTGAGTAAAATTGAAAGATCTTATTGGCTTTACTCAACAGTTCATGAATCAGGCAAGCATCCCATCTAGCAAACAGAAAGGAGCTCTGAAAAGCAGTACAAAATGGAAGACTTTTATAAGAGTCAGAACAAAGAAGTTATTCTAGCAAAGAGCTGATTGTTTCAGGCAAAGTCACCTTCCTCTGGGCCTATCAGGCAGATTACCTCACTACTGCTTAACAGGAAATTCCAGACTGACTGGTTAGGATTACATCCCTGGGAGAGGCTGAAATTGCAGTTAGGTTAGGTATTAAGTTTCTGTTTGGTGACATGGGCTTAGCACATGTGACTCCACTTTGGGTCTGTTGTCTCTTTGTTAACAGAACAAATGTACAATATAATGATATGTACCCATCATTATAGTATCATACAGAGTATTTTCATTGCCCTAAAAATTCTGTGTGCTCTGCCTACTCATCCATCTCCTTACTCCAAAGACTGGCAACCACTGACCTTTTTACTGTCTCCATAGTTTTGCCATGTCCAGAATGCCATATAGTTGGAATCACACAGTATGTAGTCTTTTCAAATTGCCTTCTTTCACTTAGTAATATGCATTTGTCTGCATATACCACAGTTTATTTATCCATTCACTTACTGAAGGACATCTTGATTGCTTCCAAGTTTTAACATTTATGAATAAATCTGCTATAAACATCTGTTTGCAGGTTTTTCTAGTGACATAAGTTTTCAACTCTTTGGTGTAAATACCAAGCACAATTGCTGGATCATATGGTAAGAGTATGTTTAGTTTTGTAAGAAACTGCTAACCTATCTTCCAAAGTAGCTGTATCATTTTGTATTCCCAACAGCAATGAATGAGAAGGGTGTAAGAGAGAAAGTTGGCAATGGGGTTGGACAAAGGGTATTTTAGAGGGAAAATAGTCCTTTTAAAGCAGAGAGCTAAGAGACTGTGCACTGCCTTCAGAACAGTTCAGAATGACTAAGGTTTAGAATGCCTCTCAATAAATGGGAAGTTATTAAACTGGAACTAGATAATAATGCTGTGTGCTATATTGAGAAGTTGAGAATTTATTTAATTTTGGTGAGAATTCATTGAGGAAGTTTAAGCAATGGGGTAATAAAATATTGATATGATCCAGGTCCTCTGGCCAAAATGAGAACAGGTAGGAAAGGAGCAATACTAATGGTAAAACAAGCATAAAACTTGTTAGGAGACCATGGGTACCTGTAATTTAGGTGAAACTGATGAGAACATGAATTACAGAGTCAGAGGTGAAAATATGAAATTTTTTGTGGAAGTTATTAAAAGCTTTTGAAAAGATTTTAAAAGTTGTCATCACAAGAAAGAAAAATTTTAACTAAGTTTGTAGATGAATGTTAATTAGACTTATTGTGGTGGTCATTTTACAATATATACAAATACGGAATCATTATGTTGTACACCTGAAACTAATATAATGTTAATGTCAATTATATCTCAGTAAAAATAAAAGTAAAGAAATATCTGATCAAGAATAGGCAACAGCTTAAATAATATCAGGAATGAAACTCAATACAGATCCTATAGACATTGAAAGAATAATAGGAAACTATAATTAATCAATATCCTAATAAATCTTCCAACCTTGATGAAATGCACAAACATATTAAGAGATACAAATTTTTAAAAACTGAGACAAAAAGAAAAAGAAAACCTGAAACCCTGAATCAATACAAACAAATCAAATTTGTAGTTAGAGTCTTTCTCATAAGTAATAGTCTAAGCCTAGATGGCTTAGGAGCTGATTTCAACCAACCACAATTATACACAAACTCTTCCAGAAAAAAGAGGAGGGAACAATCCCAATTTATTTTATGAGGCAAGTATACATTGATACCAAAACTGGCAAAGGTACTGAAAGAAAACTACAAACGACTTCCTTCATGAACACAAACACAAAAATCCTTAACAAAATATTAGCAAATTGAATTTGGAAATATATAAAGAGGATACTTACATTGACTGAGTGATGTATATCCTAGGAATTAAACAGTTGATTTAATATTTGAAAAATAATCAATGTAATTGAAAATATTAAGAGAATTTTAAAAACCCATATGATCATTTCAATATACATGGAAAACAAACATTTTTAAAAATCCAGCATTCATTTAAGTTAAAAGCTATCAGCACATTGGACTTGGAGAAGAATTTTCTCAACCTATTAAAAGGCATGTATGAAAAATTTATAGTGAACCTGTATGATAGTGAAAGTCTAAATGCTTTCCCCTAAGACTGGAAACAAGGCAAGATAATGGTTTCCTCCACTTCTATTCAATATCCTACTGGAAGTTCTAGCTGTGTAAGAAGGGAAGCAAAAATAAATAAAAGACATAAAGATTGGAAAAAAATTAATAAAATTGTCCTAGTGAACATTTGACATGAATATGTATATAGGACATTCTAAGGAATCAACAACAGCAAAACTGTGTAAAAAACAGTGATTTTAACAGTCACAGGATACAGAATTATTATAGAAAAGTCAAGGATATTTCTACGTTAGTAAAGAACAGTTAGAAAATAAAATTTCCAATAAAACATACCATTTATAATGACGTACAAAAAAGAAATGTTTAGGGGTAAATTTAACAAAATATGTTCAAGATGAACATAGTGAATAATTCCAACATTGTTGGGACAATGAAAAGACACTTGGTTATGAAAGACTCATCATGGTTAAAATGTATATTCTCTCCAAATTATTTTATAGATTTCAATACAATCCCAACACAATTCCATCAGGCTTTTCTTTAACATTGACAACCTGATTCTAAAATTTGTATGAAATGCAAAGTACTTATAATAGCCAAAACACTTTTCAAAAAGAGGATTACACTGTCTGATTTCAATACTTACTAAAAAGCTACAGTAATCAAGACATTGTAGTGTTTGTGCAAGGAGAAACATACAGATCAATAAAACAAAATAGAGAGTCCAGAAATAGACAAACACACTAATAGTGCATTTTTTAAAACTATTTTAAAAACTGCAAAAAGACATGGCAGTTATTTAATGGGGAAAGGATAATGTTTTCAACAAATAGATATCCCTATGGAAAAAATAAATATAGCCCTTATCTCATAACACATACAAAATTGAACTTAAAAATTTTAAATTTTAAAATTTAAAATTTCCAGAAGAAAACATAGAAGAAAAAACATTTTAACTTTATTTAGGCAAATGTTTCTTATGTAGAATGCAAAAAAAATAAAAAAATGACTTCACCAAAATTAACACTCCAATTCTATGAAAACCATCTTTAAAAAAATGGAAAGGTAATCCGCAGACTAGTTGAACATATTTGTGTTACATGTATCTGATGAAGGACTTATATTCAGAATATAAAAATCATTCTTACAACTCAAGAAGAAAATTAGAACCCCAATTAAAAAAAATAGGTAAAAGTTTTGAACAGACATTTTACCAAAGAAGACACATGAATGGCCAACAAATGCAAAACAAGATGCTCAATGCTTTTGGCCCCAGGCAAATGAGATGTTAAACCATGAGATATTGCCATACACCTACTAGAATGGCTAAAATTAAAAATACTGAAAATGCCAGGTGTTAACAAGGATGGGGAGAAAGTAATAGATTACTGGTAGGAATATGAAATTAAATAACCACTTTGGCAATCAGTTTGGCAATTTCTTACCATACAACTAAGCAATTCTTCTGAGTATTTACCTAAGAGGTATGAAATGCCTTGCATGCAAAAGCTCATAGAGACTTTATTCTCAATAGGCAAAAACTATAAATAATTCAAGTGAATGAATAAACAATGTGTAGTATATCAATAAAATGAAATACTGTTCAGCAATTTAAAAAAAAAAGACTGTAATATGATATCTTAACTACATAAATAAATGTAAAAGGGATTATGGTGAGCCAAAGAAGTTATACAGTTTGATTTTTACATACACAAAATTCTAGATCAAGCAAAATTAATCTATAGTGATGTAAAGCATATCAGTGATGTACAGAAAAAATAGTAGGAGATTAATTGACAGCAAAAGAATATGAGGAAAATTTTGGGGTGATGGAAATTTTCTGCATATCAACTGTGATACTGATTACACTGGTCTAGTCAAAGCTTATCTATTAGTCTAAGTAAATTACACAAAAATTATTACCCCCACTAAAAAACTGATTAAACAAGGTGTGATTTAGGGCTAGTTCCTTATTCTCTATAGGTCTTCATTTTTGTCTATGTTAAGTAAACAAGAGTTGAACTAGAAAATCTTTAAGACTTATCATATTTTACATTTCTAAGGAAAATCTTAAATTTCTACCATTTTCCCCCAGAGGAGGAAGCTTGATACAGAGGACAGTAGATAGTCTTAGATCAAGGCAAAGCAGGATAAATACTGGGATTCTAACACTCATTAGTTGACTGAGCAAGAATTCAACCTCTCATGGTTACAATTTCTTCATCTACAAAATGAGAATAAAAATCTATATTTTAGAGTGGTTGTGAAAAACCAAATGATTCAAAAATTTAAGAAGATCTTGACCATCACTAGCAGCTGAATAGCTGTAAATTCCCCTTGCCTTTCACCAGAGAAAATTTCAGGATTAAAAACTAAAAAAAAAGTTAAATAGAATTATTCCAGAGATCAAATATGTACCCTTATCAACTGAATCCTCCAGGGAGGACATTTGATTTTCTATGAAAGATACCAGCTTCTACTAACTGCCTTTTCAGATGCTCTGAGCACCACACCTGTCATACTGTTGAGGGTGAGAAGACAGCATTAAGGAATAGCACAACAGTGGGAATAAGATCGGCCATCCTAGGGGAGCCTTCACTCTACACTGGTGTCTCATGCTGAGTACCCTTAGACAGCTGAACCACATGAATCTTTTCTTACTCTCTGACTCAACTGAAAGATTCCCAAGTGAACTATAAAGTTTATTTAGTGAACTTCTTTGGGTATCTCAAATGTATAGTTGAATTTGGTGCAGTTCAGGAAATTCACATTTTAAAAAATCCTCCTTTGATTTTGCTTTGGTTACTTTTCTTCTAAAAAAAAAAAAAATCCCTAGCTACTTGTGTCTACTGAAGCCCTGAAGCCACAGAATGATTTATAGTATCTTGAGAGCGAACATTACTCAGCCTTGTGGGAAGCAAAATGTGACATTTTCTCAAACATAAAACAATATTTTCTTCATGGGTAAAGACTTCGGTTTTACCAGACCACAAGGGGACAAAGAGTTTAAATGAAACTTCAATGACATACCAAACCAGATCAGAAAAATGTAGATACCTCTAAACTCAACCACCACCTACAGACATAGAACATTTCGCAACCTGTGTATCAACCAACCACTGCCAATGGGGTAGTTTAGACAACTCCTGCAGGGCCAATTTAAAAGGGTAAACATGAGAGAAGCTTTCATTAATATTTCCCTTCATCACGAAAGCAATTTCCTACTGTCGTCTGAGCTTTTTACCATGGCGCACTACCAGCACAAGCCATTTTAGTTTACCTCTGACTGTGCACCAAACAGAAAAGAAAACAAATCTAATAATTAAAATGGTCAAAAATTCACCATTTCAAAATGGTTCAATCTTTTAAAACATTTATAGGAGCTCGTTTTTCTGAAGAGGGCAAATTGTGAAGGAGAAACAGAGCAATTGCTTTCTTCTCTTCTCAAAATGAGCCAGGGCATTCTACATATTTTCTTTTCTAAGAATGTTAAAGGGTCTGCTAGCATATCTACTGAACCAGCAGTTGCCTATTTTTATCTTTCCAACTCTAGGTCATGTCTCTAGTTATAACTCTGTGTCACAGTGCTTTTAGGACCAGAATGCTTTCTGACTGATTAAAAAAATGTATACTGGTAGTTCATGCTGAGACGTGAAGATTATCCCCATTCGGGCATAAAAAGACTCTGGCAGATATAGGGTTAATTTTCTTTCCCTTGAGCCAGTAGCTTCCACACCTGTCAGCCATCAAGGTCAGGCTTGCCAGGAACCTAGGAGTGAATGGGCAGGGGCGCAGCTGTAGCAAATTAGTGTATCCCGAGGAGGTCCAGAATAAAAAATGCAAACTCTTGCATATATCTCTATGGGGTTTTGACTGATCCAAAAACGATGTTGCTATGGCAAATCAAGTGTGGTAGGTGCCCCAGGAACTTCTACCACAGCCTTCCCTTACTAATGTAAAATATGTAAAATTGTATGTCTGAATATACTTGTGTATATATCTGTATTTTTCATAAGGTCCTTTGGGATTATAGTGAAGCAGCAACATTTATTTATAATTTTTAAATCATAAGAAATGATTTAGAAAAGGATATAATACTGAAAATGGTCTTTTGGCTACCTCCATCACCAAGTATGGAAACCACATAATTATTGATGAAACAATATTTAATGATTTTCATCAATGCCCTTTCTCAAGAGTACATAAATATCAAAATACAGCAATCATATATGTGGTTGATTTAAAGAAAGTGACTAAAAATGAACAATTTGGAAAAAAGATACTTGGCCCAATTGTGATGGTATCTTGATATCTGCAGATGCCAATTTCCTTGTTATTTTGAACTGTAAATTCTGATTTGGGTATGTTTTCTTATTTTGTTAAATGTGAAAAATATCCAAAGTGTTATATCATAATCGAGTCTCTTGTTTTCTTGCATAAGATGTTCTAGGCCTTTGAGTCCTGCCCATTTTCAGCTTTGTGTATAACATAAAAGGAATGGAATTATAGGAAGGGTAGAAAGGTTATACAGTGGGAAAGACATAAAAGGTAAAGGGAACATGGAGAGATACTTAAATAGTAATTTACATTCCTGTACTCACTAAATTTCTCTAGTGGAATATGAAGTCAATATTTCAAGCAATAATAGAATAGAAACATTGCAGAATGCTGTGCATTCTCTTTGCTCTGAGCAGGAGCTAAAAAGAAAAGTGGGGGCAGAGGGGTACATCTTAGTGATTCCACAAAGCCAGCACATATCCTCAGTAGTGGAGCAAAAAAAAGAAGTAAATACATCTAATTGCTTGTGAAAGTTAGGCCCATTGACTATGGTTTAATTACAGTCTACTACCAAATCCTACATTATTATAAAAAAAAGTGCAATCCTAAAAAATAAAATAAAATGACTTCTTGGCTGAGCAAAATTTTCTACATAGCACAATCTTGCAATGTCATCATTTAATGTTTCACACACTACAAGCATCATTAATAGCAAAGATATAATGAAATCAATTTTGAAAGAGATCATCTCCCAGGGATCTCTGTTTAGATGTGAAGTCTTTGAAGGGGAAGAGGGCAACTGACGGGTTAAGAATCAGATTTACCCCAGCACAATCACTCACAGCAGATTTTTAAATTGTCTAAATTGCTATTTGAAAATTTAGGGTATTTGCAGAGATAATTGATTTAGAGACTTCTCAATTCATCAGGATACATCAAGCATCTTAAGAAAAGGAGTTGCTTTAAATATAGTGGCTATTATTGGATTTCATAGAACCTATTTCTTAAGGACCTGCAGAGTCTGTAAATTTCTGCTGAGTGGATCTCACTCTGCAATGGAGGTGGCTAACTGGGTACTAACTGACTCAGCAAGACCAAATTGACCTGTAGAATAGAGAGTCCACACTCTCATTTTCTTCACTTTCCAATGACACTGATCCATCATTGCCCCTCGACTCTGCCCTCAAATTTTCTTGAAGGATGGCGGAAGTGCTTAAGAACAGTGAGATACATTGCTTCTTCACCAAGACTGCCAGCACATGTCCTAGCACATGCACACTGCAATATTTTGTGATATGTGCATTTGTAGCCATCTTGAGATATTCACCAGGGGAGCAATCTGTTTTCACATGTGCTTGTGGGAAGGCAATGAGTTGGAAGGATTTTTTTTTTTCACTACTGCAAGTTGAGTAATGAAAAAAATGATTTCAATAGAAACCATTGACCTAAGTATATTCTACTTGTACCACTTCTTCCCCTTGGGGTCATTGCCCATGTCAGTGCTATAAAACCATAACTGAATGAAGAAAATGGATTCCCAAATTGAAATTTTGCTTTCCATAATAATTTAATTCAATGAATCGTTTAAGGGTAAGAATTGTCCATACTAAACTTACTGTCTTAAGACAATGGTAACCAAAGGGTAGTTTTAATAATCTTCTACAGAACAAAACAGATGTCAAAAAATAGCAACAATTTAATTATGTAATGATCATGTTGCTACGTAATGGAAGTGTGATGTGGTCACTCTTTCTAGTAGTTATCAGTCATGATATTATCCCTTCTGGTTTAGCGGTACAGTCAGCAGCAATGAACCAGAGTCTAGTTTCTCTGCTCTGTGCTGGCATTAGTTAGAACTTTGGTTTTAGGTAAGAGAAATTAGGTTTTACTAGTGTGGGGTGAGTATTTAAACTTGACACATGTTAAAGTCATATATGCAAAAATGTAATATTCTTTTTTATCTACAACTATATTCATATTTTTCTCAAGCTTAGATTCTATTTAATGGTGATAGGAGGAGCTAGAATGGATGAGATTTTAAGTATGTCATTTAAAAGTAACTTACCTCTTTCATTTTTAATTTGTCCCTTTGGTGTTATCTCTGCTTTTTTTCCCTTCCTTTTCTTTCTGGCCAAGATAGTACCTAGACATAGCATGAGGCATCAGAAAAACTCAAATTTGAGTAGTGGCCTTCTCTAAAATGTCTCTTGTCTCCCTTGGTCATTGTTTATCCTATTGTCATCTTCTTTTGACATCGGTGGCTGATGGAAGCCATGTTTATGTTCTATTTTGTTTTTTTCTGCACACTCAGTGCCTAGATGTCACATTCCTTCTCCAAACAGAAGGCTCTGCTGCTCTGATGTGGCCCCACCTAACCCATTCCTGCTATTGCTGCTCTGCTGAATCTCGGCCACAATGTTCATTTGACCCTTCCCTTAAGAAACCATCCCAAGTGAATCAATGATTTCTCTGTCCCCCACTGGGGGCACACAGTGTCTTTGAGACATTTCCTTCATTAGGTGCATAATGTGTGGAATCAAGGGTGAGAGTAAGATAGGTGCAGTCTGTGGCCATTTAGCCATCACAACTCAGCTGCACATGTCCAAAGCTAGTGTGGGATATTCAGCCAAGTGACCTCTTCACTAGGACTAAAGGTTGTGGGGCCCCAGCTTCCTTTTCTTTCATCACCCCACCACCACCACCACCACCACACACACCTACATTTCTGCAGGTTTTCTGTCATTACCCACTCTTCATCTTGAGGCTTACCCTAAGGTGATCCAGAATGGGTGGGGGGGTGGAGAACTACATACATTGGCATCTAATCTTTTGCTCTTTTCTCTCTCACTCTTGTCCTATCTACTCTACAGGCTCAGAAGTTTTCTTTATGTACTATCTCATGGATTCTTTCATTCTACCCATGTTCTATATAGGAAAAGTTTCAAATCTCCAAAATTTGTTTTTAACATGTAGGAAGAATTAGAATTTACAAATTCTTTTGTCTTTTATTTAAGCCTAGATTTCAAAACTACTGTTTTTTTGGACACCAAAGTCCTAATTTACCAAAAACACTGGACATCTTTGCTCCAGATTATATCAGACTTTCTCCTGAATCATGGAAATGTTTTGACTTAATGGATGGGAAGTCAAGGAAGATATAATTTCAAGTAAATACAAAATACAAGATTTGATCTTTTAAAAATATTACATCCATTTTCTAGCTCACAAATAGTGGAAAATGAAATTTAAGGATTCTGGGGTATCTCGTAAACCAAAGGAGAAACTGCATTAGAGCCTAGAATTGCCTGGTGCCAGGGCTCAACATACTGTGGGGAACTTCTTCCATATTTTCTATGTTACTCGTCATGTTTCTTTATGGCTTTTATCTTCTCATCTCTTTTATCAGTTTTTATCTTTATGGACCAACTTTCTCTACATGTTACTTTACAAAATGGAAAATATGAGAGCCCTGTAAAGCTCTCCAGTTTTTACATTTCCTCTTCAAGAATCCAGCTTTAACTGGGACTGGAGTACCATTGCCCTTTTCCAATTTACTAAATAAGAAATTTAATTGATTTAGTTTGGATCATGAGCCCACATTTCATTCAACTTTTGGTCAGGGGAACAAAATGTTATAGCATAAGCATTCTTCATATGCATCAGGGCTGGGAGTGAGATTTTTTTTTTCATTCCTCTTTTTCTTTTTAAGGGAAAGACTGTAAGGTAAAAATCCATAAATGTTCACTGTAATATTTTTCTAGCATTTCTATTGACACTATTTCTATTTACTTATGAAACAAATCTGATGCTTCCTTGTGCAGTTCCTTTAAAGTGTACAATGAAGTGTTTTTTGTTTTTTGTTTTTTGTTTCTGTAAAATTTACCTTTTTAAATTTGAGGACTAAAACCCTTTTATACTCATTCTAATTCTGTAATTTCTCAAGACAATGTTTCAAGACATTTTAACAAATTGTTTATGATTAAAACAAAAACAAATAAATAAAACCACGTGGTACTAATAATCTTTTCCAGGTTAACAGTCAGAGTTTTCAGGATTTATGTTTTATTCCTCTGGGTTATCCAGGACTTTGAATTTTTTTTTTTTTTTAAATCAGTGACCTATCCAAGATATTCTTCGCAGTACACACTATTTTAGCTAATCAGTTCACTTTGCATCAGTCTGGTGTCATTTTGAGGTATTGTAATTTAAACTATATCTTGACTACTAAAATATTTATTTTAAAAATATATATATTTTCCACTTTAACTTGTTGACTTGGTGACTGATATTTGTTTCTAATAACAAACCATCCTTGCATTTCAGTTATAAACTTTTTTATGGGCTGTGTTTATTTTTAAAGTACTGGTAGATTCATATTCTCAATTAGAATCTAATTTTATTTTGGATTGTGCATTTAAAACGATCTTGAGATTTTCTTTGTTAATGTTATCTGTCTTTGGGAGATGTTGGTATCAATGTTCTGCTGATTTCATGAAAAATATTAGAAACATTATATTTCTTAATTCTCTGAAGTAACTTAAATAGAATTTAGATAGAAAATTTAAACAGAATTAGTAATACTGGTTGGTTTTATTTTGGAAGTAA
This sequence comes from Eubalaena glacialis, assembly GCF_028564815.1. Lineage (NCBI taxonomy): Eukaryota > Metazoa > Chordata > Mammalia > Artiodactyla > Balaenidae > Eubalaena > Eubalaena glacialis. The sequence goes on from NC_083718.1 coordinate 122,119,519, forward strand.
TTCGGACTTAAACCTTTCTTCAATTGAATTTTGGGGAGGTTTCTTTGTCCCAAATTCCTCTATAATGAAGAAGAATTCCAAAATTCTTCTACAATGATTTTTAGTTGTTGTTAGGTTTTGATATTTTCTTAATTTTGGCAATTTTTTTTCCAGAAAATTATGTACTTCACTTAGGTTGTCATATTTATTTACACAGAGTTGAACAAAACATTATTATTTTAAAGTCCCTGCTATATTTTTTGTTTTTAAATTTGATAAAAGTCAGAAAAAACCTAGGGAAGTAATACCTATTAATGTAAAGGAAATACAGGCATACCTTGGAGATATTGTGAGTTCAGTTCCACACTACCAGAATAAAACAAATATCTCAATAAATGAGTCACCCAATTTTTTTTTTTTTGGTTTCCCAGTGCATATAAAAGTTATGTTTACACTATACTATAGTTTACTGTGTGCAACAGCATTATTTATATTACAAAACTCATGTACATACCTCAATTTAAAAAATATCTTCTTGCCAAAAAATGCTAATCATCATTTGAACCTTTAGGGAGTCTTAATCTTTTTGCTGGTGGAAGGTCTTGCCTCAATGTTGCTGGCTGCTGACTGATCAGGATGATGGGTGCTGAAGGTTAGGGTAACTGTGACAATTTATTTTAAGACTGTGTCAAAATAAGACAACAAAGATGTTTGCCACATTGATTGACTTTTCTTTCATGAACAATTTCTCTGTAGCATGCAATGCTCTTTGATAGCATGTTACCCACAGTAGAATTCTTTCAAAATTGGATTCAGTCTTCTCAGACCCTACTGCTGCTTTATCAACACAGCTTATATAATATTCTGAATCTTTTGTTGTCATTTAAACAATCTTTATAGCATCCTCACCAGGTGTAGCTTCCATCTCAAGAAACCATTTTCTTTACTCATCCATAAGAAGCAAGTCCTCATCCATTAAAGTTTTATCATGAGACTCCAGCAATTCATTCATATCTTCAGACTCCACTACTGATTCTAGTTCTCTTGTTATTTTCACCACATCTGCAGTTACTTTCTCCACTGAAGTCTTGAACCTTTCAAAGTCATCCATGAAGGTTGGAATCAACTTCTTCCAAACTCCTGTTAATGTTGATACTTTGACCTCTTCCCATGTATCATGAATGTTTTTAATGGCTTCTGGAATGGTGAACCATTTCCAGAAGGTTTTCAATTTACTTTGCCCAGATTCATCAGAAGAATCACAGTCTATGGCAACTATAACCTTACAAAATGTATTTCTTAAATAGTAAAATTTGAAAGCCCAAATTACTCCTTGATCCCTGGGCTGCAGAATGGATGTTGCATTAGCAGGCGTGAAAACAACATTAATTTTGTTGTACATCTCCATCAGAGCTCTTGTGTGACCAGGTGCATGGTCAATGAACAGTAATATTTCAAAAAGAATCTTTTTTCTTGAGCCATGGGTCTCAACAGTGGGCTTAAAATATTCGGTAAACCATGTTGTAAACAGACGTGCTGTTATCCAGGCTTTGTTGTTCCACTTATATAGCACAGGCAGAGTAGATTTAGCATGCTTCTTATGGACCCTAGGATTTTCAGAATGGTAAATAAGTATTGGCTTTAACTTAAAGTCACTAGCTGCATTAACCCCTAACAAGAGAGTCAGCCTGTCCTTTGAAGCTTTGAAGCCAGATATTGACTTCTCCTCTCTAGCTATGAAAGTTCAAGATGACATCCTCTTCCAATATAATGCTGTTTTGTCTACATTGAAAATATGTTGTTTAGTGTGGCCACTTTCATTAATTATCTTAGCTAGATTTTCTGGATAACTTTCTGCAGCTTTTACATTAGCACTTGCTGCTCCATCTTGAACTTTTATGTTATGATGATGTCTGCTTTTCTTAAACCAAATGAACAAACCTTTGCTAGCTTTAAACTTTTCTTCTGCAGCTTCTTCACCTCTCTCAACCTTCATAGAATTGAAAAGATTTAGAGCCTTGCTATAGATTAGACTTTGGCTTAAGTGAATGTTGGGGCTGATTTGATCTTCTATCCAGACAACTAAAACTGTCTCCATATCAGCAATAAGACTGTTTCACTTTTTTACCATGTGTGTGCTCACTGGAGTAGCACTTTTAATTTCTTTCAAGAACTTTGCATTCGCAACTTGGCTAATTCTTTGGTGCAAGAGACTTAGCTTTAGGCTTATTTTGGCTTTTGACATGTCTTCCTCACTAAGCTTAATCATTTCTAGCTTTTGATTTAAAGTGAGAGATGTGTGACTCTTTCGTTTGAACACATAGAGGACATTGTAGTGCCATTAATTGGCCTAATTTCAAAGTTGTTGTGTCTCAAGGAGTGCAGAGGCCCACGGAGAGAGAGAGAGAGAGAGAGGGAGAGACGGGGGAACACTCAGTTTGGGGGGCAGTCAGAACACACACACATTTATCAATTATTTACCATGTTATCTAGGTGCGGTTTGTGGGTTGTGGCATCCCAAAACAATTACAGTAGTAAGTCAAAGATCACGGATCACAGATCACCATAATAATGAAAAAGTTTGAAATATTGTGAGAATTACCATAATGTGACACAGAGACATGAAGTGAACAAATGCTATTGGAAAAATGGCACCAATAGATGCGGGGTTGCCACAAACTTTCAACTTGTAAAAAATGCAATATATCTGAGGTGCAGTAAAGTGAAGTGCAATTAAATGAGTTATGTCTGTAATATTAAGCACATAAGCAAATGCAACTTAACAATTGATGAAATAATAATCTGGCACCGGATGAGCAATTTGGTCCAATGAAATCACATGAATTTACTGCTGAAGCTTATTTTTTTCCACTTACTAGTTGTCAAATCTTAGGCAATTGATTTAACTTCTCTGAGCCTCACTTTAAAAAGTATTGAGGAAAGAATGCCTGACTTTAAATATTTTGTCAGGACCATTGAAATAATCAATAAAATTGCCTAGTGTAGCGATAACAGTTAATGCTAAGTAAATTTTATTTTCACTCCAGATAGGGTTTACCACTAGATATGGATCATTCTAGAAATCTAAGGATAATTCAATGTTTTGAGTTTGCAGAAATAGAGACACAGATGTAGAGAACAAACGTATAGACACCAAGGGGGGGAAAGTCATGGGGGGTGGTGGTGGTGTGATGAACTGGGAGATTGGGATTGACATATAGACACTAATATGTATAAAATAGATAACTAATAAGAACCTGCTGTATAAAAAATAAAATAAAATTCAAAATTTCAAAAGAAAACTAAATAAGAAAAGACAAGTTTCATTACAACGATTATGTCAATACCAATACCTTATTTTAATAACAAAAAAATTGCGTAAATGATACAGAGAACAATATTGAGTTTCTCTTTTGTAATATGTCTCTAAAAGGCTAGTTTAAATTATTAAACTTTAATTAGATAAAATATTAATCAGGTTAAGTATTGATTGAATGCATCAATTTAATACAATTATTTAATTATATTAAAATTAATTAAAATCAAATTTTAATTGATTAAATACATATTTTTTCTTTCACCTCTCTCACAATGATCAGTGTAAAGTAAAAAATCCTTTTCTCTGCAGTCTGATCTTGAGCTAAATCAGAACCTCAGGATCTTAACTCTACCAAAGGAGACTTTTTTTTTAAAACTACCTTTTCATAGAAGGATAAGCCAAAAGTATGGTCAGAATATAAAGTCCTATTATTCTGTTCTATTGCTTCTCTCATGGCTGTATGTTATGGCTGCTAAAAATAGGAAATCTAGGTTTCCAATGCAAGATCCAGTTTTTTTTAAATGTCCCAAGTTAACCAAGGTGTGACAAAAATTACCCAACTCAAGCAGTGAAATTGTCTGATGCAATATTCAGGTTGCAGTAGGACATGTGATTGCCAAGGACCAACAGGATTGCTTTCAAACAGTAGTTCAACATATCTCAAGTTTAGGGTGTTTTGCATTACACCCAACTACAAAGCTAATGTAAAATAAAGTTAGACTGTCTTATAATTTTACCATGACACACATCTTACAAATTTCACACATATACATTTACACATACACATACACACACACACACATACATTCATACACATTTTACCAAATGCACACCCATGTTGTTGTAATGACTGGGTCAGGATGGGTGCCAGCTTCATATAGTAACTTGGGCACTTGTGTTGATGCCTGATACCCTGTCAAGGCTCTCCTCTGTCCTGTGGTAAATTTTCCTGGATAGGGGGTATGTGGGTATTTTTAACTTTGCTTACCAGCTGGCCTCAATAAAGTCTATTTCATTACATTAGACACATTTCAATAATGTTTATTTCTGACGGTAGGAGTCTGGATTTCAGAAGCTTTTGTTCTAGAAGGACCTGGATTCATTAAGCAATTTTGCTCACACTACCCTGGATAACTTTTTGTGCTGCATATCATACATACCCAACATATTTATGTGCGAGTAAAGAGGCATCAGCAGACATACAGATATAAAATGTTATTACTGGCTGAGTCAAAATGACTTGTTGATCATTAAATTTCCATTTTCATGGCAGCCAAAACAAATAAAATATGCACTAACATGACCAGATGTCCCTAATGGCTAACATTTAAATAAAAATCCCCCTCACTGATACATATGTAAATACATTCATTTGCACACAGACATACACACACGCACACACACAGATTTGTTTAAATTATATCTTCTCATTGTACTGGAAGCTCCATGAGGACCATAATATGTACATTGCTGCATTCCAACATCTAACACAGTTTTTGGTTTAATAAGTACATGATAAATAATAACAAAAATAGTCAACATAACAATTCATAGATATATTCTAGAGCAGCAGTCACAAAATTTTGTTGGTACACAGACATATCCATTTGTTGATATATTATCCATGATAGTTTTCTCACTACAATAGCATATCTGAGCTGTTGCAACAAAGACAGTGCAGCTTGCAAAGGCTAATAAGCCTAATATTGGGCCCTTTACTGTAAAAGTTTGCTCACCCATTTCCTAGAGGCATAATCTTTAAATTTATATAAGTAAACATGTATTAAATTGTTATTGTTATTGCATACTATTTTGTCATTTCTGGCCAGTACAGTAATAACAAAAACAAATAAAAGTAAATGATGGAAAAATGCAGAGCAAGATAAAATTATGAGAATATATTATGATTATTTGAAAGATAAAAATTAATTATAAAATTATTAGAATTAGAAAGACGTTTCATGATAGTGACCAAATTACTTAATTGATTTAAAGTATACTTTTTGAGTGCATACTGTTCACCAGACATTGTACTAATACAACATATTTTTTTAAAAAAAGCTTAAGAAAGAGATTACAATTTATCTTTTTATTCTCTTTCCATCATTTTCTTTAGCCTAGACTATGGCAACCACTCTTCAACTTCCTCTGATTTTGTCCTTTTCCAGAACACACTTTACTACTAATCACGTGATTTCCCTGTCCTTTGGTGGTTACCCATTTTACTTGGCATAAAGCCCACCATACTTATTGTGCTTTACCAAGCCCTTCATGATATGGCTCAATCCAAGACCCTCTTGAGGTAGGTAAGAGCCAGTGGTAAGAGCCATGAGCTCTGGAGTCAATTGGTTTGGGTTCAAAACTTAACTCTACCTCTAACTAACTGTATGAACTTGGACAAGTTACTTATCCCTTCTCTGCCCTTGTTTCTTCATCTATAAAATGGGAATAGCAATTGTAACTAAGTAATAGGTTGTTAAAAATTAAATAATTTATATAAAGTACAGAGAAAAGTGTTTGAATCATAGTGAACACAATAAATTATGCTATGAATACCTGATCAATTTTGAGTCTTTTCAATTCATGTTCCCTACCCCAGGTTTGCTTCTATAATACTAAACAAACCAGGCCTAGGAACATGACGGCCCTTTCCTTGCAATGCTGTCTTTGAAATCCCTACTTTTGTCCTGATTTGGCTTGGCTATGTCCTACTTTGACTTCAGGTCCCTGTGAAGGATTATGAAGGATCTGAGATTTTACTCTATTTGTAGTCAAGCAAGTTACTCTGCCACAGTTTTGTGGATATTGACAGAAAACATAAGGTTCTTGGGTTAGGGATAAAGAACCTTATTACTCACGGTAATAGCAGTTGCAGAGTTTCAGTTTTAGGTTTTGTTGGGTTCTCCGAGCCCAGTTCCTACAGGGTGATGCAAAGAGGGTCAAGCAACCCCTGTACATGCAGTGGGTTACCTTACAGGAGAGCAAACCTGAGCTTAGAGAAGCTGACTTTTATAATGGTCAGTAAGAATGTCTGCCTTTTTTTTTTTCTTTTTTTGTCAAGGAAGACACTATATATTCCAACACTACAGGAAAATCTGTCCTTTGCTCTGGAGTGAAACACTATCTATATCTTCCAAGGATAGTTGCAGTACAAACATCGGTGAAAAGATAGTTAACAACAAAGGCGGTCAGTGTCTCTGCTCGCAGGAGGTTTAGAAATGCAAGAGTGACATGGGACAAAGGCATCTTAACAGTCTCAACTAGAATTCTTCCATTCTGTTCTTCCTTAAGACAGGGTTATTGGTGCATGTAGACTATTAGCTCCTCAAATACAGATCTCTGTATTTCCCATCACTTATTCCAATGCCAAGGATAGTACTTTGCACATAGTAGACACTCAAAAATATTTTTGAAGAAATTAGAGTCTGCTATAAATGACATTATTTTTATTCCTACTCTTACTACCATAACCAGTTGGAGAATAAAATTTAAAAACACATCTCATTTGTATGAGCAACAACTTATAAATACTTTAGCATTATGCATACTACAAGAAAAATCTGCACAAATTATATCTAGAAATCTATAAAATTATTTTAGTGAAATAAAGAAAGATTTTGGTATACAAAGCTAGATTCATAAAGATGGGAGCAGCACAGGCTTTGAATGGCAATAAGAAAACATGGATTTTATTGAATCTGCAATTTAAGCTATATGCTCGCAGATAAAAAGTGGAAGTCTTAATAACATAGTTTTTTTGGAATTTTTGAATTTTATTTTATTTATTTTTTTATACAGCAGGTTCTTATTAGTTATCCATTTTTTACATATTGTGTATATATGTCAAACTCAATCTCCCAATTCATCACACCATCACTCCCCCCCGCCCCACTTTCCTCCCTTGGTGTCCATACGTTTGTTCTCTACATCTGTGTCTCAATTTCTGCCCTGCAAACCGGTTCATCTGTACCATTTTTCTAGGGTCCACATACATGCGTTAATATATGATATTTGTTTTTCTCTTTCTGATTTACTTCACTCTGTATGACAGTCTCTAGATCCATCCACGTTTCTACAAATGACCCAATTTTGTTCCACTTTATGGCTGAGGAATATTCCATTGTATATATGTACCACATCTTCTTTATCCATTCATCTGTCGATGGACATTTAGGTTGCTTCCATGACCTGGCTATTGTAAATAGTGCTGCAATGAACATTGGGGTGCATGTGTCTTTTTAATTATGGTTTTCTCTGGGTATATGCCCAGTAGAGGGATTGCAGGGTCATATGGTAATTCTATTTTTAGTTTTCTAAGGAACCTCCATACTGTTCTCGATAGTGGCTGTATCAATTTACATTTCCACCAACAGTGCAAGAGGGTTCCTTTTTCTCCACACCCTCTCCAGCATTTATTGTTTGTAAATTTTCTGATGATGCCCATTCTAACTGGTGTGAGTGATACCTCATTGTAGTTTTGATTTGCATTTCTCTAATAATTAGTGATGTTGAGCAGGTTTTCATGTGCTTGTTGGCCATCTGTATGTCTTCTTTGGAGAAATGACTATTTAGGTCTTCTGCACATTTTTGGATTGGGTTTTTTGTTTTTCTAATATTGAGCTGCATGAGCTGTTTATATATTTTGGAGATTAATCCTTTGTCTGTTGAATGTGTTTGCAAATATTTTCTCCCATTCTGAAGGTTGTCTTTTTGTCTTGTTTGTAGTTTCCTTTGCTGTGCAAAAACTTTTAAGTTTCATTAGGTCCCATGTGTTTATTTTTATTTCCATTACTCTAGGAGGTGGATCAAAAAAGATCTTGCTGTGATTTATGTCAAAGAGTGTTCTTCCTATGTTTCCTCTAAGAGTTTTATAGTGTCCAGTCTTACATTTAGGTCTCTAATCCATTTTGAGTTTATTTTTGTGTATGGCGTTAGGGAGTGTTCTAATTTCATTCTTTTACATGTAGCTGTCCAGTTTCCCCAGCACTACATAATCAAGAGACTGTCTTTTCTCCATTGTATATCTTTGCCTCCTTTGTCATAGATTAGTTGACCATAGGTGTGTGGGTTTATCTCTGGGCTTTCTATCCTGTTCCATTGATCTATATTTCTGTTTTGGGCCAGTACCATATTGTCTTGATTGCTGTAACTTTGTAGTATAGTCTGAAGTCAGGGAACCTGATTCCTCCAGCTCCATTTATTCCCTCAAGACTGCTTTGGCTATTCAGGGTCTTTTGTGTCTCCATACAAATTTTAAGATTTTTTGTTCTAGTTCTATAAAAAATGCCATTGGTGATTTGATAAGGATTGCATTGAATCTGTAGATTGCTTTGGGTAGTATAGTCATTATCACAATATTGATTCTTTCAATCCAAGAACATGGTGTATCTCTCCATCTGTTTATATCATCTTTAATTTCCTTCATCATTGTCTTATAGTCTAATGCATACAGGTCTTTTGTCTCCTTAGGTAGGTTTATTCCTAGGTATTTTATTCTTTTTGTTGCAATGGTAAATGGGAATGTTTCCTTAATTTCTGTTTCAGATTTTTCATCATTAGTGTATAGGAATGCAAGAGATTTCTGTGCATTAATTTTGTATCCTGCAACTTTACCAAATTCATTGATTAGCTCTAGTAGTTTTCTGGTGGCATCTTTAGGATTCTCTATGTATGGTGTGATGTCATCTGCAAACAGTGACAGTTTTACTTCTTTTCCAATTTGTACTCCTTTTATTTCTTTTTCTTCTCTGATTGCCATGGCTAGGACTTCCAAAACTATGTTGAATAATAGTGGCGAGAGTGGACATCTTTGTCTTGTTCCTGGTCTTAGAGTGAATGCTTTCAGTTTTTCACCATTGAGAGTGAGGTTTGAAGTGGGTTTGTCATATGTGGCCTTTATTACGTTGAGGTAGGTTCCCTCTATGCCCACCTTCTGGAGAGTTTTTATCATAAATCGATGTTGAATTTTGTCAAAAGTTTTTTCTGCAGCTATTGAGATGATCATAGGGTTTTTATTCTTCAGTTTGTAATATGGTGTATCACATTAATTAATTTGCATATATTGAAGAATCCTTGCATCCCTGGGATAAATTCCACTTCATCATGGTGTATGATCATTTTAATGTGTTTTTGGATTCTGTTTGCTAGTATTTTGTTGAGGATTCTTGCATCTATATTCATCAGTGATATTGGTCTGTAATTTTTTTTTTTTTGTAGTATCTTTGTCTGGTTTTGGTATTAGGGTGATGGTGGCCTCATAGAATGAGTTTAGGAGTGTCCCTTTCTCTGCAATTCGTTGGAAGAGTTTGAGCTCTTCTCTAAATGTTTGATAGAATTCACCTGTGAAGTCATCTGGTCCTGTGCTTTTGTTTGTTGGAAGATTTTTAATCACAGTTTCTATTTCATTACTTGTGATTGGTCTGTTCATATTTTCTATTTTCTATTTCTTCCTGGTTCAGTCTTGGAAGGTTTTACCTTTCTAAGAATTTGTCCATTTCTTCCAGGTTGTCCATTATTTTTGCACAGAGTAGCTTGTAGTAGTCTCTTAGGATGCTTTGTATTTCTGTGCTATCTGTTGTAACTTCTCTTTTTTCATTTCTAATTTTAATGATTTGAGTCCTCTCTCTCTTTTGATATTGGTTTATCAGTTTTGTTTATCTTCTCAAAGAACAAGCTTTTAGTTTTATTGATCTTTGCTATTGTTTTCTTGTTTCTATTTCATTTATTTCTGCTCTGATCTTTATGATTTATTTCCTGCTACTAACTTTGGGTTTTGTTTGTTCTTTTTTCTCTAGTTCCTTTAGGTGTAAGGTTAGACTGTTTATTTGAGATTTTTCTTGTTTCTTGAGGTAGGCTTGTATAGCTATAAACTTCATTCTTAGAATTGCTTTTGCTGCATGCCATAGGCTTTGGATCATCGTGTTTTCATTGTAATTTGTCTCTAGGTATTTTTTGATTTCCTCTTTGATTTCTTCAGTGATCTCTTGGTTATTTAGTAACGTATTGTTTAGCCTCCATGTGTTTGTGTTTTTTATGTTTTTTTTCCCCTGTAATTGATTTCTAATCTCATAGCGTTGTGGTCAGAAAAGATGCTTCATATGATTTCAATTTTCTTAAATTTACTTAGGCTTGATTTCTGACCCAAGATGTGATCTCTCCTGGAGAATTTTCAATGTACATTTGAGAAGAAAGTGTAATCTGCTGTTTTGGATGGAATGTCCTACAAATATCGATTAAATCTATCTGGTCTATTGTGTCATTTAAAGTTTGGGTTTCCATATTAATTTTTTGTCTGGATGATCTGTCCATTGGTGTGAGTTCTTAAAGTCCCCAATCATTATTGTGTTACTGTCGATTTCCTCTTTTAAAGCTGTTAGCAGTTGCCTTATGTATTGAGGTGCTCTTATGTTGGGTGCATATATATTTATAATTGTTATATCTTCTTCTTGGATTTATCTCTTGATCATTATGTAGTGTCCTTCCTTGTCTCTTTTAACATTCTTTATTTTAAAGTCTATTTTATCTGATGTAAGTATTGCTACTCCAGCTTTCTTTTGATTTCCATTTGTATGGAATATCTTTTTCCATCCCCTGACTTTCAGTCTGTATGTGTCCCTAAGTCTGAAGTGGGTCTCTTGTAGACAGCATATATATGGGTCTTGTTTTTGTATCCATTCAGCAAGCCTGTGTCTTTGGTTGGAGCATTTAATCCATTCATGTTTAAAGTAATTATCAATATGTATGTTCCTATTACCATTTTCTTAATTGTTTTGGGTTTGTTTTTGTAGGTCCTTTTCTTCTCTTGTGTCTCCCACTTAGAGAAGTTCATTTAGCATTTGTTGTAGAGCTGGTTTGGTGGTGCTGAATTCTCTTAGCTTTTGCTTGTCTGTAAAGCTTTTGATTTCTCTGTGGAATCTGAATGAGATCCTTGCTGGGTAGAGTAATCTTGTTTGTAGGTTCTTCCTTTTCATCACTTTAAATGTACCATGCCACTCCTTTCTGGCTTGTAGAGTTTCTGCTGAGACATCAGCTGTTAACCTTATGGGAGTTCCCTTGTATGTTATTTGTCTTTTTTCCCTTGTTGCTTTCAATAATTTTTCTTTGTCTCTAATTTTTTCAGTTTGATTGCTATGTGTCTCGGTGTGTTTCTCCTTGGGTTTATCCTGCCTGGGACTCTCTGTGTTTCTGGACTTGGGTGACTATTTCCTTTCCCATGTTATGGAAGTTTTTGACTATAATCTCTTCAAATGTTTCCTTGGGTCCTTTCTCTCTCTCTTCTCCTTCTGGGACTCCTATAATGTGACCCCTTATATATGGGACCCCCTAAATGTTGTTGCATTTAATGTTGTCCCAGAGGCCTCTTAGGCTGTCTTCATTTCTTTTCATTTTTTTTTCTCTATTCTGTTCTGAAGCAGTGAATTCCACCATTCTGTCTTCCAGGTCACTTATCCATTCTTCTGCCTCAGTTATTCTGCTATTGATTCCTTCTAGTGTATTTCTCATTTCAGTTATTGTATTGTTCTTCTGTGTTTGTTTTTTCTTTAATTCTTCTTGGTCTTTGTTAAACATTTCTTGCATCTTCTTGATCTTTGCCTCCATTCTTTTTCCGATGTTCTGGATCATCTTCACTATCATTATTCTGAATTCTTTTTCTGGAATGTTGCCTATCTCCACTTCAGTTATTTGTTTTTCTGTGGTATTATCTTGTTCTTTCATCTGGTACAAAGTCCTCTGCCTTTTCATTTTCTCTATCTTTCTGTGAATGTGGTTTTCCTTTCATAGGCTACAGAATTGTAGTTATTCTTGCTTCTGCTGTCTGCCTTCTCTTCATAACCTTTTACACATTTATTCAACAACAATTTACTTATGTCGTAGTAAGTTCCAGGCCCTTTTTCAGTAGTGAATGTCTCTATTAACCAAGCCCCATTATTAAGAGTGGCAATTTACAGCAAACCTGTAATTGATAAAATAAATCAATTGCTATTTCTAAGCTCAGTGACCCTTAGGCAGAATATTTGTGTCTTCATAATAATGTATTTATGCATAATAATGTATTTATGCATAATAATGTATATACTATATATAGTATGTTATAAGCTATAATATATGCTATATGAATAGTATGTAATCCATATAATTAAATATCATTTTACTCTTGTAAAGAAGGAGTAATTCACAATATAAAATTTGGTATTTTTTCTCAAAGCTAACCAAGGCAGATAGTTAGAAAACTCAGAAATCAAATAAGTTTGAAATATTTCAGTAGAGGCTATAGCTGTACACACCATTATTTCCCACTGTGGTTACAGCCTCCATAAAAAAAATGTGATTAATTATTTTACATCACACAACTAAATGATAATGTTCAGTATTGGTCTAATAACCAGACTCCTGGACAAGACAGTCTCATTATCACTCCGAATAAAATAACACTTCAGTATTCTGCAAGACTGCCATTACTGTCAAGGATCATTCGGTGGTGTTTGCAAATAGTTAACCAGGCTTCCTCACAGCTGTTCAAAATTGAGAGCTCATGAACACTTTTGCAAGCAGAGTAAAATCTTATAAGCACAGATGAGCAAGAAGAATGGTAGTATACCAAATGCATAACAAATAAGAGTTTTAATTCATCTCATCATGAAAACAATAAGAGATGAAGAAAGAGAGGACAGAGGCCTTGGATGCCCAGAATTAGAGACTTAACTTGGATCAGCTGTGCCTGTCAGACAATGAAAATTGTTTATAAACACAAATTTGGCATATTTTAGAGCTGAATGTAAGACACACTGTTCAAGTTTTATTCTAGTAGTGTGGCTAATGTTCAAGGATATTCTTAATTTAAACATTGCCTTAAAAATGGGGCATCTAGGCCACAAGGCACTTAGATACTTGTATAATTAAAGTTTCTCTGGGATACTTCACATGCCATATTTTAGAAGCTGTTTAATAATCTCCTAAGGTATGGTTACTCAACTTATCTTTGTGTGTGACATATACAGACCAAAATCCTTAGGTAATAATACTTTTCTATTTAATCCATTGTAAAAAGAACTAAGTGGCAAAATACAATCATTATTTTGTGATTTTAGAGCTAAATTCAACCTTCTCACTTTAGAGGAAAGTGAGACAGAGATAAGTTAAAGTCTTACACAAAAATCCGAACATGGTAAGCAATAGCTGAAGTTTCCTGAACCCTAGTCTGGGGTTATATCTATCTGTCATTACTCCTTCAGAATGAGGTCATTTTGTAAGTGAGAATCCAAAATGTAAGATTAGAGGAAATTAAATATGTAAATAGATATGTCATAAACAAACCCAGCCTGGATATACTGCTTCTGAAAAGCAAGGGACCTTAATATTTCAGAAATCCTTGTTCCTTTTCATGCACTTTTGATGACAGTGGTACATTCATGTTGAGGGAGATTTAGTAGATGAGGTAGAACACAAGAATTTTATCTAGATTCTTGTTTTCAGACATGTGATTTAGAATTTAATTTACTCTCTTTCTGACAAGTAAATTTAGATTTGTTTCAAAATACAAAATTACATTTTAAATTTATTTTCTTGATTTAGTGTGTAGCAATTAATGACTTACAAATAATGACAGAATATCTTAATTTTGAAGAGTTACAAGCAAGCATATATTGACTCAGATATTAGCTTTATTTTGCACGTATTTTTTTCTCAGTCACCATACTTATTTCTCTAATTTCATTGATGGTAAATGGTAAGAATTAACAGAATATTTTTATAATTAATTTTATTTAATTTTCATTGGCCAGAAGAAAATCAGTAGACTTCTCTCTGATCTTAAGGTAAGCCTTATTGTGCATGTAAACTACATAATCATTACTAATTTGCATTTTTTATGGTATATACAAATTACAAAGTTAACTCTAATGTCTTCAATACACTGAATTTATATAGTACCATGCAAGTGTGTCCCTCTTTGATACTTTACATAATGCAGCTATATTAATACCTTAAAAGTCTGGTTTCATGAAGACACTATTGGCCTTCACCCTTCCTACAGAACACAGTTAAATTTTTTAAAAATCTTTTAAGAATGTTCATGCTTTTACCTCATATATTATAGTTATTTGCTATTCTCCAGCATAAACATTCTAGTTAGGTCATTCATTTGTTCAACAAATATTTATGAAACACCATAGTTATGTATAACATAATTCTAATAGTAGCTAAGTTATGTAAAATAGCTTAAAAATCAATTAAACAGATATGTAAATATTAGTTGTCACTAACACAGTATAATATTAAGTACAGCACTTACTATAATGCAAGTTATTTAATAGACACTGTAGGAGAAATGTGAACACAATATAATCACTTACTGAAATAATATTAATATTCAATGAGAGCCTTAACCACATTAGAACCATATATAAATATAGTAAAACATAGTGTAATTAATAGCTTAATTTTTTGTGTGTTTCTCTAGTGATACAGCCTTTCCCCCGCCTACCTCTCACTCCTTACGTTGGCTGCAGAGTTCTCAGTCTATATGATACTAATAGTAAGCAAAACAAACAAACAAACAAAAGAGAAACTGAAGTAGCTGTACTAATTTCAGACAAGGCAGACTTCAGAACAAGGATTATTATAGCACTGCATAAAGAAAAAGTGTCAATTCTCCAAGAAGATATAACAATCCTAAATGTATATGCACCTAACAACAGAGCATCAAAATACATGTGTCAAAAACTGTTTAGAAACTCAAGAGGAAATATACAAATTCACTATTATAATTAAAGAGTTCAATGTCTCTTTGTCAGTAATTGATAAGTAGACAGAAAATCAGTAAATGTGCAAACAAAATCAGTAAAGATATACATGACCAGAACAGCAATATCATTCAACTTGATCCAATTGATATTTATAGAATACTCTATCCAAAAACAGCAAAATACACATTCCTCTGATGTTTACATGGAACACTTACCAACACAGAGTACATTCTGTGCCATAAAACATACCTTAATAGTTTAAGAGAATAGAAATCATGCAAAATATGTTTTCACACAATAGAATCAAACTATAAATCATTAACAGGAAGTTAGTTGGAAAGTTCCTAAATATTTGTAAGTTAAACAACACATTTTATAATGAATGTGTCAAAGAAAACCTTAAGAGAATATTTTAAAAAATATTTTGAACTAAGTAAAAATGAGAATGCAACTTATTAAAATTTGCGAGATACAGTTAAAGTAGTGCTGAGAGGGAAAATTAAAATTTTAAATTCATACATTAGAAAAGATTCAAGATCTAAAATCAATAACTGAACCTTCTTTCTTAGTACAAAAGAGAAATAAGTAACTTTTAAATCTAAATCAAGAAGAAGATGAAAAATAATAAAAATTAGAGCAGAAATATATGAAATAAAAAACAGAAAAACAATAGAGAAAATCAGTGAAACCAAAACTGATTCTTTTAAAATATCAACAAAGTTGATAAGCCTCTAGCATGACCAACCAACAAAAACAAATGGGATAGAAATACAAATTACCTACATAAGAAATGAAAAAAAAAAGTCATCATTGCTAATCACATGGACATTAAAAGTATAATAAAGAATCCTGTGAGCAGCTCTATGTCCACAGATTTGTTTACTTAGACAAAATAGATAAATCCTTTGAAAGATACAACTATAAAACTCACACAAGAAAAATTAGATAATCCAATAAGCCCTATGTCTATTAAAGAGAGTCAATGAATAATTAATAACCTTTCAAAAGAGAAAGCTCTAGGCCCAGAAATTTTCACAGGTGAATTCTACAACACATTTAAGAAATAAATAATACCACTTCTTCACAATGTCTTCTAGAATATAGAAGCTATACATAACACTTCCTGACTTACTCTATGAGTGCAGAATTACTTTAATAACAAAAGCAGATGAAGAAATTACAAGAAAACTACAGAATAATGTCTCTCATGAACATAAATATAACAATTTTCAACAAAATACTAGCAAAAGAAGCCAATAAAGAACTACACCCCACAGTGGAGAAAAGGGAAACCTCCTACACTGTTAGTGGGAATGTAAATTGGTACAGCCACTAAGGAGAATGGCATGGAAGTTCCTTAAAAAACTAAAAATAGAGCTACCATATGATCCAGCAATCCCACTCCTGGGCATACATGTGGAGAAAACCATAATTTGAAGATACTTGCACCCTATTGTTCATTGCAACACTATTTACAATAGCAAGGACATGGAAGCAACCTAAATGTCCATCAACAGATGATGTATAAAGAACATGTTGTATATATATACAATGGAATATTACTCAGCCATAAAAAAGAATGAAATAATGACATTTGCAGCAACATGGATGGGCTTAGAGATGTTATACTGAGTGAAGTAAGTCAGACAGAGAAAAACAAATATCATGTGCTATGGCTTATATGTGGAATCTAAAAAAATGATAAAAATGAACTTATTTACAAAACAGAAATAGAGTCACAGATGTTGAAAACAAACTTATGGCTACCAAGGGGGAAGGAAGGATAAATTGGGAGATTGGGATTGACATATATACACTATTATATATAAAATAAGTAACTAGGGCTTCCCTGGTGGCACAGTGGTTGAGAGTCTGCCTGCCAATGCAGGGGACACGGGTTCGAGCCCTGGTCTGGGAGGATCCCACATGCCGCGGAGCAACTGGGCCCGTGAGCCACAATTACTGAGCCTGCGCGTCTGAAGCCTGTGCTCCGCAGGAAGAGAGGCCGTGATAGTGGGAGGCCTGCGCAGAGCGATGAAGAGTGACCCCCGCTTGCCACAACTGGAGAAAACCCTCACACAGAAACGAAGACCCAACACAGCTATAAATAAATAAAATTAAAAAAAAAATAGGTAACTAATAAGTACTTACTGTATAACACAGGGAACTCTACTCAATACTCTATAATGACCTATATGGGAAAAGAATCTAAAAAAGAGTGGTTATATGTATATGTATAACTGATTTACTTTGCTATGCAGCAGAAACTAGCACAACATTTGAAAGCAACTCTACTCCAATAAATATTAAAAAAAAAAAAAACTACATACCACATGCAAATGGGATTTATTCCAGGTAAGCAATGCTGGTCTAACATTCAAAAATCAGTCAATCAATAGAGAAAAGAATAAAAATTATATGTTTTATCAATTATAGCATGAAAAGCTGTGAAAATCCAACACCCACTCAAGGTAAAAACTCTCAGCAAACCAATAATAGAGAAGACTTCCCCCAGCTTAATTTTAATAATCTAGAAAAATTCTACATCACACATAATACTGAAAAACTGGACTTTTATGCCTAAGATCAAAAACATGTCATGGATGTTTTCTCTCACTATTCCTATTCAACATGGTACTAGAAGTCCTAGCTAGTGCAATAAAACAAGAAAAGAAAGTGAAAGGCATGTAGATTTGAAAGGAAAAAATAAAACTGTCTTAATTTTCAGATAACATGATTGTATATGCAGAAAATCCCAAAGAATTTGCAAATAAATTCCTGCAACTAACAAGGAAGTACAATAAAGTTGCAGTATATAAGGTCAATAAGCCAAGGCAATTTCTTGTATACCAGCAACGAACAATTAGAATTGAATTAAAAGAAAAAGCAGTGCCACTTTCAGTAGCACAAAAATATGAAGTCCTTAAGCATAAATGTATCAAAATATGTATGAAATCTATATCTATAAAAGTATAAAACACTAAAGAAAGAAATTTTAAAATGTATAAATAAATTGGCAGATATTTCATGTTTCATGGATTAAAAGACTCAATGTTGTGAAGGTGTGAATTATTCTCAACTTGTTCTGTACATTCAACAATATTCTAATCAAAGTCCCAGCAAGCCATTTTGTAGATATTGAAAAACTGATACTAAAATTTATATGGTTATCAATAGACCTAGAATATTCAGCACAATACTGAAGAACAAAGCTGAGAAATTATCACTATCTAATTTTAAGAATTGCTATTAAGCTATAATAATACAGTGTGGTTTTGGTGAAAGAATAGCAACATAGGTCAGTGGAACAGAATAGAAAACCCAGATATAGACCCACACAAAGATAACTGAGTTTCAACAGAGGTGCAAAGGCAATTCAATGGAGAAATAACAGTCTTTTCAATAAGTGGTGCTAGAACAATTGGTCATACATACGTTCATAGCAGTATTATTTACAATGGCCAAGATATGGAAGCAACCTAAGTGTCCATCAACAGATGAATGGATAAAGAAGATATACTATATATAATACACACACACACACACACACACACACACACACACACACACACACACTGGAATATTACTCAGCCATAAAAAATGAATGAAATTCTGCCATTTGCAACATCATGGATGACCTAGAGAGTATTATGCTTAGTGAAATAAGTCAGACAGAGAAAGACGAATACTCTATCAGTTGTATGTGGAATATAAAATATAAAACAAACAACTGTATATAAAAAAACAGAAACAGACTCACGGACATAGAGAACAAACTAGTGGTTACCAATAGTAAGAGGGAAGGAGGGAAGAGTGAGATAGGGGTATAAGATTAAGAGACACAAACTACTATGTATAAAATAAATGAGCAATATTTTACAGCACAGGGAAATATAGCCATTATTTTGTAATGACTTTAAATGAATATAATTTATAAAAATGTTGAATCACTATGCTCTACACTTGAAACTAATATAATATTGTAAATCGACTATGCTTCAATTTTAAAAACTAGTATTAAGAATTCTGAATATCCATTGGAAAGTAAAAGTAAAAAGTAGCACTTAAAAAAAAAAGAGAGAGAGAGAGAGATCATGTGAGCACACAATGAAACGAGACCTATTTTGTCAGCACCTTGATCAAGTACATACTGATTCAAATAAATGGTTGAAAAAAATAAATTAATGGAAAAGTGAAAAAAATAGACAAATGTCCCATGCATAAGAATTCTAAATAATTTATGTAAATGCTCACCCTGAAGCAGATAGAGCATAATTTCCCATTTTTAAAATGTAAACTCTGCATAGTAACTTCTTTATGAAGTATGTAATGGGAGAAGTACTTTATAGGAGAAACCTGGCAAACACAACCTCAGTCAAATGTTCAAGGTTAACAGCAACAGTGATAAGTCACATTGATATGATAGTGATCATGTGTACCTTTGTTATGATGTAATGAGAATGACACTTTACCTCTGCTGTCTTGTTCCGCAAAATCCATAACTTTAGTCTAATCATGAGAAAATCATCAGAGAAATCTTGAGAGAGATTTTACAAAATACCTGACCAGTACTCCTCAAAACTGTCAAAGTCTTCAAAAACAAAAAAAGTCTGAGAAACTGTCACAGCCAAAAGAGCCTAAGGAGACATGACAAGTAAATGTAATATGATATCCTGGATGAGATTCTAGAATAGTAAAAGGACATAAGGTAAAAACTATGGAAATCTGAATAAAATGTGGACTTTAATAGTAATGTATTAATATTGATTCACAAATTATGATAAACTATACTAGTGTAAGTATTAATAATGTAAATTGAAAGTTATTCCAAAAGTAAAAAGTTTATTTTAAAAATCATTTGGTACTGTAGTAGATAGTATTAGATTTCTTATTTAATCGTGTACCCTTTCTGTGATAAGATTATACTTCTTGAACTACTGATGGTGGGCTTCATTATATGACTTACTTTAGCCAATGAAATATGTGTGGAAATAGTTAAGGACCCTACTGAGAAACAGCCATGAGAGATCTCCCTTGATAAGTACTTCTCTTGCATGAAAACAGCCATGTCCAGGCTCCTCTTTCAGCCTGGATCCCAGAATGAATGTTTCATGGAATTGAACCATAGGTGACAATCTAATATATTCATCAGATAATGAGAATGAGAGCTAAACCTTAGTTGTAGTAAGCCACTAAGATTTTATCATATTAAAGTATAACCTAACAAAAATGACTAATTAAGAAATGTGAACACATAAGTAGTGTTCTGCTGAGACAAAAACACCAATATACGTGCCACTGGGTTTGGACTGGGTAGTTCGTAGAAAGGATATTTATTGTTGATTGGACAGATGGCAACCCATTATGCATGTGCACAGGTGAAACACTTTATATAGTTGTTGCCTCAGATAACTTAGAAGATGGATAGTGTACTGAATGAGGTTTGTAGGTCAATAAGCTGGAAAACAGAAAGCTACTCATGTGCTATTGGCTGCATTTGATAAGATACTTTAAGAAAAATGAACCCAAAAAAGAATTGGACATTTTACTAGCAGGGATGAAAAATAAATTCTTTTTTCACTTCCCCCATTAAAATATAACACTAGGAAATTTTAATGAGAGAGACCAATTAAAACTCAGCCTCATGGCACAGCCCAATTTGGGGGTAGTCAGAGTTGCTGTTAAACTTAGAAGTGACTAATATGGCACCCAGTAAATCTCTCCAACCAGGGAAAATGTCTAGTGAAAAAGACTCAGAGTGAGACTTTCCCATGGAACCCTGCCAAGTGTAAAATATTGGCAGTTAAATCTAGAGAGAAACGCATCTTACAAGGGGGAGAGGTGGGGAAGAATGTGTCCATAGACATTGGTAACAAATAGATAAAAATTATTTTATGTTTTTTTAGGGAGTTATACCAGCACCCTAACATAAATAGACTTTATTTGAGACTTGAAATTCCCTTTAGGTACTAGGGTTGCCAGAGTTAGTAAATAAAAATACAGGATGCCTAGTTAAATTTGAATTTCAGATAGACAACAATTTTCTTTTTTAGTAAAACTATGTCCCCTAGAGCATCTGGGACATACTTATACTAAAATATTTATGGTTTATCAAAATTCAAATTTAACCAAAAGTCTTATATTTTATATGGTGATCCCATTTGGGGATCCACATTTCTGTAGGCAAAAAATAGACTGAAAAACCTTATGAGCACCCAAGGAGGGCATATTCTTTAATATCTTCTTCAGACATAGCCAAGGAGGAAAATGAACAAAGAATGTCCTAGCAGAAGTCAAATCCAAGAGCCATCACCAAAGGACCGAGGAGCTACTCCCAGGAAACAACACCTCTTCAAGAAATGTCCTATTTCCCTCCATTGCCATGTGATCTGCAGTAGGGGTCTTGTGAGGGGATTATGCTTTCACCTCTTTGAAGCAGCTTTGGCCTTGTGGTGACTTTGGCGTGACTTGTGAGGGAAAGTAACTGACATTGTTGAGCAGCAACATAAAGCATCATCACGTGGTACTACAAATGCTCTTTTCCTCTGCTACCATATCAGCAACGCTCCAGCAAGGAGCTTCTCTTTCAGCTTGGATTCCATAATGAAGAAAATACATGGAGTGGACCAACGGTTACTTGCAGCTAAGATGTAATATAAACCAAAAAAAAAGAATATTTTTGAGGGATCGGTGGAGGGAGCAAGTCACTAGATTTTGATTTTATTGTTATTTGTTAACCAATTAATTCAGGTTCTAACAGGTTCTGGGAGAGCACTCATTCATTCATTCTTTTCTTCATGCATTCCAGTCACAATGGAGCTGTGGTTTATTAGAGCTATCAGAGACTTTTATGATGTAATCCAGATTAAATGGTTTGCCCAAGGTCATAGAATAAAGCAAAACTTGGATTCAGCTGTTTATTTGGCACTTAATATGGGCTTGTTGTTGTTCAAGATACTGACAAGTACAAGTAAAACATTCCTTGACTTCAAAAAAACTAACCACTTTACTAGGAAGATAAGTTTTACATATGTAAAATACACACACACACATACACACACACACACACACACCCAAGCAAGGGTGCCTTGGATGCCTCTCCTTTCACACTTAAACACCATCGGTGAATTGTCTTTCTTTTCCAAGAGAAACTCTGACACCTGTTTAATAGTAACATATTTGTCATTTCTAATACAATATAATGGGACATAATTTTATAAATGCAACTAGGGACTGATATCCTAAGGATTTTGCCAAGATCCATAAATGTATCCAATAAAAGCAAAACAAAAAATAACCTGTTGTTCTAATCAAATCATTTTGGTTGTAAAGAATAAACATCCATTGAACATGCTCCAACAAATAGAGGCATGGGAAGTTTTTAAAAGGATTTGAAAGAAGTGGAATGTAGAGACATGGGATCTAACGCATCTTGAAACAATTACATGAGCCTCACATATTTCTGATCCAACAGGCCTCTTGTTTCTTAGCATCCGTTCCACTTCTTTTGTCTGCAGGTGAATTTTTCCTGCCCACCCATTCTGTTTATTCATAATTTTGGAGGTGGATTTTATTTGCTATAATGCTGGTCCTGGCCAAATATTTTGCATAACTTGTTCAATCCAGAGCCCTTTGCCTTCTGACCTCAGTTTCTGTGCCTCTTATTTCAGATAATTGAGAGGAAAACTGATTGACTATTGATTGGATCCCTTTGGATAAGATGTTCACTCTGGTCTAATTACCTATAAACATTGAAGTGGGGTCATCTGGTATGCTGGATATAACTTCTAAGAATTTGAAGAAAACAACTTATGTTAGAAGGAATTAGATACGGTAGGCAATTTAAACTGACATGTTGTACACAAAGACATGGTCTCTAAAAGCAACACACACACACGAGGTTCTATGTATATAGTTATATGAATCAGGAATTCAAAAGATTTAAAAATCTGTCCAAGAAGGCCAACTGGTGCAAATGTATTATATTTTGGCATTGTTCTGCTTCATATACATTATAATATTAATTTTGTATTAATTTAAATTTCATATAAGGTTGAGTTATTGAAATATAGGAGGTAGTTGATGCAATTAGAGGCATTTTACTTATTACTTTTGCTTTTATCTAAATTGTTGGTGATTTGAAAATCTTAATTTCTGAGTGAATTATAGAGAGAGTTTTATTGCTTGAGTTTATTTTTTGTATAATTAGGATGTAGTAATTTAGTTTATATATTTTCTGTTTAATTGAGTTAACAATGTCTGCTGAAAATACAATCCTATTAGCTGATTTGAAGAAATGTCTACAATTAACTCTCTTATTAGGACTGATTGGATAAGAGTGACTTTTATCATAGGCCTCTTGTCTTCTGAATATCAATATGAAATACTACCAACGAATAAGAAAACACATTGAAAAAGAGTTTGCATTCATTGACAAAACCTCAAGGGTCTAGTAAATACATTTAAATTAATGTTGAGCTTAGAAAGATAAAATTTAAATCCATAACATTTAAGAAATATTTTGTGTGTGAATAATGTGCATTAAAGAATAAGAGTTTTATAATTATTTTAACCTAGATATTCACTTGATAATTTTTTTTTTAAGTATGAAATAGATGCTTTTACACTTTCCTTTTCAGTTGAACATATTCCATATTACCTACATGAATGCAATGAGAAAATGTAGGTAATGTGTTAAAATTAGTGACTGGTAAATAGTAAGAACTCAACAAATATTATCTTTTGTTATCTTGATCATTGTAATTATCTTCATTTTCATCATCAGTCCTCTTTCTGGATATGCAGCAACATAACAAGGTAATTCAAGATAATGTACGTTTTACATTACTTCAATGTTGATTATCAAAATATTAATTTTTTGAAAAATCAAATTTCTAAGAGACGCTATGAATGATTTCACAGATAAATGCAGTTTGAACCTGCATTTATATTGCACATAATATCCACCCAATTTCAAAATTTTTCCTTAGGTATGACAAAGTAAATTCTCTTATGCTGTTTATTTTCCTTTATGTCTCCAAATAATTTTGGAAAAGCTTAAGATTTTAGAAGTTTAGTAGCAGATACAAAGATTAAAACTGCCAATCCCTTGCCAGTTAAAGATTTATTTCTATAGAACCATATAGGTTGATCACTTTATGGTTCTGCATGATCAAAAAAGATTTTCTATTTTCTATTTGTGACTGAATTTTACAGAAACAGATATGCATTTCCTGTGGATAGTGTAATGGCATTCAAATTATCTTGATTTTCCTCCAGTAATCTAGTATTTTCCATCACACATGCACACATACACACACACACACACGCACACACAATTCCAGTTTCATGTAACATACAAAACCTGGAAGAAAAACCATTTCAGAATACAGATCTAATTGAAATGCAATGACGTATAAACAAAATGTCTACATCTCCTAAAGGAGAAAAAATTAGAAAAGCTTCACTTTTCAAAGTTATAAAATACTCAGAATTTTGATAATCACCAAAAGTGACCTTCCCAAATTTCTTTTAAAAATGTCAAAGATCTAACCCCTATGATTACAAAATGGAAAAGTTTGTAATCCTTCTGTAACCAAATTGAACTAAAACAATAACCAGCTTATAATGGAAATTTCAGGCAAAGTCTATCATGGGTTATCTGCAATTAAATTTCAGTCAAAGAATTAGGCTTCCAGAAGACTAGAATGCCAGAAGATGATGTTCAAAGAAAATGAAATGAGAGTTATCAGAGAAGGAAGTCAGATTGTATATTGGTTATCAACAGTAAACATGTAAATGTACATACAGTGATAGAGGGCACAATTTCACATATGAATCAATAATTTAAAAATTGAAATTAATACCATATATTTAGGAATATTATATTTAATTTTAATTTCCACAGAAATGGGTTTAAAACTATTCAAACAAACATAATATCTTTCAGAGATAAGGGAAGCATGAGGCATACAAAAGACTGAATTGCAGTCAAGCAAATCCACTCAGGAAGCAATATTTAAAACCACTGTATATTCTGTAGCCTCCACATTTGTTTAAGTCCTCAGCTCTTTCATTATTTTAACATCTATGTTAGAAAAAATTCTCAATTACTATAAAATTACCAGCAGATCAAAATGCTGGATATAAGACAAACAAGTTTATGAGAAACTTGATAATAATGATGCTTTTCTAAAGAAAAACTCTTTTTGAGGATTTGGTTTTTCATTTCTTTTTTATGAATCTCTAAGGTTTCCATTGAAATTTATATCATGTCAAAAATGAAAAGCAAAACGATATAGCTATTTTTTTCACCTCATAACTTTCATGAGTAAAACATTCATCTTTCTTACTAAAGAAAGGGAAGAAAAGAGACACTACCTTCACAGTAATTCTCAGTTTTTTCTTCATGTTACTTTGCATCAGAGAAGTCAATACTCTATATTGACTATATATAGACTATAATAGAAAAGATAAGGATAAAGGCTTCAGATATTTTGTTAGGTTATAAGAATAATCATTTGTTCAAGTTTTATCACCCAACTCTTTGTAAACACAAAGTATTTTCAGGTATAGCTCCGATGAAAATTTTAGTTGAAAAGAGTCTGCCTTGGTTTGCTAAGTTTTCAATCTTGTTCCAAATGAATGAAAACCATACAAAGCACTTATAACATTCTCTTTCTTGACCATTGATCTGGACATAAAATATACTAGAAAATATTCGGAGCTGGATGTTGATATACAGTGGTAGACTCCTGTAAATAAGCATATAAATAACACTATTTAAATGGAAAAGATAGTCTATTAGCCAATTGGTTTGAGTCATTTAAATACATTACACTGTGCCTGCCTTTTGATAATTATCCCAGTCAGATTGGAGAATCATTTATCAGGGTGCCAATTAAGTGAATTCTATGCTTTCTGGGACTTAAAAAGTCTAAATTAAACAGATCAAAAAACTTCTATGTTTATGGGCACTTTAGTTGAGTCTTGATCATGCAACATGGCAATAATTTAACCAGTGTTTCTTACTCCATGTACTAGGGATATAGCTAGCTAGGGACATATTTTATTCATTGTTTGTTCTGCTATTTAAATTTCAAAGTAAAAAAATTAACAAAAAATATTGGCTTGAAATCTTAATTTTAACTTTGTTTAAAAACTGATTTCAGAGAACATTTTCCTTTTAGCTGATACTTGAATTTAGAGGTTAATTAATTTAATGATTCTTGGGTTGGTAGACATGTAATTATGATTGATTGGAAATGTGATTTTTTTTTTTAGTGACACATTTTTCTCAGAAGATAGAGGAGACTGAGTTAAAAGTTAACTGACATTCAATAACAATGGAAAGGAACTTTTTAAATCCTTATAATAAAAGTGTTGCTGAAATCCTTTTAGCTAAAGATGTCTTTGCAACTGTTTTTTAAATTATGAAAATGAAAGAACTTTTCTAAAGTGGTTTTCTAACATCTAATAAAGAAGCGAGATGTTACTTAAGTAACTATTGTAATCACTCTCTAAAGAGAAAGGTAAGAAATTCTATCTAGTTATTCTATGGGTGGCTCTATATAGTCAATCATTCAATGTAGGGCAGGGTACAGCAAAGATGTGGTAGAGTATACAGCTTTTCACAACTCATCCTTGATTTATTTTTGTAGAACTGGCCTTACAACATTATAATTATATAATAATAAAAACATGAGAAATAAAAACTATTCTGAGACAGAATAGTTTTGCTGAAAAATCTCCAAGCCACTCTTCTGTGACCAGTATCTTTTTACACAAATGTTTCACTGTTACATGAAATGTTCACGTTGGTCAAAGGAATCCCCCAAATTGTTTTAAGAATGTGCTTTGATGTTAAGTAGTCAATTTAGTGATTATTTCATACTCCAACTAGCTCTTTTTAATATCATGAAGATCAACACTGTAAGTGTCAATGTAGTGGTTTTTCTGAGAATATTATACTGCCAAAATATATTCTGGTGGTGTAGAGGAGTTCTTATACATTTTTGCAATTTAATAAAGCAGGATTCACATACTGGGGAGAAATAAGAATTAAAATCTTCCCTGAATATGAAGTGACATATATGATAAGCAGATATGAGAGATGTCTTCAAAGGTCACTAATTGAAAATACATGTTTTATAAATCAAGTTGTAAGAACTTAACACGCATCATAATAACTGATGAAATATCTGAAGAAATAACTATTGCACAAGAGCCAAAATAATCAAATAATAATTTTAAATCTTGAAGTCAAGGTGTCAATAAATCAATTCTAAGTTATATACAGGCAACTCAGTTTATCTGCAAAAGTCAGAGAGAACCTATTATGCTTAATCACAATCCTTAAACATTTCTTTCTATATTTATATACTCTTAAGAGTTGTACCAATAAGAAAACTCTTAAAATCAATATACTTAATAGCCATAAGGACAAAAGACTTAAGTTAGTTTTTAATCAATTTAATGCAGTTTAACATATACTTGAGGATCTACTATGTGCAAAATATTGTCCTGAGGACTTAAGTGGGTGTAACATGAACATGAAGTACTTCCTACTCATAGCAGTTTAAAACATCAGAACTGGGATGGGAAAAGTCCATATGGGGACGTATTACAGAAGAAGGTGAGTACCAAAGAACAAAATGGTTCCCAGAAGTAACAATCATCTTAGGTGGTTAGGAGAGATCAAGAATAATATCCAAAAGGAAGTAGGTCTCTGTTTATTCATCCGTTTATTCATAGCCAAGAGTAGAGAAAGTTTGGACCATAATGTGAAAAGAGCATATGGTTCAGACTTGTTGAAGTGTAATGCGAGTGGTAGAGAGAAGTGGGAAATAAGGCACCAAAGATAGATTAGAGTTGTTAAGTTGGAGGGCCTGGAGCACCAGGTTGAGAAGCACTAGCCAGAAATAGTGACATTGCCTCTTCCATCACGGAATAGATTATGGTAAAAAGTTCTATGAGAGATTCATGTTGAGGGACGATATAGAGAACATGATGTGGTCTTTTTTTTTTTTTTAATTTAGTTTTTATTGGAGTATAGTTGCTTTACAAGTTTGTTAGTTTCTGCTGTACAGCAAAGTGAATCAATTATATATATACATATATCCACTCTTTTTTAGATTTCCTTCCCATTTAGGTCACCATGGAGCATTGAGTAGAGTTCACTGTGATGTGGTCTTTAAGGAATTAATTTAATCACCAGTCATTCACTGAAGACCTATCATGTGACAGGACTATTATAATTGTGAAGTGTACACCATGCCTGGTGGCTACAGATATAAAAAGTAAAGTCTTAGCCCTCGAGTAGTTCAAAAACAAATGAGATAGACACACAACTGAGGAGGCAGTTAAAGTGCAATGTAAACACTGTTAGAATATGATTGGAAACCAAGCGGTGTTTTGGTTATCTACTCTTGTGTAGGAGTAAACCCCTAAATAGTGATGTTTTTGGATTAATTATCCTCCTCAATTTATATGTTGAAGTATTAACCCCCAGAACCTCAGAATTTGACTATGTTTGGAATAAAACCTTTAACGGAGCAATTAAGGTAAAATAAGGTCATACTGGTGGCCCCTAATCCAATAAAACAAGAGTCTTTATAAGAAGAGAAGATTAGGATACAGACACATGGAAAGAAGACCATGTGAAGACAAAGAGAAGCCAGGGAGAGAGGTTTTAGAAGAAATCAACCCTGTCAACAACTTGATCTCAGACTTCTAGTCTCCAGAATAGTGAGGAAATAAATTTATGTTGTATAAGCCACCTAGTCTGTGGTATTCAGTTATGGTAGCCCCAGAAAATAAGTACAAGTGGCTTAATACAGTAACACTCATTTAATTTGCTCTTGAATCTAGGCATTGACTAGATCAACTAGCAAGTTCTCACTTGTGGCTTCTCATATAATTGTACCATATGGGGTCTCTCTCTCTCTCTCCCTCATCTTGTGGTCTCTCCATATGGCACTCCACTCTCAGAGTAGCCAGAATTCTTACATGGCAGCTGAAGATTCCAATAACAATTGTCCTAAGGGAAACCAAAGTTACAAGGTCTTTTATAACCTAGTCTCAAAAGTCACACAGATTCACTTCTCCTGAGATGTATTTGTAGAGATAATCACAAAGTTTCTCACAGGTTTAAGAGAAGGGATATATACTTCACCTGATGATGAAGATAGTGTCAAAGTGTGTGCAAATGTGTTTTAAAACCACTACTGTCTGTCCTCTGGGTAAGAATTACTTACATTCTTCCCACATGCTTAATACACTCATCCCTTCCCAGGATCCCACTAAAGTCTCATCTATTATGGCATCAGGCTCAAGCTTGAGGTCCACAGTCTCATCATTTAAATCAGGTCTGGATGTAGATGAGGTCTGTGATACAGTTCATTGGATATATAGCTCCTTGAAACCCATTCTGCTCAATCTGAAGCCCTATGAAGTAAAGAGAAAATTATCTGCACCTCCCACTATAAATCCAAAATACCATAGCAGGGAGACAAGTACAGGATAATTGCTACCATTCAAAAAGGGGGAAAGCAAGGGACACACAGCAGTTACTAGTCTACAGTAATTCTGTAACCCAGCTGGGCAGGTGCTGCCAGTTCCTTCTGTCTGGTACTGACTCTCCATGGCTCTCGCGTCTGCCTTCTGAGCTCTTGGTTCTGTAGCCTGAATTATCCTTCCTCTTCCATAACATGTAGCCTGTGTTTTCAGCAGAGTTGTTTTCTCAGTCTTCTTGCTCGAATGAGTTTAAGAGTGCAAAAATCCCTTTTTATTTTGTAATGTTTCTGCTCTTACAGTCCAAGCTGACAGTGTTATTCCACATGTAACTCTTAAAAATATTGGGTTTTCACCATTATTCAAAACCCATATACATACAACACCAGAGGGGTGACTCATCTGAAGCCTGGAGGATCTGTCTCCAAGAAGGCTCACTGTCAGCTGGAAAGCTCAGCCATGACTGAGAGTTGGGAGCTTCAGTGTCTCTCACCATGGTCCAGTCCACATGGCCTGAGCTTCCTTGGCTCAGTATCAAGGGTGACCATGCTGAGAGGGAGAGAGCACCAGATGGATGCTCTATCACCCTTTGTCACCTAGCCTTAGAAGTCATATAGCTTTGCTTCTGCCCTACACTATTAGTTGAGACAAAGAGACCACCCAGGTTCAGGGGAAAAGACATAAATTCAACTTCTTGGTGGAGGACAGGCCAGGTTCTAGAAGAACTTTAGGGTCCAAAAATATTGTTGTGGGCATTTTTGGAAAACACATTCTGCTACGTGAACTTTAAGGAGGAGTCTCTGTCCCCAAATGAATGCACAAATCAAGAAATGCTTGAGAGAAGGAGGTATTTTAGCCTTTTTATATTTAGCTATATAGTTGAGTATTAATAATAAATTATTAATCAATGTTAAACATTTTAAGGAGCTTTTTAGGCTTCATCTCATTTAATGTTAACAATAATCTAAAGATGTAGATGTTATTATCATTATTTTTGATGGATGAAGTAACTGAGCCTTAGAAACACTAATTAACTACTGAAGCTCACACTACTATGGTAATTCCTAGAGTATGTTCAAATGTTGATAGAACAAATCTTATACAGATAGGGATATGAATGTGTTCTAGGAAAGATGGATAACTCCAGGAATAAAGTTCTTGCATTGGCAAAAAAGAGATGTGATCCAGTATATAACTGGAGAGTCTGGCCATATTGAGAGCAAGTTTGTTAGTTGCAACAGGTGGAAAGATGAAATTTATGGGTATAGCTGGAGATAATACAGTAGATTTTGTAGTGATAAGAACAATTGTTTATATTATGATTGCTTCAATTTTCTCAGTGAAATAAGAGGCAATACCATCAGCTGAGGCATGGTTTTTGAAGTTTGACCATTTAGTCATTATGGAATAGTGAAGTTTGAGAGTGGAGAATGGGACAGTAAGAGGATGGTTGGGCAGGGTTCAGGATCCACTTGAGGTTTGTGGTCAGAAATTTATCTGAGAGCAGTCAGCGGAGTTGGGGATTTTTCTCCCGCCACAGACCACTGGATTTAGATGCAAAGTAGGAGGAGAGTTTAGATTTAATTAGGGTTGGAATTTTCCAGATAATTATGAAAGAAAGAAAAGAAGGGAAAGACATTGGGGATATGTATAAATGAAAAATTTTAACTATTAGGCTAACAATCTAACTAAAAGTAAAGCAGGAAATGAGACATGAGACATGTTGGATAAAAAGGGGGGGGAGGGGTGGAGGTCCCAGTGTAGTGAAAGAATTTTTGGAATAAAGTAAAATAAATTTCATAGTCAATATACCTAACCAAAGAGATCAGTGAGTGTCTGTAATGTCAGTTCCTGAACCTTATTCTTACCATTTCTTTGTCTTTACTTCCAAATGAAAAGTGTGCAGTTTTGAAGGGGAGCTCTTTCTCTCCCTCTGCATGCTAGAAGTATGGGGGAATTAACACCCTCATGAACAGACCTCAACCAAAGACTAATGGTGGGTAGTATTTAAATACTCCAATTTCCTCTCCCCATTGGTGAGACAAATCTGAAACATGTTCTACACCATTTCCCAGATTTCCCCAGCTGGATTACTCTTCAGTTACTCGGGTGGCAACTTGCCTTATAATACATGTTAAATTGACGCTATCCCTTCCCTGTTCTTACTTCCTCACTCTCCTACTGGTGTTTCCTGAGATCGTCTCACAAATAAACTAATTATACTCATCTCAAGGCCTGCTTCTGGGGGTACCCAACTAAGAAAACCCTAGTTCTCTAGAAAACCTTAACTAAACACCTCCTTTTAGATCCTATCATAGCATTTATCAAGATATACTTTGTGTCATCTTGCTTGTCCTTCTCCCCATTAGCCTGTGTTCCTCGAGTGAAAAAAAAAATGTTTTCATCTTTGTAGTATCTTATCACTGTTTCTATTACATAATAGGGTCAAGTTACGTATTTAGTAAATTTAATTGGATGTTCAATAAAAAATTGATGATTTTGCTGACCAAGGATTTGAAATATCTTTTAAACTCATAGAGACAAAATTTAGATTGAGTTTGGTATATCATGAATGCTAATAGTACCAAATTTTTGGCATTTTAATTCTTTGAAAGCTGATGATCCATAGTAGTTAAGAGTGTCAAATATAAAATTTTGGCTAGCTAACCACAATCTATCACTGTTTCTAAATTTGAGGGAGTTGAACAAGGTGATATTATCTCTTAAGATACATGTTTAACAAAGTTAGGGAGTTTTGAGCTTGAGCATTTATCATTTCTTCGTAAGCTCTTTACCTTATGAATTATTTTAGTTTCAGCAACAAAGAAATAACTAGTATTGGAAAATTTTTATTTTTTAAATCATAAATACCTTATATTTATATATTTATATGATATGTTTATATATCATATATATTTTATCTTATATATTTATATATTTATTTTATATTTATATCATATGTATATCATAAATACAAGGTGCTGAATAAATATTCATAGAATAGTTTTGTGACAAGAAACTATCATTTAAAAATGATTTATTGCTGGGACTAGATTAAACTGATTTTTAAATTGGAAAACGAAAGCACAGTAATAAAGCTCTTATATTGTTTTAAATTGTGATTTATCACCTAAGTAACTGCTATTTATATACTTGTTCACCACTACTAATTACTTTATAAAGTTCAATTACTACAATGGCTAAATATCACAATCATTGTGTAACTCTACCACAAGTCATCGTAGCTGTGATACGGGTACATTTGTGAGGAAGCTCATTTACATTTGCAAATCTCAACAACTGCTCAAGTATCTGCTTTCTAGCAATTAGGCAGCTGCTACTTAAAATCAATAGAGGCAAACTCTGGTTGTGTGTGTTTTGGAAACTAAGTGCTGTCTGTTGTGGCATTCTGGTACTTTGCAGTGTATTAATGAAGCCACTTTGCTTCGTGCTGTTGTATCACGGCTATTTGGCATCCTTTCCTCCTCAGCTGGCTATTGCATTACTTCATCTATTTTCTTTGCATCCTTTGTGTTATTCACAGGCTTTGGCTTTGAACAGTTTTGAATTTCTCTTTTCAAGCATTAGTTCACAGTCTTTAAAATGTATAGCTATGGAGACTGACCTGAAACACGTTGGACAATTTATTACCAAAACTATGTGTGAAATATTTAGGAGTTCTATTTGAATTTCCTAAATAGTTGGGGAATAAGTTTCATGTAAGGCACAAGATATATATGGTGAAAACTGGCAGGCTAGTGGACATGAATGGACTAAAAAGATAACTGCTGTTTTACCGGGCTTCTGTACAAGTAAAACAATCAGTTTTGAGTGATGAGTTGCAACTTACTGTGTGCTAATAACTAAAATATGTACGAAACACTCATATCAAATCTCCTGTATGTATTGCCTTTGAGATTTTATGGTTTACACTTAATGCCAATTTTTATCTTAATATGGTTTTTATATAAGAAAATTGGCTGAAAAACATAAATGCTGAAGTCAAACTAAATGCTACTGGGATACTGCTCTAAAAATTTTTAAAGGCACCACACTGTCTCATACCATGCACCTTTGCACATGTCAGTTTTTGTCTCAAATTCAAGACCTTCCCTCCCCCGAATTTCCTGCCTCTCACCCACCCCAGGAAATTCTGCATTTCTTTCAAGTCTCTACACAAACTTCACCTGAATCTCTCAGGCAAAGTGAGACAGTCCATCCGTCCTCCTTGATCTCATTGTATTCTGCCCATGGAAAGTAGAATTACACATGCCATGGAATTACTTGTTTGAAGGCCTTTAGTAGGATGATAAATGTTCAACCTCACAACTTCTTAACTTTAAGTATATAACTGAAGAGACAATATTGTACTTTCTCATGAATTCTCACTCTTCTACATAATTAGACTAACAAAAATTTCCAAATGCATTGTTTGCAGATCTGTCTCACAAAGTCTCCTAATTCATTCTGCTTTAATTCAGGATGTAATACTACTATGTTCCTCTATAGCCTTTGGGCTGTATTACTTAGGACAATCTTGTAACTCTTCTTCTCTATCACCCGAAGTCTCATTACTTTTCTCCTGGATCTTCACCCCTTTCCCTAAGGCTGCCATACAAGCTATCTTACAAATAGAGCTGTAATGAGAGGCAGACAGCAATTTCTTTTCTGCTATAATCCCTGGAAGTAGTTGCCACTGAAGTAGTTTTGGTTGATGCTATTACAAAACCAGTCTTAATGCTCATCCTAATAAAATGAGATACTATCTGCTGATAGAAAAACTTTAAAAAATATACAGAATGTATAGACCAGACCCATCTTAGATATTTGATTATATCAATGTCTGTAGTTTCCCTCCCTAAATCAAAGTCAATAAAGCATTAAGAATTTAAAAGAAGATGCTACTTCTTTGCTTCTCATTGTGCAAGAAATTATATTACATTGGCCATTGTAAAAGTAAAATTTACTGAGTCACAGAGTTGCCTTGGGTTTGGGGAGTTTAATGGTTTAGAGACATAATCTACTCAAAATATGTTAATTCTTCACATCATTTTTTTAAGGGTAGG
The DNA here is from genome assembly GCF_028564815.1 of Eubalaena glacialis. Classification (NCBI taxonomy): domain Eukaryota; kingdom Metazoa; phylum Chordata; class Mammalia; order Artiodactyla; family Balaenidae; genus Eubalaena; species Eubalaena glacialis. The sequence continues at coordinate 122,154,138 of NC_083718.1, forward strand.
GATGCATGCTTATCTTGGAACAATAACTAGTCACTGGAAAATGATTCACTCTTTAAAATTCTTCTACAAGTTCTCAAAAAATTAGATCTATGAAATATATAGAATTGAGTGACTAAAAATTATTGTTTACTGTGCTTTAGAGGTCAATAAATTTGAGTTGGGTTGGTCTAAGAGATTTTCTGGGTTCAAAGAGTTAAAGCCTTCCACTAATAATGTCATTAAACCCAAACACTTAAATTTGGATAGTGTTTGGATAGTTATTTGTGATAGAAATAATTAAATTCAACTAGAAAATCATAGAATTGAGAAAGTATCATTTAGGCATTTGTTAACCAAATTGTCTCTAATGCTTACATTTATCAATAGTTGCAATTTGGAAAGTATCTGATTTAAAATATGTCCATTTTTGTAATCAGCTGCTCCATGAAAGGGCTGAGACAGATTTGCTGAAGCCTTTGAGTGTTGTCCATCAGAAATGCAAATGTGAAATTATTTAAAGTTATGATAAGCCCTAGAAACAAAACAATGACTCTTATCAGCAGATAATTTGAAGTATTCAGGAACTGGGGATTTGGTTTTGGAGGGTCCACATAAAAGGAAAGCAGAATTATTACTCCAACTGGAGGTGTGTTTATCCAGCTTATTTGAAGTATAAAAAGTTAATAAACAGAAATCTCCATTAAACAGTCTGGAGACCAGAAGGGAGAATGCTTATGTCCTGTGATGACTGTAAGGCCCAGCAGGAAAAAGAAAGACTTTTTCTTTCTTGGCAAAAACTCAGCCAATGTAAATCCATGGACTGTTTGTCTACTGTAGCCCTCCGCACTTCCTTTCCACCTCTACAAAAGAGTTCTCCATCCCTTGCTTCATGGGCCTCACCATGGTTGCAACCCCCAAAGTGCAGTTTTCTTCTGACGCCAAATAAACCCATCTTTGCTGGAGAAATATGTGGCAGTCTATTTGTTTTAGGTCAACAGGAGTCATAACCAGTCTTCTCAGAGATTTTTAAAAATCTGCGTTTCCTTAAAAGTCTAAATATTTCTATAGCATGAAGCATTAACTTTTTTGTGTATGTGTGTGTGTGTGTGTGTGTGTGTGTGTAAATTTGATTGTATTGGAATGTAAGTGGGTGTTTGGCTTCACTATGCCCACTTCGATCCTGGCACCAGCCATACTAACCAAGTTGCCACTCTCTCCAACCTCAGCAGCATCCGGTTTCTTTTAAGCTTATGAGCCTGGCTAACAAGGTAATTCTAGTTTGGGGAGCTTTACATAATTGAAACACCAAGTTGGAAATAAAAGTTATACATTTAGTTAGATTTAGTTGGCAAAAGGTTGATAGTAAAAGGGAAATATCTGAGGTAGTAAAGACCACAGTGACTATTTCAAGGCCAATTTAAGTTCCCCTAATTTATTTTTTTAATTTTTAAAATTTATATTTATTTATTTATTTTTAACTTTTAAAAAAATATTTTAATTTTATTATAGTATAGTTGATTTACAATGATGTGTTAGTTTCAGGTGTACAGCAAAGTGATTCAGTTACACGTATACATATATTCATTCTTCTTTAGATTTTTTTTCTCACGTAAGTTATCACAGAATATTGAGTAGAGTCCCCTGTGCTATACAGTAGATCCTTGTTGATTATCTATCTTATATATAATAATGTATGTATATTCATCCCAAGCTCCTGATTTACAGATATCAAAAACAAACTTATGGTTACAAAGGGGGAAATGTGGGGAGGGAGCAATAGATCAAGTTCACCTAATTTAAGCCTTGAGATGACTATTAAGGATTGTGAGAGTAGATTCATTCATTCAATATTTGCTAAATGTTAGGTATCATGCTAGTTGTTGACAATAGAAAGATGGATAAACTGTGATTACAACTCCAGAGTCTGAAAGCCAGGGATTGGTAGAGGAAGGGCTGGAGGGGAGAAAATACTCAAATATTTTGTTACATTTTTGTATTTACATATGTATGACAAGGTAAGAGAAAGACACTTTTTAAAAGATGTGGTCTTGTAAGATTCACATGTACACTGGGAAATTATGTAGTTTAGAGATGGGAGTTTCTCTGTAGAAGGAAGAACACTGGTGAAGTCATGAAAGCTTTACCTAATCTGGCATATCTAGGAGTAACTACAGATGATTACTATGGTTGAAGCTGAAGAGGTTACAGGAATAGGTAATATTAGACAGCTAAATATGTGCACCTGTCACAAAGAAGTTTAACGACAACGCTGTACCTCCAAGTATGAGTATTTAGGCTTTCCCTGATACATGAGGCTCTTTCAGAAGTTAAGATTTCTCCTCTCTGTATCCTCATCTTCTAAATGTGTTGGACCATTGAAAATGACTGGTGAATAAACATGTCAAGTAGTCTGTTTAAAAAATAAGTTAAGTATTGGGGCAGGAGACCATCTTCCTGAGATAACTGCAGGTGGCAGGTTGTTGATAGAAGGGCAGACATGGCAAAGGTCAGCAAGTGTGAAGGTAAACCTCCAAAGCAGACATTGACTTGGCTTTCACCATTGGCAAGGCTCCCAACCAATGACCCCACACGACCCCTAGACTGGCACCAGAAGTGGACCTGATTTCTCTCAATGCTGACCACCTCCCACTGCTCTCAGCCACTGCTCATTCCCTCTGCTCCAGGTTACCAATGTTCTAGAAGGTCACAACTCCTCATTATTCCACACTGTCTTCAGTTTTGGTGGTGTTCTTTCCCTATCTCTTCAGGAATGTAGGCTAGATTTCTCTATAAACTTTGATTTTTAAGGTTTCCCGATATGATCTTCAATCCTTAATTATTGATTATTTTCTTCCACTCTGTTTCAGTCTTCCTACCATAACAATGCAAATGCTTTTGCATAACTAAGGGTAAATTGCTTAGCAGGCTAAAAAAAAGAAAATCATAATAACTAATATGCAAGATACTATATACAAATCCTAGTTCATGGAACATCTTTTATCCTGAAGCTATTGATGAGCCATTGAAGTATTTAAAGAAAAAAAAGAAAAAAACAGAATAACAGTGATTTGCTTCTTAGAAAGTTTCCTCTGCCTAAAGTGTAGAGTGGATGGAGGTAGAGCCAGATTAGAGAAGAGGAACTGTGGGGAAACTATTGCTCAGACCAAAGAGAGAGAAGATAAGGTCGAAACTGAAAGCAGTTTAAAAAAGGATGGGGAGGAGGTTTATACTACAGAGATGTTAAGGATACTTGGAAGCTATATTCTTTAGGAAACAAAAAGAAACACATAATAATAACAAACAAACAAAAATAAAGATGGTCTTCTTCAGGCATAAGGAGCTGAGTGGTAGTGTCATTGTTAGAAATGGAATACAGAAAACGTCGTTTGTCAGAGCACAAATTATTGAATTCAGTTGTGGACAAATTGAGCTTGTCCAGGTTAAGATATCTTGATAGATGATAGATAGATAGATAGATAGATAGAGAGATAGATAGATAGATAGATAGGTCTAGACCCAGATCAAAATCTATGTGTATCTATAGTTCAGCAGAGGACCTGGACTAGAAATTCATATTTGGATATCACCTACATTCGTATGACAGCTGGTGCTCTGGGTGAGAATGAGAAGAGGAAAGAAAAGCTTATAGATTGGCATAGAGCCAGTGATAGAACTTTTCCTCTCTTCTCTCTTACCTCCTCTATAGCATTATGAATGTCATTAATTAAATCAACTTTTCCTACATTCCTAAGTCTACCCTACTGGGATTTAAGAAGGAAAGCTTTTCTTGATACAGTGCTATCTGTGAGGGATTCTTTACATCAATTCTTTACATCAACCAGAACACTAGCCACATGGCTCTGAAGAAAAAACGTGATCAAATGAGATGTGGGGTTTTACCTAAATTTAAACTTTCATAGGTCTATCGATGTGGTCACATATAAATTGACTGTTGATATTAGGGGTTTTAACAAAGCAGAGTATTTCTTCCTGCTTTGCCTATAATTTCATTGCCATTTGCAGTAACAAAATGCTCAGGATTAACATTGATGAAACGTGTAGTATATATTTGAAGAAGATTATCAAGCATAGAATTAAACATAATTGAGAAATTGGATAGGTATACCATGCTTTAAGTGAAAGGAATGCATATTAAAGATATATTTTTATTCCAAATTATTGCATTTATTTAAAATAATTTTATTCAAAATGGAAAATAAAATAATTTTAAAAATTTTGAAATTGTAATTTTAAATTTTATCGCAGTAGAGCTATTTTTAAAAATAAAATTGAAGGAAAAGCAAGACCTATCAGACATTATATATGTTACAAAATTATAAAATTTAAATGAGCATAACATAATTAGATATACATAAGTAACACAGAATATATATATGAGGATTAGATTTTTTTCTCCCATACAAAATACTACGTGTCATAGAGACATCATAAACCAGTGAGCAAGGGAAGAATTACTTAATACAACTGTTTTGTTAATCAGTTTGCTACTTAGAAAATAATGATATGAAACGCAAAAATTTAAACATGAATTTACAGAGAAATAAAAATAATAATCTATTACATTTGTGCTAACAACATTTTTATAAACTTAAATATGATATTAGAATAGATTTGAGGTACATAAAATTAGAACGTTATTCAAAACAGAATACAAAGTTAAATAATACAATTAAAAAGTTCACACTAAGAGAGTATTAATGTTATTAACATGAAGATTTCACAAGTCAATTTAAGAAGTCTTGTAATTTCACTAGATAAGCAACCAATGGATATGACCTAATGTTTAAAGAAAGAGGACATACAAATGGTTAATAAACATATAGGAAATAGTCTCCCTTATCAATGTTCAAAAGGCAAATAAATTCAAATAAAAATTTTAATTGTAGGCAAATTAAACATGTAAAACTGTAGTACAAAATGATAAATTTGTGCCCAAGTACAATGCAATAAAAATTATCTCAGAAACAATTTGGGACAATTATGAAAATTCAAAATACTTATACAATTTGATCTGATAATTCCACTTCTGGAAATCTTTTATAAAAATTAATAATAAATTTTGAAATAAAACAAAACAAAAAAATAAAATTGGCAGAAATACGGACGATAAGATTGTTCTTAATAATGAGAAGTAAAACAACCCATAATGGTTAATTTTATGTGTCAACTTGACTAGGCCGTGGGGTACCCAGATATATGGTTAAACATTATTTTTGGGTTAAACAATATTTCTACTGTGAAAGTATTTCCAGATGAGATTAGCATTTGAATAAAGCAGATTGCCTTCCCCAATGTGAGAGGCATCATCCAATCTATTGAGGGCCTGAATGAAACAAAACTGCAGAAAAAGAGAGAATTATTTCTCTCTCTGCCTGACTACTGAACTGGGACATCAGTCTTCGCCTGCCCTTGGACTAGAACTTACACCATAGGCTTCTCCTGGGTCTCCAGCTTGATAACCACACATCATGTACCTTCTCAGCCTTCATAAGCATTTAAGCCAATTCCTTAAAATAAATCCATCCACCTATCTATCATCTCCCTTACACATCCTTGCATTCTGTATGCTACCAATTCATCCATATCACTTCCTCCATTCATCTTGTACCCTCAAAACCCATCCTTGGTGTCTTATCAGTACATATTTGCAAGCTGTTATAGCTCTTTTGCAGAAACAATCCCTTTCCTCCTAGAGGAGGTACAGTAGTTTATTGAACTTTATACTAGCTGTTGGTTAGAAGTGATGGGGGGAGGTGGAAAGAAATCTTAAAGAAGGCGATTATCATCTTGGGAAGCATTCATCTCAGTAGAGGCCTCTGTAAGTTCTCCAGGAAAAAGAAGGCTATTATCCTCTAGAAGGGGACATGAGCCAGATCTGCAGCCTTGGAGGGTTCTGGGAATCTGATTATTCAAGATTCTCAAGGGTATCCATGCAGGTAGCTGGGGACCATTCCTTTTATACCTAGACCCTTTCTTTAGCATGGGAGACATATCAGGACTGGGAATCAAGCCTTCTCTGTAATTCAGCTACTCTGACAATTAGGTCCTTGATTTGTTTTTTCCTGATTTGTCCTCCAGTTTCAGGAAATAAGGGTCTCTTTAAATACTATCAAAAATATCCTTAAGCCTCACTCTGTGCTAAAGGTATCTGTTGGCTGATTTGAGTCTGTCATTTTTATTTATCACATTAATATAATTTAAAAATGACTAAATAATTTCACAGTCTTCATAATTACCATTGCTGCTACATATCTCAAATATCAGAGATATTGTATAAATCAGTAATCCTCTCCCACAGATATTTCATCTCAATTCACCACCTGTGAGAGGCTTACTAATAGTTATGCTACAGAATGCGAAGGATTATCACCATCCCCCCAATACTAGCAATGCAGTCATTTTTGCTGTCTGGCCGGCCAGTGACCCAACCCTGGAGTACCCTCTGAGGATCTGTTTCCTAGAATAATTTCTAACTCCTTTAGTGAGGTTCCCCTTAGAATCAAATCCTGAGAGGATCCTGTGCACTCTTTATTTTGGGGGGAAAGTACAAAAATTTAAAAAAGCAAAGGAATATGAAGATGATACAGAAAAGGAAAAGCAGCATGTCAAGTTATTATTAAGCATAATCTCCGGGGAAGCTCTGGGAAAAGGTAAAACACATACCTCAGAATTATTCTGGCCAAAGGTTAAGGAGCTAGATTATTTATATTCTTGAACCCATTGGTTAAGGGCTGCTCCTTAATTCACAGACATTTCTGGTCACTTATGCACTGGCAAATAGGGCACTGGAAATATTGGTCAGCCTTCCAACAAAGATGGCAGTGTTGATGACGGGAAGTTAGGTTGGCACTCACAGAAGAGAGGAGGGATCCAAAGCTTCTGGGCAGAGAATCGACAATGATAAAAATTGTCTGATGTATTTTGTTGCTTCTTCTTTAAATACTGCTGAATTAAACATACTCTTAAATTTCTGGGTAAAATATGTATTTTTTTGTAAATAAAGAAGCTAGACAATTCTGCCAAATTACTTCAAATATAGGTAATAGACCAATCAGTATACACCTTAGTCATAGCAAATGGAAAGACAGTAAAGTGGCAAAACACCCACATAACAGAGTTGTTGCAAGAATTCGTCTATTCAAAAATTAAATAAAGTATTTAATATGAAACTATTTTAAAGAAATTATTTCAGATTAGTGATTTCTTTTCATGGATTAATGCTTTAGTAATAACTAAACCAGTAAAAATACTTAAATGTAATGCTGGGAAAACTTTTGATTGGAAATTCAATAATTGGTTCACATCACTGAGAATAATACCGCTAGTGGTATTTAAACCAGTACAAAACATCTGTATTCATTTTTTAAAATTATTAACAAAGTATTTATCAAGCATGTACTATGTGTCAAGCACAGCTCCACGCATTGAGGATACAGCAGTGAATGAAACAGACAAAAATCCTTGTCTTTCTGAAGTTTACACAACCTTCATTTGTAGATGTAGCTTCATGGTAATTACACTTAAGGGTTCAAGTATCTGATTATTTCATTATATCTTCTAGTGCTGTTATGTCTGAGCATTTATATAGAGACATAATAATTTTATTATACTTTGCCTTTATTCCTCCTTTATCCTGAATTTAAGGTCTTGTATTTTTTTAAAAATTATGTTTGTAGGTATTATCTTTGAGTTTAATTTTGGGATCGTAGAGGAAACATTCCACAGTATTTATTATAAAAAGAGGCATTAAATGATTGAGTTGATAACAACTTCATTAAAGTACACACATTCTAAATATCAGGAAAATGATAAAGTCCTTGAGATCTATCATATGAATGATGACCTGAGAGGTTTTTTTTTGGTTTTTTTTGGTTTTTTTTGTTTTTATTTATGGCTGTGTTGGGTCTTCGTTTCTGTGCGAGGGCTTTCTCTAGTTGTGGCAAGCGGGGGGCCACTCTTCATTGCGGTGCGCGGGCCTCCCACTATCGCGGCCTCTCTTGTTGCGGAGCACAGGCTCCAGATGCGCAAGCTCAGTAATTGTGGCTCACGGGCCCAGCCGCTCCGCGGCATGTGGGATCTTCCCAGACCAGGGCTCGAACGCGTGTCCCCTGCATTGGCAGGCAGATTCTCAACCACTGCGCCACCAGGGAAGCCCAACCTGAGAGTTTTTGAAGATTCTAGAGTAAGTGTCCTTGTATCTTTAAAAAGATGTAAGGTCCACTACAAATAAATATGCTTTACTTATCACTAAAAACATAAAACAAAAAACAGTATAATATCTATGAAGTTTCTCAACTAGAAAATATCTCTTTTCTCAGTTACACTTCTGAAATATCAACTCTCCATAGCTCTCTGGTGGGGAAAGTATCCAACCTTGCATTACAAGTTCTCCTGCTCTCCTTCTTCAGTTGCAGAGTTAGTCTGACAATTCCCAAGCCTCTCTCTATGAGTCGGTTTTCTTACATACGTCAAGATCTGCACAACCATTTCGCAACTGGAGGTCTCCACTTGCATATTACATGGTCATTTCAAATCCCTAACTAAACTCATTCTGATTTCCATTCTCAAATTTACACTCTCTCTTCTCTCTGTGAATGGCATAAGGATGTCTACCCAGTTGAATACTGAGAAACTGAAGAGTTATCCTAGATATCTCCTTCTCACTCACACTCACCCATCTATCTCCTAATCTCTGAAATTCTCCTCAGTATATTACTAGTGACACTAAACAGTTTCAGAGAGGCATCATTTCTAGCTTAGGTGACTAAAAAAGCTTCATAAAGTTTCTCTTTCTCTTAGTATCATCTGGTCTTGTCTATTTCTAGTCCATTTTCCTCTCCACAGGATCCAGATTAATCACTCTTGAAAGAAAATCTGGTTATGTCATGTCCACATTAAAATCTCTTCAAGGGTATTACATTGTCCTCTGGATAAAATTCAAAATCTGAAATAAGATTAGGTTGGATTCTTCAGTCTCTGTTTTCTCCAATTCTAATTCTCTACTCATAAACTCCTACTCATTATTCAGGCTTCTTTCAAGGTGTCACTTCTATTATGGAATCATTTCTGGTCACTCAACCTGTCCTAGGATGTGTAACTTCCTATGTGCTCTCAAAGACTCCTATCCTACTGCTTTCACAGTGCTCATCACAAAACATAGTAATTAATATTTTGTTTGCCTCTCTAGCTTCCTGTTTTGTACCTCTGTATCCTAATCCTAAACACAGTAGTGGGTATAGTAGTTGCCCAAATATGTTACTGAATTCATAAATAAAAATTATTACTAAATAGTAATGTATATTCAATGGTAATATTTTATATTTTTGAAAGAGTAATTTTTTGTAGTTAAAAGACTTCATTTCATTGAGAAGTTTTAGGTTCACAGAAAAATTGAGCAGAAAGTACAGAGAGTTCCCATATAACCTCCTACTTGTATCCTCCTATTATTAATATCTTGAATTATATGGTACATTTATTGCAGTTAATGACCCAATACTGATAACATTATTATTAAGCAAAGTCCACAGGTTACATTATGATTTACTCAGATTTATATTTTTTCCTTGTTTCTGGTACTTTAGAATATATCAGAAAAATTGCATTTTGTACCTTATAAATATAAAATGAAATTTCTGAGGGTTTGGGCCAAAATATGGGCAAACACTGGTGAAGTTTATCTAATATACTTAATTCATTAAACAAATATTTATTAAGTACTACAAATATATGAAGTGCTGTGCTAGGTTCTGAGGATTCAAAGCTGAATAAGATATGACCCCTTCCATTACTGAGCTCCCTTTCATTTGTGGAAGAGAGGAGGAATGAGTAACCTAATTACCTGATGGCAGGTTAGTAGGTTCTATGGTGGGATATTCACAGAGTGCCACTTCAATAAAAGAGAAAATTTCAGAACATTAGACTCTCTGTGGAGAAGATGACTGGGGAAGGTTTACCAGAGGATATGATAGTTTGAACTGAATGTTGAAATTTGAATAGGATTTAGCAGACGAATAAGGAAAATAAAATCATTCCAATTGGAATAACAGCATGTGTGAAGGCATGAAGTCTAAAACAAAATAACATGTTTTGGTGGCTAAAGAAAAGGGGAACAGATGTTACAAAGCAACAGAGATAAGAGTAAGTCAGTTAATGAAAGATGTTCATTTCTAAGCTAAGATATATGACTTTTATCTTCAAAAATAGGAATTTAGAGTACTATGTTTGGAAATGAGATTATAATTTTAGTTTTATTAAAAAGATTACTCTGTATTGGTAGAATAAAAAAATTTTAAAATATGAATTCACAGAAATGTACATATATGACAAAATTTTTAACATAATCGCTTGCAGGATAAATTTAAGATAAATAATTCTCAAGTCACTACAGAACAAAAGACTAAGGAAAGTTTGAGTAATTTAGTTAAAACAGTGAACTTGGGGTAGAAGAATAGTGTGAAATATTAAAAGCATAAAATATAAAGTATAATAATAGAAGTAAGCCCAACTAGAACTTCCCTGGTGGCACAGTGGTTTAGAATCCAGCTGCCAATGCAGGGGACATGGGTTTGAGCCCTGGTCCGGGAACATCCCACATGTCGTGGAGCAACTAAGCCCGTGAGCCACAACTACTGAGCCTGCATGCCACAACTACTGAAGCCCACATGCCTAGATCCTGTGCTCCGCAACAAAAGAAGACACCACAATGAGAAGCCCATGCACCACAACAAAGAATAGTCTCTGCTTGCCACAACTAGAGAAAGCCCACACACAGCAATGAAGACCCAACACAACCAAAAATAAATAAATAAATAAAAATAAAGACACTTTAAAAAACAAAAGAAGTAAGCCCAACTGAAGATAAATGTGCTAAACCTCACTACTTAAAAGCTCTTAGGGCTTCCCTGGTGGCGCAGTGGTTGAGAAACTGCCTGCCAATGCAGGGGACACGGGTTCGAGCCCTCGTCTGGGAAAATCCCACATGCCGCAGAGCGGCTAGACCCGTGAGCCACAACTACTGAGCCTGCGCGTCTGGAGCCTGTGCTCCGCAACAAGAGAGGCCGCGATAGTGAGAGGCCCGCGCATCACGATGAAGAGTGGCCCCCGCTTGCCGCAACTAGAGAAAGCCCTCGCACAGAAACGAAGACCCAACACAGCCAAAAATAAATAATAAATAAATAATAAAAGCTCTTAGACAACAAAACAATGAAAATATATGAAGACCGAAAACTAAATAATACAAACAGAATAAAAATAATGTGATATGAGAACAATTAAAAAGCAATAGTGGCAATATCAATATTATACAAATGATCATGGTCATTATCAACATGATTATAATCATCATAGCAATTTTTATTTACCATGTTGCCAGATACTATATAAGGATTAAATGTACAGTATAACATGAACATTTAATCACCAAAAACATATATGAGTCAAATAATATATTACTGTTTTATGACCTAACATATGATCTATCCTAGAGATTTTTTCATATGCACTTGAGAATATTTATTCTGCTGCTGCAGGATGGAATGTTCTGAAAATGCCTGTTAAGTCCCTTTGGTCTAACATGTAGCTTAAGACCAAAGTTTTCTTATTGATTTTCTATCTAGATGATTTTTCCATTGTTGAAAGTGAGGTATTGAAGTTCCCTACTATCCTTATACTGCTATTTGTTTTTCCTTTAGTTCTATCAATATTTGCTTTATATATTTAGGTTCTCCTTTGTTGTGTTCATAAATATTTACAAATGTTTTAGTCTCTTGTTTGATGGTGCCCTTTATCATTATATAATGACATTTCTTGCCTCTTTTACAGTCTTTGCCTTAAAGTTTTTTTTTTGTTTTTTTTTCTAAGTCTAGCTATCCATGTTTTCTTTTGATTTCTATTCTCATGGAATCTCTTTTTCATCCCTTCATTTTCATTTTGTGTGTATCCCTAAGGCTGAAGTGAGTCTCTTATGATTAGAATATAGTTCAGTCTTGATTTTTATCCATTTGGCCATTCCATGTCTTTTGATTCAAGAATGTAGTCCATTTAAATTTAAAGTATTATTGATATATATGGACTTACTGTTGCCATTTTGTTAATTGTTTTCTGGTTATTTTGTAATTCCTTTGTTCTCTTCTTCCCTTTGTCTCTTCTTTGGGATTTGATGATTTTCTGTAGTGGTATGCTTAGATTTCTTTCTCTTTATTCTTTGTGTTTTTGCTTTGTGGTTTTCTTGAGATTTATATAAAATATAACAGTCCATTTTAAGTTGATTACAACTTAAGTTTGAACACATACTGAAACTATATGTTTTTACTGTTCCTGCCCATGTTTTATGTCACAATTTACATTCTTTATCTTTATATCATTTTTTTTACAGTTTTTAATCTTTTAAACCTCTGTATACATTAACAAACTATTGTAGTTGTAGTTATTGTTATTACTTTTGTCTTTTAACCTTCATGCTAGACTTCTAAGTGATTTACCCGCCATCTTTACACTACAATGCTGAATTTAGAGTATTCTGAATTTAGCTACATATTTACATTTACCAGTGAGATTTATACTTTCCTATAGTTTCTTGTTACTAATTAGCATCTTTTCATTTCAGCTTGAAGAAGTCCCTTTAATATTTCTTATAATGCTAGTCTAGTGATGATGAACTCCTTCAACTTAGCTTGCCTGAAAAACAAAAGGAAAACTTTACCAGGTAGAATATTTTTGGTTTTCACTTTTTTTCTTCCAGCACTTTGAATATATCATGACACTCTCTACTGGCTGACAAAGTTTCTACTGAAAAATCTGCTGATCATCTTGTGGGGGATTCCCTTATACATAACAAGTTGTTTCTCTCTTGTTGCTGTTAAGATTCTCTTACTATTTAATTTTTAACAATTTAATTATAATGTGCCTTGGTGTGGGTCTCTTTAAATTCATCTTATTTGGAACTCTCTGGGCTTCCTGGATCTGGATGTTGGTTTATTTTCCCCAAGTTAGGGAAGTTTTCAGCCATTATTTCTTCAAATAAGCTTTCTGTACCTTTCTTTCTCTCTTTTCCTTCAGGGATTCCTATAATGCACATATTGGTCTTCTTGTTGGTATCTGATAAGCCCCTTAAGAATCTACACTCTTTTTAATTCTTTTTACTCCACTAATTATATTAATTCTATTGTCCTGCCTTGAGTTTGCTCATCCTTTCTCCTGTTTGATCTAGTCTGCCATTGAACCCCTGTAATGAATTTTGCAGTTCAGTTGTTGTATTCTTCAGCTCTGTGATTTCTGTTGGGTACCTTCTTATATTTTCTGTCTTTTTGTTGAAAGTATCACTTTATTCATGCATTGTTCTCCTGACCTCTGTGAGCATCTTTATGACCATTATTTTGAACTCTTTACTAGGTAAGCCACTTATCTTCATTTCATTTAAGTCTGGTTCTGGAGTTTTATCTTGTCTTTTGGTTTGGAACATATTCCACTGTTTCTTCATCTTTCTTGACTCTCTGTGTTGGTTTATGTTCATTAGATAAAAGAGCCACCTTTTCCAGTCTGGAAGAGTTGTCTTATGTAGAAGATAAAACAGATTGTTCAGACTGGCCCGAGCTCTTGATTATCTCTCAAAACTTTTGTGATGTCCAAGCCTCAATTTTTGTTCTTAGTGGCTCACAATAGTTGAGAGTGTTCCAAGACCTGTCAGTATCCCATAGGGGACGATCTATAGTGGAAGGCTCACCCTCAGGCAGCAGCTTTAAAGTATGCAAGTAAACCTCTTTTTTCTGAAAGACTTGGAGTTGGACATTTCTGTCTGCTTACTCTGCACTGAGCCCTGAGGTAATAGCCAGTTAAGAACTGTTTCTTTGTTTACTACAGTCCGCTGAGACCAACTCAAAGAAGCAACCTAACTTAAAAACTAACGGAACTAAAAAAAATGAAAACAAACAAAGCCCAAAATTAGAATAAGGAAGAAAACAATAAAGAGCAGAGCATAAATAAATAAAATAGAAACTGAAAAAAGAAAAAAATAAAAATGGTCAATAGAAGTAAGAGCTGGTTCCTTGAAAAGATAAACAAAATTGACAAATCTTTAGCTAGACTTACCTAGAAAAAATGAAAGGATACAAATAAATAAAATCAGAAATGAAATAGGTGGCATTACAATAATACAAGGATTATTAATGATAATAATATTAAAATTAATATTAATTAATAACAATAAGGATTATTATTAATAATCCTTAATAATCTAAGGATTATTAGACCACTATGAACAATAATATGTCAACACTTTGGACAACCTCGAAGAAATAGATAATTTTCTAGAAACATACAACTTACCAAGACTGACTCATGAAAATATAGAAAATCTGAGCAGACCAATTTCTAGCAAGGAAATTGAATCATTAATCAAAAAACTCCCAACAAAGAAAAATGAAGGAACAGATGGCTTCATTCATGAATTTTACCAAAATTTAAAGAAGAGTTAATACTGATTCTTCACAAACACTTCCAAAAAATAGAAGAGAAGGGAATTCTTCCTAACAGATTTCACAAGGCTAGAATTATTTTCATACCAAAACCAGACAAGGATGCCACAAAAAATAAAATTACAAGCCAATATTACTGATGAACATAGATGCAAAATTTTCAACAAAATAGCAAACAAAATTAATTCAATGATACATCAAAAGGATCATAAGCCATAATCAAGTAGGATTTATTCCAGTGATGTAAGTATGGTTCAACATCTGCAAATCACAGTGATACACCACATTAACAAAATGAAGAATAAAAATCACAGGTTCATCTCAATAATGTAGAAAAATAAATTGACAAAACATTTGAAAAAATTCAACATCAATTTATGATGAAAACACTCAACAAAGTGATTATAGAGGGAACATACCTCAACATAATAAAGACCATATATGACAAACCTACAGCTAACATCATATTCAAGGGTCAAAAATTTAAGGCTTTCCCTCTAAGATCACGAACAAGACAAGAATGCCCATTCTCACCACTTTTAACCAACAACTCTACCAAAAAACTGTTAGACTTATAAATGAATTCAGTAAAATTTCAGGACACAAAATTGATATAGATAAATCACTTTCATTTCTATACACTAACAACAAACTATCAGAAAGAGAAATTAGAAAACAATCCTATTTACAATTGCATCAAAAGAACAAAATACTTAGGGATAAATTTAGCCAAGGAAGTGAAATATGTATACACTCAAATGTGTAAGACATTGATGAAAGGAACTGAAGAAAACACAAATAAATGGAAAGATATTCCATGCTCATGGATTGAAAGAATTAATATTGTTAAAATGCTTCTGCTACCCAAAGTGGCCTACAGATCAATGTAATCACTATCAAAAATTCTAATGGTATTTTTCATAGAAATAGAAAAAAAATCCTAAATTGTGTATGGAACCTAAAACACCCTGAATTTCCAAAGCAATCTTGAAAAAGAGAAAAATAAAGTTGAAGATATCACACTTTCTGATTTCAAACTATATTAGAAATCTGTAGTAATCAAAGCAGTATTGTACTGGCATAAAAACAGACACTTAGACTGATAGAACAGAGAGCCTAGAAATAAACCCATGAATTCATGGTCAGTAATTTAATACAAATGAGCTAACAGTATACAATGGGAAAATAAGTGGTGTTAGGAAAACTGACAGCCACATGAAAAAGAATGGAACTGGATCTTTATCTTACAGCATATACAAAAATAACTCAAAGTGGGTTAAATACTTTAATCTAAGTCCAGAAACCATAAAACTCCTAGATGAAAAATTGATGTTAATCTCCTTGACATCAGTCTTGCCAATATTTTTTTTTAATTTAAATAAAATAACAAAAGCAAAAATAAACAACTGGGTCTACATCAAACTAAAAACTTCTGCATAGCAAAGAAAACCATCAACAAAATGAAAAGGCAACCTATGGAATGAGAGAAAATATGTACACATTTTATATTTTATGTCATTAATATCCAAAGTATATAAAGAACTCAAAACTCAATCGCAAAAAAAAAAAAAAATTGAGTAAAAATGGACAGAGGAACTGAATAGACATTTTTCTAAAGAAGACATACAGATGGCCAACGGGTACATGGAAAGGTGCTCAACATCACTAATTATCAGGAAAATGTAGATCAAAACCACAATAATATATCACTTCACACCTGTTGTAATGGCTATTATCAATTAGGTAAGAGAAAGCTAGTGTTGGTGAGGATGTGAAGAAAACGGAACACTTGTGCATTATTTATGGGAATGTAGAATGGTTCAGTCACTATGGAAAAGAGTATGGTGGTTCCACAAAAATTAAAAATCCAACCACCATATGATCCATCAATTGTGTTTCCAGGTATATATTCAAAGAAAACAAAAATCACTATCTCAGATATCTACACTCCCATGTTCATTGCAGCATTATTTACATAGCCAAGACATGAATACAGCCTGTGACCTTTACCAGATGAATGGATAAAGAAGATATGGTATGTGTACTCAATGGAATATTTTTGAGCCACAGAAAGAAGGAAATTCTGGCTTTTGTGACAACACAGATGGAACTTGAGGGCGTTATGCTAAAAGAAATAAGTTGGACAGAGGAAAACAAATACTGTATGATCTTGCTTATATGTGGGATTAAAAAAAAAAACAAAATGACTCTGAGAAACAAAAAAGATTGGTGGTTGCCAGATGCAGAGGGCTGAGGGGTGGGGTTAATGGGTAAAAGTGGTGAAAAGGTACAAAATTCCACTTACTAGATAATGTAGAACATGATGACTATAATTAAAGAAAAATAAACCAAATAATATGTAACTCAACTATAGTAAGCAAAAGTGTTCAAGATAAAAAAGATAAATGGAAGACTATAATTATTTCTGAAAACTTTCTTTATGATGATCAAATAATCCAAAGACAAATAAGAAAATTGAGAAATTGAATAATATAATGAATATTGTAGCTCTTAGGCAGAAAATATATACACTTTAAAAATATTCATAAGGCATTTATAAATATTGATCAAATCTTGAGTCTCGAAAATTTCCAAAAGAAAAAGAATAAATCACACCAATTCTCTTTATCTTATTTCAGTGAAATAAAAATTAACTTTAATTACAAAAGCAATTCTTAAGGCACCACATAGGAACCAAAAATAGTAACTTGCTAATTCTTGAGTCATAGAAGATATCAACTTCTCAAGTCAGAAGATACCAAAGAGTAGAGAACATAGACAAATATGTACTCGGGAAATGTACAGCTGCAAAATAGGAAAAATAATAAATGAATCAAATATTCTACTAACAGACAGTTGTTAGGCAAAATTCTACATGACCCCTTGGCATACACATGCCTTTTCCCAGTTATTCAGTCAAATACCAATTTAGACATTACTATGAAGGATTTTGCAAATGTAATTGAGGTCCCAAACCAGTTGACCTTAAGGTAGGAAAATATCCTGATGTGCCTGGTCTAATCACATAATCTATTTAAATATGATCTACAGGGAGATATGAGAGGTTAGAGATCCAAAGCATGAGAAGGATTTAACATGCTTTCATCTGAGGATGGAAGACCACATGGCAAGGAATGCAGGTGGTCTCTAGAAGCTGAAGCAGATGACAGCAAAAAGGACACAGGGACTTCAGTTCTATGACAGCAAAAACTGAATTCTAAAGATAATGAGAATAAACTTGTGAGTAGAATTTTTTTTCAGAGCCTCCAGAAGAAGATTTGCCTGACCAGTCTTGTGATTTTGACCTTACAATACCTCGAGCAGAGATCCCAGCAATGTCATGTCGAACTTCTGACCTTCAGTGAGGTAATAAATGGTATTATCTTAAGTTGCAATGTTTGTTGTCATTTGTTTTGCAGTAATAAATGTTAATACAAAAATTGTAAAAGTACAGTGAAATAACCCCTAAGAATCAGTAGAAAAGAAGTTATAAAAATGACAAAATAACTTAATAAATAAGGATAGCTGGAAATGAGAATATATATAAAGCTAGTTATTTGAACACTATAATTAAATATACAAACCTCTGAAAGATAATCATGAAAAAGTGTGTGAGAATAGTAATTCACAATATTAAGCATGTGAAAAAAGATAAAACTTCAGACACAGAAAAATTATTTTTCAGATTAATTATGTACATGAAATCATGATCATGAAATTTAAGCACTCAATGAATAGTAAATTTTTTGTTATAAAATTAAATTGTTACATTCACCAAAGAAATTCCTCAAATCATTTCCTGACCCAGATGGTTTCACAGATGAATTTGTACAAACTTTGGAAAAGACACAATTTATTTGCTTTTCAATCTTTTCCAAGGTACAGAGAAATAAGAGAAATTTCCCAATTCATTTTATGAAGTTAATATGATGCTGCTACCAACTCCTAACAAACATTAAATAAATAGAATAAAACAAAAATGACACAACAACATACAAAGAAATTCACTTTATGGATATAGATAAATGATACATACAGTAGTAGTGAATCAAATATAACAGAATATTACATTTATAAAGTACCATTATAAAGAGAAGTTCTCTGTGAGAACTCAAGGGATTTTCATTACTAGAAAATAAATTATCATAACCAATCATATTACATGGGAGAAGGGGAGAACCTTGATGATTTTTATGATGGAAGCTAAAAGACTTCACCAATTGAATTCAATTTCTGATAGAAAAGAAATATTTCCTCATTAAATAGTATCATGATATATTTTTTCTTCAACAAGTAGAGGGGAAACATTCAAGCCAAGCCTGGTTGGAGCTGCAATGTGAATTTTTAGAATATTTTCCCATTTTAAAAACAGTTAGAATGATAAATGAAGTAGTGGAGTAAATGGAGTTAAAAGGTCTATGGTTTATGCAGTAGCAGGAAAGTGGTAAAATAACTTGTTTTAGCCTGTAGTAAGTATAGGATGAGTTCTATAATCTCTAGGGTAGTCACTAGAAATAGTTACAGAATATATAACTAAAGAGTTCATTTAAGAAAAAAAAATATTTTGCTAAATCAAAAGTCAGAAAGAAAACAGTAAAAAGGAAACGTTGTAGGATGTCAGACATAAATACAGCTATATCAGTTAATATATTAAATGTAAATAGGTTAAATTCATCAAGTAAAAGACTAAGATTGTCAAGGTAAAAAACAACAACTATATTACTCAGCCATGAAAAGAAATGAAAGTGAGTTATTTGTAGTGAGGTGGATGGACCTAGAGTCTGTCATACAGAGTGAAGTAAGTCAGAAAGAGAAAAACAAATACCATATGCTAACGCATATATACGGAATCTAAAAAAAAAAGAAAAAAAATTGGTACTGATGAACCTAGTTGCAGGGCAGGAATAAAGAGGTAGACATAGAGAATGGACTTGATGACATGGGGTGGGAGTGTGAAGCTGCAGCGAAGTGAGAGTAGCATCGACATATATACACAACCAAATGTAAAATAGTTGGCTGGTGGGAAGCAGCAGCATAGCACAGGGAGATCAGCTCTGTGCTTTGCAATGACCTAGAGGGGTGGGATAGGGAGGATGGGAGGGAGGCTCAAGAGGGAGAGGATATGGGGACATGTGTATGCATGTGGCTGATTTGCTTTGTTGTACAACAGAAACTAACACAGTATTATGAAGCAATTATACTCCAATAAAGATCTATTAAAAAAAAACTATATATTGCTTATGAGACATACTTTATGTATAAGAACACAAAATAGTTGAAAGAGAAACGTTGGAAAATGATAGCATGAAACATTGACAAAGAGAAAGTTGGTGTTGCTATACTAATATAAGGCAAAATAGACCTCAGGGTAAGAGCACTACTAGAGATAAGAGGGTTATATTAAAATATTTAAAAAATCAATTCAATAGGGAGATATTACAATCTCAAATATCATAAATTCATATTACAGAACAAAAAGGAGAAAAGAGGAAATCCACAATCATTTAACACACTTCCTTCTATAACTGACAGAAGAAATGCACACACACAAAAATTAGAAGATATAAACAATTACATTTTTAAACACAATCTAACTGATATGTAGAGAACATTTCACTGAGAACAACAGAATATATATTTTTAAGTACACATGTATAAAATTTACCCATATGCTAGGCTGAAAAGAAAGCCTCAACATAATCCAAAAACTTGAAATTATCCAGTTATGTTTTTTGATGAGAGTGGAATTTATCTAGAAATCAATAATGAAAATAGAATCAGAAAAACCCAACTGCCTGATATGAAATAATACATTTCTAAATAATTCAAGGTACAAATAAGAACTAAAAGCAAAAAATATTTTGAAGCAACTAACAATAAATATCTGAAACAACAAAACATGTGTGGTGTAGTACTTTTCATTTCCAGCCAAGGTGGTATAACAAGACGAAATCTACACTCTTCTTCAACAACAAAGGAAAGGAGAAAATATGAAACAACATTCCAGACATTGGAAAACAGTGAAGAAATGCAAGCCATATGACAAGGATAACAAACAAGGTGACCTGTACACTTACAGGAGCTAACTACTAGAAGCATGTTCTAGCCTACAGTGCCAGAGAGAGAACCCAGATTTAAGGGCTTGTAGAACTGAGGGGCCAAAGAAGGGAGTTGGGGAGGCCACAGCAGTAAGAATTTGTAGAGAAGTTATATTCTCATACTACATTTTAACTGTTTGTTATGGTCTGTGATGAAATAAGAACAAAAATGGAGATTAAAATTTAGAAATGTATTCATGCAGTTTACGTTAGATAAATAAGGAAGTAAGAAGCAAGTTCATTTGTTACATCAAAAACTTTAAATATTGATTTGCATGGTGTTGGATAAAAATGCGCAAAAAATATATTTGAGATAAGAATTTTTTTACACATAACTTTTTGTTTAGTTACAATTGAAGAAAAGATTATGAAACAATAGTTCTTATCTATATTAATCACCCATATACACATTTTAAGTAAACAATTTACAGAAATTTTGTAGTTATTTTTCTATGTAATATTTTTTGTGGTTATATTTATTGAAATGCAACTTTATGTTCATTAAATCTAAAAATAAGTAATTTGGGTTTGCATTTTGGATGTCTTTGCCTTTTCATTTTATTTTTGTAGTTATTTCATTTTTTTTTTAACAAAAATATTGGTACCTGAGGTACTGGGGAGAAAAGAAAACAACCAAAAACCTGGTTCTTTACCACAGATATTTTGAAATGAATTCTCCTGGAGAGGGAATATACTTCTCTTGTTCAAACTTTTCTTAGTATTGTTTTATATCTCAAAGTATATACTGTATATATACTGTTCACTACTGTATATATACTGTACTCAATACATATTTCTGGTTGAGGCATTATGGTAAACTTCCTAAATTAATTAAAGAATTTCAAATACCAATGATGATCTCAGTGTAACATCATTTAAACCAAAATTGTTTAATACAAATCTTACCTAAAGTATGCTTTGAAAAAAAAATTCTCTCCCACTTGACTGATAAAATTAATTGATTGCTTTGAATTGTGAACAGAGCCACTATTTTGAAGGGAATTTTTTGGATTTAATTTTTCAGGTGTTTAACTCAATTATTCTCCTCCCTTGTTAGTGGACATAAATGACATATACTAAGAATAAACACATAAAACTCTGTAAGAATACTGATAGCATTTGAGTACCTGGTTCATATGCCCCAGACTAGACAGTGAGGCTGCACTTCATCTTGCCTTTCCTTAGCTAGGCTAGTTCACCCAATAATACTCTTTATCATAGCTGATCTGAGATGCATCTCTGACACATACAAAGAGTCTTGGGAAAAACAATAGACATGTTTTCCCTTTAGTTGTTCAGACACATAGAGCAGATTTTTGCCTGTTCACATTTTCGTGTATTCAACGTGTTTGGTGCTTCTAACTTCACTGCATAATGTTAGGGTCAGAGAGGTCCAAGTGTTGAAAGGAAATTTATAACATAAGTCTGGAGTTCATTAGTAAAATCAAGTTATATTCCATCTATATCTCCACAAAGAATTACCAAAAAAAAAAGAAAAAAAAGAAAAGAGGAAAATCACCAGGATGAAATGAGGATTTATCTGGCTTCTCCAAGTGTTCTTAGTAATGTTTTATGTCTGAATTTCAAAGAATATTCTTGGAATTCTTCTGCCCATGTGGATGTTTATAAACATTTATAGATTGAAGGGATGCATGATTAATATCTGTTCTGAACACTTTCATGACAGTAAATTTATCTGTTCTTCAGGTAAACTATAGGTTCCTCATTGGTCTCACTGACAGTCTGAGAAAAATGCATTTGTTTTGACTTTAGATTGTATGGGTTCATTGGTTGCTGTCTAAGTATAGATAATTCTTCATTCATTCTCTCAGTTACTAACATTGTGTTTGTGCTGTGTTGAAATAATCATGCCTTTTCCCCAGGAGAGATCACAGTATAGTGATATTAATCTGCAAACAAACTATTGCAAAATACTGTGATGATTTCCCTAAAAAGAGGTAGTGTAACGTGATGGTTTTAAAGTCCAGTTCTGGAGCCAGACTACCTAGGGTTGATTCCTGACTCTGCCACTTGCTTGTTGTGTGACATTGGGTTAGGAAGAAGAAGAAGAGGAGGAGGAAGAGGAGGAGGAGAAGGAGAAGAAGAAGAAGTTACTGCAACAGAGTAGTTGTGAGTTTATATAAAACAATGTAGGTAAAAGTTTTAGATACTGCCTGGCACACAGTGACTATTCAATAAATGTTAACTTTTATGCCAAGTTGAGATAAAGAGAGGAATCATTACCTCGGTTTAACTGATGTATGTTGAGGGTGGGAGGTTGTTGGAAAAGGTTTAATGGAATTAGAGATTCTCATTTCTTTTTTTCATTCAGGAACTATAAACTGATAACATATGTGCCACATGTTCTTTTACACACTGTGGATAGAAGCAGATAGATTAATAAAGTCGTTACACTCTGAGCATATATTTCAGTCCAGGAGATAGACCATAAAAAGTGAAACACAAAACAAAACAAAATATATAATTTCAATAAGTAGTAAGTGCTATGAAGAAAATAAAACAGGCTAAAGGAATAGACAGTGATGAGGTTGTCTACTATTTTAGGCAGAATCACAAGCAAGACCTCTCGGAGAAGATGACATTGAGCAGAAACTTAAATGATTTGATTAAGGCTTGTCTAGTTCTAGTGAGAGATTACTACAAAAAGAGACCTGGAATTTGCCAGGTTTGAGGAATGGCAAGAAGGTGAATTTGGAGGGATAGTGAAGAGCCAGATTATAATATGCTGAGTGCTAGTAAAATAAAGACTGTGGATTTTTCATTCAAAGTGTTAGGAGAAGTTCTGGAGAGGAGGGAAGTTAAACAGTTGGGTGATATCATTAAAATATCCCTCTTGTTATTGTGTGGAAAAAGATGGCAAAAGAGCAAGAACAGAAGCAGAGAAACCTCTGAGGTGATATTGCAATAGTCTAGGCCAGAGGAGATGATGGTTCACACTCAAGTTTACAAATGGGGAGAATTTGCTCAGAACGTGGATCCTCAAGGCGAGAAATAAAAAAAAATCTTCCAGAATGGAAACAAGTACAAATGCATGGGCCCTAGAAATAACATAGTTATTTTTTAAAAATTGTACATTAAAATCTTGCACAGTTTAAATAATTCTCTTCTACATGTTTTACAATAGAGTGCCTAAAATAAAATGATGTTAGTTTGTGCTTTTAATGTATGGAGACATGGTTAGAATTTTTCTTACAGCTCTCTAAGTCCAAACTTAACACCATATCTGTAGTCTCTTAATAGAAACATGAACCAGTTGTGAGATCTGTGAGGATTTTCTAATAATGCTCAACTACAAGGAACAAAATTGGAGGAAATCTTCACTTGCTTTGGGGAGGATAGTTTATTCCTGGGAAAATTCTCTTCTTCACCTTGCATAATATATGTGTAAAAATAAGTCATCCTTCTAAAAATGTCGTCCAGTAATTTCTTTCTAAGAATGGGAATATAGGTAATAGAGGTAGCCAGGAATAAGGTTTTTGTTATTTTTTTAAAAATATGCCTGATTATAGTACAAAAAAGTAAAATTCTTTAATGTAGGCAAAATTAGCAATAATCAGGTATGCATTTTACACTATTCTTCATGCAAATAAATTGAATTCCTCCCTACAACATAAAATGTAGAAATCTTTTCCCAGTGTGAAGAAAATATTAACTGTGTTTTAAAATATGTCAAAATATGTGAACTTCTGATTGTTAGCAATACTTAATATGGCAAGATCTCTTTCTACATTCATAAACACATTACCTGCTCTCATTCAATAATTTATATTTTTATGTTAAATTTTTCCAAATAAGAAAAACTCACTTCCTTTCACTGAATATATATATATATATATATATATATATATATTTCATTTGAAATACTTCATTAATAAAACATTCTTTCTTAAGAGAACTATTTTTGCGATGCTCTTTTTTGAAAATAACAGTTAGAAACTATCTTTTTTCAAATACAATGTTATACACCAATTGACCTCAATACTAGACTTTACATGTAAGTGTTCTGCATGTAAAGAGGCAGTAAAGATAGTCATAAAAAGTGATGCTATAATTTTCCAATGAAAAGCTACTTTAGTATAGTATACTTCAGTATCAGGTAATTATAACTGAAATAAGAATTTCAGCAACCAGAAACTCCTTTATAATCTGTACATAGATTATGAAATAATCAAATAAATAATATTATACCATTTAGTCTCACCTGTCAGTGTAATTTACTGTCTTCTGATAATAAATTAATATTGACTTTCACTTTTAATGAATTCATTACAATTGTCATTAATGTAATACTGAAATTCATAGTGAAATATAAATTAATTTAAGTAAGATATCTATATTGTACAATTAGCCACTTATTGCTCCAGAAAGTACACTCATACAGACAGTGTCTGTTGTCATTTCTTCTGCTAAAATAAATAGTTCATATCTCTACTTAAATAAAAAAGTACATATCATTTCAAAGTTCAATCTATTTCTGCTACGAACTTCTTGTGTCCCAACCCTATATTCTTACTTTTTCAAATATTCATATCTTCTTTCTCCACAAATACCTTTTACTCTCTTATTTATAGAGCATTTAGGTCTATATAATCATGTGGCTTTCACTACTAATTATGCCTTTTATCATGCCTTTCACCATACTTAGGATACTGATATATTTAACAGAATGTATTTGCTTTATGCTTATGTCTGTGCTATATTTTAGGTCTTAGACTGTAAACCCCTAGAGGGAAGGGAACATGAAACATGGAAGGTTTTTAAAAGCTTAGAAAATAATTTTTTAAGATGATAAATTATTTAATATGTGTAATCTCAAGAATACTATTGACTATATTTTCATTAGAACGATAATATTATGGCCTCATTTATTATACATCTCAACTTTACTATTTTTTTCTTGATCTATCATGTCTGTTCAGCCCTAGATAAAAGATTAAATTCTTCTCTTTTAATAGACTATTATCCCATTTGTGACAGACAACTTTATAGTTTATATCAGTTGATATAGTTTAAATTATGTTGCATCAACAAATAACTCCCAAATCTTGGTTCTTGTTCATGTTTAATGCAGTTGGGTCAGAGGTCTTTGGCTCAAATAACCAGAAGTTCTAAAGTTATTTGATTATTCCATCTCAACACCAGTCTTAGAGATTTGCTATGGCAGAAGAAGAGAATTGGAGAATTGAGCACAATTAATTAAATGCCTTATTTTAAGAAAGAATTTCATTCACATGTTATTTGCCAGTACTAATCACATGGCCATACCTAACTTCAAGAGGCAGGAAAGCACAATTCTCTGTGTACTGAGCAATGGACTAATTGGTCAACAATAGTAACATCAATTTGTCATTTAGTATATTATGATGACATTATTTGCCCAATAGTTGGGATACAATAATTATTTTTATTGTTTAAAAATTTATTTTATAGAGGCCCTGCTGCAAAGGCCCTGACAAAGGTCAGGGCTTGGTATGTGAGACATTCCTTCCCATGCTCACCCAAGTGGTGCTCTGCCTCAGCCGTGTAGCTGACAAGGTCTCGGTGCTCTGGCTGGTGTCAGGCCTGAGCTTCTGAGGTGGGAGAGCCAAGGTCAGGACATTGGATCACCAGAGACCTCCCAGCCCCACGTAATATCAAACGATGAAAGCTCTCCCAGAGATCTCCATTTCAACGCTAAGACCCAGCTCTACCCAAAAACCAGCAAGCTACAGTGCTGGACACTGTATGCCAAACAACTAGCAAGACAGGTATACAAACCCACCAATCAGCAGACAGACTGCCTAAAATCATAATAAGTTCACAGACACCCCAAAACACAGCACCAGACGTTGTCTTGCCTACCAGAGAGACAAGATCCAGCCTCATCCACCAGAACACAGGCATCAATCTCCTCTACCAGGAAGCCTACACAATCCACTGAACCAACATTACCCACTCAGAGCAGACACCAAAAACAACAGGAGCTACAAACCTGCAGCCTGAGAAACGGAGACCCCAAACAGAGTAAGTAAAATGAGAAGACAAAGAAATACACAGCAGATGAAGGACAAAAGTAAAACCCACCAGACCAAACAAATGAAGAGGAAATAGGCAGTCTACCTGAAAAAGAATTCAGAGTAATGATAGTAAAGATGATCCAAAATCTTGAAAATAGAATGCAGAAAATACATGAAACGTTTAACAAGGAGCTAGAAGAACTAAAGAACAAACAAGCAATGATGAGCAGCACAATAAATAAAATTAAAAGTTCTCTAGAAGAAATCAGTAGCAGAATAAATGAGGCAGAAGAACGGATAAGTGACCTGGAAGATAAAATAGTGGAAATAACAACTGCAGAGCAGAATAAAGAAAAAGGAATGAAAAGAATTGAGGACAATCTCAGAGACCTCTGGGACAACATTAAACATACCAACATTTTAATTATAGGGGTCCCAGAAGAAGAAGAGAAAAAAAAGGGGGCAAAGAAAATATTTGAAGAGATTATAGTTGAAAACTTCCCTAATATGGGTAAGGGAAGACCCAATCAAGTCCAGGAAGCGCAGAGTCCTATACAGGATAAATCCAAAGAGAAACATGCCAAGACACATATTAACCAAACTATCAAAAATTAATTACAAAGAAAAAATATTAAAAGCAGCAAAGGAAAAGCAACAATTAACATACAAAGGAATCCCCATAAGGTTAACAGCTGATCTTTCAACAGAAACTCTGCAAGCCAGAGGGGAGAGGCAAGATATATTTAAAGTGACAAAAGGGAAAAACCTACAACCAAGGTTACTCCACCCAGCAAGGATCTCATTCAGATTCGATGGAGACATTAAAACCTTTACAGACTAGCAAAAGCTAAGAAAATTCAACACCACCAAACCAGCTCTACAACAAATGCTAAAGGAGCATCTCTAGGCAGGAAACAAAGAGAAGAAAAAGACCTGCAATAACAAGCCCAAGACAATTAAAAAAATGGTAATAGGAACATACATATTGATAATAACCTTGAATGTAAATGGATTAAATGCCCCAACCAAAAGACACAGATGGGCTGAATGGATACAGAAACAAGACCCAAATATATGCTGTCTACAAGAGACCCACTTCAGACCTAGGAACACATACAGACTGAAAGTGAGGAGATGGAAAAAGATATTCCATGCAAACGGAAATGAAAAGAAAGCCGGAATAGCAATACTCATATCAGATAAAATGGACTTTAAAATAAAGAATGTTACAAAAGACAAGGAAGGACACTACATAATGATCAAGGGATCAATCCAAGAAGATATAATAATTATAAATATATATGCACCCAACATAGGAGCACCTCAATACATAAGGCAAATGCTAACAGCCATAAAAGGGGAAATCGAAAGTAACACAATCATAATAGGAGACTTTAACACCCCACTTTCACCAATGAACAGATCATCCAAAATGAAAACAAATAAGGAAGCACAAGCTTTAAGTGATACATTAAAGAAGATGGACTTAATTGATATTTATAGGACACTCCATACAAAAACAGCAGATTACACTTTCTTCTCAAGTGCTCATGGAACATTCTCCAGGATAGATCATATCTGGGGTCACAAATCAAGCCTTGGTAAATTTAAGAAAATTGAAGTCATATCAAGTATTCTTTCTGACCACAACGCTATGAGGCTAGATATCAATTACAGGAAAAAATCTGTAAAAAATACAAACACGTGCAGGCCAAACAATACACTACTAAATAACCAAGAGATCACTGAAGAAATCAAAGAGGAAATCAAAAAATACCTAGAAACAAATGACAATGAAAACACAATGGCCCAAAACCTATGGGATGCAGCAAAAGCAGTACAAAGATGGAAGTTTATAACAATACAATCCTACCTCAAGAAACAAGAAACATCTCAAATAAACAACCTAACCTTACACCTAGCAATTACAGAAAGAAGAACAAAACCCCCCAAAGTTAGCAAAAGGAAAGAAATCATAAAGATCAGATCAGAAATAAATGAAAAAACAATGAAGGAAATGATAGCAAAGATCAACAAAACTAAAAGATGGTTCTTTGAGAAGATAAACAAAATTGATAAACCATTAGCCAGACTCATCAAGAAAAAAAGGGAGCAGACTCAAATCAATAGAATTAGAAATGAAAAAGGAGAAGTAACAAATGTCACTGCAGAAATACAAAGGATCATGAGAGATTACTACAAGCAGCTATATGCTAATGAAATGTACAACCTGGAAGAAATGGACAAATTCTTAGAAAAGCACAACCTTCCGATACAGAACCAGGAAGAAATAGAAAATATAAACAGACCAATCACAAGCTCTGAAATTGAAACTGTGACTAAAAATCTTCCAACAAACAAAAGCCCAGGACCAGATGGCTTCAGAGGTGAATTCTGTCAAACATTTAGAGAAGAGCTAAAACCTATCTTTCTCAAACTCTTCCAAAATATAGCAGAGGAAGGAACACTCCCAAACTCATTCTATGAGGCCACCATCGCCTTGATACCAAAACCAGAAAAAATGCTACACAAAAAGGAAAACTACAAGTCAATATCACTGATGAACATAGATGCAAAAATCCTGAACAAAATACTAGCAAACAGAATCCAACAGCACATTAAAAGGATCACATTCCATGATCAAGTAGGGTTTATCCCAGGAATGCAAGGATTCTTCAATATATGCAAATCAATCAATGTGATAAACCATATTAACAAATTGAAGGAGAAAAACCATATGATCATCTCAATAGATGCAGAAAAAGCTTTTGACAAAATTCAACACCCACATATGAGAAAAACCCTCTAGAAAATAGACATAGAGGGAACTTACCTCAACATAAGAAAGGTCATATTTATGACAAACGCACAGCCATCATCATTCTCAATGGTGAAAAACTGAAACCATTTCCACTAAGATCAGGAACAAGAAAAGGTTGCCCACTCTCACCACTATTATTCAACATAGTTTTGGAAGTTTTAGCCACAGCAATCAGAGAAGAAAAAGAAATAAAAGGAATCCAAATCTGAAAAGAAAAGTAAAAATGTCACTATTTGCATATGACATGATACTATACATAGAGAATCCTAAAGATGCTACCAGAAAACTACTAGAGCTAATCAATGAATTTGGCAAAGTAGCAAGATACAAAATTAATGCACAGAAATCTCTAGCATTCCTATACACTAATGATGAAAAATCTGAAAGAGAAATTAAGGAAACACTCCCATTTACCATTGCAACAAAAAGAATAAAATACCTAGGAATAAACCTACCTAAGGAGACAAAAGACCTATATGCAGAAAACTTTAAGACACTGTTGAAAGAAATTAAAGATGATACACACAGATGGAGAGATATACCATGTTCTTGGATTGGAAGAATCAACATTGTGAAAATGACAACTACCCAAAGCAATCTACAGATCCAATGCAATCCCTATCGAATTACCGATGGCATTTTTTACAGAACTAGAACAAAAAATCTTAAAATTTGTAAGGAGACACAAAAGACCCCAAATAGCCAAAGCAGTCTTGAGGGAAATAAACGGAGCTGGAGGGATCACACTCCCTGACTTCAGATTATACTATAAAGCTACAGTAATCAGGACAATATGGTACTGCAGAAAAACAGAAATATAGGTCAATGGAACAGGATAGAAAGCCCAGAGATAAACCTATGCACCTATGGTCAACTAATCTTTGACAAAGGAGGCAAGGATATACAATGGAGAAAAGACCATCTCTTCAATACGTGGTGCTGGGAAAACTGGACAGCTACATGCAAAAGAATGAAATTAGAACACCCCCTAACACCATACACAAAAATAAACTCAAAATGGACTAAAGACCTAAATGTAAGACCAGACACTATAAAACTCTTAGAGGAAAACATAGGAAGAGCACTATTTGACATAAATCACAGCAAGATCTTTTTTGATCCACCTCCTAAAGTAATAGAAATAAAAACAAAAATAAACAAATGGGACCTAATGAAACTTAAAAGCTTTTGCACAGCAAAGGAAACTATAAACAAGATGAAAAGACAACCCTTGGGAGAAAATATTTCCCAACGAATCAATGGACAAAGGATTAATTTCCAAAATATACAAGCAGCTCATGCAGCGCAATATCAAAAAAACAAACAAGCCAATCCAAAAATGGGCAGAAGACCTAAACAGACATTTCTCCAAAGAAGACATACAGATTGACAACAAACACATGAAAGTTTGCTCAACATCACTAATCATTAGAGAAATGCAAGTCAAAGTTACAATGAGGTATCACCTCACACCGTTCAGAATGGACATCATCAAAAAATCTACAAACAATAAATGCTGGAGAAAGTGTGGAGAAGAGGGAACCCTCTTGCACTGTTGGTGGGAATGTAAATTGATATAGCCACTATGGAGAACAGTATGGAGGTTCCTCAAAAAACTAAAAATAGAACTACCATACAACCCAGCAATCCCACTATTGGGCATATACCCTGAGAAAACCATAATTCAAAAAGATTCATGTACCACAATGTTCATTGCAGCTCTATTTACAATAGCCAGGACATGGAAGCAACCTAAGTGTCCATCGTCAGATGAATGGATAAAGAAGATGTGGGGCATATATACAGTGGAATATTACTCAGCCATGAAAAGAAACGAAATTGAGTTATTTGTAGTGAGGTGGATGGACCTAGAGACTGTCATACAGAGTGAAGTAAGTCAGAAAGAGAAAAACAAATACCGTATGCTAACACATATATATGGAGTCTAAAAAAAAAAAAATGCTTCTGAAGAACCTAGGGTCAGGACAGGAATAAAGACACAGACATAGAGAATAGACTTGAGGGCATGGGGAGGGGGAAGGGTAAACTGGGAGGAAGTGAGGGAGTGGCCTGGATATATATACACTGCCAAATGTAAAATAGATAGCTAGTGGGAAGCAGCCGCATAGCACAGGGAGATCAGCTTGGTGCTTTGTGCCCACCTAGAGGGGTGGGATAGGGAAGGTTGGAGGGAGATGCACGAGGGAGGAGATATACAGATGTATGTATATGTATAGCTGTTTCACTTTGTTATAGAGCAGAAACTTGCTCACCATTGTAAAGCAATTATACTCCAATAAAGATGCTAAAAAAATTATTTTACAATAAAATGTATGTTCTATTTATAAAGATAGAAATCCCATTCTGTATACCTCCATATGCTATAATCTTTGTCCTTTTGAAGATTAATATTTTTAGTATTTAAGTTCAATCAGTTACAGAGAAAAAGCTTTAAAATTAGTTACTTTTTGTAAACAGTAATATTACTATTCATTCATACATTACAGTTGAGAACATTTACGTTTTGAAAGACTAATGAATTTGATCAAGGGCTTACAGCTTAGACTTTGAACCCAAGCCTGTTAAATGTTTAATTGTTAAATAATATAGGTTCTCTGGTTTAAATTTTAGCCCATCTTCTAAAGTTTAGGTAAAGTTTTATCTCTTCTGTAAGGCTTACTGAACTTGTAGTCCTCAATGATCAGTCTTTTCCCTTGGCTTTTCAAATGTTTGTCTATGTACACATTTTAATTTTATCAATGCTAGCATTTTTGCACTAACATTTATTAAATTGAAATCAACCCAATTGTGGAGGGAATATATTAATCAAATTAATTATAAATTAAGTTCATATCTCTGGTTTCAACCTTAACTCTCATTGCTAATTTATTGTAGAATGGCTGTCATCCTTTTTTTCAGTAAATATACAATTCTCTTCATGATTCGCTGCAGCAAAATCATTATCCAATGACTTTTATATACGACCCCCTGTGTGTATGTACACAAGCATTAGGATATGGATATTAATATCAGTATAACTCTGTACCCTAACAGCATCTGAGTCCCAATTGAAATATCATCATGTGCACTGGGATAACGGAATCATAACACTGAGTAGAGCTGGTAGTTCCTCTTTTCCAGTGACTCCCACCTCAACTCCACTTTGGCCCACAGTCACCCAGGCACTTATCATGAGGATTGTCCACTTCTGCATTCATAAATTTAGATATATCACTCTCCGAGCACAACCTCCTACCCATCTAGATCTCTTGCAGTTCTCTCCCCATGCTTGCCCATGTAACTTATTACGATTTCCAGATATTGACCACTATCCTTTCCTCCCACCTATCACTATTTTCCTGTTTTCACTTCCTTCCCGCCAGACTTGTATTCCATGGTCCACTATTTCAACCTTCATTAATTATACTTATATTTCATGTTAACTCAACAGGTTCACAGCTGAAGAAGATGCACTCTTCTTCCTATGTTCCAGTAAATGGCATTACCATTCATTCTGTTGTCCTGGCCAGAAACCTATGGGACATCCCTGAATGTTCCCTCTCCCTCACTTCACACAGCTAGTCATTTACCCAGTTGATTTTATCTCCTACATATCTTTCAAATCCCTCTTTACCTTCCTGCTATTATTACCCTAGCTGAGCCCTACATCATAACCTACGCAGATTGCTGCAACAGCTTTCTGACTGGTTTCCCTATTTTCAGTCTTGTCTCCCTCCAGGCAATTCTCCAGACTGCAGTAAGATTGACCTTTTGAAAATACAAATCTGATCATGTTAAATTCTTATGCAAAACCCTAATGACTTTCCACTGCTCTTCGATAAATTTGAAATTCTTCAGCATGGTTTGCCAGCCCTTTCAAGATTTTGCAGAGTTTACTTCATAAGCTAGTGTCCTTCTAATCCACACAACCTACTTAATTTCCAGGATTGAGTCCTATTGAATTTTCAGTCTCTCTAAATTGCTGTGATTTTTAAAAAAATATTTTTAAGGTCATACCATGTATAGTTGTTTCCTAAAATGAGAATATTTCCTTTCTCCTTTTATTTTTCCTCCACTCTGTCCTTTCCAATTCCATACCCCTAATTAGTTCTCCTCCTTAAAATCTTAGCACAGGTTTGTTTCCTCTTCTTTAGATCCTTAAGTCTGATTTAGATGCCACTCTCATATGTTTTAATGAACACTAAATCTCCCCAAGGACTTTGCATGGAATTATATTTGCTGGTTTTTCTAATCACCCCTTCCACCATTCACCCTGGGAATGGTCCCAGCCTACTCTCCATGCATCTATTCCAATAAATTTTCCATTAAACTATCTTCATCTATTTTTGTATTTTGAGATGAAATTCCTGTGCTACCTCCAAACCCATTTTCTGAAATAATGTTTAAAAGGTGCTTTAAATATTTTAGATCCCATAGGAAATATATTATATAAAATTTAAAAGTATATATAAAGCTCATCTTCGAAGAATACTTCCCCTGTAAAAAATACTTGAATGACAGAATCACAGAAAAAGGTACAGTTCTCTCTTTCTCCAATTAAAGATATCCAATTATGTTGTAAAATTGCAAGTGCTGTTAAGGTACAAAATATGCATTTTGATAAGAAGGGGTTAATGGGATATTTTTATACCAAGTTATAAAGTCACTTAGAAGGATGACATTTTAAGGTTCTGTTTTACTGTCAGTGACATCCATTTCAATTTTGCTTAGCTTACAAATTGAAACAAAAAGGAAAGTTTTTTTTTTCCTAATTGCTCACATTGCCAAGTTTGGAATATGAAAAGTCAAGCTGTGTTCTCTCTGGTTCAATATCACCTCAAGTAATAAAGTTTCTGTAATTAGCACTTTATTGACAGTTCGGGTGATGATGCACAAGGCAGAATGGAAGCCAGCTCACTCTTCCATAGTGTAATATTGCAGCATAGCTAAAGGAAGTGTAAATTTTGAAAGAAAAGCCAGCAGATATGTCTTGAAGACACCCAGGGAGCTAATATGCTGAATAAGAAGGTGACATTTTTTGCGTAGTTAACTTTTCTGAGTACATCTAAACCACAACTGCAACTCATGGCTATCAGAGTTTTACTCTTAGGAAATGGATCTTGAATCTTTTGGGTTCTTATAACTATGCAAATCTTCACACTATACGTTTGATGATTTGTAATTTGTATATGCTTTATAGTTGTTTCCAAATTAACCTGGATCAATTTAACTAACATGAAAATATTTCTGAAAGTCTGCACCACCTCTATGAAACTGGGCAATTGCCAAGCAAATTTGTATCCTTTTCCATCCCTTTATGGAGATAAAGAGAATAATTCTATGTTTACAAAATCAATGCAGCAGAATATATGTTTAAATATAAACTAAGAAGGTCTATGAAAAATATTTGGAAATTGACTATTTTTACTCATGCTTTCCTGACCTAATTTTAATCTACATACATTATCATAAGAACTCTGTGTAGAATTCACTCCAAAACAGATGACACAGTCCCTCAAACTTCCCCCAATATATTCTTACTCTAGGTTAATTATCTTTTATCTGTCTATCCATGGCACTTTATAATAACACTGACCTGACTGATATCCTGGGGGTCCTAAAATTTCATTTGACTTTCAAACTCTCCTCTCTTCATTAGATGACATCTGCAAAACTGGCTTTCACGCTCCAAAGAAGACCTTTGTGAAATTCAGAACCATGATGGACTTGAAATATCTCATGGAAACATTGCTGGCCAATCAAAGGCTTCGCTGGCTGTTTTTGAGACTCATTTATGTTAAAGTGCAAATCTTCATTGTTGCATAGTACTCCAGGGAGCGTATATAACATTCATACACTATTTATTTAAACTTCCCATAAAATGTAGAGTAATACACCTACTAGAAAAAGTAAATTCTTCAAAATTAAGTAGACTTTTGCGGAGAAGTGTGGAAATATTATGCTCAGAAACTTAGTGCAGTGTGGAACATACCAGAGTCACAAGAAAGCCACTTTAAGTTGGTTTGGCAAGGTTTAGCATTTTGCTGTTCTGAAGTCTTTCCAATACAAGTGTTTCTTCCTTTTAGCCAAAGAAATAAGTCAGGCTTAGAAAGCTGTGAAAAGTATTTGAAAATTGGCTATTTTTACTCATTGTTTGCTGACCTATTTTTCATTTATATACATTATCATCAGAAATCTGTTTTATAATTCACTCCAAAATATTCATTCCGAGAACTCAGCTCACTTCTCTCTCTTGGTCTAGTTATTTTCAATGTCTATTTAAGCAAGCCTGCTAAATCACTTATCAATGTTATGTCCTGTCCAACACATATATCATAGTAGGAAAACACATACGTTTGAAGCTTCAATTTCTGTAAAATAAATGTGTTCTGCTTTATCAATTTTTGAAAGCTCAAATTGCAAATAAAACCTTTTGACTTAGAAGGAGCTTAGCTTTTTTTTTTTTTTTTTTTTTCCTGATCTCTAGTAAATTTTTCATGTAGATATCTCAGAAGGAATTACAAATAGAAGGTTAATTTTGATAAAATTTTCCAAGACTTAGGTTTGGAGATCTTTTAAAATTATTTATTTATACAGGTTTAACATGCTTTAATATAAGACAATTTTTTGAAAAACTTTAAAGTAATTCAAGGAAGTTATTTACAGCCATATCCAACATTCTGAAGAGTGCTGAAACCAGATTTGGAGAAAGAGAGTTTTCCTATCTGTTATCTCCTAAGTTACAAAAACATTCTTACAATAATTTTATTTTCTAAGTTAATTAAAAATTGCTATATAGTGGTGTTGCATATTGTCTGAGTTTCTTAAATTTTAGGTATTTTTTGCAGTCCTCAATTACATTATGGAGGCTGGATTATGCACAGATCTTTCTAATGGTTATATATAAAGCGCTTGACGCCTCTATTATTTTATAATAGGCAATACCTAGATGAATAATGAATTGGACTCATCTTTCTTGTGACTCTAAAGGTCAAAGCATACAACCTGAGTATTTTTATCCTCTATGAATATTTCCATTTAAGAGAATTTTTAAATCTTCTCATTATGTCTTAACAGCATGATATCATACTCTACTATTTTGACTTCTGCATTTGATATGGAGTAAAATTGCATCATATGGCCAAAGCACATTCACTTAGTCTTCAATTTAGAAACTTTCCAGAATCAAACTGAGTCAATCTATGCTTTAAAAGTCCCCCACAAAAAGAATCCTACATAAATTACTGTGTGTTTAAAGGTTTCTGATTTTAATCTAATAACTGAAATATCAAAGCTACATTTTAATTTAGGCATTTGGGCATCAATAACAGGTGTTCTCATCAGATTTAGGAACCTACAGCAAGGTTTATCAGTGTCAAATGCTAAAATCCTAAATTTAGTATCAGAATCCCTTTCAAATAGCATTTACATTTTGCTATCTTAACCTAATTTGAATCCCCTGAGCATTTTGTCTATTTCTATTAGTAGATTTTGCTGATTTTTTTAACTTTTCAGAGGCTCTTTAAATTATCCTAAAGTCATATATTTACCATGAGAAAGCAGGTGTCTTTTTAGAGTGTATTATGCTTAAGTTGCTCATAAAATTAATTTTCTCAGGTTGGAAGAAGGTTTTTAAACTCTAATTTGAAAACTTTAATCTGGCATTCTGAAAACCCTGTATTAACATTCAGATATAATAAAAATGGAAACATAACAGCACAATAACCTTAATTTGGTCTAGTATAGCACAAGACTAGGGCATTCTTGCATAATCAACCAGAGAGTTTTTAGAGTCAAGCACAGTGCAGCAATGCCTGTGTTTGCGGGGACCCATTGTTCCAGTATTGCCGTAAGGATGCTACCATGCTCCTCCCTTCAGTTTCATTTCCTGCCATCACCAGCTCTTCATATTGTGGCCTGTGCTCTGGACAGACAGAGGTATTTGACATTCAATGGACAAACTCAAATGGATGTTTTTATTTATTTATGTTAAATAAACAGCTTAAAAAATAAATACATTTAAAATTAAGATTGTTCCAGAAACTGGAATGTATCTTTTTCCATACCCATAATATTTGTGGCTTTTGTACTTTTATGTAATTAGAATGCAATAACATACATTGAATGATAAAATTACACTGTACAAAATTTAATATTTGGTGATTCAGAAGGCACTTTAAGCTATTACAGTTTCTTGAAGTCAACATTAGGTACTTTATATTTTTTTGTTGTACTGGCAAACACGGATATATTGATTAATAGACATTTCCTGCAGACACAATGTTTTATGAACTGATTTTACTACATCTTTTCTTAACATAAAGATGATCAGAATACAGAGAGACTTCTATTTATACACATATATACTAGATATTTCTAGCTAAATGGATTTCAGGCATCTTACTTAAATGTTTCTAAAAACAAACTGAGTACTTTGTCCTTAAATCTCCTATTCTTTCATTTTGACCCCAGTTTATATTTTCAAATACCTAGTCTCCAAACCTCAAAATATCAGGGTAATCCTTATCTGTTTTTCTTTTCTGATTCTCTGAATCCGAATGGCTAGGTGCCTGCTACCTCTTAAAAGACATTTTAATCTATCTTTTTTATTTTATTGCCCACTATCTCTCATCAAAGTTTACTTTGACTAGTAATAATAAGAGCTGAAAGGATTGCATGTCTATTATTTTCCAGACTTTAGGTTAAACCCTGAACATTCATTATTTATTTAAATCTTTAAAGCAACCTTTATTTTTATTCTCATTTAAGAGAAGTCTACTAAGGGTTAGATAAGTTTGATGATTTTCCTGTTTTCAGAGAACTAGATATTGACAGAACCAGAATTGGAAGCTGCTCAAAGTCTCTGTACCTGATACACCTGTGACAATGGCCTTTTCTCTAAATCTAGAAACTGTCACCCACTTAAAGTGCTGTCTTACTGCAAAGGCTCTTCCTCACACTTCCTTTTGTCAAAATGCTATTCGTTTCTCAACCCTCAGTAGAAATCTCAGTCTCAACATTTTATCCTCCCAGACTGTCACAGGTATGTCAGGTACACGAGGTGGAGGGTGGGAGTTGAGGTGAGAAAGGAAGGTTTGTGTTAAAGGGTTTGGAGGCCATGCTAAAGGTCAGGATTTTATCCCAAATAAGGGAACAGTTTGGTTGTTGTGGTGGCAGAGTATAGCCTTTAAGAGCAGCTTCCACTTCTGACTCTCAATATCTAGCTCTCTGAAATCAGGCAAGTTACTAAACCTGTCTAATCGTTGGTTAACCCATCTCTAGAATGCAAGTGACAAACCAAAACACTATATTTGCAACATATGAGATAATGGTTTAATACCCACATTGAGTAATGAGCTTCTGCAAGTTAGTTAATTTGAAGACCAACTAAATAAAATAATGAGTAAAAAATATTAAATATAAATGGCATGAAAATATACAATAAACATGTAAAGTACTTATTTAAATAACATGATAATATTGCTATTTAAATAGGATAAATTTATAAAGATCAGTAGTAATTTGGTTTTCATAAGGATTGTAGAAGTACATGTCAAGTACCCTGTCATGTGTCATTATTAAAAATTGCAACCCCTCCACAATTTCAGCTGCACATGTCTCTCTCTGACCTACCAAAGTCTTTCTAATTTACTTTCTCTAGTTCCAAACACCTAACGCATTGTTAATGACAGTTAAATTGGAATATTACTGAAGGATATATAGAGTCTATTAAAATTTTTTGGAAATGAACATAACTTTTGATACAGTAATTCCTTTCTTCTGTGTATTCTATAAACACACACACATATACACACACACAACCACATTTTACACTTTTGAATTAGGATCCTGGCTACTGCTCCCACATCATGTAATTTCCTATTACTATTTCTCTTTCTTCCTTACTGTGCATCTTTCATACTGTCCATCTTGCTGTCACTTAAACACACAAAATGCTTTCATTTCTCTGGGTCTTTATATTTTCAATTACTTTGCTTGGAACTGTCTTCCCCCAGTTATTTGTAAAACTCACTCCATTTTATTCAGGTAATTTATTCAATTATCAACTTCTCAAAGAAGTCTTCACTGAATATCCTATATAAAATTACACCCCTGTTACTCTTAATCCTCCTCCTTAAGTTTATTAACAACTGATATTATTATTACCCAGTTATCTGTTCTCTGTTTCCTTTATTTGAATGTAAGTTTTATAAGGTAAGAACAGTTCTTTGGTCAGAGATGAATCTTTAGCACCTATAACAATGTATGATGTGTAGTAGGTGCTCAATGAATATTTGTTAATCAAATGAGCAAATCCCTAGGCTCTTTTGCTTCCACTGACTGGGATCAAAAGAGAGCACCAGATACCCATCTTCCCTACTAACCCATGTTTACAGACCTGACACCATCATGTGCCTTGAATCCACCAGAATTAATTTCTTTTGTCTTTTATCCTGACCTAATTTCCAAGGTATCTCTCACTTCCCAAACTCTAATCCTTATAATGCTCATATACCCACATTCATTCCCTTTTTCATACTTTTCCATCTTCCGATAGTCTTCCATTGTATTCTCTGGAATTCACAGTTGATCCTTAGAAAAATTCCTTGCATCTACAACCTCTTTTCTATTGTTTAATTTGCTCTCTTTATCTAATGAAAACTTGGCTCTCTGCCAAAGGCTCTGGTTTCCCTGCAAGCCTGTCTGATGAAGACTGTTTTTACTCCATCTTTAGAATACATTTCTATTACTGGACCTGGGTTGGGATAGGTGACTTTTATTGTTTTTCAATGCCATTTTTAAACCATTCCCTCTTTCCTCCTCCCTAAAACGTTCTATTTTTGAATCTCATGTAATCTAGTTGTACCATCCAGTATCCCTTATTGTTACATTCCCAGACCTATCCTGTTGGTTTCTTGACTTTTAGCTCTTGGCTCCCTTTCTCACTGTCACAAGTTCTGTTTTTGTTCTTAGCAATTTCAATATTTCAGGTAAATAATCCTTATGACACCCTAAATTCTCTGACCCTTTCATTCCATCTTCCAATGATCTTGTCCTCCACTTGCCTTGCCTTAGATACCCTGTCATGTGTCATTATCAAACATTACAACCTCACCATAATTTCAGTTCCATTTTCCATAATTTCTGACCGCCATCATTCTAATTTACTTTCTCTAGTTCCAAACACCAAAAATTATTTGATTCCACTGGGAAATCTAATCAATTGCTTCAATCAACTTTTTACTGTCCCTCATCCCTTTGATGTTGCCATTCCTCTCCTTACCCAACCTAAATTCCTTGAGTGATCTGTAAAATCACCTCCTGATGTGCACCATTAACTGCCTGTCAGGTTTTTATTGTTTCTTCCTGTTTGGCAAGACCGCAATTTGGTTAAATCCAGATCACCATTCACTATGCCTACTATTCTGCAGCTAAACATAAGTAGAGAAAATACACAACCATCCTTACTCATAACCACAAACCTGATGAGATCTCTTCATGCTAGTCAGGGAGTCATGCTATTCCATTAATTCCTCCACTCTTCTGTTTCAGTTTCATATCTTCTTCTCCTTCTTTATACTTACAACATCTCCTCCCCTGTCCTTACTCTCAACTGATGACTGTACACCCAATTTCATGAAGGAAATTGAAATAATAAAAAAGAAAACATCATAGATTCCCACCATTACATCTGCCCACTTACTACATATGAACCCACACTCTTTGCTATCTGCCCATCCTGTTGCCAGAGGTGAACTATCTGTACGACTATCTAAAGCCAATTCTACATGCATTCTAGATTCCAGCGGCTCCTATTTACCCAAAAACTTTTCCCAGCAATTCCCCTTTCTCTTCTCCCAGTTTCTCTGCATCTCTACTGGATCATTCTCATCAGCATACAAACAAGCATCTGAATACTTTTTTCTCTTCTATCTTTACTACTCTTGTCTGGGCTCCATTACCTCTTCCCTGGATTACTGCAATGGCTTCCTGATGGGTCTTCCTACATCTACCTGCTCCTTGTCCCCCATACAATCTGTTCCCATCATAGTGGTCAGAGAGAACTTTTTAAAACATAGTTCAAGTCATAATGAATGCCCCCTCTTCTACAATCCTCACTGAATCCCCATGTCACTCAGAATAAACCCTCAAGTCCTCACTTGTCATACAAAGTCTTACATCATTTATCCCCCCCACTACTACTCTCTGACCTTCTTGCCCACTTCTCTGCTCACGGACCACTCTGCTCCAGCCACAGATGTCTACTGCTCTTCCTTCGATGTATCTCCCACATTTCCTCACAAAGGCTTTTGTACTTGTTATTCCCATACCAGAGGTGATCTTCCATTAAGTTAACTTCACCATTTTATTCAAGTCTTTGCCCATGTCACTTTTTTAACTAGTCCTGCCTAAACCATTTTATTTAGAATTGTAGCCACACTCTCACTCCCTATACTCTGTGCCCCTTATCCTGCTCTGCTTTTCCTTTTTCCATAGGACTTCACACTTAATAACATATCATATAATTTACTTTTAACTATTTATATTTTTAAAATACCTGTCTCTACCATTAAATTTTAAGCTCCAGAAGGGCAAGAATCTTTGGCTCTTTGGTTCACTGAAAAATCACAACAACAACAACCTGTAAAATATTAGACATGTCATCAATTAATAGTTGTCTACTGCATAAATATATTTGTGCAAAATATATATGTATAAAAACATTCTGTGCATCCTTGTTTTAACAGGAAAAAATTGGACAATATAAATAATGGAATGGTTAAAGGAGGTTTTATTCATTATGTGGAAATTATGCTATTAAAAAATCTGACATGGAAAAATTCCCAGACTACGAATAAACTTTAAAAAAAGAAAATAAAACATAGAATAGGATTACATTGACAAATTAAAAGTATATATGTACATTTCTCTCGCTATATATAAATAGATCTAGAAAGAAACACCACAGTGATTTGCAACAGTGAATACAGTTAGGCAGGGGACGAGGTTTGATGGGGTAAAGAGAAAAGGGCAAATGTGGAATTTTTAATTAATTGATTTTTTTGAATTTTATTTTATTTTATTTTTTTATACAGCAAGTTCTTATTAGTCATCTATTTTATACATATTAGGGTATATATGTCAATCCCAGTCTCCCAATTCATCCCACAGCCACTACCATCCACTCCCGGCTTTCCCCCCTTGGTGTCCATATGTTTGTTCTCTACATCTGTGTCTGTTTCTGCCTGGCAAGTAACCAGTTCATCTGTACCATTTGTTTTAGATTCTACATATATGTGTTAATATACGATATTTGTTTTTCTCCTTCTGACTTACTTCACTCTGTATGACAGTCTCTATGTCCATCCACGTCTCTACAAATGACCCAGTTTTGTTCCTTTTTATGGCTGAGTAATATTCCATTGTATATACGTACCACTTCTTCTTTATCCACTAGTCTGTTGGTGGGCATTTAGGTTGCTTCAATGACCTGGCTATCGTAAATAGTGCTGCAATGAACATTGGGGTGAATGTGTCTTTTTGAATTATGGTTTTCGCTGGGTGTATGCCCAGTAGTGGGATTGCTGGGTCATATGGTAATTCTATTTTTAGTTTTTTAAGGGACCTCCATACTGTTCTCCATAGTGGCTGTATCAATTTACATTCCCACCAACAATGCAAGAGGGTTCCCTTTTCTCCACAGCCTCTTCAGCATTTATTCTTTGTAGATTTTCTGATGATGAAAATTCTGAACGATGTGAGGTGATACCTGATTATAGTTTTGATTTGCATTTCTCTAATGATTAATGACGGTGAGCAGCTTTTCATGTGCCTCATGGCCATCTGTATGTCTTCTTTGGAGAAATGTTTATTTAGGTCTTCTGCCCATTTTTGGATTGGGCTGTTCATTTTTTTGATATTGAGCTGCATGAGCTGTTTATATATTTTGGGATTAATCCTTTGTCCATTGATTTATTTGCAAATATTATCTCCCATTCTGAGGGTTGTCTTTTCATCTTGTTTATAGTTTCCTTTGCTGTGCAAAAGCTTTTAAGTTTCATTAGGTCCCATTTGTTTATTTTTGTTTTTATTTCCATTAGTCTAGGAGGTAGGTCAAAAAAGATCTTGCTGTGATTTATGTCAAAGAGTCTTCTTCCTATGTTTTCCTCAAAGAGTTTTATAGTGTCTGGTTTTACTTTTAGGTCTTTAATCCATTTTGATTTTATTTTTGTGTATGGTGTTAGGGAGTGTTCTAATTTCATTCTTTTACATGTAGCTGTCCAGTTTTCCCAGCACCACTTATTGAAGAGGCTGTCTTTTCTCCATTGTATATTCTTGCCTCCTTTATCAAAGATAAGGTGACCATATGTGCATGGGTTTATCTCTGGGCTTTCTATCCTGTTCCATTGATCTATATTTCTGTTTTTGTGCCAGTACCAAACTGTCTTGATTACTGTAGCTTTGTAATATAGTCTGAAGTCAGGGAGCCTGGTTCCTCCAGCTCCATTTTTCATTCTCAAGATTGTTTTGGCTATTCGGGGTCTTTTGTGTTTCCATACAAATTGTGAAATTTTTTGTTCTAGTTCTGTGAAAAATGCCAGTGGTAGTTTGATAGGGATTGCATTGAATCTGTAGATTGCTTTGGGTAGTAGAGTCATTTTCACAATGTTGATTCTTCCAATCCAAGAACATAGTATATCTCTCCATCTATTTGTATCATCTTTAATTTCTTTCATCAGTGTCCTATAATTTTCTGCATACAGGTCTTTTGTCTCCTTAGGTAGGTTTATTCCTAGATATTTTATTCTTTTTGTTGCAATGGTAAACGGGAGTGTTTTCTTAATTTCACTTTCAGATTTTTCATCATTAGTATATAGGAATGCAAGAGATTTCTGTGCATTAATTATGTATCCTGCGACTTTACCAAATTCATTGATTAGCTCTAGTAATCTGGTGGCATCTTTAGGATTCTCTATGTATAGTATCATGTCATCTGCAAACAGTGACAGTTTTACTTCTTCTTTTCCAGTTTGGATTCCTTTAATTTCTTTTTCTTTTCTTATTGCCGTGGCTAGGACTTCCAAAAGTATGTTGAATAATAGTGGTGAGAGTGGACATCCTTGTCTTGTTCCTGATCTTAGAGGAAATGCCTTCATTTTTCACCATTGAGTACGATGTTTGCTGTGGGTTTGTCTTATATGACCTTTATTATGTTGAGGTAGGTTCCCTCTATGCCCACTTTCTGCAGACTTTTAATCATAAATTGGTGTTGAATTATGTCAAAAGCTTTTTCTGCATCTATTGAGATGATCATATGGTTTTTCTTCTTCAATTTGTTAATATGCTGTATCACATTGATTGATTTGCCTATATTGAAGAATCCTTGCATCCCTGGGATAAATCCCACTTCATCATGGTGT
Organism: Eubalaena glacialis; assembly: GCF_028564815.1. Lineage (NCBI taxonomy): Eukaryota > Metazoa > Chordata > Mammalia > Artiodactyla > Balaenidae > Eubalaena > Eubalaena glacialis. The sequence continues at coordinate 122,198,967 of NC_083718.1, forward strand.
ATGATCCTTTCAATGTGTTGTTGGATTCTGTTTGCTAGTATTTTGTTGAGGATTTTTTCATTTATATTCATCAGTGATATTGGTCTGTAATTTTCTTTTTTTGTAGTATCTCTGTCTGGTTTTGGTATCAGGGTGATGGTGGCCTCATAGAATGAGTTTGGGAGTGTACCTTCCTCTGCAATTTTTGGGAAGAGTTTGAGAAGGATGAGTGTTAGCTCATCTCTAAATGTTTGATGGAATTCACTGTTAAACCATCTGGTCTTGGACTTTTGTTTCTTGGAAGGTTTTTAATCACAGTTTCAATTTCATTACTTGTGATTGGTCTGTTCATATTTTCTATTTGTTCCTGGTTCAGTCTTGGAAGGTTATACCTTTCTAAGAATTTGTCCAGTTCTTCCAGGTTGTCCATGTTATTGATATATAGTTGCTTGTAGCAGTCTCTTATGATGCTTTGTATTTCTGTGGTGTCCATTGTAACTTCTCCTTTTTCATTTCTAATTTTATTGATTTGAGTCCTCTCCTTCTTTTTCTTGATGTGTCTGGCTAAAGGTTTATCAATTTTGTTTATCTTCTCAAAGAACCACCTTTTAGTTTTACTGATCTTTGCCATAGTTTTCTTTGTTTCTCTTTCATTTATTTCTGCTCTGATATTTATGATTTCTTTCCTTCTACTAACTTTGGGTTTTGTTTGTCTTTTTTTCTCTAGTTCCTTTAGGTGTAAGGTTAGATTGTTTATTAGATATTTCTTGTTCCTTGAGGTAGGATTGTATTGCTATAAACTTCCCTCTTAAAACTGCTTTTGCTCTGTCCCATAGGTTTTGGATAATCCTGTTTTCATTGTCATTTGTCTCTAGGTATTTTTTGTTTTCCTCTTTGATTTCTTCCGTGATCTCTTGGTTATTTAGTAACATATTTTTTAGCCTCCATGTGTTTGTGTATTTTATGTTTTTTTTTCCCTGTAATTGATTTCTAATCTCATAGCCTGTGGTCAGAAAAGATGCTTGATATGATTTCAATTTTCTTAAATTTACTGAGGCTTGATTTGTGACACATGATGTGTTCTATTCTGGAGAATGTTCAGTGTGCACTCAAGAAGAAAGTGTAATCTGTTCTTTTCAGATGGGATGTCCTATAAATATCAATTAAATCTATCTGGTCTATTGTGTCATTTAAAGCTTGTATATCCTTATTAATTTTCTGTCTGGATGATCTATCCATTGTTGTAAGTGAGGTGTTAAAGTTCCACACTATTATTGTGTTACTGTCGATTTCCTCTTTTATAGCTGCTAGCATTTGCCTTATGTATTGAGGTGCTGCTATGTTGGGTGCATATATATTTATAATTGTTATATCTTCTTCTTGGATTGATCCCTTGATCATTACGCAGTGTCCTTCCTTGTCTCTTGTAACATTCTTTATTTTAAAACCTATTTTATCTGATATGAATATTGCTACTCCAGCTTTCTTTTGATTTCCATTTGCACGGAATATCTTTTTCCATCCCCTCACTTTCAGTCTGCATGTGTCCCTAGGTCTGAAGTGGGTCTCTTGTAGACAGCATATATATGGGTCTTGTTTTTGTATCCATTCAGCAAGCCTGTGTCTTTTGGTTGGAGCATTTAATCCATTCACATTTAAGGTAATTATTGATATGTATGTTCCTGTTACCATTTTCTTAATTGTTTTGGGTTTGTTTTTGTAGGTCCTTTTTTTCTCTTGTGTTTCCCACTTAGAGAAGTTCCTTTACCATCTGTTGTAGAGCTGCTTTGGTGGTGCTCAATTCTCTTAGCTTTTGCTAATCTGTAAAGCTTTTGATTTCTCTGTGGAATCTGAATGAGCTCCTTGCTGGGTAGAGTAATCTTGTTTGTAGGTTCTTCCCTTTCATCACTTTAAATATATCATGCCACTCCCTTCTGGCTTGTAGAGTTTCTGCTGAGAAGTCAGCTGTTAACCTTATGAGAGGTCCCTTGTGTGTTGTTTGTTGTTTTTTCCTTGTTGCTTTTAATAATTTTTCTTTGCCTTTCATTTTTGTCAATTTTATTTCTATGTGTCTGGCATGTTTCTCCTTGAGTTTATCCTACCTGGGACTCTCTGCACTTCCTGGACTTGGGTGGCTATTTCCTTCCCATGTTAGGGAAGTTTGTGACTGTAATCTCTTCAAATATTTTCTTGAGTTCTTTCCCTCTCTCTTCTCCTTCTGGGACCCCTATAATGCGACTGTTGGTGTGTTTAATGTTGTCCCAGAAGTCTCTTAGGCTGTCTTCATTTCTTTTCATTCTTTTAACTTTATTCTGTTTTGTGGCAGTGAATTCCACCATTCTGTCTTCCAGGTTACTTATCAGTTCTTCTGTCTCAGTTATGCTGCCTTGATTCCTTCTAGTGTATTTTTCATTTCACTTATTTTATTGTTCATCTGTTTGTTTGTTCTTTAATTCTTCTAGGTCTTTGTTAAACATTTTTTGCCTCCTCTCGATCTTTGCCTCCTCTCTTTTTCTGACATCCTGGATCATCTTCACTATCATTATTCTGAATTCTTTTTCTGGAAGGTTGTCTATCTCCACTTCATTTTAATTGTTTTTCTGGGGTTTTAACTTGTTCCATCATCTGGTATATAGCCCTCTGCCTTTTCATCTTGTCTGTCTTTCTGTGAATGTGATTTTCATTCCACAGGCTGCAGGATTGTAGTTCTTGCTTCTTCTGTCTGCCCTCTGGTGGAAGAGACTATCTAAGAGGCTTGTGAAACTTCCTGATTGGAGGGACTGGATGGTGGATACAGCTGGGTGTTGCTCTGGTAGGCAGAGCTCAGTAAAACCTTAATCCACTTGTCTGTTGATGGGTGGGGCTGAGTTCCCTCCCTGTGGTTTGTTTAGCCTGAGGCAACCCAGCACTGGAGGCTACAGTCTGTGTAGTGAGGCTAATGGCAGACTCTAGGATGGCTCACACTAAGGAGTACCTCCCAGAACTTCTGCTACCAGTGTCCTTCTCCCTGTGGTGAGCCACAGCCAACACCCACTTCTGCAGGAGACCCTCCAACACTAGCAGATAGGTCTGGTTCAGTCTCCTATGGGGTCACTGCTCCTTCCCCCCTGGGTCCGGATGCTCACACTACTTTGTGTGTGCCTTCCAAGAGTGGAGTCTCTGTTTCCCCCAGTCCTGTCGAAGTCCTGCAATCAAATCCTGCTAGCCTTCAAAGTCTGATTGTCTGGAAATTCCTCCTCCCATTGCCGTTAAATTCTTAAACTGACACTATTCCTCTATAGGGTTTATAAATTTTGAAAATGAGAAAATTATGGCAAAGGCAAAATAATATAAGAAAAGCAAAATAAAATCCAGAGTGAAATTAATACCCCAAATATGTATATGAAATTCTCCACACGTTATACATGTGGGTCATAAATTTTACTCTGATATTTTCTGCCAACAATGACCAGTTAAATCATGGTGTCAACATGATTAAAACATAAATTAGTTATTTAGGCGATACACACCATTCCTGAGATCAGTACCTGAAGAAAATATTCTAGTCTGAGTCTCTCCTTAGTGATGTGTGAGCAGCAACTTTATCACTATTTTACAGTAACTTTAATACATTTTATAAAGCTTTTCCTTTTTAAATGTTTTATGGAGACTGCCATAGCTCAGCTTGGCAATACCAAACTTGTAGGTCGTGAGGGCTTGTAAGGGGAGGCTGGGAATAAGCCACCAAACAATGTGATCAAGAAACTTGGCTGCTATCATATTAATTCCAAGGGCCATTTTTAGGTGGGAGGAAGGGGGTAACTGGGAAATGTTGGTCAAAGGGTACAAAGTTTCAGTTATGCAAGCTGAAAAAATGTTGGAAATTTAATGAACAACATGGATACTACAGTTAATGATAGGTATTATATTCTTAAAGAGGGTAGATCTTAAGTGTTCCATGACAAACACACACACACACAAAAGAGCCATATTTATAGTGCCTTAATCTATGGTTTGTTGTTTTGTTTTCTGAAAAAGTAGATTACTTGGTCAAATATTTGAGAAAAAATCTATATCAAACTAAGTTAAGTGTTTCTTTACATATAGGGACTTCTTAGAGCCTTTAGTATGCAAATTTGCATTATAAATCTTTAAGAGTGAGATAGGAGCAAACTTAAGTCTGGGACTCTCTTTTGGAAAGAGCATGTCCTCAGGCTTTTGTTCTATGCAGCACACTTTGGGTGAGTGATATGAATGGCCCCTCCTGTTAAGGGAGTCTCTACAAATAGGGTTTTTATTCTTTGTCTGCTTGCTGTCCTTCAATAGGACTATTGAGTGATAAGCCTTTTCTTGATCCTGTAGCTTGATTTGTGGCTCTATTTTTATATTTATGCTTTTGCTGAATCTGACTTTTCTTTGACAATTTCTCTGCCACTTTGGATATTTATCAAGAACTGTTTTTGTTAATCAGTACCTAATATTGCCAGTGTCTAGCACAGTGTTTATCGAATATTTGTTGAAAGAAAAACTTAAAAAATATGTTCACAGGAAGAACAAAATTTCATGAAACATTATTTATAATTCTAAGGTATCTTCCATATTCCACAGCTTTCTATGTGTAGAAAGTCAAATGACACTTTTTTTATTGTTGTTTTTTGCTGGAATTATACCTACCCAAGGTGTCAATGATCATGCTGGTCAGAAACTCTGATTAGTCACTATAAATGTCTTTAATAATGGTTAAAAATAAATTAATAAATACAGTTTGTTTAACAGAGCAAATCTTCTAAAATATGATATCTGACAAAGAAAATTAAAATATTTCTTTGTGGAAAAAAATTTGAAAAACTAGTTTAACTCTTACTTTACAGAAGAGAAAACTAAAATTAATGGGGTAAAGCAGATTTGTCCACTCTTGCACAAAACTTTTAGGGTAGAGTAGGTATTAAAATTTACATTTCGTGACTTCCATGCAGCAGGACCTTTTTTTCTCTCTTTTCTAGACCTTTCCCTTTGCAGATTTCATCGTAACATTTCTCATTCTCCTTGTCTTATCCTTTTTATTTCATTTACATAACATGTGATATTCTTTTGCATATATAAAGGACTGCCATTTCAGAGATGTGAGGCCCTGTGAGCTGGCAGTTGGGAAAGCTGCATTTCCACTCATTTACTGATGGAAAGCACGGCTTCTGACAGAGCTGATTCACAGTGATGGGGCAGACTGGCTGAAAACTGGTAGGAGGACTTTGCAACAGCTCTGGGGCCAAATCAAGGCCACAGGCCGTATGTCTGGTTCCTCTGCCATAAACAGACAACCAAGTGTATACATTCCCAGGTGGAATGTCACTGGGATTTTATTTGCAAACATATAAACTAATGACATTCAATTATGTTCAGAGGCAATGTTGTCAAAGCCACCAAGGAAACAATTTATTTGTCTTACACAGTATGTGATTCAGAGTGCATTAGCAAGTTTTCATTGCTTAGTTGTTCAATATGCTCCTGAAGAGGTGCTTCTGCAGCCTGTTGTATAGGCATGATTCATACACTTATATAACGTGCATAGATATGATGACATGGAGGGTTATTCCAGAATCAGTTTAGTTTTATGTATATTAAAATCAGCTCATTTCTTTGTAAGCATTGACCAATTAAAGGAAGAAAGGCAAGGTTTCTCAAACCAGTGGAGTGACACTATCTGCTAAGACCAATTGGTGGAAAATTGATGAAAGGTTTAAAATTTTAGCTCTATGAAACTCTATTCTTGCTAAATGGTATCATATTTTCCCCTATAGAGAAAGAACTATCTGATTTACATAAAATGTGGGTATAAAACGAGCAATAATATTTAATATAGAACTTTTATAAATATTAAAGTTATTTAATAATAACTTTACAAGAGACCACATAATGCTCTTATAATGTTCTTGGAAGAAATGCTATACAAATTAAATGGGCTAATTTCTAGGCTTCCTTATTGACACTATTACTAGTGCTAAAAAGAAACACCCAGAAAATTGAATCAAGGAGGTGAACCATAACTTCACACAACACAGTACAGCAACAAAAATAACAACAACAATGACAATATTCCTTTACATTGGCATTTTTATTTACTGTGTGCACAAACATGATTTATGTTCTTTAATTTATGTATATTAAATGCAATACAGACCGGGTGTGTGGAGGCAGCTACAGAGGGAACATATCATTATTATCATTTTTATAATTCTCATTTCATAGATCTCAGAACTGAGATTCAGAGAAGTTAAATAATTTATCCCAATAGCATTAGAATCAAAAGTAGATAGGGTGTGAGTTTTCTGACTTCTAGTGCAAAGTGTTTTCTCACAAATGTTACTATCTCCTCTGTCAAGAGACAAAAGGTCTATTTTGTGAGCAGACACTTAAATAGCAAGGAATATTCAGCTATGCAGATGTTTGTGGGAAGTATTTTCTAGTAGATGAGACCAGTAATGCAGTCTGGGGCCATTGAGGAGTGGCTTGTAGGCTACGGTTAAAAATAAAATTTTTTCAAAGTGTGATAAGAAGCCATTAAGAAGTTCTGATTTACTTTAAAAAAAAAAGATCATTCTGCTTTCCTCACAAGTGCAGAGGGTATCCTGAATGGAAGCATGGAGGGCAGCCAGGGGCTGTCAGCATTACCGAGAGAAGGACTTGCATTGCGATGACAGTGATGAGGGTGTTGCTAAATGATCAATTTGGGATGTATTTTGAAGGCAGAACTGATTGGACTTTTAGGTGGTTTGGATGAACTTGGAGATTTTTTGTGGGGAAGAGAGTGAAGTGAGAGATCCAGGCTACCTTCTAAATTTTTGGCTTGAGGATTTGAACAGATGAGATGAAGAAGACTATGAACGTGTTAAATGCAGGACACGAAGGACACGTGTACAGGAAGGACACGAAGCTGCCCATGGCTACTGAAGGGGTGTATATGCTGACAAAGTTAGGAACGAGGACTTGGCTTTATTCAGGGCTGTGTGTTTAATGCCACTGACTGTACTAAACTGACTATGATGAGACATGGCCAGAACTGAAAAGCGGGAGACCTGAAACTTAGCTGCAGCTTCTGGAGCAAAGCCCTAGTCTCTCTGGAACTTGTTTTCATTGTTTATAAATGAGAGGTTAAGCCAGATTGATAATGTTAAACTTATACATTCAGGACTCCTTTTAGGAATCTAATGTTTTCTAGTCACTCTCCAGAAAAACAACAGCACATCATATTCAACATTTCCACACAGAGACCTAAGGATTCCTTGGCCACTAAACATTATCAAACGTTCCTCTAGTTTGAGATGTGTGACTCTATACAATATCAAAATAAACTCCAAATTATACAAAACAATATATGACCATTGAAGTGTGGCAAAGAGCTCTGCAGTAAAATTTGCCCAGATATGTTGGACTGGTGAAGGCTCTCTTTCTTGTAGATGCAACATTAGGAACATTCAGCTTCCTTGTTCACGGCTTAGTGGGAGAAGAATCAAGAACCAAACTGGAGATAAAACCCATCCTTTCTGAGCATATATTGATTAGCCAGATCTAATTATCTAGCACCTGGCCCTCAATGGCAAATGGAATAGAAAATCGAAGAAAGCATGTTTGGCAGATGTTATATTCCCTTTCTTATATGCTTTCTCCTTACACAGATGTTTTTGTAACTCATGTAGAAACTTTTTGTTAAATATGTGTAGATTTATCTAAAAAATGGAATACTATGAAGCTGTCAAAACTTTTGTAAAGATCTTACAAGACATAAAATTATGTGAAAAATCAATGTACAGAATAGTGTGGATAGTATGCTGTTTCTCATGTAAGAAAGAGCAAAAATAAGACTTTATGTCTGAATCTGTTTGCATTTGCATAGAAAGTCTCTGAAGGATAAACTCAGGAAACTAGTAGAAATAATTACCTGGTCATGGTGATGGAGATCATGGATGGGAAAGATAGGAGAAAGAGTGAGAATAAGACTTACTCTATATTTTTTGTATTATTTTGATTTTTGAACTATATGAATATAGTGCCAACTCAAACTATTAAAAATTGATAAATGGGGAATAAAAAAATTGTTTTCAACCCATATCTGATCCCCTTTATTTTCAGTGATGAAGGGTATCAAGACACCAGTGGCTATTTCCAGAGCTCCCATTGTTAAAGAATGACAGGATCCGATGGAATAGGATGTCCATGCATCACCAACCAGTTCAAACATGGCTTCATTACAGTGTTACATGCATCATGTCATGTGTTATTGCTTACTTAATAAACCTCACTTCATCGCATGGATTAACCAAAATAAAGTAGCTAAATATTGCCTGAGATTTCCTGTATATAGGTAAGGTTTCCATTTGTCCAGATGAGAAGTAAAACAAAGTAATAGATTGGTGGATTTTCTGCTCATCTTATTGCATTGCTGATATATAAACCCACAGGAGTTTGGGGTCATAGTTTGATATGACTTTAGAGTTACAAAATTACTGACCTGCATGAACAAATTTTCCAAGGGAAAATAATTTCTCTTGATAAATTAATTTTGTATACTATTCCAACTTGATATGCATGAAACTCATTATTGTGGTAATATTTTTATTATTCATGCTTTATAGGTTTCAAAGTAAGAACAATATGAAATCAGAGTAAAGAGTATAAGATGTTGAACCATACAAATGTGGATTCAATTTCTACCACTATGAGTTGTGATTCTATGGGCTTTTTGCTTAATCTTCCAGAAATTTCACTTCTCTACCTGGAAAGTGGGAATAAATTAACTACTTTATTTGGTTGTTGTGAGAATTGAGGTTAAGTATTTAAAATACTTAGCACAGTACCTGATATAAAAAACATGTTCTGTAAGTGGTTGCTATTATTACTGTTACACATTGGCCAGCTAATCATAATTTAGACAAATTTATTTAGAGTAAATCTGCAAAAGAATTCAGAAATGAGTCAGATATTATTTGTTTTACCAAAGTTATGGTGCGACTTTTAAGGAATATAATTTCTTTTTACTCCATATTATAATCTGTGAAGTTAGAAGCAGTTTCAAGATAAGGAAGGACAAGCTGAAGCAGCACGAGATACATATGGAAACAGCATGGGCTGAAGAGTCAAGAAAAACCCTGACATCTGGAAAACATGGATTGTTGTTCAGATTAATTGAGGTATTATTTAGAAATACACATCACATTGTAAGCACATGCTAAATAAGAGTTCCCCTTAGCATTTCACGGGAAAATGAGAGGATAAATAACTTCTATCTGTTTAATGTTTTGATCACTAAGTCAAACCATGATTCTAAACAACAACAACAACAAAATCTGTCATTCGGGAAATGGTCCACATTTCTAGGAAGTTAGTAGGCAGTAAAAATATGAATAATATGCCATTATAGTTTAATTTTACCATATTATTAAACTTTAATATTTTGTTTTCTAAAATCTTTCCTCAAGGTTTTGAGTTCTATATTATTTTAAACATGTTTTGTCTTTATTTTTAAGCCCAGTATCTCTCAAGGGAAACCTAATTTGTATGTTTCTGATTTTTTATACTTAACTCACCCAAAAGTTATTTTGTAAGAATTCTTTGATGTCCAGAAAGCCTTATCATTTTCTTATAATATATTCAAGATCTTTTCCTTTGGAAAATGGAAATCATGTCTTGCTTAAAGTAAATAAATGAAAATACCCAATTATAGAGGGAAATGTTATGAAATCTCTCCCTCTCTGTCTCTCTCTCTTTTTCTTCCTCTTTATAAGATTTCTCTGTTAGCACCCTGGTTTCCAGCAATGATCATTTCTGGAAAGCAGATTGGAAAAGCAATTGGAGAATTTAACTTTCTTCAAGTCAGTTCAACTTAATAAACATTTTTTTTTACCTCTGATGTATGGAGAAATATGCAAATTTCTATAGATGATAGCAATAAAAATGACACAGAAAAATAAATTCAGTGCATATCCTCAAGGAGTTTATATTCTAGTAGTAGAGATAGATATACATTAAAGAAATTATAATATATGGCTGAAAGAGGTAAAAGCAGAGTTGTGTGTAAGTAGTAAAAGAAGGATTGTGAATTGAATCTGAGGAACTGAGATAGGATTTTCCCATAATAAGTGCAATTCAAGCCAGCCTTATTAGAATTTCAGGGATTATTAGAATTTCAATGAATAAAGAAGTTGGGGGAGGTATCACTCCCTCAACAAAACCACTTGGGCATAACATACACGGTGAAGCCAGAAAGTGCAGATCTTTGAATGCCAAGAGTAGAGTTCGGATTTTATTCTCTAAGTAACAGGGGAATCATTTGAATGTCCTTGAGGAGAATAAGTAATACAAGCAGCTTGGGCTTTAGAAAGATAAAGCTGATGGAAATGTGAAGGAGGAAGAAGACATGAGGGAGTCAGAAGTTTCAGAGACCAAGTCTGTGACTACTTCCGTAGTCCAGGCAAGGGTCAACGCGTAAATGAACTATGGTAGCAAAAATGAAAAGGGGAGGAACAAAGAAGGAGAAATTGATTATGCTTCCTGGATTTTCAGTTAAGGTGTACATTAGTTAGAATATGGATCAAGCTGGCTATAACAAAGGGACCTAAAAGCAGAGCAATTCAAACAAGAGAGAATTTGTTTTCTTCTATGAACAGAGGTAGCAGCATGGTCCAGCGCTGCTCTACCATGTAACTTTACTCTAGAAGTTCATGCCCAACGTTGTTGAAATAGTGAATGTTGGCTCTCAACCGCTCCCCATTCCAGTCTTTGGAAAGAGAATGAGGAAGTTGAAAGCAAGCAGCTTCCTTTTAGAGAAGTGATCCTGAAATTGTATGCATGGCATCCATACATATTTATCATGTAACTCCAAGAGAATTTCTATTCAGAGTCTAAAACCTGGCAGCTCAGAGTCCAGAAGATTGTTTCCTTACATCTTGTACTTATATCAGTAGTAGTGTTTGAAATTATTTTTGGTGTTATAGAGAAGTAGGCTATTGATCCCATAGATGACAAGGTGAATGGAGGCAAAGAGGATGGGAGGAAAAGACAGATAAAGGTCCAGGTAAGGCAATTTTTTCCCTTGTTTTGTGGACTGGCCTTGTCATGAAGGCTCTGAAGCTGAACAATTGCCCTGCGAAAGGTTTCCAGTGCTGAGAGACAGGGATCCACATGGATCCTAATATACATCAGACTCAGTCATCACACTTACTTACCAATGCTAATTTTAAAAAGTGTGTAAATATTGATTTAATGTTTGTCACCTGCATGATATCATAAGCTCCATGAGGACAGGGACTTCATCTTTTTTGTTCAACACTGAATTCTTCCAGTGTCTAGCAAATTACCTGATATATTTGGAGAGCCATATATACATACATAGTTTAAAGTTATGTCTTGAGAAATTTCAAACCTAAAGAAAAGCTGAAAAAGTAGTAGAAAAATGTACATGTTCATTCACTAATGGTTAGCATTTGCCATTTGTTTATTTTTCTTTTTCTCTCTTCCTCCTGGATCCACTGAAAGTAAGTTGCAGATGTTATGACACTACTTTTAAATAATTAAGAAAGGAAAGAAAGAAAGAAGGAAGGAAAGAAGGAAGGCAGACATACCTGCTGGCTATCCTTTCAATTCTTTACATTTACCAAGTCTTTGGGCTTTATCTTTACTCCCAAGATAACTTAGCCAAAATCATATGAAAAATTTTTGTTTGCTTCATAGAAATTTTTATAAGACAAACTGAAATCATTTACATGAATGCTATTTCTGAATATTCTACAAAAATAGATTCAATTTCAAGACCATTTAAGGAGTTATTGTAAACCAAATTAATCTTAAGATTAAATTTTAGAAGTGTTTAAATGGATATATCTTACCCAAAGAATAGTTGTTAGATAAACAAGAAGAGAAAAATGGGAAAAGCCACAACTTGGATGGAGTAAAAGTGTAATGATATAGCTGTTCTTCACTGTTAGCTTTAAGGACAATCTTTACTGGGTACTTTTACTTCACTTTGAGAAGGGTGATTTAAAAATTGAGGTACTGATAAATAGAGGTAAGAAAAAAATCATCTTCAGAAAGTTCAGCAGATCCAGAGGATTTCTCACTGCTAGAGGAATAAGCTATCAGCACTTTGATAACATTCATAAATGATCCTAGAAGAAGAGAAAAAACATCAATAAGCTCAAGACAATACTATAATTAGACTTTAAGAAGTTGGAAGTGGGATTAAAAAAAAAAGGAGCAAGAGATTTGTAAAGGACAAAATTCATATTAAGAAATGAATCTATAGTTGGCTTCTCAAAAAATATAAAGAACACTGTCATTAATAAAGGACCTACTGGATTTCCCTGGTGGAGTGGTGGTTAAGAATCTGCTTGCCAATGCAGGGGACACGGGTTTGAGTCCTGGTCCGGGAAGATCCCACATGCCGCGGAGCAACTAAGTCCGTGTGCCACAACAACTGAGCCTGTGCTCTAGGGCCCGCGAGCCACAACTACTGAGCCCGTGTGCTGCAACTACTGAAGCCTGTGCCCCTAGAGCCCGTGCTCCACAACAAGAGAAGCCACCACAATGAGAAGCCTGCACACTGCAACGAAGAGTAGCCCCCTCTCGCTGCAACTAGAGAAAGCCCGTGCGCAGCAACGAAGACCCAACACAGCCAAAAATAAATAAAATAAAATAAATAATTTTTTTTAAAAAAGGACCTACTAATATCCCAGGGACCCAGATCTAGTAAATATCAGTGTAGAGATAAAAACTTAATTTTATCTGACTACAAAACAAATACTTTATACTCTACCCTAATATACAACCTCTCATTTACCAAAGCAAATACTTAAAGAAAAGAAGGGGAAATCCTGTGTTGGGAAGGTTCATATATTCTTCCCTCAGTTTAAATGAAAACATGATATTGTATATGAGTATTCAATATCAGAAAGTTGGCCAATAGATTTGTCTAGGGAATGCTACAGTGTATATTTGCCTTATTTCCATTCAGGGCTCAAAAGTTTCATACACATGCATACATATATGAATTGCATATACATATTTTAGCTTTTCAGTTATTCTATTTTACCCTCATGGTAACCTTACAAAGGAAGTAGTGGAACTCCTAGCTTTCCCATTTGAAGGCAAGGTAACTGAGGAACAGCAAGAGTAAATGATTTGTCCAGTGTCATACGAGATGTTAGTACTGCTGAGAAGATCATCCACAGCTTTGGCCACCCTTTGTATTATGCAGTTTATTACCTAAGGATTTCAAATTTTCAAGATCTATTATTAATGGAGAGATTAAGCTCAATTGAAATTACAAACGATTAATCAGATCTATTGTTATTAGGGAGTTAATCTAATTTTCAAGGTTATAAATCATATTAACTTTTTCTAAATAAAATGCCTTAAGCTGGATTACCCCTGTCAGACCTTCCCTTTATAGCAGTGGGCAGACCATGACTTCTTCTTTATTCCAAAGTGTGAAAAAGATATCAGGAGAGAGTGGAGGTGTCCCTACAGTCACTCAGGGTGGTTACAAAGATCTTAACAGTTATCAAGGCTGATCTTTTTCAGTACTTTTGGAGTCTCTTAAAAATATAATGAAATACATGATCTCTGCTCTCAGAAAATAAAATGAAACCAACAAAGCAAAACCAAAAAAGACCAGGAAACAAAAAAGTTGGGACAGGAATAGTTGGGACAGTTAATCCACTGTAGGTTAAGATACTCTGGTCTGGGAATATAGGATTGAATCAAAGTACTAGCTCTGGAACATAGTAAGAACTGAAAGACTAATAGATGACAGAGTGTTACAGATGAATTTACGATGAGTCACTAAGGAAAAGAAGACCAATGGCGAGGATGTAGAAGAACTTGGGTCAGAAATAGGATATTCCTTCAGTAGCATGACTTAGATAATGATCTGTATTGCTCCCTTGGCACCCTATTTCTTGTGGAGATTATATGTGGGCTATTTCATTCACCTGAATATCTAAAATAAACATTCAAGGGAAAAACAATAAAAATAAATAACACAACATGTCCGTAAATGAAGAAATCTTAAAAGTACTTTAGATTTCCCTACAATGAAAAAGAAAAATGCCTACAGAGATCTCTAAACTGTAAAGGAAAAAAGATATGTTTATCAAGGTTAATGGAGTTATAACTAGAAATAAATAGAAGTCATACATGTGTAAGCATTTTTGCGGGAAAAAGCATGTGTTCACACACACAACTGTGTGTATATGTGTATGTGAATGTGTACTATATCATTTATCTATCTTTCTAGCTCTTAATATAATTTCTTTGTCAATCTCATTGCTGAGAGATTCACGCACAGTCTCTCAAGGGAAGTAGCAGAAAACATAGCACTTTTTGTAGAATGATAAAATAGACCAAAATCTGTGAGCAAATTAGTGTGTACTTTTTTCAAGTAAACTCCAATGCAGTAAAATATGGAGACTTAAAAAAAAAAAAAAAGCAAGTTGCTAGAAAGGTCATGGTATTCTGGAAACATGTGTACCTCATAGAATATATTTCTATTTAATTAATTACTATATATATGCCTAAAACATTAATTAAATTGGAACTATACAATAAAAGGCTTTAGAATTTTACCATAGTATCTCAGTAACACGAAGAAAGTTCTAACCCATCATGAGATGAAGAACAGGCTGCCTAGCAACCATTTTAACTAGCTCCCCCGAGGTTTTCAAGAGAAAAAATGGGAGTTTGCGGGGGAAGTATTTGTTTCTGTTTTTATATCAGAGTTTTGGGATAATTCCTAACTAGTTTCTCAGTCATTTTTTTCTTCTTGTTTTCATTACCTGAAATAATTTTAAAAAGGAAGGAAAGAGGGAGGGAAGGAAGAAAGGGAGGGAGGGAGGGAGGAAAGAAGATACATAAGGATTAACATGGGCTGTTTTAAGCATTCACTCAGGAATTCAAATACAGTAATGCAAATCAAAGTCAGGTGCTCTGTTTATTATATATGGACATAAATACCTTTTTGTGGAATGCTCACAAATCAAATTCAAAGTAATGACATTGGCTTGACAAACTACAAGTTCATTGAAATGTGTGACAAGAAAGAATATATGTTGGTGGCATTTCTTGACCCAGGATTCAAGGGCAACTTTGAAACTCTAAGTCTACTTCATGAAGCCATAGATCACCAGGAAGATGTTCTCATAAAGAAATGTGTCAGGTTACGTCATTCTCCTCCTTCCGGACTTTCTGGGTAAGGAAAAGCACCCTCATAAAGCATTCACAGCATATTTTCATAGGATGTCTTATCATGTAGGTCCCGGCCGTGGGAGGGGAGAGAAAGTGTTTGATGGTAATTCCAGAAACAGTAGCTTTAAGTGTTTCCTTTGAGAGAGAGAGAGACCTAGTTTTTATGAAATATCTATCATATAGCCTTTATGAGTTTTGGATTGAAGAACAAAGGATGGATTTCAGGTTAAATTCCAGAGTTAATGATGCATTAATGAGGATGTAGGAAACAAAATGATGAGTTAAGAAGGTTAGAATCTCAAGCAAAGCAGAAGAGGTGGTGGTTCTGGAGTATGATGGGTAAGTTATATAAACAAGATGCTTAGGAATATAAATTACCTATATTCTTACTTTATGCTATTGTTTTTATAGCTTTTGATTTCACTTTAAGACTCTAATGCCAGTTGGGTTTAGTAAGCATACTTATGGACACCTATAATACAAAGGTATTTCAACAATAAAAGTGGTTCTCTATAGTCATTGTGAGTAATACAGAAACAATGTTCCTTCTAGAATTTATTCTGATCCCAGGATTTAATTGCAGTTCTATTATTGACCCAATATGAAACGTTGAATTTATTTGCTGTTTAATACTTTCCTGAAGCGTGGAAGAGAAAGTGGTTGTGTTACTTTAAATTACCTGAGAAATTGCCATAATGTTCCACTTTACAATGAAAGGCTGGATTTCCTTAGTTAGACTTTGACCTCATGATGAGTTTAAATGCCAAGACTATATTTTAACTATGCTGAGGCATAAGACATTGAAGGAGAACAGAATATGCCACCCCAAAATATGCCATTTTGGCATATTGATTATTTTAATTAAAGTTACTCAAGAAATAGCTGGTGCAAGAAGAACACTCTGAACCTCCTTCATCCCCCTGAAAGCCGGAAACAAATCTCCCATGTGAAGTTACCCTCCTTATCACCAGAGAACGGGAATTCAGGGTGGAGAAGGATGTATAGACAAATCTTGTTACTTCTTTTTTTTTTTTTTTAACATCTTTATTGGAGTATAATTGCTTTACAATGGTGTGTTAGTTTCTGCTTTATAACAAAGTGAATCAGTTATACATATACATATGTTCCCATATCTCTTCCCTCTTGCATCTCCCTCCCTCTCACCCTCCCTATCCCACCCCTCTAGGTGGTCACAAAGCACTGAGCTGATCTCCCTGTGCTATGTGATTGCTTCCCACTAGCTACCTATTTTACGTTTGGTAGTGTATATATGTCCATGCCACTCTCTCACTTTGTCACATCTTACCCTTCCCCCTCCCCATATCCTCAAGTCCATTCTCTAGTAGGTTTGTGTCTTTATTCCCATCTTGTCACTAGGTTCTTCATGACCTTTTTTTTTTTTCCCTTAGATTCCATATATATGTGTTAGCATACTGTATTTGTTTTTCTCTTTCTGACTTACTTCACTCTGTATGACAGACTCTAACTCCATCCACCTCACTACAAATAACTCAGTTTTGTTTCTTTTTATGGCTGAGTAATATTCCATTGTATATATGTGCCACATCTTCTTTATCCATTCATCCGATGATGGACACTATAACAAGTCCAAACCCCTTTGTTTTGTCAATTCACAAGTGTATTGTTTCCTTGTCTGAAAGGATAAAAGCTGCCTGCTCTGGTCACTTTAGGGAGTCTCATATATTTTTTGGATTCCATACTTATGAAATTAAATTTGTTTTTTTCCTGTTAGTCTCTTTTATGTCAGTTTAATTATTAGAACAGTAAAAGAACTAAGAGAGGGAGAAGGGAAAGGTTTTCCATCCCTACAACATAACATGAAACTTTATTTGTTTAGATTATAATTAAGACTTATTTTGACACATTCTTTATGTATTTCAGCATCTCATCATTTACCTGAACATTACCAAAACAAAACCTTTTGTGAAGTAGGAAGACTTTTTCCATTTTCATAATTTTTATATTCTAGTTCTTCATGTTTCCTAAAGGTAAACAATGCATGAGAAAACCTGCAGTATCTTGACTAGCATTTTTCTTAAAATATTAAATATTATTTTTGAAAATATTTGAACTATGAATAGTTGTGTACAATAATTTTCCTGTTGGAAATAAAGCCTGATGTTTATCCATTTCCCTTTGATGTCCTAGCATACTAATGCTATGTAGAGTGGTTGACTACTGAATTCCTCCTAAAGGTTATGAAACTTACAATTTCATAAAAAACAAGGATACAGATACTTGTGATTTACATGTTTAGTAGAAAGGTTATTTTATTTTGGGTTTTTTTTTTTTTTTTGCAGTGGCTTTGGTTTCTTATTGATGTAGTTTTCGCAAATAAGGATATGTTAGATTTTATTTTCTTATAAATGTCATGACAACCCTAAATTAAGTCCTCTAATGTATAAGTGAAATCGTTCCATGGCTAATACCAGAGAGCATTTTATTTAAATTGTTGTAAACCTTCCAAAATACAGTTCAAATTGTTCCCCGCCAAGGTGAGCGTCTAATTTGAGTCTACTGCTTTATTCATCCAGGTTTCTTACAAAGATTGAGAAAAATCCTCAATCTGTACATAGGGCAAAGAATATCTTTTTCATTGTCTACAAGACCCAGAGGAAGCAAAGGCACAAATTAATTATGTCTTAGGCCTCAATAGGGCTTGCCAGCTGTCTCCATCACATTCTTAAATTTTTGTTTTAACTCCAAATACACTGCAAAGCAGATATTTCTATTACCCTTGTTTAATAGATGAAGAAATGGACAGTCACTGGATATAAGTAGCTTGCATAGGATCACACAGCAGCTAGAAGCCACAACTGTAAACTCAACCCAAGTCTATTTCTAATTTGATAGTATATTGCCTTTTTGTTATCTACTTTATCTTCATCTCTTATGTCCACTTAATCACCAACTCCTACAAATTCTAGGTTTTAAATACTGTTATTTCTTGGACACAGAGAAAACACATAAAACTGTGTTTATCCTGTCCCTTCCTCCAGCCACTGCCTCCTTCTCTGTTACCCTTTATAGAAAGACACCTCCAAAGAGTTGTTCTTTCCACTTCCTCACCCCCTGTTCCATCTTTACTTTGAGGAGATCAGATTTTTAATAATGGGTTTATTGTAGTGTAATTGACAAATAGTAAACTGCACATAAAGTGTACAGTTTGATAAGTTTTGACGTTTATGTATACACCTATCAGACCATCACTACCGTTATGAAAATATACATATCCATCACCCACAAAAGTTATCTCCTGGCTCTTTGTTACCCTTTTCTCACTCCTTATTATACATAGTACATTTCTACCTCTTTGCATTTTGGGTAACTTTTGGGGAGGATGCCAGATATTTGTGACTTTTACCTTGTTAAGTGCTAGATATTTTTGTATTTCCATAAACAGTTTTGAGCTTCCTTCTGTAATTCAGTTAAGTTACACGGGTCTTGCTTTTAAGCTTAGTTATGTGAAAACAGAACAGCATTTAATTTAGCGCTAATTTTATTCCACTAGTTAGGCCAAAACTTTCTGAGCAATCTATTTGATGCCCCATAAATAAGGTTTTCCGTTCTGACTGGTGAGAACAGCATTGTTCCTATTCCTCTATGAATGGAAGAATTTTCCCTCTTATCCTTTTAGGTAGTTAATTCCCAAACTCAAGTAGTTTCCTCACATGCACTGAGCAGTTTGCAATGGAATGCTCATAGGGGACTCGCTAAAGACCTCTGGAGTTTTCTCTTTGTGCAGCCCTCTCTGCTTCAGTACAGTGCCATCTAAATGCCAGGTACCTTGGTCTCCCTGGGATCCCAGCTCCTTCTCAAATCAGGGAGAGTTTTGTGCTCTGCCTGAGTTTGCCCTCTATGGTATAATAAGAAATATATATTTGGTCTTGGTCCTCGGTGTCTGGCACAGAGTTCCTAAAGTCCTTGGGATTTCCTGGATAATAGGAGAATCTTTTATTATTCATAACAAGCCCCTTTCAACCATACCTGAATTTATGTTAATAAAGTGACTCTGGCTAGACCCCCTTCGGGATAGGGGCTGGTGAGCAGAGGAGCCAACCATGTATTAGAGGGTTGGAACTTTCAGCACTTCCTCCCACCTCCATGGAGGGGAGAAGGGCTGGAGATTGAATTCAGTCACCAGTGGTCAATGATTTAATCAATTATGGCTATGTAATTGAATCTCCATAAAAACTCCTAAGTGATGAGGTTCACGATCTGCCAGGTCAGTGAACACATCAAGGAGTTTCGAGGGTGGAACACCTGTAGAGGGCATGGAAGCTCCACTCCCTTCCTTCCATATCTTGTCCTATGCAATTCTGTCTTTAGGCTGTTCCTGCATTGTATTCTTTTTTTTTTCCTTTTTTTTTTTTTTTTTTTTTTTTGCGAGGGCTTTCTCTAGTTGCGGCAAGCGGGGGCCACTCTTCATCACAGTGCGCGGGCCTCTCACCATCGCGGCCTCTCCTGCCGCGGAGCACAGGCTCCAGACGCGCAGGCTCAGCAGTTGTGGCTCACGGGCCTAGCTGCTCCGCGGCACGTGGGATCCTCCCAGACCAGGGCTCGAACCCATGTCCCCTGCATTGGCAGGCAGACTCCCAACCACTGCGCCACCAGGGAAGCCCCTGTATTCTTTATAATATGTCAATAATCGTAAGAGAAGCACTTTCCTGAGTTCTGTGAATTGTCCTAGTAAATTATTGAACCTGAGGTGGTTGTAGGATCCCCCAAATTTGTAGTCAGTGGGGCAGAAATGTGGGTAGCCTGGTCAACCATTCACAGCTGAGGTATCAAGTAGGGGCATTTTTATGGGACTGAGCCCTTAAACTTATGGAGTCTGATGACAACTCTGGGTAGTTGATGTCAGAATTGAATTGCAGAATATCCAGTTGGTGTGGGAGAATCAAATAATTGGTTGCTGATATTGAAAAATTTCCCAGATCCTCCTTGCACTGTGACCTAAAATCTCTCTCCAGAAAGTGAGTTGGAGCAATAATAAAGTTCATCTTTTTTTTTTTTTCCTCTCTCTCTCTCGCTCTCTCTCTCAGGGATCACTGTTCTTCATTTTTTGATGGCCAGTGTCCTGAAAACTTCTTTTTTAAATATTTTTTGCCTGCTTTTTTAGTTATTTCATGTTGGAGAGCAAGCTTAGTCTCTATTCTTCCATCTTGGTAAGATACATAAGTCCTTCTTTCTCTGTTTAACCTGCACTCAAAGAGATTTCACCCACAGTTCTCATTGATTCTCCTACTGTCTAGCTCACTTGTGATCCTCAAATCACAATTCTCCGTCTTCAACTCACTTGCTCCCTCTTCATAACTTCACACATTTTTCTTGAAACAGTTTCTTAGTTAGCTTCCAGAACACCATAATTTCTTTCTTTCTTAATTATTTCTTATTACTGACTAGGTTAGTCTCCTAGGGCTGCCATAAGAAAGTACCACAAATTGGATGACTTACAACAGAAATTTATTTTCTCACAGTTCTGGAAGCTAGAAGTCCAAAAGTCAAGATATTGGCAGAGCTTTGCCCCCTCTGAAATCCAGAAGGGAGAGTCCTTCCTCACTTCTAGTGATTTGTGGACAGTCCTTGGTTTTCCTTGGCCAAGTGTCCCCTGGCTACAGCACTTCAATTTCTGCCTCCATCCTCACACTGCATCCTCCACGTGTGCATCTCTGTCTTCACATGGCATTCTTTTCTCTGTGTGTCTCTGTCTCCTCATTCTATAAGGGCACCAGTCATATTTAATGCCCACTCTAAGGACCTCATCTGAACTTGATTACATCTGCAAAGACCCTACTTCCAAGTAAGATCATATTCACAGGTAGTGGGGTGTAGGCCATCAATATAACTTTTTGGGGAGTCAGAATTCAACCCATAACACTGACCATTCTGTTAGATCTTTCTCCCAGCTTCTAAAATTTGGAGTGTTCTCGCTTGCTCAGTCTTCAGTTCCCTTCTTTTGCATACTCATTTACTAATTATCCCATCTAGTCCCAAGTCTTTAAACACCACATTAACATTAAGGACTTCAAACATTATATCTCTGGTACCAATTTGAATTTGAGACTCGTATATCCATTTGAATAATCAATATTCTAACTAAAGCCATCCAAAACAAATACTTTGTTCTCATTCTTGCTCCCCATGACTATCAAACCTTTTCTTCTCCTCGTCTTTTTTATTTTACTAAATGACACTACTATTTCCCTGTTGCTCACATTAACAAATTGGAATCATCCTTAATTTTTTGTTTGTACCAAATATTTCTGATATTCAATTGCTTAGCACTCCCTTCCTCTCTATCATCAGACTAGTCACCATTGGTTTCGTTGTTTTTTATTTGACCTCAACAACTACAATGGTTCCTAACTGATCCTCTTGTTTCCACTCTTATCCATGGTAATCCTTCTTCCACAAAGTAACATAGTGATCATTTGAATGTTCAAGACCTTCATTGGATTCCCATCACACTTAGAACAAAGTCTGTATTTTTAGCTCTCAGCAGATCTGGTGTGATCTGGCATGTTTATCCTCTTCAGTCTCACTTACTTTGAATCTTCCCTTTGCTCACTCCACTAGCTTTCTAGCTTCTCCTTTTTTTTTTTTAAATATAAATTTATTTATTTATTTATTTTTGGCCGCATTGAGTCTTCATTGCTGCTCTTGGGCTTTCTCTAGCTGCGGCGAGCAGGGGCTATTCTTCATTGTGGTGCGCGGGCTTCTCATTGCGGTGGCTTCTCTTGTTGCGGAGCACGGGCTCTAGGCGCTCAGGCTTCAGTAGTTGTGGCACACGGGCTTCAGTAGTTGTGGCATGTGGGCTCAGTAGTGGTGGCATGCGGGCTCTAGAGCGCAGGCTCAGTAGTTGAGGCTTGCGGGCTTAGTTGCTCCACGGCATGTGAGATCTTCCCGGACCAGGGCTGGAACCCATGTCCCCTGCATTGGCAGGTGGATTCTTAACCACTGCACCACCAGGGAAGCCCTCTAGCTTCTCCTTGAATAAGTCAAACGGATTTCTACCTCAAAACCTTTAAACTTGTCCCTTCCTGCCTGACACAGTTTTCTCAACTTTCCCACAAATTTCTCTTACAAATATTGAATAGCACACTGTCTCACTTCATCCAAATCTCTATTACAAAACTACCTCTGTGGTGAGGAATTTCCTGATCACTGTGACTAAAATGACACTCCCAGGATTTCTCCAACTATTTTTCCTGCTTTATTTTTCTTCAAAATTCTAATCCTTATTGACATTTGGTTTGAGATATATTTACTTATTTTATTTTCCCCCTTCTCCACTGGATTGCAATATGTAAATAAATGAATAAAACCACAAAACAAAAACAAAAACAAAACAAAAGCTTGCTTAATATATAGGAGATGTTCAAAATACCTTTGAAAACTGAATTACTTTTATTTATTGGTATATGCCTTGTACCTAATCAGAGTGCCTGGCCGAAAATAGGTTTTGATAAATATTTGCTCAATGAGTGTAGAATTTCTTAATATGAATTGAATGAACAGAAACTATTAATAAGGAAATGTAATATAGATTTAAAAGACCTCTATTGCTTATAAATGAATTCTAACCAAGTAGATACTAGCAGCTCCTTGGGGAAGTAAAAGCTCTTGTTTAAAATATTTCTGCCCTTTCTGGGTGGCTTTATGTTTTTCTGATCATAAGGGCAGGCAAAAAGATGATAAAATAGTACCAGTGATAAGAATGACAGTGATAAGGAAAAAGGGGCCATTACTCTTCAGCAATTGTTTCTTGTTATCAAATACTGGATTTGGTTAGTGATACAGGACTTAGAGCTCTAAATTTGGACTCTAAAGAAACCATTAGTTTTGATATAACTGAAGGAATTTGTTACTCTTGAGTCCTTAATGTTGTATCTTTTTCCCAACTTCTAAAATTTGGAGTCTCTTCTCTTTCATCAGTAAACAACTTTTGAGTATTTGAAGTTGATTATGATCACATATTTTACATGCTAATGAAGTGATCAAATATTGTTATCATTTTAATATTTGTAAAATTGAATATGTGTACACTCTGCTGACCAAACTACTGGCAGGGCAATGTGATAAGTTAGTGCTTCATCTTTAAAAAGTTATACCTTTGCATTCCAAACACAACCTTACTTCCTTCTCAAAGTTCTACAAGTTAAGTGAAACACTCATGCAAAAATAAATAAAATAGAACAAAATTAGATAAGTACTCTAATCAAGCATATCCCTGTCTGACATTTTTTCGCATTCTCGTATTTATTGAGGACTAGAAAAAATGTGACTGCTTAAAGAATTTGTGTGATAACCTGTTTTCATTCCTATGCTCCAAGAAATTATGAATAATCATTTTAAATATTATTTTACCTTAATTTTAATATTTCAAATCAATGTTATCAATTTTTCACATATGAATATTTTGTCATGACGTATGTATATTTCAAGGCTTGAAAAACTTAAATAACAGATCAAGGTCTTTTTTTTTTTTAATTTTCTTAAATTTATTTATAGCTGTGTTGGGTCCTCGTTTCTGTGTGAGGGCTTTCTCTAGTTGTGGCAAGCGGGGGCCACTCTTCATTGCGGTGCGCGGGCCTCTCACTATCGCGGCCTCTCTCCTTGCAGAGCACAGGCTCCAGACGCGCAGGCTCAGCAATTGTGGCTCACGGGCCCAGTTGCTCCGCGGCATGTGGGATCTTCCCAGACCAGGGCTCGAACCCGTGTCCCCTGCATTGGCAGGCAGATTCTCAACCACTGCGCCACCAGGGAAGCCCCCAAGGTCTTTTTAATTCAATCTCTTCAACTGTAACTTTCGTGGATTCAGATGAGATACTGTTTTAGACTTTATATTAGGTAATAAGCTAGATAATAAAGAATAGCAACACCTTTTCCATTTTGGGGGAATGGTGAAAGTCACAAAAGGACAATTTCCCAAGTAATTGAAATAAATATTGTTTTATTGCTAAACTGTTTTTATTTTTATCATTGGAAAGAAAACATTTCCTAATTGTGTTATCCATAGGCTGCCTTCCTGGACCAGAGTTTAAGGTACTTTGAATTTCTAAAATACATGTCAATCATAGCACAATGGTGTGATATAACTATGCCTTTAAAGCTTGTTACAGGAAACCCGTGATAATGAGTAGTATGATTCCCTAACAACTACGATTTTCTTGTTTATATGTGCTTTATATGTTCTTTTTGAAAGTTACTTTCTGCCTATTAATATACCTTCCTCTAGCATTGCCTCCCCACCTCTTCCTAGGCATTGGATACATATAACCATTAAAAGTAAATATGACTGACACTGAAATATATTTAATACTGATTTTTATATTATTGCTAATAATAATGACCATCAATTGAGCTCATCTTATGTACCAAATACTATTTCAAGTGCATTATGTAGAAACTCATTCATCCTCAAAAATGGTAGAAAGAGTGATAACCGACTAAACAGATGAGCTACCTCATATGAAAGAACCTCCCGGCTAGAGAGCTAGTGTAGTTAGGCACAGGAAAAAGTCCAGAAGGGCTGGAATGACAAGTGTCTGGGAAGAAATGGTTTAAAGTAGGAACTAAAAAGTAGGCATTGGCCAGATCTTTTAAATACCCTGGTCAAATCTCACATTCCAGACACGTACCCATTGAACATTGCATTGTTTTTAAAAAACATTGCTCTTACTTTGTATTATGTTCAGCTATTTCTGTAATTCTTCTTTAATATTTTGGCATTTCCTCCAGGATTGAACAACACTTTTATTTCTTTCTTTAAAAACCACTCTTTATGGTGGTTTCAGTTTCAGTCTTTTATGTGATAAATGCATAATAAGTGTGGCTGAATTTATGTCTGCATTACTAAGGTTCAATTTTCTGGAAGTATAATCTTTAGTATAAAAAAACTTCCTTGTTTCTTTCCCCGTTGCATTTGAATGTGATTATCTTACCTCTTTCCTGCATACATATTTACTTCTGCCTCCACTTCATGTACCAGCCTCCCAACTTCCCACATGCATATTCAATTATATTTTTCACCAGAAATACCTGCAATTTCCTTCCATTTAATAATAAAATCTACTTATGAAAACTGCTCAGTCCAAGAATGCATTAACATTGGATGCTTCCTCAAAGTGACTTGTTGGTTTTCTTCTTTAAATATCAACATATATTTTTACTTTAAACAAGAGAGCACACTACAGTTCCCTCTGATTTGGTTGCATATTTGCAAAATTAAATGTAAAGCAAATGTAGCTTTGTAAAAATCACCTCTCTCTTAAAATAAGATAATGTGAGGAGACAAAATAACAGTTAGAAGCACACCGTCTTAGCAAGACGATGAATTCTTTGTACAGTAGAAATGTGTAATCATCAAAGAGTTTTATTTCTGTCTGAATGCCGCATCACATAGACATGTGAAAATGCCAACACAACTGCCTGAACATTGAGGAAAACACAAAGGTTCCATCATTCATTCTTATACTGGGCTTAGTTTTTACCCTGAGGTGCTGTAGGCACTTATGTAGCGCCACATATTTTAAGACATTCAACACCTTGCATGAGTGTCCCTGCGCCAGAGTAGATTATTCAAAATAATAGCCTGGAGGGGTGCCAGTATACTTCAGAGGGTTGCCTCATCCACTGTTTGTTTTAAAAAGAGAGGCATGTCCCTGAGAATAGATATTGCCAATCACATTTCAATGCTGAACCAAATCCTCTAAGGAAACCAGAAGGTTGAGAGAAAGGTAAGCATTTTCCTACTGGAACTGCATTAAACACTCTAACCTAGAAAATGGAAAAACAGCAATAAATAATCCAGAGACTAAGAAAAGAGCATACTGATAATCCAATAAACTGGCAGTAAGAAAAATATTTCTTCAAACCTGACTTTTGATTGAAAGAAGAAAACAGTGAGATAGAGAAAAAGAGGAGAGAGAAAATTTTCCTCCAAAAAGTACATAACATCTCTACAAGAAATTTCCTCCTTCAGATTGTTTTAGTTTTGTTTTAACTAAAAGCCATTGTTTAATATTCATAGTGTGTGTGTGTGTGTGTGTGTGAGAGAGAGAGAGAGAGAGAGAGATCCAGTTTGAAGAACATAGTAGATGAGATTTTTGTGAGGGTATGGGAATCTGATAATAATGGTTCAATTGAACCTAAGTATCTTAGAAGTTTGGCCCTTCACATCTAAAAATATGTATCAGTTTTACTAGAGTATAACTTTTATATGCCTGTAAATCAGTATTATTCCTCCTTTCCTTTTGGAAATTATACAAAAATAGTAGTGAAAAATATGTAAAATTTATTTTTAAAGAACCTAAGACGCATATAATCTACTAATTTCAAAATATATGTAGAGTTCCCAAAAGCAGCTACAGAACTAAATGCATGTGGAATATGTGAAATGAAGAAGCATAGAAAATGGCAAAGGGCTCAGTGGTAGCAGGTTTCAGAAGGTGCTGGTAAAACTCTCGTTCCAGAAGTTAAAGGGCTCACCCTAAAGTTCTAGCCATGTACTTGGTTAGAAATAAA
The DNA here is from genome assembly GCF_028564815.1 of Eubalaena glacialis. Lineage (NCBI taxonomy): Eukaryota > Metazoa > Chordata > Mammalia > Artiodactyla > Balaenidae > Eubalaena > Eubalaena glacialis. The sequence goes on from NC_083718.1 coordinate 122,225,709, forward strand.
GAGTGAGGAAGCTAGCATGAGCAAAAGCCTTTCTGGAATTGGTTTGGATGAAAGAAAGAGAGGAATCAAGAGTCATATTTGTAGGTGGGAGCCATATGTGTAGGTAGCTCTGTCTCTGGACAGCAGAGAAAAAGAGAACCTCTGGGTTACAAACCCTGGAAGGCTACCTGCCTCTTTTCCTTTCACAATGATGATGTCCAAATAACCAGTCCAGGAAAATTCAAATCATTCAGTAAGAATTAATAAAAGACAAATGATACTTGCAAAAATTACATAAAGATACTGTAAGAAAAATGATAGAAAATAGCAGCAATATATTAACAATGGAGAGTCATCAGAAATAGTATAAGACTACAGAAAAACAGTTTTTAGTATGAAAGACATCAGATTATGTTTCCATAACCCCTTTTTGAGAAATTGTTAGAGTTCAAATTTCAACCAACCTAGAAATTCTATATCTGGAGGTATTCCAACTTCGGGGGAGTTTGTTTCTGTTTTTTGCATCCCTTCAGGGCCAGTCTCATTTATAGGTCTAAATGTGTGATTCTCAAATATTACATGTGGGGCTCTAACTTCCAGACATTTTAAGCTGCACAAGCCTGGGACCACCATCTCCACAAGTAGAACCCTTTATTTTGATTTTGTTGGGGACCAAAAGGCAGACAAAGAACACTAGATGTACTGTGTGACTTAGAAATTGCCACAGAAATTTACCCTCCCCAGGAGTGGTAGGGACATTTGGAAGGGGCAGGCCTACTTGTTCTCATTAACCACTGGAATCAAAGCTGGACTAGACAGGAAGTGACAGGCCCTGCAGCTTCAGGGGCTTGGGAATGATTAAAAAGAAAAAAAAAATGATGGAAAGGATTTGGAAGAAAGTTTATTTTACACATATGGATATTTAATTTTTCAGCATCTTTTTTGAACTATCTCTGCACCTTTGTTGAAAATCAATAGACTTTACATGTTTCAGTGTATTTCTGGCCTCACTATTCTCTTCTATTTACCTATAAGTATATCCTTTTAAGGACCACACTGTCTTAGGCACTGGAGCTTTTTAGTAAATTCCTAAATTAGGTAGTATGAATCCTTCAACTTTGTTCTCATTCAAAATCATTGTGGCTGTTCTAGTTCTTTTGCTTTTCCGCATAAATTTAAAAATCAGCTTGTCAATTTCTAAAGACCACCTGCTGGGATTTTTAATGAAATTCTGTTGAATTTCTATTGTAGATTAGTTTTGGGAAAGTTGACATGTGAATATGTGTGTAATTTTAATTTTTTGAGGTTTCTTAAGGGTTGTTTTTTCATCCATAATATGGTCTACCTTGTGAATGTCCAATTCATACATGAAAGTAATGTATACTTTGTGGTAACTTCTGTAACGGCCAGCTAGTTAGATCAACTGGTGGATAATTCTTCTCTGGTCTTTTAATTTTTTGCTAATTTTTTGTCTTCCTATTCTATCAATTCCTGAGAGCGAAGGGTTGAAGTCTCAAACTGTAAGTGTGGATCTGTTTATGTCTACTTTCAGTCCTATCAGTTAGTTTTTGCTTCATGTAGTATATCTGGGTGTACCTATCCTAATCAAGAGATCTTTATAAGTAGAGAGTCTTCTCCTTCTGATAGCAGAAGAGAAATTTAGAGAGTCGAGGCATAAGAAGGATTTGATGTGCTGTTGCTGCCTTTGAAGATAGAGGGAACCATCTCAGATGGTTTTAAGTGTCTTCTAGGAGCTGAGAATGACCTCTGGCCAATAGAAAATAAGCAAATAAGGACCTCAGTCCTACAATGCCAAGCACTGAATTCTGCTAACAGCCTGAATGAGCTTGGAAGGTGATTCTTTCTGAGACCCTGAAGAAAAGGGTCCAGCCTGCTCAGCTGATCCCTTGACTTCAGCCTGTGAAGACCTTAAGCAAAGAAGCCAGCTGAGTCTGCCTGAATTTCTGACCTACAGAACTCTGAGATATTAAATGAATTTTGCTTTAAGCTGCTAAAGTTGTCATAATTTATTACATAACAATAGAAAACTAATAGATATAACAGAATTTAGTGAGTTAGACAACAGAAAAGCAGTAGAATAAATAAATAAATAAACAAACTGGTTCTTGAAAAGTTTACAACATAGATATGTATAAACTAAGCAAGGAAAAAAAAAGAGAAAGAACAAATACAAATTATTTTGCTTGGGGAAAATAATAACAGTAATGGAAGAAATAAAAATAAACAGAACATTTATGTTACTTTGTAGAAAAGAGAAGGGATAGCATATGTATAAAGAAACTCGGGAAGAATACAGAAGAAACTATTAACTAACAACTAATAGTCCAAGATGGAGCAGGGGTGGGAGCTGAAAACAGTCAATGACAGTCGTGGGAGGAAATATACATTTTTACATATCTGTGTATTTTGTTCTTGAACTATGAGAGTTTATCTCCTTTTCAAAAATTAATTTTTTTAAATTAATGCACAAATAATCCTAAAACATGACTAGATTACTTTTCTGACCTACACTACTGTTGGGGTGATGTAATTACCTATATTTCAATTGGTCTTATTTTAGAACAAATATAATTCTTTGTACATTATTTTCATTACATTAAAGTAAATATATGACAGACTGGTAATTGTCAAAGTTTATATACCTTCAAACACCTAGAGAATGTTTTTTTGACAATACATTTTTTTAAATTAAACAAGGTGTCCTTTTGAAGAGCTAAGATAGAAACCTCTAGAAGTCTCTTTTCACTCCTTTGTGGAAAGTGTGGGAAATGAATAATGGACATAGGTAATTAAAAATGAGAGTTTTTGATTTACCTAAGATGGCATTCAGCAATACCAGGAGGACATCCTGAAGAACATGCAGAAAAATCAAAAGTCTTTTTAATTGGTATGGGAAAAAGGACAAGAAAAAAGAATGACTCTTTGATTTAGACATGATGATAATGGTATTCCTTCTAGATTTGTTTCCTTGGTAAGAAAGAAGAGCTTCTTGTTAGGTGGGGCAGAAAATTATTCTAGTAAGGTTAATATGGCAGGTTGATAAATATTGGAAAGTGATGTGTGTCATTGCTTTTGTAACTTTTTCACCTAAAATATATCATTGGGAGAAGATAGAGGAGGATGTAAATGTCCTTATAATGAATATATGCAGAGAACATATGGTAAAATTGTAGCTCCCAAATGGCATCAATTTCTAGATAGCACTGTAATTTGGAATGTTACTGATAATCTAATTTTGGATCTGTTTCAAGCCCATCATTGTATTTATCTCCAAAAGAACTAAGGGAATGTATTTTCAAAAAAAAAAAAAAAAAAAAAAAAGAAAAGAAAATTAAACTTCAATCTGTTAGTTATTGAATGCACTTAAGAAAAATAAATGATATGAGTTACATGGTGTGTAATGATACACGGCATGAGGAAGAAATGATGGATGAGCTAACATACTGATACATGTTATTTTTTAAATTTCTCTCTCTTAAAATGAGAAATCTCTTTGGAAAAATGATTAGATCAAGGGAAATCATAAGTAGTTTGTGAGTTCTTGCAGAGTACACACACATACCATACACACACACACACACACACACCAAGTTTTTTTATTATAGCCAAAGATGGACGCAGGTAATAAAAACCTAAGTCATATCTACTTACAATAAGGCTCTAAAATAAAGAACAAACCTTATTATAAGGACATGAAATTTTAAATGAAAGTATAATTGGCTTGCTGCATTTTAAGACTGCATTACTGAGCTACAACATTATTGTTGTAACTTTATTACATACATTTAAAATTGAGCTTATTGTGAAGCAGTTTGGATTCTCTTTGTGTCTGCTTCATCATTCAGCCTCCCTATTCACCCTAATTCCTCCTTGATGGACAACTCTCTCTCCCAGGCAATGTGGGTCAGAGTTTACTCTCAATTGCCCACAAACAGTGTCACCTGGCCTCTACATGATTTTCAGTCATAATTGTTGCAATTTATCATATGTGGAACATCACATTTTTGAAACTTTTTTACCTGTGTAGACATCAATTCTCAGCTAAAAACATAATGAAGACAATATCTCCCTGTCATGGTTTTTCAGAAACATGAACATGCTCAAGACCACAATTGTTCAAAACTTTCTAGCTTTGTTTTGAAATGGCCAGGATCAGTCAAGAAAAACAAGTTTTACCAAACTATTTTTAATATGTATATATTTTTACTGTAAAAATTTGTCATGATCATAGGACAGCTTAATCATTTTTATTTTAGTTCCATCCTGATAAAAGATGACCAAAGCAAAACAGGAATGTTCTGCTTGAGGATGAAATGTTTTCTATTCTAAGTGTAAGAATTATCCTTGAACAAAAATCAAACTTGAAGCAAATACAATACTTAGGAATTAATAATTCATGATTCTGCCTTCCAATTTAGGGTGATCTAGGTTTTGTATTCAGACTGCCTGGACTCAAATTTTGATCCATGATTTACTCAGCTGTGTGAACTTCAGAAATTTCTAAACTGTAAAATGAAGCTTTAAAAAAACACTTCAGGGACTTTACTGGTGGTGCAGTGGTTGGGAGTCCGCCTGCCAACGCAGGGGACATTGGTTTGATACCTGTTCCGGGAAGATCCCACATGCCAGGGAGCAACTAAACCCCGGGCGCCACAACTACTGAGCCTGTGCTCTAGAGTCCATGCTCCGCAACGAAGAGTAGCCTCCACTCGCCGCAACTAGAGAAAGCCGACGCGCAGCAACGAAGACCCAATGCAGCCAAAAATAGATAAATAAATAAATGTATTTTAAAAATAAATAAATAAATAAACACTTCATAGGATTGTTCTGAAGATTAAAGGATGTAATACTTGAAAAGCATTTTGCACAGCACCTGGCAAATTAATTAGCACTCACTTAATGCTAGTATTATTTTATAAACATAAGAGTAATTCAGAGAAGACCTGAACCACTGTGTCACCTTCAAGAACAATTTACCTTCCATTTTTATGTGAAATGGGAAAAGCAGAGAGTGTAGGTAAAGAGAAAAATATTTAATTCAAAGGAAATAACATGCACAAGAACCCAGAGAGAGACCTGTCATAGTTCTGTATAATCTTAATACATACTTATCCCTTGAAAACTTTCTCAAATTAAGCCTACACAATTAAAAACAAAAAACATAATCTCTCTCTCTTGCTACTCTATGTAACTTCTACTCTTTGAAGTCACACTTCTTTAAATAATGGAAGCTGGATGCCATATTGATTTCCTCAGGACCTTCTCAGTGTTCAACCAATGACAATGTTTATAATGGTCTCTCTATATGCCAATAAATTCCTTGGAGGTATTTCAGTCCTTATTCTCCTTGAGCCTACTTGTTACCAATCCATCCTTAATTTACTTGAGGACTACCTCTTGGAACAGCATCTGATATCATAGACTATTCTCTCTTACTTGATTTCCATGGACTTTCCTGGTTTTTCTCCTACCTCTCTCTCCTTCCCAATCTCCTTTGCTATCTCCTTAAATGGAGATGTTCTTTATAACAAAGTTATATCTCTTTCTGACTGATATCCAAGGGAAATTTCATTCACTTCCATGTCTCCAAGATCTGTATTTTCTAACTGAACCTATCTCTTGAGCTCCTGACCAGTCTACTTGAAAGCCTTCTGAAATAGTTATTTAAATGTCTCAAAGTCAGTGATTTCAAACTGAATTCTTCCACCATCCCTCATTTTTTAAAGCTGTTCCTCTTCTAAATGTCTCCAGCTCATTAAATGATCACCACTATGTGGTTTCTCAGGCAAAAGGCTGGGGAAGCCTCCATGACTCCTTCCTGTCCCTTACAACCAGCATCCAATCATTACTAACCCTATCTCTTGTATCTCCTATTGCCTATGTCCACTTAGTTCCATTTCTAGAACTGTCACTGTAGTCTAACCACAAACATTCTCCTTGGATTACTGCAAAACCACTTGACTACTCTCCTCAGCTCCATCCAGGCTTTTCCCATTCATTTTCCACCCTTATTCAAATGTTAATCCTTTAAAAATGAAAATCTCATGAATGTTTTCCCAATGACAAGATTTTTATGTCTCTCTGTAGTTCCTAGGATGAAGACCAAAATCATTTTGTAATTTGATCTTTGCTTACAGGTTCAGAGCCATTCTTTGACACTCTTCCTCTGACAAAATACTCTTATGCCAATCTTAACATTTGTTTTTCTCTTTTTCAATTGCCCTTTTTATTATTTCAAGGTCTTTTTTTTTTGTTTTTTTGGTTTTTTTGTAGGTTGTTTTCTCTGTCTAAAACACTCAAACTCATTCAGACTCTAACCATTGGGCACTATTGTTGTCCTAATTAGGTTTAATGTCACTTCTTAATAGTAAGACAGGGATTTTCCTTTCACTAAGGTATGTCACATCCCTCTACCCCAACCATCTACTGGATGTTCCCATTACACTTTGGAGCAGAGACTGCTATTTTTTCTACCCATATTCATTATTAGTGGATATAAATATATTAGTAGAACTCTCATATTTTAGCTACAGACATGGCAATCCAGGTAAGACTGCATTCCCAGCCTCCTATTCAACTCAAAGAGTCAAATCATGTAATGAAGTTCATGTAATGAAGTTCTGCCTATGGGTTGTGAGCAGAATTGATGTATTCCACTTCCCAGCTGTGACCCTAAAATGGAAAATGGACACATACTTCTGCCCCTTTCTGTTCTTCCTTCTGATGAGAAGATAATGAGAACTAAAGCAGCCACCAAGGACCCTGCAATGGAAGCCACATATTGCTCCACCAGCCCTGGACTACTTACCTTGAGATATTTATATGTGGTTTGTATCACTGTATTTTCAAGTCTCTCATAACAGATCAGCCTGCACTTATACATACTATATTTCCTTATTGTAACCTACATTATTCCGTATTGAACTTCCTTTTTTAATGTCTGTGTAATCTGTCATACTCCATGTTTTAATCACCATTTTGTTCTTAGAGCCTAACACAGAATCTGAATAAAAAGGAATGAGTGAATAAATGAATGAGTGAATGAATGAAAGAATGAAAGCAAGTCTACAAGATAAAGTTGGGGAGAAGTCCCCTGATTCTTTATCCACTTCTCTTTGCACTCCATAGCACATTATTCCCTACAAATAAGTGCCCCAGCTATAGCTTGAACTCATAGCGTCACTAATCCCACCACCAATACTGATATTTAAGCACCTGTGCTGAGTCAAACTCCCAAATATTCCTTATAGAGATTGGATGATCTGAGCAGTGGAGCCCCTTAAATCAAGATTCAGAATGTACCATTTCTTGCTGACATGCTACATTTCCTTTTTGTTTTGAGTGAGATTATACAGCACATTGAAATGATACCTTCAGTATTGAATAATTTGGCATTCAAGAGAATTTTAAAAAGGCTTTCCTTTATGGTTAAAAGTAAATTACAAAAACAAGGGATACTGGCAGGCAATTACTCTATAAGCTATAGGAATGAAAGGGATTTCACTATGTGAGTAGTTTAGATTCATATAATGTGAAGAGCTGTTGGCAGTAAGCAATCACTCAGCAATCTAAAGGAGAGCACGGAGGCTATGAATGCAATCTCTCCTTCCTCTCTCTCTGTTTCTCTCTCTCATTCTGTTTCTGTCTCTCTGTCTCTCTCACAAACACACACACACACATGCACACACAGTCACTCAGACCCCACAAACACACTAAATGCAGTCGCTCCAAGGTAAAGATGAAAAGACTTACCTCAAAATGTATTATATTTTTTAAAAAAATAGCTGAGAATATACATATTCTGAATATTTGTCATATAAGAAAATAAATATTATAGAGCTAAAATAAAGTCATCTGCTCTCTTGACATTATGTAATAGAATTTAAAATCTGAATTATATGAGGAGAATTTAAAATCTAGAATTAATAAACATAATGACTTCTTTGAAAATATTCTGTTATGGATTGAATTACAGCCCCTCAAAATTCATCTGTTAAAGTGTTAACCTTCACTGCCTCAGAATGTAACCTGATTTGGAAAGAGGGTCTTTGCAGATGATCAAGTGAAGAAAAGGTCATTAGGATTGGCTCTAATCTAATATGACCCATGTCCTTATAAAAAGGGGAAATTTGAATACAGACATTCATGGGGGTGGAACACCCTGTGAAGATGAAGGGTGATGCATCTACAAGCCAAGGATGGCTAAAGACTGTCAGCAAACCAGAAGATAGGAGAGAGGCATGGAGCAGATGCTTCCTCACAGCCCTGGGAAAAAACTGACCTTGCTGAGACCTTGATCTCAGACTTCTACACTCCAGATCTGGCAGATGATGAATTTCTGTTGTGTAAGCCACTCAGTTTGTGGTACTTTGTCACAATAGCCCTGATAAGCTAATATATACTCTGATGACTTTATGATCGTTCAAAATGCCCTCTTTATTCATTTAATTTTTTAATGTCTGAAACAGTCACAGTCAGTTCAGCAGAGCCTTCGAATGCTGTGCTCAACATTACTATCAAGGAGAGAACATCAGGAAGAGCTAAATTTTTAAACTGTTTGCTGGTGAAGGCAGGGTCTTACTCTGCAAGATTCAAGGAATCCAGGAATTATTTTTCAAGATTACTGTGTATCACTGTACAGGTTGAGCACTGACCAGCCCTAGAGATCACCATTTATATTATAGACACTGTAGAGACTTTTTACTAGACACTATTGTACACTTAATAAAATAATTTTTTGACAGATGGTGCCAGCATCTCATATCCTAATAAAATCAATACATTATAATTTTCTGACACACGGAAGTAAAATGCCTTGAGATAGGGGTACCTTCTTCTAATTTACACAAAGGTTATGAGCAAGCAGTTGTTCTGGTATATCCAATCAAAACTATTACTTTCAAGTCCTGTTAACGACATCTAAAGTTGTTATTTCATTTCTTTAAAGAAGAGGTTATAAATCATTAGCTTAAGAGTCATATTTGGCTTGCAGATATTCATTTTACTTTGCATACTTCGTGTTTTAAACAGCTGAGCCAAAGTATAAAAACAAGGTAATTTACAGGAAAACCTAGGTGTTTGGCTTCTTTTGGAACACAATCGGAAAAGTCTTCTACCTGGATATGCATTTCAGCCTAGAAAGAATAAGCTGGTGGTGAGTCGCAGTCAAACTGTGTACTCACACCAGCCTCACCATAGTCCTAGAGGGTTGAGTATCAGGTGACATGTCATCAAGTTGTACTCTTGTTTATCTTATGGTAAAACAAACAAGTATTTCTCTGGGCACATGTCAAGTGAAAAAATAAAATAGATTGACATTTCAAGAAACGTGAGAGAGCAGCACATATGCCCCATCATTTCACTTTAGTTTGTGGCTCACCCAATCTTAAGTACTTTAGTGTGAGACCCCAGGTTTAGGCACCACATTCTGTTAAAGTTCAAAAGCTCCTGGGAGGAACCAGTTAGCCTTGTCAGTCATTAGCACCTTCCTGGGAATGTTCTTATCAGATGCACTGCAGCCCCTCAGGCAGGTGGTGAGAGCAGGTTTTATAAAGGCGAGAAGGGAAGAGCAAGTATCTAGAACAAGGTGAGTGTCTGGAGAGAACCATCCTGGTTGGACTCCAGATCATGAGGCTTGTTCTTACTGACATTCTTGTAATAACTTTATCTTAAAATTGGAATTCTCTTTCTTAGTATATCAAAAATAAATAATTTAATACATTTACTGGTCTCCTTAAACCTCCCAGCCTTCTACCCTCACTTAGCACTCTTAAGTAAACATTAGAATTGATTCAGCAATATAACAATTTTTACATCTGTAATTTCACTTTTGTCTATAATATTATGGCCTCTATAAATTAATTCTATTTCAGTAGGATCTGATATATTTAGTACAATACCATATGTGTATTGGAACAGACATGTTTAAGGAAAGTATAGAGATATTTATTATTAAAAATGTAAGCATCCGAGTTATCAGTATATTGACCCAAATAAAAAACAGGTGGAAAACTAGACCCAAAATCAAATGGTCTGATATAGAATACACTAACTATGTAGGTTTGGCCAAGTTGTTTAACTTCTTCAAGTCTCAGTTTATCCCTTTGTTAAATCCCAGTCTTAATGTGAACCTCAATAAAAGAACAGTGGATGGGGAAATGTTTTATAAGTGATCAAGTAGGGTTGTGTAAGTACAAAGCGTCATTAACAAATAAAATTGACTGCATGTAGAAATTTTCCATGTGGATAGTATTCACGTGTGCGCGCGCGTGCGCGTGTGTGTGTGTGTGTGTGCGAGAGAGAGAGAGAGAGAGAGAGAGAGATAGTTCAACATTCTGAGGTAGATTTTAATCTCTTGTGTTTATGGATATGAAAATTTAAGCTGAGAGCAAAGAAATTTGTACAAAGGTATATGGTTAATAATGGAAGTCTCATGTTTCATATCTAACGTTAAACAAATTATGAACACACAGAAACAAAACAAAACCAAAGTTCCAATGATTCTCATTTTCACAATAATACTTATACGGGCTAAATAATCAAGGGTATCAGAAAATATCTGCCTCCCTAAATACGCTACTTTGGCATATGGATTATTTTGAGATGAAAGCAACTGAGAATTAACAGACACAGAAAGAAGACTTCTTGGAGTTTCTCTTACCTGACTAAAAGCAGAAACCTCTGAGAAATGAGGACTGCCTTAAATCTCTCCAGGGGAGCTTTTGGCCATGAAGAAGATAGAAAGTCAGTACCTATGATGAGTCTTCACAGACAAATCTTACAAAAGTAACATTTATCTTCCATTATTTGCCCCATATATTTATCTTCCCACAATTTACCACCCCTAGAAGTCCCAACCCCCATTACTTTGTCTACCATTTCTCCACAATTTATCGCTGACTGTTAAAATGGTATATAAGTTTTTGAGTCTAAATGCTTCTTTGTCACTTCACTTCTATTCTGTGTTGCCCCTGTGTATGTAAAATTTTAAACATCTGTTATATGTGTATGTCTTTTTCTCTTGTTATTCTGTCTTTGGCTAGTTTAGTTCACAGTCCTCAGTTAAGGAACATAAGAAAGTAGAGGAAAGTTTTTCCTCTCATACAATGATATTACATATCATTTAAGAAAATTATGTTTTCAGAAATACCATTATTGTTTCCTTTTTCTATGAACAACATTTTCATTGTCTTGATTCTGACTCTGAATTTAACATTTATACATACTTTTGAGAACACTGGGTCAAAAATAAATTACAAACATATGGAAATATATTTAACCTAAATATAAGTCAAGGAAATGTAAATTAAGCCATAATGAAATATTTTTCAGCTATAAGAGTGACAAAAATAGAAGAACATTAAAGTCCCACAAGGATGTAGGAAAACAAGATTAAACATATTTTTATTGAGGGTTAAATAGAAATCATTTTAAATATCCATCAATGTTAATTACAATTTTAAAAAAAGTCTCCTAATTTTTGACTCAGCAATTCCACTTTGGAGACTCAGTCCTACAGAAATAATAACACAATTAAACTCATGTCTATACATATGTAAGGAATTGTGTATGAGGATGTAAATTGTAGTGTTGTTTGTTAAGATGAAATCAACAAAAGTGAAACACCCTGAGCATCCACCAATTGGGAAAATAGTTGAAATATTATAATCTATTGATCTATGTAACATTTCACAGGTATGTAAAATGTACTGGCTTAGAGAACGTCTGCAACATTAACTGAAAAGGCAAAATAAAAATAATGTTTTTCATAATCCCATTTTTATAACAAACTAAAAAACAAGAAAACCCTTCCACACTTGTCTCAGCTTATATATGAATATATAAACACAGATAAACAAGAGTAAGAAATTAATCAAGTATTTGTAAACTAAGGCAAGGCATTGAAGAGAAGATAGAGATTTATTCCATAAAAGTTTATTTTTTTTAACATAATAAAACTCAAAAATGTTATTTTTGTGTTTTATAATAAAGCTTAATAACATTTTGGAAAAAAAAAAAACCAGCTCAAAGAGTCCTCTTTGGTGAACTGAGATTTTTGTGGTAGCTACAGCCAAGTAAATAAGCCATTTAGATCCCTTTTCAGAAATTATATAAAGGCAGAAATTAGAGGTGTTTCCATAAATGTGCTCTTGGGTAAGGGAGGCAACACAGCTATTGTATTAACACAATCTAAAATAGTGTCCTTCTGATTACCTCTGATAGTTTTATGTGTCAGTTTTGCTAGGTCATAGCACCCAGTTATTTAATTAAACACTAATCTAGATGTTATAAAGGTATTTTGTAAGTATGGTTAACATCTACAATGAATTCACTTTAAGTATGCACAATAATGTGGGTGGGCCCCATCAAATCAGCTGAAGACCTTAAGAGCAAACACTGAAGTTTTCTGTAAAAGAAATTCTGTTTCAAGATTTCAGCATTAACTCCTGCCTGAGTTTCAAGCCTGCTAGCCTGCCTTACAAATTTTGGATTTGCCAGTCTCCACAATCATGTGAACCAGTTCCTTAATATACACACAATATATTATACACTGTGTACTATACACTTATATACTATAGTTTCTGTTTCTCTGGAGAACGCTGACTGATACATTAAAATGTAACCTGCCTTCTATAAAATCATTAGGCTAAGCAGATTATTAAGCATTTGTTTAAATTATGTTTTAGTGATGTCTAAATCAGTATACGTGGACCAAAATTAGTATTGCATTCTGTTGCTTTAATGGAAAGACTTGTGTTGGTTACAGACACTGGAAGCTGATGCTCTTCATAGCCATGATGTCATCAATACTCCCTCAAACCATCGCCTGCATATTCAAAAAGATGACGTACATTTGTTAGTAGAAACTTTCTGGGTCTCCACACAATGTCAAATTATGTTTTCATAAGGACAATACTTTCTTATGGACATTTTCAAAGAGTTCATAAGTAAACAATGACCTAAAACTGAAGATAAACAAACAAAAACACCTCAATGGGTCCATTTTAAAAGAATTAAAAAGTCATTCAAGAACAAGTCACAGAGTAAATGGTTAAATGCAGGACCAATCCTCTGATACTTCTATGTAATTACATTAATTTTAGCTTTTAACAAATTAGTAAATAACATAATTGTGAGTCAGCTTTTCATCAAGTACAGAAACTCCTCTAAGCAAAGATTGGACTAGACAGATAAGATTTTAAATTCTTGCAATTTCAGTGAAGATTGCAATTTTTTTCATTTACTCAAAAAGCCTTTAAGCACATAGACCATTATAAATAGTGAATCAGAAAAATTGTTTGACATAGGGTTATCTCCTTTTCATTTATCTCCCTAGACCCATTTCCTCATACTAGTGTCCTCTGGCCTTATTTCCATTGGTAATAATCTGTAATTTCTGCTATTTTCTCTTTTCAATACCACTATGAGTCAGATTTTCCTTAGGACATATTACCTACTTATAACCATTTAGAACATTTTACACCAATCGTCACTTTGGAGCTGTATCTGGTGGTATAACTAGCATTTACAGGGTTTCTGTAGACTTGTATTACATGGTGTGACATTAGGTTGATGGACTGTCTCAGTCTTATTCTCTGTCAATTGTACACTGATCCGTGACAGCATAATGGATCTGTGACAGTGTTTGGAAGGGTGAGAACGACTACAATAACATTTTGGGGAGGATGGATATCAGAGTTCCTTTTAATACTCTTCTTAATTTTCCTCTCATATTAAAATTTTAAAAAGCTGCCAACATAAGATATGCCAATTTTCTTCAACAGAAAAAAAAATGATACCTGTTTTAGACAATTGGTATTAAGTATGATGGCAAAATAGCTGTCGATCATGCTGAACAGGGCTATTAGGCATTCCCTATAGCAAGGAGACTTCCAAGGACCCACTCAGAAGGGAATCATGTTGTGCTCCTGTCTGGGTCAAAGGTTATTACATCTCAGAAGATATTCGCTGTTGAGGGAGGAGGAGAAGAAGGGTTTACTGCTCTCACAGCAAGGAATTACTCAGGAATCGCCTGAGGAGATAGTTGAACCTTCCCCTCAGCAGGCACGTGGAGGTTGTACCCGGGAGCATGCTTCTGTGACTAGCTAGAGAGACTTTCAACACTCGACGATTTCAAGTTTATTTACTGTTTCAAAGGTTCTACCAGTGTCCTCTCTCGGGGAGTAGGGAAAAGAGAGCAAAAACATTTGCAGCTTTTTTCTCCTTTCTGAAATGCTGTAAATGATACCCTTATGTCTGTGCTTTTGATTTTTGGTGAGAGAGGTGCTAGGAAGCTTCAGGAAAGTGGCAGAGAGAGGACCAGTAAGTTAGGGAATTAGTAGTAAAGTGAAAGGCACTGAAGGGGAAGAGATGTAACCCACCTTTGGCTCTGTTGCAGCAGGAACAGGAGTCAAGGTTAACAGGGTGCAGTCAGGCTGGGTGGCAGGCTGCAATATATGACATGATAATGGATGCAAGACATGGAGCTAGGGAGAGGTGATAGACTCAACAATGAAGAACCAGTCAGGGGTGCATGCACTCTACTCTTTGTCCAAATGGAGAAGTTCAATCAAAGGTTTGGGAGCTGTGTGAATCAGTCTTATTTATTTAAATTTTACTAGAAGCCATGTGATGCTTTTATTTTTGGAAAGAATGAGTATTCTGAAAATTTTATGCATGGGAAATGTGTAATTTACATCTATCTTTCATGGCTGTGGGTCAATGCCAAACATGAACATGAACACACACACACACACATACTTGCCCAAGTTTCTCTCAGTCTTAAAAGAAATGAAAACAGTACATCTTTTTGTTAAAAAAGATAAGAAAGGCCTGAATGTGCCAATGGTTTGGGCTAGAGAACATTAAGGGTCAGGACGAAAAGTCCTTGTCAACACAGGCAGGGGAAGGTGTCAGTCTCACCCCCAACTGTCTAAAATGGAGAGTCCAACTGCAGCCCTCTGCAGAAGACTATTGCAGTCATGATCATGGCATTCTACTGTTCACTGGGACTTATTTCCACCGAGTCAAATGTGTTACTTGACCCTCATCCACATAGGTGTGATTCTCTATGACTCCAAACCTAGTGGAAATGACCAGCGTGACTCTGATTCAGGTAGAACATTTGGGCTAAAGATAATAGAACACCCAACACAAGACAGCGTAAGCAATTAAGAATTGGCTCATGTGATCAAAAAGTTCAGAGGAAATGCTGGCTTCTGAGAGGTTACTCTAACAGCGTGACCAGATCCTTCCTTGTTCTACTGCCCAGGATTTCTCTTCAAGATGGCGAACAGTGGCTAGATGGGCCTCAGGCTTTCTCTTTAACATCTGATAAAGTTTCGGATAGAGTTGGCCATGGGAAGGGATATATACTTTAAAAAGTGTTTCTGTCCAAAAGAGAAAAGAGAAATGGATAGTGAGTGGCAATAAATAACAAATGTCAATTGCTGATCCTGTGTCCTTGTGCTTCCTCCTTACCATTTTATCTTTTGAGTTTCATCCTCCTCCATAATTGGCCATTCATTTAGTCAATTAGTCAATCAGTCTGCAAACAATTATTGGATTATTACAAGTAATTATTAATTACTGTAATTAATTCTTTATGACTTATATACTAGGGCTACAATAATGCATTCCCACTCTTCACGAACTCTCACTGTAATGAGAAGAAGAAATATAAACTTTAATTAAAATATTCAATATTATTTATAAGTTCTAATTATGGGGATAAGTACAAGACATGTTGTGGCAACATGTCTGTGCAGAAGGATGTCATGGAAGGTTTCACAGGAGCTGGATTTGGAATTTGAGCCCAATAGGAGCTCTTCAAGCTGGGCACCAAGTATGGGCAGAAGGAATAGCATGTCCAAAGGAAGGAATGGGAATGATAAAAGCACTTTGTGTTTTTGAGGAACAGTAGGAGAGATGATAAATATAGGAGTCATAGAATTTGAACCCAGAAAAATGGACAGAGGTCTGTAATTTTCAGCCATGCCAGTTGGCAGCCCTGCGTCTCTAGGCACACCAGTCATCATAGTTTTGTGCAGTCAGAGGGAACTGTTTGATGATGATCCAGAATGAGGCCAACCTGATCTGGGATTTGTTCAACAAATTTTTGTCAAATGTTTGCTATGTGCAAAGCACTGGGCTACTACAAATGCATGCCATCTGACCTCAAACAGAGGCTTTCCACTGATTGGAAGTGCCCTGAATCATCTCCTAAAAACATGTCTTCTCTAAACCCTCACCCCTTTTCTTTGCTCTTTTCTCTTAAGATGATCTTGACTTTTTAAATGATTGAATATAATCATACTACATGTCATAAACTTGAAGACTCTTAGTCTTCAAGATATGTCTACCTTTACATTCTTTCTTAAAACCTAAAGTCCATTTTCTGCTGGGATTTTTCTTCTCCTGTTCCCTGGTTCCACTTTTAAAAGGCCCCCACGAAGAATGCTTATTCCTTCTGAAGGACAACGCTCAGTCAATCTATTCAGTGGTTATTTCAGTGTTAAATATGCTCAGGATTTGCCTGAAAGAGTTTGATATGGCCAGGCCCTCTGACTGATCTTGCTTCCCTGGTGCTTTGCTCCATCATTTATCACTTCCCTCTCTTATTATCTCCCTCTCCACTGACTCCTGCCCATTGACATTCAAAAATGCTCAGATAATCCATCGTCCCCCCAAAAACACTGAAAAATACGCATTGATTCTAGTCTCCCTTCAACATCGTTCTTCGCATGAAAGAAGTTTATTCTTGCCTTTTTTCTATCTTAATTATCCACTATTTCCTTAGATTATTGAAATGAACTTTTTATACAAGATTGGCCACATGATTCATGGAGCCCAGCACAAGAAGAAATTGTGCCCTTTGTTACAAAGCAGGAGAAAGATTTCTTCTTTTCTAATTCGAGGTATCCCCCTTAATCTGTTATAGAGCTTTTTATTTGCCATTTAATGTCTCACTCCCTTGGCCACAGGGATACTCAAGGGGGGAGTGGAGACTCTCACAGGCACCTGGGGCTCCACTCTGAGACTGCAGTAAACAAAGTATGTCCCCAACATCAGGGGACCCCACAGGGGCAGAAGGCAAAGGGGCAGTACTATATCCAGGCAAAAATCCTGGTAAAAGGTGTCATCAACTCTCCTGGTTACTGCAGTAGCTTTCTACTCATCTCAGCATTGTGTCCCCAGAGTATTCCCAACAAAACGATCAGAGCCATATTTTCAAACGTGTGTCAAGTCATGCCATTTCTTTGTACAGAACCCTCCAATGATCGACTTCCCTCACACTTGGGGTAAAGGCTAAATTTCTTAGAAAGACCTCTAAGAAGACCCTGTGTAATATGGCCCCGTGCTATCGTTCTGTACTCATCTCCTGCCATTCCCCTTGCCTCTCACACCCCACTGGCCTCTGCTGTTCCTCAGTCATTCAAACATGTTCTTGCTGCATGGACTTTGCACTTTCTGTTTATGCAAAAAGGGAACTTTATATGTGAAAAGTTCAAAGTTAAATCAACCCATCATTCAAGGTTCAATCTAGGTATCAAGCCACAAACTGAGGAATCTAGCTCTCAGTGCTTCAATAACCAGCAATCCTCAGCAACAGCCCTGCTCTCACCTCCCACAAGAAACCCTCAGCTTATCAACTTAAGAACACCAACAGATAAAGTATCTCTTTCCAATGGTTCCAGCAAAAAATTTTGAAAGTTCACAGTGAAACACTTGGGGATACATACACATCTTAAAAAAAAAAAAAAAAAAGTGACTAAAATATTTGGCACTTTGATTGTCTAGGCCTGAGTTATGTGGTTATGTGCTCACACCTGGAGGCTATGGGAAATGAAACAGAGTAAGAAATGAGTGCTTCCTGAAAGGAAAAGATCTTATTTCCCAACATACAATACATGTCAAATGTGGCTATTTAATGGAATATTGGTATCAAGATCATTTTTTTGAATAATATTATATTTAATGACATAAATGGCTCATGATATAATGCTACATTTAAAAGTAGTATATTATAAATGAGTTATGAGTGAGTGAGTAAGTGAGAGAGAATGAAAGTTCTGGAATAGATAAACGATTTGTTAAGGGAATAGTCCTTGAGTGATGGAATTATGCAAGATTTTCACTTATTATTTCTTTATGTTACTGATATTGTCTACTATGATCATGTATTTCATAAATATGTAAATATTCTTAGATAGATAAATAAAAGAGGATAAGTATAAAATTCAGTGGGGCTACTGTTTATGAGCTTAGTTTTTGTAGTCTTGACTTTCTGAGTGCTGACCCTGGATCCACCGATTACTGTGTGTATAAACTTGTGCAAGTCACTTTACTTCTCACACCTCAGTTTCTTTATCTGTAAGGTAGGAATGATAGTGCCTACTTCCTAGGGTTGTGACAAGGAATACAGTCACATATACAGTCTTAAAAGTGCAGCACTCACCCCACAGTAAGGACTAAAAACTGTTATCATCACAATGGGTTTGATCTGGGTACAAGCAGACCAAAAAGCAGAGATATGCTTCAACATTCTATGTAAGATTATCCTTTCTTATAGGAAGATCATTTTGTAACTTTTTAATGTAACTTTTGGGTTGGTTTCTATAACCAGTGGCTATCTAATGAAAGAGCCAGGGCAATAAGAAGCCCTCAGCCATGGGAGAAAAAAAAAAAGAAAACCCATGGCTGAATCTGAATTTCCTGCCAGGAATTATTCCAGGGTCCTTGTTCAAAAACCAGGACTACATCCTATCAGCCATTAGTCAAAGAGATAAAGTAGATGATTTAAGCTAGGGCTGGGGCCTCCTTCAGGTAAATCTACAGAACTCTTCATTTCAGAGACACTCCTTTTTTTCTTTGCTTCACAGTGAAATCTTTGTGGCCCTTGTGTAAACTGCCTCAACCACTAAGTAGGTGCCTAATTTTTTAATGAAAATAATTTTTAACTTGTGCCTATCAGAAGAGAAACAAGAGAGAAAAATATCACTGACTGCTGCCTATCAAATAATTGGAGTTCTCATGAATAGGCCCCAGATGACACAGCAGCCTTAAATAAAAGATAAAATGGAAACAAGACTCTTTGAATAATGCTGCCTGAAAGCAATTTCCTTCTTGAACTGGGACACTGCTGATCTGAAAGCCACAAATTTTAGAGAATCATGCAGGGCCTGAGACTTTGATTGTATAGTTAATAAAGTATAAAAAAAAAAATCTTCATCTCATACAGCTGATGACATGCAAAACAAATTCAAGATGTTCAGTGACAGAGTTGCAAGAATTCTAAATAAGAAATGAAATAGGAGTTAAGGCTGTTCTTCTAACCTTTCACAAACTTACACCTACAGAGTCAGATAATTTTTTTTTTTTTTTCAAATCACAGCACTGAAGTTTTAGGATAGAAACTTATTTCAAATATTAATTCTCAAGATGTCTGTGTCATCCTTATATTGCCAGAAATTTATTTGACAACAAAAAATTAAATGCCTAAGGACTTTTTATGAATCAAAAAAAAAAAAAAAAGTTCTCTAATTGGCAGTGTGTTTTAGGAAGACCTCTCCTTCCCTTGCTCTCCATCTTTTTTCTCGAGTCATTGTCTCTGTGTGAAGGAAACCAGTATATTTGACTTTTAGCTCAAGCCATTTAGCTCAAAGCTCCCTAATAGCTTGGTTTTTTTCCCCCCAAAATCATGAAGTTTGAACTTGAGAGGAAATAAATATATTTCACATTTTTAAATGTAGTTGTTCTAAGCACATTCTTCTGCCAATATTGATGATATTAAAAGGCTAATGAAAAATATATAAAGAATGAGCCAGCCACTAAGACTCCAGGCAGAAGGAGGATTGTTTGGCCAGATGATATAATTCCAAAAAGACAAAAGGGGTTAAGACTCTGAAACAGGAGGGAAGGGGGCAGGGCACAACCTTTGAAAGAATGACATAGCCCAGGGACATGACATAAACTGATTAGAACCAAATGGGTCCAATCACTAGATTGGGTCTTCCACTAGACCTTGAGCTTCAGTATATGCTCACTGTAACACATCAGCAAGCTGAATGACATACCCGCAGGCGCCATGACAGTTCCAAGGCCAACCATAAGGATCAAAAAGTGGGCAGTGGCCCAATTCCTGGAAATCCCCACCCCTTCCTAAAATAGCTGGAATACTCCTCCCACTCATTAGCCTATGAAATTATCCACCCCTATAAAAACTGACAACCCCATACCCTGGAGCTTTTCTCACTTTCTGAGATGGCCCACACTCTGTCTGTGGAGTGTGTTTCTCTCTAAATAAATCCACTTCTTACCTATCACTTTGTCTCTCACTGAATTGTTTCTGCTATGAGACATCAAGAACCTGAGCTTCATTAAGTCCTGAAACTAGGTGTGTGATCTCAGTTAGAAGACCTTGGGTTTTGGCCAGGTTCGAGTCCCAGCCGTGTGGGTTCAAGTCCCAATCAGGGTTTTGGCCGGGTTCAAGTCCCAGCTGCCTGGGTTCAAGTCCCAATCTGAGGTGCACAGTTTCAACTCCATTTAGTCAAGTACAGCAACAAGATACAGAAGTCCTGAAAATTAAGTTTGATGGATGTAAGCAGGAGAGGAACATCCCATCATTTTTAAGAAATGGAAGAGGAAATTTCAGAGATGAGGTACAGAGGTGACCACTGCGATGAATCTTGCCTTGGTGGGAAGATCTATGGTCCTTCCTGCCAAACTGTGTCTGTAATTGCAATAATCATTTTACAAAGAAATCTTGAAAATACTCTCTTAATGTATATATATTTGCTTCTTTTTGCTAAATTCTGGGAATATCCTAAGAAATGGTAAGCATCACTGAACTTTTTTATTCCTATTTAATGAAATTCTTTTTTTAGTGCTAAGTTCCTATCAATGTGAATAGTATTTCATGCTTTTAGCAAACACAGAGTTTTTATGTTCTGCTTATTAAATCTTCCCAATGAAGAGAACTTTGCTACAGTCTTGACCTTTTTTCTCCCTGGATTATTTTCAACCAGGGTAGGTCAATTGACTTGAATCTGTTTCTCCTTCAGTGCTTGATCAAATCTGTAATGGGGGCAGGGGTTGGGTATGGGGAAGGGGAGATTAGAGGCTTGTGCTGTGAAAAATGGTAGATGAGTTTAAAGGTGGAGTCTTCCATAACCCTTTTAATCTTATCAAGTTATTGTTTCTTTTTTTTTTCTTCCACTTAGGAATTATTTATGGGTGGAAATGGAGATTTTATTCTACTAACATAATCAGTCCATTCAAGGGCAGGAATGCAATGTTTTTGGCCTTTGGGTAGTGATCATCTTTGACTGATATTATCACGTGATCAGCCCTCTGGAAGTAAATAAAGAAATCTAAAATCTGTTTGCTTTATTTTTCTTATGAAGAGAAATATGGCAAAAGTCCTACCAGCTGATATGAATTAATTGTTGCCATGGGGGAAGTTGGTGGCTGGTATATTTTTGTTTTGTTATAGAAATATGTAGATTTAATCATAATTAGGGCCTCAGGTACATATCTGGTGATTATATATATAAATATATACTATATATTTTATGTATTTATTTATATATAAATATATATGTATTTTATATTTATATATATATAAAATTAAATCAATCTTTTCATTTAATAATTCTAGTTGATGCCTAAAACTTGGTCTCTACACTGGTGTCAAATCGAATCTCAGAGACAGAGTTTTGGGTGAAGTAGAAAAGAATAGCTTTATTGCTCTGCCAGGCACAAGTGGACACAGTGGGCTCGTGCCTCTCAAAATTGTGTTCCAACCTGGGAGGATTTGGTGAGGAGTTTTATAATAATAGTTCAGGGGCAGGGTTGCTGATAAGATTGTGGTGTGTGCAGGGCCTGCATTCCTTTAATCTGGCCTCAGGTAATCTCTTGATGATTACCATCTCTTGATGGTAATCTCTTCTCTGGTTCCTTTAATGTGGTCTCAGGAGGTCTTCTCTGGAATGAAGAATGCTGACATCTTCCATTTGTTGGGTTTTAATTCTGTAAAGAGCTCAAAGATATTGCTATGTGTATCCCTTGAGGTGGAACCAGGACCCTGCACCAAGGCTGCACTATTGTTTCTTGACTGCTCCTTCCTTGTCTCTGCATCCTCTCCCTTCCCTGATTAACAACTGTTTGAAAGACTTCCATGCCCAGGAACCCCCACAGGATCCTGCTTGGTTTCATAGTTTAGGTTTCTAAATTCTTATGAAGAATTGATTTTGTATGACATGTGGGAATCTATTTTTTCTGTCAATTTCATATGTCAGAATCCTTTGAATTAGTATTAATTTGTAAGTATGAGATAATTTTCTCTATAATTATAAGAATGGCTCAATATGAAAGATTCAGTAGTGAATTGTCAAGCAGAGTACCATGTACTGGTTATCAATCCCAGGGGAGGATTCTAAACACTTCTGCCCATAGCATCTTTGTATTGGAGTCGCCAAGGAAAAGACAACTCAGTCAAGCACTAGATGAAATTACACATTACTCACATAGAAAAGAGACAGAGGAAGATCAACTTCATTATTAGGCATTGGTCCCCCATGGCCAACAGGTTTTTTCCCAGAGCCCACACAGGGCAAATAGCCTATGTGCACCCCTCTTGTGCAACAGTGGAAGGACACTGTTCCCCCCACACAGAGGACAGATATAGCAGAGCTGGAGTTGACCAGATGCCATATAATGCACATGCTTAACAGAACAAAAGGACACACAACAAGCATGAAACAGGAGAGATATTCACACACAAGGTGATAATCCCAGGAAAGGAAATGTGGGCTCTTTATCCCTGGTAAGGAAGGGTTCCAGGCCCAAGGTCCATTCTTATGCAGCTGAGCAGGGGCCAGAAGACCGAACATGAGACTGCCTTTCCCAGTAAGAATGAACACAGATCTTGGTCCATTAGGTATATAGTTGCAAAGATAGTGGTCTTCATGGTTGAGAAGTTTTAGTTATAATTGTGAGGAAATTGAGCCATTCATAAGAGATGTATTTATACAACCTCTTAATGGTTAGGCCCATGTCTTAATTGTGTTATATACTCTGAGTAATAACATCACTTTTTAATCAAAATATCAGGACACTTTTCTTATCCTGGGCTACATTTATTCTTTTCTATCCATGAACACCAAGATGGCTTTGGAAGTTTCTGGCTTGAAGGAAAGATTAGTTAAATGTTACACAGATTGGAGGCCCAAATCCATGCCACTCAGAATCATAGGGTTAGGAATAGGATGGATGTTGATATATTGGGGAA
Organism: Eubalaena glacialis; assembly: GCF_028564815.1. Lineage (NCBI taxonomy): Eukaryota > Metazoa > Chordata > Mammalia > Artiodactyla > Balaenidae > Eubalaena > Eubalaena glacialis. The sequence goes on from NC_083718.1 coordinate 122,248,999, forward strand.
AATTAAGCAGCAGATTATATAGGACTTTCTGAGGAATATTTTGTCCAAAGTTTCCAATCAAACTCAAGGTTTAGGCCACCAAGCAGTCATGAGGAAAGCATTTTGCAGGAAACTCTGTAGGTAGATGATAGCCAGTGGGGGGGTACAAAAAAGAAACTAGGATTTCATAAGAGATTGGAATTTAGGAGTAGAATATTTATTCCTGGTATATATTTTTTAGGCTACATAATTAAGATTTATTCTCAAGATAACTCATCAAAAGCTGAATCACCAAGAAATTAGGACATTTGAGACCTGAGTAGAACCAGACATAAAGTTGAGCATGTGTAGTCATTGATTTAGAGTCTCTTAAATCATCCATTCTTTGGGCCAGGATTGATTCTAGAGCTCGAGATAAAGAAATACAGAGAACATATCTAAATGCAAAGGCAAATAAACTGGGCATGCCAAAACTGTCAAGCAAAACCTGTGTGTGTATGTTAATCCTTATGAAAATCACTATCCTTACCAAATCTTAATTGGCTTAGTTGAGTTATATGGCTAGGTCCCACATTTTTTTAATCCTAAAAGCTCAACAGGTGCTGAGTTTGAGAAAAGAGGAAATCAGAGTTAGGAATCCTCCCATGACATCCTTAATCCTATAAGATCTGTCCTTGATTTAGAAAGATAGTTATCCATTGCCTAACTCACTGACTGAGGAATTCTACAAGCAAATAATGGTCTCCACTTGGAGTTCAAATCAGCAGAATTCCCTTTCTTCTCTGAAGCTGGAGCCAACGTTCTAACAAAGATCTTACTACAGGTCATAGCTTGAGTTCTCTAGGAAGGAAACTGAGCTGGACTCTGAGATGAATCAACTCCTACAGAAGCCAGGATAAGCCAGCAGGATCTGGCAGAAGGAGTAGTTGAGTTGATGACCTGATGACAATCTCTACCGATAACTAACCCTATGGAGAAATTCTGGAGCTAAAACAGCCTGTTAATGTTGTTCTGCATTGGGTGAACTGAAATGATCTGGCATTTATATAAACCCCTCATCAGTCATTTGTTGTAGGCTGCATTTGTAAGGATATGACCCTGGACGAGGAAGTTCTCTGCAGCTAAAGGCATTGCTGAAGGTGCTGCCAACTGAAGCTTGCCTTCAACAGCAGCCTTAGAAGCTGGGGTAGCAAGTCTTCCTTGAAGGGGGATTTGAGCAACAAGTACAGCCTTAAAGGGGTATCTGGACAGGGCATCACCATGGCCACCACAACTCCCCTTTCTCTTGTAATAAGACTGTGTTGTGCAGGAAAAAAATGTGCATATAAGGGTTGCATACAAGAATTCACTAAGTAAAATTTATCATCATTTCCATGGATACCTTAGATTTAATGTCAATTCCTACGTACATTTTCTTCTTTATAAAAGAAGGCTTTCCAGGCATTTTTCCCCTCAAAGAGTAGTAGCAAAGTGCCTTGATCATAGACTATATCAATTAGTGTTTCTGGACTTGTTTTTTCAAATCTGGGAGCAGTCAGTTGAGAAAACTTCCAATCAAGAGAACCTCAGGGCAGTTTTAAGTGTGGATGCACAGTACTTTAGTAAATTTCAGGGTTCAAAATCCACTTAAGGTTTTAACAGTTTCAAGGAAAGCAGTTTCATGACCCGGAATCTAAGATAAAGTTGTTTCTAATATTCTGTAATTATAACCTGTCTGGTATAAGTTCTATTCTTAAAAGTCCATTTATTTTATTTTTTTAAAGTTTACAAAATATTATATCTTCTTTATTTATTTTAATACAATGCTTTGAAACTTAAGATCAAAGCTGGTTTAGTAATATTTCCCAAATAGAACACCATCAAGTACAAATATTACAAAGGATCTCTGAGTGTTCTTGTTATGTGGTCTATATCATGTTGTACACGTTAAATATGTGCATTCTTTATATATAAGAAAAGACATTCACTTTAAATAGACTTTAGTGAACATTTTTGTGCTAAAGTGGTAGTTGCCCTTGAGGATCCCAGTTGTAAAACAGCTCTACAGACACACTCTTTAGATGAAAAAACACTATCTCCTTGACCAGTGGCACCAAATATTTGTCTAAGTGTAGAGATGCAGGTAAAGAATATCTCTTTTCAGGCCCTCCCACCCCTACCCTGGGCTGAGCTCCATCACAGAGTTCTCCTGTACCCTTCTGGACCAGAGGTGAATTTGTGCTGCCTAAGCCTAGGGTCAACATCTGGGAGAACAGACCGAGTTGATCTCATCCAGGACAGCCCACTCTCCTCTTTATTAAGTCCTTATTTAGCTGAACTATAAATATTATTAAACATTTGCTTATGAACTGCCAGAGCACCATGCTGTTCAACAGATGAGGCTGGTGTGTTTTAATTTTATGCACTCTGAACGTGCTTGGTTTAGTTTCCTTTCTGCACTCCACATTTTCTTAAGTTCCAGTTATTGGAAAGAATTTTTTCCTACAATCCAAGGCACACATTGTCTTCATTTTTTTTTTTTTCTGTTGGTGGGGGGGTTGGTTTGGGGGCATGTGTGAGAACAGAAGGATTATGGGGGTGGAATGGGTTATGACACATTTTCATTTGCAGCTGCTCTGACTCCCTTGCTTTAATCCAGCCCAGATCTCAGTAGAAACCTAACACCATTCCGGTGATCCTAGAATTGCACCAGTGACTCAAATCACCAAATAAGGTAAGTCATTTGTTATCTGAGCCATAAATATTTACATACACTAGTGACAAATATATAAAGAGTGTGAAGTGACTGTGTAATTTCAGCTGCCCTCCCCAGGCCGGTCAATAGTTTCTGTTATCTCTTGAAAGCCCTAATGACTAATATGTGCTAGTTGGATAAGAATGTACTCTCCAGCTTGTTACCCTCCTCTAATTGTTCATTATGACCACATTAGTCACCTAGGAAGTTTTTATTTTCCTTTTAAATTTAGGACATGTTACACAAAATTGTTGGCACTGGCAAGCATCTATCACCTTCCTGGCCTCCTTCATTCCTTTACATGTTCTCTTCACATTGTTACCAAAAACCCAAGAGATCATCACCATTTCTTTTTCTTCTTCACTTTACCAACATAATAGCGACAGAACAATTCCATTCTTTTCACTTTTTCCTGCCTATAGATGACTTTGGAGGTTAAGTCTTAAGAATGCATCTAAGCAATGCTTAGGCATAGGTTGATGCTTTCTGAATCTAACAGGTGACCACACCACAAAGCAGTTATGATATAAAAGCATTTTCAAGCAAGCACATTGAAAAATCTTTCAAGTATTAACTGGACTGAAACGGAGCATGCTGAGGGCAAAGTGAATCCTGTTTCTTTCTTGTATCAAGAGCTGCACCAGTAAGAAAAATGGAAAATCAGTAAAATCATGCTGTTGTTCTTTCATCCACTAGGTCATTATGCAGAGCTTGTATTTTAATATAATCACTAAATAAAGAACTCCAAAGATCAGATAGAGGGATAAAAGTATATTTAATGAATTTAAAAGATGAGAGCTAACAATATCTAAAAGTTTAGATAATTCAATTTTAAAAGACTTGACTATTTTGTTAAAAGGATGTGTTAATTGGTACTGACTAACTGCATATATACCTACATTATAGGTAAACATTTGAGAAAATGGTTGAAGATTTCCCTAAAATGCTGTAGTAGTTTGATGGCTAAATTCATTGTCTTAGTGATAGTTAAAATTTTTCCTTTAGGAAGAATTTGGATATAACAAAAACTTTAACAGAGCCTCAGAAATATCTGAGTTGATAACTTGCAGAGATTTGAATCATACCTGAAAAGAAGATTCAACTCACAGATCTTTCTAAAAGTTTCCTAACACTCCAGGCTAAATTAAGTGCTACTCTTTTCCTGCTCCCATACTATCCTGTGTATATTCCTATTGCACCACCCCACAGGAATTTCAGTTCCTTGAATGCAGGACCTTGCTGATTCATTTCAAAATCTCAAATATTCAGCAATGTTTTGTAGATAATTTGAGCATAGAAAATATTAGTTGAATGAATGAATGAGAAGGGAAGCTGAGAAAGACAAAATGAAAAGGATCTTAAGAGAGTGGGTGTTAGGTCTTCTAAAATCTTGATTAGAATAGTCAGGTATAAGGAACTGTGTGTGTGTGTATATGTGTGTATATGTGTGTGTGTGTGTGTGTGTGTGTAGATAGTAGCGACTGATGAGGATAACACTATTTTTCATGAGGCAATGACTTATAAAAGATTAAGCTAAAACGAACTGCAGAGACTGAGCTGACTTAGGGAGAGTTATATTTGTAGCCTTAAAAATTATTTGGAATTCAGTTACCTGAATTAACAGCCATGTGCACAAGAGAATTTTCAGTAACACATTGGCTGCTATTCAGGCTCAGGGGCATCACTTTCCTCTAGTATACAACTGCTTTTTCACCTCCTCCTCTGCCTTCCACCTTCTAAATGTTCAGTGCCCTCTTAATGGTTCCTAACTGAAGTTCTTCCCTTCCCACCAGGGCTTTATATCCTCCAGGCTCCCAAATTCTCTCTCCTTCTCTGCCCAGCAAAGCTCCTATTTCCTGAATTACTTATTTTCAGCTTGATATTCATATGATTAGTCAAATAATTGTCACTATGACTTGCAGATTTAATCTCCTCAGGATATTTGCTTTTAAAAAGAGGAGTTTGCTAATCCAAATTAATTTCTAATTGGTCAAATATTTATATGAGAAAAGATGAAGATATTTTAATTCGAAGGCCTTTTGGTGGCTCTTTCTACTTATCCCTCTCCTGGCTGTGCACCCACTCCAGCATTTACTCATCAAACAGTACAGTATACAAATCAACCCTGTTCAGTTTCATATAGTCACACTATGTATTTTGCTATGTTCTTTGGCAAGTGTCTTTTCACCCCAAAATTCCCAGTGAAAGGAGAATTACAACTAAACAAATGCAACAAAGTTTAAAAGAGCCATCATTCATAATATGGGTCACAATATGTAAGAGTGTCCAGTATACAAGATGATGCTCCTTTGAGGCAGACCATCTAGACCAAGATATATGACCTTTGGACACTCATTTAGGCTTTTATCCACCATTTCCTTATTGGTAAAGTGTTAATAAATGCTGTTACTGTGGAGCTAGGAACTAATGTATGTGAAAGTGCTGAGTAAAATAAGCATCTTAAAAATAAAAAACATTGTTAATATCAACTACTGGAGAATTTAAGTAAAATACATACAATATGATTACTCTTGAGCCAACATATTCTCCTTTGAAGAATTAATCCTCTAAAAGAAAGTATAATGAGTATTTTATTATTTAAAAAAAAATGTTGATCCTTAAAATACAGTTCAGATTCAATGCAACCCCTGCTAAAATACCAATGGTATTTTTCACAGAACTAGAACAAATAACCTTAAAATTTGTATGAAAACACAAAAAACCTCGAATACCTAAATCAATCTTTTTTTTTTTTTTTTTAAATCTTTATTGAAGCACAATTGCTTTACAATGGTGTGCTAGCTTCTGCTTTACAACAAAGTGAATCAGTTACACATATACATATGTTGCCATATCTCTTCCCTCTTGCATCTCCCTCCCTCCCACCCTCCCTATCCCACCCCTCTAGGTGGTCACAAAGCACCGAGCTGATCTCCCTGTGCTATGCGGCTACTTCCCACTAGTTATCTATTTTACATTTGGTAGTGTATATATGTCCATGACACTCTCTCACCCTGTCACATCTCACCCCTCCCCCTCCCCATATCCTCAAGTCCATTCTCTAGTAGGTCTGTGTCTTTATTCCCATCTTGCCACTAGGTTCTTCATGACCTCTTTTTTTTTTTTTTTTTTTTCCCTTAGATTCCATATATATGTGTTAGCATACTGTATTTGTTTTTCTCTTTCTGACTTACTTCACTCTGTATGACAGACTCTAACTCCATCCACCTCATTACAAACACCTCCATTTCATTTCTTTTTATGGCTGAGTAATATTCCATTGTATATATGTGCCACATCTTCTTTATCCATTCATCCGATGATGGACACCTAGGTTGCTTCCATGTCCTGGCTATTGTAAACAGAGCTGCAATGAATATTTTGGTACATGACTCTTTCTGAATTATGGTTTTCTCAGGGTATATGCCCAGTAGTGGGATTGCTGGGTCATATGGTAGTTCTATTTTTAGTTTTTTAAGGAACCTCCATACTGTTCTCCATAGTGGCTGTATCAATTTACATTCCCACCAACAGTGCAAGAGTGTTCCCTTTTCTCCACACCCTCTCCAGCATTTATTGTTTCTAGATTTTTTGATGATGGCCATTCTGACCGGTGTGAGATGATACCTCATTGTACTTTTGATTTGCATTTCTCTAATGATTAATGATGTTGAGCATTCTTTCATGTGTCTGTTGGCAATCTGTATCTCTTCTTTGGAGAAATGTCTATTTAGGTCTTCTGCCCATTTTTGGATTGGGTTGTTTGTTTTTTTGTTATTGAGCTGCATGAGCTGCTTGTAAATCTTGGAGATTAATCCTTTGTCCGTTGCTTCATTTGCAAATATTTTCTCCCATTCTGAGGGTTGTCTTTTGGTCTTGTTTATGGTTTCCTTTGCTGTGCAAAAGCTTTTAAGTTTCATTAGGTCCCATTTGTTTATTTGTGTTTTTATTTCCATTTCTCTAGGACCTGGGTCAAAAAGGATCTTGCTGTGACTTATGTCATACAGTGTTCTGCCTATGTTTTCCTCTAAGAGTTTGATAGTGTCTGGCCTTACACTTAGGTCTTTAATCCATTTTGAGTTTATTTTTGTGTATGGTGTTAGGGAGTGTTCTAATTTCATACTTTTACATGTACCTGTCCAATTTTCCCAGCACCACTTATTGAAGAGGCTGTCTTTTCTCCACTGTATATGCTTGCCTCCTTTATCAAAGATAAGGTGACCATATGTGTGTGGGCTTATCTCTGGGCTTTCTATCCTGTTCCATTGATCTATATTTCTGTTTTTGTGCCAGTACCAAACTGTCTTGATTACTGTAGCTTTGTAATATAGTCTGAAGTCAGGGAGCCTGATTCCTCCAGCTCCATTTTTCGTTCTCAAGATTGCTTTGGCTATTCGGGGTCTTTTATGTTTCCATACAAATTGTGAAATTTTTTGTTCTAGTTCTGTGAAAAATGCCAGTGGTAGTTTGATAGGGATTGCATTGAATCTGTAGATTGCTTTGGGTAGCAGAGTCATTTTCACAATGTTTATTCTTCCAATCCAAGAACATGGTATATCTCTCCATCTATTTGTATCATCTTTAATTTCTTTCATCAGTGTCCTATAATTTTCTGCATACAGGTCTTTTGTCTCCTTAGGTAGGTTTATTCCTAGGTATTTTATTCTTTTTGTTGCAATGGTAAACGGGAGTGTTTTCTTAATTTCACTTTCAGATTTTTCATCATTAGTATACAGGAATGCAAGAGATTTCTGTGCATTAATTTTGTATCCTGCTACTTTACCAAATTCATTGATTAGCTCTAGTAGTTTTCTGGTAGCATCTTTTGGATTCTCTATGTATAGTATCATGTCATCTGCAAACAGTGACAGCTTTACTTCTTCTTTTCCGATTTGGATTCCTTTTATTTCTTTTTCGTCTCTGATTGCTGTGGCTAACACTTCCAAAACTATGTTGAATAATAGTGGTGAGAGTGGGCAACCTTGTCTTGTTCCTGATCTTAGTGGAAATGGTTTCAGTTTTTCACCATTGAGGACAATGTTGGCTGTGGGTTTGTCATATACGGCCTTTATTATGTTGAGGAAAGTTCCCTCTATGCCTACTTTCTGCAGGACTTTTATCATAAATGGGTGTTGAATTTTGTCGAAAGCTTTCTCTGCATCTATTGAGATGATCATATGGTTTTTCTCCTTCAATTTGTTAATATGATGTATCACGTTGATTGATTTGCGTATATTGAAGAATCCTTGCATTCCTGGAATAAACCCCACTTGATCATGGTGTATGATCCTTTTAATGTGCTGTTGGATTCTGTTTGCTAGTATTTTGTTGAGGATTTTTGCATCTATGTTCATCAGTGATATTGGCCTGTGGTTTTCTTTCTTTGTGACATCTTTGCCTGGTTTTGGTATCAGGGTGATGGTGGCCTCGTAGAATGAGTTGGGGAGTGTTCCTCCCTCTGCAATATTTTGGAAGAGTTTGAGAAGGATAGGTGTTAGCTCTTCTCTAAATGTTTGATAGAATTCGCCTGTGAAGCCATCTGGTCCTGGGCTTTTGTGTGTTGGAAGATTTTTAATCACAGTTTCAACTTCAGTGCTTGTGATTGGTCTGTTCATATTTTCTATTTCTTCCTGGTTCAGTCTCGGCAGGTTGTGCATTTCTAAGAATCTGTCCATTTCTTCCAGGTTGTCCATTTTATTAGCATAGAGTTGCTTGTAGTAATCTCTTATGATCGTTTGTATTTCTGCAGTGTCAGTGGTTACTTCTCCTTTTTCATTTCTAATTCTATTAATTTGAGTCTTCTCCTTTTTTCTCTTGATGAGTCTGGCTAATGGTTTATCAATTTTGTTTATCTTCTCAAAGAACCAGCTTTTAGTTTCATTGATTTTGGCTATTGTTTCCTTTATTTCTTTTTCATTTATTTCTGATCTGATCTTTATGATTTCTTTCCTTCTGCTAGCTTTGGGGTTTTTTTGTTCTTCTTTCTCTAATTGCTTTAGGTGCAAGGTTAGGTTGTTTATTCGAGATGTTTCCTGTTTCTTGATGTAGGCTTGTATTGCTATAAACTTCCCTCTTAGAACTGCTTTTGCTGCATCCCATAGGTTTTGGATCGTCGTGTCTCCATTGTCATTTGTTTCTAGGTATTTTTTGATTTCCCCTTTGATTTCTTCAGTGATCACTTCGTTATTAAGTAGTGTATTGTGTAGCCTCCATGTGTTTGTATTTTTTACAGATCTTTTCCTGTAATTGATATCTAGTCTCATAGCGTTTTGGTCGGAAAAGATACTTGATACGATTTCAATTTTTTAAAATTTACCAAGGCTTGATTTGTGACCCAAGATATGATCTATCCTGGAGAATGTTCCATGAGCACTTGAGAAAAATGTGTATTCTGTTGTTTTTGGGTGGAATGTCCTATAAATATCAATTAAGTCCATCTTGTTTAATGTATCATTTAAAGCTTGTGTTTCTTTATTTATTTTCATTTTGGATGATCTGTCCATTGGTGAAAGTGGGGTGTTAAAGTCCCCTACTATGATTGTGTTACTGTCGATTTCCCCTTTTATGGCTGTTAGTATTTGCCTTATGTATTGAGGTGCTCCTATGTTGGGTGCATAAATATTTACAATTGTTATACCTTCCTCTTGGATCGATCCCTTGATCATTATATAGTGTCCTTCTTTGTCTCTTGTAATAGTCTTTATTTTAAAGTCTATTTTGTCTGATATGAGAATTGCTACTCCAGCTTTCTTTTGATTTCCATTTGCATGGAATATCTTTTTCCATCCCCTCACTTTCAGTCTGTATGTGTCTCTAGGTCTGAAGTGGGTCTCTTGTAGACAGCATATATATGGGTCTTGTTTTTGTATCCATTCAGCCAGTCTGTGTCTTTTGGTGGGAGCATTTAATCCATTTACATTTAAGGTAATTATCGATATGTATGTTCCTATTCCCATTTTCTTAAATGTTTTGGGTTTGTTATTGTAGGTGTTTTCCTTCTCTTGTGTTTCTTGCCTAGAGAAGTTCCTTTAGCATTTGTTGTAAAGCTGGTTTGGTGGTGCTGAACTCTCTCAGCTTTTGCTTGTCTGTAAAGGTTTTAATTTCTCCATCAAATCTGAATGAGATCCTTGCTGGGTAGAGTAATCTTGGTTTTAGGTTTTTCTCCTTCATCCCTTTAAGTATATCGTGCCACTCCCTTCTGGCTTGCAGAGTTTCTGCTGAAAGATCAGCTGTTAACCTTATGGGGATTCCCTTGTGTGTTATTTGTTGTTTTTCCCTTGCTGCTTTTAATATGTTTTCTTTATATTTAATTTTTGATAGTTTGATTAATATGTGTCTTGGTGTGTTTCTCCTTGGATTTATCCTGTATGGGACTCTCTGTGCTTCCAGGACTTGATTAACTATTTCCTTTCCCATATTAGGGAAGTTTTCAACTATAATCTCTTCAAATATTTTCTCAGTCCCTTTCTTTTTCTCTTCTTCTTCTGGGACCCCTGTAATTCGAATGTTGGTGCGTTTAATGTTGTCCCAGAGGTCTCTGAGACTGTCCTCAGTTCTTTTCATTCTTTTTTCTTTATTCTGGTCTGCAGTAGTTATTTCCACCATTTTATCTTCCAGGTCACTTATCCGTTCTTCTGCCTCAGTTATTCTGCTATTGATCCCATCTAGAGTATTTTTAATTTCATTTATTGTGCTTGTCATCGTTTCTTGGTTCCTCTTTAGTTCTTCTACGTCCTTGTTAAATGTTTCTTGCATTTTGTCTATTCTATTTCCAAGACTTTGGATCATCCTTAGTATCATTATTCTGAATTCTTTTTCAGGTAGACTACCTATTTCCTCTTCATTTGTTAGGTCTGGTGTATTTTGACCCTGCTCCTTCATCTGCTGTGTGTTTTTCTGTCTTCTCATTTTGCTTATCTTACTGTGTTTGGGGTCTCCTTTTCACAGGCTGCAGGTTCGTAGTTCCCGTTGTTTTTGGTATCTGTCCCCAGTGGCTAAGGTTGGTTCAGTGGGTTGTGTAGGTTTCCTGGTGGAGGGAACTAGTGCCTGTGTTCTGGTGGATGAGGCTGGATGTTGTCTTTCTGGTGGGTTCGTCCACGTCTGGTGGTGTGTTTTGGGGTGTCTGTGGCCTTATGATTTTAGGCAGCCTCTCTGTTAATGGATGGGGCTGTGTTCCTCTCTTGCTAGTTGTTTGGCATAGGGTGTCCAGCACTGTAGCTTGCTGGTCGTTGAGTGAAGCTGGGTCTTGATTTTGAGATGGAGATCTGTGAGAGATTTTCGCCGTTTGGTATTACGTGGAGCTGGGAGGTCTCTTGTGGACCAGTGTCCTGAAGTTGGCTCTCCCACCTCAGAGGCACAGCCCTGATGCCTGGCTGGAGCACCAAGAGCCTTTCATCCACACGGCTCAGACTTTTGGGAGGTCTGACGTCTTCTGTCAGCGTTCAGTGGGTGTTCTGTAGGAGCAGTTCCACGTGTAGATGTATTTCTCATGTATCTGTGGGGAGGAAGGTGATCTCCGCGTCTTACTCTTCCGCCATCTTGCCCCTCCCTCCTAAATCAATCTTAAGAAAGAAGAATAGACATGGAAGTATCATGCTCCCTGACTTCAGACTATAATACAAAGCTACAGTATTCAAAACAGTATGATACTGGCACAAAAACAGACATATAGATCAATGGACTAGAATAGGGAGCTCAGAAATAAACTCACACACTTATGGTCAATTAACCTATGACAAAGGAGGCAAGAATATACAACAAAGAAAAGGCAGTCTTTTCAATAGGTGGTGCTGGGAAAACTAGAGAGTTATATGTGAAATAATGTAATTAGAACGTTTTCTCACACCATCCACAAAAATAAACTCAAAATGGATGAAAGATCTAAATGTAAGACTGAAAACCATAAAATTCCTAGAAGAAAACAGGTAGAACACCCTTTGAAATAAATCATAGTTGTTGGGTCTCTTTCAAGGCAAAATAAATAAAAGCAAAAATAAACAAATGGGATTTATTAAACTTAAAAACTTTTGTAAAACAAAGGAAGCCATTGACAAAACAAAAAGACAACCTACTGAATGGGAGAAAATATTTGCAAATGATAAGACCAAGAAGTGGTTAATATCCAAAATATATAAATAGCACATACAACTCAATATCAAAAAACAAAAAAACAAAAACAAAGAATCCAATTAAAAAATGGGCAAAAAACTGGAACAGATACTTTTCCAAAGAAGATATACAGATGGCCAACAGTCACATTGAAAATGCTCAACATCACTAATCATCAGATAAATGCAACTTAAAACCACAATGAGCTATCACTTCATATATATCATAATAGCTATCAACAAAAAGTCTACAAAAAACAAATGTTGGTGAGAATGTGGAGAAAAGGGTACCCTAGTACACTATTGGTGGGATTGTAAATTGGTGCAGCCATTATGAAAAACGGTATGGATGTTCCTCAAAAAACTAAACATAAAACTACCATATGATCCAGCAATTCTACTAAAGAAAATGAAAACACTAATGCATAAAGATACATGTGCCCAATGTCCACAGCAACATTATTTATAATAGCAAATATATGGAAGCAACCTAAGTGTCCATCACAAACAAATGGATAAAGAAAACATACACACACACACACACACACAAACACACATATATATACACAATGGAATACTACTCAGCCATAAAAAAGAATGAAATTTTACCATTTGCAACAACATGGATGGACCTGGAGGGTATTATGCTAAGTGAAATAAGTCAGACAGAGAAAGATAAATACTGTATGTTATCATTAATATGTGGAATCTAAAAAACAAACTTATCACTATAACAATAAAGAAAGAGACTCACAGATATAAAGAACAAACTAGTGGTTACCTAATGTGAGGACAGGGAAGAGGAGAGGGGCAAGATAGGGGTAGGGGATTAACAGGTACAAGCCTATGTATAAAATAAATAAGCTACAAGAATATATTGCACCACAAAAGAAACATAGCCAATATTTTATAATAACTATTAATGAAGTATAATTTATAAAATTTTGTATCACTGTGTTGTAAACCTGAAACTAATATAATATTGTAAATCAAGTACAACTCAAAAACAATTTCAATAAAATTTTATTGAAATTTCAAGATAAAGAAGCAAATCATTTTTTTCCATCTTTATTCTGCTTCTTAGGCTTTTTATTTTTAAGTTTGGGAATGAATATTATGAGATTGTAAGTGTTATATGCAGAAAGACGCAATAAATTAGTTGGAGCGCAGAGCTTGTAAGTAGTAATAGAAACCCTCAGAATCAGCCTTAATGATAGTTTTTCCAAACAGTAGACCTTGGGAATATCACTGAATCTCACTGAGACTGGGTGTCTTATTGTTTTTTTAAAAAAAGGTAATTCAACAATTTATTCACAAATACAATTAAGTACACTCTATGTTGACGATGGTGAAGTAAATATAAATTCAGTGCTGCCCTTGCCCTTGAGAGTTCACCTGCCCTGTCTACCTCACAAAAATTTTGTGAGGATCAAATTAGAAGTATAAGAATATGACTTGGCAAGTGCAAAATTATCTATAAATAGATAAAATTAAGTCTTTTTCATTCAGAGAGCTACCTTCAAGGACAGTAAAAAGGGATGTTTAAACTTTAGCAAGCATATAACCAAAGCCATAGGTTTTTAAATCTCCTAATGGAGCTTACCAAGAAGGTCTATGGAGGTTTCATCTACTTTTTTTTTTTTAAATTTTAATTTATTTTATTATTTTATATAGCACATTCTTATTAATATCTATTTTATACATATTAGTGTATATATGTCAATCCCAATCTCCCAATTCTTCCCACAACCAACACCTCCCAGCTTTCCACCCTTGGTGTCCATACGTTTGTTCTCTACATCTGTGTCTCTATTTCTGCCTTGCAAACTGGTCCATCTGTACCATTTTTCTAGATTCCACATATATTCATTAATATACGATACTTGTTTTTCTCTTTCTGACTTACTTCACTCTATATGACAGTCTCTAGGTCCATCCATGTCTCCACAAATGACCCACTTATGTTCCTTTTTATGGCTGAGAAATATTCCATTATATATATGTACCACATCTTCTTTATCCATTCGTCTGTTGATGGGCACTTAGGTTGCGTCCATGTCCTGGCTATTGTAAATAGTGCTGCAGTGAACATTGGGGGGCATGTGTCTTTTTGAGTTATGGTTTTCTCAGGGTATATGCCCAGTAGTGGGATTGCTGGGTTATATGGTAACTGTATTTTTAGTTTTTTTAAGGAACCTCCATACTGTTCTCCATAGTGGCTGTATCAATTTACATTCCCACCAACAGTGCAAGATGGTTCCCTTTTCTCCACACCATCTCCAGCATTTGTTGTTTGTAGATTTTCTGATGATGCCCATTCTGACTGGTCTGAGGTGATACCTCATTGTAGTTTTGATTTACATTTCTCTAATAATTAGTGATGTTGAGCAGCTTTTCATGTGCCTCGCGTCCATCTGTATGTCTTCTTTGGAGAAATCTCTATTTAGGTCTTCTTCCCATTTTTGATTGGGTGGTTTGTTTTTTTAACATTGAGCTGCATGAGCTGTTTATATATTTTGGAGATTAATCCTTTGTCCATTCGTTTGCAAATATTTTCTTCCATTCTGAGGATTGTCTTTTTGTCATGTTTATAGTTTCCTTTGCTGTGCAAACACTTTTAAGTTTCATTGGGTCCCATTTGTTTATTTTTCTTTTTATTTCCATTACTCTAGGAGCTGGGTCTAAAAACCATCTTGCTGTGATTTATGTCAAAGAGTGTTCTTCCTATGTTTTCCTCTAAGAGTTTTACAGTGTCCAGTCTTCCATTTAGATCTCTAATCCATTTTCAGTTTATTTTTCTGTATCGTGTTAGGGAGTGTTCTAATTTCATTCTTTTACATGTTGCTGTCCAGTTTTCCTAGCACCACATATTGAAGAGACTGTCTTTTCTCCATTGTATATCCTTGCCTCCTTTGTCAAAGATTAGTTGACCATAGGTGCATGGGTTTATCTCTGGGCTTTATATCCCGTTCTATTGATCTATATATATGTTTTTGTGCCAGTACCATATTGTCTTGATTACTGTATCTTTGTAGTATAGTCTGAAGTCAGGGAGTCTGATTCCTCCAGCTCCATTTTTTTCCCTCAAGATTGCTTTGGCTATTCAGGGTCTTTTGAGACTCCATATAAATTTTGAGATTTTTTGTTCTAGTTCTGTAAAATATGCCATTGGTAATTTGATAGGACAGAATTGAATCTGTAGATTGCTTTGGGTAATAAAGTCATTTTCACAATATTGATTCTTCCAATCCAAGAACACTGTATACCTCTCCATCTGTTTGTGTCATATTGCAGTTTTTTCATCAGTGTCTTATAGCTTTCCGAGTACAGGCCTTTTACCTCCTTAGGAAGGTATATTCCTAGGTATTTTATTCTTTTTGCTGCAATGGTGAATAGGATTGTTTCCTTAATTTCTCTTTCTGATATTTCATTGTTAGTGCATAGGAATGCAAGAGATTTCTGTGCATTAATTTTTTATCCTGCAACTTTAGCAAATTTATTGATTAGCTCTAGTAGTTTTCTGGTGGCATCTTTAGGCTTCTCTATGTATAGTATCATGTCATCTGCAAACAGTGACAGTTTTACTGCCTCTTTTCCAATTTGTATTCCTTTTATTTCTTTTTCTTCTCTGACTAAGTCTCTAAGACTTCCAAAACTATGTTGAATTAGAGTGGCGAGAGTGGACCTCCTTGTTTTGTTCCTGATCTTAGAGGAAAAGCCTTCAGTTTTTCACCATTGAGAATGATGTTTACTGTGGGTTTGTTGTATATGGCCTTTATTATGTTGAGGTAGGTTCCCTCTATGCCCACTTTCTGGAGAGTTTTTATCATAAATTGGTGTTGAATGTTGTCAAAAGCTTTTTCTGCATCTACTGAGATGATCATATGGTTTTTATTCTTCAGTTTGTAATATGGTGTATCACATTGATTGATTTGCCTATATTGAAGAATCCTTGCATCCCTGGGATAAATCCCACTTGATCATGGTGTATGATCCTTTCAACGTGTTGTTGGATTCTATTTGCTCGCATTTTGTTGAGGATTTTTGCATCTATATTCATCAGTGATATTGGTCTGTAGTTTTCTTTTTTTGTAGTATCTCCATCTGGTTTTGGTGTCAGGGGGATGGTGGCCTCATAGAATGTGTTTGGGAGTGTTCCTCTCTCTGCAATTTTTTGGAAGAGTTTCAGAAAGATGGGTGTTAGCTCGTCCCTAATGGTTTGATAGAATTCACCTGTGAAGCCATCTGGTCCTGGACTTTTGTTTGTTGGAAGATTTTTAATCACAGTTTCAATTTCATTACTTGTGATTGGTCTGTTCATATTTTCTATTTCCTCTTGGTTCAGTCTTGGAAGGTTATACATTTCTAAGAATTTGTCCATTTCTTCCAGGTTGTCCATTTTATTGGCATAGAGTTGCTTGTAGTAGTCTCTTAGGATGCTTTGTATTTCTGCGGTGTGCGTTGTAACTTCTCCTTTTTCATTTCTAATTTTATTGATTTGAGTCCTCTTACTCTTTTTCTTGATGAGTCTGGTCAAAGGTTTATCAATTTTGTTTATCTTCTCAAAGAACAGCTTTTAGTTCTATTGATCTTTGCTATTGTTTTCTTTGTTTCTATTTCATTTATTTCTTCTCTGATCTTTATGATTTCTTTCCTGCTACTAACTTTGGGTTTTGTTTGTTCTTCTTACTCTAGTTCCTTTAGGTGTAAGGTTAAATTGTTTATTTGAGATTTTTCTTGTTTCTTGAGGTGGGACTGTATTGTTATAAACTTCCCTCTTAGAACTGCTTTTGCTGCATTGCATATGTTTTGGATCATTGTGTTTTTGTTGTCATTTGTCTCTACGTATTTTTCTATTTCTTCTTTGATTTCGACTGTGATCTCTTGGTTATTTAGTAACGTATTGTTTAGCCTCCATGTGGTTATTTTTTTTCCCCTGTAATTGATTTCTAATCTCATAGTGTTGTGGTTGGAAAAGTAGCTTGATATGATTTCAATGTTCTTAAATTTTCCGAGGGTTGTTTTGTGACCCAAGATGTGATCTATCCTGGAGAATGTTCCATGTGCACTTGAGAAGAAAGTGTAATCAGCTGTTTTTGGATGGAATGTCCTATAAATATCAATTAAATCTATCTGGTTTATTGTGTCTTTTAAAGCTTCTGTCTCCTTATTAATTATCTGTCTGGATGATCTGTCCATTGGTGTAAGTGAAGTGTTAAAATCCCCCACTATTATTGTGTTACTGTCGATTTACTCTTTTATAGCTGTTAGTATTTACCTTATATATTGAGGTGCTCCTATGTTGGGTGCATATACATTTATAATTGTTATATCTTCTTGGATTGATCCCTTGATCATTATGTAGTGTCCTTCCTTGTCTTTTGTAACATTCTTTATTTTAAAGTTCATTTTATCTGTTATGAGTATTGCTATTATGGCTTTCTTTTGATTTCCATTTGCATAGAATATCTTTTTGCATCCCCTAACTTTCAGTCTGTATGTGTTCCTAGGTCTGAAGTGGGTCTCTTTTAGACAGCAGATATATGAGTCTTGTTTTTCTATCTATTTAACAAACCTGTTTCTTTTGGTTAGAGCATTTAACCCGTTCACATTTAAGGCGATTATTGATATGTATGTTCCTATTACAATTTTCTTAATTGTTTTGTGTTTGTTTTTGTAGGTCCTTTTCTTCTCTTGGGTTTCCCACTTAAGGGAGTTCCTTTAGCATTTGTTGTAGAGATGGTTTGGTGGTGCTCAATTCTCTTGTCTATAAAGCTTTTGATTTCTCCATCAAATCTCAATGAGATCCTTGCTTGGTAGAGTAATATTGTTTGTAAGTTCTTCCCTTTCATCACTTTAAATATATTGTGCCACTTCCTTCTGGCTTGTAGAGTTTCTGCTGAGAAATCAGCTGTTAATCTTATGGGAGTTCCCTTGTGTGTTATTTGTCGTTTTTCCCTTGCTGCTTTAAATAATTTTGCTTTGTCTTTAATTTTTGTCAATTTGATTACTATTTGTCTCAGCGTGTTTTTCCTTGGATTTATCCTTCCTGAGACTCTCTGTGCTCTTCCTGGATTTAGGTGGCTATATCCTTTCCCATGCTAAGGACGTTTTCAACTATAATGTCTTCAAATATTTCTTGGGTCCTTTCTCTCTCTCTTCTCCTTCTGGGACCCCTATAATGCAGATGTTGGTGCATTTAATGTTGTCCCAGAGGTCTCTTAGGCTGTCCTCATTTCTTTTCATTCTTTTATCTTTATTCTGCTCTGTGGCAGTGAATTCCACCATTCTGTCTTCCAGGTCACTTATCCATTCTGTCTCAGTTATTCTGCTATTGATTCCTTCTAGTGTATTCTTCATTTCAGTTATTGTATTGTTCACCTCTGTTAGTTTGTTCTTTAATTCTTCTATGTCTTTGTTAAACATTTCTTGCATCTTCTCGATCTTTGCCTCCATTCTTTTTCTGAGGTCCTGGATCATCTTCACTATCATTATTCTGAATTCTTTTTCTGGAAGGTTGCCTAGCTCCACTTCATTTAATTGTTTTTCTAGGGTTTTATCTTGTTCCTTCATCTAGTACATAGTCCTCTGCCTTTCATTTTGTCTAACTTTGTATGTGGTTTTCGTTCCAGGGGCTGTATGGTTGTGGTTCTTGTTTCTGCTGTCTGCCCTCTGGGGGATGAGGCTACCTAAGAGACTTGTGCAAGCTTCCTGATGGGAGGGACTTGTGGTGGCTACAGCTGGGTATTTCTCTGGTGGGCAGAGCTCAGTAAAACCTTAATCCACTTGTCTGCTGATGGGTGGGGCTGAATTCCCTCCCTGTTGTTGTTTGGCCTGAGGCGACCCAGCACTGGAGGCTACAGGCTCTTTGGTGGGGCTAATGGCAGACTCTGGGAGGGCTCACGCCAAGGAGTACTTCCCAGTACTTCTGTTGCCAGTGTCCTTGTCCCTGCAGTGAGCCACAGCCACTCCCTGCCTCTGCAGGAGACCCTCCAACACTAGCAGATAGGTCTGGTTCAGTCTCCTATGGGGTCACTGCTCCTTCCCCCTGGGTCCTGATGTGCACACTACTTTGTGTGCCCTCCAAGAGTGGAGTCTTTGTTTTCCATAGCCCTGTCAAGGTCCTGCAATCAAATCCTGCTAACCTTCAAAGTCTAATTCTCTGGTAATTCCTTCTCCCATAGCCAGACCCCCAGGTTGGGAAGCCTGACATGGAGCTCAACACCTTCACTCCAGTTTGTGGTCTTCTGTGGTATAATTGTTCTCCAGTTTTTGAGTCATCCACCCAGCAGTTATGGGGTTTGATTTTATTGTGATTGCACCCCTCCTACCATCTCATTGCAGCTTCACCTTTGTCTTTGGATGTGGGGTATCTTTTTTGGTGAGTTCCAGTGTCTTCCTGTAGATGAGTGTTCAGCAGTTAGTTTCGATTCCAGTGCTCTCACAAGAGGAAGTGAGCACACTTCTTTCTATTCCGCCATCTTGAACCAATCTCTCATCTTACTTTTTAATCAACAAAAGACTTAAATGACAAAAAATGGGCAGGATGTACACCTGAACTTCTGCTTCCTTTTGCTTTATCTGTTCCTATGAGAGGTAATTGTCAGTAACAGTAGCTGGAGAGTATATTTGAATAATAATGCTACCCTGTTTATTTAATTTGAATTTGCTCTAAACAGTCATCATAACTTCAGTGGTCACCTGCAGCTTAAATAAATTTAATTTTAGTGAAGGTCTCTCAAACTTTTAAGTCATGAGCTCGGCAGGCACAATAACAAATTTCTCTTTCTAAAACTTGATGTAAGTGATTATTCATTAGTAAAGCAGGTTATAATTTATGATAATATAATTTTAGAGCCTCAAATTTTAAAATAAAGGACTTGCAGTTGAATATTAATACTCAGAGGAAGATTACATTTGGGCAGGTGCATGAGCCAGACCCATCTCAATGCCTGTTGGTCTCAGTCACATGTTTAATGATGAAACTTGGTTCTGTGTGGGATTGGTTGGCAAGAGTTACATGTTGCCCCATTTGGAAGGAAGCTGATATATTTTTTTTCAGCTAATGTTTCTATTTTCACTATTGCCTTTGAAAAGCCTCAACAGTTCTAGTTTCATATGTGCAGAGGAGTGTTTCTACTTTGAGTTGATTCATTATAGTGAGTCATGATTATTTCAGATAAGATTTCTACCTGCTTTAGTACAATGGAAACATGTTCTGTATGATGTGAAAAAAATGTTTAAAAAAGAACTGCAGATCAGAGTGTCATGAAGAAAACATATTGCAGATCCTGAAACACCTAATTGGGTTGCAGCTAGAAGGGCTCTCAGAAATATTAGTGACACGAGAAATGTCTTTGGCAATATCTTCATTTTATATATACATTTCCTTTTTTTTTTCTGAAGTGCTTCATTATTCATATATTATGAACTATTCATAGGACTTGGCTTAGATTCTCTCCTTCAGGCACTTTGGTCTCCAGTGACCTGTTAAAATGGTCTTAGCACATTCACAAGACTTTTCATTGCAGTCCAGCCTGTTTGTAAAAACGATCCATCAATATCATGTTCAGATGACAGTCTATGTACAACCTGCCTTTGCTTAACCAGCCTGTCTAATGCTGAGAGCATAGCATTCTATCCAGGAATGACATCTTGAATAAGTTTGGGTTGGGGAATATTGCATTCTTCTTCAAGACTATTTTTTTTTCTTCTTTTCAGACATTTCCTTGCTTTTACAAGGCTATAAAAATAGGAACACATTTTTCTTTCCTTTGAAATGATGTTGGCCCCAGTTTTTCTCTTCTCTGGGGTGCAAGATAATTAAATCGGCATGCAAAGAAGGAAATGTTTACAAAGCCATGATTTTGATGTCAGATGCTGTATTCAAAACCAATATCTATGACAGCCTATCCAGCCTCTGCTTGTTGACGTCAGCTGAATTTTCAGGACTGACATTTATGGGGGCTATCATTTATAGGACTTTATGGTTGCCTTCCAAAATAATACGCAAAGAAGTTTTCCAAAAGGTAGTCTCACAATTGTTACTCACACTGACTGATTCCTATACATGCAGGAGAAGACATGACTAATTAGACTGAATTAAAAATAGCCCAGAAAGCTGTCAGTGACAGATATACATTACATGCACTAGTTCTGGTCCAGATGCTGGAGATACAGCATACTCTTCTCCCTTTAGCAGCCCTTAATTGAGCTTCAAGTTGGTTTTGTGTATTTTTGAAAAGTTTTAATGGTTCCAAAAAAAAAAAGAACTCACTTTTTATTCTTTTTAACATTACTACTCCATTAGTAATCTTTTCCTCTCCCAGGGTGGGCTGGCTGACACACAGCATGTGCCTCTATGCAATGCTGTTGAAAGGGGTCCCCAGCACTTCCTTTCTGCCTTCAGCACTCTTCCACTGCATGCCCTAAGTCAGCTTATGTTCTTAATAGCAAAAGTGCAAACAGACTCAAAAAGGTATGAGTTCATATGCTGGGGAATTGAGAGGAGGAGGAGGAAATCCATAAAGAAAATAAAATACTGTTAGCCACACATCTTCCTCATCCACAATAATCCCAACTTTTTTTTATTCTAGAAGGTAGAAAGATGAAAACAGCTTACTTAGCTGTACTTAGAAAGAAGTGATACCACACTTAAATCCCTTCTTTGTGGATTACCTGAGTGCATAACTCACTGTAATTACTAATTTTTGTGAACATATATGCCAAGCTTTGCATTATATACATTAACAATGGCATTGTATTGTTAATTCTTTCAACCACCCTATGAAGAATGTACTATTATTATCATCATTTTACAATCATTGAAACTGAGGCTTAAAGAGATTAAATATATTTTCCTAAAATAAGAGACCTAAAACATTGAAGAAAGAAGACTCTAAGCCAGTTATATTTGCCCCCAAAAGCCCATGATCTTAAGTGTTTTATTACTCTGCATTTTCAGAATCACAAAGCAAGAAGGAACTATTTTAACATTGTTTAAATAGTTACAAATGATGAAATAAGATCTTATGAGGTGATTCTAGTTCCTTATTATTTAGTGGCAGAACTAGAGCTCCAATGAGTAAGTCTCCAAGCTCTCAGTTCACATTTTGGGCAATAAACCCTTTAGTGATAACAACAGATCTTTGAAGAAATTAAAAGTTATTTAAGTTTTTTACAATTATTTTTATTAATTATTTTAATAGTGTTAAACTACACTATTCAGATTCAGTTTATATTTTACATCTGCCTACCATTTTATACTTAACAACTTATAGCTATCCATCATTTCCCACATATTAAAGATACAAAATTCTGAAATTCAAGACTGTAAAAGTCTCAGTCACACTTCAACTCGAAGCTTGTGTCCTGCTACACCTCTATACAAACACTCCTCTCCGGTCATATTGCTTTACTCATGAATATTCCATGTTTGTTTTCATTGTATTATTCAACTCTATTCAAAATGTCCTCCTATTTCCTTTTCCCAATTTTATGAAGTATTATAATCATCATGCTTCAAAGGAGGAAACTGAGGTTCATAGAAGGGGAGTACGTTGCTTGACTTCTTTCAATTGTAATTTCCTTTAAAGAAGGCAGCGTGGTGCTGTGGTGAGATAAAGAATTTGAGCATAAGAGAGACCTAACATTCGGTTCCCATTCTGAAAAGCTTTAGTGATGAAAATTTAATTTCCTCCACCTCTGTAAACCACAGTTTCCTCATTTGAAATTTGGGGTAATAATGTCCAACTCATTGAATTGTAAGGCTCAGAAGTGACAATGTTAGAAAAGCACTCAATACACATAGGCTGTCAAAAATGTGTAGTTCCCTTCTCTATACTCTATGCAAATACTCAAGAATTGTTTGTTGTCAGCCACAACATTTTTTTTTTTTATTGGAGTATAATTGCTTTACAATATTGTGTTGGTTTCTGTTGTACAATGAAGTGAATCAGCTATATGTATACCTATAACCCCTCCCTCTTGGACCTCCCTCCCACCTCCCTCATCCCACCCATCTAGGTCATCTCAGAGCACCAAGCTGAGCTTCCTGTGCTTCATAACATGTTCCCACTAGCTATCTATTTTACCATTTTTGACTCAATGATTCACTAAGATAGAAAGCAGCCTGAGTAAATTGTTCTTTGCCCCAACGCTTACAAATGCTGAGTTTCCAGTTGGAGATATGTGTTCAAAATGGAATGAACCAGGTTAGAAGAAAGATCTCCTCTTTTCGCAATTGCTCCCAGACTTACGAAGAAGACAGATACACATTTCCCTATGTCTTCATGAAGAAATATGAATCTAGAATGCAGGATGTTCAGGAGAGAAGAGAGAGGAAGATAAGGGATCTGCCTGATGAAAAGATAAATCTCTACCTGGCTTATGACCATAGGAAATCTGGGTTGTATTATTGGGGTTAAGGCCCAAATGCTTTTTTAAAGCATCAGGCACAGCTCCCTCAAACATACTATTTCATCAGATGATAATAAGAATTTGATTTGGATTATATGAAATTGTCTATACTCAACTTCAATTTTTAACAACCATATAAGCTAAAAATTCAAAACTTCAGTGGATGATATTTGAGAGAAATGTAGGAGAAAAAAATATCCAAATCACTAAACATTGAACTCTCATATTTTAAAGCTTTGACTTTAAGGTATATTTCCTTATACCTGCTTTTCAGCCAACAATAACAATAATAGCAATGAACTCTTATAGGGAATGCCATTACCACTTTCACAGAAGAAGAAAATGATATCGAAGGGCTGACCTTTGTTTTATGGTCTCAGTGAACAGACTGAATTGTGACAAACACTAGAAAACATATTTTCTTTCTTTTCTGAATCAAAGCATCATTCTGGTTACATGATGATAACATTTTTTTTGTTTTTTGTTTTCTGTTTTTGTTTTTTTTTAAACATCTTTATTGGAGTATAATTGCTTTACAATGGTGTGTTAGTTTCTGCTTTATAACAAAGTAAATCAGTTATACATATACATATATTCCCATATCTCTTCCCTTTTGCATCTCCCTCCCTCCCACCCTCCCTATCCCACCCCTCTAGGTGGTCACAAAGCACCGAGCTGATCTCCCTGTGCTATGCGGCTACTTCCCACTAGTTATCTATTTTACATTTGGTAGTGTATATATGTCCATGACACTCTCTCACCCTGTCACATCTCACCCCTCCCCCTCCCCATATCCTCAAGTCCATTCTCTAGTAGGTCTGTGTCTTTATTCCCATCTTGCCACTAGGTTCTTCATGACCTTTTTTTTTTTTTTTTTCCTTAGATTCCATATATATGTGTTAGCATACTGTATTTGTTTTTCTCTTTCTGACTTACTTCACTCTGTATGACAGACTCTAACTCACTCCATCCACCTCACTACAAATACCTCCATTTCATTTCTTTTTATGGCTGAGTAATATTCCATTGTATATATGTGCCACATCTTCTTTATCCATTCATCCAATGATGGACACTTAGGTTGCTTCCATGTCCTGGCTATTGTAAATAGAGCTGCAATGAACATTTTGGTACATGACCCTTTTTGAATTATGGTTTTCTCAGGGTATATGCCCAGTAGTGGGATTGCTGGGTCGTATGGTAGTTCTATTTTTAGTTTTTTAAGGAGCCTCCATACTGTCCTCCATAGTGGCTGTATCAATTTACATTCCCACCAACAGTGCAAGAGTGTTCCCTTTTCTCCACACCCTCTCCAGCATTTATTGTTTCTAGATTTTTTGATGTTGGCCATTCTGACCGGTGTGAGATGATATCTCATTGTAGTTTTGATTTGCATTTCTCTAATGATTAATGATGTTGAGCATTCTTTCATGTGTCTGTTGGCAATTTGTATATCTTCTTTGGAGAAATGTCTATTTAGGTCTTCTGCCCATTTTTGGATTGGGTTGTTTGTTTTTTTGTTATTGAGCTGCATGAGCTGCTTGTAAATCTTGGAGATTAATCCTTTGTCCGTTGCTTCATTTGCAAATATTTTCTCCCATTCTGAGGGTTGTCTTTTGGTCTTGTTTATGGTTTCCTTTGCTGTGCAAAAGCTTTTAAGTCTCATTAGGTCCCATTTGTTTATTTGTGTTTTTATTTCCATTTCTCTAAGAGCTGGGTCAAAAAGGATCTTGCTGTGATTTATGTCATAGAGTGTTCTACCTATGTTTTCCTTTAAGAGTTTGATAGTGTCTGGCCTTACACTTAGGTCTTTAATCCATTTTGAGTTTATTTTTGTGTATGGTGTCAGGGAGTGTTCTAATTTCATACTTTTACATGTACCTGTCCAATTTTCCCAGCACCACTTATTGAAGAGGCTGTCTTTTCTCACTGTATATGCTTGCTTCCTTTATCAAAGATAAGGTGACCTTATGTGCATGGGTTTATCTCTGGGCTTTCTATCCTGTTCCATTGATCTATATTTCTGTTTTTGTGCCAGTACCAAACTCTCTTGATTACTGTAGCTTTGTAATATAGTCTGAAGTCAGGGAGCCTGATTCCTCCAGCTCCATTTTTCGTTCTCAAGATTGCTTTGGCTATTCGGGGTCTTTTGTGTTTCCATACAAATTGTGAAATTTTTTGTTCTAGTTCTGTGAAAAATGCCAGTGGTAGTTTGATAGGGATTGCATTGAATCTGTAGATTGCTTTGGGTAGTAGAGTCATTTTCACAATGTTGATTCTTCCAACCCAAGAACATGGTATAGCTCTCCATCTATTTGTATCATCTTTAATTTCTTTCATCAGTGTCCTATAATTTTCTGCATACAGGTCTTTTGTCTCCTTAGGTAGGTTTATTCCTAGATATTTTATTCTTTTTGTTGCAATGGTAAACGGGAGTGTTTTCTTAATTTCACTTTCAGATTTTTCATCATTAGTGTATAGGAATGCAAGAGATTTCTGTGCATTAATTTTGTATCCTGCTACTTTACCAAATTCATTGATTAGCTCTAGTAGTTTTCTGGTAGCATCTTTAGGATTCTCTATGTATAGTATCATGTCATCTGCAAACAGTGACAGCTTTACTTCTTCTTTTCCGATTTGGATTCCTTTTATTTCTTTTTCTTCTCTGATTGCTGTGGCTAACACTTCCAAAACTATGTTGAATAATAGTGGTGAGAGTGGGCAACCTTGTCTTGTTCCTGATCTTAGTGGAAATGGTTTCAGTTTTTCACCATTGAGGACAATGTTGGCTGTGGGTTTGTCATATATGGCCTTTATTATGTTGAGGAAAGTTCCCTCTACGCCTACTTTCTGCAGGGCTTTTAACATAAATGGGTGTTGAATTTTGTCAAAAGCTTTCTCTGCATCTATTGAGATGATCATATGGTTTTTCTCCTTCAATTTGTTAATATGATGTATCACGTTGATTGATTTGCATATATTGAAGAATCCTTGCATTCCTGGAATAAACCCCCCTTGATCATGGTGTATGATCCTTTTAATGTGCTGTTGGATTCTGTTTGCTAGTATTTTGTTGAGGATTTTTGCATCTATGTTCATCAGTGATATTGGCCTGTAGTTTTCTTTCTTTGTGACATCTTTGCCTGGTTTTGGTATCAGGGTGATGGTGGCCTCGTAGAATGAGTTGGGGAGTGTTCCTCCCTCTGCAATATTTTGGAAGAGTTTGAGAAGGATAGGTGTTAGCTCTTCTCTAAATGTTTGATAGAATTCGCCTGTGAAGCCATCTGGTCCTGGGCTTTTGTGTGTTGGAAGATTTTTAATCACAGTTTCAATTTCAGTGCTTGTGATTGGTTTGTTCATATTTTCTATTTCTTCCTGGTTCAGTCTCGGCAGGTTGTGCATTTCTAAGAATCTGTCCATTTCTTCCAGGTTGTCCATTTTATTGGCATAGAGTTGCTTGTAGTAATCTCTCATGATCGTTTGTATTTCTGCAGTGTCAGTGGTTACTTCTCCTTTTTCATTTCTAATTCTATTGATTTGAGTCTTCTTCCTTTTTCTCTTGATGAGTCTGGCTAATGGTTTATCAATTTTGTTTATCTTCTCAAAGAACCAGCTTTTAGTTTTATTGATCCTTGCTATTGTCTCCTTCATTTCTTTTTCATTTATGTCTGATCTGATCTTTATGATTTCTTTCCTTCTGCTAGCTTTGGGGTTTTTTTGTTCTTCTTTCTCTAATTGCTTTAGGTGCAAGGTTAGGTTGTTTATTCGAGATGTTTCCTGTTTCTTGATGTAGGCTTGTATTGCTATAAACTTCCCTCTTAGAACTGCTTTTGCTGCATCCCATAGGTTTTGGATCGTCGTGTCTCCATTGTCATTTGTTTCTAGGTATTTTTTGATTTCCCCTTTGATTTCTTCAGTGATCACTTCGTTATTAAGTAGTGTATTGTGTAGCCTCCATGTGTTTGTATTTTTTACAGATCTTTTCCTGTAATTGATATCTAGTCTCATAGCGTTGTGGTCGGAAAAGATACTTGATACGATTTCAATTTTTTTAAATTTACCAAGGCTTGATTTGTGACCCAAGATATGATCTATCCTGGAGAATGTTCCATGAGCACTTGAGAAAAATGTGTATTCTGTTGTTTTTGGGTGGAATGTCCTATAAATATCAATTAAGTCCATCTTGTTTAATGTATCATTTAAAGCTTGTGTTTCTTTATTTATTTTCATTTTGGATGATCTGTCCATTGGTGAAAGTGGGGTGTTAAAGTCCCCTACTATGATTGTGTTACTGTCGATTTCCCCTTTTATGGCTGTTAGTATTTGCCTTATGTATTGAGGTGCTCCTATGTTGGGTGCATAAATATTTACAATTGTTATACCTTCCTCTTGGATTGATCCCTTGATCATTATATAGTGTCCTTCTTTGTCTGTTGTAATAGTCTTTATTTTAAAGTCTATTTTGTCTGATATGAGAATTGCTACTCCAGCTTTCTTTTGATTTCCATTTGCATGGAATATCTTTTTCCATCCCCTCACTTTCAGTCTGTATGTGTCTCTAGGTCTGAAGTGGGTCTCTTGTAGACAGCACATATATGGGTCTTGCTTTTGTATCCATTCAGCCAGTCTGTGTCTTTTGGTGGGAGCACTTAATCCATTTACATTTAAGGTAATTATCGATATGTATGTTCCTATTCCCATTTTCTTAAATGTTTTGGGTTTGTTATTGTAGGTGTTTTCCTTCTCTTGTGTTTCTTGCCTAGAGAAGTTCCTTCAGCATTTGTTGTAAAGCTGGTTTGGTGGTGCTGAACTCTCTCAGCTTTTGCTTGTCTGTAAAGGTTTTAATTTCTCCATCAAATCTGAGTGAGATCCTTGCTGGGTAGAGTAACCTTGGTTGTAGGTTTTTCTCCTTCATCACTTTAAGTATATCCTGCCACTCCCTTCTGGCTTGCAGAGTTTCTGCTGAAAGGTCAGCTGTTAACCTTATGGGGATTCCCTTGTGTGTTATTTGTTGTTTTTCCCTTGCTGCTTTTAATATGTTTTCTTTATATTTAATTTTTGATAGTTTGATTAATATGTGTCTTGGTGTATTTCTCCTTGGATTTATCCTGTGTGGGACTCTCTGTGCTTCCAGGACTTGATTAACTATTTCCTTTCCCATATTAGGGAAGTTTTCAACTATAATCTCTTCAAATATTTTCTCAGTCCCTTTCTTTTTCTCTTCTTCTTCTGGGACCCCTGTAATTCGAATGTTGGTGCGTTTAATGTTGTCCCAGAGGTCTCTGAGACTGTCCTCAGTTCTTTTGATTCTTTTTTCTTTATTCTGCTCTGCAGTAGTTATTTCCACTATTTTATCTTCCAGGTCACTTATCCGTTCTTCTGCCTCAGTTATTCTGCTATTGATCCCGTCTAGAGCATTTTTAATTTCATTTATTGTGTTTTTCATCATTGCTTGGCTCCTCTTTAGTTCTACGTCCTTGTTAAATGTTTCTTGCATTTTGTTTATTCTATTTCCAAGATTTTGGATCATCTTTACTATCATTATTCTGAATTCTTTTTCAGGTAGAATGCCTATTTCCTCTTCATTTGTTAGGTCTGGTGTGTTTTGACCCTGCTCCTTCATCTGCTGTGTGTTTTTTTGTCTTCTCATTTTGCTTATCTTACTGTGTTTGGGGTCTCCTTTTCACAGGCTGCAGGTTCGTAGTTCCCGTTGTTTCTGGTATCTGTCCCCAGTGGCTAAGGTTGGTTCAGTGGGCTGCGTAGGCTTCCTGGTGGAGGGGACTAGTGCCTGTGTTTTGGTGGATGAGCCTGGATCTTGTCTTTCTGCTGGGCACGTCCATGTCTGGTGGTGTGTTTTGGGGTGTCTGTGGCCTTATTATGATTTTAGGCAGCCTCTCTGCTAATGGATGGGCTTGTGTTCTTGTCTTGCTAGTTGTTTGGCATAGGGTGTCCAGCACTGTAGCTTGCTGATCGTTGAGTGAAGCTGGGTCTTGATGTTGTGATGGAGATCTGTGAGAGATTTTCGCCGTTTGGTATTACGTGGAGCTGGGAGGTCTCTTGTGGACCAGTGTCCTGAAGTTGGCTCTTCCACCTCAGAGGCACAGCCCTGATGCCTGGATGGAGCACCAAGAGCCTTTCATCCACACGGCTCAGAATAAAAGGGAGAAAAAATAGAAAGAAAGAAAGAAAGAAAGAGCATAAAACAAAATAAAATAAAATAAAGCTATTATAATAAAAATAAGGAAAAAAATTATTAAGAATAAATTTATTAAGAAATTTTTTTTTAATTTTTAAAAATAGATTTATTAATTTTTTATAATAAAAAATAAGAAAAAATTATTAAGAAAAAATTTATTAAGAAAAAATTTTTAATTTTTTAAAATCAAAAATATGAAAAAACTTAAGAAAATTTTTTTTTTAATTTTTAAAAATAGAAAATAAGGAAAAAATTATTAAGAAAACATTTATTAAGAAAAAAAATTTGTTTTAAGTAAAAAAATAAATAAATAAAAAATAAACAGATGGACCGAACCCTAGGACTAATGGTGAAAGCAAAGCTATACAGACAAAATCTCACCCAGAAGCATACACATATACACTCACAAAAAAAGGAAAAGGGGGAAAATTAATATATCCTGTTCCCAAAGTCCACCTCCTGAATTTGGGATGATTCGTTGTCTATTCAGGTATTCAACAGATGCAGGCACATCAAGTTGTTTGTGGAGCTTTAATCTGCTGCTTCTTAGGCTGCTGGGAGAGATTTCCCTTTCTCTTCTTTGTTCTTACAGCTCCCAGGGTTCAGCTTTGGATTTGGACCCGCCTCTGCGTGGAGGTCGCCTGAGGGTTCTGTTCTCCACCCAGACAGAACGGGGTTAAAGGAGCAGCTGCTTCGGGGGCTCTGGCTCACTCAGGCTGGGGGGAGGGAGGGGTACGGACGCGTGGCGAGTCTGCGGCAGCAGAGGCCTGCGTGACGTTGCAGCAGCCTGAGGCGCACCGTGCGTTCTCCCGGGGAAGTTGTCCCTGGATCACGGGACCCTGGCAGTGGCGGGCTGCACAGGCTACCGGGAGGGGCGGTGTGGATAGTGACCTGTGCTTGCACACAGGCTTCTTGGTGGCGGCAGCAGCAGCCTTAGCATCCCATGCCCGTCTCTGGGGTCTGCGCTGATAACCGCGGCTCGCGCCCGTCTCTGGGGTCCGCGCTGATAACCGCGGCTCGCGCCCGTCTCAGGTGCTCCTTTAAGCGGCGCTCTGAATCCCCTCTCCTCGCGCACCAGGAAACAAAGAGGCAAGAAAAAGTCTCTTGCCTCTTCGGCAGCTGCAGACTTTTTCCCGGACTCCCTCCTGGCTAGCTGTGGCGCACTAGCCCCCTTCAGGCTGTGTTCAGGCAGCCAACCCCAGTCCTCTCCCTGCGATCCGACCGAAGCCCGAGCCTCAGCTCCCAGCCCCCGCCCGCCCCGGCGGGTGAGCAGACAAGCCTCCCGGGCTGGTGAGTGCTGCTCGGTACCGATCCTCTGTGCGGGAATCTCTCCGCTTTGCTCTCCGCACCCCTGTTGCTGCGCTCTCCTCCGCGGCTCTGAAGCTTCCCCCCTCCGCCACCTGCAGTCTCTGCCCGCGAAGGGGCTTCCTAGTGTGTGGAAACCTTTCCTCCTTCACGGCTCCCTCCCAATGGTGCAGGTCCCGTCCCTATTCTTTTGTCTCTGTTATTTCTTTTTTCTTTTGCCCTACCCAAGTACGTGGGGGAGTTTCTTGCCTTTTGGGAGGTCTGACGTCTTCTGCCAGCGTTCAGTGGGTGTTCTGTAGGAGCAGTTCCACGTGTAGGTGTATTTCTAATGTATCTGTGGGAAGGAAGGTGATCTCCGCGTCTTACTCTTCCGCCATCTTGCCCCGACCCCCCCATGATGATAACATTTTAACCGCAACTTTTGCTCCCCATTCTTGGTAACTACTGACAAAAAACAAAGTTATAACTGACATTTTTTTTTCTTTCTACATGAAATCACTTTAAATCTCTACTTAAAATCCTTGTATAAAATTTTTTAAGTAACTTACTCTGTGTAGGACACATAGGAATAGTCAGAAATAATTTTCTAAAGAATTCTCTCACCAGTAATATGTAGAAGTTGCTGGGTCCCTATGCTACATTTAGGACTTTTTTAAAAAATGAAATTAGTAAGGTGGAAAATCACTCCCTATTTAGCCTCAGTTAGCCAGGTCATCAGCTATATAGTTTTTCTAGAGACAAGGTTTCTTTTTCTTTTTTTTTTCTCAGCTTTATGGTATACATTGAATTTTGAAGGTGACTGGAAAATTTATTAAGTGAGATCTAACCTGACTCTTCTCAAATAAAAGGTGGCTTGTGCATCTTTTAGTATAGGCTAAGTTTTGCTATGGTAACAAACAACTCCAAAAACCTCAGTGTTCTGACAACAACTAGATTTTCCACTCAGGTACATCAATCAATAAGGTCAGCAGGAGTGGTCTCCTCACCATAACAAGACCTTAGTTCACAGATTCTCCATCTCAACATATTCCTCCACAATCTCTGTGGTAATCAGAAGGAAGCATGACACATCATACATTGGCTCTTGAATCTTCCACCTGGGGGAGACACACATCACTTCCACTCCTATTCCATTAGCCAAAGCAAGTCCAGAGCCATGCCTAATTTCAAAGAAGGTGGAGAAGTATAAACCTACATGTGTCTGAAGAAGGAGGTCTGGATTATGTATAAATGTCCTAATGCCTCCCAAAGCGGGTATTCCAGTTTCACTTGACTGATGGTTCAGTGTCATTTTTGAAGTCCCTCTAATAAGGAGAGGTCAAGACACCTACCTCAGAAGAAACTAAACTGTAATACTTTTTGTCAGCCCACAAGTGGTTGACCTTCAAGTTTTGGCAAGATTCCATGCTTATTTTGCCTTGCCTAGCATGGGAACTGGTTTCACCTCTTTGCTCAAACCCACTATGAGTGAAAGCTACTAAATTTTATGTGTTAGGAAAAAGATTTTAAATCAAATTTTTCAAAAGTTATTTGAGTAAATGTTAGCCACTTAGGACTCATAAATTCCCTCTTCTATCCACTGCACTTCATTTTGACTGGCTTGCAAGTAATGGGATAAACATAAAGACTAAAGGTGTTTCCAAATTTGTAGACTGCAATTTTATTATCTTTTTGGCATACATGCTCTTCTGTCTCATGGAAGAGATAAAGGTACAATCCAGTAATAATTATTTAAGCTTTGTAACAGTTACAAGGAGAATTCTCTAAATTCAGATATACCAAATAATTGGCTTTTTTATGTAAAAAATACCCTAGTGTTAAAGCACAGGAAACTCGGCTCACGATATGATTCAATGTAGATTAAAGAGAAGTATATTAGTCAAATTGGATGATACAACACACACAGACAAAGATAACTGATTATAAATAAAAAGATTTGAGGGTGTAATTGTACCAAAAGAAATACCAGTGTAAAGGGTAGCATTTAATATTTGTACCTCTTTACTACTTTTACTTATTCTTTTTAAAAAGGGAAATAAATATTTATAATCTATATCTCAGGAAAATTGTGCTTATTTTTGTTCAGATTTCATATATTAGATTGCATTGTCTTCTGGTTCTAAGGCACTCTCTTGTCAGAAACCAGAAAATAAGGATTTTTAATGGCTAAATATGAACACCTAAGGTAATGAACTGAGAGTTAATGACAAAATAGCCAACATCCACATGAGAAGCTTCTATTTCTGTTATTCCCAACACAGTAATATTGAGTGTCTTGTAATAGTTTTGCCCTTACTCTCTAACACGTGTGATTATGTGACAATGACATATTCTTATGTTTAAGGTAGCTGACCCATTTTGGGATACAATCCAAGATAGCTTTGTGATATTCTAAATTATATTCTATTTTTTTGTACAGCTTTTAGCAAGGCATTGATATTGAAGGACTTGGAACACTCCAATACTCTCAGAGTCATCATCTTTACACCACGAAGGGAAAGAAATTCGCCAAAGGGAAATACATATACCAAAGACAATGCTTGCAAATTAATATTACTCCAAGACTATGGCTCCAAATCTCAACATAGAATTCCTGTGAGGTAGACATCCATATGTGTGGACATGTGTTTTCCCAGATGAGGATCATTCTAGAACAGGATTCAAAGCAGACACCACTGTTATCTCTTCTCCTTTTCTCACTAAAACTACACACTAATAATGAAAGGAAGAATAAATGAAAGGTGTGTATCTCTGATGTGGGTAGGTCTTTGGAAGTTGTGGGTGTTTGATAGATCAGAAAGGGCAACCTTAGGGCTTGCTTCACCTCACTGTTCTGACATCCCAAGAGAAGACATGAACTACAATATATGCTTACTGTTTTGTCTCTGGTTAACTGTCCAGATGGAATAGGATTAACCAGTTATGAGGATGGTACAGGTGAATTGTGGATATATGCTATGTTTTTTTCTGCATTTCTTAAAACTGTTACACAATAAACCTTTATTTATTTACAGGGACTAGAAGCAAAGGTTATTAATTCGAGTGTATGGCCAACGGTGCCTTTTACCTTGCACACATCTAAAAACTTTGCCTTGATTTATATAAATTAAAAGGTAATGTTTACAGAATAGTTTGTTTGCTAACTCTGGCTTTCCAGACTCAAAAGTATACCAAATCTTTGCAGAAATTAACCACCGCACTCTGGTTGCTGATTGCCAATCATAAGTTGATCTTTTAATTATTGCTAAAGCCATATGTGTTGAAGTTGTATGGCAATACCCTTTGAAATATTTTGTCCATGCTGCTGGCAGCAGTGTTAATTTGAGCACACTAAGTGAGTATCTTCTTTTTTTCAATAACTATATTGACTGATCCCAGTGGAGTTATCTTTTGACAGGTCCAGTGTTTGGGTATGTTTCAGGACCAAGTGTTATAATAGAAACACTTAAGGGTGGTCAGATAGCCAAATCACAACTTCTAATTTAGAAAACCCATTATAGAGGACCTTGATAAATTTACAATAACTACTTATTATTGAGTACTATTTATGTGTAAGGAACTGAAATTCATTCTTTAAATATATAGTATTTCTAATGCTCAAAACAATCCTATTAATTACATAAATTTATCAATATTTTAGAGTGAGGATCCTGAAGCTGGGAAATTAATTAAGTTGATGCTGCAAGATGGCACTGAGATTAGAATCCAAACCAGAAAAGTTATACAATAACCTCAAGCCTCACTTTCTCATTATAAAAGGGAGATAACTATGTATCCCAATGGATATCATGATGATTATATATTAAATACTGTATCTGAACAAGCTCAATGGTTAAAATCTTCAAGAGGACTTATCATCATACTGCCAGCCAACACCACACACAAACTGGTGACGCTGAGCAAACCATAACCTCAATTTCCCCAGTTTTCTCATCAGTAAAATGGGCATAATAATAGTACTTTTTCCATAAGTTTTTTTGTGAAATTAGATATGTCAACTGCTTAGAATAAGACTTAGAGCATAGGAAGAGCTTAATTAAATATTTGTTAATAGGTATTTATAAATTAAAGAATGCCTACTGTCACTTGATCTAATAGTAAACAAGCTAATAAAGGATGAAAACAAACTTGCTTAGGATTCCACAGAGTTCAAATTCTTATTAGAGTTCAGATATTACCCCTTATTTTTATTTCTTCATTTTGGTTTGAGATTGGATGTCTGATTTTTATGTATAGACTTTTCCAAAACATGCTAGCTTTCTTGTAATTTCCTATACATCAATCAGTATATCATTGGATAATGTTCTGAAGAGTACAGTAAAGCATCTTAAGAGACAGCGCAAGCTCTAATTGCTCACAGGAGATCTCATTTTGTCATGCTCTTTAAAAATAATCTCTCTCCTTAATTCTTTGCTGCCATTCATTCTATCAGTTCAAGTTGCAAGTGACACTAGGTGATTAAAATTTTTTAAATTCTGACATTTTTATATTCTAATTTCAAAAATTGAAGACATATTTGATAAAATTTTTGTGTTAGCCTTACTTATTCGAGCCAGCTGGTCCAACATGGGTTTTTTATGAAGACGTTAAAATACTAGGCTTAATAAATTCCTTAACTACTTTTTTGCATATCATTAAATTACACTTGGAAGTGCATGCTGATTAGCCACTTCACAGAGAAAGTGAAGTGAAAGTTATTCAAATATCTTTAATGCCTTGGAGGAAGTATGTTATTTAGAGAAATAACAAAAACTGAATTACTTACAATTTTACTCATTTAATATTATACCTCTCCCCACCCTCTCCCCACAATACTACTGTAAGTACAAAGAATCTGGGTATTTGGTAGGATTTTGTTTCTTGTTCTTGTGTATTTTTAGAAATGCTAATAGCCTTTAAATGTAATTTGAAGGGTTCTGAGAATATGCACTTAAATTAATTTCAAAATATAGCATATATCTATTCTTTGGCATGTTTAGACATGAGAGGTATCATATACACAGGAACATGTAGTATCAATTTTCAAAAAATTAAACAAAAATTTTAAGCTTTAGACTTTACATTGTACAATATATCTTGAATGTTTCAGAAAACATTTAAAGACTAAAATGTGGTCAATATTATGAACATAATTTATCCCTGTAACAGTTCTTTACTACAGATTTTCAGAGGTGCCAAATGAATAACATACTCCAGTTAATCAACTATAATGTCCTTCCTCTTAGGAATTCTAATTCAGAGCAGTGATTCTCAAAGTGTGGTCCCCAGACCAGCAATATCAGCATCATCAGAGAGCTTTGGGCCTTTCCCCAGACCTACTAAATCAGAAATTCTGACGTTGGGGCCCAGTATTCTGTTTACCAAGTCCTCTGAGTGATTCAGATGCAGCTAAATTTGAGAACCACTGAACGAGAGATTCACTATGGAGTAAAAGAAACATGTACTTATGCCCTTGATCCTTTGGGTTACTGACTGTAGGAAACAATGTCAGGCATTGGGCAGCCCATTTAAAGTAAGGTGTGGGTCTTAAGCAGCAATAAATTTGGAAGAAGAAATCCTATTTCTACTGAGGCAATAGACTGTTCCAAGGCTTGAAGAGCCTCATGAGAAATGTTGCACCAGATTAAAATTTTTATGAACATATAACCACCAAACAATCCCTTCACCTTGGCTTGGCTTCAGTTTTAGGGCACCCCAGGAGGGTGGGAGTAATTCCAGGGCCTTAATGGTTATAGATTCCCCAAGTTACCGAGGAGGTTCATTTGGATTTTTGCTATTCCTTTTGCGTGAAGCAAGGAGTAAGGGGATATCTAAGGTTTTTTTAAAAATTAGAACTGAGGACAACTAAAGGGTCTATAAAATAAACCAAATTTCAGGCGTAGGAAAAACAAAAGCACATTAATTGCATATAGTATTGCCAGATAAAATACAAGATGCCATGTTAAATTGCAATTTCAGATAAACTACAAATGATTTTTTTACTACAAGTATGACCCATGCAATATTTGGGAGCATACTTTTTAAAAAAATTTTTATTGGAGTATAGTTTCTTTACAATGTTGTGTTAGTTTCTGCTGTACAGCAAAGTGAATCAGCTATATGTATATATAGATCCCCTCTTTTTAGGATTTCCTTCCCATTTAGGTCACCAGAGAGCATTGAGTAGAGTTCCCTGTGCCATACAGTAGGTTCTCAATAGTTATTTTTTTTTTATATATAAATTTATTTATTTATTTATTTATTTTTGGCTGTGTTGGGTCTTCGTTTCTGTGCGAGGGCTTTCTCCAGTTGTGGCAAGCGGGGGCCACTCTTCATCGCGGTGCGTGGGCCTCTCACTATCGTGGCCTCTCTTGTTGCGGAGCACAGGCTCCAGATGCGCAGGCTCAGTAGTTGTGGCTCACGGGCCTAGTTGCTCCGCGGCATGTGGGATCTTCCCAGATCAGGGATCGAACCTGTGTCCCCTGCATTAGGAGGCAGATTCTCAACCACTGCGCCACCAGGGAAGCCCCAGTTATTTATTTTATACATAGTAGTGTATATGTGTCAATCCCAATCTCCCAATTCATCCCATCCCTCCTTTCCCACCCACGTATCCATACATCCATTCTCTACATACTTATACTAAAAACAATATTTATTATTTATTTGAAATTTATATTTAACACAGTATTCTGTATTTTTATTTGCTAAATTTGGCAATATTAACTGAAAGTCTACTATTCCTAGTTCATCCATCCAACAATCTTTTGGTAGTGTTATACTTATTACATTTAGTCAAACTCAATATTTACTGCTCTGTTGATAGGTTAATTTTCAGGGTTTTTTTTAAACTTGTCAAATATATCAATAATATTCAGGTTTTTAAATCTTCAGTTGAAGGAGAGAGACAAAGAATATATCTAAACATTAATTGTATATTTTTGTGTGAATTATATTCACCTAGAAAACTATGTTGTATCTTACTTGATTTAAATGATATGGAAACTAAACATGATTCCATCTATCTTTCTAGTTTGTTAGAAAGATATATTTCTGAAAGTAGCAAATTCAATTATTTTTGAAATCTAAGATTGTTTAAAATAAATTCTGGAAGTTTCGTATTTCCAGCATAATTGATGAATAGTTTTTAGGAATAAGGAGAATCCTACATTTGAATGTTATAAGAACTCCTGCCATTTGTACAATATTACAGCAGACAAAGCCCTTCTATAGATACAATATCTTTGATTCTCACTATTTTGATTTGTAAGATTTGCTATAAAAGAATATATTACATAAATCATCTTTACCAATATGGAAAGTGAGGTGGAGAAGTGCTAGGATATTTGCCTAAGAGCATATTGTAGGATAACTATTATTAATATATGTCTGATAAAAAATAACGTCATATACTTATCTATCCTGAGATTAGCACCTCTACATGCCTACATCATTGATTCCTCTTAGACACGCTGTGTAAAAAAGAAGCAGATTATATTTTACCACTTTTACAAATAAATAAATGTAGACTCAGAAAAATAACTTGCCCAAGATTACAAGATCATTGCATAATAAATGATGGAGCAATGACTTAAGTACAGTGCTCTATCACCCAGGCCATAAGTAGAACCCTCCTGAAGCACAAATAATTAATTCTTTATTTATCAGTTTTGGTAAGTGTAGAATTTGTTTTATTTTCAGAAACTATAAACCAAGATTTTCTTAAATGTCTCTGTTTCCGTGTAATGAAACATCACAATTCATTCAAAAGTTAGGAAGAAATATAATATAGTATAAGGTCTTAATTAATAATAAATTCCCTCTGTGACAACATTGAATCAGATGACAAAAGGCTAAAATTACCCTTCAAATAAAGACCCATAGATTCAGGTCAGAAGAATTAAAACTGTATGAAAAATCCATTTACATTCTTGCTTCTGCTTAGGGTGTAGAAAACTAGAGATGATACTGTTGCCACCCTCACAATAAGGAAAAACATTGAACAATCTATAAAATCATAATTTTTTATAAACCTCTCAAAGAACTAAAGATGCAGGATAAACAAGTAGCCTGAAATCTAAGAAAAAATAGGTTCCTCCAAGGAGACAGGACATGAAGATTGGCTTGCTTGGAGTAGGTAAGTAGCATGGAAGGAAATGGGGCCAACTTAAAATATTTGTTGAATTGCTAACATCAGAGTGTGAGCTAGCATGAAAGTATAGAACTTCTTGGAATGGCAGACACAGGAGAGTTGGCAACAAGTTACCGACCCTTCTCCCTAGACCTAACCATATAATCACAAAAAGGGTTGGGGGATGGATGGGTAACAGAGATAGCTTCCTTAGGTGGTAAAGGCCTTGGAACGGGAAACAGTATCTGTGCAGGAAAAGCATGAAGCCATGACTGGATCATTCTCTCCTTTTCCCCCAATGATGCAAAAGCTTTACAACATTGGGGGAAGGGCAACAAACCCTCTTTGGGTCTGTCCAGGTGAAAAAGCATTGAGACTGGAAAAAGGGAACAGGAAACAACCCTCTACACAGGTGAAAGGGCAGGAAACAATCCTGAGCCCAGACCATTAAAGATTTCCACATCAGTGGAAGAGAAGCCGTAGAAAACTTTCTTCCCCCCAAGACTTATTAAAGACACAAGGTGAAGTTTGGCTGCAATGGGGAAGAAGAATAGTATCACTGAGAAAGCCTCATCCTAGAGATGTAAAGATACAACACTTGACTAGGACAGAGTCTGAACCAGAAAAGTAGAGAAATGCCCCCCTGAAAATCCCCACTAGGCTAGCAAGCATGAAGAAACAAGTAAATGTAGTCTACTGCTAGAAGCGATGCAGAACCTAGAGCTCTTTCTGAGATGCATGCTGTAAGAGAAAGACTAATATTGATCATGGAACATAAACAGCGAATAAAATGTTTTGACAACCCAATCCAGTTACAAGGAACACAAAAGGAATTTGTAGCCTATAGTTTGCTGAAGAAAATCATAGAAGCAACAAGAAAAACAACAATAAAATCCAGCTTATCTTCTAACTAGATTGCCTCAATCTGTCCACAATAAAGTCATAGCAGAAGAAGAGGTATGCCCATTTTCAGACTACTATTTATCTAAGTCTCTAATGTCTTACATATTATGTCTAGCTTTTAATAAAAAATTACATGACACTTGAAAAAGAAAAAAGAAATACCATCAAGAGACAATGCGTCAACTTGACAAGACTCAGATATGACTCAAATGCTGGAATTATCAAACAGGGAATTTAAATATATATAAAAATAACCTTGAAAATGTAATCCAGAGCAAAGGCCAGTCACCTCTCTGCTTACAAGATATGTAGAAAAATGGACACCAGTGAAGAATTGTCTCCCAACAATACCAATCCCTCGTTTTTACACTTTCTTGGCTTCTAGTGAAATTTCTCTTGACTATGCCATTCCATTGGCCACTCTGGTTAACCTGCCTGACAGAAGCTAGGACCAACTCCATTCAACTGTGTTATAGAGCATTTAATGAGGTTATTATCTGTAGGTCTCTAAGCAGTAGGGTGAGGCCAACTGGTGATATTAAACTTAAGTATGATCCCAGGCTCCTGGAACCAACCAGCTGATCTTAGAAAGCCAGGTGGCTTTATCCTTAAGTTTCTCTATTAATTTTCCCCTTGGCCTGAGGCATTAATTCAGGTACATCAGGGTGTATAAATTATTGCACTAACTCCATATCGGTCCATAAGGACAAAATCTAGAGCAATTCTATATCTCTACCAAATCTGGACAACAAATTGAGACTGAACTAAATGCCTTTCTGGATCAGGGTGATCTCCTTGATTATTTCCTTCAGCTAAAGACAGGGATAATTTCCTTCCCACCTTTTCTAATTAGATGACAACATCATAGGGTTAAATATTTAACTTTCATAAATTATGAGTTATACATCCCTCCAGAAAGCTCTCCTAAGTAACAAATGATAGTCTCATTTTGGAGAGATCTTTGCAATCATCTGCTGTATGTGAAATCTACTGATTTTGTTTCCTTAACTGTTTCAAGCTCTCTTATGACTATCCCTGAAGTACAAGTTATTATGTTTTTGGAAGGAAGGCAAATTAATGCCTGGCTTCCATACAAGAAGTAGAGTCCCAAGGATGTACATGGTGTCGCTATAATAAAGTGTTGTTTATAATTGTTGGACACTTCAAGTGGGAACTTTCTCAGCAGAAAAGCAGACGTTAACATTGCCTCCAAGTTAGTCTCCTGACTGGCTGGTTGGTAAACCTTAGGATTCCCAGTTCAACTTAAATTTGAAGGTGGTATTTATTTGTTGGAGGGTGTGCTATCTGAGGGCAATAAGTTCATCCTCTTATGTTTGTCTACATCACCAGCCAGTTGGCATTTATACACCTTGCTGAACGACTAAGTGATGGCAACAGTTATGAAGGTGCAAAATATAGGAGTCTTGATAGCTGATTTGTGTTGGAAATGTAAGAACTGTGCCAATTTCTATAGTTTCCAATACTCAGTAAGGTTAAGGGGGGTGGTGGTTAAATTGTGACAGAACCCTCTGGCAGGGTTGGCAAACCCAGCAGACCATTACAGTCGTCCCTCGGTATCCACAGGAGATAGATTCCAGGACACCCTTGGATGCCAAAATCCACAGACTGAAGTTCTTTACAGTCGGCCCTCCACATTCACTGATGTGGAACCCATGGCTAAGAAAGTCTGACTGTACGTTTAAGCTGCTTGCCACAGCTTGGGAAAGCCTCATCGGGACGTTTTCCTTCATAGTTGACCTTCAGAGGTGATTCTGAAGAACAAAAATAATATTGTTCCCTCCCTCATAGCTCCTGGGGGTCTGAAGTTTTCTCTCCACAAGTGCCAAGGTTTTGTTTTCCCTCGTCTACCTCAAAATTCGTGTTTCCTATTCCAGAAATCATAACTTTATCTTTTTTGCAATCACTGTCTATTTTCATCCAGACTTTTTTTTCCGGAAGAACCGAGTGCAAGCAGGACAGGATATTTTTATAAAACAAAGTTATATTATATAAAACAAAGTTCCATTATGTCCTCCACTTTTGGTATGTGTGGGCTGCTATGGGGGACTTGGAGAGAAGTGTCATCAACAATATTATCATTATCCTTGTCATATAGGGTTATGTCAATCCAACAAGAGAATCTAGGTAGCTGAACCCAAATTAAGGTTGAATCACCTAGACTCTCTTTTGGCCAGGTTGCCACTCAGAAAGTTTACCAAACAGGCTTGTGTAACACTGCTATCAGGGAAAAGAAAGATAACTCATGCCCAGGAGTGGTTAGGGCAAAATATCAAATTTTCAAATTAGGTCTATGTAGTTCTTATAATTTTCATCCTGATAATTACCCAGAAAGTGACCTAGGGAGATTATCCTTTTCTGGAGACAGCCACATACAGTGACTAAACTACCTTACTAAGGAAGAGGTAAAGAAAGTAGGGTCAAAAACATTTTTAAGTTAATCTTTGATGAGGGCCTTTCAATGCTCAGGCTTACCAGATAACAGTGGATGACACAGACAATGCAGGTCCATCAGATTTGTTGAGTGGATCATCAGATGGCAATTGATTCAGAAAGCTGCAATCATGACACAGATTAGGGTCAAGGGCCACAATAATGTGACTGATTGGATTGGAAGAGCAACACAGAGACCTGAAAAAATGATGAGGGCAGTGAAGCATCACTGATAGTCCACAAAAAGGGTGAAAGGTCTAATTTAGGCAATTTGCCAGGAATGAGTGGAGGCCATGCCCCATGTGATGTGGCCTCCCTCACCATGAGAAAACAGGTCAACTTTGTCAGACATCACAATATCCTACATGCATTGGTAACTTCCACATCAGAGACATGCAATCCTTTATCTTTTTACCAGTCTATAATGATGAATATGTTTCCATGTCTGGTAGAATGATGGATCCAGGCATCAATGGTGGAAATTCAGGGTTTGCAGACTTGATCAGCAATTTGATTCTACTCAGTCTCATCAGAGAATGAGATCTTTCCAGGGACACGACTCACCCATACAGTTTGATGTGTAGCCATGATTTATTTCTGTTGTTCACAGTTCTAAAATGGCGTTTATCAGTTTGTAGTTTTCTAGACCATTAGCAACAAGTGAGTGAAAATATAGCAAAGTGCATGGAAGGAAATAGTGACCAGAGCTCGGAGAAGGGCGTTGAAATCTGTCCACTGAGGGGAGCAACCACATCCATCATCGATTTTGCATAGGTGATGTTGAAGTTGAGTGGCGACAGCAACCCAATGGACGACATCTGGTTTTGGGACAGCCGAGCCATCGGTGAACCCTGCTCAGGCTTTTAGGGAGCCTCTGTGATTTGAGAGCCCCTTGGAGCCAGTGGCTTACTTCACGTGGAGGAGTGGAGGATAAAGTTTCTCACGGAGGAATAGCTGTCATTTTTTCTTGTAACGCCAAGATGCCTCTGATGCCAACTGTGTTCTTAATATACTATTTACGATGCAAGGCTGGTTGGAGCCTTCTCACCTTGTTAGTTACTGAGTCTGAGTAACTGATATACACTCAAATGGAAATATAGGCAGAGGTGTCGTCGCAGGGCCTCCTTGGGTCAGGAGTTCAGATTTGACAAGAGCCCAGTAGCCAGCTAACAGCTTGGGTCAGGAGTTCAGTTTTGACAAGAGCCCAGTAGCTTTTCAGAAAAGGTGGTAGCTGTGTCACAGAGGCGATAAGTCCTTAAAAGGGCTCCCCTGAGTGGAGGTTGCCTTCCTTTGACAAAGGCTCTAATCGGCAAAGTCATTAGCCACAGAGACTTGCAACTCAAAGTGGTCGTTAGAGGAGGGGAGACCCAAATGTACAGAGTGGCCACAGCTTCCTGGACCACTTCCAACACAGCCTGTGGGTTTGGGCTCCTCTTAAACCAGGCTGACTTGTGTCTTAACCAACATAAAGGACCAATTAGAGTGCCCAAAGGAGACACATACTGTCTCTAATTCCCAAGCAGTCCAATAAGAAGTTGGGCCTCATTTTGGTGGGGGGAGGTGGGGGACTGAAGTGACATTATTTCCTTGATGACTGAGGGATTGACAATATGAATCTGCCTATATAGTGTCAAGAAACTTTACTTGGGACTCATAAAATGCCTTCTCCTTGTTCCAGTGGGAAACACTCACTCTTCCAAAGCTGCTTACTATACAAATATCCTTGAAACATAGCCCAGAAGAAAGGGCAGTCAGCACCTCTGCTTGAAGGAAAGGCAGAAATGTGAGAACTCATGGAGAATTGCCTCTCAGTACTCTATACTAAAAAGGATGAAGTTTACTTCATGTAAATCATACCTAATTTTTTAAAAAAACTTTCATTCAAGAAACCAGGAGGATGGGAGTATGAAGTGATTTGAAAATTCTTTCTTCTTTTCTGTCCTCAAGAGATTTATTTCCTATGTGAGGTGTTTGTTTGTTTTGTTTTGTTTGTTTTGAATGTATAATTGGATTGGAAACAAAACAAAAACCAAACAGCAAAACCATGCATGTTCTTAAGTGAAAGGACCTAATAGTATACCAAACACTGGAATACCATTAGCACTAAATTTATTTAATTGGCTTCAGTCAGCTCTATGTTTCTTGAGAAATCTACTGAGATGAGTGAATACATATCTACTGATTATTCTCAGAAAAGATAAAATGTATAATGATGTATTTGTTAATAGTTCATGGGGTTTTATATGATGAGGAAAAAATAAGTTGAAGAAGTGCATGAGAAGAATGGTAGTTCCTCTAATTTATTACTCTGAAACAATATTTTAGTAATATAAAAATAAGTTATTCTAGATCACTCCATAGACAGAGGGTTTCTGGGTCTTTGGCCCATATCTATGGTTCTCAGCTCTAGCTGCATATGGGAGACCTTTACAAATAATAATGCCAGACTTCATGCCTACAGATTCTGATTTAATTGGTCCAGGGTGGGGCTCATGCCTTGGTATCTTTTAACATTCCCCTAAGTTATCCCAGGGTTATAGCCAGAATTGAGAACCACTGGCCTGTGCAATAGAACATTATTGCTATGTAGTTTTCTTTAGCTCCTTGGTCTGTGAGAAAATTTCTAACAGAGACCC
This sequence comes from Eubalaena glacialis, assembly GCF_028564815.1. Lineage (NCBI taxonomy): Eukaryota > Metazoa > Chordata > Mammalia > Artiodactyla > Balaenidae > Eubalaena > Eubalaena glacialis. The sequence continues at coordinate 122,293,838 of NC_083718.1, forward strand.
CTTCGTGTTATTTAACTATACAAAAAATAAAAGTACACAAAGCAATTTAACAATTTTATGGTTTTTGACTTTAACATTGAAAAATGAAAGGTAAGACTCAAAATATGTCATTAATTTATTTCAGCGGTTATTAATTTTGGGGGTAGAGGTGGCAAATCAGAACCATATGAGGTTATTTTTTCAAATTAAAATAGCCATGTGCCCACCAGAAGATTCTAATGTTTGGAAAAGGATATGAATGGTAGAAGGAGAAATGTATGATTCTGACTCCCCACCATGGCTACCACCACTCTACCTTTTGTGGAAAATGACTGGTTTATCTCTTTTGCTTCTGACTTGCCAAATAAGTTAGATGTATGTTCCAAGGATCAGTGGTAAGCCCCAATTCTCTACCCTCTTGTTATGTGATCAGATTAATCATTTGGGGAGCTTCAAAATACAAATCTGAGAAGAGGAACACTATTAGTGGAGAAAGACACCACAATAAAAGCAATTTCAGCACAGAAATAGCCAAAAGCTTTTCTATGCTAAAAAAATTAACTTATTCTAGGAACAATTACAAACTTGTGCTTATCCTTGGACATGTAAAATTCATACAATGAAAAGAAATGATCATTTTAGTAAATGCAAGTTATTCTGGAACCCAACTTTCTCAATAAAGTTTCTAACTAACCCAGGTAGAGCTACAGCAAATGTTCCATTTCTTTGAAACTTAAAAAGAAAATGAGTTTCAAAACTTCTTTCCATGGATACACTATCCTTGCACCTGGCTCAGATAGATAAGTAGGAGGTTAGCTGTGTAGAGTCTTTTAACCCTTTTCTACTCAAAGTGTGGTCCATGGACCAGCAGCATCCTATCACCTTGGGACTTGTTAGAAGTGCAGAATCTCAGGCTCCACCGCAGGTCACCAGAGTCAGACTCTGCATTTTAACAATATCCACCAGTGAGTCATATACACATTAAAATTTAAGAAGCACTGCTCTAGCCCATTGTTTTTAAGATGGTCATCTAAACTATCCAGAAACATGCAATAATGCCTAAAAATATCTGTAAAACAAATGGCACACAAATAATCCATTTTAACAGAATTCTTTAAAAAGACAAAAATAAGAGCTTTAAAAAATCTTGTTTTTTCTTTAAACCATTAAACAAGATTCTTATACTATAACATGGTGGGATTTTCATCTTTTTCTTTGAATACAGTCAATGATGACAGAGCTGAAGTGAGCTTGCTGGTTGTGTTAGTAGTAGTGGTATTATGTGTTTTGTTGCTATTCATTTTATCTCAGTTTTCCATTTCTATTTCAGAAAGTGAACACAACAGGCTGCAATTTGCTAAAAAGCAGAAGTGCAAACTGCTCTTGGGGAAAAAAAAAGAACAAAACACAACCATAGCTTCCACCTGTTCTTTTTATTTCCAATCAACACTAGATAATGCTATTTGTCCAGGCATTGAACATCACGGGGGAATGGGAGGACAGAGAACACACCAAACTTAAGTTGTGTCACCTTAAATAAATAAATGGCCTTTTATCCTCCAGAATGGTAATTCAATTCAAGCTAATTTCTGAAAGCAGCACAAATTTAAACAATGAGTAATAATAACAAAACAATAACAACAATAGCAAAAATATTTTAAAGCCTTATTCTTTCCTACTGGCACATCTGAACATTTCATTATACGAGCTTTCCCAATTTTATTAGCATCTTCTGTTTCCCCTTCAGTTTGTACTGTGACCTCCAGGTGAGAATGCTGTCATATAATTTTTCTCACCAAGTGAAGTAATGGATATCATTGTGAGGGTACTCTAGACTTGGTGTTATGATCTCTGCAGTAAGTAGTTGAACTGGAGAGCATTATATCATGTGCATAATATTTTCACAAGCAGGCAGCAAGAAGGACTTTTTTTTTCTTTTCATAATGTATAAAACACTGAATTTAAAATTTTTCAGTTTTTATGATTTGGGTCTGTATGGATAATTATGTCACTAATAAACATGATGCCTGAGAGTAATACATAGACTATGCATTTAGTAAAACCCTTGGAAAGCTGTGCCCATTTGTGCACCATGTCTGATGTAAAGGGCCAAGCCCTAATAAAGACCATGCTTTATAAAGTATGTATTGTGGGTTGGCCTGAGAAACATAGAAACATGTCTGTGCTCTCAAAGTAACACCTTGTGCCAAAATTCATAATATGAGATGTTTGGCTCAATGCCACTGTAGTAGGTTGTACCTATGGACTTTGTATTTCTTTGATGGCTTTAGGCCAACCTCCTAATCTCCATTAAAAAATGATTGAAAATTGCAAGCAACGAAAAGAGAAATTAGAATAACACATTTAATCAAATCACTAGTTTACTTTGTTTGCTTGCTTTTTCCCCTATGATCACCTCCCTTTTTTTTATTTCATAGGGGCTTATTTGTATTATAGGTTTAGAAGAGAAAAAACAACCTGATTTTCATTATGCTTTAATTTAATGATTCTGTTTTCCTGAGTCTGTTCTAGTCTGATTGTTATTTCATGCCTATATCAACAGTAGGAGAAATAGAAGTTTATGAAATGCTACTCTCTTGGGAAATGGTAGGGGACTGGGATGTTTGTTATCATTGTGAAAGGACATTTAAATAGAATTGGAATCTAGAAAGCTATTGGTCTGGCGTTAATGGTATAACTCAAAATTAGACCATTCAAAAAAAGATTGGTTCAAATTATAAGGTTTAGGCTGCAGTAAGAATAAAAACTTAGGAGAGACAATAAAAGTATTTCCAAGAGTGCCTAACACAACCTGTAACATCTATTATTTATTGATCAAATGAATGAATGAATAAATAAGAATTACAGTGTTCCATCATTTTGCATTGGATTAAAAAGAACCAGTTAGTTGTCCTAGAAAAATGTGTTAATTTATAACATATTCCAATTGTGCTGGCTAATGAAAATAAATTACAATTTGATGGAAATATCTTTGTTTTATTTTATGCTACTTTTTGGTAACTTTTGATGTAGCAGACCACACACTTCTTCCAATATTCTCCTCTTTTAGAATCTGTGATTCCATGGTCTCCTACTTTTTACTTTACTGACCATTCTCAATTCTTTTGGAAAACACTTACTCTTCTATGCTGTTACTAAATGGTGGAGGCCCTCTGAAAATATTCCATATTTATATCTTCAGCCCATAGCTGTCTTCTGAACTTGAGTCTTATAGAGCCGAAAGCTGAACTGTCTTACTAACTTGGAATCTCACTGGCTAGTGATATTAAAATTCACATAACTGGAAGGACAATAAAAATTCCATCTCTCAGTCATTTCCATCTCACATAATTGGAGCCATCATACACCCAACCCAGTTCTTCCAGCTAAAAAACCTAGGATGTATGCTTAATTTCTCTCTTTTCTATACCTGCCTCCCCAATATGTAATTCATCAAAAATTGCTATCACTTATAGCTTCATAATATATCTTAGACCAAGTCTGTTTTTTCATCACTACCTTCAGTTCTAAGCCCTCATCTGCTTGCTGCTGGGTTACTGCAAAAACCACTCTAGGGCCATATGTCTACTCTTTTCCATTTCTAATCCGTTCTATCCACAGCAACCAGAGTGGTTATAATTATCACTAACTTGCTTAAAGCAGTGGAACTCAGCAAAAATAAACTCAGTTCCTGGACCTGTAAGGCCTTGCATACACAACCTCTTGACTACTTCTCCAGTCCTGTTTCATGTCACTTTTCCCCTTGTTCCCCAGGCCATAGCCACACTGGCTTTCTTTCCTGTCACATGTGCCAAAATATTTCTTTCTATAAGGTCTCTCATTTGTTTTTCTCTTTGTGATGTTCCTCTCTCTACTCTTACTCTTCACATGATTAGCTCCTTCCTACACTCAGGTCCCAAATTACCTCCTTGCCTTCTCTGACTCATCTGTCTATAGCACAACCATGACTTTCTAATCGTCATGGTTCCTCTCTGTTACATTTCCTGCTGATTTCACAATATCTATTACAATCCATAGGTATCTCCTCTCTCCCTCCTTTCTCCCTCCCCTTCCTTTTTCTTTTCCCCACTTAAATGTAAGCTTCATGAGGATAAGAAGCTTGTCTGTCTTGTCTGCTGTCTTACACCCTGCACATTACAAATGTTCAATAAATAATTGTTTCATAAATAAATGAGGCTATAAAATAGTAATTCTCAGTAGTACTTTATTTAAATTTCACAATCAAATAACAATAAAATTATTTCTCCTCATCTCAAAAGGTAGCAGAACTGACAGCTTTCTTTTTCCTATTGTACCATGTCTAAAACTTACATTGTATAAACTTCTAAGGAACTTATATTATGTAAACTTCTCCTCTTTGGGGTAAATGGTTGTGCTGGTGGTGGGGAATGATTACTTTAATTGTACAGTTCATATTGTTTAAATACAAAAGTATTTAAGTAAAAATATTTACTGCTGATATGCCTTAATTGTTGGATTCAGGTTGACCATACCTCAAAGACCACTTGTACAGTAACAAATTATAGTATTGCAATTATTATCATTTGTGATTTGTTGAAATCAAGGGGGGAGGTTAGCTCTGTAGAGAGCTATTCAGAAAAACATAGAACTTGCTACAAAAAGCTATAGATGGTTCAGAGCTTGCATTTCTACCCCTCCCATATCTCCATGTTTTTCTTCATTTCCTTTCCTTTTCTTCACATCCTTGTAAGAATATGATATCTTGAGCACTCTCAGTGCTCTCTTCAGCAGATGTTAGCATGCATATGCTAATTCAACACACTTCCTTCCTACTCATTCCTAAATTCTCAACATCTTCAGTGCTTTCTAAACAAAAACTCAAACTACCCAGATAAACAATACTGATATATATATATGATATATATATACTGATATATATATATGCCATCATATATAGCATATATATGATAGTATATATATGATATGATATGATCATATATATGTATGGATATATATCATATATATATATATAGCAAAACTTAACTGCCGGGAACTGCATTTTTTTTTTCCTGAAAAGTTTTGTATTTCCTGTAAAATTGCAGAAAGTCTGAGCTTCAGTTTTTGTTTTTTCTTTTAATTAATTAATTAATTAATTAAATTTATTTATTTATGGCTGTGTTGGGTCTTCGTTTTTCTGTGCGAGGGCTTTCTCTAGTTGTGGCGAGTGGGGGCCACTCTTCATCGTGGTGCGCGGGCCTCTCACTGTTGCGGCCTCTCTTGTTACGGAGCACAAGCTCCAGACTCGCAGGCTCAGTAGTTGTGGCTCGCGGGACCAGTTGCTCCGCTGCACGTGGGATCTTCCCAGACCAGGGCTCGAACCCGTGTCCCTTGCATTGGCAGGCAGACTCTCAACCACTGCACCACCAGGAAGCCTCCTGAACTTCAGTTTTATCAGAGTTTTCATCCTCAGCATGGGTATCAGGAAAGAATTTATATCTGATAAGAAAACAAAACGATATGTGTTTTTACATAATTATTTAAAGCTATTTCTTCATGTGGAGAATAGTTTATGTGATAAAGAATACATCCAAGCAATGAATAAAACAATATGTGCCCTGAAAAAACATCCTTAAAACACTTCTCGGGCTTCCCTGGTGGCACAGTGGTTGGGAGTCTGCCTGCCGGTGCGGGGGACACAGGTTCGAGCCCTGGTCTGGGGGGATCCCGCATGCCGCGGAGCAACTGGGCCCGTGAGCCACAATTGCTGAGCCTGCGCGTCTGGAGCCTGTGCTCCGCAACAGGAGAGGCCGCGATAGTGAGGGGCCCACACACCGCGATGAGGAGTGGCCCCCGCTTGCCGCAACTGGAGAGGGCCCTCGCGCAGAAACGAAGACCCAGCACAGCCATAAATAAATAAATAAATAATTAAAAAAAAAAAAAAAAAAAACACTTCTAAAAGTTACCCATTTTTTTCAGAAGGCATTATTATCATTTCCCTTTCTGGAAACTGAATTTACATATTTGTTTATTTATTTATTTATTTGACATTGATTGAGTACCCACCCATTTTGTGCAATAAATGATATACTTTGTGAACTACAAAGACCTAGGATCTCTCCTCAAGGAGCTTACAGTTTAGGTGAATAGATCATGCACATGCTTGACTGTAATTCAAAGTAAAACAATGAAGGCCATTAAGAGATGTAGAAATAAAATGACTTCAATTGGATCTTAAAGAATTAATAAGATCTGTTAGGTATCTGGCACTGAGACTCAAAAGGAACAGCCTGAGTAAAGTCAACAATAAAATAGCAAGAGAAACTGTGCTCAGAAATAAATAGAATAGTTTGCCTGGAAGTAGAATACAGAAAAGAGAATAATAACAATACAAGAATACAACTATATACTGAGGCCAATTTAAGGAAGACCATGAATGCCAGTATAACGTATATACTTTATTTTATAGGAAATGAAGAACAGTTGATTGTTTAGTGAGAGAAATGCTTGATTATGTGTTTTTATAGAATTAAAATGGCAGAATGGGCTATAATTTAAAGAGGAAGAGATCAAATAAGTTACAAAGTCTAACAGACACCTGAGATGGTAATTAGGAAGTCAACTGTTAAGTGAATAAAGGAGAATAGATGTGATAAATATTATGAATGTAAAATGGATTTAGAAATGAATCAGACATATACATGAAGGAAATGGAGATTTTGAACTCGGATACATATGTGATGAGCTCCTATAAATGCTATTTGACAAGTGAAAAGAGATACAAGTATAAGGGTAAAGATAATAAAATCATTCAAGGCACGTTATGTATGTAAATATATCCAGTTGACAGATGGTAATGTTGGACTCAAACTGGGATGGTAATTGAGGGAATAGAAGGCTAGAAAAAGAATTCTGTGAGTTCCTCTGATCTCACTTTAGTTTCAGGAGGTGTTTTCTAATGATTTAAATTTTACAGAGCTTTTTGATGTTCAAAGGGTTTGCCCCAACTACCCATGTACTTGTAAGTGTCACTTCCTTTCATTTTTTATCTTTTGCACTGCCTTAGCCAATAAGAAACACTTTCTATATTATAATTACTATACGAAACTCATGAGGTAAGTATAATTATTACCATCATTTTATAATTGAGGAAATCAAGTCACAGAATAAGTAACTTGATCATGGTTATGCAGCTAGTAAAAGGCAGATCTAGAATTCCTAATCAAGGTCCTCAGTTTACTGTTACATCCCACCATAGATCTTGAGCCTCCCCTAACCAAGATTTTCAGGAGTCATTCACAACCTGAAATTAGTCTCATGGCTCTAAACTTGTTATTAGGTGTATGGAGTGTGGCTCACTTGGTTTTCACATGTCTACTGAGCTTTAGTTTTCACCATTAACCCTATATTTATTTTACTGAGTGAGTTTCAATTTACTCTGCTGGTTTGGGGGCCCTTCCCCATTCTCTTGGTTGGAATCTCACTTACCCTGGTGTACACTTTGCTGACTCCTTCCACAACAGATTGGATCTTGGTCTACATAATTCCATCCAAAGCCTGGGATTTCCTTCAACCCAGTTTAATTGTGCTAGAAGTACAGTTGTATAACTCATTTCACTTTGCCTAGAGATTCTCTACCCTGGTCACCAGAGATAATCCTATTAAAATAGATAACCAACAAGGACTTACTGTATAGTACAGGGCACTCTGCTCAATATTCTATAAAAACCTAAATGGGAAAAGAATTTGAAAAAGAACAGATACATGTATGTGTATAACTGAATCACTTTGCTGTACAACTGAAACTAACACAACACTGTTAATCAACTATGCTCCAATATAAAATAAAAATTTTAAAAAAAGACAGCTGACTAAAAAAGAGCTGAGTTGCCACCTCCTCCCTGGAGGCCAGATCTTAACTCTGAATAGCTTTATTAGTGCTTATTCATCAGTTCCCCAGGTCTACTGATGAGTACACTTTATCTTGCATTATACTGGGCTTGACATAATAAAGCTGATACAGTCAGGAGTATGTTTAATGGTCTTATCCAAGAAATGGCATGATGGGCATGTTTCTGTGCAATGAGGGTAATATTTTTCAGCTCAGATACCAAATAATAAGTACATTTTTCTCTCAAAGAAACGTTCTCATTAGTCTCCCACTGCTACAGCACAGGACAGAATGCAAAGATAGATGAGTGACAGAGCCATGGAACAGTGTGAGAAGATAATGTAGCTTAGTAGAAGAGCAGTGGACTTTGAAACTTGTTTTATGACCCTATGAAAGAGTATTTTACTGTCAGTTTACTTGAATGTAAAAGGAAAATAACAACTATTTTGTAGGTTTTTTGGTGAGACTTACCTGAGATAATACTTATAAAATACCAATTATTGTTCCTAGAGCTTTATGGAGTCTAAATATATGGCAGTCTTCATCATCATCATCATCACTTTTATTATTAAGCAGAAGTTCAGCTCATGAAAAGAGGTGCTATTTCTTAGTAATAAGAACTAGCATCTGACAATTTCAAGACCATTTGGAAAGGAAACAACTTTCAATATGAGGTGATAATCATTAAATTTAAAGTTCACTTGAGCAATTCTAAATGCAGAGATGCAGGAAAAAAAGAAAAAAGAAAGGAAAAAAGTGACAAGCTGGCATAGAAAATATTTTTTCATTACAGAAAAAAATAACGTGACACAGTGAAGAATTCCTGTATAACTTGAATAATGAAATGCTGAGAGAAATCTAGCCTGCAATAGTAAACACACACATTAAAAAAAACCCCACAAGCTGTTTAGTGAGGAGAATTGAAACTTAATACCAGAACCTTAGTATACTGTATTTTAGTTGATATTATTATGCTTTAGATACATTTATCATTAGCTATATGCACTTTTCATTTTCTGGTGTGGATTGTTTTCTTTATTATTTGCAACAATTGTCTTCATGAAGTGTATAGGTTGTTGTATAGACAGTGTGGACTGTATTTGTTCATTCTAGTCAAGATTTTCATGCTCTGACTGAACCGTCTAGAGGGCTGTACCCTTGTAGAGTGGGAATGCTATTGTTAATTGTTAATCAGGTGAGTCTTTGGAAGACACTTACATGGTGTCCATAACATTGAGTCACCAGTTGCTGTTTTAAAAAAGAGTGATGAGACCTCTTTTAACTTATGAAAAGTATATCAGTAAATATAGGTTAGGTTAGCCTGCAGTAACGAGCAAACCCCAAACTGTATTGGCATATAACTGCAAAAGTAGGTTCATTTCTTGCCCACATTACATGTTGTTTGAGAAGCAGCAATAGCTCTGCTCCATGTCATCTTCACTCTAAAATCCTAGCTAATATTACCTATCACCATAATACATAAGGAAAATGGATTTTAGTTAACCATGCATTGGTTTTTACATATTTTCAGACTCTAACATTTCACTGGCCAAAGTAAGTCATGTGACCTAGCCTGACATCGATGGAAATGGGATGTATAATACCCCTAAAGGGAAGGACAACGCTGATTTTTTAACAATAATACAATCTATCACAGGAAGTCATGTTAGCTTTTGTTCCACTGAGGTGTATATTTTAAAATTATTTTTCCAAGTTATAGTCTCCTACTTTCTCATATTCCTATAAATGTGTAACATTTTAATTTTTTTTCCTTTTAGGTATATAGATGACAACATTATTTTTCATATTAAATGATGCTATTTGTGTCACTATTACTTGACTTTTTAGGAAGCCGAGAAGCACAGAAGTTGAAGAACAATGTCTAATTAATACTAGGTTTTCTGTGCATCACAAGTCATGTGTGGGCCATCTATGGGTCAGATTTTTATTATTTTAAAAAACTTGATAATTTTACCGTATATCTTTAAAAGGGTAGCTGTCATAACTCATTAGAAGACAAGAAAGTAATTTCAAGAAAGTAAAAAAGAGATGGTGTTTCTGAGTCTTATTAAAAATAAAGTCACTAAATAAAAAGCACACACACAAGCAATTTAACAATGGAATTCAATGTTAAAATTAAGCAACAAAAGATGCTTACTTTTAGGAACTTAAATATTTTCCAGTATAACTGGACACTTTGATTAAGTCAGGCCTAACTCCCTGACACGTCTCCTGGGTCTTATGTGGAAACTTCTCATTTTGAGACATGTTCCTAGAGGTAATACCAGGAGAGAAAGAGGTAAAATGTGGGAAATTATGTCACTAAGGAATAACATTAAATTGGACTTCCCTCTCAATCTTCCAAGTCTGCAGTTCATTTTGTATTTAGAGTGAGTTTCAGTGAGGGGTGGTTTGTACAGGATAGGGAAATTATAATGGAGTAAGGAATTTGTGGGTCCATACGGTAAACTCCTCTTATTTCCCTACTTATTGGTGTCAAATAACTGAATCTTGCACATCCATATAAACGAGTCTAAAATCAATGGGGATTGATTACAGGTCAAATGAATTACTCAGGACACACATACACACAGACACAGACACAGACACACACACACACACACATACACAGCTCTTTTAAGAAAGATAGCATAGAGCAGTGCTCTTCAAACCATCCTTACAGGCCAAATCTGGTCTTCCATTGGTTTTAGTATGGTACCAAACTAAGAATGATTTTTATATTTTTAATGGTTAAACAAGTTACAAAAGAAACATTTTTCATGGAATTTTGTGAAGTTCAAATTTTGGTGTCCACAAATAAAGTTTTATTACCACCACCACACTTCTTCTCTCTGCATTGTCTATGGCTGCATTGACAAATACTGCATAGCCCACAAAGTTTAAAATATTTACTTTGTGGCCCTTTACAGAAAAAGGGTTGCTGATTTCCATCTTAGATTATTCTGACATTAGAGTTGCTAAAAACCATGCTCCAATAATCAAGGTATAAACCCTATAGTACAGAAACATTTTTAGTAAACAAATGTTGTTTTCACTGTGTGTGTGCACATGTATGTATGTGTGATTGTATGTGTGTGCTTGTGTCTGTATTTTAGGCAGTGCATATAATATGGACCAAGAAATATTTTATGTGGTTGACTCATCCAATGTAAAGACCCATTAGATAGCATAGCAGAATCTGAAAACTTCACAGCTTTTCTTTTTCTGCTTGCATCGCTATAATTTTTGGCCTGAAAGTGGTTCCATGATTGAGGTTGATTATGAGACCTTAAGGTTATTTCACTGTAAGTGTGGTTTCCCAACTTCACTTTTAAGATTCCATTTCATTTATAGAATAAAATCACATTGCAGTGTTTCCTTCTAGTTTCACAAAAGACCCCATGATTTTAATATTCTACTACTTTTAGAACTAATTTGGGAAGAGATTCCTCATTTTAAACATTTGGAAACAAGTGTGTTCTTTAAGATTTCACTTTAAAAAATACAATGTTATATAATCATTTGCAGATAGTTTTCCTTCCATTTTATTTACACAAAACATGAAATAGTGTTAACTAGTACTCTTATTTTTAAAAAATCAAGTAATTGACTAATTGTGCCCTCTACCACTAAATGAGAAATGTTACTTAAGTTAATGATTAGGTTAGAAATTTTGGAACATGAACAATTTAAATGTTTGTTTTCTTATGTTTAAGGCAGATTCCTTATACCATTTATTTTGGAAAATTCCCCATTATTTTCTGAAATTCACCAAGTTTAGTTAACATTACCTTCATACTGACAGTTAATACATAGTGTTTGTATTGTCTTTTTCTTAATAGTTTCCCATTTTTTCTAGCACCGTCTTTCTTCCATGAACATCAAGTGTCATAGTTTTGTGAAGAAGTTTCATAAGTTCCTTCTTGAATCTGGTATAATAAAATGTCAAGTTCCATGAATCTAAATAAAATTAGCATAGTATAATAGGGAGAAGATAAAGTAAGCTAATCAAATACGTAAGTATTTAACAGTTCTGCCTGCATTCCAGCATGCTATTATAGGGTTTCAGAGGAGGATGCCATAACATAATTATAGACATATATACTTCTTGTGTATATATATTGGAGATATATACTTCATTCTAGTCTCTTCACCCTTGGTTATCTGTAGCTTCCCAATCCAACAGTGAGAAACCTGTCCCCATCATCTCGTATTTACTTACTAGTTCAATTCCTGTATACAGGTGGAGGGTGGCAACATTATCAAGCAGATCCTGCTTTTAAGCTTTCTGCTATTAATTTTTAATTTAATTCCATGATTTCCACTCTTTTAAATTTCTGGAGGTGTGTTTTATACTCAGATTATGGTTTATTTTGGTGAACGTTTCACTGAGAAGAATGCTGTTGTCTGGAATATTCTATAAATGTCAATTAAAACAAGTTGATTGATTTTGCTGTTCATATAAACTCCATCCTTACTGATTTCCTGTCTCCTTGATCTATCAGCTACTGAAAGAGGAGTGTTGGAATATCCAACTATAATAGTTCATTTGTCCATTTCCCTTTTCAGTTAGTTCTACCAGTTTTTGCTTCAAGTATTCTGATACACTGTACATACACATTTAGGATTATGTCTTCTTAGAGAATTGGCCTCTTTATCATTAATGTCCCCTCTTTATCCCTATAATTTCCCTTGTTCTGAAGTCTGCTTTGTCTGAAATGAATATAGCTACCTCAGCTTTCTTTTGATTAGAATTAGAAATGTATATATTTCCTATTCCTTACTTTTAACCTCTGAATCTATATATTTAAACCAGGTTTCTTGATAACCATATAATTGGGTCATGCTTTTTATGCATGCTAACAGTCTCTGTCTCTTAATTGGTATATTTACATCATTCATGTTTAAAAGGATTATTTATATAGATGAATTAATATTTTCCATATTTGCAACTGTTTTCTATTTGTTGCATTTGTTCTTTCTTTCCCCCTCTATCTCTTTGCTTTCTTTGGCTTTAATTTCACATTTTGTAAAATTCTCTGTTATCTCCTCTCTTGGGATATCAATTATACTTATTTTCAAATTTGAGTGGTTGTCCTAAAGTTTGCAATATAATGTTTAATTTATATTAACCCGCAAATAGTATACCAATTCATGTGTAATGCAGGTAACATATCGATATAACAGAGTATTCCTAATTTTCCCTTCCCATCCTCTATGACATCGTGTCACTTGTTTCACTTAGCCATATGCTGTAATCACCCAATATGTTGTTACTAATATAAACAGTTATTTTAGATAAATTGAAAATAATAAAAATAAAATATTTTACTTTACCTTTATGTATTCCTTCTCTGAAGCTTTTTCTTCTTTAAGTAGATCAGTATTCGTGAAGAATTTCTTTTAACATTTCTTGCATTGTGAATCTGCTGCATTGAATTCCCTCAGTTTTGATTTGTTAAAGACATTTTTTATCTTCCTTTCATTGTTAAAGAAAAAATTTTTCTAAATATAGAACTCTAGGTTGTTATTTTTCCTTTCAGCACTGTAAGTATTTAACTCCACTGTCAGCTTGCTTACATTGTTTCTTATGAGAAGTCCATTGTAATTCTTATCCTTGTTTCTCCTAAAGAGTATTCTTTTTTCCCTTGTTTCCTTCTCTAGATTTTCTCTGTTTTTGGTTTTCTGTTTCTGTTTTGGTTTTCTGAATATGACATACTAAGGTGTAGATTTTTTTGCATTGATTCCACTTGTTGTTCTTTGAGCTTCCTGGAACTATGGCTTGGTGTATGCCATTAATTTGGAATTTTTTAGCCATTATTACTTAAAGCACTTTTTCTGTTCTCTTTTTTCTCCTCCTTGTATACTAATTACACATGTTACATCTTTTGAAATTGTCCCAAAGATCTTAAATGTTTTCTTCTGTTTTGTGTTTTGATATGTTTTTAAATTATTATTCTTTTTTCTCTTTATTTTTCATTTTGGGAAGTTTCTATTGATGTAAGTTGAAGCAAACTGATTCTTTCCAAGGACATTTCTAATCTGATAAGACTATCAAAAGCAGTCTTCACCTGTGTTACAGTGCTTTTGATAACTAACATTTAAAAAATTCTTTATTAGATTTTTCTGTCTCTCTGCTTACATTACTTACGTTTTCTTTCACTATGTCAACTTTTTGTTATTAGAGTCCTTAATTTATTAATCATAGTTATTTTAAATACCCTGTTTATTAATTCCAAAATCTATGCAATTCCTAGGCTGCTTCTATGGTTCCTTTGTATTTTCCATTTTTTCCCCTTCCCTTTTGAAATCCCTTGTAATTTTGTTGTTGTTGAAAGCCAGCCATGTATTAAATAGTAGGATATGAGATAAATAGGTACTTAGTGTGAGGATTAATATTAGTCTAGTTGGGAGCAAACATGAAAGTTTGCTGTAGCTGTAGGTTCCAGAGGCTTCAGATTCCTCTAGTGTTCTTATTTTTATCTCGCTCTTGTTTTTGGTCTTCCTGAGTACTACTTCTTAGAGAGAATCTGCATCTTGCAGCTTTATTAGCTATAATCCATTGTGTTACACTGGAACACTTTTGGTGTGAAGGACAGGTGTGTGGGGGTCTGATTATATGTAACACTTTTAGAGGTTCTGTGTTTCTGGGCTGTGACTTTCATAAGTATTTCTTCAATTGGAAGGATTTTCCTTCTTAGGTGAAATAGAAAGGCTAAAATGGGATATAGTGGGTGGAAAGACCTACCCTCAGTTGGGATAAGGCTCTGGTAAAGTCTTCTTTCCTTGAGAGTAGACTTTTGATAAGGAATAATCTCTAGCCATATTGTACAATGATTAGTCCTCTTCCCTTTCCAGAGGCAAGAGAATGTCTTTCTTGAATTTTCTCTGTGAGAATCTTCGGGGGTTTCTGGTGGTAAAATTGATAATAGTGTATCCTGCTCAACACTGTAGCCTCCAATAGTTTCTCATTCTCAAGCTAGTCCACACTCAGACTCCAGTAAATTGTCATAATTATCATTTAAATGTTCACAATATTTTATGGTTCTAGTGACTCTGTTCCAGTTGGCCATGTATGGCTGCTATGCTCTTGATTTAAATCTCTCCAGATTTGGGTGTTTGTTTGCCTTGTAATCTCAGTTCTCTAATGGGTCCAAGAAAAGTTGATTTTCAGTTTGTCCACCCTTTCTTGTTATAGTGGTTGTACAGAAAAGAGTGTAACTTCCATGGTTTTTACACATCAATAGTAAAAAAAAAACAGTATCCTTACTCCATTTGGGCCGTGTGGGGAGGACATGGATACGTCTTTCTTTCATAGATCTCAAGCTCAAATATCACATATTTAAAATTGTCTTTCTATGTAAAATATACACCTTCTAAGATTACTCTGTAGCATATCACTTCATTTAACAATTAAAAATTTTTAATTTGTAAGTTTAGTCTAATTGATAGGAGCAGTCTGATCCTGATCCCCAAGATGATGTTTGAAATGACAAAGACTCAGAAAAGGCATTACCAGATATGGAATTTACATGATTAAGAAATAAACATTTATTGTATAAAGCTACTAACTTGTTTTTAAAAAGACAACTCCTGTATGCTTAAATGTATATGGTCTATCCTTCTCAGAAGCATCAACCTGCTTCTAACTGAGGGAATAGACTGCAATCCAATTCAAACAGATGATTTATAACATATGTTTTTGACTTAAAAGCTGTCAATAATATAATTAGTTTTCACCAAAAGAAGAGAACCAGGCATTTAATGACTTTTGTTTGAGGGGATAATAGGAGAAAAAGAGACTAGATCTTAGCAAAATTTGGTCAACCTCAAGTCTACATGAGGGTAGATGTCAGATATACAGAAGAGAAAATGTTAGAAAGGACTTGTATGAATATGGTTGACCATTACCAATATCCTATGGAATCCATGTTGATTTGCTCTCTATAGTCCTATATGGTAAATGAAAAGATTTTTTAATATATGAACTTGTTTGTAGGTAGGATGAAAAATCAGAGATTAGCTGTATACCCCAGATACATGAGTCCAGATATGGACTTCTAACTCCATAATTATGGAGGTAATCAAAGATTAATATTTCCTTCATGAAAAATGGAGATGGAAAGAACATGTTGGTGTAAATCTTGTGTATAAACCAACAGGAGTTCAACAGTTTTATAAAGCAATTTAAAATAAAATATTTCTCAGCTTGGATTTACATTATATAGGCAGTGTAACTATAAAGTTGGCAGTTCTCTTATTACAAATGTAACTTTACCATGGTTCATTGAAACACTTTCCTACTTCTAAACCTGAACCTCATCTTAAAAATAAATTAACATCTTGGTTTGCAATACTGTATTTTTGATCTTGTACTTTAGAAGCACTGTAATATCTTTCATTACTCCTCAAACACTATAGACAGCTAAATTTATGTCTATTATATTTCATTTAATCATTAATATAAGCTATGGCAGCCAAGGACCTCATTTGGATTATCAGCAATTACCTTAAACACCATAGATGGGATAACAGAAATATAAAGTTTTCCCTTTGTGACCCTTTTAAAATCAAAGTACCAGTGTTGACAGTCTGAGACTTGCCACTTCAAAAGACAACATAGACAATTAGAGTAAAATTACCCAAGTACTCTGTTTTTCCACCACTTCTTTTGGAAAAAATTTTGATGAAAAATCTGGCACAGTGGTTAAGAACATGGATATCAGGGTCAGCTAGAACTTGAGCTGAACACCTGATCCTGTTATCCTCTTTTACCCTCAGTTTCTTTTTCCCTAATATAGAGATAGTAATAGTACTTACCTTACAAAAATATACTGAAAAAGATAATGTTATCGATGTGTTAGTATTGAGACTTTAACAGAGTAAGCATTCAAAAAATGTTACATTATTTGAAGAATATTCTTTTAGCCTGGAGCTCTAAAATCTGTGATTTTCTTGTACTCTGAGGTCATAGAAAAACAAAATTGGATTGATTAAATTATTCAGGAAAATGTTACCTTGTAAGTTGATTAAATTTTATTCTCTGACATTTTATCACCCTATTGGTATATGTACGTGTGTGTATGTATGTGGGTTTAAATTTTGGGAGGGAGTAAAGGCTGTTAGTGTGAATTACATTTATGAGTATATTATCTTACCGACTGGTGAGGTTTTTATTCTTCAAGGAAAAAAAAAAAAATGCATTGGGGCCTCCAAGGTGGCGCAGTGGTTAAGAATCTTCCTGCCAATGCAGGGGACATGGGTTCGAGCCCTGGTCTGGGAAGATCCCACAAGCTGCGGAGCAACTAAGCCTGTGCACCACGACTCCTGAGCCTGTGCTCTAGAGCCCGTGAGCCACAACTACTGAGCCCGTGCGCCACAACTACTGAAGCCCACACGCCTAGAGCTCATGCTCCAAAACAAAGAGAAGCCACCACAATGAGAAGCTTGCGCACAGCAACTAAGAGTAACCCCCGCTTGCCGCAACTAGAGAAAGCCCGTGCGCAGCAACGAAGACCCAACACAGCCAAAAATAAAATAAATATATTTATTAAAAAAAAAAGAAAAAAATACAACTTCCTTAATTTGGCATTCAAGATCCTGTATTCTGAGCTTCATTGCCCATGATAAAAGAGTTAGTGGGAAAAGGTTTTACAGTTCCCATTGCTGCAGTTGGTCCCAAGGCAACAATAGATGTTCATCATCTCTCCTCTACTAAATATTCTGGATCCCCCTCACCCTGCCTTATACTTTTACTGATCTAGCTTGCTTTTCCCATAAGTTTTAAAGTAATTAACTTCCTACCAAGTGACTGGTTGGTCTCATTAAGGGATAGTACCCTATTAGGTACTCACTGTTGGTCTCTGCTACTTATCTGGTTTAGTGGAAGGGAATGCAAGCAACTGAGTTTATGCATAACCTCCATTCCTGTCACTGTGGATACTCTGTTCATGAGCCCTTTGTGCAAGCACCTCCATGGTTAAGGACAGAAGCTGGCTGACATATACTGGTTGAATCCTTTTATCCAGTGGTTGTCCAACATCTCTTCTGCAGTGGGCACTTTCTAGGGGGCATTGATGTAAGACTCAAAGATCTATACACTTAGTGCCCACTCTTATAGGTTCCCATCTCTAAATCTTCTATCGCCTTCTTCTGTACTCTGCCAATGTGATTCTGGCATGTTGAACTTACTTATTGTAGGCCATCTTTGTCTCTAAGCTTTAAGGAGTCATTACAGGTCCTTGTGAGAATACTGAATTCTGACTCACAGGAGGTTGCCCTGTTTTTAATAAATCTCCCTTGTCTTGCCTTATATTCTGCACTGCTCTCAGTGGAACACTATAGGAATAGTCTCATCAATACCCTGTCATTACATAATATAAGGGTTCTTCAGGTTTTTGGTGAATAATCCATACCAGGGACAGACTTTCCTCATTTATGCCAGGACAAGACTTGATCCCAGTTATTGAAACTAGAATTACTGGGGTAGGGCAGTGGGGCAAGTACAGAACTTGAGGAGGGCAAACATCCTCTGTCAGGCATTGACCTCACATGAGACCTTTGAACAGTGTCCAGGCAAGGGGAGCAATGTTTTCCTCTGGCAATGATGAGGGGAGATATAGGGGTTGAAAATTCTCAAGCACATTTATCCATTCAATGGCTCATCCAGGGTCTTGATGTCTCATTCTTCCCTATAATAGCCCTGACTTTGGCATAGAAGATTTTCTGGGGCTGTGAATTGACATTTGTTTGTAGATACACCTCTCTTGTGATCAAATGGTGGCCCTAGTTGTCAGTACATTCTGCACTTCAGCTGCAGAAGAGAATCCCAAACACTGCTGTGAAGGCTTTCTGCTTTTACAGTCCTGAGTTGATAGTCGGCTGACCTAAGACTGTCATTCTCTTTCTTCAAGGCTTTTATTTCAGTTATAAAAAGTCAATATGCTCTGCAATTCTTATATTTATCCTCATATCTTTAAAGTTCTAGAACACTGGCTCTTAAACTTTACACCACTTTAAAATCACTTGCAGAGCTTTTTGAAACACAGATTTGGGGCACTCCCGATCCCCGAACTTCTGATTCAGTAAGTCTGGGAATTGGCACAAGAATTGACATTTTTACCAAGTTTCCACATGATGTTAATGCTGGTGGTCCAGAGACCACATTTTGGGAACCAGTGTACTAGAGCTATTGAAAGCCAGAACTTCCTCTTCCATTTCGCATCTCGATCCACCATAGATAAGAATCTATGTAATTGTGTTGCCGCATCATGCCTGAATTATGACATTCCAGTTTTAGTTTGGATTCACCCAAAAGCAGACTCTGCACAAAGATTTGGGTGCAAGTAGTTTATTTGGGAGAGGTATAGGTCTGAGTCCAGTTAGGATACAGGACTCACACAGAAATTTAAATATGGAAGTCTTCATATAAAGAAGTATTAACTATAAAATGAGATTGGAGTAACAGAGATTAGCTAAAGCTAAGGAGTAAAGAGAACTCTATAGAATGTAGAAATAGCAGCTATAAGGAACAACCACTATCCCAAGTGCTGAGATGGAGTGCCAAAGGAAGTTCCTCTATTAGAGGGCCTCCACTTCTCCACCACATGTGCACACACACACACACACATCTCCATCCTCAGGGCTAAGATCCAGACCTGGTTGAAGAGGATGTACCTCTGGCTCAGTGAGTTTAACTGAGGCAGTGAAGATGCCTAAGGGGTTCTAAGGGGAGCCACCCACAGGAAGATGCTATGCAAATGCCACTTCACTTCAAAGCAGCTCTAGGTAGTGCCATGAAAAATCATTTATGGGAGGTGCTGTGCTGGAGGCTTTTTGCTGCCAAACCACCTGAGAGGTGTGCCAGGAGAAGCTGTTCATGGAGTGCTGACTGCCAGCTGCCCTTCATGTGCTGTTGTAAATTACGTAAAGGAGGACACTGAAATCAGGAGAAACTCCCTTCTTCTCCAAGGTGTTTCGCCAGCATCCTCTACTGAAACAGCTTAATATTGTGCCAACTGGCAGAAGAGAAATTCTATAGGGCTTATCTCCATTATCCCAGAGCAGGAAACAAAGCGTAGATTTAAAGCAAATAAATTGATAACTGGCATAGGAAGCAAAATGTAGGAGTGAGGAAGTTAGACAGTAAAAAGAGAAGATTCATAAAATTTTATTCATGAGCAGATTATTCTTTTAGGAAGCTAGAGTCCCTACCCACTGGGGATCATCTGATAGAATTTCTGGAACACAAATCAGAGTAACCCCATAGAAGGAGAAGCTGGGGTTCCCACTCACAAATTCCCCTTCTTCATTAGTTGGGGTAACTCCTAGGGTTGTTCCTTGGCTTGCACTTCTGGTCGACTCACGCAAGCCAAGGTCAGACCTGACCTGAGGCAGAGAGAATCAGGAAGTGGTAGGTTTATGTGGAAACTTTGTGAGATCACTACTTGGCTAGGCCATTGGATGTAGGCGGGCACAGCATGAACAGCATTCACTGTACTATCATAAAGTCCTAATAAACTAGGATCTAGTTCACTCACAGCTAGAGTAAAGTGGAAAACAAAAGAAATATATCCCCAGAATTCATGTTAAATAAAATTGTCTAGACATTTCAAAAGGTTTGTATAAATTCTACCACTTCTGTCCAAGTTCTAAGACATTCTGATAATGATAGTTAACACTTACTGAATACTTACCATGTTCCAGGCATTGTCCCAACTGATTTTTTTAACTTTTTATTTTATATTGGAGTATAGTTGATTAACAATGTTGTGTTAGTTTCAGGTGTACAGCATCGTTCCAACTGATTTGCTAACTTCATCTCTTGTTCATGGTAAAAAGAAAAAGTTAGATACTATTATTATTATTAAGTTACAGCTAAGGAAACCTTGGTTTAGAATGTTTGACTTAATTGCCTAAGTCTCCAAATACAGAAATTGCTGAAGTCTTCTTACCTTTGGTTCTTAGATTCCTAATCCCACACTCCTAATCCCTGGACCATGCTGCATTTGTGTTTGCTTTGTACATTGTACTTGCTCAGATAATGTTAATCAATAATGATGGCCTTCAAAACAAGAACTCTGGAATTCAGTTATCTAAGACATATCAAGCGACATTCTCAGGTACTATTAAAAACTGCCAGATTTGTCTCCTTGCTTCCCATCTCTTCAAATTCAAACCATTCTGTACACTGTCAACTTCTCAATATTTCTGAAATACTTGCTTCTTTATATCATCTCTCTGATACAAATCAGTGTATTCTGACTAAATCCTGTTAATCTATTCTAATTTAAAATATCCCTTTCATCGACCTAATCCTTATAGCACTCTTTTATTTCTAGCTAGTTACATACTTCTTTATATTATTGTTTTTTATATTAATATTTTAATGTTAATGCTATGTTTTATGTCCCTTTTCATACACAAGATAATAAACTCAGTGAAGTCAGGGGTTAGATACTATGAATCACTCATATTTGCTCCAGTGCCTACCATTGTTGAGTCCATGTTAATTCAGTAAGGACTGTTTGAATAGGCATTGTTAAAAGTAGGAATAGCAACAACGATCCATGAGGTTTTTGTTCGTAAAGAGAATTAATGAGAAAAATCCCATTATCCTAATTCAGAGTGTTCCATTTAATCAAGGTTCTACTGTACTATTTTCCTTCTCTTTTCTGAGTAATTAAAGCCCTCCCAAGCAGATTAAGTACACAGAGATACGGCTTTCCTTAATTTTATTCTCCCTCTTAAATTCAACCAGCATTAAGAAAAGATGCTCTTATCTCCCAGTCATAATTCGTTTCTTCCTCCTCCAAACAACTCTCATAGCCTTTAGTTTATAACAGCTCAGTGAATACCACAGAGCATAGGTTACCTTGTATTAGTCATGTATGTCCTTTTTCATGTTTCTCACTAGGCTGTGAGATCCTGGAGTTCAGGGACCCTGTGATTTTAATTTTGAATCTACAAGCATACCTAGCAGAGGGTATTGCACATAGGGACACTCAATAACTATATGGTGAGTCCAGTTTGATTTACTGATATCTGGAAGTATATCTAACAAATAAGGGTAGCTGTATATGGCAAGCAAATCTGTGGATATTTTCACATACCCTACTATTCTTAACTCCTCATCAGTATAAGATGTAAGTGTAAAACTTGTATTTTACAGATGGGGAAACAGTCTTACAGAGGGTGAAAGAGGGAATAATAAAGCTCCAAATACACATTGTGGCTTCCATCATATGTTTTATAAAAGCATTCCATTTTTTACTAATTGCACCAAATGCTCAAAACTATCCTGTAACTGAGCATTCTATTCCTATAAGGTGAATAAAATGAGGCTCAAGGAGGTTAAGGAATTTATCTAAGGTGAGACAATGCAGCTAGAACCGAAACTCAAGTGTTTCTGACTTCTAGGACCACACTCATCCCATGGTTACACACTGCTGTGTCTAAGACACAAAGAAATAAAAGGCAAGATTCCTGACCTCAGGAAATTTACAATTGTATTTATGAACTGATTCTGAAGGCCAGTAGAGTTACGAAGAGGCAGCTTAGGTGATTTTTTTTTTTTTTTTCCTGTAAAACACTCCCTCATCCCAAAGGTCATAATGATTTTTGAGTAAAGGTCTCAGGTCGTAGTGTGCATAGTGATTACCCAAAGAGCTAATTAAAAAGGCAGATTCCTAAGCTGCATCCTCCTGGTTTCTACCACCCTGATTGATAGTGATGCAGGTCTCCATCAGGATCTTGTAGAAAGGTTCTTTCAGAGAGACTTGAAATGACCATCACTGAGCTCTGAATCCAATGCACAGCCAGAAAAATGAGTGGATAAATTGCTTCCCACCTCTCCAGGCTCAGATAAGAAGCAGAAGGGACAGAGCTCTCAGAAAAAAAAAAAAAAATGAACAAATAAACAAAAATAATAAAGACTGAAAATACACACATTTCCTTTGTATGAAGTCAGGCTCTTCTTTGCCAAGTAAGCGGAGGTTTGACTTTGCAGCTCTTAGCAGGAAAGTAAGAACCATGAGGGCTTCTGAGAGCCCTGCACTGTGGAAGAACTCGTGAGCACAGAGATAACAGCCTTAATTAAAGGAAAAGAAGAAAAGCAGGGAGAGAAGCAGAGAGGTAAAGAAGGAGGGATACAGGCAGGCCTGAAGGAAGGAGAAGAAAAGGCAAAGAAGAGACATTAAGAGTGTAAGAAATTGCGGTAACAGAAAAACAAGAATAGATTTGGAGAAACGGGGAACAATACCGTGCTCCACTATTACAATCTGGACAGCCAGAGAGGGCAGTTCTGCTGCATGCTTTATTAGACTGACTTCTGCATTTCTACCCAGGCTGGACTGCACAGAGGAAATTCATTAGTTCCATTTAAATGAACACCCCAGAGCCCAGCTTCAGTTTCCAGCAGATCACAGCACCTTGCACATTGGATACACTACTATGACTCTAGAGAATGAATTTTTTTAAAACTTAAGTCAACCTTCATGGAACAGTTTTTATTCTTATGATTTTTTTCATTATAAGTGAAGAACTACTCTATAGACAAAGACTGGGAAAAGTCATTATACTAAATAATTCATAGAGAATTTTGTTTGTAATAAGATCAACAAGGCACTAATGCTCTAGGCCATTGGCCTGGGCTTAGAAATAATTTTATCATTGTAAAATTTTTTCCAATATTGTTTCTAGTTAAAATATAATTTAACTCTGTAAATAAATGTCCATCCATTTACAACTCACCAATGAATACCAGTAACCCATACTCGAAACTTTAGAATCATTTTTAACTGTTCATATGTGATCCCTACATCCAATAAATGTCTAAGTCTTTTCTCTACTGGGTCTTCTCTTGTTCCTCTTGGGTCTTCCAACAGTATCCTCTCAGAGTATCAATCCCTGGCTGTCTCATAAATGTTGATGATCCTTTGTCTGAGACCTTCTCTTACTGTAAACTTCAGAAGTTAAATTCTCCATTCTCATGACTTTAATTACCATTTTTATGTTGATAATTTCCACAATTATATTTCTAGTCCACAACACTCTCTTTAGATTTATTTGCATATTATCAACTGTCTTTTGGTTATATGGATGTAACACAAACTAATATCCAAAGCTGAACTTTTTACACAGTCCTCAAGGAACACTTCCACCTCCTCCTGTAATCCCTAACTCAGAGAATAGTATCACATTCATCTAATTGGTCAGACCAGATGCTCTTTCCTCCATTATCCCACATTTAAATTACCACCATCAGAGACACTTTATTAAAATGGCAAAGTGATGCCTTGCTAAAGCTGGGACTCAAATGCAGCCAGAGAGGAGATAGCAACTGTAATCATTGACTTGTTGAGTGACCTCCTTCTAATCCCATCAGCATCAAAGATGGGAGTGTGTAGGCAAGGGAAGAATTCCTTTCCGAAGACATGAAGAATCTGTTCCCTGAGCTTTTGTGAGAAAGCTGGAGAATTTTCAGAAAAGCCTGTAGAGATACTTTGGGAAGAGCAATACCTAGCAAGTAAATATGTAGGGGCTCACACCATCATTTATAAGTTATTCCAATGAAATGGGACATTATTCTGGAGGCAAAAGCTGGATAAATGGATGATGCTATTACAATTAACACATACATTTTATTCTAGGAACAAAGAAATGTAAGCTGCGGAAATGGAAAAATTCCATAAATGGATGTAAATATGACATATACCTTTTCAAATTGCAGTTAATTTGATTTTAAGGAGAACTCTATTATTTTGGAGAAGTTTGAATACAAACTAAATAATTATAATAGTTGAATTTTTGTCACAGTGATATATGGAGATGGATTAAAAGAAGTGATTACAATAAATTAGGATGTTTGTCAGTGTAGATTGCTTTCAGAAATGGGTGAAGATACTGTCTAGCTAATTACCCAGTAATATTTTGAGAGTAAAGAAAGGACTGAACCTAAGCAATGGAGAGTTGCTGGGAAGCCAACAGGAATGAGGAGAAATGGTGGCAGGCACTTGGCTTCCATTAAAACGTCAAATATTTAGAAATCACATACAGCCCTGGGAAATGAGGCACTCAGGATCCAGTCAGTAAGTTGGCTTCCTAATTAACTGACTGACATACAGAGCATTTTTCACCATCATACATCCTTTCCCACATCACCAGAATCCTAGACAAGGGCCCAAAAATACCCAGATGACTACAGAAGGGAAAAGAGGTACTTTTACCAGGTATTCAGGGAAGATGCTATCCATTATTGCCCCTGCATCAGGAAGGGTTTTAACACTTAAAAAAGAAACATCAACCATTATATTTGACACTGTAGACCCTATTAGGTTGAAAATATTTAAGATTAAGCTACACTGGTTCTACCTGGGAGTAGGAAGCTTGTACAGGGCAAACTGCAAGGACTCTGTGATGACCAGCACACCTTATTTCAGTAGACATGCTTCAAATGGAATAGAATTTCTTTAAGGCAGACAATATTTGCAAGCTATGTGAAGATTTATGTTAGTGGTCATGTGTGTGTGTGTGTGTATGTGTGTGTGTTTTCTTCTAGTTTAAGTGCATGAATCATTTGCCTGAATCCAATCCAAGCAGTCCAAATCACCATTGATGTTAGAGTCAGGGACTTCTAGTATGAATGACTTATTTGCAGCCTGTTTGTTACCTTTCAGAAAGGGAATGTTCATTGATTCTCCACAAGGGATCAGAGGAATTCAACCTCCCTGATAGTTTTTGCAACAAGAATTCACCTTACAGTCAAAATTTATGAAATAACAAAGAAATTTTATTACATACGTAACTTTTCTTTTCTTTTTTGTTATAATTTCTGGTTCCATAAAGGATTTCCACAGTCATTACTTTCAGATCCTTGCCACCTTCTTTATTTTAAAGACTTCTCTCTACCTAACAGACTTACAAAGTCTAATAGATATGGGAAAGTGTTCTGTCCAAAGGTTTTTTTTTTTCTTTTTTCCATTACAGTCATCAGCTATCAAACACTGTGAAACACCCAATATGCTTTTTACCTTTACATCTTTAGATTTTTCGGACTAGAAAATCATTTCTACAATTTTGGCCCTGGAGACCAGAGAGCTGGCAGTGTTGCAGATGACAGCATTTCTTGGCTGTGACATCCACCTCTGACTGCCTATATTTCTCCCTTTCCTGAGCTTAATGGGAACCTTAAAGCCATAGTCAAAACACAATAAATGCTGGTCTTAGCCCTCCCTCCTGCCCTATTGATACTTTTCCTGAGTATAATATATTTGTTTCTATTTCTTCTTTTATCCCTTTTCCTTTTTTTTTTTTTTTTTTGTGATTACCTTGAGAATTACTTCTCCCAGTTCCAGGAGAGCAGCTGCTGCTGTAAAAGTCCACTGAATTTTATCCCTGTGACAAGGAATCTTATGCTGTCATAAAGATACCTTCAGCAACCCTCAGCGTCCTTAGGCACAGTGGAAAGGAATGCACCGGGGAGCACATAGTTGCAAACAGCCTGCATATTGCCAAATATCAGAGAACCTAGGTCTGGCTGGTGGTCAGCCCAGGCTCTGGCATCCAGCCATGGAATGCTGGGAGACCTGGAGGGGATTTCAAGCTGTTAAAGACTCCAGCCAATGTATTTTTTTGCAGTAAAATTAAAATATTGGTGTCTAGTCGACATCAATGTTACATTTCAGGGTTTATTTTCTTTCATAGAGCTTTTTGAAAGTCCACCAATCACACAGTAATTTAGCAATTGGTAAGCTATATTATTTCTACAGGTCACCTGGGAATTGTGTGCTTACATCAATTAACACGGAAGCAATGTAAATCATCTGTATAATGTTTCCAATCCACCACCTCACTTTGTCAAAGTGGATTTGATGTAACATTGTATCATTTATTAAAATGCCAATAATGGTCTTCTGAATCCTGCATTAAAGTCTTCACCATCGCTACTTGTGATTGGCCTCAATATGGGAACCAACACGCTCAACAACATCCTCAAGTCCCCAGATCAAATGTTCCAGATGGTAGAAGATGCTATGCACCTCCAGATTAAGACCCGTGCTCAGAATCAAGTTGCTACCTGATCAGCCTGGACTCAGTGCCCCAGCTCTGTCTGACAACAGGGTCTGTCTGACTCCCCAACCCCAGTCTAATTCTATGTGCCCTGTTTTTACAATTGAGCTTCATTCTTTTTTGAGTTCTGTTAATTAACCTACTAATCATGTCTTCTTTTTAGTCAGTGCTGTGGATGTTTTTTTTTAGCATCTGAAATCTCATATGCTTATGGAATCTACCATTGTGTAAGTCTTGATGAAAGATGGGTCCCTGATGGGTAGCCAAGGGGGCAAAAAAGATATTTTCTGTTTTAAAAATAGAACAAGCAGCTAACTGGAGTTTACATGTGATTTAAGTTTACGCCATTTGACTCCTCCTGCCAGGACATTTGAAATAAATGTCCAAAGAAGCAGGAATGATTCAGAATTTATTTGGGCAGCAGTAGTGCAACATCCTTTGTAGAGTGATTGTGGCAGCAACAACCCAGCTTCCTTGTTCCCATCCATTTTCTGAGCATGGCGCTCCAGGCTTAGTTGATTTCAGTTGATTGCAACCAAGAAACAAGAAACAAACCAAGAAACCAAACCAAACAAAACAAGGACTTTGCTTTTGCAACCCTGACCCTGAAATCTAGCCAACAAGCCCAGATTTCTTGCTGTCAGCCACATAGATAACTAAACTTGAGTGCCATCCAGGCTAGGAGTCTCCCCGTCTGCCCAAACCAGCAACTATTTCATTATGGACTCCCATTGCCAATTTATTTTACTCACGTTGAATGCAACTTGTGTTTGATTTCATCTATGCACTCTGTGCTTGCTACCCTGGATTCATCTTTCCCTGGAAGCACCTGCAACTGCATCAACTCTTGAAGTTGATGCATCAACTGCATCAACTCTTCCGGGACTGGTCCTGTTAAAGTGAGTGAGACTCGGTCAGAACCAGCCTTCTCTCAGTCTGATCCCATCCTGGGAAACAGGACACATTATCTTCAGAGAATTGATGGTGTGTAAGTGTTGTGATAAATGTGGGAGGATAGATCTTTAAGAGACCTAAAAGAATCTGAGCTACTTTGAGTCCAGAGTGGGGTTGCTTCAAAATTCTTGAGGAATCATTGATCTTTATTATGGGTTTTCTCTGAGGGGAGGTGTAAAAATTTATAAACATTTACAGAACTCTTCCCATAGAAAAACTTCTTAATGTTGAAATTTTTTAAATCACTGCATCTGCTCCTATTCATTCTTTCCCCCTGTCTATCAATCACACCTACTTCCCCTTAGATCTACTCATCCAGCCACCAACTCCTCTGTAAGTGTGAGGCAAGAGCCCCTCCAGGAATCTCTCAACCCACCTTCTCCACACCTCCTTTCCCATAAGTAATAGCCCCTGAGTGGTGCAGTCCTTTTCTCACTTGGACATATTTGTTTATTTGTTTGTTTTTGCTAGGAGTAGTCCCTTAGAAACTCCAGTTCATCCTTAGAACAAATATTTATTGATTGTCTATTATATGCAGGCATATATCCATTACACATTGAACTCACATAGAAGTTGTAAGATGGGATTATTTTTTAATGTACTCTTTTGTTTTGGTAGATTTGAATTAAAAAAAAAAACCTTGTGTTTATTTGAGTGAAGTTATGCATGATTTTCATTCTGTCCTATTTTTCATGGTCATTGAATTAGGGATTTTGTAATAGAATCATCCCTTCTTATCTGAGAGGTATTGGTTCCAGGACTACTCCCTCCCCCACTTCCAGCAGATAGCAAAATCCATAGATGTCTTTTAGTTGGACCTTCTTATCCAGGTGTTCCACATCTGCAAATTCAAACAATTCCTGATAGTACACAATAGGAGGCTGATGGAGTCCAAGCATGGATGTGGAACCTTAAGACGTGGAGCTTGTGCAGACTGTACAAGCATGCCTGGGTGATGATGTGCATTTGGTTTTGATTTTGGCGAGCAAAAGGACCTTGGTCCTTGTCTTCTTTGAAGAAGGAATTCCACAAAGAGACCAAGATTGTAAAGCAGGGGCAGAGTTTATCAGAAGCATAGTACGTGTGGGAGAACACACAAAGAAGCCATTTATTTAGGGCAGAAGCGAAAGTTACACACTTGGAAAAGAAGAGTGTGAGCATCCTTGCAAGTGAGGGGTGTGCAATAGGGGCAGCTTAGGTTGTTAATATGGAGTTAATCTCTCAGGGTTTAGGTAAGGGTGACTCCCCTTTCCCCTCCCCTACGAGCATGCCATCTGAAATCCCTTGTTTGGACTTCCACCAGGCATCATTTTGAATCTTTCCTGTGAGCACCTAAGCAAAACCCACGGTGGGTAGGGGCCAAAACTGCAATGCTAATGATATTGCAATGCAGCCAAGGTTACTAGAAGATGACTTGAGACTCCCTCTGTGCATGTGTTGGGCTGGGAAATCTTCTTGACCACAAAAATGAGGAGGCTGCAGCGGGCTGCTTTGTCTTTCACCCAGTCATCAGCAACCTGTACATTTTTATTTGCACATGTTCCATGGTTTTCAAGGTTAGAGTTCCATGCTCAGTTGTTACAAAGTGTCTGTTTTAGATGCCATTCCTCCATGAGTCATGGCCTCATTAAGTGCAAAACAAGGAGGTGGCTTTGCCTTCTGCTTAATGCATATACATGAGGAGGCTGTCCTTGGGCCTCGCCCTGTCTTTCTTGCCTCAGTTTCAAACCACAGCAACAAAGTGAATATTGCAGTAAAGCGAGTTACACAAATTTTTTGGTTTCCCAGTGTATATAAAAGTTATGTTTATACTATACTATAGTCTATTAAGTGTACATAGGATTATGTCTTAAAGAAATGCATATCTTAATTAAAAAATACTTTATTGCCAAAAACACTATCACTTGAACCTTTAACAAGTGCTGATCTTTTTGCAATAGGAACATCAAAGATGACCGATCACAGATTACCATGACAAATACAATAAAAAAAAAAAAAATCTTTGGCATTGAGAGTATTACCAAAATGTAACACAAAGACATGAAGTGACCAAATGCTGTTGGAAATAGACTTGCTCAATTCAGGGCTGCCAGAAACCTTCAATGTGTCAAAAACACCATATCTGTAAAGTGCAATAAAGCAAAACACAATAAAACAAAGTATGCCTGTATAGGATTTCTACAACATCTAGAAGTAAGAAAAGTTTCCTGCATTTGGGGTTGGTTTAATTCTCCCCTTCTGTACTTTATTCAGAAATGTGTATAGTTTACGCCATCAAATATAATGTAATAGGTTATATATGAGGATTGAGAAACAGAACCATGTAGCAAGCTCATTGTTGATGAGATCATTTTGAATGATTGAGGGACTGAGGAATTTCTGATCCTGGGAAATATCTAAAAGCCGTTGAAAGAAGAGAGGGATAAACAGGGACTTGGACACAGCACTTCAGTGGCTCTGAGAAAGAACAATGACAACAAGTTCTTTTGCCAACAAAATAGCCACATAGTTTCACAGCTTATCAATCTGTGTGTGTAAAACACATAAGAGGATCTATCATCTCACTGTTACTTTTCAGCCTTAGTTCCTGTTGTACAGGCACCCTTGGGACCCATCTGTTGGCAGAGCTCAGTTAAGGGAAACTATGGTGGCGTCAACCCACTAACGTAGGGGGAACTAATTCTGTGGGGCCTCGTGAGAACTTAGCAGAAGAAGAAGGAATTGTGATCGCCTAGTGTGTAGGAAAAACCCAGAAAGAAGCACCTCTTTTTCCATCCCTACCTAAAGTACTCATGGGCAGCTAAAGCTTCCCTGTGGTTGCTAAGATTGTCTGTTCTGTCTAAATCCTCAGGATTGGCCTATGCAAAAATAAAAAGGAAAACACATGGGTATTTTGCTCTAGGAATAGAGAATTGTGCAAAAGTCTAAACAGAAAGGGAAAAAGAAGGTAGGTTTCAAGGACTTGGTGATTGTTGGGGGAAAGATGAATTGGGAAGAGGCTGATAGAGGATCTCGAGAGAAGGATTACAGACTTGTTTCTCAGTCTGTAATGAATAAAGGTCAAAATGGCACCACTATCTGTAAAGTAAATATCCCAGGGAATATTAGTGAAAAATTATGTACCAGAAACTGCTTAGGAAAGGAAAACAGATTCCAGAGGCTATTCTTAGAACAAAGGGATGCTAAGGTGGTGAGCTAAGAAGTTAAAAAACTTGGTAACTAGTGAGTCAAGGACCACCAAGCATCCACTGGAATGGAGTGAACAGTGTGTCTTGGTAATTATGCCCTTCTGAAGAATCCCTAAAAATGGGAAACATTCTAGCAAATAGGCTTTGAATGACCAAGTGTGCTTCCTGAAGAAATTGTTAATCTCACTATACAAAAATCTTCCCAAAGAATATCAAGCTTATAGAGCCCCAAGACTATTCCTGATACTGGAGATGGAATGATACAGCTGAGAGAATGGATCTGCTCTCATTAGCACGAGTCTTAAACTATGTACATCTTAGTACAATTTCTTTTTTTAAAATGCCCTCCTTGTTACAGGGAAGTTCTTTTATGTACTTATTTATGGAATTTTTAATTTATTTGAAAAAAAAATTTCCCAAATGGCAAGACATTTGTATCAAGATTGTAACCCAAACTTAGTATTGCCTGACTTTGGCAATGTTGTGTAACTTCTCTGGGGCTCAATTGTCTTATCTATAAAATTTAGAAATACAGTATCTGCCTCATAGGATTCAATGAGAAAATCCATATAAAGTTTTAACTGTGTCTGATACAGTATGAACTCAATAAAATGTTAGTTATTGCTGTAAATTTATCAAGATTCTTATCATCCCAATTATTTGACTAGAAAGACTAAATGCAACCATGTAAACATGTGTTTCTTCTCTCAGTTCATCACAAGACCTGAGGAGTGCGGAGATCAGGAAGTGATGATGATGGGCAAATATACTTTGACATATTTGCCTTTTGTAGAGAGTGTGATATAAAGATGACAGTCAGTGATTTATGATCACCATTACCAAATAATGATACTCAATTAGTTCAAGTCATAGAATCTGAGGCAAAAGGAAAAATAAAATGAAGGAAGGACAGGGAGGCAGAGAGGGAGGGAGTAAAGAAGATAAGATAAAGGAGGGAGGAAGGAAGAAAGGAAGGAAGGAAAGAGGGCAGGAAGAGGTCATGTTTTTATATTTCAGGTTACTGGAGGAATTCAGGAAAATGCAACTGATTATCCATATGTTGGAACCTATAGAGAAGATTGGGATTGTCTTACATAATAGGATTGTTATTTGCTGTTGTCAGAATGTGTCTGCCCAAATCCTAACTGCCAAAGGTGATAGTATTAGTTGGTGGGGCCTTTGGAAGGTATTATAATTAGGTCATGAGGGTGGAACCCTCATACATGGGGTTCTCTTATAAGAGATTCCACCAAGCTCCCTAGACCCCTCTGCCACCTGAGGGTAAAACAGAAAGTGTGGGACCTGGAAGAGGTCCCTCACTGGATCCTGCTGGCACCCTGATGTCACACTTCCAGCCTCCAGAACTGTAAGAAATAAATTTCTGTTGTTTATAAACTATTCAGTCTGCGGGATTTTGTTATAGCAGTCTGAACAGACTAAAATACCATTTCTTTGAGAAACTGGAGATATACGGAGCTGATAATGCCGTTGGTTGTTCCTTCAAAATTTGCTTTGTTGACAATTGAAACAGGATCTTCTGCTTTCTGAGTTTGCTCCCAGACTCCATGGGCTGGCAGCTGGGGAGGAGGAAGTGAGTGGAGCTAAGAGCACTTCAAAGTAGTTATTTTAGGAGACAGCTGCAGGGCCACAGAGTTTTATGGGGCCCTCACCCCATAAAAGTCAAGAAAAAATAAAAGGAAAGATAAATGTGAAATTCATGTTTTAAGGAGACAAAAACCTGAAGTCAAAAAAGTCAAATTTGGGTGGCAATAGAATAACAGACTAAGGGGAAAAAATGCAGCCTGAGATCTAGAGCACTCTGCAAATAGCTGGTTTGTCTTGTTGAGGGAGAGGGAATGAATAGACTATGAGTGAAGCCAGAGAATCATCCATCCAGCCATTATCACTTAAAATGCATTTTATGCTCTTAAAACTGGCTTGAGTTAAAGTGAGAATTTGTAGCAATAATTTCTTCAGGGGAAAAAATCAAAACAAAAGCAAAGCAAAACACAGAAATATGTCTGATCCCACCAGCTGCATCAACAACAGAGAGCAACATTTTTTTTTTTCAAATCTTCAGATGTTAAGAATTTTATTAAAGCATCTATCCAGAAACCATGTATAATTTCCTAATGTTGCCCAGAAGTGTTTGCCAGACAGATCTCAGAAACCAATGTGAGGAAGAACTTCTGTTCTGAGGGCTGAGCCAACTCCAGTAGGGTTTAGACTGACATACTCTAGAATACAGAGTTCAGTAGACATTAGATGAGCACCTAGTATATGCTGGGCACTGTACAAGGAGAAAAGAAAGATGATCTCACAATGAATCTACAAATGTGGCAAATGGCCCTAAGATAACCTAAAGTGGCTAATGAAATCTGAGGGTCATTGTCTCAATTTCCACAACCCTATGGAATCAAAAGTAGTTGTCAAGATGTGAACTTTGTTTCTTAGCCACAGCTTCATTTTGGCAGATGTAGGCATTCTCATTATTCCCCCTAGAAACTCAAGACTGCTCAGCTGTGAATTTTAGATAATCTCAGTAAAGAGAACCTATATTTTATCACATATAAATGTTCCTGATTGTAAGATGCAATAGTATTCAATGTTAAACTAAATCAGAGACAGAGAGAGAGAAGAGAGGAAGAGGTATACACTCTGGGACTCTAATAGCTGATTTCTACAAAAGCCATCTTAAATCCTCGCTGCAGGGACAAATAAAAAATAAACTCAAAATTCAGGAAAAGATGGTTAAGGAAACTTGCATGTTTCAACATTGACACTGGATGCAGGAAGGGGGAAAAATATCTCCCGTGAAAATTTGAACTACACTCTACCACTTTTGCACGTTTGCAGTCTGAATTCACATCATTAGTATGGTCCAAAAATCCTCAGTAGAGGATTTAATTTGAAATGGTCTCAGCTTAATAGTGCCCTCGGGTGACTGGCAAGAACAAATATAAAAGCTTCTGGGAAGAAGGAGAAATGAGAGCGAGTTCAATGCAGGACAGTAGAAGTGGTAAGATGCCTCAAATGTGAGGAGCATCCTAATTTCAGACAGATGCAAATGTGAATAAAGTGCATCATAATCTGAGGAAATCAGGCAGCTTGTGTGAGATGCTGCTCGGTCAACAGTGGTTTTCATACACGCTCAGTCCCACAAAGACCATGTGGATGATTTTGGCTTTGTTGGATCTGATTTGGGGGAATTTCTTTGTTCCTAGGTGCTGTTCTGATTTTGGTCATCCTGGAACTTTGACCTAAGACATCCTCATTTGCTTTGATTTCATCC
This sequence comes from Eubalaena glacialis, assembly GCF_028564815.1. Taxonomy (NCBI): domain Eukaryota; kingdom Metazoa; phylum Chordata; class Mammalia; order Artiodactyla; family Balaenidae; genus Eubalaena; species Eubalaena glacialis. The sequence continues at coordinate 122,328,189 of NC_083718.1, forward strand.
TACTCTTTGCTTCTTATCTTTGGTTTTATCATACTTTCCTGGGTTTCCCCCCCTTTATTTTTTTTTGTTAATTCATTCATTTAAGAATACTTATTCAGATAACTCAGAACTTCATGAAATAAATTCTTGACTTCTTGGAGCTGAAACAACTACCTAGGGATTTTCAGACTTAAGTAAATGTCAAGTTTACCTAAGAATCCTATTAAGAATAAAGGTATTCATTCCTCTTTTGGAGACTCTGATTCAGAAAGTCAAAGATTGGTCGTCACTGATGCCTACTAAAGTTTGAGAACTCTGGCCTAGCCCACTGCTGTTTGTGTTCCCATCTCACCTCCAAATTCCCAGTGTTGACTCTGCTTTATTTCTGCAAATCACTACTACTCATAGTCCTGGGTCTAAAGAAATCATTATAATTAAAATTTGTCCATGACAATTCATTAAGGCAGTTTTTTTTTTTTTAATTAATTAATTAATTTATTTATGGCTGTGTTGAGTCTTCGTTGCTGTGCGAGGGCTTTCTCTAGTTGCGGCAAGCGGGGGCCACTCTTCATTGCGGTGCGCGGGCCTCTCACTATCGCGGCCTCTCTTGTTGCGGAGCACAGACTCCAGACGCACAGGCTCAGTAATTGTGGCTCACAGACCCAGTTGCTCCGCGGCATGTGGGATCTTCCCAGACCAGGGCTCGAACCCGTGTCCCCTGCATTGGCAGGCAGATTCTCAACCACTGCGCCACCAGGGAAGCCCAAGGCAGTTTTGACTCAAGCCAACAGAATCAAATAATTTTATAATTAGTTGGATTTGATCAACATCATGGGCTCAGCCTTGTAATTCTAGTACACTGTTTGCTTCAACAGCACCTGAATTGCCTGGAAAATTTCTGCAATTTCCACTATGGAGGACACAACCCCATAACAGGGCTGTGCTTTCTGGGATTCCTATTATGTGATGAGTTTTCTATAGATGTTTGTTGAAGTGAATGAATTGGTGTCCTCAGAAAATTCTTAAGTCCGTTTTGAATAACCAGGAAAAACTTCTATTAGAAAATGAGGTATTCTGTTAATAGCAGAGAATTCTAATTCTATGTGATGAATTGTACTCTTATTCCCTAGGGACACATGACTAATTGTTAGTGTGTATAGAAAAATCAGAAGGTCTGATTTTATAATCATGTCAGACATCAGACACTTTTCTGTTTTGCTTGTTACAAGCAAATTTGCAAAGCATGACATGTTAAACACCCTGATCATCTTCCAGCTTGATTATTGAAGTAGAAAGGGAAAGAGAATGAACAAAGTTTCAGAGTTCTAGTTCTGGCTCTGTCAGAAACGATCTTTATAACTTGGGCTTCCATAACTACACTGTAAAATGATGAGCTTGACTTACATGTAGTCTAAACTCTCAGGCTTACTGGAAAATTCCTATAAATCAACATGTGATAAACATAAAATGCAAGGTAGAGTTTTCATTAATAATAATAATGTCATTAGAATGAAGGAACCAGCTCTTGTAATTTGGTTACTTTCAAGAACAGAGATTTAAAATATAATTGGGAACATATTACAGTGCATTCCCTTCATTCACTTAGCCCTTCTGTAGGCTTTCAGTTTAGGAAGGGAACAACGGTACAACTTTTGATTTGACATCACTCCACACCTTTCAATCAGGATTGCCATGTAGCAGGCTATTTGAAAAAGACACGATCCACGTTCTTGGTGCCATCTTCTCCAGTCTTTATTTTCACTGTGAACTGTTCAACACACCATGCAAGTGGCTGCCTTCTGAAAAATGAACCAGGGAAAGTTGATTGTCAGGCTGTGTCACTCTGCTCTGAGGGCAAAGCAGCCTTTCTGAACCCACCATTTTTTTTCTTCTGCGTGATATTATACAGACAAGAAAGGTGTGAGTAGGTCCTCAACGTGCCTAACCTTGTGATGACAGATTAGTTGTTCCCTAAGAGCACTCTTAATGACCTTATGTTCTATGGCAGGAAGGAGATGGCATAAGTCAGCATGTCACCACCACGTTCAAAGTTTCAAATTCTACTTTCCCCAAAACCCAAATCATTTTCCTTTCTGCCACTACGGGCCTTAAAAATAAATTTTGAAAATGGTTATGTGCTTTACTATTTGGTTTAACTTCTTAAGTCTTACTATTACCTCTCATTGTTATTATTATTATTTTAAATAACAGTTCCTCTCTCCTAATCAATAAGGAAACCCCAAATCTGGATGTTATACAAACTATACCCACAGGGGCACTGTTGACTGGGAGAAGGGAAAAGCATGTTTCACTGCAGTGTTTATTCAAGGATTTTCCCAATATTTTTTTCCTAAAAAGGGCCATCCCATATTGTGCTGGGGAAATTGGAAGCCTGGAACCACAATCCCATAGAGATTGAAATGGGCATCCATAAATCTGCACAGTCTGTCTGATTCTGCCCCATCGAGCAACTGTAATAGGAGTTCTACAGACACAACAGGAGCTGAATCAAAACTATGGAGGTAGAGAAAGCTGCCGTCAATGCTGTATATGCATTAAAGACAGTAGACGGTGGGCGTGCATCCTGGAACCGTACAGTTTCCCAATGAGTTTAGTCCTCGATTGTAAAACCATTTGTGTTTATTTACCAATACCTTGCTATTTTATTTGTTAAGTTTGTCACTAAACCCTGTTTTTCATACACTTGTACTTGCTCATGCATGCCTTATGAATATAGAAATTAGCATCTCATAACTTGATAATTAGGCCAATGATAAATAGCTGTTTGGGTGCCATGTAGGGCAAGATTTCTACCCAAGTTACTTATCTACCATACACAATAACAGTGCAACTATTTGTCACACAATCAATTATAGACAGACAATAAGAAATAAACTTTTCTTTTACACATTTGCTTTCACTGTAATTTAGATCCAAATTCATTCTCTGTTTTTGGAAAAACAATAATGCAGTGTTGTCTAACAATTCTTGATAATGTACATTTTCAGCTTGGCTTTCATATTTCGCCTGCAGCGCAAATATCTCACATTGTGCATTTTGTTACAAATGACTACTTCCAAGATGTCCTTTTTTTTTCTTTAACTCTCTTGTTTCCATTTCATGATGTTGAGAACATGGCATACTTTGACATTCAGAATTTCTCAAGTTGTTCTGTTTTGCTCTAGTTTCTATTTCTCCCTCTGAGATTAACCTATACTTTGACCTTCTCTTGCTTATAATAAATAGGTCTTGTGCTGAGAGAAATCATCTAAGAGATGTTAGGAGTACAATGAAAGCTATGAAAATGTTTTCTCAATTATTTAAGCATAGTTCAATCCACATTTATTTCCAAAACTAAGAAAAAAGAAAAGAAAAAGGAAAGCAATGCATTTCCCTTTAATCCACATGGATTTCAAACTGGAGATGTAATTTTAAAAAAACAAAACAAGAGACCTGTCTTTCTAACTAATAAAAAAGGAACTCGGTGCTGTGCTCACAGCAAAGTCGTGGAAGATAATTTGAAACTGCAGTTAGCTTCCTGGAGAGAAAAATAACAACCACCATACTAATGGGTAATCAATGGCCAATTGCTTCAGAAAGGAGGTGCCCCACAGAATTCCCTGGGAATTAATGTGCTACATAGGAGGCATTGGGAAATGTCTTAAGACTATCCAAGTGAGCCCACCTTTCTTAACAAATAAGTAAGGTCTAGGGGTGCTATTTTTGCTAATCAAGACCTGGAGATGAAATGCTGTCTTCATTTAAATTTCCCTGTGCTGTTCTCTGAACCACTATATTAAAAACAATCTTCCCCCATGATTTCTGGTGCTGGAGTGGAGTATAGTTTATGTGAAAGTAAATCTGGAAAGATTACCTTTCAAAACTGCCAGATGCTTTGCATTTTCTGGTAGAAATCTGGATTCCAGGTCTGTAATGATATTTCCTGCTGTGCTCAACACTCAATCAGAACGTATGTTTCTTGGAGGGCAATATAAGGATTTCAAGGCTAACTTGGCCGTTTGGCTTTTATATTTTTCCAGTCCAGCTGGGGGGTAGAAATTTAAATTCTGGGCCCCCCAAGCTAAACTTCAGAAGGGGTCTTTGTTAATTTTAGATCTTCTGCAGTTGAAACCTGCTCCTTCCTAAACTTTCCCATGCAATGCAGTTTATGATTATATTTATACCAATGAATAAAACATACCCTTTTTAAAAGGAAAATTAAATTATTGCATTAATGATACAAGTATGCATGGGTTCTCATTGCCCCTGGCTCTCCCATTTTAGATTCCAGTTCCTTCCTCGACCCAGTTTGAATTACATTAATGTCCCCTTCACTCTCTTCCTTCATCCATCTTGTACATTCCATAATATGGTGTGGTGGTTATCAACACACACTCTGGAGTCTATGAGACTAAGGTTGAAATCTTAGCTCTTTCACTTTAAAGCTGTTGCACCTTGGGATGATTAAGTTAATTATCCTGATCTGTGTTTTACTCATCTATAAAAAGGGGCTAGTACAGCATCCACTTCTTAGGGTTATTCTGAGGATTAAGTGAAATCATGTCTATAGAGTATTTAGCACAGTGCTGCACATAGCATACATATCAGGTAATGTTAGCTGCTTTCCTTAACTGGGGGACAGCCTCATGGAGAGGGAACATGGTGGGGGGGGGGTAGGGATTCCTGCTACCTTGATTCAAATCCCAACTCCAGTGTGAGCTTACGCAGCGATCAACATTCAACATCTCTATGTTTGTTTTCTCATCTCAAAAATGGGAAATAATAGTAGTACCTCCCTCATGAAGCTACTGTGAAGATTATATGAAACTAATGATTGGTAAAGAGTGAGTTCTATATATTTTTTTATTAAATTAACCTATAAAACACTTGGTCTAATCCTCTCCCCTCTCCCACTATTTCAAGTTGATCCAAACTTCTCCCCTCACTTCACTGTAATCCACACCATTTCTCACAGTGTTTCTCTTGGAACTGTGGGGAAACACCCAAACCAGCTTTTCCTGTGTGGTGCAGCATAAGATGTGTCACCTGAGTCAGTGGTGCCCAGTGAGGCAAACTGGTCATTTAAGACAAGTAGACTAGCCTAGGGGTCATGCAGTCATGCAGTTCAGGCTGATAGGAGCTGCTCAGCTCTAAGAGTCCTTCTTTTCTGACTCCACTTATTCATCCAGAGAACTTCCTTGTTCTCTAGCCTCTAACCCTCTAAAGTGCTGCATATCGAAGGTATGGATGGGTCCCTTCCTTCTGGGATGCTTCTTATGGTACTTCTAGCCATGACAAACTGGACCTCAGCAGACCTCCAGTAATGCAAGTCTGGAGCAGAGTGTGTGCTCTGCCATTTCCCTGATTATAAGTTTCATTCAGTTAAGCCTGGTTTATATTTGTATTATGGTGCTGGTATCTCTGTCATCTTTGTAGGTTGGTCGTATCATGATTTCCTTAAACTACATGTATTATTTTCCTAGCTAGCTGGAAAGTTCCTCAGGAATATCTGGCATTATGTATGACCTCAAAGCCTGGCACATACTTAGCCTATCACACACTCAGTACACTTTTGTGTTTGGATGATTTTGACAAAAATAGTCAGTGTTGAATTTAGTTGCAAGTATCAGAAAAAAATCCCAAATCTTTATGATTTAGTCAAGATTTTATATTTCCTTCTACCTTCAAAATGATGGATTCTAGGGTTGATGTGTCCACAGCAGAGGTATCTAGGTTTATTCTCTCTCTCTGCTCTGACTTCAGATCCTGACTTTAGATCTTGAGGTCTTCATGTGGTCCAAGAAACTGTTGGAGCTCCAGCCATCATGTACCCATTGCAGACAACAGAAAGACAAAAGGAGTGAACACCTCAGTTGAAGAAAACTTGCTGGTATTTGAGCACCAGGCACATGCTAACATTCCATCGGCTAATTGACCACGTGTAGCTGCAAGGAAGACTAGAAAATGTGGTCTTTGTTCTCAGTGGTGATGAGCCCTTTTAAAAGTCACAATCTGATGAATAAAGAAGGATGGGAGAATAGACACTGGGAATGCCCAGCCTGCTCTGCACTAACAGCCAAGGCTCTTTAGTTCCTTGTTCTAGGTCCTTCCCACTTCCCTTGATTTTTATTTTTTGTTTGCACAAAGAAATATTAGATTTTTGTCATTAAGTGTAAGTAAGGTAGCTGAATGGTAAGTGGCAAATTCATGTAATCATGGACAGTTAACCTTAGGTTCATTGATTTCCAGTATTAGCAATGTAACTCCTAGCTCACTTGCCTGTGTTTGCTACACAGAGTTGTTGTAAAAAGTGAAACAAATTAATAATACCTAATATTTGTCAAATGTGTGCTATATACTAGAGACCAGAGGTACCTATTTTAATCTTCACAAAAATTCTATGAAGCAGATTTTATTACTCACATACAAGTATTTAGAAAAAAATCAAAGATGAAGAGGCTAAAAGTGTGCCCCAGTCATACCATTGGTAAGAAGCATAGCTGGGTTTGGAGTTGAAGACCTTCTGATGCCTACATCCACTTTATAACCCCTATGCAATGCTCTATAAAAATCAACTGTTGGAATACATTGTAAATCATATAGGTACAGTTCTGTATCCTACATACTTTAATTGTATGTGTTTCTTGTTCTTGATGATTATTTTAACTATTCTCTTTAAAACATAGCATCATATGGAAACTTGACATGGTAAGAGATGCCTTAGGAAAGAAGGCATAATAAATCACTTCAACATTTCTCACAATTTTGTAGCTCTTATTATTTAGAACATTCTTTATTTAAAGCTTATGTCTCATAGATCCCATAGTGAATTAGAGGCATTATTTCCCTCTCTCTTGGTTTTTGGGCTGTACGCTAGCAAGGTTAGGAGGAGCCAGAACAGAACTATGACCTTTAAGTGTTCTCGGAAGAACAAGAGTTCACCATGAGGTATGATAACTAAATTACCATAGTTGTTCACCGAGCACCGCCTCAACTGCAAACTCTTTGCAAAACTTTTCCCTGTATCACTCTTTGTTTGGTGTGGCCATATTAAAAACAAAAACCAAAGTAGTGTTCCAGAAGGGGGAAAAGGGCTCTAGTTGCAAAATAAAGGGATACAGAATATTCCTGTCTATATTAACATCTCTCCCACGGCAATGAAAAATAAAACATAGAGACAATCTTTAGGCTCAACTCAGTCCCCATTCTTTCAGAACTGCTTGTCACATGTCAACCCCATACCCTAGATCTGAGAACAGTGTATGTCATTTACGACCCCACAACCCTGACCTTAGGTGACTGGACTGATGGAGGAGGTGCTCCTCACTAAGACCATTCAGATTACTTCTTCCTCAGGAATTTGTAATCAGGGCTGAGAGGCAGCCAGTCATTTTAGGTTCAGAAATGACAATTTTTCTCCCCCTTATGCGAAGAGATGAAGAAAGTTGAACTGTAGAGAGTCAAAAGTGAAGCACATGTGATAAGAGGACCAAAGATATAAGATGGAGAGGCTGAATGCTGTGCACTCCCTAAGGCTTTTCGCTCCTGCCTGCCTCATTTCTTTCCTCTTTACTTGTATTGGCTCAATTTGATTTCTGGTATTAAATGTAACCCAAAGAACCTTAACTAATTCAGGAGGGAAACAGAATATTAAGAGAGGCAAAGTGGGAGAAAATCTTCTAAAACCATTTGCTAACTGCACAGTAATGAGGCAGAAAAACCAGGACCCTAGAGAGACAAAGCAGCCTTGTTGGTCATACCCCTCCCACCTGTCCCAGCTCAGAGGGGAGAACAGTTTTCTCACTTGTCGGGCGACTCATGACAGTATCTAATCACAGAAATCTCTTCCAGAAGGGTGTTCCAAGATCTTTGCCCTGCAAAATATTTGAAACTGAACTGTACAAGCTATCCACAGTGTAATGGAAACAACAGGACTCCCTGTGCGTATTTTAGGGCAGGGAAATCTCCTAGAAGCTATGAAGCTTGAAACCAAAGATGCTTGGAATATAATGCATGAAGATGATCTTCTTTTTCTTGGCACTCTTCCACAAGCCTTCAGTCACTCCATGAACTAAATTTCTTTCCATATGTTTTTCATTCATTTACATTTAAGATAAAAATTATTGGCTCTGAGAGCCATTTGTTGAGTGGCAGTTCAACGATTCTTTTCATTGTGTTCTCAGCTCAGTGATGATGCATATCATCCACATGATGTTCCAAGAAAGTGGGATCATTACTGATGCCATCTGAAGTCATCGCTTAGTAATAATAGACTTGCATGGTTTCTTTTACTCGCCAGCAAAGAAGTTTGGAATAGGATCAATATCTGTTTTGTAGCTCTATTTTGAATTCATACCTTTTGAATTCATTTACTGAAAAACTAACATTCTAACTGGTACAAAGATCCCTTGTTTAATTTTTGGGAATCATATGTATATCTTATTCTGGTTGCTCCTTCTAAGAACACATTAAGTCACAATTCAAATCTCTAAAGCTAATTTTGGGACCTCTTGCTTTAGTTTACATTCTAGAAACAAATGGTTATTTGATTTATTTTTCATTCTGAGAAACAATGAAAAATTTTATTATGGTCACATTTACGCTACAATGAGATGTTTGACTTGCAATTACTTCAGTTCTTCTCCTGACATTGCCAATATGTATCATATTAACGTTAAAAATATAAACATAAAGAAAACTAAACAAAGCAGCCACTAACGTAAAATATTTGAAACATTCACTATAATACCTGCCTGCCCATATCCTGTCTTTGAGGAAATATAATTTCTATCTTGCCTTCTCTGAAGCTGTGTCTGTCTACCTGATGCCAAAATATCAAGTAATTTTGACAAGACAGTCCAAAATCAATGAAAAACATACATTTACCAAGTTCTATAGTAACATATAGCTTTATGTTTCTTCTTGATTGGGATTCTATATAGGGGAGTTTACCTAGATGTAAAGATAAAATAGTTATGGTCTTGGAGAAAGTATTTTCATCATTTAAAAAAATATATATACATATATATTCCTGAGACTTCACTGAAACTGTCCCACTTGGGTTTTTAGAATGACAAAAGGCATATTTTGCCTCATTTGCCTGTGAAAATACGTCTTTTTGAGAGGATGGAAAAAACTATATTATTTGAAGTGCAACTTGATAAGAGTTTCATTTTTTATGAACCCCAGGAAAAGAAATTTATTCCATTTTTACAAATAGTAAAGATTTTTTTTATATACTTAGAACCATCTCTATTCACTAGAAATTGGTGTCATGTACTGAATATTTCCTATGTAGATGGAGAATTATTCATAGAAGATTGCAGAATACAAGCTTTCCTATGACAGTTATTAGAGTTAACATTGAGGTTCTAATAAATGTTGAGTGTTGTGCAAATATTATCTCATTTAATCTTTCATAACTCTAAATACCCAATTATTACCCCAGTTTACAAGTGAGAAAATGATATTGTAAAGAGTTTAAATTATTTGCTTGTAGTCACATAGCTAATAAAAAGAAGAGCTGAGATTCAAACCCAAGTTTCCTCAAATCTCAAAAGCTCAAGGTCATCATTGTAGGAAAGTACATCCATTATAAGTTTTGAAAATGACCATTAAGGAGAAGAGATGCCAGGAGCTAGGTCTGGCCCTGCATTTACTTATGAAGTGGGCGTGAGAAAGGCACCTACTTCTTCTGCACTTATATACATATTTTTTCCTTTCTGTAACACAAGGATAATAATACCTTCTGCCTGAGAGGGTCAAAGGAGATAGTTTGTGTGAAAGTACTTTGAATCTGCTAAGTGCTCTTCATAGATAAGATAGAACTATTAAGCTCATCTGAATCTAAAATCCTAGAGCTTGACAGTGTATGTTTGCTGTTTGAGGTCACACATGAGAACCAGTGCTTTCTGGGCAGCAAGGCTGTACATTCTTTCTGAGTGAGGAGTGATGGGTACTGATTGTTCCAGCTTTTCAAGTCATCTGTAGAAATAGAAAATATTGTGTTTTATCTGAGGAAACAAGACACTGTTTCCGAGTACTCACATTCTTGTCAATTTCTCTTGAAGAACATATAATTACACAATGGATGGATCTGAATCCTGAGACTGCAGAGTAAGAGATGGAATTGTGGGATGCTGGAAGATGTAAGGAACACAGTGGAAGATGCATATTTGCATCCACTTCCTTCCCAAAAATTATGGCTTCATTTTCTGAAAGAGAAATGGTAATGATAACTTATAGGAGAAATAGACTGTTCCCTGAAACATCTCGAAGAATATTTTCATAATAAAAAAGAGGTTTCAGAACTGATCACAGATCCTAATTTTTTTGGCAACTTTAGTGTTTAGAAAAGTTCATGGGGGGGAGATAAATTAGGGGTTTGAGATTAACATATACACATTACTATATATAAAATAGGTAAACAACAAGGATCTACTGTATAGTACAGGGAACTATACTCAATATCTTGTAATAACCTATAATGGAAAAATATCTGAAAAAGAATATATATATATATATATATATATTCTTTGCTATACACTTGAAACTAACACAACATTGTAAATTAACTATACTTCAATTAAAAAAGAGAAAATTTCTTCAGATGAGCTACTTTTGGTATTGGCATTCTCTCTCTCTCTCTCCTGATGTATATGTATATGTATATGTATATGTATATGTATATGTATATGTATATGTATATGTATATGTATATGTATACGTATATGTATATGTATACATATGAAAGAAAAGGCAGCGTTAGTATTTGGATAGCTGCCTCTTAATGAACACATTATGTACCAGGCAAGGGCCTTCCTTTGCCTCCTAATGATGTTATGAGTGCTATTACCAGATGAAAGGCAGAGGTTTGGATAGGTTGGTGACCTCCACTCCTTAACTCTGTTAATAACCATAATTGAGAACCTACTATGTGTCTGACATTTTACATACATTATCTTCAGCCCTCACAATAACATTGAAAGACAACTAACATTGCAGACACTTATTTTCAGAAGACTTGAAAAAAACAAAAGTCATACAACTAGTAAGTCACCAGCTAAGAATCCATGCCATGCTAGACCAACCTCAAAGCCCAAATCCATGCATCATGGTACAGATTATGAATGGTCAATAAATTCACTGGCTGTAGGCAGAATTCAGTTCCTCAAGGCATCACCTCACCTTCCCTGTCATATAGTGTTCTCTAGGACACAGCCATTTGCCTCTCTAAGACGAGCAAATGAGCATCTCTCTTTAGTATGCTAAAACAGTCATAGAGAACATAACATAATCAGTGGAATGACAAACCATCACCTTTGGCATATAAGGTAATCTTATCAAAGAGTGACATCTCATCATCTTTGTTGTATTCTTTTGGATAGAAACAAGACACAACTTTCACTGCAATCAAGGAGAGGAGATTATACAAGGGTATGACTCATTGGGGGTCACTTTACAGTATGTCTGCCGGAGCTAATATACTAAATAAATCTACCCAGATTAGAATTATCATATTATCTAAACCCTATGATTCTGTGTTGTATTGTATTATGTCAATTTACAAGTACTTGAGAGCTCAAAAAAGCATAAAATTTTCTATATAAAATTACGTAGCAAACATACTCTATCTTAATGTTTTCATTGTCATTGTTTCCCCACATATCTAGATCTTGATAATCATTTTGTCCATGAAAGTAAGTGCTCACAGCATCACTAATTATTACAGTATTTGATTCTTTCAATGATTCTTTCAACATTTATACTTCAGTTGACTGATACAATTTACCATATAAAATTCAGAAGGAGATTTTCTTTCAAGTTATATTTAAAATGTTTGCCTATATTTGAAAGTATTTGGTTATTAACAATAAATTCAAATGATATACCTTGTTCCTATTAACATAGTTACAGTGATTATTTATGAAAGGAAACTATGTAATCACATAGGCATAGATAATACAGAATTCAGGGACGTCAGCTATAATGTTGAAGTAAGCAATAGGCTATTCAGCTTCCAAAATGCTGACTTTGAAGTTGAACCCAATACCAAAGTGGAAGCTATTGCTGTTGTTTCTGCTGATTTTCCCTCATGGTAGCTTTAGAAATGCTATTGTAGCTGTAGTTCTGACCCATTTTTCACTCCTATTTTTATATACTTGTATCATCTATCATTTTCTCTTGATTAATTTCACCAAAGTTTTGTCTGTTGGTTTTGCTGAAGAATTCCCTTTGGATTTTGTTATTAACCTTCTCTATTCCTTGGATTATTTTCCTGTAAAAATGAAGATGATAATGGTTCTCTTTAAAATTTATTTTCTATTTCCAGTAATTTCTGTTCTTATTTCATTTTTTTCTACTATGCTTGGGTTCCTTTTTTACCTTAAGTTAGATCTTCAGCTTTTAATTTTCAGCCTTTTTCTTTTTTAATATAGCATTTCAAACTATAAATTTTCCTCTAGCTACTTTTTTAGCTATATTTTACACATTTTGACACATTGTAATTTCATTATCTTTCAGACCTAAATGTTTAAAAATTTTAGTAGTATTTATTTTCTGACCTAAGAGTTATTTACATCTGATTTCTTATTTAACAGATGCCTTGCTTTAATTGATCTTTTTATTGGTTTCCATTATAATTGCACTTAGGTCAGAGAAAATGATCTGATAATTTTTTTTCTGAAATTCATTGAGACTTCCTTTATGGACTGGATGGGGTCAATTTTGCAAGTGGCCTGAACCTTTTAAGATTAAATATTCTTTGACTGCCTTTATTTGATAAACCACAAACATACTAGTGAATTTACATTAAAAAAATTTATTTCTCACTCAGGTGAAAGTCCAGGAAAAAATGTTGGTGGTCACTTCAAGCAGTGATTCAGGATTCAGTGTGCTTCCACCTTGTAGCTCTAAGCATATTTGAAATGTTGACTCCTAAGGTCATCTTGGAGATTATCTCCATTCTAAGTAGCCCTGAGGGGAAAAAGTCATGGAAACCATCTTAGTCATATGGCCACAAATGACTGCAAGAGGAGTTGAGAAATGTACTAAGAAGAAGAGGCAATGGATTTTGTTGGCTAGCTACAATACTACCTCAATTCTGATATTTTTTAACTCTACAAATTAAACATCTTCTCTCTATTTTGTTGTTCTCTTAAATAGAGTTACAAATCATGTTTGTTTGGATTTCTACATGTTTATTAATATCTTTGCTCATTTTCTTATTTTGACTTTTTTGTATTAGCCAGAATAGGCAGGTTAAGCTGAAGCAGCAAATTAACCCTGAAATCTTAGCGGGTTAACTGTCAAAAATGTATTCCTCACTCACGCCAAATGTCAAATGAAGGTGAGTGGAGCCATTTCTCCTTAAAATAAGTCAGAGACTCAAGCCAGTGAAGACCTCATCATATTGTGCTGCTGCTCTGGATTACATGTCCCTCCCTTTTATGGCTCATTAGTCAGAACCTACAGTGCGGCCTCCAGCTGAGGTCAGTCACCACACAGCGGAAAGAGGCTGGTGAACACACAGGGCTGTCTCTGCCACACATCTCTTCTGGTTTCATTTCCTTCTTTGTTTAGAAATTTCCTCTTATGAGCTTCTGTGGGTTGTAAACACTCTCATTTTTCTCTGAATATATACTTATCTTCATGTTTTAAAGATAGTTTTGTTGGAGTTGCAGTTTAGGTTAATGATTATTTTCTCTTATGAACACTTTGAAAATAGTATTCCATTATCTTCCAGCTTCCATTGGGCTTATGGAAGTTAGAAGACATTTTACTCTTTTTTTTCTGTAACTTTGTAGTTTATAAATTTTTACAACAATAGGTCTGTGTGTCGTGTTAATTATGCCTGGAACTCAACAGTCCTTTCTGAAATTTCAAGTGTTTTTCTTCAGTTCAGTGAACTGGTATTCTATTATTCCTTTGTTCATTATTTTTCATCTGTTCCCTTTGTCCTCTAGTAATTATATTATTCATACATTAGGTATCCCAGATCTCTCCTCCATATCTCATATTATTTTGCTCATATTTTCCATTTCTTTGTAAATTTGTTCTGCATTGGTGTTATTTCTTCAATTTGATCTTCTAAGATAGCCATTATCCAATATAACTATTTCCTACCATGTTATCTTTCTTTAAAACTGTCATATCCCTTCCCTCTTTCTTTTCACTAAGGGCAACTCACCATACTTCTTGGAGTACAAAAGGTATCAGAGAGATCTTTTTCATCTTCCTAGTACAAAATCAATTTGTAAGTAACCCTGCTGCACCTGCTTTTTTTCTTTTTTTTCCTTTTGTCCCTATTGCAATAGTCAAAAATTCTATTTGTTCTATAAATCTTAATACCTCCCATATTGTTAATCCTTGTCTCTATTTTTCCACTTATTTTAGCATACAAACATGTTATGGTAGCAGGAAATAGAACATGGCAGTTCTGGAGTCAAAATATGGGGATTCAAAACTTAACTCTGCCAATTTCTAGTCTTCTACCCTGAACAATTTAATTAGATTTGATATAAATCTCTTTTCTCATCTAATAAGTGGGCAAATACTAGTACTTACCTCTTGGTATTATTAAGAGTAAATAATTTATTAATTTGAAGAAATTGGCATAGCGTCTGACTCATAGAATTCAATAAATAGACTTTAATATCTTTGTCTTAAAAAATGAAGGCAAACTCACTTGATGCTATAGGATGCCCTGACTCCTATCCAGTTGTCTGCTCCCTTTCACATCAAAACCATCTTCACAATGTGTGTATACTCTCTCTCTCTGACTCATCACATCCATTCCTTGAATTGAAATACCATCAACATGCTGGTAACTCCTGAATTTGTATCTCTACCCACTTATCTCTTTTGCATCCTAGACTCATATCTGTTCATTCAGTATCTCCATTTCAATGTCTGAGTTGCATCTCAGCCTTAACATGTCAGGACTGAATTCTTTTTTATTGGAGTATAATTGTTTTACAATGGTGTATTAGTTTCTGCTTTATAACAAAGTGAATCAGTTATACATATATACATATATATATACCCATATCTCTTCCCTCGTGCGTCTCCCTCCCTCCCACCTGCCCTATCCCACCCCTCTAGGTGGTCACAAAGCACCGAGCTGATTTTCCTGTGCTATGCGGCTGTTTCCCACTAGCTATTGGCTTTACATTTGGTAGTGTATATATGTCCATGCCATTCTCTCACTTTGTCCCAGCTTACCGTTCCCCCTCCCCGTGTCCTCAAGTCCATTCTCTAGTAGGTCTGCATCTTTATTCCCGCCTTGCCCCTACGTTCTTCATGACCACATTTTTTTTTTTTAGATTCCATATATATGTGTTAGCATATGATATTTGTTTTTCTCTTTCTGACTTACTTCACTCTGTATGACAGACTCTAGATCCATCCACCTCACTACAAATAACTCAATTTCATTTCTTTTTATGGCTGAGTAATATTCCATTCTATATATGTACCACATCTTCTTTATCCATTCATCTGTCGATGGACACTTAGGTTGCTTCCATGTCCTGGCTATTGTAAATAGAGCTGCAATGAACATTGTGGTACATGACTCTTTTTTTTTTTTTTAAATAGATTTATTTATTTATTTATTTATTTTTGGCTGTGTTGGGTCTTCGTTTCTGTGCGAGGGCTTTCTCTAGTTGCAGCGAGCAGGGGCCACTCTTCATCGTGGTGCGTGGGCCTCTCACTACTCGGCCTCTCTTGTTGCGGAGCACAGGCTCCAGACGCGCAGGCTCAGTAGTTGTGGCTCATGGGCCCAGTTGCTCTGCGGCATGTGGGATCTTCCCAGACCAGGGCTCAAACCCACATCCCCTGCATTGGCAGGCAGACTCTCAACCACTGCACCACTAGGGAAGCCCCATGACTCTTTTTGAATAATGGTTTTCTCAGGGTATATGACCAGTAGTGGGATTGCTGTGTCATATGGTAGTTCTACTTTTAGTTTTTTAAGGAACCTCCATACACTTCTCCATAGTGGCTGTATCAATTTACATTCCCACCAACAGTGCAAGAGGGTTCCCTTTTCTCCACACCCTCTCCAGCATTTATTGTTTGTAGATTTTTTGATGATGGCCATTCTGACTGGTGTGAGGTGATATTTCAATGTAGTTTTGATTTGCATTTCTCTAATGATTAGTGATGTTGAGCATTCCTTCATGTGTTTGTTGGCAATCTGTATATCTTCTCTGGAGAAATGTCTATTTAGGTATTCTGCCCATTTTTGGATTGGGTTGTTTGTTTTTTTGACATTGAGCTGCATGAGCTGCTTGTAAATTTTGGAGATTAATCCTATGTCAGTTGTTTCATTTGCAAATATTCTCCCCCATGCTGAGGGCTGTCTTTTTGTCTTGTTTATGGTTTCCTTTATTGTGCAAAAGTTTTTAAGTTACATTAGGTCCCATTTGTTTATTTTACTTTTTATTTCCACTACTCTAGGAGGTGGCTCAAAAAGGATCTTGCTGTGATTTATGTCATAGAGTGTTCTGCCTATGTTTTCCTCTAAGAGTTTGATAGTGTCTGGCTTTAATTTAGGTCTTTAATCCATTTCGAGTTTATTTTTGTGTATGGTGTTAGGGAGTGTTCTAATTTCATTCTTTTACATGTAGCTGTCCAGTTATCCCAGCACCACTTATTGAAGAGGCTGTCTTTTCTCCATTGTATATTCTTGCCTCCTTTATCAAAGATAAGGTGACCATATGTGTGTGGGTTTATCTCTGGGCTTTCTATCCTGTTCCACTGACCTAAATTTCTGTTTTTGTGCCAGTACCATACTGTCTTGATTACTGTAACTTGGTAGTATAGTCTGAAGTCAGAGAGCCTGATGCCTCCAGCTCCATTTTTCTTTCTCAAGATTGCTTTGGCTATTCAGGGTCTTTTGTGTTTCCATACAAATTGTGAAATTTTTTGTTCTAATTCTGTGAAAAATGCCAGTGCTAGTTTGATAGGGATTGCATTGAATCTGTAAATTGCTTTGGTAGTATAGTCATTTTCACAATGTTGATTCTTCCAATCCAAGAACATGGTATATCTCTCCATCTATTTGTATCATCTTTAATTTCTTTCATCGGTGTCTTATGATTTTCTGCATACAGGTCTTTTGTCTCCTTAGGTAGGTTTATTCCTAGATATTTTATTCTTTTTGTTGCAATGGTAAATGGGAGTGTTTTCTTAATTTCTCTTTCAGATTTTTCATCATTAGTGTATAGGAATGCAAGAGATTTCTGTGCATTAATTTTGTATCCTGCTACTTTACCAAATTCATTGATTAGCTCTAGTAGTTTTCTGGTAGCATCTTTAGGATTCTCTATGTATAGTATCATGTCATCTACAAACAGTGACAGTTTTACTTCTTCTTTTCCGATTTGTATTTCTTTTATTTCTTTTTCTTCTCTGATTGCTGTGGCTAAAACTTCCAAAACTATGTTGAATAATAGTGGTGAGAGTGGGCAACCTTGTCTTGCTCCTGATCTCAGTGGAAATGATTTCAGTTTTTCACCATTGAAGATGATGTTGGCTGTGGGTTTGTCATATATGGCCTTTATTATGTTGAGGTAAGTTCCCTCTATGCCTACTTTCCGTAGGGTTTTTATCATAAATGGGTGTTGAATTTTGTCAAAAGCTTTCTCTGCGTCTATTGAGATAATCATATGGTTTTTATTCTTCAATTTGTTAATATGGTGTATCACATTGATTGATATGCATATAATGAAGAATCCTTACATTCCTGGGATAAACCCCACTTGATCATGGTGTATGATCCTTTTAATGTGCTGTTGGATTCTGTTTGCTAGTATTCTGTTGAGGATTTTTGCATCTATGTTCGTTAGTGATATTGGCCTGTAGGTTTCTTTCTTTGTGTCATCTTTGTCTGGTTTTGGTATCAGGGTGATGGTGGCCTCGTAGAATGAGTTTGGGAGTGTTCCTCCCTCTGCAATATTTTGGAAGAGTTTGAGAAGGATAGGTGTTAGCTCTTCTCTAAATGTTTGATAGAATTCGCCTGTGAAGCCATCTGGTCCTGGGCTTTTGTTTGTTGGAACATTTTTAATCACAGTATCAATTTCAATGCTTGTGATTGTTCTCTTCATATTTTCTATTTTTTCCTGGTTCAATCTCGGAAGGTTGTGCATTTCTAAGAATTTGTCCATTTCTTCCAGGTTGTCCAATTTATTGGCATAGAGTTGCTTGTAGTAATCTCTCATGATCCTTTGTATTTCTGCAGTGTCAGTTTTTACTTCTCCTTTTTCATTTCTGATTCTATTGATTTGAGTTTTCTCCCTTTTTTTTCTTGATGAGTCTGGCTAATGGTTTATCAATTTTGTTTATCTTCTCAAAGAACCCGCTTTTAGTTTTATTAAACATTGTTATCATTTCCTTCATTTCTTTTTCATTTATTTCTGATGTGATCTTTATGATTTCCTTCTTTCTGCTATCTTTGGAGTTTTTTTGTTCTTCTTTCTCTAATTGCTTTAGTTGTAAGGTTAGGTTGTTTATTTGAGATGTTTCTTGTTTCTTAAGGTAGGATTGTATTGCTATGAACTTCCTTCTTAGAACTGCTTTTGCTGCATCCCATAGGCTTGGGTCATTGTGTTTTCATTGTCATTTGTTTCTAGGTATTTTTTGACTTCCTCTTTGATTTCTTCAGGGATTTCTTGGCTATGAAGTAGTGTATTGTTTAGCCTCCATGTGTTTGTATTATTTACAGATTTTTTCCTGTAATTGATATCTAGTCTCATAGCGTTGTGGTCAGAAAAGATACTTGATATGATTTCAATTTTCTTAAATTTACCAAGGCTTGATTTGTGACCCAAGATATAATCTATCCTGGAGAATGTTCCATGAGCACTTGAGAAGAAAATGTATTCTGTTGTTTTTGGATGGAATGTCCCATAAATATCAATTAAGTCTATCTTTTTTAATGTATCATTTAAAGCTTGTGTTTCCTTATTTATTTTCATTTTGGATGATCTGTCCATTGGTGAAAGTGAGGTGTTAAAGTCCCCTACTATGATTGTGTTACTGTCGATTTCCCCTTTTATGGCTGATAGTATTTGCCTTATGTATTGAGGTGCTCCTATATTGGTTGCATAAATATTTACAATTGTTATATCTTCTTGGATTGATCACTTGATCAGTATGTAGTGTCCTTTGTCTGTTGTAATAACCTTTGTTTTAAAGTCTATTTTGTCTGATATGAGAATTTCTACTCCAGCTTTCTTTTGATTTCCATTTGCATGGAATATCTTTTTCCATCCCCTCACTTTCAGTCTGTATGTGTCCCTAGGTCTGAAGTGGGTCTCTTGTAGACAGCATATATATGGGTCTTGTTTTTGTATCCATTCAGCCGGTCTACGTCTTTTGGTTGGAGCATTTAATCCATTTACATTTAAGGTAATTATCGATATGTATGTTCCTATTACCATTTTCTTAATTGTTTTGGGTTTGTTATTGTAGGTCTTTCCCTTCTCTTATGTTTCCTGCCTAGAGAAGTTCCTTTAGCATTTGTTGCAAAGCTGGTTTGGTGGTGCTGAATTCTCTTAGCTTTTGCTTGTCTGTAAAGCTTTTAATTTCTCTATCAGATCTGAATGAGATCCTTGCTGGGTAATCTTGGTTGTAGGTTTTCCCCTTTCATTACTTTAAATATGTCTTGCCACTCCCTTCTGGCTTGCAGAGTTTCTGCTGAACGATCAGCTGTTAACCTTATGGGGATTCCCTTGTATGTTATTTGTTGTTTTTCCCTTACTGCTTTTAATATTTTTTCGTTGTATTTAATTTTTGATAGTTTGATTAATATGTGTCTTGGCATGTTTCTCCTTGGATTTATCCTTTATGGGACTCTCTGTGCTTCTTGGACTTGATTAACTATTTCCTTTCCTATATTAGGGAAGTTTTCAACTATAATCTCTTCAAATATTTTCTCAGTCCCTTTTTTTTTCTCTTCTTTTTGGTACCCTTATAATTCGAATGTTGGTGCATTTAATGTTGTCCCAGAGGTCTCTGAGACTGTCCTCAATTCTTTTGATTCTTTTTTGTTTATTCTGCTGTGCAGTAGTTATTTCCACTGTTTTATCTTCCAGGTCACTTATCCGTTCTTCTTCCTCAGTTATTCTGTTATTGATCCCTTCTAGAGAATTTTTAATTTCATTTATTTTGTTGTTCATCATTGCTTGTTTGCTCTTTAGTTCTTCTAGGTCCTTGTTAAACGTTTCTTGTATTTTCTCCATTCTATTTCCAAGATTTTGGATCATCTTTACTATCATTATTCTGAATTCTTTTTCAGGTAGACTGCCTTTTTCCTCTTCATTTGTTAGGTCTGGTGGGTTTTTTCCTTGCTCCTTCATCTGCTGTGTGTTTCTCTGTCTTCTCATTTGCTTAACTTACTGTGTTTGGGGTCTCCTTTTCGCAGGCTGCCGGCTCGCAGTTCCCGTTGTTTTTGGTGTCTGCCCCCAGTGGCTAAGGTTGGTTCAGTGGGTTGTGTAGGCTTCCTGGTGGAGGGCACTAGTGCCTGTGTTCTGGTGGATGAGGCTGGGTCTTGTGGTTCTGGTGGGCAGGTCCACGTCTGGTGGTGTGTTTTGGGGTGTCTGTGACCTTATTATGTTTTTAGGCAGCCTCTCTGCTAATGGGTGGGACTGTGTTCCTGTCTTGCTAGTTGTTTGGCATAGGACGTCCAGCACTGTAGCTTTCTGGTCGTTGAGTGGACCTGGGTCTTGGCATTGAGATGGAGATCTCTGTGAGATTTTCATCGTTTGATATTACATGGAGCTGGGAGGTCTCTGGTGGGCCAATGTCCTGAACTTGGCTCTCCCACCTCAGAAGCACAGCCCTGATGCCTGACTGGAGCACCAAGAGCCTGTCATCCACATGGCTAGAATAAAAGGGAGAAAAAAAAGAAAGAAAGAAAGAAAGAAAGAAAGAAAAAGATAAAATAAAATAAAGTTATTTAAATAAATAATAAAAAATAATTATTAAAAAAAGTTAAAAAGTAATAACAAAAAAAAGAAAGAAAGAAAGAAGAGAGCAACCAAACCAAAAAACAAATCCACCAGTGATAACAATTGCTAAAAATTATACTAAAAGAAAGAAAGAAAAGAAAAAAAACTGACAGAACCCTAAGAGAAATGCTAAAAGCAAAGCTATACAGACAAAATCACACACAGAAGCATACGCAGACACACTCACAAAAAGAGATAAAGGAAAAAATATATATATATTGTTGCTCCCAAAATCCACCTCCTCAATTTGGGATGATTCGTTGTCTATTCAGGTATTCCACAGATGCAGGTACATCAAGTTGATTGTGGAGATATAATCCGCTGCTCCTTAGGCTGCTGGGAGAAATTTCCCTTTCTCTTCTTTGTTCACACAGCTCCCGGGGTTCAGCTTTGGATTTGGCCCTGCCTCTCCATGTAGGTCGCCTGAGGGTGTCTGTTCTTCGCTCAGACAGGACGGGGTTAAAGGAGCAGCTGATTTGGGGGCTCTGGCTCACTCAGGCCATGTGCAGGGAGGGGTACAGATGCCGGGTGAGCCTGCGGTGCCAGAGGCCAGTGTGACATTGCACCAGCCTGAGGCGCACCGTGTGTTTTTCCAGGGAAGTTGTCCCTGGATCACGGGACCCTGGCAGTGGCGGGCTGCACAGGCTCCCAGGAGGGGCGGTTTGGATAGTGACCTGTGCTTGCACACAGGCTTCTTGGTGGCTGCAGCAGCAGCCTTAGCGTCCCATGCCCGTCTCTGGGGTCTGCGCTGATAGCCATGGCTCATGCCCGTCTCTGGAGCTCCTTTAAACTGTGCTCTTAATCCGCTCTCCTCGCGCACCAGGAAACAAAGAGGCAAGAAAAAGTCTCTTGCCTCTTCAGCAGTTCCAGACCTTTTCCCGGACTCCCTCCCGGCTAGCTGTGGTGCACTAGCCCCTTCAGGCTGTGTTCACGCCGCCAACCACAGTCCTTTCCCTGCCATCCGACCGAAGCCCGAGCCTCAGCTCCCAGCCCCCGCCCGCCCCGGCGGGTGAGCAGACAAGCCTTTCGGGCTGGTGAGTGCTGGTCGGCGCCGATCCTCTGTGCGGGAGTCTCTCCGCTTTGCCCTCCGCACCCCTGTTGCTGCGCTCTCCTCCGTGGCTCCGAAGCTCCCCCTCTCCGCCACCCGCATTCTCCACCCGCGCAGGGGCTTCGTAGTGTGTGGAAACCTTTCCTAGTTCACAGCTCCCTCCCACTGGTGCAGGTCCCGTCCCTATTCTTTTGTCTCTGTTTTTTCTTTTTTCTTTTACCCTAGCCAGGTACGTGGGGAGTTTTTTGCCTTTTGGGAGGTCTGATGTCTTCTGCCAGTGTTCAGTTGGTGTTCTGTAGGAGTTGTTCCACACATAGATGTATTTCTGATGTATTTGTGGGGAGGAAGATGATCTCCACGTCTTACTCTTCTGCCATCTTGAAGCTCCTTCCCAGGACTGAATTCTTGATCTTGCACCTTCCCCATCAAATATTTTCTTTTCTCAGTCTTTCTGATCTCATTAAATGTTACCACCACATAGCCAATTTCTTAAACCAAACTCCTAAGAATCACCTTTGATTTCTATATTTCCCTCAGCAACCACATCAGCATATATAATTGGTTTTACCTCCAAAATATATCTTAAATTTGCCCTCCTATTACTATCTCCATGGTCACAGCTTTGTTCAATCCAACAACATCATACACACATTGCATTATGCCATAGTTTCCTAATTACCCTGCCCATTTCCATTCATGTACCAATAGCCCCTTCACCTATACTCCAGATAGCTGCCGGAATCACCTTTTCTTAATCAAAATATTATCATGTTGTCATCCAACATAAGATTCCTACCTTTTTTGTAGCCTAAAAGTTGAACTCATACAAAACTTACTTATAGATCCCTGACTATCTCTCTTCCTTTATCTTGATCACTCTCCTTACATTCACTGTGTTCTAAACTCACTGGCCCACTGAGAGTTTATAGGGCATTTGAGATCCTTCCTGTGTCAGGTCTTTCAGGCATAGTTTCCCGTGACCGAAATAATACTCATTTGCCAATTTCCTCTTACTCTTCAGGACTGTGCTAACCCTTCCATAGAAAGGATTTACCTACAACTCTATATAAAGTAGTCCATGCTCCCCCCTCCCCTTTGTTTCCTATTTTAGCACCCTTCTAATTGTCTTCTTGGCACTTCATACAACTTATCATTCTCATATTGTGGTCTCTTGTTTGCTTCCTGTCTCTCTCACTTAAATATAAGTTCCTAAAGGACAGGACCATCTGTCTTGTATCCTGTTAAATACACTGTGCCTAATACACAATAGATTCTAAATGATTTATGTATTGAACACATAAGTAAATAAATGAAGACTAAATTGTTTCTGAACTATATTATTTTGTTAACTTCTCGTTTAAATTTTAATATAAAATAATATGTCTTATTTCCTTCCAGAAATACATTTTTAAGCCTTAATCATATCTCTTCAAAAGATTTCATTATAGTTGTACTCAATTTTCTTTTCTTTTTTCCTCTCTTTTCTCCTTCCTTTTTATTTTATTTTTTGGTTATTCCACTAGTTCTCTTGCACAGAACCACCAAGCTGTTTCATTGACTTGGTTTCCCTCTTGTCATCTAGTTGCATCAACTTAAACTGATTTTGATGGTTCCTTGGCTGGTCATGCTTGGATTGGCCCATGGTTGATGCCTCTCAAACAGTGGTGGACTGGAAGTCAATGAAGATAAATAAGTGAATTTGTTTTTCAGTGAGTCAAATGAACTGTAAATCAAATGAATTGTAAAACAGGGAACTCTCTTTTAATTCATGTAGAGAAAACTCCCTGTTTTTCAGGTGCAAGTGAATACAGGCTGTCCTCAGTCCAACACTACAGAAAGTGCTTGTGCTGCCTCTACTATCGGGAACAATAATATTAGTTTTTTTCTAAAACTAAACACCATGCATTGACCAGAGCAGTTCCCTACCCGGGTTGAGAGGATACTCCTAGGTTTGCATTCTCTGTCACCCTCATTAGCCTCCCCCTAGACTTGAAAGAAAGGCAGAGTATATTTCCAAATTGCCTAGTTCTTAATCTTCTCTACTATCTTGTTTAATCACACTGTTTAAACAATTATACACCCTTCAGGTACCTTCTGAATTAAGCCTGGATATCCAGATATTCCAGGGCTTCTTCCATGATATAACAACAACAATCTCAGCGGGAAATTGGGAGAAAAAGGGTCAAGAACAGATTTTTAAGCCCCCATTTTCCATCTGTGTTTTATTTTGAAAGCCTGGATTGAATCAATAAAAGAGTAAAGGTCCCTATATGATGAGAAGCCCAAGCAAAGATCAAGAAAACAGCATAAAATTTGACTCAGCTGTGGAAAAAAATCTAGGTGTGGGCTGGGGGTGAGGGTAGTTGAGAGGGGTTAGCATGAAGAATTAGCTAGAAAATTTAATCATTTTCCAGATGTTTTTGACAGTGAAAAAAAAAATAGTTCAAAATTATGTAAATTAATTTCAAATTCAAACAAGGTTTAAAATTTTTAAATTTGTTGCAATGTATCTTATAATGTATTATAATATATAATGTATTATAATGCATAATATATATGAGATTAATATGCTATAACTATGTTGTGATCAAACATTTTGGTATTGGCTATATTGACTGGCTGGTGGTATTCCTCAGATGGTCACCTTAAGCAGATAATATCAGTAAAACTATGTTGGAGAATTTATAGAGAACTCACCAACTGTGATTTATACTGGACCTCAGAGAACTAGTCTGATGTTTATCTTGATGTTTGTTCAGTGGCAGTAGCTATCAATAGCTGGACCATAACACAATTTATACATTTGAAAAATGTGGTTAAAGGAACTAGCACAGTTCAACTTATACTTCCCTGCCATTTTTTGGTATGATTACTTCCTGCTTGATCTACTGCAATTTTAATACTTAGTACAAAACATGGGACATAGAAAGCACTCAATGAGTAGTTGTTGAATGATTGAGCTATGTTCTAGAGTGGAGAATTTAGTGTTTGGGTTGATTCTTTTTGTATCCTATTTATTCATGATAAAATGTAACAGTCAGAAACAAAACTATAATAATGTTCAAAAATAGTTTTCTAAAAAATTTTAAAAAAGTGTATAAAATATATAGTAAAAGAATTACTGGGAGGAGCAACAGAAATATAGATAATAAGTCAAAAATAAAAATCCCATGGGTTAGAAAGGCACCTGAAAGAATAAAACTCAGGAGAAAGAAAGCATATTTTAAAAAGGAAAGTGTGAGCAATAGAAGTGTTAGGATATTTTCCCCTTCTGTACAAAATGTCTTCCTATGCAGTTCTTCTCATTAAACAAAATTAATCAAAGGAATGTGGCCTGGTAACATAACTTGGCATGAGTTGCCACAGTCTGAGAGACCATTGTTCTCATTTTTCTCTTACTGTTAAACTAACCCAGAAATAATTTAAAAGAAGAATAGAAACTAGGAGGCCTGTCTGGACAGGGGCTTTTAATTTTTCTGAAGCTTGATTACTATTAGAACAAGTTCCTTTTTGAATATGCTTCTTAAGAACAAAAAAGTGGTCTCTGGGAGCACTGGTAAGTCCATCCTTTTTGTATCCTGATAAGTGGTTTTACTGACTCTTGGACTTTATAACACAGCTCACCAATAAATTTTGATGACGGGGTACAGACTACATGGGTGGCAAAGGATGACACATTCATCTCCAGTTTGTTTCTTTTTAGGGAAGATGATTTTTGTTGGCTGAATTTCTGCTGAGTAGAGTAATTTCTGGCCTAAAATGCAATGTTTTAGAAGTTTTTCAAGCATTTGGAAAGGGCTCAAAAGTTGGTATGTTATCTTAAATGTTATTTTGATGGCATAATGATATTTAGATTGATGTGAAAATGCCCTCTCCTATACCCTTTGTGGGAAGACACTACAGGAATGTGCATTTGGAATCATCTCATGATCTTTTGTATGCTTATAGTGATAGGGTGCTTTAAGGCGATGAAGTCAATGGAATTTTAATTAATCTGAGAAAGTAGAAACCCCCCTGCCTGGAAATGGATACGATCAAGTATGTTTTAGACATGGAGGCTAAGCCAGAGAATTCCAGAACAGAAGAGTTAATAAACTGAGACTTCCAGATATTGGCATATATGTGGTTGGAAACATTCAACTCTTGCTAAGGCAAGGAAACAAATATATTGTTTCTTATGGTGTCACCAGGTAAAAGATGGCTGGATTTAAAAAGAAAATTTAAATGACAATCATAATAACTAAGGTGTGTTGAATACTTACTAACATGCCCAGCCATCGCCGTGGTCGGCACTTCGCAAACAATAGGTCATTTAATTGTCTCCAGAAACTAATGAGGCAGAAACTATATTATCCTTACTTTAAAGTTGAGGAAGCTGAAGCTCAGAGAGTTTTAACGGCTTATCCAAGGTGACATAGATATAGAAATAATGGAGATGGGATTTGATCCCATGACTCTCTGACTCTAACAACATGCTTACATTCTATTGTCTCAATAATATGGATGTATTAATTTGTATAAGATCCAAACATCTGCCTATTCTTCTAAACTGAATTGTCTTCTGATGTCTACAAAGAACAGCACTTTTGAATCTAGAACAAAAAGCTGCCTTTTCATTTTGGCTTAACTATGGGCTGTAAAATTTTAATTACCTTTTGTTTAGAAAGTGCTATAGAACCTGAACTTGTAATCAGTGCTGGAAGTAGGCACACCAAGGGGTTGTTGATTTCCCTAGTGAATTTGAGTATCATTTATGGAAATGTAATTATAGTGGAATCCTGTTGTAATGATCAATTTGAGCAAGCCCCATTTGATCATTACATCCAAATGATCACCACATACAGACCATAAAACAGTGAGCCTCTCAAACCAGACAGGCTCAACTGTAAAATATCCATCTTACAAAAACAGTATTATTATCACTATGTACTTCAGAACCAGCACAGTTCAGTCGAATTATTGGCTCTAATTAGCCCTTCTAAAGACTATACCATTCTTTAGCTAAATCGTAATGGCTCATATGAAAGGTTCGAAATTCAACTAAGTCAACAAGTATTTATTATGTACCTGCTGTGTACTCTGAATGGGGCCAGGCACTGAGGAGAATATAAAATACATAGGAAGGCAGTTGCCTTCTTTTTGAAGCTCGCTATCCACTTTAGGAAACAAGTTGCGTAAACTGCTTGAACAACCTTGCCTAAAATGAGAGCCCCCAAACCCCCATATTATAATATTGGTCAGTTTAAGAGGTGAAAACTTTGGCTCCAGTGAAAAATAGGTTAGGAGCATATTCTTTTGTCACAAAACTGACTGCAAAAGAAAATGGGATAGGAAATGAAAATAAATAGTTCCTTCCTGCAGAGGCAGCACCTGAAGTCAGAGACAGCAAAAGGGGTGCATCTCACATTCCAATTTCAATGAATTGGTTCTTAAGTCAGGGAGAGCAATGAGATTTTCTCTCTCATATTAATATCAAAAAATTGTTAATGGCTGACTGCATTGCCGGGCTGAGAAGGATTTTTAAACCAAATTGAGACCCAGGGGAAAGAGTGATATTGCGGGTGAGTTAACTCCTGGCAGGGGGTGGAAGCCACAGGTGAAATACTGAGGCAGTGTTCTCTCTTGGACTTCTTTAATTTCAAGATCTCTGAATTGAGACGCCTACTTTCCAGCTACCCTCCTAGAATCATAGCACAGAAAATACTTTGTAGACGTTGCACACAGTAGGCTGTGATCTTTCCTGCCCGTTCTACTTCCCTTTTCCTTTTCACTCTCTTATACCCTCACACTCTGCTTTAAATATTAACAGAATCCAAATTGCTACTTTGTCCAAATCAATAATCTCCATCTGACCACTCTTGTTTCGTACTCAAACCAAATACTGTAATCAACCACTTTAATATTGCTCTATCACCCTCCATTCTAAACCCCTGACATTCAACATTTTTCTCAAAATATGTTGTTCAAGCCAGTACACAACTGGAGCCAAGCAGAAAACCTCACCTTTCTGCTCAGGCAGATACTTTCTCCTTTGACTTCAAGGAAGTCACAATTTATGCAAGCAATGGTATCTGTCTATTTAAACTGTTATCTCACCCAGTAACTACATGTTTCTAAACACCAACTATTCCTTAGGGCAGAAGGCAGTTGCCTTGTATTTTGATTGTCTCCAATACCCTCTTTATGTATTTATTTTTTTCTCTACAGAGAATCCACTCCAGAATGTTCCCTGCTGATTCTCCAATATAGTATATTCCTGTACTTTAGCCCGAATTCACATACATCATATTTTATCACATAAGATACATTCTGTGAAGCTTTTTCTGACATCTCAATCCTTTGTATAACATAACCATTATGCTTTGAAATGTGCTAATATGGCATCAGTACAAAATATTATAGTATCTTCTTGAGTCTATCTTTCTCATATAGCTCTGGGCCATGTCTTTTCATTTCTGGGACCTTATCACCTGGCAAAGTTCCAGACACATAGTAATTTTCCCAAGATACTTTTCTCAAGCTCTTTGGGAATTTTAAGAGAGGAGCCATAGCCAAACAGATTCTTGGGTGTCATCGTTTCTGTGGTTTTTCTTAACACATACTTTTGAGAAAAGAAATATGGTGCAGAAAAAGTAAATCATGGATTAAACTAATATCTCCTATTGAGAATGCTTACCTTGAAAAGCCAAACACTGACATATGACTTGCATATCAGTCCTCTCCATTTCTACAATGATCAGGAATAGTAGATTCCCACCCCCCCACCTCCCTGCCCAGAACTCTCTGAAAAGGATAGTCATACGTGAGGACTAATTTTGAACTGAACCACAATGGAACAATAGTAATGACTACATTTATCCCAGCAATTTTCAGGGTTATAATGTTTCCTGATCATAGTCTTAGTGTTTTCAGAATTTGGGGGCCCTTCTATTCAGACCCACATCTCTGTAGAGTAAAACTCATAAATGTAGCATGTAGTAGAGAATTGTTCTGAGGGCAGGGAGGTAGTAAGGCAGGATTTAAAATGAAGAAAAATCTTGTTAACATTCACAGGGAGGGAGACAGCCATTTTTAAAAATAAATAGTCAGTGAAAAAGAGATCGGTAAATTTCAGACAGACAAGAGAACAGAGGAGACTAAGATTGCAGCAGTGAAAATAAACGTGTATCATCTTGGCAGCCCTGTAGGTTGGAAGGGACAGCTCAGATAGTCTGAACCAAAACTAGCATTTTAAAAAGTGCATTTTGTAATTGCACTTCTTCTCTTAGAAGCCTTAAGACAGAAAAAAAAGAAAAAAAAAAAGAGAGAGAGAGAGAGGGAGAGAGATAGACAAGGAGATGGGGATCAGTTGAAACGAAGACTTCCTCCAATGCTGATAGTAACTACAGTAAAAACAACAGATTCCATTTTTGCCTATGACTTTTCCCATATATGCTTTTTGGAAACAGAAAGTTGTT
The DNA here is from genome assembly GCF_028564815.1 of Eubalaena glacialis. Classification (NCBI taxonomy): domain Eukaryota; kingdom Metazoa; phylum Chordata; class Mammalia; order Artiodactyla; family Balaenidae; genus Eubalaena; species Eubalaena glacialis. The sequence continues at coordinate 122,357,687 of NC_083718.1, forward strand.
TTGGGTTTTTTTTTTCCCATTTTTACGGATCCTGGAATGCAAATTAATCCTTGGGATTCCTTCATTTTTGCAGATTTTCTATTAGTGATTAGACCTGAGGGTAGGGCTGAAAGCTTCTTGAATGGTGACTTTGGTCCTTAACAATTAAAAGGAGCACCACGATGTGGGCACATTTAAGAAAGGGACTGCTTTGAACTCAGTTTCAAGGGGACAAGAGAAAGACCCTTGTCATCTTCCCCATCATCTAGCCCATCACTGTGGTAGGACAGCCAGCTTGAGACAGAAGCCCAGTCAAGAATAAGGGCTGGGCAATTGATTGACATATCCTCCCTGTTGTACTTGTTAACAACCTAAGAACAGCAGTTGGAGGTTGTCTCATCTATTGCGCACCTGGAAAACATTTGATTCTAACATGATTTCCCAGTTCAGTGATTAGTGAGTGAATTTTCAGAATTAAAGAGACCTAGAAATAGAAGCCACAAGTTGGGTCAGGTTGGTAGAAGTTGAAATGATCAAGTGGCAGGACAGGTTTGCTTTAGGAGAATAGTCAGGAAAATAGGATGGACGTGTTGGGGGGATTTCTTGAGCACATGACTTGCCTTCCACTGCATATTTCCTGCCTACCATATACAGCAAAAAGCAGGTGGAATGAGACACCTCAAATGGGAATCATGGATTTGCCATGACTTCTGACCTTGGCCAATTTTTGAACTTCTGAATAATAAAAATGTGTCCACTAGTACTTTCCTAACAGAGTTGTGAGGACTCAATAAGACAGTGTATGTAGTATGCCCAGTACAGAGCCTGGCATACATGGGGCCATCCACCCATGCTGTTTCCTTCCTTCTCTTCATTTTCCCCCATTTTTATAAAGTTACATAGAATTAATCTTGAATATACTTGTGAGTTTGGTTCAAGTTCCCAGAGCTTTTAAGTCAAGGATCAAGAAATCCTCAGGGGCCAACACCTTTTCCCTTGCCACCATTTGCATTGCAGGGCTTGATCCTTTCAGTCTATCTCCCAGTGCAGTATGTTTCCAAGGTAGGTTGTTTATTTCCTTCTCTGGGTTTTCATTAGAGCCAGAAGATAAGAGCCCTAAATTTGTGGAAGCACCTGTGAGACTAAGGCCAGGCACGTGACTTCTACAGGCGGTGGCTCCTCCTTGAGTGAACCAACTTAGCTTTAAGCAGAGTTATTATGTGTGTCATTTGGTGCCATTACTATGCCCAAGATGAATATGAGATATCAACCTCAGTTTGTGAAATGCAGACACTGATGGATGACAAAGATTAATTCAATTACAATTAGGACAAAAAAATTGCTTTTTGAAATGGAACTCATAGTGGGAAGGGAGGGGGGAAACTTCTATCCTGTTGTACTGGTAGGTTTCCTTTTCTAAATGAGCATGGCAGCAGACAGGTTATACAGAAATGCCTCTGGCAGTAGAGGTGACAATGACATTTGCAGCATTTGGGAAAGAAAACAAATTGGCATCATCAAAGTACAGCATGCACCTTGTAAATTTATTTCTTTATTATTTCTTTTACAACTTGCGTAGCATACATATGTATCTGTAATAGCTGCTGAGTGCAGTAATAGTACCGTACGGCATATTCAAAACCACATATAGGTGTATAGTTCAGTGCACTAATTATGGCATTAAGAATTGCCTTTTTAAGTAGAGAGTTTGCCATGGTGAAAATCAATAAAGAGAAGAGGTAGTATGAATTTTAGAGTGACTCCGACCTGGGCTCGAATTCTGCCTCTACCTCACAGTAAGTGTGTCTTTTCCAAGTTTCAATTTCCTCATTGGAAATGAGAGTATTAATATCTACCATGAAAGGTAGTTACCCTTAAAGAACTCTAGTGAACACTGGAAGTCTCGTTTGCTCCTAGTTACTTGTTACTCTCTTTATAGACTGAGATGGGATCCTGATCATCCTTCCCTAAGCCCAACAGGGAATTCAGTACCCCTTAATTAGAGAAGTTTTTCAGAACTACTCTGAATTATAAATACCTCTTGATCTTGCCATCTCCCCCAACTAGACTAGGAATTTTTTGAGAGAAGGACCCAATCTATCTTTTCTATAAATATAAATCAGTGCATAAATACCTTAAGTAAACTATCAAAAATGAGGGACCTCTTGCTCCCTATCAAACATTACCAATTCCCTGACATTCAGTTATAAGAGATAACCTGACATATTATCTTCCAAATCACTTCTCCAGTGAGCCGTCAGGGAGAATCATCACCAGTACAACTTTAGCTGACCTTCATGCTTAATTCACCCTCAGATACATGGACCTAATATGAAATAGGTTTTCATGTTTATTTTGAATATAGAAACAAGATCAGAATCCCGAACTGGAGAGTTCCAGCGTTTTCATAAATAACCACTTTTTTCCCAAAATTATGTTAGTCATATTTACATATAAATATTAGTATACCTTTATGTATAAAATATCTATATAAAGGCAAGTGTGATGTATTGAGATTAGAAAAAGGCAAATAATTTTTCATTTAAAAATTTTCCTCTAAAGGCCTATAGAAAACTAGATCCATAAACATAAAATGTGGGAAAAGAATCCAAAAGGAGTTATATACTCTGAGGCAGGGAATATACAAGTGACAAGATGGCTGTTAGCAAAATTTGACTTGGGCCTGAAGGCAAAGGTCATTGAAAAATTTCAAGCTTATAAAGACATTAAAAGATTATATATGTGTGTATGTATATATACATATATATTAAATATATATGCGTATGTATATACAACATATAGATTATATGCATAGATTTTAATGTTAATCTATATTATGTTTATAATATATATGATATAATGTGTGTCTGCATACACAGACACACACATACACACATACACACATAGGGTTCTAAAATTTGTAACCATGCAGTTATCGTCCCAGGAGATCATATTCCATTCATGACACAAATCTCTTCCTTAGTAACAATAGTACAGTATATAACAGTAGACAGTGGGAACAGAAGTACTTTTTTTCAATGAAATTACATTTTTTCCTAGCTTAGATTATTTTCAAAGGGCTGATGAAGATGTATTCTTAGGAAAACAAAAGAGGATAAACCGAAAAAAAGATCATAAAATTTCAGGATGAAAAATGCTGCTCAAAATAGCTTTTCTCACCAAACTCTGCACCACTTAGTGGTGTTTTGTCCCACACGACTAGTAGTTTTCCACTCTCGGCCTCCCCTACATCTTAGAGAATTCAGAGGCTAAGAGGACAGTGTGCAAAGGTTGTTCTTGTCCCTGCTGACTGCCCTTTTGGTGGCCCCCTGTATCAGTAGTCACTGTGCCGAGAATGAATGGCACCAATTACATTGTGCATCCCATTTTTTTCCTCTTAGACTTGTGTTGTTCAGATGCACTGAACCCATACAATGTTATGAGGTAAAAGCTACTCTCCTGACCTGTAAAAATAAATGTTACTCTCTGAGATACTGGGGAAGGGTTGTGCCCCGGAGAATGTGCTGCCCTCCCTCCCTGCAGTGCATGTATCACTGTGATGTTCACAAAGTAACGATGCTTTCTCTTCCCAAAGAATATGCGAAGCAGTCATTTTACTCACAACAAGGTCAGAGAACAAAGCACTCCGAAACCAAATGAGGAAATTGGGGTGTGAAGATAATGATTTTAGAATATATCTAGAAATATGTTAACCAGTCAAGACAGCATTTATTTTAAAGTGTGGCATTATGATTGGTATGGGAATTTTTTTATGAGTATTTTTTGTCACTTTCCGAGAGATCTATTATCGTATGTAGTGCTGAAGGGAACATGTTGACATGTCTGAGAGCTAAAACAAACGTGAAGAATGAAGGTGAAAATAGCCAGCTGTGAAGAAAGAATTAAAAAGCGCTGGGTGGCACTCAACGTTGTACATCTAGAATTCAGAGGTTTGTAAGGAGAAGGCAATAACGTGGCACTGGTAGCCAACTTTCCTGAGAAGGAATTAAGAAAGACACACCGTTCACTACTACAGACTAAGGGATCTACACATGTGTGCTCCTCCAGTGCCGATAAGGATACACATAAGAAAGATGCAGCTGCACCTCCCTTTGCATAGTGCATTCCTGAAAAGCTCTGTGCAAATCAAATCCCATCATAAAACCAGAAATGATTCATCTTTTCTGACTGATCTTCAATAGGAATGGCTCTTCACATTTAACTTTTAAGATCCTCTGTCTGAGCCACAGGGGGTCCAACTTCCTTTCTGATGCTCATGATTCCTAAATATTAGTTCTTAATGAAGTTTTCACCAGGCTGTGGTGAAATAAGAAAAGCAAAGAAAAAGAAGTCAATTTTTGGAAGAAAACATTTTTCAAATTACATGGCTCTGTTTTATTCTGAGATTATGTTTTTCCTTCCTGTTTGATATTTAAAACACAAGACTTTTTTAATGAAATAGTGCTGATAATAGATGTTCATTTTAAGTGTTGCTTACAATTTTACTAGTTTGTGAAATCTAAAACTACTGGGGCCACAGTGTACAACCACCCAAACCATCCCAATTTGTCATCAAAAGTTGATGCATTTTTTTAAACAAACAAATAAATGTAAAACTTTCTTTATAAAGAAAATATGTCATGCCTCATCTTGTAAGCCATAGAGGTGTCTTCTAGCATTCCTGGTTTTCAACAGGGGATACTACATATTCCTTTTCCTTTTAGCAAACTCATCAGACTGGTGATATGAACAATAATAAGATCTGTACACTTGAAACATAGTAATTCTACCATCTAGAAGTTCACATTTTACAGGTTATATTAGTCAATGCTCTTAGCAACAAGAAACAGAATTAAGTATTCCCTACCCTTTAAGATTGTTTATGAAAATTAAGTAAGATAATGCATGTAAAACACATAGTCAAGATGAAAAATGTTTTGCGATACCACTTCCCTGAAGAGTTATTTGGTGGTGAAAAATGTTGGTTATCTTAGCACAGCCATACAGATTACAAGCAAAACTATAGTAGGCTTCTAAAAAAACAATGTATGGGGTAGTTTTGTACTCTGATTTGCTGTGCTGAGTCTGAGCTGGCAGAGCTCTGACACAAGCTGTTGAGTGCTTTTGTTCTCAATCATTCCCATTTCCCCAGCTCCTCACCAAAGGAGATATCCTATTCAATACCCTATACCATAATGCACATTTTAGTTGGAATGACAGATATTAATCTATCACTGAAATATATCATTGTAAACACTGACAAGTGCCATGGCAGGAAAAGTGCATGGTAAAATAGGAATGTGTTACCAAGGGCCATGGTGTGGGCCAGCAATTTCCCTGGGGAAGTGACATTTGAACTCAGATTAATAGGACAATTATAAGTTAATGAAGTATTCCCTGTGAGGGAAATAGTCGGGATCAGGAGCCAGGAGGGAGTAGGGTGAATTAAAGTGAGTTAGAATATGGAGGACGGTGTCATGGCAAAGAAAAAGGCATTGTTTCCAGCAATATGGTGGGACAAACTGATCTGAACAGACCTCCTCACCCAAAAAAGATATAAATGCTTGACATTTAATAAAAGGTGATTTTAACTATATTACCAATTTCAAAAGGAAGCAAAAGAAATTTCCATAAGTCAGAATGAAAGAGAAAAAGGAAAGCTAGGGTGGTTAAGTCTTACACTGCAGGGATCCATCAGGGTTTCAGACTAGATGTTGACCATCTGGGTGGGAGCTACGGTTCTAAAGCTCATGTAGAGACAAGACACATGCCTGTGGGCTGCGTGAGATGTGAGATAGGACCACACTCTCTGCAGAAGGCCCAGGGGCTCAATGTTTTCTCATCCTCAAAGATTCGATATATACCCACTCACTGATCTATAGAAATATTTATCAAACTTTCCACTTGAGTCAGCCTCCACGTGGAAAAATAAAAACTGCAGACCTGCTCCAGGTCAAGATGTGAGATAGCTATGAACACTACCTAAGCGATGTGGAAATATTAAGCAGAGAAAGGAAAACAAGAAGTTCTTCAGTGGACAATGGACAACCCTGAGGCTTCCAGCAGAAGAATATTCCATCATGCTGTGTAAGAAAATATTAACAATCTAGGGTGTATGAATAACTCAAATTTTTAAAAAAATTTAAAATTACACTGAAGATGAATTCCCAGTTAAAAATGAAAACTCGTATCATAAAATAAACCACCATGAGGGAAAGTCAGAAGAAGCAGCTTTTCCATGAAGTGAAAGAAACTTAAGTTTCAAAGCTCCTTAGTTACATAAACCTCTTCAAAGTTTGTGGGAGAAGCCTTGGTAATATGTTCTCATGGCTATATTTGTCTTCATAAAATTTTGAAGTAAGATTTCTTGAGAACTCCCTGGTCGTCCAGTGGTTGGGACTCCACACTTCCACTGCAGGGGGCACAGGTTCGATCCCTGGTTGGGGAACTAAGATCCTGCAAGCAGCGTGGCCAAAAAAATAAAATAAAAATAAAGTATGATTTCTTAAGGGCGATCAATTTATACTATTGTTTATTTTCACTTCAATTTCCCTGTCATCATGGTTCCTCTTGTGTTGAATGGTGGTAGAGTGACCTTGAATACTTTTTGTATTCACCTAAGAGAAGCTTACATTTACTGGGATATCCTCATGTGGTTCCCAGTCATTTTCTTGTCTAGGTAAGTTATTACTAACTGACTCAATGTAAGAATGGCTTCCAGACATACTCCTATGGCCCACTGGACCAACTCACTTCTTGTTGTGACTTTAAGGTGCTTGTATTGCAGAGTTTGTCTTTCTGTAAAACCAGGCATCCCAGGTATGTGGGTAGCAGAAGAGAAAAGGGGATTGTGGGGTAAAGTGTTAACAATTGACAAGACTCAGTTCATTGTACTATTCTTGCAACATATTCTAGGAAATAAAAATACAAACTTAGGAAAAGATACAAACTTGGGAAATACAGAATGAAAAAAGAAAAAAATTATAATATGTTACTTATCATTTTTAAAAAATATTCACTTTGATATCTAAATTTATATTAGTAATTTTGTATTTTTAACTTATAGAAGGCCTTAAAAATTGTACAAATATCAAGTACCACCAAACCTAGATCAACCACTGCTCAGAACAAATAAAAAGATTTTAAAGCCAAAGAAATAGAAATAACCCCCTACATACCCAAGAAAAAAAGAATAATTTGAAGGATATAAAACAGGCATGTTTAACATGATTAAAGATATTTTTAAGAAAATTAAATTTTAAAGAGAAAATATACTATATGAAAAGCTATAAGATATGTTGTGAAAAAAGCAAGCAGACATTCTGAAAATAAGAAAATATACTCATGGACATTAAAAAGCAAATGGTCAGGTATACAGACATCTTTGAATATAAAATTAATTAACAAAAAAAGTAAATATTAGAATATAACTCAGAAACTAACACAGAGAAATGAAGAGGTAAAAAGTTTGAAGAGAATATCAAGATACGTATATCATTGAATGAAAGGTCAAAATATGTATTTAATAAAGTTCCAGAAGAGGATAATAAAGAAAATGAAGAGAAAGGCTATTCAAAGAAGGAATAGTTAAGGATTTTTTAGAATTGAAAATGAGTCTTCAAATTGAAGATGCACACTGAATCAATGAAAAGTCAGATATATCATGCTAAAATAGCAGAAGCTCGTGAACACAGAGACTATATTAAAAATTACTAGAGAGAAAAATGGTTTATTTCCAAAATAATAAAAATTAGACTAATGGCAGACTTCTCATCAGCAATAATACATGCCAGATGACAGCCAGAGTAAATGAACCAACAGCATAGAATTCTATAAAGAAATCTTTAAATTGAGAGGAAATGAAGATTTTTGCAAGAAAAAAAAACTAATTTTTTTCACTCTTCACAGGCCCTTAATGAAAAGCTACTCTAGAAGAAATATGTTGCATACAAGAAATAATGATGAGCATTAAAAAACGTATACATATTAGGGAATCTAAATAAACATTCTATAAATTCATAATCATAATTAACAGTTTGGGAAAGGTATAACAGTAGGTGGAAATAAATTGTTAATATATGAGGAAGAGCTCTTTTAGTAGTTATAAAGATAGAGATATTCATTTAGTTTTCATTAACCTAGGTAAAAATGCTAATTTTAAAAGTAAATCTTAAATAATGAATTGAAAACTTCAAACCAAATAGAAGAAAAATAGAGGTGAGTGATTAAGAGAATTTTATTTTCCTAGTAGAAGACAGGAAAAGAGGGGAAAAAAAGGAAAAAAAAATTAAATAGAAAATACAAATTAAAATGACAGTAATACTTCTAAATATATCAATAATTGCAACAATAGAAATGATTGTATGTACCTATCTAAAAAATAGGGATTCGATAATTGGATGAACAAAATCCCATTATTAAACTAAATACAATTTATAAGAAACACATAAAATGTAAGAATACAGAAATGTTGACTAGTCTCTTAGATAGCCTCATCCAGCAGAGGGCAGACAGCAGAAGCAATAAGAATTACAATCCTGCAGCCTGTGGAACAAAAACCACATTCACAGAAAGATAGACAAGATGAAAAGGCAGAGGGCTATGTACCAGATGAAGGAACAAGATAAAACCCCAGAAAAACAGCTAAATGAAGTGGAGATAGGCAACCTTCCAGAAAAACAATTCAGAATAATGATAGTGAAGATGATCCAGGACCTTGGAAAAAGAATGGAGGCAAAGATCAAGAGGATGCAAGAAATGGTTAACAAACACCTAGAAGAATTAAAGAACAAACAAACAGAGATGAACAATGCAATAACTGAAATGAAAACTACACTAGAAGGAATCAATAGCAGAATAACTGAGGCAGAAGAATGGATAAGTGACCTGGAAGACAGAATGGTGGAATTCGCTGCTGCAGAGCAGAATAAAGAAAAAAGAATGAAAAGAAATGAAGACAGCTTAAGAGACCTCTGGGACAACATTAAATGCAACAACATTCATATTATACGGGTCCCAGAGGGGAAGAGAGAGAGAAAGTACCCAAGAAAATATTTGAAGAGATTATAGTCAAAAACTTCTCTAACACAGGAAAGGAAATAGCCACCCAAATCCAGGAAGTGCAGAGAGTCCCACACAGGATAAACCCAAAGAAAAACACACCGAAACACATAGTAATCAAATTGGCAAAAATTAAAGACAAAGAAAAATTATTGAATGCAGCAAGGGAAAAATGACAAATAACATACAAGGGAACTCCCATAAGGTTAAGAGCTGATTTCTCAACAGAAACTCTACAAGCCAGAAGGGAGTGGCATGATATACTTAAAGTGATGAAAGAGAAGAACCTACAACCAAGATTACTCTACCTGGCAAGGATCTCATTCAGATTTGATGGAGAAATCAAAAGCTTTACAGACAAGCAAAAGCTAAGAGAATTCAGCACCACCAAACCAGCTCTACAACAAACGCTAAAGGAACTTCTCTAAGTGGGAAACCCAAGAGAAGAAAAGAACCTACAAAAACAAACCCAAAACAATTAAGAAAATGGTCATAGGAACATACATCTTGATAATTACCTTAAACGTGAATGGATTAAATGCTTCAACCAAAACACACAGGCTTGCTGAATGGATACAAAAACAAGACCCATATATATGCTGTCTACAAGAGACCCACTTCAGACCTAGGGACACATGCAGGCTGAAAGTGAGGGTATGGAAAAAGATATTCCATGAAAATGGAAATCAAAAGAGAGCTGGAGTAGCAATACTCATATTAGATAAAATAGACTTTAAAATAAAGAATGTTACAAGAGACAAGGAAGGACACTACATAATCACCAAGGGATCAATCCAAGAAGAAGATATAACAATTATAAATATATATGCACCCAACATAGGAGCACCTCAACACATAAGGCAACTGCTAAAAGGTATAAAACAGGAAATCGACAGTAACCCAATAATAGTGGGGGACTTTAACACCTCACTTACACCAATGGACAGATCATCCAGCTAGAAAATTAATAAGGGAACACAAGCTTTAAATGACACAATAGACCAGATAGATTTAATTGATATTTATAGGACAGTCCATCCAAAAACAGCAGGTTACACTGTCTTCTCAAGTGCGCACGGAACATTCTCTAGGATATATCACATCGTGGGTCAGAAATCAAGCCTCAGTAAATTTAAGAAAATTGAAATCATCTCAAGCCTCTTTTCTGACCACAACACTATGAGATTAGAAACCAATTACAGGGAAAAAAACGTAAAAAACACAAACACATGGAGGCTAAACAATACGTTACTAAATAACCAAGAGATCACTGAAGAAAGCAAAGAGGAAATCAAAAAATACCTAGAGGCAAATGACAATGAAAACACGACGATTCAAAACCTATGGGATGCAGCAAAAGCAGTTCTAAGATGAAACTTTATAGCTATACAAGCCTACCTCAAGAAACAAGAAAAATCTCAAATTAACAATCTAACCTGACACCTAAAGGAACTAGAGAAAGAAGAACAAACAAAACCCAAAGTTAGCAGAAGGAGAGAAATCATAAAGATCAGAGCAGAAATAAATGAAATAGAAACAAGGAAAACAATAGCAAAGATCAGTAAAATTAAAAGCTGATTCTTAGAGAAGATAAACAAAATTGATAAACCATTAGCCAGACTCATCAAGAAAAAGAGGTAGAAGACTCAAATCAATAAAATTATAAATGAAAAAGGAGTAGTTACAACAGACACCGCAGAAATACAAAGCATCCTAAGAGACTACTGCAAGCAACTCTTTGCCAATAAAATGGACAACCTGGAAGAAATGGACAAATTCTTAGAAAGTTATCACCTTCTAAGATTGAACCAGGAAGAAATAGAAAATATGAACAGACCAATCACAAGTAATGAAATTGAAACTGTGATTAAAAATCTTCCAACAAACAAAATTCCAGGACCAGATGGCTTCACACGTGAATTCTATCAAACAATTAGAGAAGAGCTAACACCCATCCTTCTCAAACTCTTCCAAAAATTTTCAGAGTAAGGAACACTCCCAAACTCATTCTATGGGGCCACCATCACCCTGATACCAAAACCGGACAAAGATACTACAAAAAAAAAAAATTACAGACCAATATCACTGATGAATATAGGTGCAAAAATCCTCAACAAAATATTAGCAAACAGAATCCAACAGCAATTAAAAGGATCATACACCATGATCAAGTGGGATTTATCCCAGGGATGCAAGGATTCTTCAATATATGCAAATCAATCAATGTGATATACCATATTAACAAATTGAAGAATAAAAACCATATGATCATCTCAATAGATGAAGAAAAAGCTTTTGACAAAATTCAACACCCATTTATTATAAAAACTCTCCAGAAAGTGAGCATAGAGGGAACCTACCACAACATAATAAATGCCATATACGACAAACCCACAGAAAACATCATTCTCAATGGTGAAAAACTGAAAACTTTTCCTCTAAGATCAGGAACAAGATAAGGATGTCCACTCTCACCACTATTATTCAACATAGTGTTGGAGGTCCTAGCCACAGCAATCAGAGAAGAAAAAGAAATAAAAGGAATACAAATTGGAAAAGAAGAAGTAAAACTGTCACTGTTTGCAGATGACATGATACTATACACAGAGAATCCTAAAAATGCCACCAGAAAACTACTAAAGCTAATAAATGAATTTGGTAAAGTTGCAGGATACAAAATTAATGCACAGAAATCTCTTGCATTCATATACACTAATGTTGAAAAATCTGAAAGAGAAATTAAGGAAACACTCCCATTTACCATTGCAACAAAAAGAATAAAATACCTAGGAATTAACCTACCTAGGGAGACAAAAGACCTGTATGCAGAAAACTATAAGACACTGATGAAAGAAATTAAAGATGATACAAACAGATGGAGAGATATACCATGTTCTTGGATTGGAAGAATCAATAATGTGAAATGACTATACTACCCAAAGGAATCTACAGAGTCAATGCAATCCCTATCAAACTACCAGTGGCATTTTTTTACGGAGCTAGAACAAAAAATCTTAAAATTTGTATGGAGACACAAAAGACCCTGAATAGCCAAAGTGGTTTTGAGGGGAAAAAACGGCTGGAGGAATCAGACTCCCTGACTTCAGACTATACTACAAAGCTACAGTAATCAAGACAGTATGGTAATGGCACAAAAAGAGAAACATAGATCAATGGAACAGGATAGAAAGCCCAGAGATAAACCCACGCACCTATAGTAAACTAACCTATGACAAAGGTGGCAACGATATACAATGGAGAAAAGACAGTCTCTTCAATAAGTGGTGCTGGGGAAACTGGACAGCTACATGTAAAAGAATGAAGTTAGAACACTCCCTAACACCACACAAAGATAAACTCAAAATGGATTAGAGACCTAAATGTAAGACCAGACACTGTAAATCTCTTAGAGGAAAACATTGGAAGAACACTCTTTGACATAAATCACAGCAAGATCTTTTTTGATCCACCTACTACAGTAATGGAAATAAAAACAAAAATAAACAAATGGGACCTAATGAAACTTAAAAGTTTTTGCACAGCAAAGGAAACTACAAACAAGATGAAAAGACAACCTTCAGAATGGGAGAAAATATTTGCATATGAATCAACAGACAATTAATCTCCAAAATATATAAACAGTTCATGCAACTGAATATTAAAAAAACAAAAAACCCAATGCAAAAATGGGCAGAAGACCTAAATAGACATTTCTCCAAAGAAGACATACAGATGGCCAAGAAGCACATGAAAAGCTGCTCAACAACACTAATTATTAGAGAAATGTAAATCAAAACTACAATGAGGTATCACCTCACACCAGTTAGAATGGGCATCATCAGAAAATCTACAAACAACAAATGTTGGAGAGGGTGTGGAGAAAAGGGAACCCTCTTGCACTGTTGGTGGGAATGTAAATTGATACAGCCACTATGGAGAACAGTATGGAGGTTCCCTTAAAAACTAAAAATAGAGTTACCATATGACCCAGCAATCCCACTACTGGGCATATGCCCAGAGAAAACCATAATTCAAAAAGACACATGCACCCCAACGTTAATTGCAGCACTATTTACAATAGCCAGGTCATGGAAGCAACCTAAGTGCCCATCAACAGATGAATGGATAAAGAAGATGTGGTACATATATACAATGGAATATTACTCAGCCATAAAAAGAAACAAAATTGGGTCATTTGTAGAGACGTGGATGGATCTAGAGACTGTCATACAGAGTGAAGTAAGTCAGAAAGAGAAAAACAAATATCATATATTAACACATATATGTGGAACCTAGAAAAATGGTACAGATGAACCGGTTTGCAGGGCAGAAATTGAGACACAGATGTGAAGAACAGACGTATGGACACCAAGGGGGGAAAGTCGTGTGGGGGAGTGGTGTGATGAATTGGGAGATTGGGATTGACATATACACACTAATATGTATAAAATGGATAATAAGAACCTGCTGTATAAAAAAATAAATAAAATAAAATTCAAAAATTCCAAAAAAAAAAAAAAGAAATGTTGATAGTAAAGGGATGAATAAAACATGAGTCTAATAATAATTGAAGGGAAGGTCACATAGTAACATATATTAAACTAATAAACAGTAAATTAACAGTATAGTGGGAAAGTGACAGAATGATATAATAGTTATGACCCTGATTCTCAATATATAAAAATTTAGCAGAATTACAAGGAAAAATTTAAATATACATTATCATAATTGGACATTTTAACACATCTCTTTCCTGGACATCAATTTGATCAAATATTATTAAGAATAGAAATTTGAACAGAATAAATAATCAACATGCTTGCTAGATAGGAATATACCCCCATACCTGTAATTTAGATAATATATTTTTTTCAAAGGACCATTACAAACATGAACAATTTTTATAAATGGTTCTTTGAAAAAAATGTGTATATATGAACATATAAAATGTATTTCATTGAACTTATACATTTGAAAATAATTGACAAACAATTCAAGAGAAAAATTAGCAATAGATTTTACCAGGCAGTTTTAAGGAGACAATGTCTCTGTTCAATAAACGTGAAAAGTTGTTCATTCATTAGAAAGGTGCAAATTTAAATAAGGTGAAATTCCCTGTCCATCAGGTTGGCAAAAATTATATTACTATCCAATTTGCTGGTGAGCAGAATAAAGAACTGGGAAATTTATATAATATCAAGAGGGAATACTGGAGCAAACGCCTTGAAAGAAATTGTTAATATCTGTAAGAGTTGAAAATATTCAATGGCCTAGTGACTCTGACTTATAAACTCTAAGAAAGTGTATATATATATATATATATATGTGTGTGTGTGTGTGTGTGTGTGAAAATATATAGATATATATCTAGAAAATATATATATTCACATTGCAAATCAGAACATACACATGCATACTCATGCACATAACTGAAATAATTTCACATACTTTTACATGTCTATTTGATAGAATTTTATTCTATTCTACTCTTCTATTCTATTCTATTCTATTCTATTCTATTCTATTCTATTCTATTCCATTCCATTCTATCCCATCCATTTTACGCTCCCCTTTACTTCAATCCAATCCATCTCATTCTGGTCACAAGCCATTAAGTTGATTTTAAAACACCAATTGAACATGTCCCTTAATTTGAAAATCATCCTGTTAGAAAAATTCCCACACATGCTTAGAATTGCCCAAAGGTATCTGCAATAATGAAATGTGTGATCAGTCTAAATGTTATTAAGTCAAAGAATGGATAGATAAATAATTATACAATCATACAGAGGAATTCTCTGTAGCAGCTAGACTCCTAATTTACCTGGGACAGTCCCTATTTCCTCCTATTATCTCTTTATCCCACCTGGTTGGTTCTCCCTTCCACTCTCAAATGTGTCAGAGTTTGGAATGATAAAGTCAGGGCCAGCTTCATGGGCATGTTACCAGAACAGTCACCGAAGGTGCCACTTTCAGATGGGCTACATTCTTGGAGCTTAATGCTGTGCAGTGACTGTCTTGAAATTCTTAATTATATTATCCTTGAATTAGTATTTTCGAAATGAAGTTGAGGTAACAATGGGATATGTGTGGGGTAGAGAGGTTTGGAGACTTGGATCCTATATGGTCCTACCTCATGCACCCTCCTCACCTTCCTGGGTATAACTTGGCTCCCTGTTTCTCTACTTGCTGGTGTCATGGGTCCCACCTGGCCCCCTACTCTCTGCTACTGTTCATTTTTAAAAAATTTTTATACAATTTTTAAAGGTTATACTCCATTTTCAGTTATTACACAATATTGGCTATATTCTCCATGTTGTACAATACATCCTTGATCCTATCATATACCCAATAGTTTGCACCTTCCACTCCCTCACCCCTATATTGCCTGCCCTCCTCACTAGTAACTCTATATATGGGAGTTTGTTTCTTTTTGTTGTTGTTGTAGTCATTAGTTTGCTGTATTTTTTAGATTCCACTTATAAGTGTGTAAGTGATATACAGTATTTGTTTTTGTCTGACTTCTTTCACTTAGCATAATGCCCTCCAAGTCCATCCATGTTGCTGCAAATGGCAAAATTTTGTTAGTTTTATGGTTGAGTGGTATTCCATTATATATATATATATAAATTATATATATATAATATCACAACTTCTTTATCCATTCATCTGTTGATAGACACTTAGGTTGCTTCCATATCTTGGCAATTGTAAATAATTCCGTTGTGAACATGGGGTTCATGTATCTATTCGAATTAGTGTTTCTGTTTTTTTCAGACATATTCCCAGGAGTGGAATTGCTGGGTCATATGGTGGTTCTATTTTCTGTTTTTGAGAAATCTCCATACTGTTTTCCACAGTGGCTGCACCAAGTTACATTCCCACCAACAGTGTACAAGGGTTCCCTTTTCTCCATTTTCTCGGCAACATTTGTTATTTGTGTTCTTTTTGAAGATAGCCATTCTGACAGGTGTGAGGTGATATCTCACTGTGGTTTTGATTTGCATTTCCCTGATGATTAGCTACGCTAAGCATTTCTTTATGTGCCTGTTGGCCATCTGAAGATGCTCAGCCTGCCACTGTCCATTAACTGCTGCCACGCTCTGTCCGAGGTCCAGGGATGGTTGGTGTCAGCTGAGTGCTCCGTGATGTTCTGGGCTGGGATATGGCACAGCACAACTCCTGAGCTTCTTGTCCAACCCTGATCCATGTAGGAGCACAGAGGTCGAAATCCTGTAGGAGTTGCCTGTCGGCTGTGGGTTGCAGCATCAGGCCTATGAGAAGGAGAGATGCCTGAGAAGGGAAATAACTCCATTCCTGAAGAAAAACAGCATTAAATAGCAAATATAATACACCATGGCAAATAAGAAAAAGAATGTAGAAGAAAGACCAGTTTTACATTTTAGTATCCTTTATGGCCCCTCCCCTCTTTCTTCCCTGCTTTTTGAATAAGGTCCCAACAGATTTTGTAACTAGGCCTGGGTAAATTATATGATCACCCTAATAATATTTTATTCTTTCACAGATCAATGAGAAGCCATTAAACGGTTTTCATCAAGGAATGGCATGATCAGATTTACATCCTAGAAGGTTGACCCTTTAACTTCTGTTCCTGCTATGAGTTCTAGTGTCTGTCAACCCCACCTGAATGCTAATTAGCACCTGTGTGCTAATACAATCACGCTTAAGCATTGGTTTTCAATTATTATGTACATATTGTAATCATATTATAAACTTGAATCACTAGAAGTCAAAAAGGGAAAGAAAAAGAGCAATCTTCTGCCACTTGTCCTGTCTTCTTCCTAATCTGTGTCCACCCCCCTCAGGTGTTTCTCTCCACCTCTCATTGTCATCCATTTGAGCTCTTCTTGTCTGGGTGAAGGATCCTTTTGCAGCACTGCACGTGGCACACTTAGTGTACATTCAGGTGATTACTTTTGTTGATTAGTTTTGTCAACTCCTCTCACCCTTTCAGCAAATTTAGTTGGATCACCTTGAGGGTACTTCAGTTTTAATTTAAAGACTTTTTTTAACTTGCTTGTACCCTTTGACAGCAGCTGTCATTCAATTTGCTCCATAAGATATTCTGCATGCTTATTCTCCCTTTTTTTTCCCCTAAGATATATTGAGTTCAAAAACAAAGTCATAAAATAGGACTGAAAGGTGGCTTCCCGAGGTTATTACATGCCTTCCCTCTTCAGAAGGACTGCAAGGAAACCACCTCTGAGGAAGGAAGCCTTATACTATTTCCAGAGATTTCTGGAGAAAGGCGAATTCACAGGCTCCCTCCATACTCGTTTCAGGGTTAAGAGGCCTGTCAGGGAATTTTTCTTATATCTAAACTAAATCTAGCTTAATGTTCCATTTAGGACAGGCGAAGTACACAGTGTTCATTTAATAGTCGAACTAAGGCTTTCTTTTTGTTCTGACATGCCCCAAGGTGTTTTAGGACGGTGGTTGGATATGTCAGAGAGAAAATAGGTTTTATGTTATTTGGTCTGAATTTCCATTAGGTTCCTATTTGTCTGGACAAACAGGCAGGAGTGCCCATCTTTAAATAATGAGCTCGGAGTTACCTGGGGAATTACTTACCAATGAGTGTTACCTTCAGGATGAGAAAAAATAGCTGATAAAATCATTCCTGAGGGTTATAAAACCTCAGTGTGTAGTATGTGCAGCTTCAGCCTGGATAAATCATGCCTCTCTAATCTATTTGGAATTTTTGAAAGAGTTAACAAAATAGTGAAGTGTAGAGAAGTAGTAGGTATTAAATATTTAGACATTCAAAAGGCCTTTGATCAGGCACCTACCCAGAGACATTTAGGATCCATTTCAGCCTTATGTAGGGCCCAAGAGGTGAGAAGTAAAATTTTTTCTTATAAAAACTTGGAGTTAAAAAAAAATGGATAACAATGAAAATGAAAAGTAGGAATAAATGATGCTATTAGCCTGAAGGGAGGTTAACAAGAAGGTGACCCAGGGAATGGTACTGGAACCAGATTTCTTACATATGTTAACATCAATCAATTGGAAAGCCTTCTGAATAATGAGGTTGCAAAATATGCAGGTAACAATGAACTATTAGGTTAATGAGGAATAGGGAACAATTTGAGGAACTCCAGAAGAACCCAACAAAAAATAGGTAGTAAAATAATCTTTTGTCAGATAAAATTGAGCCAAGACAAGAGAATGGCACTTCATGTTATAAAGAATAACTTAAGCTACTGATGCACTCTGGTGGATTTTGAATTAACTATAACCTTTCAGGAGAAAGGTCTAACAGTCATTATGAATATCTCAGTAAACGTATCTGCTCACAGCAGAAAGACTCTAGGAAAAGTCTACAGAAGTGCAAATGAAATGATTAGATGCACGCGAGAAATGATGGAAAAGGCCAGGATTATTTCATTTGGCAAGGAGAGAAAAAGGAAATTTGCTAGAAGAGGGTAAAAAGTGAAATGTTAAAAGAAAAAGTCTAGTTGAGTACTCTTCCTCACTCTTTCTTGTAATACTAAGCATTCAAGTGAATTTAGATAACACAAAATCTAAATGAGACGGAGGGAACATGCTTACGTAATTCATAGCTAACATTAACAGCTCCCTGCATGGAATGTCATTGAGCCAGATACCAACTACTGAGCAAGGTGTCACCTGGGTTACACATTCACAGGGGTGAGCTGAGATTAAACTTTCTCCGTGAGATCCTATTAGAGACGGTGTGTGAACGTGTATTCTAAGTGGCTTTTCAGTCGCTCTCATATTTGAATTAATTTATGTGTCTGTCTCTCTCATTAGGCTATGTATTCCTAGAAAGCAGGGATTTTTGTCTTACACACCCTTGTGTCCTTCCCCCTTTCCTCTTCGGTGTCTAGTAATATGCTTTCCTTCTGCGGGACACTCAGTAGGTACTTACGTGTGGCTTGGGGGAGTGGGAGGGTTGAACAAAGGAAGTGATGATTTTCTTCCTAGAGTCTACCTTGCCCACACCACTCCCAACAAATGTCTATTTAACTCCAACTACGCCCATCCAGCAGCAATGAAAGTTGAAGAGAAGACCTCAGAGAAAGGAAAGGAAGCAGGGAAGAAGGGTTGGGAGGTTTTAATCATTATTAACAAACTATCGTGTACCAGGAACTTTGCTATGCATTTTGTTGCGTCTTTTTATCAATACCTTAAAAAGCAGTTATTTTAGGGACTAGTCACCATTGTTTGGCAGAGGAAATGTTGTTTCTAAATTCCTTCCCTGCTCTGCCCCTGGCCCACTCCAGAGAATACAAAAGGGCTCAAGGAGCTGAGCTTTACTGTTTTTCTTGGAAGCTCTCTACCTGAGAAAAACATAATAGAGAACCAATAGGATGTATAACACAGGATATACAAAGTAGAATATATATATACATATGTGTGTGTGTACGTGTATATAGAGAGAGACAGAGAGACAGTGAATGAGAGTGAGACAGAGAGAGAGGGAGAGAGGGAAAGATTTTAAGGAATTGGCACATGTTACTGTGGAGGCAGCTGGAGACGAGACCCAGGGAAGAGTTGCAGTTTGAATCCAAAGACCATCTGCTGGCAGAATTCCCTCTTCCTCCAGGGCAGTCAGTCTTTTTTTTTTTTTTTTTTTTTCAGTAAGGCTTTTTGGATGGGCCCACCCACATTTTGGAGTGTAGTCTGCTTTACTCAAAGACTACTGATTTAAATGTTGGTCTCATCTGAAAAAAGAATACCTTCACAGAAACACCTAGAATAATGTTTGACCAAATATCTGTTTAAGTTGACACACAAAATTGCCCATCACAGTATGGCTATCATAGCCAGTCATTGGTGGGGAGCAGCTGACCGGAGGTGTGGCTTGGGCATGAAGGCAGTAGGGGATAGAGGCAGTGCGGCAGCAGCTGGGCCCCCCGTCAGTTATGGTCTCTGCAGCAGATCTGAGCAGCTTCACACACACTAAAACAGTGATCAAGGCAGCACCAGAAGATCTGTCTAGTATGTAATTATAAACAGGTGCCACAGATTTGAACAAAAGCAACAGACAGGTGAATGAGACCAAGAGAGCACATCTGAGACAAGAGCCAAACAAGTAGCCATGAATGAGGCAAAACGCTGGAGCCGAAAGGAGAGTAGGAAATCAAGGAGAGGCAGGATGAGCAAAAAACATTGTAAAACAGGCATCATGCAAGGTATTTCAAATGTAGAGTCTCATCTACTCCTCTCTAAAATGTAATTAAGCATAAATTAATATCATTGTGAAAAGAAGAGACTGAAGCTCAGAGAGACTATGTAACTTGGACAAATTCATCTGGCTATCAGTAAAGAAGCCAGATTTAGAATTTCTCTTCCTGACCTTAAATCTCATCTCTTTCTACTCTGTGATACTAACTTTCTTATCTGTCTGAGGACCATGAGAACTAACTATTGAGTGAAGAACCAGGTAAGGGGCAGCAGAAGCAAAGCATCTTTGGTATGAAGCAAACCATCTGCCTCAGCTGAAAAGCATCTTAATATATTTCCTACTGAGGCAACTTCCAGTCTCCAGGGGAAGTCCAGGCTCAGGTCTACATGTGAAAGCAAGAAAGTAGTAGATTCAGTCGGGGGAAGCAGTGCGTATGAGGGCAGAGGCATGAGGTGATCCCAACACATCTTTGTGAAATGGGAATGAACTATCAGAAACCGAAGGCAGTTTTCCTTTGAAAGTCTGTCACATTCACAATGAGGGTGATAAAAGACTTTGCTTCCTTGCCTTTTAGGTGACTTCAATATCGCCAGACTTTGAAATCTAATACTGTACTGAATTTTGTATTGAATGTGGTGGTGCAATATTGAACTACAAAAGAAGGGGCTGGAATAGTACTTTTCAAATACTTGCTGCTCAGAATCGCTCTGCCCTTTTCCCACTTACAGGTATGATCTTATCTATTGATATTTTCTGTCTGAAAGGGCCCTCAGTCTATTCTATCAGGTTGCCCTATTTTTCGTTGCGTAATAGGCTGCATTTTGAAAATGAATAGCCCAAACAACTTCGATATATTGCTATTACAGTGCTGTTCTTTTGAAGAAATTCTTCACTTGGCATTTGCACTTTAATCAGACTTCAGGCTGCTGCGACAGCAGCGCCCTTCCATTGCCAGACCCTACCACCACCTATGCACTGGCTCCTTTGTACATCTCAACGATATCTGTCATCATTCATGCCTTGAGTGTCCCTCTTCTACCCTGAGTTGGTAAGGCGCAGCTGGAGGCTTTCTTCTGACCTCTTTCCAGCCATGCCCGTTGCTACCACTCTGCAGCAATCAGCAAACGCACTGGGTAGCTGCCTTTATTCTTCTCCTTGTTCTGATCTGCCCACACTTGCTCTCCATGTCCACTTGAAGTGCTCCTGTATCACATGTGCAGGTCCTCATGGGCACTAAATCTAAAGTGAACATGACAGAAGGAGCTATTGGGCGGCCATGAATCTGTGAAAAGCTATTTGTGTTCCCAGAGCAGGTGTTGAAGAGTCAGCCCGATTGTGTAAACACCGAGCACTGAGATGGTGGTATTTTAGCTGCATTTTGGAGAATTGCTAAATAAGACTGGTCTGGGGACAGAATGTAATTGACCAGCTATGAGGAGCATCAAGCTACAGTCCAAGTTATAAAAGAAACAAAGGGAATGATATTGTGCGTTGAGTGCCTCTTTGGCTGTGATGGTCGATGACACAGACCGAGGCTCCCAGCACCCTGAATACTTAAGGACGATGCTGGCACAATGAACAATCAGTCAGTGCGTATTTAATGGAAGTGACTTTAAAAGCAAGGGAAACTGTAGTTCTTAAGCTACTTGTGTGGGAAGTGTTGTAGAGTTTTGGATGATCGGGTGAAAATTAAGAACCCTCCCTGCAGGGACATGCACACACAAAAACTTACATTATTTTAAGTGGTCCTGTTACCCACCTAAGTTGCTGCCATGATCCTCATCTGAGATTTTCACATACTCGAGATTCTAAAGTAAAAAAAAATCAGAAGAAGAACAATGGAGTATCAACAACCAGGGTTACATCCTCTGCGGCAAAAGGTTGATCATCTGACATTTAGATACAACCCCGACATTTACTGTTTATGTGCAAACATTTCTTAACCTCCCTAAAGTTCATCTGCAAAATAAGGATGAAGCATGATTTTTCTTCTCTGTGCTGTTGTGGCATTTAATGTGATAATTTATGTGAAATAGTTTATGCAACCTTTCCAGAGAGCATAGTATCAATGTTATTATTATTGAGGAAATCTAAGCTGGTTAGTTTATTTTTTGTTTCTTGTTTTTTCCTTCTCTTCTTCCTTTTCTTCTTTTCCTTTTTCTTCTGCTTCTTGCTTGATATTTGGTAAAGAAAAACAATGTTGTAGTATTTTAGTGGTTGTTCTGTATCCATGAAGTGTCACCAGCAGCAAAAATACTCAGATGTCCCATTAACATCTAGGGGGTTGTAGCAGTATGTGTTCCTTAGGTCACATTGTTTGAACAAAAAGCTTGGCGTCAGAGCTTTCAAGACTGAGATTTGAATAATGCTTCCATTTATTTTGGGAAGGTGACATAAACTCTTGTACAACTGTACTTTCTAAAGTTTAGTCATTTGGAAAATGGGGGTAATAACCTAACAGGATTATTTGCGAATTCAAGAGACACTGTACTTAATATGTTGAAAATTGTAAAGCACTCTACAAGAATTAGCGACCATTAGAAAATAAAGATGAGGGACTGCCAGTCCCAATGTGCCTTCGTTGCCTGGATACCGTGAGGCTGAAATGAGCATTAATTTTGTCTGCTCACCTCTCTAATGGAGTCTGAATTGCTCTTCAGATTCCACGTTGACCACCACGTGTGGGAATCAGAACTCTTACATTCTCTTCTGTCAGGCACAGTGGCTGGTCTGGGTTGGATCAATCAGAGACGTTGCCTAAAATTTTCCAAGTTAGAATTTATGGAACAGGAGCTTTTCCTCTCAAGAAGCCAAGCTAGAAAATTGTTAGTCTGGAGCTTCAAGTGGCCATAGTTCAGCCTCAGGTGGAAAGCTGTTTTGAGAGAATGAAGCCAACATACAGCAAGAAGCATGGAGAATAGGACACAGAGAATCCGGAAGTGATTTATACCCTAAAGTCCCAGAAGTTGCCTCAATCCCTGCTTTCTCAAGGCTTGGTTGTTCTAATGTTTCTTTAATTCTGTAATATGTTTCCTTTATCTCATTTTCTAAAGGTACTTTGAGGTGGGTTTCTATCACTGGTACACAGTAAAATGCTGACTGACACAGATCCTGCAGGTGCCTTTAGAGAAGGGAGGGGGGCCAACTGTCAAAATGATGTCTCCACACACCTAAAGAAAAAAAAAAAATCTCTCCATCCCCACTCTGTTCTTAGCCCAACCAAATTCAAGTTTTGTTGCCCATGAAAGCAATATGATTGGTATCATTTGCCTAAGAAGCCAAGAAGGTGTTTATCCACAATTTACAGAATAACCTGTTCCTAAGTCCAGAGCTTGTGTGGGAAAGCCCGGGGCTCCTTGCACATTCACTGTGCCTCTTGAAGCCAGAATATCTTTAAGAAGGCCAGCAGAGGGAAATGACATGAACAGAGCAATTTGGGTTGACTGGAGAGCAGACAAGCGCAAGGAAGAGACAACAGCAGGAAAGAAAAGATTTCTGAGCGAGAGTAGCCTGCTGCTGTAGCCTGCTCTTTTAGCTCATGGAACCCAATAATAATTTTCCCCAAGTTTCATATTTCCTGCCAATTGAGTCCTATAATTACATGTGTAGGGAGGTCTGAATTACTTTGTTTGTCAAAGAGGAGTGTTGTTTATAAGCCGAGAGCTAACATACTACTTTGTCCTCAAGTCAAGAGAAGATGGATTTATCTGAATAGAAATAAGGGAATACCTAAAAACTCCCAGTTAATGCCAAGATAATCTGGAATTTTTAATTTCTCCAAAATCTGATCATAATGTTTTGTTTTAGGCCTCACAAGAATTAATCCTGTCACACTTTAAAATTTGAACTGTGACAAAGCAACATTCCAGTTAAAAAACATCAGTCTTGAAAACCAAAACAGTAATGTAAACCTACTACAGAATGTGTCACCCTTAAAACACAGCAGATACAGAGACTAGGAATAAATATAAAAATGGGCTTGATAATTTTCCCTAAAGCTTGGGAACTTTCTCAACATGCCACAAAGTATACTACTATTTTATTTCTCAGGTCTATTTAGTAAAAGTCTTCTATAAGAATTCATAAAAGTGATGGTCTTTCATCTCCTCCATCAGTACCCACTCCTGATGCCTACCCTCTTCTGTTGATACTTTTTTATTAACCACTGTATTTGTGTTTTCTATATTTGATATTCCAGAACTTTCTCCATGCTTTATAAGGAAGTCGCCTAGTCTAAGGGTCTTTGTTTGTTTGTTTCTGTCTCTAGGTATTTAAAAAATCATTTTGTTATGTTAGTCCCTTCTTAGTTTCAAGGATGTCTGAAATTAAATACATTGGTAGAAATGGTTGTTAACTCCTTACTGTTGAACTCATTTTTTCTAGGTACTATTGAATATATGTCTGGAATTAATCTTTAAGGTAATTAACTTTATCATTTGCACATGTCATACCTCATATCCTCACATACTCATTTAAAAAAAACTTATATTTTAATACTTAATTTTTAACTTTATTTTATAGAAAGTTATTTTTTCCTTTAATTAATTCAAAGGAAAATTTTTCTAATTTTCTACTAATATTTATATATACACTTTCCTGGTTACCCTATTCTATTAAACATAGATTTATAAATGTCAGAACAAACAACTCCTTATATGTGTCATTTAATAGATTTTTGTTTTCTACTTCAATTTTCCCTAGATCCACTCAATTTTCTTCAAACAATTAGATATTAAACTTTGTCGTTCAAACTATATTGATCTAAATGTGATTCATGTTGTCAACTGAGTTTTTAAAAATTTATCAGCCTGTATTCACACATAATTCAAGACGTGTGTAGTTTCCTAGTCTTTTGCCCTTTTGCCCTGCATAATGTATAGTAAATCCATAAGTACACATAGCATATGTCAGAGTGAATTATTGAACTAAAAATTTAATATATGATCTGAAGAAAATACTACATTTTCACAGAAGGCAAACCATGAATCTCTTTGGGGCAATTCAATTTGACTCCTTAGACTCTTTTTTCAAGTATTTTTTCAAAGCATGCTGTTCTGTATCTTTTACTTATAAACATATATTATTTTGCAGTTAATAAAAGTAAAAGTATTATAAAAATGTTAAAGAAGGCCTTCATTCTTCTGCAGAAACTTTAAAATGTACTGGTGTGCAAATGTATGACAACTAGTAGAGTGCTTAAATTGGCTAGTATTTGATTTGCTTTGATGTTTTCCAAATCTTTCTCTCACAATATACTTTTTTTTATATCAATAATACACAAGCACATTCCTAAATCAAAATAAAGTGGAAGCATGTAAGAAAAAAGTGAATATTCCCTTTTATTCATTATGGCCCCATCTCACACATGTACACACATGTACACACACACCATTATACTGTTTTTAGTAGTTTGATTTTTTTGTTGTTGTTTGTTTAGATTACACCTATAAGTGATACCATACACTACTTGTCTATCTCTCTTATTTCAGTTAATGTAATACCCTCCAGGTTCATTCATGTTGTCACAAAAGGCAGAATCTCCTTTTTTTAATGGCTGAGTAATATTCCATTGTGTGTGTGTCTCTGTGTGTGTGTATTACACCTGCTCTATCCATTCATCCATTGATGGGCACTTAAGTTGTTTCTATATCTTGGCTATTGTGAATAATGCAGCAGTGAACATGGGAGAGCAAGTATTACTTTGAGATACTGATTTAGTTTCCTTCAGATATACACCCAGAAGTGGGACTGCTGGATCATAGTTTGATTTTAAAATTTTTGAGAGACCTCCATACTGTTTTCCATCATAGCTATATACCAATTTACATTCCACTAACAGTCCACAAAGGTTTCCTTTTCTCTACATCCTTACCAACACTATCTCTTGTCATTTTGATAGTAGCCATCTTAACAGGTGTGAGGTGATATCTCATTGTGGTTTTAATTTGAATTTCCTTGATTATTAATTATGTTGAGCACCTTTTTGTGAATCTGTTGGCCATTTGTATATCTTCTATGGTAAAATGTCCAGTCAGTTCCCTTTACATTTTTTAATCTGGTTATTTGGGTTTTTGCTATTGAGTTGTGAGCTTCTTATATATTTTAGTTATTAATCACTCATCAGATATATAGTTTGTAAATATTTTCTTCATTCCATAGATTGCCTTTCCATTGTGTTGATTGTTTCTTTTGCTGTGCAGAAGCTTTTTAGTTTGATGTAGTCTCACTTGCTTTTGTTGTTGTTGTTGCTTATGCTTTTGGTGTCATATCCAAAAAATCAAGGCCAAGATCAATGTCAAGGAGTTTTTTCCATATGTTTTCTTCTAGAAGTTTTATAGTTTCAGGTTCTACATTTAAGTCTTTAATCTTTTTCAAGTTAAATTTTGTGAGTGGTGTAAGATAAGCATACAATTTTATTATTTTACATGTGGGTACCCCAGTACCATTTTCCAAGCTATCTACTGAAGAGACTATCCTTTCCTCAGAGTGTTTTCTTGGCTACCTTGTCAAATATTAGTTGACCATATATGTGTGAGCTTATTTCTGGGCTCCCTATTCTGTTCCATTAATCAATATATGTCTTTTTTTATCCTTTTTATTTCTGTGGTATATCTGTTGTAATATCTCCTCTTCTATTTCTGACATATTTGGGGCTTCTCTGTTTTGTTATCTTAATTAATTTACCTAAAGTTTTCTCAATTCTGTTTATCTTTTCTAGCTCTTAGTTTTGTTGATCTTTTCTATTGTTTTTCTAGTCTATTTCATTTATTTCAGGTCTGATCTTGCTATTTCCTTTCTTCTGCTACCTTTGGACTTTGTTCTTTTTTTAGTTACTTGAGATATAAAGTTAAGATATTTGAGATTTTTTTTTCCTTAATGTAGGCATTTATCACTATAAATTTCCCTCCTAGACTTGCTTTTGCTACCTCGAGAAGTTTCAGTATGTTGCATTTCCATTTTCATTTATCTCAAGATATTTTTTGATTTCCCATTTTATTTCTTATTTGATGCACTGACTATTCAAGAATGTGTTTTTAATTTCCAATATTCGTGAATTTTCTAGATTTCTTCTATTATTGATTTCTAGTTTCACACCATTGTGGCCATAAAAAATACTTAACATGAATTCAAACTTCTTAAACTTGTTAAAACAAGTTTTAACAAGTTCTTTTTGTGTGACATAACATATGATCTATCCTGAAGAATGCTGCATGTGCACTGGAAAAGAATGTATATTCTGCTGCTGTTGGATGGAATGTTCTGAATATGTCTATTAGGTCCAATGGTCTAAAGTTTTGTTGAAGTCTAATATTTCCTTGTTGATTTTCTGTCTGATGATCTATTCATTGTTGAAAGTAGAGTACGGAAGTCCCCAACTATAATTGCATTGCTGTCTATTTCTGCTTTCACATCCATTAATATTTGCTTAATATAGTTAGGTGCTCTTATGTTGGATGTGTATATATATATATATATATATATATATATGTATATATATATATATATGTATATATATATATATATACACATATATTTATTCATTTATAATAGTTATATCCTCTTGGTAGATTGACATATTTATCTTTGTTTTTTGTCTCCTGTTACAGTTTTTGACTTAAAGTCTATTGTGTTTGATACACAAATATAGCTACTCCTTGTCTCTTTTTGTTTCTATTTTCCGGGAATATATTTTTTCCATTCTTTCACTTTCAGCCTATATGTGCCCTTAAAGCTGAAGTGAGTCTCTTTAGGCAGCATATAAATGGGTGTTGCTTTTATCCATTCATCCACTCTATGCCTTTTGATTGGAGGATTTAATTCATTTAAATTAATTTAAATTAATTATTGATAGGTAAGGGCTTGCTATTGCTATCTTGTAAATTGTTTTCTGGCTTTTTTTTTTTTTTTTTTGTAATTTTTTGTGCCTTTCTTCCTCTTTTGCTGTCTTCCTTTGTGATTTGATGATTTTTCATAGTGGTGGAGGGTTCTGTGCCTGAGACACAGAGGAACATGGAACAGACACAGAACCAGGGTCTGGAACACAGGCACATACGGAGAAGCTGTGGCTCTGGGGTCTGAAGCATGAACAAGATTGTGGGGAGCTGACAGCCCTCATCCCAGCAGCTTTTTCTGGGGTTGGGGGTCTCAGCAGCATCTCCCTTCCCAGAGTTCTTAGTGATGAGTGTTGGTTTCCTCAATGAAAAAAGTCGCTGCTGTCCTCTATAGAACCAGCCACTGAGGTCTACACTGACAAACACTACAAGGTCCTCTGCTGTGAAAGCTGTGGAAATTCTGTGGTGGTCATGGGGATTATTGAGATCTTCAGTGGAAAGGGCTGCCAGGGTCCTCTACAGAGCAAGCCACTGGGGACCATGATGGCACCCACCATGTTGCTGATTCAAACAGTCCCCACTCTTCTTTGTTCTTAGCTGTCTCCAGATATGTCCACTGAGCTGATCTCCCTAGCAATCATTTCTGTGCAGTTATTCTCCTTTTTTTGCTCCACTGTTCTGCTATGGGTTTTTAATTAGGCTCTGGGGCCTTCCCAGGGTTATTTTCAGTCATACATAGCTGCTTAATTATTGTCTTCATTGGGGGAGGAAGGCTAGTATCTCCTACTCACCATCTTGCCAACATCACCACTAAAATTTGTTGTTTTAAACCATCAAGTTTGTGGCAGCAAATAGAAAACAAATGCAAATTGTTTAGTAAATATGAGTGATGGAGACTCATCAGTCCAGGGAGACTATCCTGGATTATCTAGATGGGCCAAATCTAAACACATAAATCCTTAAAATCAGAGAACCTTTTCTGGCTATGGTCAGAGAGGAAGATATGACTACAGAAGAATGATCAGTGAAATGCAATAATGTTGATTTTAAAGTTGGAGGAAGTGGGCTATAAGCCAAGGATTATGTATTCCCTGTAGAAGCTGGAAAATGTAAGGAAATGGATTCTCCCCTGGAGTCCCTAGAAAGGAACACAATCCTGCTGACATCTTGATTTTAGCTTGCTGCAATATCCACATATTTCACAATAATCGAAAGAGATTACAGGAGTACTGCACCAATGTAAGAGTGAGGAGTCTAAGCATGCCCAGACCAACACACTTCCTATGTCAAAGACTGAAGTTGGCCTAAGGCTGACAAACTTAAGTGGGTTTTATCCCCACCCTTCTCCCCACCTCAAACAATCAAATATCCAAGTTTTTTAAAAAGTCTGATGGACACTTTTCTTATGGTACCTTATTTTTATTATTTTTTTTTATTTTTTCTAGTCATGCCACACAGCTTGCAGGATCTGAGTTCTCCAACCAGGGATCGAACCTGGTCCCCCGACTGAGAGCACCGAGTCCTAATCACTGGACTGCCAGGGAATTCCCTTCTTATGGTATATCTTAGAAAAATCATTATATGATCTAAAAAGTGGTGCAATATCATTTGTTCATTCAACAAATGTTTATTGACCTTTACTAGCTGCCAAGTACTATAGTAATCACTGTAGATACAACTATGAATATAACAGTGACTGCTCTCCAGAAACTCTTAGGATTGAGTAAGAGATTGGTAAATAAATAGAAAGTTTCATTATGGAAGGAAGGGGGTATCATAATAAGGATAATCTCATGGAGCAATGAGATAAAACAGAAGAGACTCCTAGTCCAGGTTTTGATGAGAAATTCTTTCCTAAAAAATTGTAGGAACATTAAGAAATAGTAAGAATGATACTTCCAAGCTGAGAAATGAATGATGAGTAAAATTATATTTAGAGAAGAATAAGCCCTAATATTTTAAGGAATTTTTTCTGGTCAAAGCAGAGAATAAAAATAAGACAGCAAAAAGAAAAATAAAAAGTAATAAGGGGCCAGTTTTTGCAGAATTTTGTAAGCCGCACTTAGGAATATGGAGACCACATATGTATTTTAAGAGGAGGAGTAACATAATTATATATGCATTTTAAAAATATTTCACAGAGAATTGATTAATGCAGGATGTAACAAGAAATCAAAATACCAGTTAAGAATTCAGCAAGGTAGCAGGACACTAACAGAAATCTGTTGCATATCTTTACACTAACAACAAAATATGTGAAAGAGAAAGTGAAACAACAATCCCTTTTTAAATTACATCAAAAAAACCTCAAACAGTTAACAATAAACCTGACCAAGGAGGTGAAAGACTTATATGCTGAGAACTATAAAACATTGATAAAGGAAATTGAAGATAATTTAAAGAAATGGAAAGATATCCCATACTCTTGGATTACAAGAATTAATATTGTTAAAATGGCCATACTGCCCAAAGCAATCTACAGATTTAATAAAATTCCTATCAAATTACCCATGAAATTTTTCACAGAACTGGAACAGATAATCCTAAAATTTACATGGACCCATAAAAGACACAGAATTGCTAAAGTAATCCTGAGGAAAAATAACAAAGCTGGAGGCATAACCCTCCCAGACTTGAGACAATACTGAAGTCACAGTACTCAAAACAGTATGGTGTTGGCACAAAAACAGACATATGGATAAATGGAACAGAATAGTGAGCTCAGAAATAAACCCACACACCTATGGTCAATTAATCTTCAACAAAGGAGGCAAGAATATACAGTGGAGAAAAGAATTTCTTCAATAAGTGGCATTGGGAAAACTGGACATCCGTATGTAAATGAATGAAGTCAGAACACTCCCTCACACCATACACAAAAATAAACTCAAAATGGCTTAAAGATTTAAATATAAGACACGACACCATAAAACTCCTAGAAGAGAACATAGGCAAAACATCTCTGAGGTAAGTTGTAACAATGTTTTCTTAGGTCAGTCTCCCAACGCAATAAAAATAAAAGCCAAAATAAACAAATGGGACCTAATTACACTTATAAGCATTTGCACAGCAAAGGAAACAATAAAGAAAATAAAAAGACAACCTATGGACTGAAGTAAAATATTTGCAAATGATGCAACTGACAAGGTCTTAATTTCCAAAATATAGGAACAGCTCATACAACTCAATAACAAAAAAACAAACAACCCAATCAAAAAAATGGGCAGAAGACCTAAACAGACATTTCTCCAAAGAAGACATACAGTTGGCCAACAGGCACATGAAAAGATGCTCAACATTGCTAATTATTAGAGAAATGCAAATCAAAACTACAGTGAGGTATCACCTCACACCAGTCAAAATGGAAATCATTAAAAAGTCTACAAATGATACATTCTTGAGAGGATGTGGAGAAAAAGGAACCCTCCTACACTATTGGTGGGAATGTAAATTGGTGCAGCCACTATGCAAAACAGCATGGAGGTTTCTCAAAAAACTAAAAATAGAGCTACCATATGATCCAGCAATGCTACTCCTGGACATATATCCTGAGAAAACTCTAATTTGAAAAGATACATGCACCCCAATGTTCATAGCAGCACTATGTACAATAGCCAAGATATGGAAGCAACCTAAATGTCCGTGGACAGGTAAATGGATAAAAAAGATATATATATATAATGGAATACTATTCAGCCATAAAAAAGAATTAAATAATGCCTCTTGCAGCAATATGGATGGACCTAGATATTATCATGCTAAGTGAAGTAAGTCACATAGAGATAGATAAATACCAACTGACGTCACTTATATGTGGAATCTGATATGTGGAATATGATACAAATGAACTTATTTACAAAACGGAAACAGACTCATAGACATAGAAAACAGACTTATGATTACCAATGGGGAATGGCAGTAGGGGAGGGATAAATTAGGAGTTTGGGGTTAGCAGATACAAACTACTATATATAAAACAGATAAACAATGAGGTCCTACTTTATAGCACAGGGAACTATATTCAATATCTTGTAATAAACCATAATGAAAAAGAATATAAAAAAGAATATATATATATATATAAAACTGAATATAAAAAAGAATATATATATATATATACATATAACTGAATCACTTTGCTTTTCTTTTTTTTAAACACATTGTTTACTTTGTTTATTTATTTATTTTTGGCCGTGTTGGGTCTTCGTTTCTGTGCGAGGGCTTTCTCTAGTTGTGGCAAGCAGGGGCCACTCTTCATTGCGGTGCGCGGGCCTCTCTCTATGGCGGCCTCTCTTGTTGCGGAGCACAGGCTCCAGACGCGCAGGCTCAGTAGTTGTGGCTCACGGGCCTAGTTGCTCCGTGGCATGTGGGATCTTCCCAGACCAGGGCTCGAACCCGTGTCCCCTGCATTGGCAGGCAGATTCTCAACCACTGCGCCACCAGGGAAGCCCCGGCTCCACATTTCTTAGCTGAACTACTTTTCTCTGCTAATTTTCAGTTAGATAGATAAAATTGTTTTTCCAGAGCTCAAGAAAAATATTAGATGATTTGGATACTTATAATATTTCAATGTTTAAATCAGAAATGAGTGAAATTAAGATTAAAATTTTTTAACCTAGGGAAATAGGGCTGAAGGATATAACCCTTTTCTTATTATCTTATCTGTTTTGAGACATAATAGCAGGAACGATATGAACCTCTGATCTTACGACAGAAATATTCATAGAACACACACTTTCTGGTGAGCTATTTAATTGTCCCTGGGAATAAATAGACAGTAATTAAGTGAAAATGCTATTCTGACTCAATTTTGTGAAGTTTTAAGTTATTGCAGATGCAAAGTCCAGAGATGCCAGTTATAAGATTTTTTTTTGTCTAACTTTTGTCCTTTAGTGTGCCATTTACACAATAGTGTGTGTTCAAAGAGCTTACTGTCTTTTAAACTCCTGTGATATTGTGATATAATAAAAAAACATATATTTGGTTTTGTCCCTGGTTCCTGCACAGAGTTCCTAAAATCCTTGGAATTTCTTAGAGGGGTAAGAGAAGCATCTTTTGTTATTCATAATAAGCCCCTTTCAATCATACCTGAGTTTATGCTAATAAGGGTGATGGAGGCCGGTTGCCAGCGAGCCAACCAACTTTTAGCTCCAGCCCCAGACCTCCAGGGAGGGAAAAGGCGCAGAAGATTCAGCTCAATTATAATGGCCAATAATGTAATCAACCATGCCTATATAATGGAACTTCCATAAAACTCTAAACAGTGGCGTTCTTAGAGTTTCTGATTGCTCAACACATAGAGGTGCTGAGAGCATGACAGATCCAGAGAGAGCATGGAAGCTTCACACCCCCTCCTCCACACCTTGCCCTATGCATCTCTTCCATCTGGCTGTTTCTGAGTTGTATCTTTTCATAATAAACTGGTGACCTGGTAATAAACTGTTTTCCTGAGATGTCTAGCCTTTCTAGCAAAATATCAAACCTGATGAGGGGGTCGTGGGGACCCCCAGTTGATAGCTCATTAATCAGAAGTACAGGTGACAACCTGAGACTTGCGATTAGCGTTTGTAGTGGGGGTCAGGGACTGTCTTGTGGGACTGAGCCCTTAACCTGTAAGGTCTGTACTAACCCCGGGCAGTTAGTGTCAGAACTGAGTTAAATTGTAGCACACCCAGTGTGTGTCCACTGAGAATTGGAAAACTGCTTGGTGTGGAAAAATCCATACTCCTGGTGGCAGAAGTGAAGAGAATGCAGAGAAAAAGAGGGTAGTTTAACTCCACACAACATGACAGAACATTCTGGGAACAATGACTGCTATCAGATGTCCCTGAGTATTGCTAAGGCATTTTCAAAGTGCAGAAATCTTTGCTTTTAGTTTAAATTTGGCTCATTCCAGGAAACCTGACTTTGATTCCAATCCAAAATTCCCTTGATACTTGTATAGTACATTCCCATATAAGAGGATGGGGGTGAACTTTATCAAAAAGAATTTTACTGGCTTAGACCAGGGAAAAATACCCAATGAACCTATCAATTTCTTCTTTTTGTAAATGATTTCAGCTTATTATATCGACTCTATAAAACTGAATTCCTAAATCTCAATGATATCTCTATAGCAATTATTTTTTTTAATCAATGAGTTTACAAAACACTTCAATAACAATTCCTTTTAAAAGTCACTTCTCAAAATCTGAGCAAGCATTTTTAGACAGTTCAGGTTCTGTGAATCATTCTGAAAATCTTGAATAAGAACATGGTGATGGTGGCACCAGAGTGTGAGCCAGACAGTTGAATCTGTCCTAAGGTCAAAAACTAAATCTTTAACCCCAGGCAGCTGTCACTCAGGTTCATAATTTTGTCAGAGAAGAAGTAGGACCCAGTGTAGCATCATATCTCTTATCACAATTTGTGGGTGGAGGAGAGAGCATTGAAAATGAATAAAAAAGCAAAAAACAAATTTATATTAAAGTACACACCCTTTGGCCTGTGAATTGGCAGAATTGTATTTATATGCAGAAAGAAGCATTCCTTAACATATTGCTAGCCTAGATCTGACAGTCAGGAAATAGTTTAGTGTTAACATCTGCTGGAATAGAGCCCAAAACTTCCTGCTTACTCACAGTTGCTGTTCATGCCTGCACTATCCAGCAGAGAGATCCTTGTGTTCAACCTTCACAGTGAGTGTGGCCCAGAGCAGGGCCACATGGCAAACATTCCTAGGCTTGGTAACCTGCTGACTAAGAGTTTTCCTATGGATGCAAGAGAATTTCCCACTAGTCCCTGCTGCCTCTCTTTTAGCATTACTCTAATTTCTAACCCTAAACTGGGGTATAAGAGCAATCCAGAGAGGATCTAAACAAACTAAGCTCATTCTCATTCCAGGCTTTTGAACATGCTACTTTTTTACCTAGGATACACTTTCTTCTTCTATATTCAGAAAATTGCTATTATCTCTTTAAGTCTCAACTTAAGCATCACTTTATCTACAGAGATTTCAGTAGTAACCTGCTCATTTAGGCAGGAGCCACTTTCATGTGTTTCTGTTATATTTTATATTTTTCCTGATTTTTTT
The DNA here is from genome assembly GCF_028564815.1 of Eubalaena glacialis. NCBI lineage: Eukaryota > Metazoa > Chordata > Mammalia > Artiodactyla > Balaenidae > Eubalaena > Eubalaena glacialis. The sequence continues at coordinate 122,392,803 of NC_083718.1, forward strand.
TAGCTAGAAAAATTTACTTATACATACTCACAGAAGGGTAAGGAAGATTATAACAAATTGATCCACAACAAAGAATTAATTAATATTTAATTTTAATTCTTCTGTGTGGAGTCCAGAAGAATTAAATTTCTATCCCTAGTCCTATTTGCCTCTGGCCTTGACCTAAGATAACTACTATCATGAGTTTAATTTCAACACTTCAAATCCACTCCTAATTTTTGCACACATGTACACACAAAAATTTCACTGAAAATAATATACCATTGCATTGTATATGTTGTACATTTAGAGAAATATACCATTTGTGTTGCAAACAACATGTTTTTGCAATATATCTATGTCAATAGCTATGGATGTAACTCATTCTTTTAAATTACTGTGGCTTATTACATAATTCTTCTCTTGTCTTTCACACGTGTATACTGAATTTATTGACTGTTTATTTCTCAGAAAACTTCATGAAATTATGAACTTTGATCACTGTTGTTTCTCTCATTGCATAGCACAGTGCTTGCTATTCTACTGGCAAATAGTAGAATACTGATTGAAGTTTGCTCTTACATTTACCTTGAAATGAGATTTGTGTATATATTTGAAAATCTGATTATTTGATGGCCTCCTCTTGCTTCTACTAAAGTTTGTAGAGTAATTCAGAGAAGATATTGGTGAGGTTTTGTTGATTTAGATCTTTGGTCTTAACTTAGTGGGATTTTTGAGAGCCTCATTAGTATCATATAATGCTGGGCAACTAGTAAGTTATGGCAAGCTGTCTGAAAATGCGTGCTGAATGCAGGAGAGCTCCTGCCCAGCGGGCAGGCCTGACTGGCATGACATGCTACTTCTGCTTTCTCTCCAAACTTCAATTTTATCAGTAAGACAGTGGAAGGTGATAATACTTCACCTCCAGGATTAAAATGAATTAACTCATGTAGAGCCATTATGTCGTGTCTGGTACACCCTGTGAATACAATGAACATTGGTGGCTATACAGATTACAAACTGTTAAGAGTCTCTACACTCTAGAATGCTGAGCAATGCTACATATAAACATCTTCTGTGGGATAATCTCATTATGCTTTTTTGGAGAGACTTTAGAAAGCTTTTACAATCACAAACAATACTCACTCTGCCCTTCCTATAAAGAATAAGAGTACAAGGAGGAGAGGCATTAGATTTAGTCAGACCAGAGTCCAAATACTGCTAACTGGTTAGTTGGGTACTTGGGCTAAGCTATTTCACCTCCCTGAACCTCAGTTTTTTATCTGCCAATCACAGGTTCTATCAGGGAGTATCAGACTTCCTTGGGAGTCTAACATCATGACCTTCCCTGCCCCCAGCCTATGAAGGAGGAACCCTGATAAGAAAGCAAAGACAAAATAAAAATCACAAAGCACACACTGTGATAAGGGTGAGGGAAGGTCTTTTGAGATAATAAAAGTCATTTTAATAGAGCTAGACAACATCTTCTTTCTTTCCACCTGTATATTTGTTGTGGCTTATGTGGCAAAGTCAGCAGGGAGGATTTGGGATCCCTCTCCACCCATGTATCAAAAATAGGAACTAGATAGAAGCTAAATAAAGAATACATGGAGCAGAATCTTCAAGAACCTTATTCGGCTCAGCCCCCATAAAGGCAGTATGCTGAGCACAGATATGGGGCAGATAGACGAGCTATAGGTAAAATGTGTGTCTCTGCTTATAGTAAACTTTGCTCATAGAGCCTTTGGGAACCAAGTAATAGTAGACAGTTGGTGGCTAGATCAAGACTTGGGGTCCAGGTCTTCACCATTAAATTTTCCAGAGACTTCATATAGGCACCAACATCACAGAGATGTTACAGGATCTAAATGAAATGATAATATAGAAAGGATTTTGCTTATTCTCTTCTTCCTACAAGTTTTCACTCTAAAGGATTTTGATAGGAGCAAATTGTAAGTAAAATGTTAAAATAAGCAGTGTTGTATTTGGCATTCTCCCTTCTACTTCTCTGTCACCTGATATGTCATCTTCTCTCTGTCCGTTTTTGCAGATTCTTTGTCTAGCTAATCACAGGAGTTGGGTTTCTCCTTTGTTTCACCTTTGTAAATATGAGACTTTACCCAGCCTATGAGTAATCATGGATCTCAGCACCCTCAAGCCAAAAATATTTAGCAATGTTCTTACCATCCAACCAACTAATCTTCATGCCTTATCCAAAAACTCACCCTATGCAATTATGATTGAGTATAGACTCTTGAAGAAAGAATTTACTTCATCATTCACTCACTCAGAACTAGCTATTATGAAAAACAAGCATGTATTAATAAGATGCTTTTTCACAGCTATTTCATTTTAAGGGAGGACTACTGAAGATTAAACAGGATTCCAAGCAATTAATTTCTATGTGGAATTTCAAGTATGAGGGCAATAAAGGTGTCTAGGCTATAGAAATTGCTCAAGATATAATTGCTAACTGATTGAATGAATGGAAAGATGAATGCATGAATGAGAGGTATTTTGTAAAGGGATGCCTTAATAGAATTTCTCAAACAATTTGACAATGTACCCCTGGACTTGATTGCTATTTCAGAAACTGAAAACCTTTACCTACCTTCTACCTATCCTTGTTTCCAAGAATGCTCATGGGAGATCTGGCAGTGCAACACATCCCAGGGTGGTAAAGGAGAATGAGTCACTGACCTTGGGTGATACCTGGAATGCAACCTGCAGACTGGAGTACACCTATCTTTTAAAATGTTTATTCTTACAAAGATCCTGAGCATTTATGGCTTTAAGGCAGGAATTATCTCAGGCTTAAGACAAATTAAAGCCATACAAAGTCAGCTTCAATAAGGGTCTCTGTTTCTCAAATTTTTTGACTACCACTTAGAAAGATAGCACTGTACTGGGAGGTTACTCTTTTTGATCAATCTCAACATTTTTCCAGCTATTATCAACTCCCCTTCAAAAGACTCTCCCACTAGAATTACATGAATATTGTGCACCTAATGTGAATACAATGTTTGGAACAACAAAATATTGATTTCCCATTGTGTAACTTCCATTTATTTTAAACCAAAATGCAAGAAGGGGAAAGAGTTGGTAAGAGAGGACACTGATCTAACCCTTTCCAGTGATCCTTAAAAACTTCACACATTTCCAGTGTTGAATTCTGTTGACAGATACTTATTCCAGTCACATTTTGGCTTTATACATCTCTTCAAAATCTGGTTTAAAAAAAAAAAAAATTCTAAAACCTTTCTTAAAGCTTGGATCCTCTAGCCCAGAGTGATTCTAAAATTGATATGGAGAACATTAAACCTTAGCTGTTTGCCCAATGCAGTGTAATTCATCATAGTTGGTTTAATTCTTAGGACTTACTCCAAAATAGCCTCTAAAAGTATTGGCTGCTCCATAAATGCATGAAAAAGGCAGCTCTCTGCCACCTCCAGCAACATGTACTTTGTTTTTGCAATCCTGTTATTATTCCAGCCTAAGAGTAATTTCAAATCCTCTTGAGTAATGTTCTACCATTTGTATATTCTATTATCTTGCTAAACATTTCCTAAACTGCTTTTCCCTTCATCCCCAAAGGTCAGAAGCATTTTCCCAAGATATTTTTCTCAGTTAACATTATTTTATAAAACTACAGTAAATACATTTACCATTGGTTATTTTGTTGTCTTTGTCTCTGTCTCATTTACTTGAGCTATTGTTGAAGTCTTTGGCATTTGATTCCTTTAGATCAGGAGGTTTATGGGGTATTTTTCTCAGGTTTTATCATTTTTATCACCTAACAGTTAAGTTAATCACTCTCCTCATTATCAACTTCTAGATAATTTTTTATCCATCCATTTGTTAATTCACTCATTTAAAGTCTCACTTAATAATGCAAAAAACAACAAAAACAAAAACAAATATAAAAAAACCTTACCTTGTGCTACCAGACTATTCTAAGCACTATATATATATATCATTGCATCTACGTTTCACAGTAACTTTATAAGGTTGGTTCTACTATCCTCATTTCACTGATAGAACTGAGGCTCAGAGAAATTAGTTTAACTTACCCAAATTTACACAGATAAATAGTACAAGCAGAATTGCAACAAGTAAGTTTTGCTTTCAAAGCCTGAGTTTTAGCCACCATGCTATTCTATATTTATCAATGAATCACTATTTTGAGACATGGTGCTAACTGGAAGGAGAGAAAAATGAATTAAAAAAAAAAAAAAACTTCCTTCACAAAGCTTTCAGTAGACAGCAATAGAAGAAAAAAAAAATCTATATACACCAAAAACTGTAATGCCTGGTATAAATATGACACAAATTTGGGAAAGATAAAAACCCTTCAAATAGAGGTTGAAAAGTTCCTGATGACTGAGGATGGTAGGTCAAATGAAACTTTTCATAAAAAAGGAGAAAGAAAAGATAGGGTAAATTTATTGGTTCACATAACTGCACTGTCCAAGAGTAGATCTGATGTCCAATAAGCTTGATTGTGTGTTAAATGGTGTGACTAGACCCCACTTTTTTTCTCCTTCTACTTCTTAGACTTATGTCTTTGGTATTGGTCCCATTCCCCTCTATGGTTCCAAAGCTTTGAGGCAACATACTTCCTGGTTTATGCCCAGCAAGAGAAAATCTGCTTCCTCAGTAACTCACTCAAAATGTATGGAATTTGTATTGGTCATGATAAGCCTGACTTGAGTCATTTGTCTATCTCCTAAATCAATCATTGTTGCCCAAGGGAAAAGGTATGCTAATTGGCTTAATTTAATTAGGGATTACCTCTGGGTTCTGGATGGGGTCAGCTGGAGGCACAAAGCACACAGCATAGAAAATCAGGATATTATCAGAAAAGGGAAGAAAGTAATGTCCATCACTAAGGATTTGCAACTTAAGATCTCATGATTCATGTATGTTTTGTACTAAACAGAAAAAATTATATTTAATAATTTAAAATTGTGAAGTGGTACTCTCAAAACCCATTTACTGTTTTCCACTGAGTTGATATGAATTGATTCTTTAAAAATTAACAATCCACCATCATGAAAATATGCCTTATTTTCTTCTGAGCTTTTCTTGTCTTGTTATTTCCCTCAAGGGAACTATGTTCCCTAGCTAAAAAGCACAGTTTAAACTCATTCTCAGGATGCCTTTCCTGACTACTCTGTCCTATCATGCTGCCTTTGCTAAATTCTGATACTATTCTCTGCAGTTCACTCACATTTAGTATCACTACTTGTAGTTATTCGTCTTTGTGTATATGGGTGTCTCTTCAATCTGATGAAAATCTTCCTGAAGTCTGTACCTGACAATCCAGGCTAGTTGTGTATTAAAAATAAAGGACATTTATAATTGAAGTTACAAACACAGTTCATTGTTGGTAATGCTTCTCAACTTGGTCAGGTAGCAGAAGACCTAGAAAGGCCTTGAAGTAATTACATTGTAAAATGAGACAAAAGTATAACTGATTTTATGCAACTAGAAATATTATTGTATGATACATTAGTTATCATCCTAGAATTTATTCAGATGATAATAAAAAGCAACAAAGATATAAAAAAAAACTTTTGAGAGGGAAAATATAAAAATTTATTAGTGTATACGTATTGATGTTTTTCTGTTATATTTTGCCTTGCTTTGTTTTTTGGTGAAGTGGGGGAAATATAAGCCTTTTAAAACATTAGTGATATAATTCCTTGATTCAGCTCACAAGGCCTTGGAGTTCTATGAGGCCACAGTGTGGAACCCTCTGTCACAGTGGCAAAATGTTGTTTATTCTTACATCAACCTGTGATATAAGTAATGACTACATGTGTTATTAACTACAATGGAGTTCAGACTGCCTCAGTTACACTATTAAGAGCATGGTCTCAAAATCTCAAATCAGGGAGACCTTCAAGATGGCAGAGGAGTAAGATGTGGAGATCACCTTCCTCCCCACAAATACATCAGAAATACATCTACATGTGGAACAACTCTTACAGAACACCTACTGAATGATGGCAGAAGACCTCAGACTTCCCAAAAGGCAAGAAACTCCCCACGTACCCGGGTAGGGCAAAAGAAAAAAGAAAAAACAGAGACAAAAGAATAGAGATAGGACCTGCACTTCTGGGAGGGAGCTGTGAAGGAGGAAAAGTTTCCACACACTAGGAAGCCCCATCACTGGTGGGGACAGGGGGTGGGTGGGGGGAAGCTTCGGAGCCAGGGAAGAGAGTGCAGCAACAGGGGTGCAGAGGGCAAAGTGGAGATATTCCTGCACAGAGGATCGGTTCCAACCAGCACTCACCAGCCTGAGAGGCTTGTCTGTTCACCCACCGGAGCGGGTGGGGACTGGGAGCTGAGGCTTGGGCTTCGGAGGTCGGATCCCAGGAAGAGGACTGGGGTTGGCTGCATGAACACAGCCTGAAGGGGACTAGTGGGTCACAGCTAGCCGGGAGGTAGTCCGGGAAAAAGTGTGGAGCTGCCTAAGAGGCAAGAGACCATTGTTTCGGCGTGTATGAGGAGAGGGGATTCAGAGCACCACCTAAACAAGCTCTAGAGACCAGTGTGAGCAGCTGTTATCAGTGCGGACATCAGAGACCGGCATGAAACAATAAGGCTGCTGCTGCAGCCACCAAGAAGCCTGTGTACAAGCACAGGTCACTATCTACACTTCCCCTCCCGGGAGCCTGTGCAGCCCGCCACTGCCAGGGTTCCATGATCCAGGGACAACTTCTCCGGCAGAGGGAGAACACACAGCGTGCCTCAGGCTGTTGTAACGTCATGCTGGCCACTGCCACCACAGGCTCACCCCGCATCCGTACCCCCCTCCATCCCCCTGGCCTGAGTGAGCCAGAGCCCTCTAATCAGCTGCTACTTTAACCCCGACCTGTCTGAGCTAAGAACAGATGCCTACAGGTGACCTACATGCAGAGGCAAGGCCAAATCCAAAGCTGAACCCCAGGAGCTATGCGAACAAAGAAGAGAAAGGGAAATTTCTCCCAGCAGCCTCAGGAGCAGCGGATTAAATGTCCACAATCAACGTGATGTACCCAACATCTCTGGAATATCTGAATAGACAACAAATCATCCCAAAATTGAGGTGGTGGACTTTGAGAGCAACTGTAGACCTGGGGTTTGTTTTCTGCATCTAATTTGTTTCTGGTCTTGTTTGTCTTAGTTTAGTATTTAGAGCTTATTATCATTGGAAGATTTGTTTATTGAATTGGTTGCTCTCTTCCTTTTCTTTTTTTATATTTAGATAAATAATTTTCTTTCCTTTTTCTCTTTTTGTGAGTGTGTAGGTGTATGCTTCTTTGTGTGATTTTGTCTGTATAGCTTTACTTTTACCATTTGTCCTAGGGTCCTGTCTGCCTGTTTCTTTTTTCTTTTTCTTTTTTAGTATAGTTTTTAGTGCTTCTTATCATTGGTGGATTTGTTTTTTGGTTTGGTTGCTCTCTTCTTTCTTTCTTTTCTTTCTTTTTTCTTTTTTTATTACTTTTTTGTTTTTTATTTTTAATAATTATTTTTAATTTTAATAACTTTATTTTATTTTATTTATTTTTCTTTCTTTCTTTCTCTCTTTCTTTCTTTCTCTCCTCTTTCTTTCTTCCTTTCTCCTTTTTGTTCTGAGCCATGTGACTGACAGGTCTTCATGCTCTGGCCGGGTGTCAGGCCTGTGCCTCTGAGGTAGTGCAGGACTTTGGTCCACCAGAGACCTCCCAATTCCACATAATATCAAACAGCAAAAGTTCTCCCAGAGAACTCCATTTCAACACTAAGGCCCAGCTCCACTCAACGACCAGAAAGCTACAGTGCTGGACACCCTAGGCCAAACAACTAGCAAGACAGGAACACAACCCCACCCATTATCAGAGATGCTGCCTAAAATCGTAATAAGGTCACAGACACCCTAAAATACACTACTTCCCACCAGAAAGACAAGATCCAGCCTCATCCACCAGAACACAGGCACCAGTCCCCTCCACCAGGAAGCCTACACAACCCACTGAACCAACCTTACCCACTGGAGGCAGACACCGAAAACAATGGGAACTACGAACTGGCAGCCTGTGAAAAGGAGACCCCAAACACAGTAAGTTAAGCAAAATGAGAAGACAGAGAAACACACAGCAGATGAAGGAGCAAGATAAAAACCACGAGACCTAACAAATGAAGAGGAAATAGGCAGTCTACCTGTAAAAGAATTCAGAGTAATAATAATAAAGATGATTCAAAATCTTGGAAATAGAATGGAGAAAATACAACAAACGTTCAACAAGGACCTAGAAGAACTAAAGAGCAAACAAAAAATGATGAATAACACAATAAATGAAATTAAAAATCTCTAGACCGAATCAATAGAAGAATAACTGAGGTAGAAGAACGGATAAGTGACATGGAAGATAAAAGAGTGGAAATAACTACTGCAGAGCAGAATAAAGAAAAAAGAATGAAAAGAATTGAGGACAGTCTCAGAAACCTCTGGGACATTAAACACACCAACATTCGAATTATGGGGGGAAAAAGAAAGGGAATGAGAAAATATTTGAAGAGCTTATAGTTGAAAACTTCCCTAATATGGAAAAGGAAATAGTTAATCAAGTCCAGGAAGCATAGAGAGTCCCATACAGGATAAGTCCAAGGAGAATCCCAGCAAGACACATATTAATCAAATTATAAAAAATTAAATACAAAGGAAAAATATTAAAAGCAGCAAGGGATAAAAAAACAACATACAAGGGAATCCCCATAAGGTTAACAGCTGATCTTTCAGCAGAAATTCTGCAAGCCAGAAGGGAGTAGCAGGACATATTTAAAGCGATGAAAGGGAAAAACCTATAACCAAGATTACTCTATCCAGGAAGGATCTCATTCAAATTCGATGGAGAAATTACAAGCTTTACAGACAAGCAAAAGCTAAGAGAATTCAACACCACCAAACCAGCTTTACAACAAATGCTAAAGGAGCTTTTTTAGGCAGGAAGCACAAGAGAAGGAAAAGACCTACAATAACAAACTCAAAACAATTAAGAAAATGGTAATAGGAAATACATATCGATAATTACCTTAAATATAAATGGATTAAATGCTCCAACCAAAGGACATAGACTGGCTGAATGGATACAAAAACAAGACCAATACATATGCTGTCTACAAGAGACCCACTTCAGACCTAGGGACACATACAGACTGAAAGTGAGGGGATGGAAAAAGATATTCCATGCAAATGGAAATCAAAAGAAAGCTGGCATAGCAATTCTCATATCAGACAAAATAGACTTTAAAATAAACACTATTACAAGAGACAAAGAAAGACACTACATCATGATCAAGGGATCAATCCAAGAAGAAGATATAACAACTGTAAATACTTATGCACCCAACATAGGAGCACCTCAATACATAAGGCAAATACTAACAGCCATAAAAGGGGAAATCAACAGTAACACAACCACAGTAGGGGACTTTATGACCCCACTTTTACCAATGGACAGATCATCCAAAATGAAAATAAATAAGGAAACTCAAGCTTTAAATAATACATTAAACAAGATGGACTTAATTGATATTTATAGGACATTCCACTCAAAAACAACAGAATAAACTTTCTTCTCAAGTGCTCATGGAACATTCTCCAGGATAGATCATGTCTTGGGTCACAAATCAAGCCTTGGTAAATTTAAGAAAATTGAAAATGTATCATGTATCTTTTCCGACCACAATGCTGTGAGACCAGATATCAAATACAGGAAAAAAATCTTTAAAAAAATACAAAAACATGGAGGCTAAACAATACACTACTAAATAACCAAAATATCATTGAAGAAATCAAAGGAGAAATCAAAAAATACCTAGAAACAAATGACAATGAAAATACAATTATCCAAAACCTATGGGATGCAGCAAAAGCAAAAGCTTTTGACAAAATTCAACACTGATTTATGATAAAAACCCTCCTAAAAGTAGGCATAGCAGGAACTTACCTCAACATAATAAAGGCCATATATGACAAACTCACAGCCAACATTGTTCTCAATGGTGAAAAACTGAAACCATTTCCTCTAAGATCAGGAACAAGACAAGGTTGTCCACTCTCACCACTATTATTCAACATAGATTTGTAAGTTTTAGCCATGACAATCAGAGAAGAAAAAGAAATAAAAGGAATCCAAATTGGAAAAGAAGAAGTAAAGGAGTCACTGTTTTCAGATGACATGATACTATACATAGAGAATCCTAAAGATGCTACCAGAAAACTACTAGAGCTAATCAATGAAATTGGTAAAGGAGCAGGATACAAATTTAATGCACAGAAATGTCTTGCATTCCTATACACTAATGATGAAAAATCTGAAAGAAAAATTAAGGAAACACTCCCATTTACCACTGCAACAAAAAGAATAAAATAACTAGGAATAAACCTACCTAAGGAGGCAAAAGACCTGTATGCAGAAAACTGTAAGACACTGATGAAAGAAATTAAAGACAATAAAAACAGATAGAGAGATATACCATGTTCTTGGATTGGAAGAATCAACATTGTGAAAACGATTATATTAACCAACAAAATCTACAGATTCAATGCAATCCCTATAAAACTACCAATGGCATTTTTCACAGAACTAGAGCAAAAAATTTCACAAGTTGTATGGAAACACAAAAGACCCCAAATAGCCACAGCAATCTTGAGAAAGGAAAACGGAGCCGGAGGAATCAGGTTCCTGTACTTCAGACTATACTACAAAGCTACAATAATCAACACAGTATTGTACTGGCACAAAAACAGAAATATAGATCAATGGAACAGAATAGAAAGCCCAGAGATAAACCCACGCACATATAGTCACCTTATCTTTGATAAAGGAGGCAAGAAAATACAATGGAGAAAAGACAGCCTCTTCAATAAGTAGTGCTGGGAAAACTGGACAGCTACATGTAAAAGAATGAAATTAGAACACTCCCTAACACCATACACAAAAATAAACTCAAAATGGATTAAAGACCTAAATGTAAGGCCAGACACTATCAAACTCTTAGAGGAAAACATAGGCAGAACACTCTATGACATAAATCACATCAAGATCCTTTTTGAACCACCGCCTAGAGTAGTGGAAATAAAAACAAAAATAAACAAATGGGACCTAATGGAACTTCAAAGACTTGCACAGCAAAGGAAACCATAAACAAGACGAAAAGACAACCCTCAGAATGGGAGAAAATATTTGCAAATGAATCAACGGACAAAGGGGTAATCTCCAAAATATATAAACACCTCATTCAGCTCAATATTAAAGAAACAAACACCCCAATCCAAAAAAGGGCAGAAGACCTAAATAGACATTTCTCCAAAGAAGACATACAGATGGCCACGAAGCACATGAAAATATGCTCAACATCCTAATCATTAGAGAAATGCAAATCAAAACCTACAATGAGGTATCACCTCACACCAGTCAGAATGGCCATCATCAAAAAATCTACAAACAGTAAATGCTGGAGAGGGTGTGGAGAAAAGGGAATCTTCTTGTGCTGTTGGTGGGAATGTAAATTGATACATCCTCTATGGAGAACTGTATGGAGATTCCTTAAAAAGTTAAAAATAGAACTACCATACGACCCAGCAATCCCACTACTGGGCACATACCCTGAGAAAACCATAATTCAAAAAAGAGTCATGTACCACAATATTCATTGCAGCACTATTTACAATAACCAGGACATGGAAGCAACCTATGTGTCCATTGACAGATGAATGGATAAAGATGTGGCACATATATACAATGGACTATGACTCTGCCATAAAAAGAAACAAAATTGAGTTACTTGTAGTGAGGTGGATGGGCCTACAGTCTGTCATACAGAGTGAAGTAAGTCAGAAAGAGAAGAACAAATACCATATGCTAACACATATATATGGAATCTAAAAAAAAAAAAAAAGGTTCTGACGAACCTAGGGGCAGGACAGGAATAAAGACACAGATGTAGAGAATGGACTTGAGGACACGGGCAGGGGGAAGGGGAAGCTGGGACGAAGTGATAGAGTGCATGGACATATATACACTATCAAATGTAAAATAGATAGCTAGTGGGAAGCAGCTGCATAGCACAGGGAGATCAGCTCGGTGCTTTGTGACCACCTAGAGGGGTGGGATAGGGAGAATGGGAGGGAGACACAAGAGGGAGGAGATATGGGGATATATGTATGTGTATAGCTGTTTCACTTTGTTATAAAGCAGAAACTAACACACCATTGTAAAACAATTATACTCCAATAAATATGTTTAAAAAAAATCTCAAATCAATTCCAAAGGCAATGCTTTGAAAACCCAGTACATTTAATCTTATGTTCCTATTTTCCTAGAACACTAAAGAAGCATATACATAGGTTAAAAATGTTGTAAACAGTTTCAATGCTGTTGATATCTACCTAGACACTTTCATCTTCAATAAACAATAAAAGGGGATAAGAGAAGGTACGAACATTTATTTAGTCCCAGTTATGTGCCAGGTACTTTGTATGACTTAATATATACATTCATTTATTCATTCCTTACCAAATACTTGTTTTGAGAGCTGGCACATAACAATACAAATTGACAAAAGAAAAGAGTACTGTTGTAATCAGCAAAAATAGACATACTCCCTACATTCATGAAGGATATATATTCTAGTGGGGCGGTTGGATACTCACCAAATTCATAATTGCAAACAGTGTTGGGAAGGAATAAAATGTGATTTTATCCTCAACAATCATAAGGCAGCATGCTGTCCCCTATTCATAAGTGAGGAGGTTAAGGAACTTTTCCAAATATATAAGGTTAGTAGAGGTCAGCAGGGCTGCCAAGAATTGCTGGGCAAGTGTCATCCTGCATCTCTCCCGGGGTGGGGGGGGTGGGAGGGGCCTTGAGTCAGAGATGGGATTCAATCCTTAATTTGTCCATATTACCCCAGTTACTGTAGATTTTCAGTATAACCATATCTGAATTGTGTCAATTTGTTCATTAAAATCATTGTATATGAAAGGTGAGGTGTGTGGGACAGCATCTAAGCAACACCCTGAGATATAATTACCCATTCAATTAATAAGAGGATGTTTGGGTATCCAGTATCTATAAAAAAAAGAGTGAAAAAGATGTTTCCTGACCTTACAGAGTTTCTATAGACCAGGAAAATAAATGGACATGTGATTGACCATTATGACACAATAAACTTAGAAGGCATTTTATTGTTAGTAAAAGATTTTTATTTGCCTCTCCTAGCAGTCATATTAGCTATGGGATGGACATTTAGCAAGGTAACCAGAATTCTTGGATTAAAAAGTTAGAATTTTCTACTCTGGGTAAGGGTCAACCACTGCCAATTTGGAGACATAGGAGTGCTGTGTGCTACACAAAATTTAGGGTTGTTACTCTAGGAGTGTAAAGACACTTGAAGGAAACTCCTAGTCTCAGGAAACACAATTAAAAGACCTTTACAAAAGATAAATTTAAGGTAATAAGTTCTTAGATTACAGGGATGAAAATTTTTAAAAAGTGTAATAAATTCTTAGATTACGGTGATGAAAATGAAAAAAAAAGAGGGGGCACTCCCTCTTGTGAGAGCACCAGAATCACGACTGGCTGTTGGACAATCATCGACAGGAAGACACTGGACTTCACCAAGGAGGATACCCCACGTCCAAGGACAGAGGAGAAGCCACAGTGAGACGGTAGGAGGGGCACAATCAGAGTAAAGTCAAATCTCATAACTGCTGGGTGAGTGACTCACAGACTGGTGAACACTTATACCACAGAAGTCCACCCACTAGAGTGAAGGTTCTGAGCCCCACGTCAGGCTTCCCAACCTGGGGGTCCTGCAACGGGAGGAGGAATTCATAGAGAATCAGACTTTGAAGCCTAGTGGGAATTGATTGCAGGACTTCGACAGGACTGGGGGAAACAGAGACCCCACTCTTGGAGGGTGCACACGGAATAATGTGCACATCGGGACCCGGGGGAAGGAGCAGTGACCCTGGGGGAGACTGAACCAGACCTACCTGCTAGTGTTGGAGGGTCTCCTGCAGAGGCGGGGGCTGGCTCTGTTTCACCGTGGGGACAAGGACACTGGCAGCAGAGGTTTTGGGAAGTACTCCTTGGTGTGAGCCCTCCCAGTGTCTGCCATTAGCCCCCACCAAAGAGCCCAGGTAGGCTCCAGTGTTGGGTTGCCTCAGGCAAAACATCCAACAGGGAGGGAACCCAGCCCCACCCATCAACAGTCAAGTGGATTAAAGTTTTACGGAGCTCTGACCCCCACAGCAACAGTCAGCTCTACCCACCACCAGAGCCTCCCATCAAGCCTCTTAGATAGCCTCAACCACCAGAGGGCAGACAGCAGAAGCAAGAAAAACTACAATCCTGCAGCCTGTGGAACAAAAACCACATTTAAAGAAAGATAGACAAGATGAAAAGGCAGAGCGCTATATACCAGATGAAGGAACAAGAAAAAACCCCAGAAAAACAACTAAATGAAGTGGAGATAGGCAACCTTCCAGAAAAAGAATTCAGAATAATGATAGTGAAGATGATCCAGGACCTCGGAATAAGAATGGAGGCAAAGATTGAGAAGATGCAAGAAATGATTAACAAAGACCTAGAAGAATTAAAGAACAAACAAACAGAGATGACCAATACAATAACTGAAATGAAAACTACACTAGAAGGAAACAATAGCAGAATAACTGAGGCAGAAGAACGGATAAGTGACTTGGAAGACAGAATGGTGGAATTCACTGCTGCAGAACAGACTAAAGAAAAAAGAATGAAAAGAAATGAAGACAGCCTAAGAGACCTCTGGGACAACATAAAATGCAACAACATTCGCATTATAGGGGTCCCAGAAGGAGAAGAGAGAGAAAAAGTACCTGAGAAAATATTTGAAGAGATTATAGTCGAAAACTTCCCTAACATGGGAAAGGAAATAGCCACCCAACTCCAGGAAGTGCAGCAAGTCCCATACAGGATAAACCCAAGGAGAAACACGCTGAGACACATAGTAATCAAGTTGGCAAAAATTAAAGACAAAGAAAAATTATTGAAAGCAGCAAGGGAAAAATGACAAATAACATACAAGGGAACTCCCATAAGGTTAACAGCTGATTTCTCAGCAGAAACTCTACAAGCCAGAAAGGAGTGGCATGATATACTTAAAGTGATGAAAGGGAAGAACCTACAACCAAGATTACTCTACCTGGCAAGGATCTCATTCAGATTTGATGGAGAAATCAAAAGCTTTACAGACAAGCAAAAGCTAAGAGAATTCAGCACCACCAAACCAGCTCTACAACAAATGTTAAAGGAACTTCTCTAAGTGGGAAACACAAGAGAAGAAAAGGACCTACAAAAACAAACCCAAAACAATTAAGAAAATGGTCATAGGAACATACATATCGATAATTACCTTAAACGTGAATGGATTAAATGCTCCAACCAAAAGACACAGGCTTGCTGAATGGATACAAAAACAAGACCCATATATATGCTGTCTACAAGAGATCCACTTTAGACCTAGGGACACATACAGACTGAAAGTGGGGGATGGAAAAAGATATTCCATGCAAATGGAAATCAAAATAAAGCTAAAGTAGCAATACTCATATCAGATAAAATAGACTTTAAAATAAAGAATGTTACAAGAGACAAGGAAGGACACTACATAATGATCAAGGGATCAATCCAAGAAGAAGATATAACAATTATGAATATTTATGCACCCAACATAGGAGCACCTCAACACATAAGGCAACTGCTAACAGCTATAAAAGAGGAAATTGACAGTAACACAATAACAGTGGGGGACTTTAACACCTCACTTACACCAATGGACAGATCATCCAAAATGAAAATAAATAAGGAAACAGAAGCTTTAAATGACACAAGAGACCAGATAGATTTAATTGATATTTATAGGACATTCCATCCAAAAACAGCAGATTACACGTTCTTCTCAAGTGCGCACAGAACATTCGCCAGGATAGATCACATCTTGGGTCACAAATCAAGCTTCAGTAAATTTAAGAAAATTGAAATCATCTCAAGCATCCTTTCTGACCACAACGCTATGAGATTAGAAATGAATTACAGGGAAAAAAACGTAAAAAACACAAACACATGGAGGCTAAACAATACGTTACTAAATAACCAAGAGATCACTGAAGAAATCAAAGAGGAAATCAAAAAATACCTAGAGACAAATGACAATGAAAACACGACGACCCAAAACCTATGGGATGCAGCAAAAGCAGTTCTAAGAGGGAAGTTTATAGCTATACAAGCCTACCTAAAGAAACAAGAAAAATCTCAAGTAAACAATCTAACCTTACACCTAAAGAAACTAGAGAAAGAAGAACAAACAAAACCCAAAGTTAGCAGAAGGAAAGAAATCATAAAGATCAGAGCGGAAATAAATGAAATAGAAACAAAGAAAACAATTGCAAAGATCAATAAAACTAAAAGCTAGTTCTTTGAGAAGATAAACAAAATTGATAAACCATTAGCCAGACTCATCAAGAAAAAGAGGGAGAGGACTCAAATCAATAAAATCAGAAATGAAAAAGGAGAAGTTACAACAGACACCACAGAAATACAAAGCATCCTAAGAGACTACTACAAGCAACTTTATGCCAATAAAATGGACAATCTGGAAGAAATGGACAAATTCTTAGAAAGGTATAACCTTCCAAGACTGAACCAGGAAGAAACAGAAAATATGAACAGACCAATCACAAGTAATGAAATTGAAACTGTGATTAAAAATCTTCCAACAAACAAAAGTCCAGGACCAGATGGCTTCACAGGTGAATTCTATCAAACATTTAGAGAAGAGCTAACACCTATCCTTCTCAAACTCTTCCAAAAAATTGCAGAGGAAGGAACACTCCCAAACTCATTCTATGAGGCCACCATCACCCTGATACCAAAACCAGACAAAGACACTACAAGAAAAGAAAACTACAGACCAATATCACTGATGAATATAGATGCAAAAATCCTCAACAAAATACTAACAAACAGAATCCAACAACACATTAAAAGGATCATACACCACGATCAAGTGGGATTTATCCCAGGGATGCAAGGATTCTTCAATATACGCAAATCAATCAATGTGATACAGCATATTAACAAATTGAAGAATAAAAACCATATGATCATCTCAATAGATGCAGAACAAGCTTTTGACAAAATTCAACACCCATTTATGATAAAAACTCTCCAGAATGTGGGTATAGAGGGAACCTACCTCAACATAATAAATGCCATATACGACAAACCCACAGCAAATATCATTCTCAACGGTGAAATACTGAAAGCATTTCCTCTAAGATCAGGAACGAGACAAGGATGTCCACTCTCACCACTATTATTCAACATAGTTCTGGAAGTCCTAGCCACGGCAATCAGAGAAGAAAAAGAAATAAAAGGAATACAAATTAGAAAAGAAGAAGTAAAACTGTCACTGTGTGCAGATGACATGATACTATACACAGAGAATCCTAAAAATGCCACCAGAAAACTACTAAAGCTAATAAATGAATTTGGTAAAGTTGCAGGATACAAAATTAATGCACAGAAATCTCTTGCATTCATATACACTAATGTTGAAAGATCTGAAAGAGAAATTAAGGAAACACTCTCATTTACCATTGCAAGAAAAAGCATAAAATACCTAGGAATAAACCTACCTAGGGAGACAAAAGACCTGTATGCAGAAAACTATAAGACACTGATGAAAGAAATTAAAGATGATACAAACAGATGGAGAGATATACCATGTTCTTGGATTGGAAGAATCAATAATGTGAAAATGACTATACTACCCAAAGGAATCTACAGATTCAATGCAATCCCTATCAAACTACCAGTGGCATTTTTTACGGAGCTAGAACAAATCATCTTAAAATTTGTATGGAGACACAAAAGACCCCGAATAGCCAAAGCAGTCTTCAGGGAAAAAAACGGAGCTGGAGGAATCAGACTCCCTGACTTCAGACTATACTACAAAGCTACAGTAATCAAGACAATATGGTGCTGGCACAAAAACAGAAACATAGATCAATGGAACAAGATAGAAAGCCCAGAGATAAACCCACGCACCTATGGTCAACTAATCTATGACAAAGGAGGCAAAGATATACAATGGAGAAAAGACAGTCTCTTCAATAAGTGGTGCTGGGAAAACTGGACAGCTACATGTAAAAGAATGAAATTAGAATACTCCCTAACACCATACACAAAAATAAACTCAAAATGTATTAGAGACCTAAATGTAAGACTGGACACTATAAAACTCTTAGAGGAAAACATAGGAAGAACACTCTTTGACATAAATCACAGCAAGATCTTTTTAGACCCACCTCCTAGAGTAATGGAAATAAAAACAAAAATAAACAAATGGGACCTAATGGAACTTCAAAGCTTTTGCACAGCAAAGGAAACCATAAACAAGACGAAAAGACAACCCTCAGAATGGGAGAAAATATTTGCAAATGAATCAACGGACAAAGGGGTAATCTCCAAAATATATAAACACCTCATTCAGCTCAATATTAAAGAAACAAACACCCCAATCCAAAAATGGGCAGAAGACCTAAATAGACATTTCTCCAAAGAAGACATACAGACGGCCACGAAGCACATGAAAAGATGCTCAACATCACTAATTATTAGAGAAATGCACATCAAAACTACAATGAGGTATCACCTCACACCAGTTAGAATGGGCATCATCAGAAAATCTACAAACAACAAATGCTGGAGAGGGTGTGGAGAAAAGGGAACCCTCTTGCACTGTTGGTGGGAATGTAAATTGATACAGCCACTATGGAGAACAATATGGAGGTTCCTTAAAAAACTAAAAATAGAATTACCATATGACCCAGCAATCCCACTACTGGGCATATACCCAGAGAAAACCGTAATTCAAAAAGACACATGCACCCGAATGTTCATTGCAGCACTATTTACAATAGCCAGGTCATGGAAGCAACCTAAATGCCCATCGACAGATGAATGGATAAAGAAGTTGTGGTACATATATACAATGGAATATTACTCAGCCATAAAAAGCAACGAAATTGAGTCATTTGTTGAGACGTGGATGGATCTAGAGACTGTCATACAGAGTGAAGTAAGTCAGAAAGAGAAAAACAAATATCGTATATTAACGCATGTATGTGGAACCTAGAAAAATGGTACAGATGAGCCGGTTTGCAGGGCAGAAGTTGAGACACAGATGTAGAGAACAGACATATGGACACCAAGGGGGGAAAACTGTGGTGGGGTGGGGAGGGTGGTGTGCTGAATTGGGTGATTGGGATTGACATGTATACACTGATGTGTATAAAATTGATGACTAATAAGAACCTGCAGTATAAACAAACAAACAAACAAAACAACTAATACTAAACTTTCATTGGGTTATTTGTATGGAAATATGTTAATATAAATGTTTCAGACATTACATGAAATTTCTAAAAATCTTATATGTTCTGGTATAATGTTATAAGTCAAAATCCTAGTTATTACTTTAAAATGTATATCTCAGAAATAACTAATTTTCTTGTCAACTGCATTATTATGAACTTTCATCAAATCTTTAACTGTGGTCATTTTTAAGTCTTTTGTCATTTACAGACAGTTCTGGGTGTACTCTGATGCTTTTGCAAATATGTTCCTATAAAAGGGTTTCATCTTCAAGAAATTCATGGAAAAGACTCTGACAAGTACAGGTTTCTGGCAACTGACTGTACTGCTGAACTGAATGAATAAGCATTTTCAGAACTCTAATGAAAAACTGATGAACTCATAAAAGTGCTAACAAAAGATCAAGATGAAAAAAATAATTAATTACGTGGGACTGAGTGAACTGATGAGGATGAGTATAATTTTTGTGACTTTCTGTTTGAATTAAAAAAAAAAAATCCCACAAGGACTCAGAGGCAAAGAATATACAAATCAATTTTCACTGCAAAGTAAAGGAGCTGTTACAGTGGAGGATTACTGGACTGAATGTCAATATTATGACATAGTATGAGTGTGTTTCATGTTTGGTAATTGCAATCATTGTTGCTTTTGTTGTGGTCATCCATGTACAATGCTTGGTGTCAGTCTATTTATCTCTTGTAAAAATAAAATACAGTGTGTGTGTGTGAAAAAAAAAGGGGGGAGTATAAATTCAGAAAAACATGTACTATTTATTTATTTTTTTTTATGTAAAACTATTTGTTTAAAACATGTACTATTTAGAAGGAACATCAATGTCTCTTCTTGTTTTCCTGCAGTTACGGCATTGTGTGGCAAGTACACTTAGTAAATCTTCCTTACATTTTTCACTATAATACAAATCTTACATAGCTCCTTTCTCAGCTTGTTTTAATTGATATCAGAATAGGAGAATGGGTATCTCAGGCTGTTAGTAATTTGATATAGAACTTTTCACCTCCAGGTCAATGGTAAGTGAAACACATTTACATATTTTTAAGTGGATTTATTGCTCTTGAAGGGAGCCCAGTTGTAATCCTTCACACCAGAACAGTTATTGCCAGAAAGCCCCCAGGCATTGAAACATTGATCAGGAAGTAACAGGGAGAAAGGGTTCAGTTTCAAGTGCTCTTCTGTGTGTGGCTTGCCTTACAAGATCTTCTTAAATTATTTTAATTAATCCTAATTATAATTCTATTTTTAAAGACTGCTATCTGTCTGATAACAAATTGGATATGGACCAATAAGCTGGGCTTATTTTAATTTAGAATATGAGCTATCCAGTTACTCAAAAATAATTATCCATATCAGAAAAAGCAAGGAATTTACTATAGAGCTCATTTTGAGGTAGGGCATAAAAGAATGAGTAATAGAAACTGTATTACATATTTTAGTAATAGGAATATGGCTTTTACAATTAAAAAACAGTAGTGCTGGGTACATTGGTCTTAGCATCAAGGGAATTAGAAGTTACTTTTTCTGGATGTGTGTGCCCACTTAACACCCTAGAAATGTCCATAATGCATTCAGCCTTGTCTGATTTCCCCAGCCTCCAAGGCAACATATCCATGGCAACAACTAAGCATCATTATAGCTTCTCAAATATGAAAAAAATAACAATTTCTTAACTCCCTTTAACCTAAGCTCTTAGTAGAAAATGTAAAAAAAAAGTTTTATCATCACTGTATATATGCTCTGTCAGGCATATTATTAGGAGAGGAGCAAATAATAATAAATAATGCACAATACCTGTGTTTTAGCTTGAAGTACACCGAATGAAAGACTTAAGAAAGAGCTCACATGAAGATTATTTATTGAGGACATACTCTCGAGGATCATGAGCTGAGAAACAGTGGAGTGAAACAAGGAAGAACAAAGAGCAAAGATGGATGGTTAGGTCACCACCATGGGCAAATGGTGTTCCATCCTGCCAGGTTTTCTAAGGGGACCAATAAAATATGTCTCAGAATTGTTCCCTTGGAACGGGAGGTGATTTTATTCATTGGCTCCTTTTCTCCAGTTGTTAAGTGTGACTTCATGGGCAGGAACTTCCCTACACCACCCAGTTGCGTGCGTATGACTGGCACAAGGGAACCATCATGCTGCCGCGTCAGGCAAGTCTCATGGGGTCTAAATAAAACATTGTAGGTTCCCCTGTGTGAGTCTGGTCAGAACCTATGTGCAACTGAATGGTGCAGCAGACACTGGAGGAAAAGATGAGGCTGAGAGAATGTGAAGTGGTCAGGGTGGGATGTCTAACTGCCTAGCGCACTCTGCCCTTATGGTACTCAATACCCAGTGCCTCCTCAAGGAGGTGCACCTTTTTTGAGGGAAGGAACTTGAAAACAAGATAATCTTAAGAAATCTTTTAAGATGCATCCTTTTAGAATTACTATAAAGAGTGGACAGATTAGGTAGAGATAAATATATAGGCTTTGGAATGAGATAAATTGTAGTTTGAACACTGTCTCAGATTCGTATTCATTGTATGGCATTTGTCAACTTATTTAGAGTTTCCTCATTAGTCTGGTGGGGAGGGGAGGTAAAATAGTCACTATCACATCCAACAATGCTGAATATTAAATGAGATTATGTATGTGTACCACCTAGTTCATTGTCTTGAAAAGGTACCATATCAAAAAAGAAATTATTAGCTCTTGAACAAGGTAAAAATTGACAATCTCCCTGTTTTCTTACTTCCACCTATTTTCATGCATCAAATGATGCTATGAAGCATGACACATTTTTAATATGACTTGAGGATTCCTAAGGTAGGAATAAGTTTTCATAGTACTAAAAACTGAAAAATAAGGGTGCTATATGTTGTCTGAAATCTTCTATCAGAGTTCAAAATAGAAATTGGTTTAAGCTTCTTTTTCAATTCACAAAGTTTCTTGCAACTCTAACTTATAAGAAGAGGCCAGCAGATGATTTGGTGTACCAGTTGTTAAACTAATTTTTAAAAAATTTAAGACAAAAACTGATGTTTGGCTGAGCTGTTTCTTGAAACATCAGTGACCCTGAATGCACAATCTTTACAAGCAAATAATTCCCTGAAGCTCCATAGGAGCCCTTGAGATCTTAACCTACACAACAGAACAGCAGGATCAGGCAAGTCGCTGCACTGAGACACCACTTGGGGCCAGATTTTAATAGCTGACAACTCATAATGGATTGACAAAAGCGAAACATCATTAACTTGAATCTACAAGTCGAGATTTCCATATGCAAATAGGAACAAGCACATATGTGCCTGCGTACAAGTCTCATTGCTTGTTTAGTTGTCTGTATGTCCTTTAGGTGGCCTTCTTTTGTTTTTAAGATCCCAGTGGGCAAGAACCACGTCTGGTGACCCACTCTGCAGAACAACAGCAGGTGTTGAGATTGGGCCTCACTAAGTGTTTTTTACGGTAATGATTATGGTGTTGTTGATTTTCTCTCTCACAAGAGAATTTAAGATCTACAGTGTAACGTCGGCACCCAAGAGTGAAAGGATAGTCATGAATAATAAGTTTGAGCAGTAGTACATGAAAGTTACTGTACATTTACATAACAAGGACCACTGGACCGACACTTAAGGGCATGAGTGCAAGAAAGAGCACTCATCCTGTTTTTCTATATATTAAAGTTAATAATATCAATTCTTACAAAATATGTGTCCTTCATTGCAAGCTAGGTAACTCTTATTTATGTTTCTTGAGAATGATGGGGCTGTGGCATTTTACTTTTTAGTCTAAATTTGCTTGGTTCAGTGGTACAAAAAATTATAGTGATCCTGGCTTGTGAGGAAATGATTTAACCTCTCTGAGCATTAAGTTCTTCTTCAGTAATTGTAACCTATCTTACAGACTTGTTGTGTGGCTCAGATAAGATCAAACAAGATGACATAAAGTGCTATAAAAGCTTAAGCTACTGTTATCAACAAAAATGCATCCTTTGGGCTGGGCTTACATGACCTAAGGAAATAGCCAATTATGCCATATCCTTTATGAAAAATGTGATCTTGGACATGTTGTTCTGCAAGCCTGTATGAACACAATCAGGAGGCTCAGCAGCCTCTTAAGATTCTTTACTCTCTCCTTTTCCCATTTTCCCCAGTGAGCTGTCCTTTCTTGGCTTGTCTTTCCTTTTCGGTTGCGTATACAAATGCTGTGTGTTAAGATCAAGGAGGTGGACACCTGTTTTGCTTCTCTGAGTTCTATCACTCACTCTCATAAAGATTTTGCTTTGGGCATTGCAGCTGGCATTCCTCTCCTTTCTTTGCCTGCTACCGAAGAGCTCCACAGGAAAGAATAATGAAGGCTTAAACTCTCCAATTCTGCTTCCTCTCTACCTCACATCCTCCTGTTACCAAAGGGGAAATACATGTTTTTCAAATTTAACTTTTTGCTGATGAAAATTTTGTTCAATTTCACAGCTTGACTTCCGAATTTTCCCAAGTGATGGTAAATTCCATTCCCTTGCCAACAAGGAAATAACCTACAAGCATGTTTGGAAGGAAAACTTAGAAACTGCCCTCAAGCTTTAGTATCAGATAAATATAGGAAAAAAATGTGTTATGCCAGCCTCTCCGTCATTCAAAATACTAACTTGTTTAATGATTGTAAATTTGGGGAAAATATTTAACCTAGGTCAATGGTATTTATAAAGTTACAAAAATGTAAACTTTGAAGCAAAGATATTTATAGCAGAGGTAACATTTAGACACTGAATAGACAAAGATAGAAGTGAAGCTTGCAGGTGGCTGGGATTGAATGCATTTTTGTTGAGTCAACTTTGGTTGAAAAGAGTGCTCAATTAGATTTTCTTCCTGTCGTGTGTTACATTATTTTGCTTAAAATAATTTTTTTAATAACTTATCTTTCCTTGTGAAAACGTGTTTCTCCTATTCCTCTTATTTACTTGATAGTTACTTAAACCACTATAATTCCAACTTCCTTTTTCTTTCCTTAGTTCACCACAGCCCAGATAATGCCCATGCTATAGGTCACTTCATTAAAGGTGTTATAAAAATAAATGGCTTGTAACAGGTAGGGAAAACGTGAACCAAGAGGAATGGTCCAGAATCTTATTTCCCAGCAGTGCCACAGGAAGCCTTCATGTTCTTTGGGGTTTTATTTCTGTGTTCAGTTCAGGCCAAGTAAAACCCCCCGCCTGGGTGTCAAGGGCTAGTACTGAAAGCTACAAAAGGCAAGAGAGACTTTTTTCCCTGAAAGGGGTTTTGGAAGTGAGCTGGTTTATTTAATCCCCAGGCAAACCTGAAGTCAAGCTAATCAGAATGAGAGAAACAGCTTCCTACATGTGAGCTAGGACTGTGAGAAATTGTTTTTCAGGATGGTTTATAGCCAAAACCCTTCAAGTGTATGGAAGAGCTTTCCAGCCAGGGGCACAAATATTCAAGGAGAGCTTGTTTGTTTTATGGTTATTTTTATCCCACAATAAACAGCTTAAATTTGCAGACTATACTTTTTGACTATAAAGTGGGTCATTTCTCAAGATGCCGGTGCTTTCCCACAACAGATGGAATAAATAGGAGAAAATGTTGAGAATACACCACTGAAATTCTGATTTATTCAATCATTAACAAAAAGAAGAGCAATTTCAATGGTAATAGAATGAAAACCCAACTGTTTCTGCTTTCCTTCTGAAAACTTATTTTCTACGGAGAATGCTGCTCTTAGGCGAACACCTATTCAAACCTCAATGATGTATAATCCTAACTTCAGGAAGCATGGTTTTGTGGGTTCAGTAATTTGTAATACCTATGCAACTAGGGATAAAATATTAACTTTCAATAATATAAGCAGTATCTGTAGTACAAATACTGAAAAAGCACATTATCTTTCAAGAAAGATGTGTATATAGATATATTGATACAGATATATAGATATACACACATATATATATATGTATATATATAGACACTGTGTACTTGGCTTTCAGTGCTTCTCAAGGCAGTTGCTTTGCAGCATATTAGAGGAAACACAGCCCATGAATAACCTTTGGGGACTAGGCACCAAGTAGACAACCAATCAGTTTAGCATCTCTTTCTCAGAAGGTAATTAGGAAAGAGGGAAACAAAAGCCATTTAAAGTGCAACAATGTTTAAAATAATCTTAGCGAGAGGCTACTTCCAGGTTGGAAGCCACACTAAATGCTTCCTGGGAAAGTTGTTTGAAAACAATAAAAGTAAATAAAACATGGTAATAGGTTTATAAGAAAGACAGAAAACCAAAAATAAAAAGTCCGTGATACACACACATGAATGCACACTCACAGGATATGTAAGAAGGTAGAACATTTCCATGTATTTTAATTGTATATCACAATAAGTCTGTGGGATATAAAGATTTCAATACGTGCTTGCTTACCACTTTCTAAGAAATTGAAGTTCTTCTGTGATCAGTCCTTAATCTGGGTAGATCTAACAGCATTTATTTAATGTAGAGCCAGAAACCCAAGGTTGGAGACTGGCTCTGTTATTATTCTGTGGTGGGACCTTGGTTAAATCATTCATTTTACCACTTGGGATCTCCTTTTTGAAATTTGGTAAATGGACTTCTAAATGATCTGTAAGTGTCCTTCTCATTGTAAAATCTTATCATCTTAAGACTTTCTTTTTGTTTATTTGTTTTCAATTATTACCTTCCTTACTTTAAGCCTAATATTAATTTAAAAATCAACATAGAATTATGTTTATGTCATACAACCACCTATATTTTCTAAAGAGATAGATGTTTGTGAGGACAACCCTTCATTTTTGTCCTTTATTATCTTTAGTTTCTATCAGATGAAAAGTTCTCCAGTAACAAGACGGTAGTTACAATCTATTCAGCTTAGAATAAAACTTCATTAAATCGTTTTAGAGGAAACCCATTTAATAGATTCACTTATCCCTTACTTATCCCTCTCTTTCCCCTTTTATGTCAGCCCTTGCTCAAGTCTTAAAATCTTATAGAGAATGGACCTTCCAGGGAGACTTCACAGGAGTTTTGAGAAAGCTATGTATATAAACACAGTCTGGTTAAACATTTTAAATCTACATATTCTGAAAGTTGATGTAGCTTCTCCTGCCCTAACAATGTGAGCAGAACGCAACAATATTATTGCTTAAACCAGCAAGATCTTTTAAAACATGCTTCCTGTTTCCTTTTTCAATCCACCCAATAGATGCTGTTGTTTTTAAACCTCTTTTGCTCTCTGTGCGCACACAGTTTCATGACTATCTCCTGGGGCAGGTACGTGTTTCATGGGGGTTTGTTTACAATGGTGGGTTTGATTGTAAAAGCCCTGTATTATGAATAAACCAATGCCTGAAATGGAGTGGAACCTTGATTTATTTGGGTAGGACTGTTTTCCAACTCCGTAAATCATATTTTGGTGTTCATTTACCTCTGCATTCTTTTTGCGCCACCGGCACTGAGGCTGACGAATGGGAATCAAATGAGGTGTGCTAAGTGCTTCTGCTGGAGGGTTTCATCTCCCCACATGCTGGGGTGTGATTTATCTCTGCAATACATCATGCAACTTATTTTCCTTTACTTATTTTATTTAGTGTTGTCACAAATAATATCAATTGGTCATTGACTGTGAACCCTAAACAGTAGTAAATTAATTAAATACGCTACATATACAGAACTCATCTGTCCCCAATTTGATTAGAGCCACTTTGGTTGCACCAAGCCATTTACTATAGATGAACCTCATTTATTAAACAAGCAGCTTCATGAGTTCTGTGTAAATTGTTATGCATAGTATTTGCAGTGGTTTTAATGAAACACTTAAGGCTGAGTTTTCTATTTCAATCACTAAGAGTGTTTTATGCTTGTGAAATAGGTATTTTCAGACATCCTGTGACTTCAGCCTAAATAGCTCTATCTGAAGTAGGTGCCCATTTATGGAAGGGGGCGGCCTTTCTTTTTGCTTTTGGGGAGACAATAGGAGCAGGGGTGGGTCACAGGGCTTTTTTAGGGGAAGGGCTTCTGGGAAAAGGTGTCCCAAGAGGAGTGATTAAAGTTTTATCACAACACAGCGAAGACTATCACAGTTTCTGCCCCAGAATTCCAATATTCTTCTGCTGAGCTAGCATAAGAATTTCAGACCACAGGAATGCAGAATTCCAAGTGGTCAATTTACCTTGGAATTTGGAAAGGTAAGTTTCAAAAAAGAATGTCTTTATAAAAAACAATCTGAATAATTTAAATAGACAATGTCAATGTTCCTTTGTAGTGGCTTAAAAAATGTAGGGAGGCCAAACATATCCCAGAAAAAGCACTGAGAGGTAGGTAAAAACTGTAAATCAAAAACAGGGGAAACATAAGTGAGTTCAGTATGAAACAAGGTGACAGCCTCTGGGCACCAAGGAAACTGCCACAGAAGCAGGAGAAGGGGTGAGGGGTGTAACTGAGGGATCATACAACCAGAGCTGACTTGGAGTAGGAGGGGTTGATTGTACAACTTCAGTGAAGGGCAGACGAACAAAGTAGAGAAACAAAAAAGTCATGGTGGATGAGATAAGAACATTCCTGAGAAATATCTGTATGAGACTAAAGCAGAATAAAAATTGGAAACATTTGGTAGAGGTTGTCTTTTTCCAGAACATAAATGAAGGTGGGTGGTGGTGATGTAATGCAGAGTCATCCTACATGTCTTTGCTAAGGACATATGCCCTCCTCATGAATCCACATGATGAGATCTACTGCAGTCAATATCTGATTAAAGAGCTGCGAGACAATCATAGCAATGCTAAGTGTTAAAGTTAAAAGCATATTCAATATCCTTGTTTTACTGAAGAATTTGATGCATGCCAGCACCTCAAACCCTCAGATGTTTTCAAAGAAATTTAGAACCCTACAATTCTAGAACTTACAAACTGGAAATGAAGGAATTTAGATATCTCAGTCCCACAGATTTTGTGAATGGCGTTTCCCAGGAGTGATTGTTTATATTTTTTTCCATATATAGTTATTAATTGAAATCTAATTCACTGGTAAAACTTCATTAATTTAAATAAAAACTAGAAAGTCCACTGAAACAATCTCCTTTTTATAGGGAACATATCAGGGAAGGAAGGGAAAGGGAGGGAGAGGGAAGGAAGAAAGACAGTGGATTTATGTATAAATATTATTATTACTGAGTTATTTTTATAGTACATTGTACAACATATGAATACAATGCAACATTTAGTCTGAGGAAAAAGGAAATGGAAAATATTAGATAAAATATGTCTAGGGCAGTACGCCCCAAAGTGAGTGTCTGACAAAATGATTTCTTGGTCAAAAATGTTTGAGAAACAACTGCAATGATATATATTTCTTCAATAGTCACAGCGGATATAGTAGAGGTTCTTAGGAGTGCTGCAGTATAAAAAAGCTGTCTGAGTTTGTTTCAACTTACATTTCAAAAATACATTTGACTAGGATAACTTTGTTTCCTTTAATACCTGTTAACAGCCTATGGCACTAGTGTTCCATATTTTGGGAAATGCTGCTCTCAGTACTTCTTCAGAACTCACCTACAAAGTCTAACTCTTTTAGAGATTATGCAAAGGAAAATGTGTCCAAGGGTAGAATTACCTACAAGAAAAGCAAAGTTTATAAAGGGAATTCTTAACTCTGAAATATTCACAAGTGACAGATGAGAGAATGAAAATCTCATTTGGGGAGTTCCCAACTCCAAATATGCTCTATTTTTCCCATAACTGAACTTGAAGTTACAAACTCAGCCTTTAGAATGCAGTAGCATCAAAAAAACAAACAAACAAACAAAAAAACCTTGCAGATAGTATACTCACACTTAACAATATTCTTTTTCCCGTTTTTGAAGCTGT
Source organism: Eubalaena glacialis (assembly GCF_028564815.1). NCBI lineage: Eukaryota > Metazoa > Chordata > Mammalia > Artiodactyla > Balaenidae > Eubalaena > Eubalaena glacialis. Next base: position 122,422,122 of record NC_083718.1, read on the forward strand.
GGACATGACTGAAACCCACTTATGAAAACTGTAGTTCCTGCTCAACAACTTTCTTTGTTATCTGAATTCCACATCCTCTATTCCAATCACACTGCTTAAATCTCTCACTCTAAAATTAGCAATTACTCCCTTCTGATTATTTCTCAGACTCAACTCCCTCGGTGTCTCAGAGGCATTTGATAGTTTTGTTCATTATCTTCCTGAATGCATTCTGCTCCAGGTCCTCTGTGCCACGTCATTCTTATTCTCCTCCCACCTCTCAGATTACTCTCTTGATCACTGTTTCCTGATCCAGTGATTTCACTGCTCCTCTCATATCACAAAGCCCAAGTTCTAATCAGATATTTATTTTCCTTCATGTTCATTCCTTTAGAGTCCACACCTAATCTCTACTTACTAATGACCCTATTGCTCTATGTAGCAACATTATTTTTTTCATGTTTAAAATATGTGTTTCTAGTGCTTTGTATACATTTGCCTTCCACTTGTCATGACATTTTACATATTAAGCATCAACCATTTATTAATTTCTTAGAATATGCCACTACCCTGGCAGGCACTATAGATGCAATGTCGCTTGAACTTCAAGAAACTCATGATTTAACATGAGTTAAACATAAAATTTAAATAAGTTGTATACTACAAGTTCAAGATGTTTAAGTTGTTATGGAAGGAGAAAAGGAGTCCAGAGAAGCATGGGGCAATATTAGAAAAGGCTTAAAAGGAGAGGCAACATTTGAGATGGGTCTTGAAAGATAAGTTGAAGGTCATATGAGGCATAATAGAAAGAGAAATGTTATTCCAGGCCATAAATATTCTTAACTTATTTAAAGAAATGGCGAGAAATTTGGTGTGCCTGTGGGGTGGAGGGGAGGGTTTATGTAACTTGTTTGGGTTTGGAAGGGTTGTTAGGAGATGAGACTGGAAAGATATTGAGCATGGTTTACTATGGATCTTGAATGACTTGATAAGGAGTTTGGACTTGACCCTGAAGGTGGGATAGATGATCAGAATTTGAGCAGCCAAGTGCATAATTAGGTCTACATCCAAGAATGGTCATGCTGGTAAGAAAGAGGATGGAAAATAGAGGATGGGATGAAGGACATGAATATTGGTCATGCTGGTAAGAAAGAGGATGGAAAATAGAGGATGGGATGAAGGACAGGAATATTGTCTCCCACCAAAGCTTTCCTTATTCTGAGCTCTTTACTTAACTCCAGTCCTCCTGGGTGACGTTATGACATTTTACTAAACACACACACACACACACACACACACACACACACACAATTCAGCAGTAACTACTTCTTTCTTATGACATCAAAATTAAACTCTTCTGCCTGACTTTCAGTGTCTGCTATAGACTGAATGTTTGTGCCCCCAAAATTCATATGTTGAAACCTAATCCCCAAGGTGATGATATTTGGAGGTGGTGTCTTTGGGAGGTGATTAGGTCATGAGGGTGGAGCCCTCATGAATGGGATTAGTGTCCTTATAAAAGAGACCCAGAGAGCTCCCTTACCTCTCCCACCATATGGGGACACAGCAAGAAGATGGCCATCTTTGAGCCAGGAAGAGTCCTCACCAGATACTGAATCTGCTGGCACCTTCATCTTGGACTTCTAGACTCCAGAATTGTGGGAAAATAAATTTCTGTTTATAAGGCACCCCGTCTGTGATATTGTTGCAGCAGCCTAAATGGGCTAAAACAGTATCCTTCATGTTTCCTCAAGGACATGTTATCCTGCATATGCAAGTATAGTCCTCTTCCAAATGCCCAACTTTTTTTTTTTCATCAACACCACCCTCACCTTTATCCCATAGTCACTCCAGCTGAACTCTGTTCTTCTTTGCTGCTCCTCTCCCACTGAAAGATCTTCTTCATGGATTCAGATCAAGCCTATTCAATTACAAATTCAAACCCTCTCTTCTTCCACGAAGCCTTTCCTGGAGACTTTCTTGCATCCTGCCCTTGCTCTCACTGGTATTTTTCTTTTCCCAAATGCTTTGGTATATCCTGGATCTCACAATTCTTGCATTATCTTCATTACTTTTACATTTAAATCTAATTTCAAATAACATTTTTGTTTCTTGAGGATCAGGACTATGTACCTATTATACTCCTGAGTTTTTCACTTTTTAATGAACAAATTACAAATGATCAACATCCTAAAATAAATCTACAAGACTCCCGTTAGAATGTTGTTATAATGTTGGTTTCAATGCAAAACTCTGAAATAAGTAAAACAATGTCTAAATTTATTGAGCATATATTATATGCAAAACACTAGCATATATTATATGCTTGGTGTATTTATGTGTAATACTCATAATACCACTAGGTGTGTACTATTATTGTTATTATTATTAATATAATAATCATAACCACCATATCCATATAAACTGAGAGATACTTTAAACAATTGCTCAAGGTCACTGATACATCCATCCAAGCAATACATTTTTATTGAGTTTTTACAATGTCCCAGGCATGGTTCTTAGCACCTAGGAAGTAACAGTGGACAAAACAAAGTTCTGTCCTAGAAGCAGGGCATTTTTCTTGGGGAAATAGACCATTAAAAATTTAAACATTTTAATAAAACAATTTAACAAAGGATCTTATAACAATGTTTGGTAGAGTGATACATGCTATAAAAATAAATCAGGGCAAGAGCATGCAATGCAATTGGTAGGAAATCATGAAGCCAGCATAGAAAGGCAGGTTGTCGGACTCTAGATTCTCTGTAATAAGTCCCCTATTATCGTTAGCCTCAGGTACAACTTCATTACTGGTATTTGAGCCCTGCAGTAATCTCTCCTCACACGTATATTCTAATGAAACTCAGATCTCATCAACATCAAATCTATGTTCTAATCAGACAAATATACTTATCTTCAAAAATGTACTCACCATGGCTCTTGTGTTTGGCTCATGCTATTCATTTAGTGTATGCACACACTTACACACACATACATACGTGCACCCACACAGAGTCTTTTTTACTTGAACTCAGATTGAACTTATTCTGTAAAACCTTTTTTGTCTATTAAAAGAAGAGTTGCATCTTCAATTTTGTTGGCAATTTCCATTATATGTACTGTTATTCTAGGCAATTTATAAATAATGAAAAGAGAACAATATGTAATTTTTCAAACACTGAAGAAATACAACTTTGGATCTAGCTTTTTGTAGCATCTGCATTAACAGTGATTTTAAAAATTAGGGTATAAAATCTGAAAAATTCTTTGAAGTATTGAACCTTCCGATTAAGATAAAACATTGAAGACAAATACAAATTTGATCTGCATGGTGTTAATTTTACAGCATTAAATTCAAGATAACCCTTAGACCCTTGTGTATTATTATTTAAATTTTATATCCTCCAATTCCCCCAAAATGCAGAAATAAATTAAAATAGTTTTTTATGTCATTTCAACCATTAAATGTTTAAATACATTTAAAAATGATGACTCAGTCATAATGAAGAAAATGTTTTTTTCTAAAGAAAATGAAGTGGGTGTATTCATAGCTAAATGGGAAAAAACATGTTTGAGAAAAAGCAAAATGCTGAGAATTCATATAACATTTGCACCATCTCAAACTAATATTCCAGTGACCTTGCCAATAATATTTACTCTGAACAACCACACAGGGAAAGAACGGGCTTCTCAATATAAAATAGTATTCATTCTGCTTTTTTATATTTCTAACAATAATAAAGGGTCAGAAACAGGCCTTGGCTGAAATACTGATTGCTATTCCCGCTTTCCAACACTTTCCCAACTTTAAAATATCATTTAAAATACAATTTCTATATTTTTGTAAACAGCAGAGCTATTCTATACTGTACTCAGTAGCAACTAGTATGTGTTGTTAAATCTGGCATTTTTTTTTTTTTTTTTGGACACCCAAATCTCTTTTATTGGGGGGGCAGTTGGTGGGGGGCTCTCACTGCAGAGCTTGTTCATTAGCGCTGCTTCCTAAGTCCTGCGGCTTCATCACATCCGGCAGCTCGGGTGGGCTGGAGAAGGGCTCGATGCTAAGGGTCTCAAAGGCTTCATCTGCCCTGAAGGCTAGCCCCACAGTGGCTGGGGCCTGAGGTCGTGCTGTCTGGCTGGTGAAGCCACACTCTCCCAATGTCTTTCCGTGGTCCAGAAGCTGGTCGTCCTTGTACATCCGCTGCTTGTCTGGTGGCCGCTTGAGGATGCCCTCGACGATGCGCTTCAGCTCGAACAAGGTGTTCGAGTCCTTGGCGCCAGTGAAGATGGTGGTCTTGTGGCGCCAGATCATGAGGAACACGTACATCACGGTGGCTGCCTCTCCCCCAAGTCCGGCAGATTTAACCAGAAAAAGAAACACAAATAACAGTTAGTAGTTAAAGACTTTAAGTTGCTGCTATTACAGATATAATACTAATTTGTTAGGGCTGCCCTAACAAAGTACTGCAAACTGAAATTTATTGACCGACAGTTCTGGCGACTAGACGTTCGAAATCAATGTGTTGGCAGAGTTGGTTCCTTCCGAGGTCTGTGAGGGAAGGCTCTGTTCAAGGCCTCTTGCCTTACCGTGTAGATCACCATCTTGTGTCCACATGGTGTTTTCCCTGTGTATATGTCTATCTCCAAATTTCCCTTTATCTTTGATAAGAACCTGCCTTAATGGGCCTCATCTTAATTTAATTGCCTCTTTAAAGGCTCTCTCCCCAAATAAGATCACATTTGGACATATTGGGATTCAGGATTTCAAAATATAAATTTTGAGGGGACACAATTCACCACATAACAGGCACTTTCCTCATTTTTATTTGAAACACTATTTACTATTTATTTATTGCCTAAAATATATAGATTATAAAATATGTATTTGGAATAGTATGTGGATGGTTCTTCACAACTACATAGATTTATCCAAATTGGAAAGGAATAACTTAAATTGCCTTTGTTTTCAAATGGCATGATTTTATATAGAGAAAATCCTAAAGACTCCACCAAAAAAAAACCTGTTAGAAATAATAAATGAATTCGGTAATGTTGCAGAATACAAAATCAATATACAAAAATCAACTGCATTTTGATACACTAACAATAAACTCTCCAAAAAAAGAAATTAAGAAAACAATCACATTTACAATAACATCAAAAATTTATAGAAAGAGTTGAACAATGGTTGCCAGGGCCTGGGAGGTGAGAGAAATGGAGAGATGTTGGTCAAAGGGTACAAACTTTCAGTTATAAGATAAATAGGTTCTGCCTCAACATAATAAAGGCCATATATGACAAACCCACAGCAAACATCATTCTCAATGGTGAAAAACTGAAAGCATTTCCTCTAAGATCAGCAACAAGACAAGGATGTCCACTCTCAGTACTATTATTCAACATGGTTTTGGAAGTGTTAGCCATGGCAATCAGGGAAGAAAAAGAAATAAAAGGAATACAAATCTGAAAAGAAGAAGTAAAACTGTCACTGTTTGCAGATGACATGATACTATACATACAGAATCCTAAAGATGCCACCAGAAAACTACTAGAGCTAATCAATGAATTTGGTAAAGTTGCAGGATACAAAATTAAGGCACAGAAATCTCTTGCATTCCTATACACTAATGATGAAAAATCTGAAAGAGAAGTTAAGGAAACACTCCCATTTACCACTGCACAAAAAAGAATAAAATACCTAGGGATAAGCCTACCTAGGGAGACAAAAGACCTGTATGCAGAAAACTATAACACACTGATGAAAGAAATTAAAGATGATATAAACAGATGGAGAGATATACCATGTTCTTGGATTGGAAGAATCAGTATTGTGAAAATGATATACTACCCAAAGCAATCTACAGATTCGATGCAATCCTTATCAAATTACCAATGGCATTTTTTACAGAACTAGAACAAAAAATCTTAAAATTTGTATGGAGACACAAAAGACCCCGAATAGCCAAAGCAGTCTTCAGGGAAAAAAAAGGAGCTGGAGGAATCAGACTCCCTGACTTCAGACTATTCTGCAAAGCTACAGTAATCAAGACAATATGGTACTGGCACAAAAACAGAAATACAGATCAATGGAACAGGATAGAAAGCCCAGAGATAAAGCCAAGCACCTATGGTCAACTAATCTATGACAAAGGAGGCAAGGATATACAATGGAGAAAAGACAGTCTCTTCAATAAGTGATGCTGGGAAAACTGGACAGCTACATGTAAAAGAATGAAATTAGAACACTCCCTAACACTATACACAAAAATAAACTCAAAATGGATTAGAGACCTAAATGTAACACCAGACACTATAAAACTCTTAGAGGAAACATAGAAAGAACACTCTTTGACATAAATCACAGCAAGATCTTTTTAGACCCACCTCCTAGAGTATGGAAATAAAAACAAAAATAAACAAATGGGACCTAATCAAACTTAAAAGCTTTTGCAAAGGAAAGGAAACTACAAACAAGATGAAAAGACAACCCTCAGAATGGGAGAAAATATTTGCAAATGAATCAACAGACAAAGGATTAATCTCTAAAATATATAAACAGCTCATGCAGCTCAATATTAAGAAAACAAAAAACCCAATCAAAAGATGGGCAGAAGACCTAAATAGACATTTCTCCAAAGAAGACATACAGATGGCCAAGAAGCATATGAAAAGCTGCTCAACATCAGTAATCATTAGAGAAATGCAAATCAAAACTACAATGAGGTATCACCTCACACCAGTTAGAATGGGCGTCCTCAGAAAATCTACAAACAACAAATGCTGTAGAGGGTGTGGAGAAAAGGGAACCCTCTTGCACTGTTGGTGGGAATGTAAATTGATACAGCCACTATAGAGAACAGTATGGAGGTTCCTTAAAAAACTAAAAATAGAATTACCATATGACCCAGCAATCCCACTACTGAGCAAATACCCAGAGAAAACCATAATTCAAAAAGACACATGCACCCCAACGTTCATTGCAGCACTATTTACAATAGCCAGGTCATGGAAGCAACCTAAATGCCCATCGACAGACAAATGGATAAAGAAGTTGTGGTACATATATACAATGGAATATTACTCAGCCATAAAAAGGAACGAAATTGGGTCATTTGTAGATACGTGGATGGATCTAGAGACTGTCATACAGAGTGAAGTAAGTCAGAAAGAGAAAAACAAATATTGTATATTAACGCATATATGTGGAACTTAGAAAAATGGTTCAGATGAACCCGTTTGCAGGGCAGAAATGGAGACACAGATGTAGAGAACAAACGTATGGACACCAAGGAGGGGGAGTGGCAGTTGGCGGGTGATGGTGTGATGAATTGGGAGATAGGGATTGACATATATACACTAATATGTAAAAAATGGGTAACTAATAAGAACCTGCTATATAAAAAAATAAATAAAATTCAAAAACAAAACAAAACAAAGATAAATAGGTTCTGGAGATCTAATGTACAGCATGATGACTAGAGTTAACAATTCTATATTGTATACTTGAAAGTTGCTAAGACAGTAAACCTTATGTGTTCTCACCACTCACACACACAAAAAAGTAACTACGTGAAGCAATTTATGTAACTAATCAGATTGTGGTAATCATTTCAGTGACATACACACATACTAAATTATTACATTGTACATCTTTAAAAAATAACATTTTACAACATAAATATATGCAATTTTCTTTGTCAATCGTACCTCAATAAAACTGAAAAATAAGAAATAAATAAAAAGAAAAAATGTAAAAATCTGAATAAATATATAGATTTAAAATAATAAATGAAATACTTAAAGTTAGATTCTGTAGTTGTTTGTTTTAATTTTGAAACATTTAAAGTTCAAATGAACTAGAAACTGAAAAGTGACTAAACACTGCTATTCAGGTTCATAGGCTAAGTGGACACCTGCTTATGATGTGAGATGCATTTGAGCTGCTAGGAATTGCTCATACCTCCAATATACGTACACTGCCAGTGTCTGACTAATATCTGATGTTCCAACAAAAGATTGTCTCACACGGAAATGCACATATTTCAGAAAGTAGAGGCAGATCAAGCCAATCATCAATCACAAAACTTGTGTTGAAAATAACTTAAGATTTCTTCCAACCAATGGTTGTTCACCATCCAAAAGCAAAAAGTGCTGTTGCTCTTCCCACCAGGCATCTCTATCATATGTCTAGGGTTCTCTACACTGTCAGCTTTAAGGCCAACATACTAACATTTTTGCCTGAACTGCTAAAATGGAGTCTTAACTGAATATATACCTTAATTCCCTTTTTCAGCAAATACATATGGGGCTTCTACCATGTACCAAGCACTGTCGTAGATGCTTGAGTACTTTTCTGAGGGGAAAGCATCCCTGTCTTTGTGGAGTTTATGTAGAGGAATTTGGAAATGCATCTTTTCTTGTCTCCCTGAAATTTGTTATCCACACAACATCCAGAGTGATCATTTTAAAGAGAACTCTGAGCTTGTCACTACTTAAAACATTTTCATACTTTCCAGTTGCTCTTGATTAAACCCCAAAACCTTGATATAGACTTCAAGGCCCTGTGTAATCTGGTTCCTATTGATTTTGCCATCTCATTCCACGTTGTTCTCCACCTCATCCACTCTGTCCCAGGCACATTGGCCCTCTAGCTAATGATGACAATAACCAAATCTCTCCCATTTCAGAGCATTCACACATTTGTTTCTTCTTTCAGGAGCTCTCTTGCTCCTCACATGTCCACTTAGAATGCTTCCTTTATGTCTCAGCAGACACACCACTTCTTCATGGGTATTTCCCTAACCCACCAAATTTAAGTCCAGTATCACTGTAATACCTACTTAAAACTTCTCACTTATAACAATTGTAAACAATTATATGTATAATGTCTATCTCTCTAATCAGATTGAATTCAATTAGGACAAAGATCATGTAGGTTTACAATTGTCTTCCTATTCTTAGCACAGTACTGGATAGATGAAAAGTACTTAATAAATATTTATTGAGTGTAAGAGGAATGAGGTAGAAGAGAAAAGAAAAAGACTATCTTGACTGTTGGAAAGGCCTACATTACACCGGAATGAGCTTAAATTAGAATGGACACTAATTTAATGGTAGAGGTTTGGCTTCTGGGCAGAAAACTTCAGAGAAAACAACTTATTTTAGCCAACATTTTCCAAGTACATTCAATGGTGTACCATCCCCATAAAATGCTTCTCAAAAGCATGATAGCATGGTTAGAGAACTTTGCCCAATATTTTCTGCCTCTAGAGATTCACACTGTCTATCATGAGCTCCTATTAAGAGCTCCAAGAACTCTTCTAGTAAAGAAATCTGTTTAACAAATCCCTCTCTTCCTTTAGAATAACTAGTAACATGCAGGGGCACTTGCTGAAAGATACTGTTCTGAGATATAACACACTTCCTCCACTCCCTTATCGTTTCCCTTACAAGTAAAGGCATTAGATGGAAAATCTCATTCTGCATTTTTCCTTGTCTCAAAAGAGAGTCTTGGATTTAGAAGTTTGGTTTTTACTGATTGATTGAAAACTAATGTATAACATCAGGAGTTTTAGCCCCCTCTTTACAGTATAGGATTTATGTAATTTTTGGATAATTGATGTATCAATACATATGGATTTATAGTATGATATAAGTAACCACATACTTTCCACCTAGAATTCTTTTAGCCTAATAGTATTATAGATCGGAAATTGTCAAATGTTTTTGCATGTAAATTCCCAGTATTTGTGTATTTACAATATTATAATATACCATTATATAATTTAAATGTACCACTATACTTACATATAATTTATTTTATAAAACATACCCCAAAATAAAAGCTTTAAATGCTGACATAAAATAAATCTAATGAAAGTTCTTAATATTTTTTTTACTATTTCATGAATCATTTTGCATATTCCCTGGATTGCATGCATACACCTTATCTTAGATGTAACTTTTATAAACTATGACTGGTTTGGAGCTCACCAGGGGATGATGAGGCTTAGGATTGTTGTTCAAGAATAAGTGACAATGCATTTGAAGACTTACAAGCTTCATTTACCCTGTAAATGACTCAGCTGCTATTTACTGGATGTGGCTTGTTTAGGTGGGTAGAAGGAACTAAATTTGGAGGCTTTGGAGAAGATATTGGGATGTAGACAAAGGATATATCTTTATAAAATTTGTTTCAGGATTGAGAAGTTGCATAATTTACATCACAGGTACCAGACTGAGCCATGTCTTTACCTTGGCCTGGGATCCCAAGAGGGCACAGTTACAAAGGCACATGTTTCTCCTAGATGACCAAACTACAAAGGCCATGTGATTACTTGGGCATGGATCTATCAGGGACTCAACGTGCAGAAAGTGGGAGTTATGAAAAATGGATTCTAGGCTTTTGCCTATTGACTTTTACTCAAGGAAAATCCCAAAGATTGTTTTTAAAGTTAGTCAATATGGAGAACCCGAACAACACTAACAGCATATAATATGACAATACTTGTCATATTATATAATCAAATTAGTTTGATCCTCTATCCTGGTAGAGACTACCTTTAAAGAAGCCCTTAGAGGGGATTTATCACATATTTATACAACGTTATGAGTTTGGAAGCTCCTTGAGGTCCACAGTTATTCACCTTTAGAGAAAAGCATTATGGTCACCTAAATGAGAAGTAGTATTGCTGAATGATTAGGAATACTGACCTTGAAGGGAGATGGTCTGGTACCATTTTCCACTTTAAACAACTTAAAGGCCATATCATCACGGACAAGATATTTGATCTCTCTGAACTACTATAAAATGTAAATAACTATAGTCCCACAAATCCTATCTTGAATTAAAACACTTAACAGAATGGTGCTATAATTAGCACTCAATAAAAGGTAGTAATAGTTTTTCTTCTTCTTCTTCTTCTTCTTCTCCTTCTTCTTCTTCTTCTTCTTCTTTTTTACTTTCATGAAAGAAGTGAGAATAAATCTGTGATCTAAAGTGTTTTCCAGGTATGTCACTGAATCCTAAATTTGCTCTTTACATTTCATATAGATGCACTTGACTACATTAAACCTAGTGACCATATGTCAGCTGACAACTTTGATGAAGGAATCTTCAATGTGAACTTGACTTAATCTTTAGTTCAAGTGGAAAATCTGGTAGGAAGGCTTTCTCTCCTCTGAGGTTCTGTCAAACACTGTGATCCATAGAGACAGAATGGGAAATTAAGCCAAAGAAACACACCATAAGTAAAAATTCTGTGGAATTGAACCCAGAAGCAATCATGAAAGGACTGCAGAAAAATTACTAATCAATACTGCAAAGGCAAATGATTCCTGCATCCTGTACTGGACGAATCTGAGAGTAAAATAACCTCCACAAATTATCTCTTAAGGATAATGAGTTACAAATAACACACCCATCAATCTTGATTTTTGAATGATATTCTAGAACAAACTTTGAGTTCTAACACATTTGGAATGATTGTCAAAGTTCTCCACTAGAGACTGGGTTAAAAATTAATCGGCAATAAGTTTTATGGGCTTTATATGTTACATTAGTCTAATTAGCTACTAACCCTGTAGGGGTAAGGGCTGGAATTAGAGTTGTCAAATGAAATAAATTGAAAGTAGAAATGATCAATTCTTCCTTTTCCTCAAAGAAAACATAGATCTTAAAAAAGTAATTTTTTTCTTTTACAAAAAGGGACCTGGGTCCATAATCTAATAGGTTAAAGTAGACTCTTTGATTGCTCTGTAAGGATCTGGAACAGTCCATGAAGCAGGCACAGAATGGAACAGGAATAGCTTTGGCAGAGAACTGATATTCCCATTCATGCTCTGTGGAATTACAAATGACTGGGCTTTCCATTGTGATACATTTCCTCCTACACATCTGCAAAGAATTGTGCAATATGTTTAGGAAAACACTGTGATTTTATTTTCAAGGTCTAGGAGATTTCAGCTTTCTTAACTCTTTACTATCCTGGAATAATCAAGACTAAGCAGGTTTCCTGAAGAAATTCTTTTCATAAATTATTTTCTTAACATAAAAGTAATGCTAATGGAGAACATATGTAAAGCTTTAAACTTCTGCAAACCAACAAAACTTCCCATGCATGTAGCAAAGATTGACCACCATCAGACACCTTTTTTTTTTTGGACCATTTAAAAAGTAGAGCACACTCACCTTGCACCATTAGAACCTGGTCATTTTTATTAGGGTAAGCATTGGATTCATTAGCCTAACACCCTCAAGGCAAAATTCTAATGACCACTGGATCATAACAAGATGGATGTCACAGGAGAGCCATTTAACTTGATTCCAAACAAAGTTATTTATAAAAAAAAAGATACAATTGAATTGTTTTTTGCACAACTGCTATAAAATATTTTTATTAAAGTAAAAACAGTGATAGGAAAAACAGAAAAGGAGAGAAAATATCCAAAAACAGCCAAACATATTTAACAGAGATGAAACCCATTCTATTTCCCTGGGGTGAAAATGTGTGGTTTAACATATGAGAAGGATATTTCACTTGGTGTATGTTACCCATCATAGCAGCACCAGCAGGGACAGCTACAGAAAACGGTCCATTATGTTTTCCATAATAAACTCTTTTTCACTGGCACACTCTTGGGATTCTTTGACATTATTTCAGTGTAGTTATTGGTGGATGGCTTCAATAATTGGAACTCTCACAACCTGAAATTAACATTTTCCATGTCACTCTAGTATATGTTAAATATTGCAAAACTTGGTTTTAAGGGCATCCTCTCGAATATATGTGATTCCAAAAGGCAAAGTTGTAAATGTAAAATGCTCTTTATATTTCTGCATTTTAGATTTGCACTTGTTTCTCAAATTAGCATGTCAAGACACCCATTCAATATAACTTTATCATGCTCAAGGAAGGACAAATGAATGAGAGTTAACAGCTCCCAGTTGGAGTCTCCAATGTGTCTAACTTATACCTAAGGCAATAGCCTCCACACAAGGGAGTTCTCTGAAAATATGTGCCCTATAATGTACAGGCACAAATAAGAATTGGATGGAAGTCTTCACTGAGGTAAAAAAAAAAGAAGTCAACACCTAGTTGTGCCAAGTGCCAGGAAGAAGATATGGTCCTTATGCTAAAAAGAAATCACAATCTAATATAGAAGCTAGAATTTAGGCAGCATAGTGAAGTAAGTTCAATCAGAGAAATATACAACCATTTAAGGCAGAACACAGAAGAAATGTGATTTGTGCGTGCCAAAACCCTCCTTGGAAATTTTTCTTACAGCTACAAAGGATATTAGACTTCATCTGACTTTATGTCCTCTCTAAATGTTATGGATAAGACTAAAACCTAAAGAGATAACATGGTTCATGCAGGGACCCACAGCTCATTTACCTCACAGCTCCAAATTCCAAGTCTAATGTTTTACTGACTACAGCAAACACATCTTTGAGAAATACATGGTAGTGTGTCCCTAATTCATAAGGCCAATTTGCACATTATTACTTTCTTCTCAAAGATTACAATAAACTGGGGAGGGTGTGGCCTGAGGGATGACAATTAATTTCTTACTTTATCCTTCAATTGTGCAATTTAATAAAGGAATTGTCACTGAGAGACCAGGAACTTAGAAATAAAGTTGAACTAAAGGTCTAAGAGAATAGGCAAAAAAGAAAAATAGGCAGTGTATTAGATCCATGGAATAAGAGATGATCATTTCAGCATTAAAAAAAAGTATCTTAATAACTCTTACAGAATGGGTAAGATTTCTTGAGGAAAAAGAAAGAAATAATAATCATGAAAATCCAGTCAGCTTAAATGATGTCATTCAAGAAATATTTATTGAACATTTGTTATATTCCATGCACAATATTGGACACTAGATGTTGCACAAGAGATGTCAAAGTTCCTGTTTTTAGAAAAGTATTAGTTTAGTTTAATTGAATAACCACATGAATAATTCAACACAAGTCAAGTACTCTGTGATAGGAACATGGTTCCATGCGGGGTTATGACAAAGGATTCTGACATAGCCTGGGAGGTCAAAGAAGTTTTCCTGTACAAATTGATACTTAAGTGAGATAAAAGATAAACGAGAATTAACTAGGTTAAATTGATGAGACAAAAGAAGTCATGTCTAGACAGGTAAGGGGAGAGAACTGTGAGATTGGTCTGTGATCCAGAGACCATATTAGTACATTTGAAAGACTGAGGTCTTTGTAGTAGATTAATTACACTAACAGCCCCAATCTATCGCACCTCCCTAAATTCATGCCCTTCTACTGCCTCCCCACAATGACTCCAAGCTTGCCCTGTGGCTTGCTTTGGCCAACAGAACAGTAGCAAACTGGACCCAAGCAGAGACTTGAAATAGCACTTGCCCCTTTCTCCTTCCTGTCCCTCCACCATGAGAACATGTTTGCGCTAGCTTGCTGAATGAGGAAATGTGGAGCAGAGCTGAGTTGCCCAGTTGTCTCTGCTGAGGGCAACTCAGACCACCCAACCACCAGCCAGACACTTGGGAGAACCCAGCCTAGATAAGCAAAGCAGCCTGGCTGATTTGTAACTAGTGAATGAATCCTGCTAAGTCCTGCTTGTATCAGTAGAGCTCCTCGGGTGCACCCAAAAGGACTACCCAATCGATCCACAGATTTGTGAGCTAAATAAATATTTAATGTCTCAAGCCACTAGTATTTGTGATTGCTAGGTGGCATAAATATAGCTATAGATAACTGATATAGTGGTAAATGTGGAAAATGGATAGGCAGTGGTATATAGTGTGCTTGAGAGTGGAATGATTTTCAGGCTATCGCAATAAGACATAATAGCAGCTTGGACTAAGTGATAGTGAGGATGAAAACAAGCTACAGAATCAGGGCAATTTGGATTTAATTCTCTAGAAAATGGTGAACTATTAAAGGATTTTAAGCAGACAGATAGTGACACGAACAGAGTTCTACTAATTTAGGAAAATTAAATTGGCCGCGTTTTCATGAACAGATTACAACAGAAGGAGATTAGCAGCACAGAATACAAGATCAAAATATTGAACAACAACAACAACAAAAAAGGTTAAATGCATGGGGGGTATCTCTTCACAACCTGATATTTAATGAAGAGCCTCAGACAATGAAACCATTCTGAGGCCCATATTCAAGAATAGATTCTCAATCTTTCCAGATGTTAGTAGTTTAATTAGAGGTCTTTTTGACAGCTCAAACTCAGTTAGTTGGTGACTTGAAAGTGAAATGGAATCTATGGATTTAAACAAGATAAATTAGTTCCAAGACTGTTTTGCATTAAGTGGTCTAGTGGATAAGAAATTAATATAAAGATATAAACAGTTTAAAGGGCATGAGATTCATTTTAATGTCCATTTCCACATTGTTGGCAAAGGCTCTCTATAGATTAAAAACCTAATATGGACAACAGGTTAATCCTTTCTGACTTTTCAAAATTTTCTCAACTTCATCATCATTACCATAATAGGAATCTTATTCTATAATACATAGAGACACATTATAGTCTCTCAGTGAATGTTTAGTCACTCCATAATATTCATGGTGTAATATGGAATAGAAAATGCTGAGGAGAGTAAGCAATAGATTTTAATCTTCACTCTGTTTGAAGCCAACTCCTCCCCTTTGCATAAATCCCATTTCTTCTTGCTTATTTAAGGACATCATTCCAGGAATTCCTTGAACAGCATCACTCCAGCAATTCTTCCCTCTTCCTCCTACATAGATATTTTTCTCTCTTTCTCCTGTATAGTTGAAATCAGTATATATACATACAGTTAATGAAATTCTCTTGTTTCATCTTCCCTGTCACTTTTCTATCCATCGCTTTGTTGTATTTATTGAAAAACTCTGAGGGAATTATCTATTCTTGTCATTTCTAATTCTCTCCTTCCATATTCCTTCAAACCCAAACAAGATGTTTTCCTCCATCACTCCATCAAAATGTTCTCATCATGTGTACCACTGATGTCCACATTGGTAAATCCAGTGGCCACTATCAGCAGCATACCCACTTCCTTGATACATTGTCCTCACTTGCATTTCATACCACCCACTCCCTTGATTTTTGTTCTTCTTCACTGGTTTCTTTTCTCAACCTTGTTTACTGGATTCTTTTCTACTCCCCAAACTCTTAATGTTGGAGCACCCCGCAGCTTTGTCCATGGACTTCTCTTCATTGTCTCCGTTCACATCTTTGATGATCTCACCCAATCACATGGATTTTAATGTAACCCATATGGCAACTGCTCACAAATTTATATCTCTAGCCCAGACATCTATCCCAAATAGCACATTTATATCTCTGTCTACTTAACTATCCACTTGAATATCTAATGGACATCTCAAAATTAGACTTTGCCCTAAAATAAACACTAGACTACATCGCCTGCAACCTTTCACATATCAACTGGTGGAAACTTCATCCATCTAATTGCTCAGGAAAAAAAAAAAAAATATATATATATATATATATATATGTATATATCCTTGACTCTTTTCTTTTTTCATACTTTGCATCCATCTTATCAGTAAATTCTGATACATAGCCAGAATCTCATCACTTCTCTTCATCTACACTTATACTATCCTGGTGTGGGCTACCACGTTCTATTACTTGAATTACTGTGATGCCCTCCTAATTGGTTTCCACTTTCTTCTTCTGACAGTCTATTCTTAACATGGCAACCAGAGTAATGCTTTTAACGTTAAGACAAATCATATCATTCCTCTATTCAAAACTGTGCAATATCTTCATATTCATGCAGACTAAGAGCCAAAATTCTTTGAATATTAAATGGCCCCTACCTCTGTACCTGAATGCAGTTATGCCACTAAATTCATCTCCTAATATTCTCCTCCACCCAGTACAGCTATGACATCTCCTTACTTTTTCTTAAACATGATGAAAACATTCTCACCTTAAAGGATTTCCTCTAACTGGGTTCTCTGCTTATAACACTCTCCCTTCAGATGTATGCATCTCTAATTCTCTACCTTTCTTTAAATTTCTGCTCAAATGTCACCTTCTCAATGATGCTACCCTAACCTCAGTATTTAATATGGCAGTCTAACTCCCTTCACCAAACCCTGGTACTCTTGATTTCCTTTGCCCTATTCTATTTTTCCCCATAACACTTATTACCTAAGAACACATTAAATAATTTACTTATTTATTGTATTAATTGTTTATTTTCTGTCTCTCTCTTCTTGAACATAAGAACTGTGAGCTCAGAAATCCTTGTTCCATTCAATAAAATATTCCAAAGAATAAATAGAGGCTAACACACACACACACACACAACACACACGCACACAAACACTAAATAATTATGTATTGAATGAATGGATGAACAAAATGATATTCTGATTTATACGAAATGACATACCCCACCCTGCAACTAAACCCTGTGTTTGTATTATGAATTGTTTCTGTGACTACAATTAATGCCTTTTCTGTTGGCTTATATATCAGAATAAGTTTTTAATGTGAATTAAGGCATCCTTGTCTCACTATTCTCCCTTTTATAACTTAATCATCTACCATTACTGCTACTTTGCATGCAATGTGGAGGCCCTGACCTCACCGAATATAAAATACAGGAATAACTGACAGTACCAAGTGACTTGTTGGATGTGGGGAGTGTGCAATGACAAATAGGAGTCAAAACCCTATGAGACAGAAAGGACAGAAATCTAGTTGAGTGATTTACTCAGTAATTTACACAGTAAATTAGCAACAGAAATGGAAGAATATGGGATTTCTACTTTCTGGTGAAGGTTATATCCACTAGAACTTACCCTTTAGAGTCTAGCTCAAAGTTCCATACATTAATGGCTTGCTTCCATCAGGATGAGAAAATTGATGCTACTAGTTCTAGGTGATATGTTCTTCTCATCCCAGGTCCATGTTGGATAGTCCCCATAGTTTGAGCCTCACCATCCCCTTTCTCTCTCTCATTATATTCAAACTGAAGAAGCATAGTGTTTGAGTCCATGTATTTTCTGGCATAGCATTATGGCAATTATCTTGGTGTTTGAGTATGTGCATGTATATATACATGTAATGGAGAAAATTCAAAAAAATCAGAGATGGTGAGGGATTGTCTATGGTAAAAAATGAACAATTTCATGTTGACACTAGCAAAAAGCACACTTCAACTCTGCTGTTCTACCGTTCTTCTTATATCTATCACATATGAGTGCAAATCCTTATATGTTATTTACATTCTCCCTACATTTTGTTCAAGAGTTTTTCTGTGCTTAGATAGTGAAATCTCACAGAGCCTAACCACCTAGATTGCAGAATATTTCATCTTTCCATGCTCTGACTCCTGTTTCACATCTAGACATAGTATTGATTGTTGTCGATACAAAATTGATGAGAAGAGAAACTTAGAATAAAGGCAAATAAGTGAATGAATAAACAAGCACGATTAAGAACTGGGAAATTCTCTTAATTAAACAATACCAAATAAATTGTAGCTAATGCTATATATCCAAATGGTGGAAAGAAGTTTCCCTTCCTTACAGTAACGTGTTTTCAATATTTTAGTACAGGTTTCCCCCACTATCCAAAAGTAGAGCCTTCCTATGAAATCTTTTGTAAGCCAAAATGGCCATAAAGCAAAGAAGCAATTACGTTTTTCTTCATAAAAGTGAAAATCCTCTTAAGATTTCTTTCTGTTTGTGAAAATAGGTAGGTCTTTAGTAATGTTGAAGTGGTGTAAAGCAAACTTTTGAAAAGCAGGGGATACCTGTATTGAACATTTTGATGACTTTTAAACTCTGATCTACTCTCATGTTCAATGAAGTTAACTGCCCAGGTATACGTATTTTATGTAGAATATTGGATTCTGTTGAGGTTTAGCTAACTGTTTACTTCAAAGGATGATTTTTGTAGGAACAGTATTTGAAACTCCTTCACTTCAATGATTCTAAATTTCCCACCACATATATCCAAAGGATGTGGTTCCTTATGTTCACAACTTCTCAAGGACCATGTTATTTATTTTCTTTATCCATTTTCCAGTAAATTATCTATGATTTTGTAGAGTAATATCACTCTTGATCCAAATAAATACAAAACATTCTGATAGTGATAATGGTCATTATATTAGATTCTCAAATTCACTTCGATAGTATTGCCCTAACCAACCACATATTAGCTCTGAAGAGTTCTATAGCATAGGAATATTGAAATTGAAATTTTTTGATGAAGTCTGCACCAGCAGATTAGTAAGAGGCTACCTCTCTCCTCCTGAAATGTGTTTTCTTGCTAGAAAACCTGAGTAGGTGGACTTGAGAGAACTTAAATAGAAAGTGAGTTTATTCCTCACTTTTTCATTGACTAAGCCTGTGATTAAAGTGAGGCCTCAGTGTTATTTCTCTTTTTCTTCCATTTGTCTATCTTTAAAGTGGTTATAGTGGTATTTTTCAGTAACTGTGGTCAGAGACCAAGTAAATAAATAATAATAACCTTTTTAAAATACAGTGCCATAGGGCTTCCCTAGTGGCGCAGTGGTTGAGAATCTGCCTGCCAATGCAGGGGACACGGGTTCGAGCCCTGGTCTGGGAAGATCCCACATGCCACGGAGCAACTAGGCCCGTGAGCCACAACTACTGAGCCTGCGCGTCTGGAGCCTGTGCTCCGCAACAAGAGAGGCCGTGACAGTGAGAGGCCCACGCACCGCGATGAAGAGTGGCCCCCGCTTGCCACAGCTAGAGAAGGCCCTCGCACAGAGATGAAGACCCAACACAGCCATAAAAATAAATAATAAATAAATAAATAAATATTAAAAAAAAATACAATGCCATAAAAGTAGAGTACTTAAAAATTTCATTTTTCTTTCCAGATTGGAAGCTTATTTAAGTAATGTTCTATATGGAAAGAATTCTGCTAAAGACAATCCATTTACCTGAATGCTGTCTCCAACATTAACACCGTTCCAGGTGTGGTTTTGTTTATTCTTTTTGGTCTAGCAAGCCAAAGAGATGTTCTTAATTTTTTTTAAGTGTAGGTTTCTAGGCACAGATAACATATCTGGCATTTTGACAAATTGCTTAGCTCTAAAATGCATACTTTTATTTTTTTGATATATGCCCTTTACTCCATGTCAGTATTTCAAATATTCACTCAAGGAAACATCCCAGTCACAGGTTGAATGTTTTTGAGAGTGTTTATGACTGCTCAGAGTTCAACTCAAAGACCTTAACATTGGAATTGGGTTCTCAATATGCCTTTACTAGAGTTACGTCATCTGTACTTTCTTTCCCAGAATGGAAATAAACTAGTGTTCACCTGTATATATATATATTCAGGGAGTAAGGCTTGGATATGGCCATAATTAAACCTTATATAGACCAACCAATCATATTCAATTGAGAGATATTTATGTCCACAAATCCTTAAGTGGGTAGAAGATCACAGAACGTTTGGAATGTATTTCTGATCCAATTGAAGATTGCAGTCCATCAAAGTGTAGAGGATGAAGGAGATGAAAACAACAGCCTATACTGTGTGCCAGATACAGTTCTAAGCTTTATAAAATTTACATATTTAATCTCCACAATCACTTCTGAGGGTATCCCCATTTTATGGTGAAGGAAACTGAGGTGCACAAATATTAAATAAATTACCCAAGTTCACACAGCTAATAAGCGACAGATCTGGGATTTGAACCTAGGCAGACTGACTTCCAAGCTGTGCTCATAACATTAAGCTACACTGTAGCAAAGATCAGTAGCAGAAGAGTGGTCAGAAGACTACCATATGTTTAAACCAAGGAAAATATTTCAGTGAAGGAGAAATAAAGATAAAAAACATGGCTATCTGATGACAGGTTCCATGAGTGGGTTAGGGAATGTGTTTGTAGGCACAGTGGAGGATGTCAATCACTATAAAGGGCAAAATTGAGGAAGTAAGAGTGATTTTGGAGCAAGCCTTACTGCATGCAATGGGACAGAATCTAGATGAAATTTAAGGAGAGAACTAGAAGAGACCCTGACTCCCACTCAAAAACATTTCTAGGTAAAGTGAAGGAAAATTTAGGGGTTCTGCATTAAATATATTTCCTATGAAAAAGGAAGAAGTGAAATAATCTGCTGTGAGTGAAAGGATAAAGATGTTGGGAAGCATGCTATTTGGATGCTACCACAGAAGAAGAAAATGGTGATCAACTGGCAAATATGAAGCAGAATAACCTACCTCTATAATAAGATCATTTTTTAAATATGTCCAGAATACATTGTTTTTTAGACTTTGTATTCCCTATTATTATTAATATTTAGCTACTTAATTAATATTTAGATATTCCATTAATATTGTCCTTCAATGTTTAGAAATTTTTTGGGAATCTGGCATGCAAAGTAACTGGGATTGTTTGAGTTTCAGTGCCCACCACCCTATGTAGGCCACATGTCAGGAGTATGGCGCCCAGTGCCAGATGTCTCTCTATCAACAAAAAAAGCATCCACAGAGAGCTAGCAGGACATTGAGGGCACTGTCCAGGCCATTTGAGAATTAATTTAGGAAAATAAAGCTCTTCTTCTAGAGAATCAAAGAAATGGAAGGACTGTAAAGGTCTTCTGGTCCAAGTGCTTGATGTGAGAGCTTCCAGATTCTCCAGCAGATGTGACAGAGAAGTTTTGACTGTCTTTGCTGAGACTAACTCTTCCAATGGAATTCTTTTCCTTCTCTCTTCAGGAAGAAAGGCTCTGTAGTTGAGACAGCTAGATAGGGAAATATAATTCCTTCTTTCTTTCTCTAAAACCATGATTTTGAAACTCAGCTATACAACAAGTATCTCTCTGTTCTTCAGAATACAAAGCGTCTTTTGCCGAGTTTTCAAGACCCTAAAGTTTTGCCCCACACTATATATCCTAATTTTATTTTTCTCCATTGTACAGTCAGGCTAATCTTACTCCATTCTACATAACAAATAGGCAGATTGTTATTCTGTCCTAGTGGCTATTTTGGGTTTCTATTGCTGTATAACAAATCCTTCCAAAACTTAGTGGCTTTATAACAACACTTTTATTTTTTATTCACAAGATTCTGTGGATAGGAATTCAGGAAGGATTCAGTTGGAATGTTTTTGGCTTCACCTGGTTTCATTAGAGGTCACTCATTTAATAGTCATCTTTCAATATTATAAAGAATACAGTGTTTATAATGGCTTTATTGCATTATTTTTATAAAGGTATAATTCTATTTAACTAGTTCCCTATTGATGGGTATTTAGCTTGTCTCTAATTTTTTTACCATTGCCAACATTGCCATAATTAATGTTCTTCGTGGCCTTAAATGGGTGGGTTTCTTTGGACAAAGTTCTACAAGAATTGCTGAATAAATTCATATAAATTTTAGTACAAAATAAATAAACCAACAAATAAAAGGTAATTCAGTCAGGACCAGCTTAGGAGAATGACCGCTTTTCCATTTCTTCTCCATTTCCATTCTGATAGTGAACTGTATCATTGTTATTTTCATTTGCATTTCCTTGAGTATTAGTGAGGTTGAGCACTATTTTTTATGTTTAATGATCATTTGTAGTTTTTTCTTCTGAATTTTCTCTTCATACCGTTTTCCCATTTTTATTGGGATTTTATATTTTACATCTGTAAGCAGTGGATGTAACATAGATATTATGTCTGATGACTCTAGTGATTTTCCCCAAAGAAATTCTCTTTTAACTTTATTTGTAATGTATATTTCCCATAACGAAAATGTTTTAAAATGTTTGAGATAAAATTTGTTTTTTCTTTTCTTTTACTACTTCTGGTTTTTGTTTCATGTGCCTCAATATTATCAAAATATTTACTTATATTGTGTTTCAGTGGTTTTGTTGCTTTATGCTTTATATAAATATTCCATCTATCTGGATTTGTGTGTGTGTGTGTGTGTATGCTGTCTGAACTCTATTCTGTAATGCAATTACTTTGTCTCTTCCTCCACAAATGTAAACTAAATATAACCTGCTTTAATTTCTCTAGCTATATGTATGTTTTGTTTTGTTTTATTTTAATATCTGTGACACAAGTTTTTTGTATTATTGTCAAAATGTCTGGCTATTCTTGCAAATACATTCTTCTAAATGACATTTAGAAAAAAATGTTTACAGTTGTGTCAAACAGTATCATGTAACTTTTTATTGAATTAAAGTCAAAAATTAAGTTGGGAAAAATAAAAAAAAATTATAACATTGAATCCCCTCACTAAAATGCATATTATGATTGTTTTATTTTACATTTATATAAATATTCTGTTATAGTCCTAAGTTTCATGGAGTTATTTTATATAGTTATTTTCTTTTTACACTGCAATAAAAATTTTTCCTATTATATTTTCCTGTTATCTTTTCTTTCTTGCTTGCTATTAGTAGTATATAAGAAAGCTATCAATTTTTTACAATACCAAAATTTTTCTACAATATCAAATTTTTACATTAAGCAAATATTGGATCATTTAAATGACTTAAGTAATTGTTTCTTTCAGCTTGTCATTTGATTAACAAATTTTCTAGGTAAATATTTACATTATGTTCAAATAATGATCTTTCAGAATCTGCCTTTAAATTAAGGATATATTCACTAGTTATTGCTTCAGTGTTTATTACATTGGTTAGATCCTCTTAAATAATGTTAAATAACTTTTAGGTAATTTGAAACTTATAAAAATGTATTTCTTAAAAACACTTAAAGCTGAGCACCTGCAACTAACACAACATTGTAAATGAACTATACTCCAATAAAAAATTTATAAAAACAGTTAAATTCCCTTGATGTCATTGAGTTTATGATGTGGTACCAGGCACTGTAATAATTACTATTATGTGGAATAAAAGTTAAGAAAAGCTGGTCACTTCTTATGTAAAACTTGTACTTCCAATGTGTAATGTACCTGGTAGTATTTCAGGAAATTATAAGACCGAGGAAAAGATCATTGACTTTGATCACTGAAAAATAAATGGTTCCATCTGAGATTGGGGTTTACAATTTTTTTGTTTTGATTTTGATTATTTTGTGTTTGTCTTTCTTGGATGAAAAGAAGCGTTTTAAAGAAAAATAGAGGAAAGATGGAATAGTAGGCAAGGCAAAAGCTGAGATTGATGAAGAAGCCGCAGATAGAACCTGAATGGATGTGTGATGACCAAATAATAAGTAAAAGTGGAGGAAAAAAACATGTGTAACTTGAAGGAATGGGCCATGTCTCTCTTATTTTACTATATAATTCTAGCAGTTGGTAGTATGACCAGCACATAGAAGTGCTTAATAAATTTGTTGAATGAATGAATGAGGAATCGGTGCAAATCTGTGGACTACCTGCCCATCTTTAACCTAAATGGCAGGTTTGTCCACCTCCAGATAATTCCCACAGGTGCATTAAGGTCTGGCTTTAACATCCTCACTCCCAATCCCAGTGAATACATCAGTCAGCAGCCTCATCTCCATAACTGAGAGCTCTAACTCACTTTTTAGGGCCGCCTCTGGTAGGAGGAGAGAGATCTTGGACAAGACAAGAAAGATAAGTATTCAGATAAACTGAATAAGTTCTCGGTGTTCCAGGCTGTCCTTCTCCTACTGAGTCCTTTCAAAGAAAATGGAAAAGTAAGGAAGTATGCTATTTGATGATGAGGGAGATTTCAGATTATCTACTGTTGGTTCAAAGTTGCTTTGTGATCCATAATAATATGATACTGTAAATAAATAGAAACAAAAATGAATCCATCATCCAGTACCTTTTCTCTGAAACAAGACTGCAGAACTATTCACATGAGAAATCTGAGTAAAGAAAGTTACTATCTATATTACACCATAGGAGAAAGTTTTTAGTCAAGACCTAAAGAAATTTGAGCATCTTAGCTCTGCATTGAAAAGCACATTTCTAAGCCTCAGTAACTTGGTAATGCCTAAATACAGACTTTTTGACCAGGAAGGTTTGTAGTCAGAAATGCACTGATGATTCAACCAAACTTTACAGTACTCGTTTCAAATGTCACAGTATTATACTTCCACATAAGAAGAGACGCAACATCAAAAAATATTAATTACTACAAAAAGTTCTGAAAAACTAAAACAAAATCCTGTGGCAACAAAAACTGTATAAGGAGATTTCACATGCTCTGATTTACTCATAGCTGTGGGCTTCCTTAATGTTTTTCATATGGTGCCTTAGTTCAAATATCACAGATTACTGAAATGCATACTACTGATTTAAGTAAACTTCTGTATAAACCTTTTTTGGGGGGGGCTAACTTTTGTGCTGAATTTTGTCATATATTGGAAAGAATGTGGAGATGGGAAAACTAGGTTCTACACTTGGCCCTGATTAGCTCAGTGTCTGTTGAATATGTTATTCATGTAGGCTAATTTCTCTAGGACTTAAATATGAAATGAACCAGTTTATCTCTAAAGCTGATCCTAACAGACCTTTCTCAGCTAGGTAAGGCCAAGTGGGAGTGGGCTTTAATGTGGCTGAGTTTTGAAGACTGAACTTAGCAGAAGGTAATTGAACTCATCGTGCTAAATCCAATAAATGTAAGCAATTTCACCAGAAAATTCAAATTAAAGGGGAGAATGCAGTAGGGCATAGACTGAGGTAGAAATTTGGTTAGGAAAAAACATAAGACATTCTTCTTGGGCCAGGAAAGCTTGTGGTTTAATGTCACAGTACTTAGCATGTCAATCCTGGACATTCTGAGTGACTTCATTTGGGCATGTGCTTGAGGATTGAGTGGGAGAGAATTGCAGATAAAAATGCTGTATCAATCCTAAAAAATCTGATATCACCCTCTACCAGAACTATCATGCCTGGCTGTCAAACACGCAATTCTCAGTAACATCTGGAAAGATTCCATATCACAGGTTGTATTAGCTGGGTTTGGCTGGGCCAAATAAGCTTACCACCTGCTCTATGGTGGACTGTATGTAGTGAGGTAATTGCAACAGGCTAGGAAGAGACCTTGTGTAATGGATACCCACTGGTTTTATCTATATGACCAGATGACAACAAAAAAGCCCTAAAATGGACTCTACCCAGCTGATTCGGTTTCCTTGGCCATATCCATTGTCTGTTTGAATAATGGATAAAATCTGTTTGAAACTCTGCTACAGGATAATTCCTGGGATTTTCTGAATCAGCTATGCTAGGGTGATCTGGTTGTGTTCTGTCAATGTGGTCACCATCCTCACTTCAAATTCTGTGGCAAAACTGTTGAATGTGGAAAACTCAAGTATGGGGGAAAGACTATTGGCATGTGATCTAGATTGGGCTGTTTATTATGCCTGGAGGTTTCTGGGAGACCAGAAGATTAAATGCTCACTTAGAATCTCCACGAAAGATATCCCTGTCACCGTGGGGAAAGGTCTGTACTTCACGTTCACACTTACACACTTGGGAGATAGTAAAGGGGAGATGGAGGAAACAAAGCCAGAAATGAAAGGGCAAGGGTTCAATATATGTAAATGTTTCTACATAAGTTGATAAAAAACACATGACTCTGAATGACTTCCAAAATGCTTGAATCCTATAAGACACTGAAAAAAAAATGAATGATCTGAACACCATCTGTTTGTCCTTTTGGTGCATGTGGTAATGGTCACTTATCTGACTACCTGTGGATATGGAAATGCATTTGAAATAATGAAGGACCCTCTGCTCTATTATAATGACAACTGCCAGTGACATTTGTAACCTTAGCAGCAGGTTAGAAACTATTTATGTCCACTCCCATTAAGAATTTTACCTTTTTTGACACATCCATTTGATTCTGTTTGAAAGAGAAAATCATTAGCCTGACCTAAAACCACAAACGAAGACCAACTTCTCTCAAGTAATTTGCATATGCTTAAATATTCATGAGTTCCCTGCTGAGCATCAAAGGTGGTTATCAATCTACCTACACCCCAAAATTCTATAGAACACTCATTTTCTGTTAAAGCATGCTCAATCCCCTATGAAATAAAACTTGAGATGAGAAGCATACTAGGCAGTACTTACTTTTCCTTGTGGAGCATTTTGGCATTTTTTGCAATGAATACAGTTTATCCATTCATTCAACAGATATTTATTAAGTAGCTACAATCTGCCGAATACCTAGTCTAATTTTGTAACATGTTTAGATCTTCGATAGAGTAGTGTATTAAAATCAGTCTTACTTACCATTATCTATTCTTTCACCAGCATTCACAATCACTCCCTCCTCTTACCATAATTCAATTTGTCATTTGTTGATAGATGGGATAGATGACAAAATTTGGCAAAATACAAAGCATGGCATATCCTTTATTTGAAGCATGTGTACTAGTAGAATGTTGGGTCTATAGCCTACACTAACAGCACTTGAATATGTACTTATCTTTTCAATTTTTATATTTATTTCAAGTTTTCATGGTTTTGAGTTTTCGTCTGATCAAAACAAAAGCAGCAGTTAATACTGCTTATTTAATATCATTTCAGTGCCTACAGCGGTGAGGCAGTAATCTTGAGGAAATTACTGCTGTTGCAAGTAAATAAGTTATTCATTGTTTTGTTGAAGGAGTTACACTTTCAACACACAGTGCCTTATGCTTTGTTTATTTTACATTTTTTGATGCAAATGACTTGCCATCTTAATGGGAGTACATCAGAAACAGTGTTAGAAACTTTGTCCAAGCTACCAACGCTCAGCATTTTTTCTGAAATTAGATGGGTCAAATAGCATGAAGATTGTTTAGAAAGTACAGAATAGCATCAGAAAGATTTTGGAAAAGATAATGTTACTTCTGACCACTAATAACTTCTGAAATCTTTAGTCCACAGCAAGAAAAATACCTTAGAAACAAAACAAAAATATGTTTACTGATGCCTCTTTCAATTAGTCTTTGCTTTTTAGTATAAAATATAAAGTGTATTTGGTTTTTATTTCAAAAATGCCTGAAACCTACTGAATTCCAGCTGATACTGCTGAAGGCAATTTTTAAGATTTTCCATTGTATGATGAAAATTGTATTTACCTTACTTTGCATCTTATTTCTGTGCTGTATAATTATCAAATAAACTATTTAGGAGTTTTATGGAGAAAGAAAAGGGGGAAAAACCCTAAACCGCCTTCCTGGGGTATTGTTTGTTTTTCTTTCTCTCCTTCCTCTTAAAGAGTTTATAAAATGGGCAAGTCTAGGGAAACTTTCTAATCTGTGGATGGTGGTTCCAAGCTGTGCCTATACAGTTTTATGACTGCTTAGTTCCAAAATGTATAAACACATTACCCTTCTACATAGCAAAATGCCCAGGAGAAGGCAATGTAAAAGAAATGAAGCAGAAGAAAATATATTGCACCATTTTCTTTTTTTGCATTTAATTTAAAATTGATATAAAGTGATTTCAGCTTTGAGGAGCTAGTGAATGCTTTCCACTTTCTGCTTTGTCACTTTGTCTCAGCTGCCCTTGGCCAACAAACCAACCCTATGCAACTTCTGAGGAAGTCCTCTCAAGCAGGTATTGAAGGAAGATATAGTATTTCCTCTGAGAGTCAGCAGCTGAAGTTCTTATTATTTATTTTGAAGCTAAATGATTTTTGGTTTGAAGTGTGTGTGTATGTGCACGTGTGTGTGTGCCTGTGTGTGAGTGATTCTTCATAGCTTATCTTTGCTATGCAAACCAACTTTTCAACAGGACCTGCAAAGTTCAGCCCTCTGCCAACAAGATGCTTGCTGCATCAGCTTCAGAACAAAATGTCTGGAGGTCAAATTGTCTTAACGTATCCTACATTTTAGTATGTTGTATGCATAAGCAGTTGTATGCAACTGAAAGAAAATCCTATATTTGAGAGATTTGGTGGGGGCTAAAAAGCACAATTTTAGGGTGGAATTTCACTATTCTGTGTTGATTAATATAAAATACATGAGGAAAAACTCAGGAATGCTTTTGACACATAGCACGGTTCAACTAACGTAGTTAGATTTGAATCTGAATGTTATAAGGCCTCAATGTATTCCATGCTTTTGAGAAAAATAGCAAAGTATACTCCTCCTGTGTAGAGGAAAGGCGTGTACATCTTGTCCAAACCAGAGAGGTTAGCCTAACAAAAATTTTACTTTGGCACCAACTCTCCTGGGAATGTGGCCATAAGAAGAACAGCAAACAATCCGGACTTTGTTCGTGAATATGACAGGGGCTCAGAGACATGTGGTGATTGCCCTTCTTCCTCTGCACAGCACAAACAAAATTCTAGAAAGGGTAGTTGGCTGTCCCATTTTCTACCATTTACTCTTTAAGTCAATCTGCTCACAGAGTGGCTTTTTCCTTCACTCCCCGTGGAAATTGTTCATTCCAAAATCAACCTGGAGGTCAGTGACCAGTGAAAAGATCAGCTTTCATGACTCATTTCTTAAGATCAATTTGATACATCATCTTCTCTTTGAAACAGACCTTAAACTCTGTAGCTGATTCAGTTCCTTTCTCCTTTATGTTCTCATAACAAATTGTTTATAACTCTGTTATTATGGTCACCCTGATATGTTGTAATATATCTGTGTACAAAGTGGCTGCTCTAACCAGACTTTAAACTCCTTAAAAGAAGAAATATTACTTATTCATTTTTGTAACACTAACATATAGAAAATATACTGACCGTATTGTAAAGGCACAATAAATACTTATTGAATGAGTGAATAATGGAGAGATCTCTGACTAGTCTGAGAATAGCCTTGTTGTGTTCTAATATAATATAGTATGCTCTATTACTTACATCAGGAAAAGGAATCAAAAGACAATGATTTTTAGGCATGGCTTTCTCTTACTAGCATACAGCCTTCCTGGAATACCATTTTCTGCTGTTTTAAACCTCTGCTCAATTACGCATGTAACTAACATTAAGCATCTGTGAACAGGAGTCTTTAATGACTCATTTTAGTCTATACAATCAAGTCAAAACTTCTTGCGATTGTCTAGCATTTTTAACATGCTTTATTTTCCCAGTACGTTCAACCAAAACTCATTTATTATATAGAAGACAGTGGTCTCTGACATCTTTGAAGTATCATTAGTTTACTGAATGATTCAAAGGTGGTGAAAGGAAGGAAGAAAGCAAGGAAGGGAGGGAGGGAGGCAGGAAGGAAGGAAGGAAGGAAACATTTCTAAATGTATTTCTGTTTCTTTATCAGAATAGGGGAAGTATTTCAAAATATAAATTCAGATTGATTTGATATTTAATGGCATTTATGTTTAAATTGTTTGTCAAAAACACCAAAATATAAATTAAAAGCAGAATGTCAAACTGGAAAATAATTATAACAATAATTCAGGTAAAAGGTTATTTCCTTAAGGGAAAAAAACCTCACTTCGAATTAAATTTTTAAATCTGCAAATACCATACACACACACACACACACACACAGAAATTTGAATGGCTAGAAATCAATTTAATTGATAACATGATATTGCTTTATCTATAACATGATGTTATTTTTCATGTAAAAACATGGATAAATTTGGTTTTAATCTTTAATTTTTTTGTTTTGTTTTAGTTTTAACTTATAATAATCAGGGTGGGCTTGCATAAGTTGAAACAAGCCTTCTCACAAACTGATAGGGAGTTTAGTTAGTACAAATTTTCAAATCTGAAAATAAATCTTCAAACTATTTTACTCAGAAACTCAAATTCTCTACATTATGCCACTGAAATTAATCAAATAACAAACAAACACAGTAAATTCTCAGGTCACATTTTTGAAAGAACAATGCAATAAAATAAGCAATTCTCAAAACTATAAATCTTATACACACACTCACACAAGCATGATGCATATGCACACACACAACAACCATTTTGAGAATTTTGAAAAAAGATTACCAAGAAAATATTTCCTTAAATTACTACTGGGTTAAACAGGACGTCAAAATGACAAAGTTAGAGAGAATGCTTAGACAATAATGACAAGTAACACTACATATTAAACTTATTTGTAGAGTTCTGATTCAGGAGGAAGCTTCCACTTTAAGATGGCAGACTGACCATGTATATTATTTTCTTCTCTCCAAAGCTTCCTTTGAAATGATAATAAACAAATAACACAGCTTAAATCAAAGTGACCAGAGAAATTGGGGGTGGGGTGCGAAGGGGATAATCAATAAGGCTCAAGAGAGTTTATCAAATTTCTGGAATGTGGAAAGCAAGTGCAGGAAGAATAAACAAGGAACAGGCCAGAGAAAACTTCCATCAAGACTGTGAAGATGAGCAGCCATTTTCTGCTCATAACCAAGGATAGACTTAGACATTGGACATAACAGATACAAAGGAAGGTGAGGAAGAGCCATGGGGTTCCATCGAACTACAAGTTATGGCTGCTACCAGGACACGTTGGACTTCTTTGTATCCAGAGACTCACAGCTAAGAAAAGGAGTCACTGCTAAGACAGGAATAACTGACGTCATTTCCACAGTGGGTGCAGGAAGGATGTCTCCTGTGCCCCCTTGCACCACTGAAACTGCGATGGGCATGTGCAGCCCCACCACAGTCTGAGGGGTACGATTGTCAAATTCTATGGACTGAATGTTTGTGCTCCCCCAAAATTCATACATGAAACCTAATTCCCAATATGATGGTCTTTAAAGGTGGGTCCTTTGGGAGCTAATTACATCCCTCAGGAATGAGATTAGTGACCTTATAAGAAGAGACCAGAGAACTAGCTTTCTTTCCACCACGTGAAGATACAAGGAGAAGTCAGCTGTCTGCAACCTGGAAGAAGGCTCTCATCAGACAGAACCTGACCGCGCTAAAACCCTGATCTCTGCCTTCCCTGGTGGCGCAGTGGTTGAGAATCTGCCTGCCAATGCAGGGGACACGGGTTCGAGCCCTGGTCTGGGAAGATCCCACATGCCGCGGAGCAACTAGGCCCGTGAGCCACAACTACTGAGCCTGCGCGTCTGGAGCCTGTGCTCCGCAGCAAGAGAGGCCGCGATAGTGAGAGGCCCGCGCACCGCGATGAAGAGTGGCCCCCACTTGCCACAACTAGAGAAAGCCCTCGCGCAGAAACGAAGACCCAACACAGCCAAAAATAAATAAATAAATAAATAAATTTATTAAAAAACAAAACAAAACAAATCATTCAGACCCTGTAAAGGGAGTCATAGCAAGACCTGGAGAGCATGAAAGGGAAGGGGAAACACAATTCTTCTAAGATGACTTCTGCATCTCCTTTTACTTCAAATTCCTATTGATTCTCATAAACAGCCATCCCTTGTGGCCAAGCCAACCCTGACCAGTATTGGAAATGAAGCTGATACACACACACACACACACACACACACACACACACACACACGCCACATATGCGAAAAAAGTACGGATCTTCAGAGGAGATTTGGAACAGGCAAATTAGAAGAAATGAACAGCTTCCTTGTCATCCCTTGTTGACAGTTATCCCCCCATGGTACTCAGTGGCACAGAAATTAAGACATATAAGCTCTTGCTTATAATACCTGAGGAGTTGAGGAGTGTGACTGAAGCCCAGAGGAGCTGCCAGTTTAATGGGACATAAAGATGTAAAAGAGGTCAGGAAATGTGGAGTTGCAGAGATGCATCTTATGGCTCCAGGAAATCTACATGAGTAAATTAAGTAAATTTACTTCCCCAGTTGCTTCAGACAAAAGCAAGATAAAACGTAGCCACAGTTACCATATGACCCTTTCACAGGAAGCACGCATACCCTGAGCATCCTGAGAAATGGGCTATTGATTGAGAGACTTACCTGTTGGATTAGAGACTTATGAGAAGATTCAGTAGAACCTGAAAGGTTTAGGGACACTACACACGTCAAACACTTTGAATCACTTCCCATCATCCTACACCCAAACCTAGCTTGATGACCAGGCTTAATATGAAGGTACATACGTAGTAGGGTCTAAATCTGATTTAAGTTTAAGATTGTGACACAAGCAAAGTGACTAATAGCGGAGGTACTAAAAGGAACAAGGATGACTCAAAGAATTGCTGTTGCATTGGTCATATTAATTTACTTAATAAATATTTATTGAGTATTCACCATGTGTCAGACTCTATTCTAAAGCACTGGGTAAAAGAGCAGTGAATAAAACAAAAATCTTTATTGACATTTCTTCTAGTTGGAAATGGTAATGCTGCTTCATGGTGAGGCTTTGATGTTCGATTATGGCTGTTATAATAAGCAGCCAAGTAAGTTTCTGTTTAATAATTTGTGTGGTCAGAGGGACCTCAAGGCCTTTATTCCAGCCTGTGTCATCTGCATGCCATCACACACATACAGTGAGATGAACTCTGCTCTGACAAATGCATTAGACTGGCCTGATCAATCAGCAGACAGTTCAGTCTACACTGTTTATCTCACCCTCCAGAAAAAACCTCACTGTGTGGCTGTATTCATGGAAAGAAATTCTCCACATTTTTAGAGTATATGAAAATAGCAAGTTGTGAGAATCAAACGATAACTGAGTTTTGGTTTGCACTTGCTTTAAAATAGGTGTAATGAAGCCTCTAAATTCTCTATTTTTCCAACTATTGAGTATATAATTGGCATAGATAGGCTTGGTAACTCAAAGAATTACCATATAACCCTAGAGATTATTTCCTATTATATTTGGACAAAGCAAGTGAAAATTATTGGAACTTCCCACCTACTAATTTTTTTTTTTAAAGAAGGATTGGTGTAATAACTTGGAATGAGTTTCTGTGTTCATTAAGACTTTGTTAGAGATCAGTGGGTTTTTGTTAAATTACACAGTTTGACAAGTTGAAAAGATAAGGTGAGACATAGATAATGACTGTTAATTAATAAGTAGTTAATAAATCATGGAATAGCTTCCTATTTATACTACTTAGTCAGCAAACTTTCGTTGACAGCCTACTGTGTTTCAGGCTCTTGCCCTCATAGAATTTATAACCTAGACTAGGATTAAAAAATAATTACAAAAGTATAAATACATTTATAAATTATATTAAATATTGTGAATCAAAGTTTAGGGTAATTAAAAATATATATAAAAGGGATAAGAAATGCCACTTATTGGGATGTAGAAGTCTAGAAAATTGGTAGATTTGAGAAGGTCATGAATTCAGTCTTAGACATATTAAGAAGAAGATGCCTATGAGACTTCCAACAACAGAGATGTTACATTGAAATTTGCAGATATAATTTACAAGCTGTGTGGGGTTTTTTTTCCCCAAAGAGAAAATTGATATATCACAGTAACTAGAAAACAATTAATCTCATAAAAGGATCTTTAAAATAACGGGGAAACAATGTTAAATGTGTACTAATTTGGCCTGGAAGTAGTGGAATAAAAACAATAAAAGCCATGACTCTGCTCCATGCATTCCAAGTTGGCAAAATGCCTTACAAAGGGACTGTTTCTTCGAAGTTGTTCTGGTTCTACAGATCAACATAGTGTGTTTGGCAAACAAAATTTATTTACACTTTTTCAGGCAAAAATACACAAAGATAAATATTGAAGGATATTTATTTGACACTGCTTGATCACCACCACTCTGCTCTCCTACAAACAAAGTATTACCCCCAAGGCCATAGATTTCTCTGAGAAATTGCCCACATGTCTTGGCACAAAAAGATCAACTTTTGAAAGTGGGGGTGGGGTGGGAGTACACCTAGCACGTCGTCCCGGGGAAATCAACAATAAGCACTCTGATCGAGTCAGAGTTAAGTGGCCCGAACTAAGGGTGGAGGCTGAGAAGTGAAAAGCAAAACATATCAGCAAAAAGACAGAAATCAGAGTGTTTTCTGAATTTCCACCAATTTGGTCAAAAGCCAACTTCTAAAATAAGAGCTCTTCAGTAAGCAGGTTTTGTACCAGCTCTGTAATGGAAAGCTTAAAAGGTCAATTACTAATCTGAATTTCTCTGGGGAATAGGGCAAATGCTTCCTAGACCATGAAAAATTTTAAGGTAACTGCTCACACTTTCAACTGTGATGAGGTCGTGAAAACCGACGTCAAAACCTCAGCACTGAGGTTGTGGAAGAAGTTTGACTGCCCTGGAGTTCAAAGACTGATGTGTTTTCTTCCACTGGCTATATATATTGAAACTAAGTAAAAATCTTGAAAGTGAAATATCCTGAGAATAGAATCATTCAACATATAAATGTATTGTGATTTTTTTGAGAAAGACAAGGGAGAAAAAAGAAAAAGGGAGGAAAAAAATTCAACCATTACTTTTTTCTGTTGATGTTGAAGGCAAATATATTACTTTTTGGTATAGTGTAATTTCAAACTATTAAATTCATTTAAAATATGAAGTAAAGAAAAAGAAAAAAGAAAGGAAAGAATGGAGGGACAGAAGGAAGGAAGGGAGAGGGAAAAAAAAAAAAGTCTTAAGATAAAATCATTAAAATCCTAAAACTGCAAGGATCCTGAGAAGTGTTCTAAGCCAATCTGGTCACGGGTTTGGTAATCTCTTCTTTGCCTCTAACTACTGTTTGCCCATCTTCTTCATCAATCACAGTGAAAGGAAACCTGGTCCATTCTCTTCTTAGATACACCGAATTTATTCTTCAGTTTTTCCTTATGTTGGATTTTAATCTGCATTCTAATAACTTTTACTCATGGGTTCTTGTTCTATCCTCTAGATTTACCAAGCTATGCCCACTTCCTTTTTCTCACGAAAGACCTACAGTACATGGAGCCCTACAGTCTCAGACACCCAGGACTCTGATCCATGAGGATGCCCAGTCTTAGCAGGAGAGCAGCAAGCAGAAACAGACCATCCCTCAAAGGAAATGCAGCTTCGGGAGCAGGCTATGACATCACTGTGATTAGAGAAAATGTTGTAGCTGGTCCCCTGTGTTGCTGAGCATTTGTTAAACATTAAACAGTGAAGCCCATCTCCACAGGGAAACTAGAAAAACTGCAAATGGGGTCAGACTTGCCCAAGGGAGCCTGAGGCAGAAGTATTCTGACGTGAACGGAAAGGACTGATGTCTCTGATGTAGTTAGTAAGGCAGTTCTTACATTGCAGTTTGGTTCAGTAACACTGGAATGATTTGATTCTACTGAAGCTAAAGCAGAAAGTCTGTTCACAAAGGCATTGTTTTGTCCCATGCAGGGAGACCACAGGGAACTAAAGAATTCAGGAAGGAGAATAGAAGATGGTGAACACAGTGGAGCACCCAGCTCTGGGAAGACTAACGGGAAGTTCCACAGTGGCTCAAATGCAGGGACCCTCAAGATGATAGATGAGCCCTGCGTAGGGAGAGGGATCACAGTAAACTGAGTGAACTCAAAGCTCAGTCAGGAAGGAAACCAAGAAGAGAGTGTGCTCCTTATAGAAAAGGGATCAGATTTTTTTCTTCAAAATTTCAATTACAGATTTTCTGCAGACACAACTGAAGTTGTGACACAGGAAACAGGACACAAAAAGCAAAGATTTGAAATGTGGTAACTAACAGATTTAGAATAAAATTTCTTTGTTTTCATAGCAAAATTCTCCACATTCAAGCCCACTGGATAAAGGAGAGGGAACAAAATACCTGAGAAATTAACCTGAGATTAAAAAAGCAAAAACTACCAGAGAACAAGTCAAATAGGACTAAACACACTAGAGGCAAGTTACATCTAATGGAAATAAGTCAGTGAGTTGTAGGTCCTCTGACCATTAAGACAATCCTGAAGGACTTGTCCATAACCTTAGTGAAAGGAATGGATAGGAATTGTTTGGACCCAAACATCAGATCTGAAATAGCCTCACTAATGTTGGGATAGCACTAATAGTAGGAAAAGCTATAATATTTTCTATAACTGTATGATTACAAACGAAATGTTAGAATTAGGAGAGAGAAATTTTCAAGTGATTCCAAACAAGAAAAAAAAATCTTTGCATTCATAATACTGTCTTAGAGAAAAAGGTAGTAGGTGGTTTTTATGTTACTAAATTAGGCAACATTATTCTTAGAAATTACATCTTTTGGGTGGTTTCTCAACTCACAGTGAACTCTCTTAATGACCCATTTACCTTCTGAAAAAAGCTCTTGATTATTTATATTTGTCCCCAAGTTAAAGCAATCGTATTTTCCATAGAAGTTATGCAGAATGAATTCTAGCTCAGTCTGGGCCTGTGTTTTGAATAGGGTGATACAATCTCAGGCATCTGCAATGTGGTCTGAAAAGCAGAAGAAAAGCCTGCAGTGGAAGAAGTCTGCAATGGAAATGCAAAGAGGCAAATATGAGGTGCACACAATCCTTTCTAGTTTATGGTTCCAATTTTGCTTCATAGTTCCAAATTTCTTCAGGACTGAGGGCTAACATACACCTTCCAGTATTTTTCATGAGGTACCTCTATATACATCTCTCTTTTGCTTTAACTAATTTATTTATTTTTATTTGTTTGTTGTTGTTGATAACCAGAGTCCTACATACTATAGGATAGAACAGTGTTCCTGTTTTGAGCAGGATTTTCTACATACTTAAGTTCAGACATAAAATCATGTTTTTCACCGATGCTTCCTGCAGTCAATCTGAACAGCCTAGCATAAGCCCAGGGAGGGCAAGCCCCTCAGAGAAGGCTTCTGGCAGAACTGAACATGTTGATTCAATTCACTTTAGCAAACATACCCATACATGAGGCACCTGCCATGTGTTTGAACACTGATCTGGGTGCTGGGGTTTCACTGGGGGACAAGATGCAGTCCTAACTCACAAGGAAACTGTAAAGTCTATGGAGAAGGCTAAAGAGGAAATTTCAGTGCAATTTTGTAAGTCCTAAAATAGGAGTAAACCTGGATGATATGAGAGCAGAGAGAAGGGACATCTATGCCAGTCTTTAGGGACCCAGAAAGGGTTTCCAAGTAACAAGAGGCATAAGGCAATATCCAAAAGATAAGCCAGAGTAAAAAGACAGGGTAAGGGGAGCAGATTCCTAGGTCAAAAGTCAAGCATGTTACAAGACTTATAGGCAAGAGTTAGCATGAGAACTCCCCTTCACTATGGCTGGCACCTAAAATTTAGAGTAGGAACTGGTGAGAAATAAAGTGAAAAAAGAGTAATGTCCAGATCCAAAGTGAGGACCTTGGATTTGATGCTAAAAGAAATGGAAAATATTTGATGGATTCTATGCAGGGGAGTTACACGATCAAAAGTGTTTTAGGAAGATCATATTCTCCTAAACACTTTGGAGGATGGCAAGCCTGGCTTCAAAGAGACCTGGAGAAGTAAATCATTTCAGTAATCCATGCCAAACATAACACCCAGGATTAACAGAATAAGTGTTAAGTATTGAGAAAATGAAAAAAATATAGTGAGCTAATGACCAAAGCGTTCAACTGGGAGAGAGTATCCCAAAAATCTGAGCTAAAAAGGTTCAGGTCACTTCTTACCACCATCCTAAAACAAAATGCATTGATAGCAAATATAACCACATCAGAATATTTCAAGAATTGCTTTTTGTTCCAGAAGAAAACTTGAAGTCTTGGTAATTTTTATAGTTATCCTGGCCTCAAAGGGCTCCAAGACTGGTTTGAAAACTTTACTTAACCACTTTACTGCCACATAAGTTACAAAGCCTGGGGCCGACCATAAAGATGTTAATTTAATGAATATTCATAATCAATAAATATTCATTAAACAACATTTCCGTTCCAGGCATGCTGTTGCTCCTGGCAGGTCCCACCTGCATGGCAGAGTGCACTTGTTAAATGAGTGTTGCTCATTGCAGAAACACGTTATGGGATTTCATGAAACAAGCTGCATTCATCTACAATACATACGGATGTGTAGAGACAAGTTTGAACAAATTCTGTACAAAAGAAAAAAAAGAAGCTTTTCCTCTTTGGTACAATGCTTGTGTTTCACACGTCAAATGTGTGGCCAAATATGGGAAATTCTATGGGGAAAACCAGGTAGACTACAAAGGGTTTTATTTCTATCTCTATATGCTAAGTAAGTGCAAAGGCAGTGGTCCCTAACCAACTCGATGGCTGCCTGATAGGTGATAGTTTTTAAATGCAAATGGAGAGTTATGAGCATAAACACTAAAAAAAAGTTTTTTCATTGGATGATGGCTTCTGAGAAAATAATCCAGTCAATGTTAGATGAAGTTGCTATGATGCTGTATACATTTCAATTGGAGGATGTGTGTTCTGTTAAGATAAACTATTTTTCTGAAAAATGGAAACTGCTACTCACAAGTGTTTCTTATTAAGAAACCAGAAGAATTCTGCATGACCACCACCCAAAGAATCTTAACATGTTCTTACACACTGATAATAATTTACAAAACCTACTGAATATTGACAGTAAACAGATAAATACTACTACACAGTGTTAACTGGTTCAGAATCTGTGTAAAGAATCAAATATTCAACACTTTTCTACATATTTAAGATGCTACAAGACCCTTGTTTTCTGTTGCTTCCATAGATTGCCTCAGGGAAACAATTCTGCTCTGTTGTGTTCCAAAGTATGATAAGCTTCTAATTAGTATATAGTAAAATTATTCTTCTTTCAGATACCTCACATTTTTCCACGCCTGGATAACCACAGGTATTACCCTAATTGGTGGGCAGTTAAGCAAATAGGAAAACTCCAGTTGTTCTGCCACCATGCAACTAATTCAATGAAAAAGGAGGTTCACCTGGCAAAGAGCATCTTAAGTATAGAGCTTCAGTCTCTTTGAAAGAGTAAGACAAGCTAAGAAGCTATGGAGGACTCAGAGCTTTATGGGAAATTCAATGAGTTTTGTTTGTTGTTGTTCTTGCCTTTCTTGTTCATGTTGACTTTCATCATTGTGTAGTTTCTCTCATTAAAATCCCCTTCACACCATAAAAAAAAAAAAATCCCCTTCACATATTCTCAGCAACCTTCATTCCAAGAAAAATGTTTGCCTGTAGAGGTAGGTTTGTCCAATTCTCACAATTTGATCTTTCTTTTTTTTTCATCATGTCGTGGAACTTTGACTAATACTGGCACATTTTGGATAAAGTACTAAGGTTCCTGATTCTATACAGATGGCATATACTGCCATCTGCCTTGACAGTCTTTGAATAGAAAATGTGAGAGGTGAAAGGTTGGTGGGAAGGGCTTATTGCCTCAAGCATACAGATGGAATAAGATGCCTCAGCAAGAGCACATTCCCTTCCCTTAAGAGCCCTTATATCACATGATTTTCCTTTTAAAAAGGATGATACAGAAACCAAAGGACTCTCATAACCAAAGTAACTGCCTGTCAAAACCAGGTCACTAATTAGCCAAATTTAATTTTTCATATACTCAACATCCACTCTCACTATTGGGCACTTGCTATTTCTCCAAAGGAGGCTCTAATGGTCATCCTATCAACTAAGCAATTTTAACTGCATCTTGTGGCATGCCATTAATTTTATCAGTGAGTTGCTTACGCTTGCTTATGAATAATAATTGTAAAGTACAATAAATTTTTGAATACAAAGTATAAGAAAAGTGAAATCAAATACTCTTCTAGGAGACCAATTTTAACCCAAGTTGAGCTTTGTCTATAAATTTAATTTTCTTTAGTCTGAGAATGAAATGCTACAATGGAAAATTTTCATCTAAACTGGCTCTTTGTGACACCATGACTTACAAAATTGTATTTTAGGGAAGTGTAATGAATTATTTGGACACTATATATTGCTACTAATGTCTATGTTACTATGATGGCTTTGCCTAATTACAAAGGTCCTTTTATCCTAGATCTTGATGATTTAGCAAAATACAGAGAATTTCTTTCTCCTCATTTGCAGAAAGATAACATTTCCAAGGGCATTTCAAGAAAAAAATAAGTTAAAAAATAAAAATGTGACTATCAGTCCTGTCTTGCAGTAGAACTTGCTAGTCACTATATAGCACTGCATTCCATGTAACAAGGCCATTTCTTTGAAACACTGCATGAGTACTGTCTTCTGGAGCAATGCAACAGGGTGGAAAGGATGAAGGTATTGTGTTTTCATATTCAAATCCTGTGCAGCTTACCTCAAACTTTACCCAATCTGAAATGGTAGTAGAAAATTAAATATGATAATATTTTCATTAAGGTAGATATTCTTTCAGTTGATTAAACATCCTAAGAAACTCTTTTGCAAACATGCTTCCTAAACTCATCTAAAGAAAAACTCCTCTCCACCATTACTGCTCTTCCCCAGTCTTTCTTCTCAAATAAAACAGACATTCTTGCCACCTTGACTTTATTCCAGATGTGTCTCTTCCCACGGTTTGCTCTCCATTTATCTAAGCCAGAAGTTACAAACTCAAAAGTGTGAAATGGCAGCTTGTAAAACCCTAAGGTGTCAATAAGGCTGGGGAAAGGGCATCAGATTTTTTGAGCATTTGGGCTCACAGCTCAGAACAAAACCAAGCAAAATAACAACAGCAACAAACCTTACCAACACCATGTGTCTTTTAGCTTATTTTATCCCATGAGGAGCCAGCTAGTTACCCCTGGTCTAAATCCTACTGTTCAAAGCATGTTAACTCTTGAGGTGCTGCAGTAGATGAAACCAAAGAGCTGAAGCAAGACTCAAAAATAAAAAGATATGTTCAGCTCTCCTGATTCTGATATATGTGGCTTGGAGAACCGAGGACATGGAATAGAACCATGTCAGAGTTCGTATCCTGAGGGACACTGTCTCTTATTAACATCTTTCAACAGATCATATCTCTTAGCTGGGCTTGTTTGGAAACATCACCTTCAAAGCCAAATAACTTTTAATTGCTATCGTTACCAGGTTACTGATAAAACATATGACAGCTATCAGCCAATCATGTTTATCATATATTTAATGGGAAGGCTTATCAGCCACAGAGGAAACTTAATTAATTAGGTATTCTCCACTGTAAAATAATACACAAACATTCAGATCACACTTATATGAAATAAGCAGCATGAGTCATAGTACAGTAATATACTGGTTATGTGACTGGAGAAACTGAGACTAAGCAATTAAAAATGACTCATTCGAGGACACAGAAATAATCAAGGACAGAACTTGAAGAGAATTTGGATTTTCCTGCCCCTTGTGCTGGTTTTCAGAAAACTCTTCCATTACCACTGAGGGACAACAATAACAACCAAAGGCCCTTTGGAAATGTAAGTGCTTTGCATACAGATTTAAATTCACAGAAATGGAATTTAAAAGCAGCTGTTAATCAAGTAGAGATAGCGGACTGCTAACTGTAAACCAATAATCTAGCTCATTTTCTAATCTCCATTCTCTATGTTCCTCTAACTAAAGGAATAGTGGCATCCATAAGCACCATCAAGCCTGGCAATTTGTTTTTTTTAGCCAGATATATTTTGGAAAAATGAAGTGTGTATGTCACTTTGCAAAACAGCATGACTCTGTTAGCCTTTGCTCGCTTTATCCTGAGCCAAAAAAAATGCAGATCTGATAGCATCTGTTTCCACTACCCATGCTATCCCAATCATCAAAAAGGCATAAGGGTTGGGAAGGAAGTTCTGAAAGCTTTCACATGCCTGTTTCTTACCAAGAAAACCACTTCTTCCATGCATTCATTCTGCTTCCCTTCCTTGTGTCTGACTCACTTGTTCAACTGGGAGATAACTTAGGAGGAAGTCAAGGGGAAAAGATCAAGGGTTAAGAGTTCTATTAAGTTCCATGATTACAAAAAAAAAAAAAAAATGTCAAGTGTTTTCAAATGGAAGCTAAACAGAATGATCTTTAAAAATAGAGAGGTTGTTCCCTGGTGTCCTAGTGGTTAGGA
This sequence comes from Eubalaena glacialis, assembly GCF_028564815.1. Taxonomy (NCBI): domain Eukaryota; kingdom Metazoa; phylum Chordata; class Mammalia; order Artiodactyla; family Balaenidae; genus Eubalaena; species Eubalaena glacialis. Next base: position 122,464,817 of record NC_083718.1, read on the forward strand.
CTCTGTGCTTTCACTGCCATGGCCGGGATTCAATCCCTGGTCAGGAACTGAGATCCCACAACCCTCGCAGGGGGACCAAAAAAAATATGTTTTTAAATAAAAGTACCTGAAAAAAAGAGAGAGAGAAAGAAAAAGAAACAATCAACCTCAGATCCTGTGAAAATTGTATTAGCACATATTAGACTAGGCAAAAGAAGTTTAACTTTACTGGAATGTTCAGGAGGCAGATCGAAATGTCTTAAAATACAGAATAATGGGGAAAAAAGGGAAAATAAAACATTTACTACCTCAATTTCCTTTTTGGAAAAAGGAAATGGAAAACTTAGGATTTCTAAAAGCAAATGCATACAGTGGCATTCTCTTCCTTGCTGTTACTTTTTATTTTATTTTTCTTTAAGTAAGTGCAAGAATAACTCACCAATAAAGACTGGGAAAATGTGAGTTAATTTAGAGAAAAGAAAAAATTTGGGTAACATTGTTAAACCGATGTGTTCAGCCTTATACCATAAATAACTCAATATATGTGGCAAGAAGATGGACAGAAGATCAATCTTCTTGTTGTGTGTGACCCTGAAGGATCTCGACATTCTTAACCCATTAGCAACATTAAAAGATATAAAGAAATATTTTGAGCATTGGATTATCATAGACAGTGCTTTGCAAAGCTTGTTAATAGGAAAATAATCACAGTGATATGAAGATGTTTTGTGACATATTTTATTTATATTTCAGAAAGAAATATACAGAAATGAATATGCGTTGATATAATTTCAACTGTTTATTATTCTATTTATAAATATCAATAAATTCATATAAAGACCACATTAAACTTAAAAATGTATTTATATCACTATGATTTTTTCCTATTAATAAGCTTGGAAAACACTTTCCATGATAATTCAATGTTCAAAACGTTCCTCTATATCACTTAACATGGGCAGTGGGTTAAGGTCGGTGGATTTCTCAAGGTTATGCACTCTGAGTACTTGTGTCTCACTCTCTTTATAAACTAGGATTAGAATTATTCATACATATTCAGATCTGATTCCCCAACGCTTACACACCTTTCACTTAAAACGTTCAGTGCCACATTTTTAATATTGGAGAATAGCCTGATCTAATATACATGATTTTGCTTCATATTTATTATTCACAGCTCTTTCTCTTTTCATCTGAAATTTAGTAATAAAAATCTAGTTATATGAGCCAATAACTATGTGGCATTAAGCCATCTGTCTAGCCTTATATGTTTTGACTCAGTAACAGGCAATCAATGACTTCCCAGAACAATTAACAGAGGTTTTCACAAGGGATCAAAGGAAACTGTGCTGTTATAGTCTTTGGAGAAGTTAACACACAATAACCTCCCAAATAATACACATTCCTATTACTAAGCTCTCACAAACTATACATACATCTATCACTATCTTCTGTTTACATGGTCATAAATCCTAAGTATTTACCCAAAGATTTTAAGTGCATTCATTATCAAACTAAAGAGTAAGTATGTAGAAAGTTTTTTGGGGTAACCTATCTAAAGTATATATTCATGCATGGCATTGAGCACATTGTGTTGTGGTTTTTAGAATATTTGCTAAAATTTAATAAAATAAATATGTTTCATAAATGTGACAGTTTACCGTCACTGTTTACTTAATTGCTTACTGAGATAAAAGTAAGTTTAATCATAGAGTAGCCTACACATAAATGGAACATTGAGTTTGGATATATGTATCCCTATGTGCCAGCCCATAAGAACACCTTCCAAAGATAGACTAATGCAATTGGGAAAAAGAGAGCCTTATTACACTATCTTGCCCAGGTGCTCAAAGAAACCAGACTGGTTCTGACTATTCATTTGCACTTATGCATTAGGAACACAGATCACTTAAACGCATCGTAGTATAAATGTGCAAGCTAAACTATTCTTCATTAAGAAGTTTCAAAGCTATTTTTTTTAAGTGGAATTTTGTTGTCTATGTTAGCAAAGTAACGTAGAGGCAATCATTTAAACAATTCATGCCAAAAGAACATATTATTTTGTAAAAGATGGCTGCTAAAAAGTAAATTTATTTCATTTTTTACCTAAATTATTAGAATAATTATTTCAGTTCATTCCATAAGTATAAAAGAGATGGAAAAGTTGCTTCAGGATGTGACCAAAGCATAATTTCTGTATATCTGTGAGTCACTTAATGTTTCCTGAAAGATTAACATTTGGGAAATAAATAGATTTAGTTATAATTATTTAACTGATTTTTAAAAGCATTTGTTAGTTGCTTAGACAGATATTTATAAAGTAAAATTTTTATTGTTTTTTCAAAGCATGAACTTTTAAAAAGAGAACAAAGAAACAGAGAAACAAACTTTGGGCAGAATTGTATTCTTTTTAAAAATGGCTCAAAAGAGAAAAGACATTGGGATTTCTTGTACTTGATTCTGATTCCAACTAGGTATCTTACTTGGCTGTATGATGTTAGCAAATCTATTAACCTCTCTGGGTCTGTTTTAGTGAGCAAGATTATTATGAAGAACTGGAATAATTTTTGTGACAGGACTAGTACAATATCTCTCATCAAATAGAAACCCAAAAAGAAGTAATTATCTTTTTAATATTTTATTATTATTTATTTAATTTACATAAGTTTTAACTTAAGTTGAACTACCACTTGAGTTGTCGACTAAGGTTTTGAATATAAAATCGAAATAATTAGTGGTTTGTTAGGGTCACATATGGACATGAACAAAAAAAAATGTAAATACATGGAGTGCTATTTTTGTGCTTCACATCATTTTCAGATCCAGAGTTTTAATTGTCTACCTGTAGTCGCAGGGTGCTTATATCCTGTGGGTATGACCTAGAGAATCTCAACTTTCTCATTTCCTGACTTCCCTATATCTGCATCTGTAATCAAGTGACATAAAGAGTTTACAATTACAATTTAAAGAAGATAGCTTTTGCAAGCCAATGTTCCACTGTTAGAGATTATGTGTTCCAGTTTTACTGCGTGTCCCACCAAAATGTCATCTCAAACTTGGTGTCCCTTGAGCCCTGGTGAAGTAATTAAAGGGGTCCTTGGGTCCTATTATGTTGACTTGGTTGACCTCACTTCTACTTCATGTCAGAAATTTTACTGTTTGAGTGGTGGCAGCAAAATTTTTGAAAAAATACAAGACCACGTAGAAATTATACTAAGATTTAGCATGAGCCATTATCATGATCACTATAGTTTTTAAGTTAATGATGTAGAGAATTAAAGAAAACACTATTAGAATGAAAAGGGTGTAGGTGGAATAGGATCAGGGATGTTTTAGCTGATCGGAGTACAATTTATAAGTACTTAATTTTGCCATTTCATTGTTGTGATTTTATAAGATTTTTCTCCTAAAAATATCAGAACTTTTAAAACAAATTAAGAAATTATTATTAAAATGTTAGACAAATAAAAAGTTCCTTTATTGTTTTCAAAGAATTTTACCAGCCTTTCTAACGAAGAATTCCATATCGTACAGAAGTAAAGAGCTTGTGCTTTGGGGTCAGAGTAACATGAGTAGAAGACCCAGGTCTGCCACTTACTAGGTATAAAATTTTGGGGAAATCATTTAACCTTGGGAATCTCAGTTTCATCATCCAGAATATAACATAACAATATTATCAGCTTCATTAAATCAGTTGAAGATTAAATTAGATAATGAATAAAGTACTCGCACAGTGTTGGCATATAGAAAACACTCTATAAATATTAATTATCATTATTAATAGAATTTTCCACTACTAGCTATAAATATGTTTCATTTGACCAAGATAAATTTTATAGACAACACATTTTACTATACTTTTTTTTAGGTAAAGATATATCTTATCAGTGGGACTTGGAGACAATTGTTGCAAATGAGGATTAAACAGAAGATATGATGTGTGTGTTTAAATTCTCTATTGAAGAATGAAAACACATATGTTCAACAGCACATTATGGCTCAGTGAGATGTCCCTGCCATGACAGGAAATGAACTTCTCAATGTAAAAACAAATAGATGTGATACAGCCATAACTGCCAGATCATAATTCTTTCTCTGTTAAATTGCTTAGATGTCTGCTTCTCCCTCTAACACACAGTGAAATATACATTGCCAACATTCCCTTTATCACTTGAAAATTAAGGAAAAAAATAAGGTCCATGCAAAATCAAGTAGTTCTAAAGCAAAACAGTAAAGGGGGAGGGGTCTAACTAACACATAGTCATTATTTTTCTTTAAACTTTACTAAAATGACAGACTTTGAAATTACTTAAGGATGTGAGTGTCTTTCTGTGTGTCTAGTACAATGATGTAGTAGTCTCAAAGACAGCATGCAATGTGGCAGTTGCTATGGTAACAAGATGTTTTTCATTGAAGAGCAGTAAAAAATTTGTGGCATATAAATAACATATGTACAGTATATTGTCTTTGAGTGAATGACCTTTGCTCCCGGACCTTAAGAACATGTTTTCTTCTTTTCTGAAATTCTTGTCTATTTTTGATGTGCATATGTATCCAATAGACTGGTGATCAAACTGCCCTCTTTGAAGCTACACAGGATACAGATCTGTGGTGAGGAAAGAAAAGGTGGCTCAATATTGTATATGTGGTTAAAAGGAGTTGATGGGTTGAAAATTAAAGCACTTGAATTAGGTGCTGTGCTGAAAATATTTCATACTTTCCAAGCCCACTTTGCAATTAAAACTTGTAGTAGACTTATATTTTCTTATAATTTGATAGGAGAACTACTATATATAGCAATTAATTATTTATACCCCCCAAAATAGTATAGCTGTAGGCAGAGTTAGAAATCTCTATGTTCAGAGTAAGTACTGTTGAAGAGAGAAGGATGCTGCATTTTAAAGCACCAAGACAGGTGGCCTAGATTTATCCCTGTCCTGCTCCTTGGGCAAGTCATTTGACTGTCTTATCTGTAAGTTGGAGATAGGGCTAATCTAACTGTCGCAAAGAATAGGCAAGGGATCAAAGTAAAAAGTGCAGATGAGACTGCTATGCAAATGTAAAGCATTGTTCTTATCAAGGATTATGAAAAGAAATACTTGGTAATTCAAATTTTGGAAATAGTTTGTCTCACTTGGCTTTAAAATGACAGACAAGGGCTAAAGGCAATTCAGCTATTTTTTTTAATTTTATGGTCAACTAGTCAATGTTACTCAGCTCATAACAACTGACCTTTCAGATTATAATATATGAATGTGCTAGTTTTATAAATGAGTTGACTAATGTATTCAATAGTATGGCAGATATTCTGAATGTTTCAAAGATAATCATAATTGGTGATTAAAATTATATGTGTTTATGTATATATATGTATATATGTGTGTATATAATCTATTCAGCTGTATGTATAATAGATAATATATATGAATTATGTACAATGCATATGCATAAGTATGATGTATTCATATGCATATATACATATATATAAAGAGTGAGAGATGGTACATATATTAGACATCCAGATATTTTACATGTAGGATACAGAGATATAATGGGTATCTATATATAGATATTATATATGTGTATACACACACATGCATACATACATGCATATATGTATTTAATTACTGATTGGACACACGAAGAAAGATTTAAAGAAACCAAGAACAGTGTAAGAGCAGAACATTTAGAAGGGCACTTGTTTGGCCCTTGAGTTTCTGTCAAATTCTAGAAAGCTTGTGATTCTGTATCAACACTTGCATGGAGAACAGGGAAGAAGAGGAAATAAATCTCAGAGTGAAAAGTCTAGTAGGAAATCCACTATTAGATGGATCCATGAAACACTACAGACTTAGTGTATAAGTGAACAAGAAATAAAGTCAAACTTGAATGTATAAGTACACAATAAGAGACTATAAAGGATGACACAGTAGATTTGAAACTGAGCCAAGGACATTCTAAAATTAAAAGAAAATCAATACTAATGTTATGACTTTTATTCATCCCTTAATTGGAAGTCCTAGAATACACAATAAGATATTAAGAAAGAGATAAAATATAAATACTATAAAGGAAAACCAAAACACTCACAGTTAATATGATAGTCAACATAGAAATTCCAGAAGAATCTACATATCAATTATTAAAATTAATGAGTGTTCAGCAAGGCTGCTCAATACAAAATCAATGTATAAATATTGATATATTAAATTGTAGTCAACAGCAAAAATATAATAGGCAATATGTTTCAAATATAGAATATTCCATTTAAATAACATAAAACAGTTCAATTGCCTAGAAATACATTCAACAAAAAAGTGCAAGATTTTGATGTAAATAAGTATATATCGTACTGAAATACATGTTTTAAATTTAATTCAATTGAATTATATCCAACGTTTATGATTGGAAGACCCAATATCATAAAAAATATAAACTTTCCCTAAGTTCAAAAGCAATTTCAGCCAAAATAGTAAAACAGATTTTTTATGGAATTTAATGAGGTGAATTTAAAATTTGCATAGAAGACTAAATGACCAAGATTAGTTTAGATAATTCCAAGAGAGAACAACAAGGTAGATAGAATGAAGATAGAAAGAAGAAACATAGATATTAAGATTTATTGTAAAGCTAAGATATTAAGATGGCAGAGTGACAAACTGCTAAACAAATACTCAAATGGAACAGACTAGAGAACTCAGAACAAGCCTGTGCATATATGGAAACTTGATTTATAACAATGCAGACATTATAGATCACAGTGGAAAGAATATGGTTTTTTAATTTATTTTTTAATGAATTATCCTGAGATAATTGGTTACCCATAAAAAAAGAAATTGGACCCATAACTCATATATGCACAAAAATTAGTACTAGATAGATTAGAGATTTAAATGTGAATAGCAAACTATAAAAATGTTAAAAGACAAGCTGAGGAAACATTTATTATACATATAAGGTGCAGAGAATTAATATCTACAAGTCATTAAGAAAAAGAGAAACAACGCAGTAGAAAATTGGGCAAAAGAATGAACAGGCATTTCACAGAAGGAAAACACAACAGATTCTCAATCACATGAAATTATGTTCCACCAGGTTAGTACTCAGGGAAATTGAAATGAAAATCATCCTGATATCTTTTCACAGGTATGATACTGGGAAAAAAATTGAAATTTAGGCAATGTTGATATTGGCTAGAGTGTGGGTTAACAGAAATTTGTATCTATCTGTGGGATGTGTGTAATTGTACAACAATGTGGCATCACCTACTCAAGCTGGACATTTGCATATTCTCTTCATCAGCATATTTTCTGTTATGTACCCTAGAGAAACATTTATTTCTCAAAATTCATGGGGATTTTTTTTCTATGTTTATAGTGGCATTGCTTAACGTAACAAAAATCTTAGAATTAGTCAAAATGTCCTGCAAGAATAAAATAAATATATACATTTAGAATGGTCATAAAATAGAATATTGTATACCAGTAAAAAATTAGATTTCAGCTACATACATCAACATAAAGAAAAAAATGAGCCAAACAAGTTGCAGAAAAATATACACAATGTGCTTCCTTTTATATACATTTCAACCCAAACAAAACTAAACCCTATATTATCTAGTGTTCAATACATCTGTAATTAAAAAAAAAAAGAGGATGATTAAGATCGTATTCAGAACATAGAATAAATTTGCAGGACAAAGAGGAATTATACTGAGGGATTCTAAATGGCTACTTACATTCCATTTCTTTTACTATAAAGTGGCTAAATGAACATTCATCTTATTATTCTCTTAACTGTAAAACACACATGTTTTACGTCTTTCATATATATATATTTCATAATAAAGAATAACAAGATGTCATTCATTAATTAGTTTACTCCTACATAGTCAGTGAATGCCTATAATCTGCCATTGTACAGATGTTAAATTGAATAGATAAGTTCTGTCTCTTCAAAGAGCTAAATACTTAGTATGGGTTATAGATAAGCACACTAGAAATAACAATACAGTATTATCACATTGTTCCATGCTAGATTTGTGCACAGAGAAAAGAAAGGTAAATTGGTCTGGGGTTTGGGGCTTGGTGGGTTCAGAGAAGACATCTTATAGATGTGACTGCTCAGTTGAGAGTTGAAACATTCATGAGAAGGTGTTAGCCAAGAGAACAGTCCCAAAAGTGCATTCCAGGAAAAGCCAGAAGTATGTGAGGAGGCAGACATTCTAAAGAGAGCAGGCTTTTTAAAGAACTGAATGAAGCTGATAATTTGATGGCAATTACTATCTGATTGCCTTAGCCCTTTGGAAGGAAAAAAATATTAGATTCTCAAGGGGGTTGGGGTGTGAAAAATAGAGACTTAGAAAACTTTCAGAATCTAGCCCTCCTCAGGAGTGGTGTACTCCTGTTGATCTAACACTTGAACAGAAAGCTACCAAAGGGAATCAAAAGTTCTATACATTTTTTTACCTTGATGTCATACCAAGGGAGTGTTTCTGGCCACTGGAAAGTTGATTAAGTAGGAAACATTTTTTAAATTAAAACTGGTTAAACTCCTTGAAGAGATGAAAGGACATACAAAATTCTCTTCTACTTCTATCTTTTTGGAGAAGAAGAAGAATGACCAATAAAAGAGGAAGTTATATGAAAGAAAAACAGCAGTTTGAAGGTTCAGAGAAGGCCAATACGAATAGAAGTAGGTTCGTGAGGAAGGCAAGATAAAGATACTAGTCCTTTAGGCATCACATTTTAAGAAAGACCAACAAACCCTAAAACATCCAATTCAAAGGGTGGTGATTAGAATATCGAACATTCTAAAATGAGAGGGGGAAGCTTACAAAAACTCAAGTGGTAGGGTCTCTATTACTTAGTAGGAACTACACAGCTAATAGGCGGAAGTGATAGAGTGGTGATGTCAGACCCAGTAAATATTACAATCTCTTTCAAACCAGAGATATTTTTGAGCATTGTTTTTCATGTTTCTTTCCATAGTTTTATGGTATCCATTCATAACAGAGTATATGCATAATAAAGAATTTTATATAATTTAATTATTGAAATAAATAAATTGTTATTTATAGAATTTTGTAGAAATAGCTAGAAATCAAGCAAGTGAACACAGGTTATCTCTTATCTCACATGATGTTTACAATTTGAATAATAAAATATAATAAGACATAAAAAACCTTTTGAGAAATTCTAATAACAATTTGTTTCAAAATTAAATTGCTATAAAGGCCATAGAGTAATTTGAGTCCTTGCTACTGAAACTAGAAAGATAGTCCAGATCATTGCTGTCCTTCTTCCTTAGACCTAGCAGTAACTTTTCCAAACTGTAAAAATGTTGTACAAGGACATGCAAAGCCTGTTGCTCAGGATTCCAGGAAATTACAGAAAAAAAAAAAAAGCAAAAATATAAAGTCTCTGTGCAATTTATTTGTGATTATTACTGGAAACACCATGTTCACATGCATCAGTTGACAAGACCCTACAAATGATACTTGTGATGTAAAGGCCTTAACAACAACAAATTGCATTAAAAAACCTCAATTCCTCTGAGTCTCTAGAAGACTTCAGATAGTTCAAAAATCAGTTTCTGAAAGATTGTGCAAATTTAGCACATCACAGTACAAAGATCATGACCTACAAACCCAGCTGCCCTGAAGCCAAATATGTTTTTGCTTTCATCTACAGGAACCAAGAATCATTCAACTCATTCATGTCCTGAATGAATTCAAGCTATAAAATGAAAATTTATTAGTGATTTCCAAGCCCAGATGGTGTATTTCCTACTTCTTTCTTTGTCTTCAGATTAAGCTGTGTTGATTTATGTTTTCTCTAAATTTTTATGTAAATTTGCTTTATTAAAGGGTCTTCTCCTAAAATTTGTTTTTGAAAACCATTGGACAAGATGATCTTTACGATCCTATACAGCTCTAAATTCAATGAGAACATATACCATGCCTGTCTTTCTCATCTCCTATTCCCAAGTCTCAGCAGTGTCTAGCAGTGCTTAAGAAATATTGCTGTATAGGGCCTTCCCTGGTGGCGCAGTGGTTGAGAATCTGCCTGCCAATGCAGGGGACACGGGTTCGAGCCCTTGTCTGGGAAGATCCCACATGCCGCGGAGCAACTAGGCCCGTGAGCCACAACTACTGAGCCTGCGCGTCTGGAGCCTGTGCTCCACAACAAGAGAGGCCGCCATAGTGAGAGGCCCACGCACTGTGATGAAAAGTGGCCCCCGCTGGCCACAACTAGAGAAAGCCCTCACACAGAAACGAAGACCCAACACAGCGAAAAAAAAAAAAAATCTACTTAGTAATGGTTTACAATACATCAGTCCCTTAGCAAAAAAATTCATAACATTCATATCATAAGAAAAAATTATTAAAAAAAAAGAAATATTGCTATATAGATGAATGAATAAATAAAATGTAGATGAATACAATTCATAGTGCGATGGTTAAATCCAGCAAGGGATATAAGGAGCATTACCAAGAGTATCTTTTAAATGTGTGTTGTTTTTTTTTGCAAGCATTTGTTCATTCATTTACCAAATGAGTATTGAGCACCAATTGTTTTCAGGTATCATTTTACACAGTTGGAATTCATCAGTGAACAAAAAAGAAAAGGACAGATGATAAAGAACAGACATAAATAAATACAAAGCTTGATAGAAGGTGATGACTGCTCTAGAAATAAAAGGGTAAAGTGTGGGACTGGGTAAAAGGGTTCAGGAGGACCCAGGTTGTGGAGGTGGCAAGTTGTAATAATAGGTAGGGTGGTCTTGGATGACCTCACGGAGAAAGAAACTTATGACCAAAGAATAGAAGATGGTGATCAAATCAACGATGCAGAGCACCTAGTAGAAATACATTCTAGGAAGAAGAAATAACTAGTTCAAAGTCTCTAAGACAGAAAAGCACACATTATGCTCAAGGAACAGGAGAGAGACCCATGTTTCTAGATGGAAGTGAGGAAGTAGGGGATAGTGGAAGATGAGATTGTCCTAGTTGGCTCAGGCTGCCATAACAAAATAACATAGACTGAGTTGCTTATATGTATTTTCTCACAGTCTGGAGGCTGGAAGTCCAAGATCACAGTTCAGGAGAGGTGGTTTCTGGTGAGAGTTCTCTTCCCGGCTTATAGATGGTTGTGTTCTCACGTGGTCTTTCCTCAGTGTGCGCATGCATAGTAAAAGAAAGAGAGATCTCTCTTCCTCTTCTTATAAGGCCACCAATCCTAAGACCTCACCCTTATAAACTCATTTTATAACATAAAATGAGACATATCTCCTAAAGCCATATCTCTATCTCCAAATACAGTCACATTGAGGATTAGTGTTTCAATATATGAATTTGGAGGGGACGTAATTCAGTCCATAGTAGAGATCAACAAGGTAAAATTGGGAGCAGATCACATAAGGCCTGATAGACCATTGTAAAGACTTGGACTGGTAATCTCTGAAATTCTCCACGCAAGGGAGTTTTAAGATTCTATGTCCTCTCAGCCGATAGAATTGTTTTCTTCCCATTATTTTTGGCTTTTTATTCAGGGCTGAAATGACAAGAGACAAAAGCTAAGAAGATACTCAACTTGAGTCTCGAATATCTGCTTTGAATACTGGTTTTGAATATAATTGGAATACTTTGCTTGAGCGTATTAATTGAATTCTATATCACAAATCTTGGAATTAAAGTCCCTTTAATTTAACATGCAAATCTATGCAGAAACATGCAAAACAGGATTCACAAAGCAGCTGAAACATTTCTTCAGCCTTTACTATAGGGGTCAAAGAATGGAGACAGAAGGCAGGGAACATGAATTGTTTAAGAAGAATTTTGGTATGACCTAGTATGCCAAATTCTATTTTGGATGTACACTGGTAAACTAACTACTTAAGCCAAAAGTGGGGTGAGACACTATTAAATGTAATTATAAAAATTCCTAGTGCATGCTTATAAAGTATACTAATGGTCTAATAGATAATGTATAAAGATGTCTAATCGACACTAAGGATCAACTATTCAGCACATATGTGCCAGGACTTTTTGGCAGAGTATGCTTCCATTTAACCAGAAAGTAGCCTATCCAGTAAAATAATATAATTTGATCTTTGTTCAATGTCACTAAAGAAAAAAAAAATGCAGTTATGGGAAGTAAAGTTATGCATTACAATTATCATCAAAGCTGAGCTAATTGTAAAAATTTTATAAGCTTGTATTATTTTCAATCTTAATAATAATAATAATAATTGTTATTATTACCATCATTACCACTATTAACAGTGACTCACATTGTTTTATTCCAAAACCAAGTTTCTTTATGTGACAGAGTATAGAACATTCTACCCAATGCAAACCTATGAGAAGGAGAAAAGGAAGAAATTGCATTTATTTGTATATTAGTTCAAGCAGGACCTAAAACATCAGTTGTCTAAATCTTCTCATTTTACAAATGAGGAAAGAGACTCAGAGAGGTTAAATAGTGAAATGTGAAATTAAGATGATTTGCTTTCACACAGATTTAATGGCTTTATCCCTAGCTACCCATTCAGCTTCAAATCTAGTCAAACAAATAAATGAATAATAATTTTTTAAATGATTTCTGAATCATAGGACTGACTAAAATGTATTCTCTGATGTAAGCTCTACCAATCAAGTGGAGATTTCAACCCTAGCTAAGAGAAATAACATTTTCTCAAGATGGTGAGACTACAAAATTTCTATCGTTTTGTGTGTTAGGACTGCCAACTATTTTATCGGTGTGTGTTTTTTATTTAACTCATCCAGGAAAAGCCAAACAGCTTTCCGTCCTGTTTCAGACACATCCCCCAAATCAGTTTTTAAACCCTCAAGGGAGAAAGACATCCAAACAACAAATTAGTATCTATGCATAGATTTCTCTAAATGAAGAATTTCACACAAGGTAGATCTGTGTTCTTTATCTACATCAAACCATATTACCAAAAGAATACCTCAAGAACAAAAAAAGAAGGGCATAAAAGACCTTTGTTATGACCCCATGTACCCAAGGATCATTGCTCTATTGCAATCTGTCTTGTGGTTATACTCATAAGATGATGACTTCTATAACACTGTCATGAGTTATAACCCTGAAAGTAATATGAAGCAGAGAAACCAGCAAAGCTGACCCAATGAAGATAGATATAAAATTAGCAGCGGACTAGAGATAACTTTATGCCAGTTGCTAAGGGCAATGTACAACTGATGGATAATGTAATAACACACATTAAGCCACAGTTATACTAAATAAGTTCACAACATCATTAATATTCGTAGCAGCAGGAGCACCAAGATGACTGAGGTAAGCAAAGGTGTTGATGATGACTATACCTTAGGGAAAGGCCTAACCACTTAATGACCTGATAGTATTCTTAACAGGAGCGGGAAAAAGACACTGCCGTTTCTGCTTCATTTGTCCTTGCTTTTAACTTAAATCACCCCTGGTACTCTGTTTCTTTCCACTGCTGCCACATTTTGCATGTCCCTCTTATTGAAGGTAAGGAATGTATATCTATTTTTTATAATCTTATGGACATAGCTTCTCATGTCAGCAAGTCTCCTAATTTCTACTGTGTCCCAAATGCTCTTCCCCACGTATGGACTGCTCCTTTGGCTTAGCTATTCTTTTCACTTTTATTTCTTTTTCATTTCATTTCCTTCTCAGAAATGTTGACAACTAACTTCTATTAACCAAACTCCTGACTGCCATTCCAATATAGAATGGTGGGGAGGAGGAGAAGAAAAGAAAAGAGAGGGTTGAGGAGGTTGTGCATATATGAAGGCTATCTCTAGACAAAATCATGAAGGCAAAAATAGTCTGGCAACTGCCATTCTTTTAAAGTCTTTGTTCCCAGGTTACCAGCAATGTATTTACCACGGCATGCCAAATCTGGACCTTTCTTTGTCCCTCTTCCTCATGAATGCCCTCACCATTATCCTTTTAGGAGCCAGTTGTCTTAATAACTTGATAACTGCTGCTAATCAATTTATATCCTTCTGATAGAAAACACCTTGACTAGAAGGAGTGAATGAACCAGAGCAAAGGTAGGCCTCATGTCAGATCCTGGAATATGGAGCAGAGATAGTTTGAACACAGGATATCATAGTTTCCTTAAATAATACTCTCTAGCAGTCAGCAACTCTGTGTCCTACAGAGCAGACTCAACTTATATGAAATCACAGGTCCAAAGAATGTTAGAATTCTCAAGAACCTTAGTTAGAGATTATCTAGTCAACCACTCTTGCTTTGCATTTGAGAATTTAGTTAGCTTGTCCAAAGTCAGACCATAGCGATTATAACTACAGTGATCCTGGAGTGTTCTCAATGAGTAATAACCTTTGAGACCTGTCCATGAAAAACATGGACTCTGGACTCAGGTTGTCTGGGGTTCAGTCCTGGTTCCAGCACTTACTAAGGCTCTCTGACTTTGGGCAAGTTATTAACCTCCCCATACCTCTTTCCTCATCTGCAAAATCGTATTAATAAAATTGTCTATTTCATTGGGCCAATAAGATGACTATAAGGATTTAATAAAGTAATAAATGTAAAGCACTTATAATAGCCTGGAACATCATAAGGCCTCAATTAATTATACCATTATTAAATGAGTGGCAGAGAATCAACAGGGATGGTCAATACTTCCAAAGTGCTCTCTTCTTATCTCTTTTTATCTTTCCTCTAAAATTTCTCCACTCCCTCTTTCTCTCCAAATTCATTACTCTCTTCCGGAACACTTCATCAAGGTTCACTGTAGCAAATCCAATTCCTAAAGCAATGCCAGACACATAGTAGGTATTATAAATACTTACAGAATAAACGTATACTAGATATGAAACCTGCACTATCTCCAATAAGAGAGGTTTCTGTGGTTTCGAAAATTTTCAGAAAGGGCAATGTGTGTATCTTTTTTAAAACTGTGTTTTAACTGTATATTCCTAAGATATTTTTGGAATTCTGCCTTTCCTTCTATCATCCCCAATGGTTGTGGCTAAGTCAGCTTTACAGTTCCCAAGAAACTGGGACCTAAACTTCTCTGTGGCTATGGTATACTGGAAGGCATGGTGATGCTCCTTGATCACAGCACAAAGCACTGTGCTTTGTCGTCCGCAGAAACTAATATTTTTGATGAATTGAGTTAAAAATCATTGAAAGTTTAAAGATTAAGATTGGAATCTCAAGTTTACTATTAATCACCTGTGTGACCTTGGACAACTCATAGACTCTCTAGGGCTCAATTTAAATCTCTATAAAAATGAAAAGATAGATTTAGGTGATTTATTTCTAAGGTCACTTTCAGTTCTAAAGACCCTTGGCTCTATAACTAGGAAATACTACTGCTTTTGTAGCTAACAAACAACACACTTGAATCCCACTTTAACAGTATTTACTCTGAAATCTACAGAACTTCATGATTTTTCCATAATAATGTTGGAGGGACCACATTGCTGTATCCTAAGAGACCATGGCTTCCAATTCATTTTCACCTTAGTCTTCCATTTAAACTAATTGGAAGTCCTAAAAATGCACCCCACATTAACAAGGCTTGAGAAGTGAGGAGGAACATTGCAAAGAAGGTATTTCTGACATGAGTTCATACTCAGGAACACTGTGGTTTTGTGGTTTATATCCATTTAACATGTCTTATTGAATATTAAGGACATGAGTTTGTTTATTGGGAATGTTATGCATGAGGTAAGGGCCTACCTAGCCAATTCCTTCATTCTTCTTTATTACTTCCCTGTTTCACTCTGTTCCAGTTAAATACTTAGTGTGATTTAGAGGAAACTCACTGCATAGTCTCTCTAAATCTCAGTTTCTTTATCTATAAATGATTAAACAATAATGACATCTTTTTTATTTATTTGTTGTCGAGAGAAAATATAACTGCAAATTTACTGTGTAAAAGCTATTCTATAAAATTGTAAGTATATTATGAATTTGAGTACTTCATTATTCTCTCAATTTTTCTTTTGTGTTAATCAATGCTCCTCCAACCAAAATCCAGGATTTTTAAAAAAGGGATCATGTTATTTAATGTAGCAAACCAAGCATTGAAAGAAGTGGTAGGAAACCTAGTATCAATCTGAATTGACCAGTAGTCACCCTAATGTGCAGTCCATAACCTTAAATTAGTCATTAGTTTTCTGAGACTTGTTTTTTTTTTTTCTTTTTCAACCCGTAAATCAGAGTATAGTGCTCTCTGGTATGATGGTCACAGTGATGACATAGGGAAAATATTTTTGGTTGTGAATTTATTTTCTAATGAAGTACTTCTTATTCTGTAGACCTCATTACCTAGTTTGAGGTACATGTTAAGCACTAAATAAGAGCTTGGAAATATAGACTATTAGAAGGGGAAAGGACCTTGGGGATTGACTATTCTCATTTCCACATCCTTTCAGGTGAAGATACCTCTTGATAGAACAATTTAAAGTTTCCAGAATCTAACTGAAACATACGTGTTATTATATTGACTAACAGTGTACTTTGTTCTCCCAGGGATGTCCAGGATTCTGGATTCATTCGTGATGATACAGGAGTGGATGGAGTGATTCACTTGTGTTCCCTAAGCCACAACAAAAATAAAATAATATTGCACTGACCTGCAACAATTTCTGTATATAAAATAAGAAATCTCTATTTAAAAAATGATGAAAGACATAATGGCACTAATACAACTCATGGGAGGAAAATAAATGAGCAACACAAAAATTTTGTCACATAATAGAAATCTCTATGATCTACAGTAGATCATAATGAAACAATCTATCAAATCAGTTTGGCCACTGATTCTCTGATCGTTAATATGAGCTTCACTGTAAATTAATTTCATTCATATTTTATAAATTTCAGTCTTAGTACTGTTCAAACCACTGAACCTGACTTTGTCTAAAATAACTGCCCCTCCAGTACGAATAATGTCTCTAATCAGTCTGTTAATGGAGATTCCTCAGACTTTCAGTTTCAGCCAATTACTTATAGGGAAGTTGGTGCACTGCCTTGCCTAAGACAGCATAACAGGGCTGGGGCAGATAATTTAAATCTATATCTTTTTAAACCAGCTGCTTCATTAAGAGGTAACCCAGTAACTGATATTTTTAATTTAACATTCTTTTCTGGAGATCTCCATTCAACTGGGATGTGTGCCAGAGTAATACTCTCATAAGGAAGAAGTAAAACAAGCTTGAAACAGTTTAGTGAGGAAATAAAAGAAATTGATCTAGGCTTATTTTTCACAATCTAAATGATTCACTTGGTAGTCACCTAATACTAAATCTAAATTCACAGGCTTTGAAAGAGGAGTGATTAAAAGATTGTACAAGGAGATGTGAGGGCTATGGAAATTCAAGTCAGAAGCAAAAAGGGGTGGGGAATTGCCAAAAACAGGACACTTTCTGAACGTTAGAAAGATAATGAGAAATCAGAAAATATTTCTGTATGTGAGTTTATCATCTGTTTTTTAGATGACTCATATATTAAAAGTACTTTGGGACCACATTATGCTATGAGTACAGCATAGTGCTAGACTCCACAACTGATCCAGATGGAGATAAAACTGAGGAAGAAGAAACAGTTAATACAAGATGGGATGCATTAATGTGCTCAGATACACATAAGCAGAATAAGTACAATCACAGTTTAGAGAGAAAGAATAAAACACAGTGTGGGTAGGACTTCAAAATGTTTTTGCTTACATGTTGGCTAAATAATTTTTCATCAAGTTTAACTGGTTGCATAGAATACAATTTTTGGTATACTGTAAGAATTAATATTTATTAAAGAAAACAACAGTATCATTTTGTAAAAAGTATCTAAAAAAACCTAAGCATCATAGCAATCTGATACCAAACAAATCCATCTTAAAATTTATGTAAGCAATGTTTCCTGTAAATCAGAAATTTTATATTATTTTTTCACCTCTTGGATTCATATTTCTATTTCAATTACATACAAAATCATACCTTAATGTAACATATTTTATGCTTGTCTTTTCTGTCACAGAAATATAAATTGAATTTGAAACTTTAATTTTTATGAAATTTCCTGACTCTAACTTTGACTTAATATTACACAATCTCTTTGACTTAATATTATACATTGATAAAAACAATATTTTGATAGCTATTTATTAAGTATAAAAAGCAAACATTATTACAAATAATTTCTTAATAAAGTGAGTGATAGTCATTTTTAATTAGTTCATGTGTTATAAAAGAATACAACTTTTTAGTAAAATGTTAATGGAATCATTAACAATTCTATTCCTATTTTTTATTTGCTTTAAAAATGTATTTGTTGAGAAATTTTTTTCCCTATATAAGGAAATATGAATAGAAGTCTAGTAGTGGAAACACTATACAATTCTTTGAACATTTTCTAAAGTACATATCAAAAATCACATTGTGGTCTATCATAATTTTTAATGATCTATCAACTGACAACTCAATTAGGTCTTTCTTCCCTTTTGTTGAATGCCACAAATG
Organism: Eubalaena glacialis; assembly: GCF_028564815.1. Classification (NCBI taxonomy): domain Eukaryota; kingdom Metazoa; phylum Chordata; class Mammalia; order Artiodactyla; family Balaenidae; genus Eubalaena; species Eubalaena glacialis. The sequence goes on from NC_083718.1 coordinate 122,483,304, forward strand.
ATTCAATAAATGCATGTTATCCAGTCATTAGAATCTTTTACATTCTCTGTTTCAGGAAAGGGTTTACTATTCCATATTCCTAGAATTGTCTTTATTTGATGAAAAAAGCAACTTGGAAAGACCGTCTTTCAAACTTTAGTTCCTATCTAAGTCAGCTGATTTTGTAGAACAATCCGTTTTTCACTAGAAACAGAGGACAGGTGGGTTTTTCATTTTCAGTGAAAGATTGAAGAATGTACATTTTCACTATTCCATATTAAAATAAATTTGAATTAAGACATCTAAACACATTCCAAAATATTCCAATTCTAATTCTACATTTTTTTCATTAATAGAAATATATATATATGACAGAAACAAGACATAATGTTCCAATTCTCTACATATAATTTCACAAATATTTTCATAGCATAGATCATTGATATTCATGTTCACAAAGGGAGATAATAATAGGAGAGTGCCAAAATGGCAGATTAACTAAATATATCCAACTTTGGAATACATGACTTAATCATTAAAATGACTACACTACTAATACTCTACATTTACAGAATGCTCACAGTCTTTAAAGTGTTTTTCCATCAGTATTAGTCCAGATCCAGTCAGGAAACAGAAACTACTCTTAATCTTTCCAGTAAGGGAATTCAGTACAGTGAATTGGGTATATAGCTAACAGGAGAACTGAGAAGTCATATAAGCAATGGTAAGGCAACTAAGATGTGCAAAAGCTGGAAGTTGCTACCCTTAAGTCTAGAAGGACAACAGGAGGAGGTGGTAATATGAGAGCTCAGAAGAAGAACCATATGGCAAGAATGCAAACCCAATGGGAACTGTCCTGCCAGAATTTGGACCATGGAGCAAATGGCTGGCTTGTGCAGGTTGGAACTAAGAAGGAGCCCCAGCTAGACATGCTACCTAAAGAAGAGGGAATGGAGGAGCAATACCCAGGAAAGCCTGGGTAACTCACATCATTGAATTTTCTAAAACTGCTTCCCATTGGCTGAAACTATGCAAATGTCAGAAAGCAAGAGAGCATGGAATTGGCCATTTCCTGCAATACAGAACAGCAAGTAAAGAGCAGAGAGTGGATGGAAAGCAAACAGGTAATTGGCAAGCACAGTATCCATCATTTGATTCTCACAACCACTTTAAGAGATAGACAAAACATAGTACAAGCGTTCTTTTATTTTTTTTTCTTTCTTTCTTTCTCTTTCTTTCTTTCTTTCTTTCTTTCTTTCTTTCTTTCTTTCTTTCTTTCTTCTTTCTTTATTTCTTTCTTTCCTTCTTTCTTTCTTTCTTTCTTTCTTTCTTTCTTTCTTTCTTTCTTTCTTTCTTTCTTTCTTTCTTTCTTTCTTTCTTTCTTTTCTTTCTTTCTTTCTTTCTTTCTTTCTCTTTATTTCTTTCTTTTAAAGATAAGGCCACTGGCTTTTAGAAAGTTCAAGCTGCCAAGAAGAGTTGAATCTGATCCATAAACCCAGGCCTTTTATTCTAGGAATCTTTCAGAATTTGATGCACCATTTTAATCTTTCAGATCTAGGCTTATGGGGGGAAATATGCCTTGTGAACATTTGGGTTTGAAATAAGGAAAGGTGACTCCATGAATGAGCCTAGTGGTTGTCAGTTTACCATACTGAGATTACTTGTGCTGCTTACAAACCAATAACCTAATTATAAAATTAGTAATTAAGTGTTAAAGAACCTCTGGCCAGACTATTGTTTGTCTTATGTAAAAAAAAAAAAAAATTAAAAATAATAGACAGAAACCTTTTAAGTAGAGTCAGGAGACCAGAAGGAGGAGCTCTCATGAGAAAATAGCAGAGCCCACTAGGAAGAAAAAAGACTCCTCTTTTATCCTAGCATGAACTCAGCCAATGAAAAGCCGTGAAATTTTTGTTTACCATAGCCCTCTCAACTTTCTTTTTCCCTTCTATAAAAGAGTTCTCCTTCCCTTGCCATGCAAGACTTTCATGTGGTTTGCCATGGCTGCAGACCTTGAATTGCAATTGTCTGCTATATGAATAAACCCATCTTTTCTGAAGAAATATCTGGCAGTCTATTTGTTTTAGGTCAATATTTTGGTGACCCATACAGGAACCAGAGAAGATCCTGGAAGGCTATAGGGCTGGTGAGCAAACAGGTGTAGTACCCATTGTCACTCACTGCTGCTCTTGCCAATCCTGGAGTTAGAAGGTATGTCTTTCTCCTGGATCCAAGCCCTCTTGGCCTTTGAAACTCTCCAGGATCTATTTAAAGGTTTTGTCTTTCAGGTTAAGGCCTTATTTTGTATGCAAGTACTCATTTGGCACTTTGGTCTGATTTTGAAATCAGACTATCTCAATTGAAGCTGATCAGCCTTCTGCCAATTTCTTCAAGAGCAAGGGCTCCTTCACTAAAACTGGGCCAGTTCAGGTGATGACCTATTCCTTTGTATTAGGGACTATCCTCTGGAAACTGGTGAAAAAGCCTTTGGTCTTGCTCCTCCAGGACGAAGCTGTTTCCTTAGAATTGGCTGGTATTTGCTTGCAAGCTATTTGAGTTGAGCTGTTTGAGCTGTATAAGTTGTTTGAGCTCTTTGAAAATCGTTCTTTTACTCTGGAGAAAAACCTCTGAGAAATGAGATTCCAGGTATCTAAATATTTTGAGTACTCCTCTCCTACAGATACTCCAGCCAATTTTATGTTTAAAAAACAGCGTCTCTCCTTATGCACATTTCTAACTAAATGAATCAACCTGACCAAAGGCAATTTAGAATAGTAATGGCCATTATGAGAAAATTTTGAAATCCCCAAACTTAATTTTCTTAAAACCAAATTGGATTACAATAGCTCAAAAATGTCCAGAACTGAGTGATATGCCTATTTTGATTGGCATTTTGAGGCTTTTAAACATTATCAGTTGCCTAAAATTGTGTCTTTGCAAATAAGACTTAAAGATTAACTGAAGCAAACAAACAATTAAAGAAAGATAAGATAGCTTCCAAAGCCTCAGGGTCTTCTTCCTTGGCTTCTTTGTTTCAGGCTCTGCCTCTCATGCCATCTTAGCTCTTTGTGGTCAAATTCTGCCTTTTTTTTTTTTTTTTGACACCATCTTTCTTCTTCGCTTCTATGCTGCTTATGTCTCCTCTATACCTTCAATTCCCCCATACTAATTTTCTCTTACCTAACTTCCCCTTTTCTCTGAAATTCTGCACTCTTCGTTTCTCTGAACTTGTCAGAACCTGTCCCTTTAAAATTAAGCCTTCTTAATGGATCCAGAGACTAAATCCTTAATTTCTAATATTCCCTAGACTAAACCTGAACTGCAAGCTATAGTCAAAGATTTTCCCAAAGTAAGTAAAGATTCTCACAGATTTCCTGAGGAACTTAATATAGTCATTCAAACTTATCAACCTAGTTTTCCTGACTTATATCAGCTAGTTCACTTGCTAGTCAGTGAAGGCCAGGCCCAGCATTGGATGAAAACCACTAATTGGAAAAGTCCTGAAATGTTTCTAGAGTTATAACCAGGAGACCAGCCCACTAACTTATATGAACAGTCTTGAACAATTGCTAAGCAACTTCACTGAGCAAATCTTAGGGCTTTTCCAAAGTCTATTAATTGAAGCAAAATTCAGGCTTGCACAAAAAAAAATCTGATGAACCTTGTTCATGACTATCACAATTGACCTTAGATTATTTTTTCTAATTCTGGTCTTCCTTCAAATATTGATTCACCCTGGTAGCTTTTAAATCTATGTTTATTAATGAGCTAAACTGGAACATTTTCCCTCTATAAAAAGGACCAGGATGGAATGGGAAATTATGTCCACTCCAGATTCAATTAATCTGGCAAACCAGCTCTCTCACTCCTAGATGAGTCTCCTCAAAGGAAGACCACCAAAATTCTAAATTTTCAACTGCAGCAAATGAAGGTGCCTAAACAAAACTCAAACCTCCTAGTTTCTGCTACTATTGCAAAGAGCCAGGACATTGGAAGAGAGATTATTACAAATTGAAATGCTTTAGGCACCTTTAGCTCTCTAACCAGCCTTTCCAACATCCTGCCAATTCTCAGTGATTGAGCTGAGGAGCTACAGGGCTCTTCCCAATCCAGTCTCTTATGTGGCTTGGAGAGACATTTTTCCAAATTGGGAATGAATCTCTTCCAATCCTAACTGACATCAGAGACACACTCTGAGTGCTCAACCTCGCTACTATAAAACTGCCTTGGAGTAGTAAAACAGCTCAAATAGTGGGGATCTCTAATGAACCTCAAGAAGTTCCTGTCTCTGAACCCATTCCCATTTGTTTAGACACTTTGAGAGATACATACCCTTTTCTCTTTAATTTCTCTGCTCCTTACCCATTTATTAGACCAAGAGTTCTTAGAGAAGTATCATGCCAGAATTTCTTTCTCTCAAAAGGGGGAAATCATTCTAGAATTTGACAGTAGTCATCAAAGTAACCAACCAGGTGAATTAAATGACCCTTTGACATCTCTTATTTGTTCTGTCTCTGACAGTACAAGAGCTGATTCTGGAAATACTAATCATTTGTCCCTGTTGAATCAGCTACCACATTTCTTGTGAGCAAAATCTCCAATTGATATTGTTAAATTTCACAGTGTACATCCTATGAAGATTCAAATAGATCCCTCAAAACATCTTCTCAGAATTAGACAATACCCTATAAGTAAAGAAGCACTTCAAGGGGTATAAAGCTCATAATAGAAGATTGCAAAGCTCAAGGCCTCATTATCCCTTGTATTAGTCCCTCTAACCCTCCAAATTTACCAGTGAGAACACCTAACAGCCGAGGGTGGAGGTTTGTCCAGAACCGCAGAGCAATAAACAAAATTGTTATTCCTCAACACTCTGTTGTTCCTAATCCTAATACATTACTAACATCCATCCTCACTAGAAGCAAATTTTTCATTGTAATTTATTTATGCAGTGCATTTTTTTAATATTTCAGTTGATGACAGTAGCCAGTGTCTTTGGCTTCACATGGGAACAAAAACAATTCACCTGGACAGTAATACCGTAGGGTTTTACAAAGAGTCTTTCTTATTTCTTACAAATCCTGGAGGTAGATCTGGATAATATGTATTTACTAAAGGTTCTACTTTGTTGCAATATGTGAATGATATGCTTCTTTGCTTTCTTTCTCATGCCTCCCATA